>NW_023416315.1:35360746-36648246 GCF_014108235.1 Myotis myotis
AAAAAGCTTCAAGGAAAAGGAAAGGTGGGCTGGGGAAGGGGGAGATGTGTGCAGGGCGCGTGTGCGTGTGTGTGTGTGTGGGGGGGGGGGCAGAATGGGAGGTCAGAGAAAGAGAAGGTCTCCCCTCCCCTGGAGCGCTCTCGGCGCACCGGGCTGCACGCCGCGCTTGTTTGTAAAGTCCTCAAAGCCAGCAGGTAGAAGTGGCAGTTTTATTGCTTTATCCCCTGCAGCTTGCTGTTAACACGGTGAAGGCGGTTCCCCCCGTGCACGTCTATGTTTCTGTCTTCATGTTTGCAGGTGCACTGCTCTTTCCTCGCCGGCTTCCCTGACTCTGGCCGTGCCACCAGCAGGGCTGGTCCTCACGGGCCGGCCGGGAAGGTTCCCGCACCCAGTACCAGATCCAGAGCAGCAGTCTATTCCCCTTCCTCCCCCAGTTTGCGTCATGCCCGAGGAAGCCCTGAGGACTGGAACTGACCAGGCTGTAGCTGCAGGACAGCCATCCCTCCCCCCTTAGATGGAGAATAAAATGCCAGTATTATGTCGGTAGCAGTTGTGTGTAGCCTACGGTAAAGGTCCTGCTGAGACCTGCTGAGCGACCCAGTCACTCAGGGGCTGGGGAGTGGGGGAGCGGGGGTCCCTCGCAGCTTGATAGAGGTCTCTGTGTGCTTGCTGGATAGAATCCAAGTCGCAGGCTCGCTCATCCCACTTTCCCCGTGAGTCCCGCGAACAGCCAGCCGGAGAGCAAGTCTGGCCCCACACAGTGTGCCAGGGTGGTGGCTGTGAGTGTCTGCCACGTGTGGCCTCTGCCATTAGCCTGGGGGAAGGGGCTCTGTCGGCAGTGGCTGGCTGCGGCAGGGGCCTCTCCCCACGGTCATTTCTCTCCAATGGATCCCGGCATCTCAGCTTCGCAGTCCTTCGCTCAGTGTCATGGGGCGGTGATGAGCACAGGCAAGGCAGTCGGAATCAGCCTGGTTCAGTCTACTCCAGCCCGCAGCTCCAGCCGTTTTTGAGAGAGGCAGGAACTCTGGGATTCTTCAGGGGTCTGGGGCGAAAGCCACACTCCGGGGCTCCTAGCCCCTGCAGGTCTGGCCGCTACCGGGCGGCTCCTACCGCGTGGTCTTGTCGGCTCGGGAACCTCCGGCCAACCTTTCGGGCTGGGAGGAGAAGGGCAGGCGAGGCCTCTAAGTCTTTATTATTCAAAATAGAAGCTATTGGGAGGACTCAGAGGTCTAAGGCTCTTTTAGGGCTTACAATAGGTGAGAGTCCTATTCAGGAAGAAGTTTTCAGAAGCAGGATTTGAAGCCCAAAGTGCTTTTTGCTTTTTAAGGTGTTGAGTCTTGTATTCCGGCTGTCAATGTTATTCAGAGAGAAATCCTCACGGATCGCCACCACTAGACTTCCTGTCAGTGCGCCCAAGGCCACTGTGGAGCAATGGGTTCTCTGGGTGGGAAAAGCCCCTGCTGTTCTGGCTGGGTGTCTGCAGCACACACGTGGGTCAAGGAATCGGTTGGGTGCTGGGTGAGGGTTTGCAGCCTCCCTGGGCTGTAGAAGCACGTTCAAGCCGGGCAGGGCCTGGCTGGGTTTGGTTGCTAAGTTGGGCTCAATTATCACGTTAATTCTAAAGAAATTAGACCTGGATAAATAGCCTTTGAATTCAAAGAAATAACTCGGTATTGATTTACATAGCCATGCTTAAAAGAAAAGAAGAGAAAAGAAACCCTTCTCAACAGAAGACATTGGTGGAAAAAGACCTTGCTAGTATTTTCTCCATTCAGTGTAAAATTCTGTTTATGTACATGTGTAGGGAAAGGGTGCTTGACATCTGGGAAACCTACACTCCCTTTTTCCCTCCCTCAACACATACACCTGGGAAAGCTTGAGGGGGGGCGGCTGGCATAAGCTGCTTCTTCGCCTTTCTTAGCTCAGGCTAGTAAGGGTATCTATCACTGGAGTAGCCAAAAGTATCTATGCAAGAAAGCATTATTACAGCATTATTTCCTCTAGTGACAAAACTATAATGCCAGTGTTAAGACACTCCCCTCCCAGGCCCTCGAAATCCAGTTAAAAAGTGGACTCAGATAGAGGCTCACTGAGGTGTGGGGACAATGTCTCCCTCCTCTCTCCAGTCCCGTGTCCCAGAACAGGAAACCCCAACATGTATGGCCTGGCCCACAGGACCAATGACACCCACTGTGGGCTTCGAAGACTTTTTCTAGACTCCAATTTGGAGAATATTAACTAAGCACTGTCCAACCTAGAGGCTCCTGTCGGGGTCTTTTCAAACCTGGAGCCCAGGAGTCGAGAGAAGTTATTAAAAAAAGAAGCCAACCAGATCCTCAAATTCAACACCATTTGACCTCATTCCCAGGCTGTGTGAAGACCCAGAGCTTTCTTAATGGAGGAAACCAATATGCTGGGCCTAGAATGGATTGGGGGTAGGGGGTGGATAATACGTTTCTGCCTCCCCCAGTTTGGGGATTATATACAGAAGGTTTGTTTTTTTTTTTATTTCTCTTTCTTTTATCAAGCGTAGGCCCCTCTCCCTAATACACAAATATCTTCTCTCTCCCAGTTCAGGTGGGAAAACTCAACAATATTTAAACAGTTAGATTAAAACAAGATAAATGGTGATGTTTGTGTGTTTAATCTGTTGGGTAAACCAAGGCTGAGGCCCCCCCCCCCCATATTTGCCCTGCTGGGAACTGTAGCAGGACAAAGGGGGAAGGGAAGGGTGTTAGAAGTCAGCTTTAATCAAGCCAGTCTTTGGGAGCCGGGACCCCTGACCATTGCAGGATAAACGCAGCCCCAGAGTGGCAGGGAACAAGCATCAACAGGAAACAGCAGACTATTTTTAGGCATAATAAGGAGCTAATATAGCTGGCCAAGCCTCTTCCTATATGCCTCCGAGCACTCTCTCTTTTAATTCCTCCGTCCCTTCATCAGCAGCAACAATAATAGTCACAGCACCCGTCTCAGTGTTAAGGAGAGCCAGGTTTGGGACAGCTCCTCAGGAAAACCTGGGACGGAAAACATCCTCTTGTTATCATGTGAGCTCTTAGGGGGTTCTCTTGTTACAACAGAAAAAGAAATGAAAACCGTCTTTCATTAGCGAGAGACTTGTTCTGTACCTGACTACCCTTGTGATGTAAATGTTCTGGTGATTTTCGTATTCATACCTGTTCACCTGCACTTTTTCTCTCCTTTATTTTGTAACATCGCAATGTACATGAAAAGGTAATTTATTAGACTTTTAGCAAAACTTTCCTTAGTGGGAAACCAATTTGAGAGCCCTTAGAAAAAAAGTGAGGGTTAAACACACACACACACACACACACACACACACACACACACACACAAACAACCACACATTCTCCCAATTGTGCCCTTTTTCTTTTCTTTTGTTCAGAACAGAATCCCTTTTGCACAAATCTAAGAGAAAGAAAACCCCACCCCCCATCCTACCCAGGGGAAGGAAATGGTGTTTTTCTGTAGGTTTCACTAATTTTGTGCAGAGCACAAATGCCCCCCCCCCCCCCAGTCAAGTGAGGATCCTTTCCCTACAAAGCTCAAAGCCTTCGCTTCTTTAAACACACACTGAGGGTTGTGTCCACTTGGACACATATTTGGGTTCATAATTAGGTTCCTGGTCTTTCTTCCCATATGCTTTATGGAAAGGGAGCAGAGTGAAAAAGCAGGGGTCATAGAAAGGAGTTAAAGAATAGAGTGAACGAGAGAGAATAGTGGGAATCTGCTTCATTTGGAAAGATCCTGGGTTCAAGTTTTCTTCTCTATCCTGTTTGCTAGGGACTACTGCCCCACATGTTAGTTGCACAGCACAGAAACCACAGTGAGGCTGATGAAAGGAGCCCTGTTGGCCAGCGGGTCTGCTTCACCCGTATTTACTCCCAGGTTTGGGGTGATGGCTAGATCTCCATACCTGGCAGCCCACCCACTAGTGTTCTCGACCCTTTCTCCCTCTCTCCTCCCCATCCCTCCACCTCCTTTCCCCTAGGCCTAGGGCATCACATTGCTCATCTAACAGCTGCGAAGTCAAAGCAGGAGGACCCTTAAAAAATTACAAAAGAGATCCCCCCTCCCTGGACAAAGGAGTGATTTTAAGAACAAGGTTCAGGCTCAAAGGTCCTGCGCCCAAGAGTTAAAAGTCAAGTTCAGCGTTGTGGGATCTTAGTGCAGCAGCCCCAAACAGACAGGCGGCTGTCCAGGGCGCTCCTGGGGGCTGGAGGGAGAGAAGGGAAGGGGGAAGACAGGAGCCGGGAGGGCAGGCAGGAGCAGAGGGCGACAGGAGCCCCGCGCCCGCAGCTGGCTCACACGCGCCGCTGTCTGCAGGGAACTTGGGGCTGCGTAATGGAATTCAGGAGGCAGAGATTCTCCAAGAGCCAGCCACTGTCTTGTACAGATTTGTAGAGAAACCCTCACTGTAATTAAAACCGTACAGTCAGATTAATTCAATGTGTTGCTCAGCAGCGTTTTTAATAGTAAAAATCCGCTTTTAAAATTGAATTAGGGTCGAAGAAAATTTCTGCGAGACTCGCCGGATTTGCCAGCTCTCATCGAAGCCAGCCCGAGCTGGACTTTGGCGCTGGCTGCACAGTCTCCCTCTCCCCCTGCCGGCCCTAGACCGGGGGTGGGGGTGGGGGGAGAGAGGTGGGGGATGGGGGGCTGGTCCCCAAGGGTGTGCTAGTTTGGGCTGGACGCTGAACGGCCTGGCCAGGCCCAGGCGTGGCACAGGGCCTGGGGTTACCCTTCAGAACCCCCGCCCCCTTCTCACCCCTTTGAGAAGTTCACGGCTCAGGTCGGGTTTGGGAGAGAAGACTGCCCTGCCGTGTCTTGAAGCAATTTCCCACTGTGTGTTCCCGGGTGTGGCGGGGTTTGGAGCCCTGTCTGGACGCTCGAGTGTCAGATGGGAGAAGGCAGTGGTCCCCTCTGCCCCTACCCCGCCGCCCCTTTTCTTCCCGACAGTCTTCCAAAAATGAAGAGTAATATTTCAGGCGCGCTGTCAGGTTTCTCCCAAGCCTTGATTTGGCTGGCCGCCCCCCTCCCCCGCCCTCCCCACCCCCGATCCTTCGCCTCTTGGTGGTTGTGAAGTAAACCTTAGTATTATGTTTAGACGCCTTAGAGCTAAAACCTTGCTCCAAAGGTCCTGGAAGAGGTGCTTGCAGATGCTACCCGAGAGGCTCAAACCTGAGACCGCTGAGGGGCTGGGCGAGGGCCGAGAGAGGCAGACCCCGCTCTTTCCCCAAACCAGCCGGGTTTTCAGGGGCTCAGACGTGTCCCAGGCTGCCCTGCCCCCCATGGACCTGGCCGTTGCGGCAGGCTCCCTGGCTGCTGAGCGCGCGCGCACACACACACACACACACACACACACACACACACACGCACGCAAATTCCCTAACGAGTTAGTCACATCATCAGGCTGGGAAAACAAAGCCTCTGTGGGTCCCTGCTCCTCCGGCAACAGGCGCAGACGCTTTAATTGCCGCAAATTGTCACTCTGTCCCCTTTTCGTTCTCTCGCGCCTCCGTTTATTTTTAGTTCACTTCGAATGCCGACACACTTCCCCGGCGAGGAGCGCGCGGAGCAGCGATTGCCTGTGCCTTCGGGGCCTGCTTTGCCAATCACCGAATGGGACGGAGTAAACAGGGCGACGAGCGAGGCGCGCCATTGGTCTTGCTTATTTCAGGTGGAGGGCGGTAAAGAGCTCCCCCTTACGCGCCGCCCCCTCCTCGTTTCTTGGGTCCTAATTATCAAAGAAAGGGGATGCGCCCCCTCCCTCTTCTTCCCCATCACACCCCACCCCTCCCGTAGACCAAGTTTTCCTCGAATCCAGCAAATCCCGCCAGAATTGGCGGCTTTTTCGGAGAGTATTTAGGAAAGGAGATGTCCGCGGGGACCCAGCTCTCAATTCTGTATTGAATAAAAAGATGCAAAGCGCGCAGGCATCTTCCCCCGCCCCCAGGGCTTGAATAGGGTCCTTTCCCTCCCAGGGCCACGTGTGATAGGTGCCCCGAGCCAGGTGATAGAAAGCACCTCCCCCCAGGGTCGGGGGGGGGGGGGGGCGCCTTGGTCTAGGGAAGCTTTGAGGTTGGTTGGGAGGGAGAAGTTTGGGACCATCTGCTAGGGCGGCTGTCGATGAACATAGCTGTTGTTTTAAATATCAGCGAGGAATTCTTAAAGGAGAACTTTACATTTCGATCTGAAGTGCTGTCTTAAGTGATGCTACCAGCCATTCTGCATCCCTTCTCTCTTCGTCTTTTCTGGGACACGCACAGTGGTCAGGGGTGTGGAGGGAGCAGGTGTCTGCAGCAACAGCCCAAGGGGGTCTCCGGCGTCCGGCGGAGGGATCCCAAACAAATCAGTGCTGGATTAACTTGTCTCCAATTGCGAACGCTGCGCGGGTCGCGCCTGCAGGCCGGTTCGGGTTACTGGCGCGTCCTGTGCTCAGAATCTTTCTTGCCTGGCCCGGCAGGCGGGCCCTCCCAGGACCTGTGGAGGGAGGGGGCCGGCTGGTAGGAGGGTTTAAAAGGAACACAGCGAGTGTGACCTGCTCCATTCTCACACACACACCCTTCCTATTTCTTTTTTTATGAAAATATTTACTAGGAACCTAATTTCAGATCATGGAAGTAAATTTCATGCTAGGATATATTTTACAAAACATGTAATCTTTCAGGGCCGGAAGATGTTTAATTAAAACCATACGTTGACAAGTTGAGTTTCAAAGCGAAGTCACACTAGCACAGAAGGCTAATTCGTATTGGAGATGCAGCCTGTAAACCCTGTTAGAAAACGTCAGCCCGGGCACCGCGCGCTCGCCCTGCTCTACCTGCCCCAGCGCCTGGGACTCCCACGCTTGGCTGCTCTCCTGCGGATTGGCTTGGGTTGGCTTCCTGGTCTCGAGGAGATGGAGGGACCCTTCCTGGGTTAGCGTTAGTGTCCTTGAATAACCCCCACGGGCTGGTCAGGAGGTCCCAGGCACCGGAGATCAACAGGGAGAGCAGGCAGGCAGGCATAGACGGCCAGAGAAGGCGCCTGAAGAATTCTTAGTGGCACTGAGAGTCCCAAGCTCCCCAGCATCCTCCTTGCTCTTTGACTGACCCCCGTTCCTGATGACTCAGAACATGAGGGCTTACAGTGGTTCTCAACCTTCTGGCCCTTTAAATACAGTTCCTCCTGTTGTGACCCAACCATAAAATTATTTTCATTGCTTCTTCATAACTGTAATGTTGCTACTGTTATGAATCATAATGTAAATATCTGATATGCAGGATGGTCTTAGGCGACCCCTGTGAAAGGGTCCTTCAACCGCCAAAGGGGTCGCGACCCACAGGTTGAGAACCACTGGCTTAGGAGGTTTGTCCTGGCCCAGTTGATTTGTGGGCACTGGCCCCGGAGGCCTCCCGCAGGACAGTGCTGGTTTCCAGAAGGCTCCACACTGTCAACAGCATTTTTGTAGTGCTCCTCAATAGCCTTCCTCCTTACCCTCCTTTACCATTTCCCCATAACTGCACCAGGCCCAACTGAAACCGGTTGGTCGGGGACAGCCCCACGTGGGAAGGACATTCTCCCAGCTCAGCTGGTTGACCAACAAGCCCTGCTGACACAAGGTGCTAATGACCTGCTAGGCCTGCTGGGATGGGCAGGAGCCAGGAGGTATCCCAAGGCCCGCACAGATGGGAGACAAAGGACTCTAGGGTAGCCTGGGTTAGAGCTGGCGATGTTTGTCAGCTCCAGCTCCAGAGGCTGAAACTGGCCGAGGCTGGGTTCCAGGTCACAGTCTTGAGTCCACACTTCAGTGTTTCCTCTCCTGACTGCCAGCCTGCTGGTCTTTTCTTCTCAGAGGTGATGGTGAGTTATCCTGAAAGTTAGCTTCATGGAGAATCTGAAACCTGCCTCAAGAAAGAGGCTGGAACATGAAAATGAAACTTAAGTTAGTTCGATTTTACCCAAAATGCTCAAAAAGAAAAACCCTTTTACTTACCACAGCCAGTCCTGAGACAGGGAAAGAGGTTTTGCTTCATCCAGAAGCAGTGAAGATTATTGGCTGATGGGTGTCTATATTTCCTTTCAAATGCACCATTAGTTTCCTTAAACACAAGTCAGTGACAAGAAAAAGCCTAAAATCTAGTGTTCAAGAAGTGTTTTAAATAACATGGCCATCTTCTCTTGGAGGCTTATTTGATTTTTTGGGCCGTTTTATTTTTATTTTTAAAAATACATTTCTTTATTGATTTCAGAGAGGAAGGGAGAAGGAGAGAGAGATAGAAACATCAATGATGAGAGAGAATCAGTGATTGGCTGCCTCCTGCACACCCCCTACTGGAGATTGAGCCCAAAACCCAGGCATGTGCCCTTGGCCAGAATTGAACCTGGGACCCTTCAGTCTGCAGGCTGACGCTTTATCCACTGAACCAAGCTGGCTAGGGCTTATTGGGCCATTTTAGAAGAAAGCTTAATTTTTGCAAAGACAGTCCCTAATACAATTGTGATAAAGTTTTTTTTGTTTGTTTGTTTTTATTCTATACAGACACTACCAGCTGGCATTTCTGAAGGTTCAGGGGATATCTCTTTCACAAATGAACATGGGTGTTGGCAGCTAAATGCTTAACAGTATATGTCAACTTAATACTTTTTGGTCAAATAATACTGATCTTAGATTAATGGGCAAGACCTTGAAGCCACTCTTTAGTGCCCTGAATTTTGGTGGGGCGGGGTTCACACTCTCAAAAAACAACACACACACACACACACACACACACACACACACAACCATGTTATAATTGTAGGCTGGAGGGTGAGAAAGAAATACCAAAGAGAAAAACAGAGGCACTGCAGATGGTTGTAAGCATCATGTTGTTTGAGCTGGGCACTAAAAAGTATGTACCTGACCAAATGCATTTGAAGCCTAATCCTACACTGGAGACTTGTGAATTACACAAAAGGGGAGAGGAACTGCAACTAATAATCCCCACCTGTTTTATTTCAGTGATATGAACAAGCAGTTTTCCTGTCACAGACAGGAGAGCTCTCCCGGGCCTTGCAGGCCCATTTGTGGGCAGTAATTCTGGCAGGGATCTATGGTAGGAAGAGTAAGGGTGGTTGGGAACTGTCAGGATGGTGCTGCCACGAGGGCGGGCAGCAGGATTGGTGGGCAGAAGGGGCAGGACTGGTAATATTTCCCAGCTGGCCCACCCCTTCTGCAGCCCCAGAGAATCAACCTCGTCATTTCCAGCCTCAGAGCTTGGGTGGAGGTGGGAGAGGCCTGGACAAGCTGGAGATGCATGACACTTCTACCTTCCTAGTTCCCTCTGCCCTTCTATAATGAGCCCCATTTCACAGATGTGAAAGCTAACACATGCTTCTCACCACACAGGCTGCTTTGGTATTTGGGAAAGGGAGCGAGGTGGAGCGCAGGTGTTCTAGCTTCCCATCTCCCTGGCAACAATGAGGTCTGGGGTTGCGGATGGAGAAAGCCGGGTTTGGGGCCTGTATGTACACATAATGTTTCTGCTTTTGAGACGCATTTGGTCAAGGGGGTGGGTGTGATTTTCATGTGAAAGAAACGGTTCAACATTGGCTCAAGGCTCAGGGCTCCAAGCAGCAGTCCCTGGATTCCCCGACTTCCCGCCAGTGCTCTTTGAACAGACTCCTCTTTGCCTTCGAACTTTTCTTAAATTCTGAATACTTGAACCCTCGCTTGTTTGTAGTAAATGTATTTGTAAAATGTATCTATTTGCCACAGACATCTAGCGTGCGAAGGTGAGAATCAATACTAAAACGCTCCCTTTTTTAAAAAACAAACTGGGTTTTAAAGGCCAATTGTGGGGGAACAGAGAGGTCAATGTGACCCGGGGCTCAGTAAAGAGCTGGATTCTATTGGCCGCTAGTACGCGCCTCATCATGCAAAGCCGACAGCTGGGCATGCGCACTGCATGGAGGGGTACCCTTCTTCGCTGGTAGTTAGGACCAAGACTCCCAGATGCGCAATAATTAGGTTTCCTCATTAAACAAAAGGTTTCCTCCTCATTCCCCTCCTCCCACCGTCCTCAGCCTGAGCTCCTTACAAACCAAGCTGATTCTCCGCCCCCAAACTCTGCCATCCAGACTTCGGTCTTTGGCTCCTTCTTCCTCGTGTCTCCGCATTTCAGGGAGCTTTACATGCCGCTCCATTTCCTTTTCTTTTGACCCGCTTTCAAGGAATATGAAGATCTGATTTTCTCTTCATTTTAGGTCCCCACCTTCTCTCTCCCTATCAATCCTTTAACAAACAATACTGATCTTAGAGCGTCAACATCGCTGCTCCCTATCCACTAGACTTCGACCTCCACCCCACCCCCTGGGCCCTGTGGGTTTCATTCAAAGCTCAGGAGCATGGATGGCCCGGGAACTCGATGGGCACTAGAACCGGTAGCGAGTAAAGCCCGACTGCCCATTTTCAGGCATCAGCCCAGGCCGCCAAATCAACACCCGTATCTGCAAGCCTGCGGGGTGGGGGGTTGCTCTTGTAGCTCTGAGCCCCACTTTGCGGGAGAAGCGCACGGCTGACTAAGGGGAGGCCTCCAAGGGTGGCCTTTAAACCTCTCCAGGACCCCTGTGCGGGCACAGGGACCCCAGGGATTCAGGTTCTTGGAGCAGAATGGCCTTCTCTGGGAAAGGAGCTCAGTAGGCGAGAAATAGCCACCGTTACGTCCCAGGCCCCCTCCCGGGAAAGTTCGGGGGCTCTGCCACCAGCTCGGCCGGCCAACCCGCGTGCAGCGTCGCGGCGAGGACCGCGCCCACACGCGCTCCCAGAACCACAGCCAACTCTCTCTCCCTGGTGGAAACAGGCGGCGCTCCCCCTGGCTTTCAATTACTCTCAGCTTACCTGCAGGGCGAACGGACTTGTATTTTTCCACCAAAAAACCTCTTGTCCTGGATTCCCCCAGATTCCCCCTTTCCCGTCATCGACCTTACCCAGAAGGGCGATCTAGGGGTTTGATTCTATGCTATGACACGAATAATTGTTGCATCATGTAACTTCCTACATCTTGGTTTTAATTTGCAGTGAACCAAACAAAGATATTTGCAATTTTAAAATAAGCACTCGATTTAATAAATGGGAACATTGTGCAGAGACTGCGATGCCCCCCACCCCACCCCTTCAGAGGACGTTATTAGCTCTGACAGCATGCCGCTCAGGTTTGCGGAGAGGATTTTGTAAAGGGATGACAGACAGGAAGGCCAGCAATCATGGGCTCCTTGGACTGAAGCTTTTTTTTCTTTCTTTTCTTTTCCTTTTTTTTTTTTTTTTTTTTTTTATCAGAATGTTCTGTTCGATGCCATTTATCCTTGATGATAGAAAATTGCGCTGTTGCCAGGACGCTGCTGCTGCCGCTGAAATAGAGGGCAGGAGCCACATTTCCATTTTCCAGCTTGAAAGCTATTCAAATGAATTTGCAGAGAGGGGGGGTCGTCTAGCGATAAACAAATGAGAATAAATCGAGTTCCCCTTTCCATTCTCTTCTTTAAATGGGGAGCTCTTCATTTCCAATATAAAGATTTTTGTTCATCAGTGTTTGGGAATACCTGGGAGTCAGTGTAAGCCAACGTACAATTTATTTTGATGCTCTTAAAGTGACTAACCACATAAACATTTAAAAAGGATGTATGTCTGAATATATATAAAGTATAAGCATTACATATACATAGACCCTGTACATACATACCTTCGCACAGTTCCAAACTACACAGGAGAATAAACTCTTTCAGCAGAGTTTCAATTGAATTTAATTTGCAGTAATGCTGGCTATTGGTGGGTATAGACTTCTATGTAAGTATTGTTAAGTGAAGTGCCCCCCCCCATTATATATTTCAGGGCGCTACATAATTTAATTACCCTGTAGGTTTTAACTAATTTAAACATGCTCCCCTCAAAATAAAAAATAAAGATAAAAATCACCCTTTGTCATGTATTTCTTTCAAGTTAATTTTCCAAATTTACCTTTAAAGTTTTCTAAATTAGCAAATACAAGTTAAAGAGCTGGTACATCGCGCTTCTAAAGGACATGAAACAAAGAGAGTTGTAAGCCTGAGCTTCCCTTCCTTAAAATTTAGATTCTTTGCTAGCCTAAAAAAGATCATATCTTACTTAATAGGGACTTAAGGGATCATGTCCAAAATTAAAAAATACAACCTATTAGAATACACATACACACACATTAGCAATTTCTTGACAAAAACTATGAAACTTGTAGAGCCTCCACTGAGTTTTAAGTATTAAAGACTTTTATTGAATTCTAACTTAATATTTTGTGTTTCAGAGTCAGATACCGGCTGTTAGAAAATTTTCAGTACTATAAAGGCCTGTAAAATACAGGGACTAGTTGTATTTGAGATTTCAGCTGGTACTTTAAAATAAAATTTAAAAAACCTGACAGTATTTTAAAACAACATTTTTAAAATGAGTCGTGGGTCTCTAACTGCTATGCTTTTAGTTACACGGTTGTTTCCGGAGTGATAGGCCACTGCTGGGCAAACCAGGGCTGCAGAGAGAATAACAGTGTCAATCCAGAAAGAGAGAAAGGCGAGGGTGAGTTGATATTGCTGCCCTGAACTTTTCCAGTAGTATTTTAGGGCGATTCCCTCCAGCCAGCCAGTTCCCGAACAATCCGTTTTCAGGCGAACATTTCCCGGTGAACAAATTAGCATGATAATAAGAAAACTACCCACCCCATCAAAAGAAGCTAAATAAAGCAAGGAAACGGCCTAAGAAAGTCCAATTTGCTTGTGTTTGTTGTGGTTAAAATAATTGTAGGTGAATGTAGAGTTTAGGCACCGAGAGAGGTTGCTCCTCCTTTATCCTTGGCCCTGGGAATTGTGCTCGGACAAAAAGCTCCCCTAGCCGGCTGCTCTCCCGGGAGAGGCAATTCGCAGGGCTCCTCGGTGAATTTCCCCTCCAGGTACAGCTTGGGGCGCGCTGCGGGAGTCCGGCGCCGCCAGGACGCAGAAGCCGAGGCGTGGGCGCTCGGGCGGGGCTGCTGGGCTCCAGCAGAGGGGACCCCCACCCCCTACCCCGGGACAGAGCCTGACTTCAAGCTCCCCCGGGCTCCGCGTGGGGCCGGCATAATGAACATTACGCAAAAGGAGGTGGGACCTCCTTGGATGCCAGGGCGGGGGTACGGGCGGTAAAGACCCCCTGTTCCCTGGCATCATGTTGGATCAGGACCTCTCTCCCGGGTCCATCCTGCGGGGTCTTCGTCTTGAGCCTCTTCCTGGGCTTTGGCTGCGTACGTTGGACCGGTTTGGACAGTGGCCTCCAGCCAGGGGCGGGCAGGGAGAGGGGGAGGAGGTGGTGAAAGGAAAGAAATGGTCTTAGACGGCTAACCCCAAGGAACTTGGAAGAGCCAACACGACCCAGTTGCCCGCAGGACAAAGGCAGGGCAGGGCTCCGCTGCTGAATGGGCTGCCGGTGTTGGACTGCTTGCTGTGTGGTGTCTTTGTGTGGCTGGGCGTGCGGAGTTGCGGAAAAGTTGAGTTTGGAGTGGAGCTATAGAAACCAAGAGCGGAGGCGGTGGAGTCACATCCCAGGCTGAGAGAGCCTCAGCGCTCACCCCCGCAGGCCGGGTCTCCCCCGTAGTACAGAGTCCTTATTAAACGCATCTAGCGACACCCAGGTGCTCCCTCTTCTAGGTAATGCTGGGAAATCACAGTCAAGTTTGGGGGAGGGGAGATTTTTCTTCCCCTCGGAGAGATGTATCCACTAAGTAGTAAAAATGAAAGCGATTTTCTCCTTCACCTTCTGAGATCCCAGGAATATGGGACTTGCCTTTTTTTCCTCAACAAAAGAACGGGCATTTCTGAAAGGCCCCAGGAACACTCACTCTTTAGGGGTTCCAGCACCCAGGACTATCACACGCCGTGGAAATACAAAAGCTCAACATTTGATATTTTAAAAGATTTTCCCTTCTTTTAAACCCCCTGTGTAAACGCTGGTTGTAAGGTGAAAGTGCTTTGGTGTGAAAACAGGCTCAGGGTTCCCTTCCCTTTTTCACGTGCACTGGCAGTTGCAAAACCTAATAAATTAGCAGGTCATTGTGGAGACTTACTACTATGACAGTCAGGGCTAGCCTCATCAACTAGCCAAAAGCCTTGCCCCAGAAAATTAGGAAAGAGAAAGCAAATGTTCTTAAAAATACAAACTACTCTATATTCTGTATTGCCTCCCAAATCCCAAATTTCCTAGTTAGTACTTGCACTGTTAACTCACCTCATTCAAACTCTGCTTCCCTTGTGCTCTAGGGCATTTTTACTTATTTTTAAGTCTCCTGAGCTTTGAATGTGCAATGCAAACAGTAAAGAACCATGTTAATCCTGCTTTGATCTCTGAAGGGAGATCATAGCAGAAATCAGGTCACCACACAGATAGGCACTGCTGTGAGGAGTCCCCTCTTCTTACTTTTCTTATTCTTTTTTGTGTTTTCAAGATATCTCCATTGGCTTCTGGACATCCATTGCCAGTTAGCAAACTGTTCATGTCAATATGAACTGTGGATAACTTTTTATTTAAAGCTTGATGATTATACTTCTTAGATGGAACCATTTCTTATATTATAGATCTAGATATTGGAGTTAATGTACTCATTTTGTCTACCTGGTTATTTACATAAATATATTAGACCATGTTCCAAGTTCATGCCTCATAACCTCCCAGCAACTTAATTGCCTAAAAAAAATTGCTATATTTCCTCTTTCTTTACCCCTGAGTCTGAAAGGCATAGAATAATGGTAGTTAATCTGCTTAGATAATTTAAGATTTAAAGATTAGAAGGCCTAATATTGACAATTTCAAAATTCAAGTCTGAGTGTTTTGGCTAAGCAAAGCTTAGGAGATGACAGATATGATAAAAGAACTGCCAAAAACTAGACTTTATTAAAACTAAAAAGTGTGATGTTTTGTGGCTTTGAAAGAAATGATTGTTAAAATGCTCACAATCCAAATATGTCCCTAAACAAACACCTAGAGGGATATTTTATGCTACCTGATATTTAGACAAACAATGCAGTATTTTACTGTGCTTGCATATACAACACAGATCAATTTTATAGCGCTTGTCAAACCACCTTCAATATATAGTTAATTGGTTAGCATAGTTAGTATAGTTGAGCCACATACTCAACACAAGTGATGTGTACATAATCATAAACATCTGTGCTATGTACACATTCTTTCCCTTCTCGGTTTCCTGTCATAGCACAGAACATTAATATTATATTGAAGAGGCTGCTAATAAAGCTATAGCTGCCACCGAGCTTTCTTCAGAACTTGTTGAATGGGAGGAACACATAGATATATAAATTTGCTAAGAAAAAAAAGAAAGCTACTCTGCTTCAAATCATCCCTATTATAGTTGATTATCATTTAACCTCAATGAGCCAGCCTCCATCACAGCCCAAATCACTCTGACACCAAGGCTACCCAAATGCTTGTACATGTAGGATAATTTTACAATAAATTGATTTACATCAAATATGTCCTTCTCAGGTGATTTTAGACAACTGGTTTGGGTGCACAGTTTTGAAGAAGGGCTGCAATAGAAAGAGAGAGTTCGGGAAGAAAGAGGACAAAGAGGAAAAGTGGGTGAAAGAACACACGCACGCACACACACACACACACACACACACAGATTATTTAGGCAGAGAAATCTTTTATGGCCATACACTGTGTCCTCTAAATGGTTGAGGTAATTTTCAGACTCAAAGCCTGTTCTCACCTTAGTGGCCTACCTTTTCGTTGATCCATTCATTCCTCTAAATCTGTTACCATTATAATCAAGTTCTAGAGAATTTGTAGTGGAAGCTACCAAAATATTTGTTTATAAGATGTTGGGGACATTTTGTTGGCTACAGATACATAAAGCATTGCATTAAGCATCCCAGGAATGCTCATTTTGGTGGTATTTAGCTAAACAAAAACAAAAACAAAACAAAACCCCCCAAACCTAACCTCCTATCTTATGTTCCCATGAGCTGATTTGTGCATTGTCTTACTTTTGACTTAACCTGGCTCTACAGTTTATAAGAGAACTTTACATATATTTTAAAGTCAAAATTACTTTCTCTCTGGAAAAGCA
This sequence comes from Myotis myotis, assembly GCF_014108235.1. Taxonomy (NCBI): domain Eukaryota; kingdom Metazoa; phylum Chordata; class Mammalia; order Chiroptera; family Vespertilionidae; genus Myotis; species Myotis myotis. The sequence continues at coordinate 35,376,874 of NW_023416315.1, forward strand.
ACAAATGTTGGTCACTTGTTGGCCTTTAAAGATGGAAATAAGCATTACATCCTAATTATATTTAGATTTTTGCTAAAAATTCTAATCTCTTCAGTCTGCTCTTTTCCTTTTACCAGAATCCAAAGAGCCTGGCATGTCATATGGATGTTAGGAGAGAGAATAGGCCTCCTTGTCTTTTTTTAATTAAAGTTTATGCAGCTTGTAGAAAGTAGTAATTTTCTAGAAAATTAGATAATTTTAGATCACTATAGTTCCACTCTTTTCTTTAACATGGTTCTAAGCAAATCTTGTCCTTTAAAAACCATCAATTATAATGCAAAAAAAATATTGAAGTATTCTGAATTTAAAGTATTAGGATTTTTGCAGTCTGACCCCATCTCAATGAGAACAGGTATAAATGATGGGTCATACATGTATGCACAGTGTGACAACGCACGCTGGTTTCTGTCTGGCCTATCAGAGTAATACATGGCAGCACAGGTTCCTGCTTGTGTGAAACAGCATCATTGTTGCCTCCTTCCTGATTCTGGGGCTTATGATCCACATGCCCAAAAGGGCCTTTTAAAGTCACCATTCTTTCTCTAAATGAGGCGGAAATAAAATTTAACCAGGAAGTAATCGAGGTATTGAACAAAAGGATTAAAAAATAATTTAGAAAAGAAAGGTGGTCTTTTTCTCACTAAAATACTGTTAGGCTTACTTTTAGTTGATTCATCTAAAATTTTTAGTGGCTCCCATGGTCTATCAAGAAAAGACAAGCTCCATAGTCTGGCATACCTGAGGAGGCTTAGGAGGCCGCTGGACTCTGGAGTCAGACTGCTGGATAATCATGAGGCAGTTATTTTTCTTTTCTGAGTCTCAGTTTCCTTTCTGTACAATTGGAATAACAATAGAATTAACTTATGTGGCATTGGTAGAATTAAATAAGAGAAGTGCCTCTAAAATGCTTAACAAGGTGTTTTGTGAAAAGTAAATGTTCAAAGACTACTAGTTAATGTTCAACATTAACATAATGCTTAACAAGCCTTTTGGTTTCTTCTGCAAAAGCTATGCTCTTGTTATAGAAACCACTCACCTGGGATGGTTCACCTGGCTAACTTCTCACCTCTCTAATTCTGCTCAAGTAATACCTCCCCTGGGAAGTCTTCCCTGATGCTTGAAATTAGGTGTCTGCCTTTGTGCCTCCATAGCACCCACTGCTTATTTCTTTTATTGTCATCGTTGCTTTACTTATCTGTCTCCCTAACTAGACTATCAGCTGTGGTGAGCACAATGTAATATTTCTCTTTCTCAGAGCTCTCTTTCTTGAGCTTGGTAGATAGTAAATACTTAATATATGTATGCAGAAGGAATAAATATTCAAACTTTCCTTTCTGTTTGCTTGCATTTATAAATAAGTTGTAACTGGATGTATTCTTGTACGTTTAGTTTTCATTACTTAATACTCCTCAAGGAGAGGGCTCAAAAGAACCTAACATTTATTACCATAGTAACTTTATGAAGAGTTTTGATTGTGGGATCTGTAATGAACTGTTGGTATTTTTAAGATAAAATATCTTCAGGACTCATGGATAAGTTGGGTTATCTGTACAAATCTTTGACACTGGACCATACTACTCCACATATGGCATATGCATGGTCTCAGATAGTGATTTGGAGTACCTACATGAGTGCTAATAGTTAGGTTTCAACTATCACAATGTCCTGGCCAAGTGGGCTTCCAATAAAATCAATTATGCCATTGGTTTAAAGGACATATGTATATGTAAAAGTCATTAATAGACATTGGGGGGATCTAAACATCTTTAAAAGACCATTTAGGCTTGTCTCATTGGCATCTTGGATTCATCCAACTCTTGAAGAGAAACAGGGAAACCTTCATTGTGTGGCAGGTTAATTCGAGGGAAGATGGGTATAAAGTATGATATGTCAGAATTATAGGATATTGGAATCTACTGTATAGTAAATATTTACACAAGCAGGAACCAATAATATGTGGCCAAGTCCTCATTAATGGGTCTGCTTTAAGGAGTAGGCTAGGATTCTTTGCAATCATTTCATTAATCCTCAGAAACAGTTATTACTGGAGTGTTTGAAAGCAGTTTGTTTTCTTAAGATTAATCACCCCCTGCAAAGCTTATTTAATTAGATTTGTAAACTCTTTTTCTTCTATGAAAGAAAAAGTTAAACTAATTTCTCATCTTGGAATTATCAAATGTTTCAAAGGCACAAGGTCCAAATTTAATTAGATTTTCCTGGAATAACTTAATAAATATATGAATTAAGTGATAATGATGATTCTGACTGTTCTGCTCTTGTAAACCATAACTGCTGTTTATAATCTCTCCATTAGCCTCCTTGAAAATAAAGTGAAACAATACAAAATTTATGAAGAAAAAAAGAAATTCCACTTCATTGTGAGAACAATAGACTTTCCATTGATGATTAAGGAATATTACTCTCTTCAAAGTAAACAATGAAGAAATTTTCATTTGGTTGCTGGTTCAGAGCATGGGCCTCACAGAAGTTGCAAGAAGAGCTTGGGGGAAATTCATGTCTATTTTCTTGCACCTGGCAGGGCAATCCTATGCCATCAGAGTCAGTTCTGCTCAAAACCCAACACAGCCCTAGCCCCACACTTATATAGTCCCATGAGGCAGTTCAGTTACCTGTTCAGACAAAGGAGCTCAAGGAAAGGGGAGGAATGAAGAGATAGGAATTTGTATTTTGCCCAGGGCATAAGATAGTGTGGGTGGTTTATGGGATCCTAAGATTAGAAAATGGTAACTAGTAAGAAAAATGATAAGGTTTGCCATGCAAATGAATCTTTCTATTTGTGCCACTTCTTTTTATTTTTCCAATTATTTATTAATGATTTTATAATTTTATTTTCTTAACCTTACTTTTATTGTTGAAACTATTACAGATGTCCCCGTTCCTTCCCACTCCCCCTTTGCCCACCTCCACCCTGACCTCTGGCTATCACCACATGTTTTCTGTGTTTATGGGATACATGTATATGTTCTCTGGCTCATCCCTTCACCTTCTTTCATTCAGTGCCCCCTTCCCTCTCCCCTCTGATAGCTGTCAGTCTGTTCCATATACTGTATCCATGTCTCTGTTTCTATTTTGTTCATTAGTTTATTTTGTTCACTAGATTTCACATATAAGTGAGATTATATGGTATTTGTCTTTCTCTAACTGTATTTCTGCTACTGCTTTTGTGGCACTTCCTATTTATTAATGCTTCATATCTTTTCATGAAAATTTGAGGTGACTTTAATAACTGACATATAAAAAAATATTTTACCCCTCCCACTCTCATTCAAGCTATGGAGTCACTCATAGCACACTGACCAAGTAATTTCTGCCAACAGAACGAATCCTTCAACTGGCATTATGATGAGCACATTGACATGCATAAAAAAACCTTGATTTGTTTTTCCCATGTAAATAACATGGGTCCAGAAAAAGACAGCTTCTCTCCTCCCTCCAAATATCAAATCAGTTTTTTCCACATAAATATGGCCTAACTGGTCCATCTACCAACCATATCTAAAAGACATTCAAACAAGAGGCTACCACTTCTCTTGGAAGTCTATTCCTTGTGTTTGCTCAAAGGATAGTGTGAAAACTTTTTATTGTTTCAGATCGGACCTCCCAAGCCTGACTGGGAATTTTTATGCTTGAGTGCCTAAAATATTCCAAGAAAATATGGTTCAAACCACCACATTTTCTTGCTTTCAGGTTTAAACCCTATAAAACCAGCACATTTTGTATGGTTTCCACCCCAAACCATAAGTTGGCATGAGATCCCACTAGATGCTCTGCTCAGGTTTGAGTGAAATGTTCACCAACCTTGACAACACTTTTGGCCGACTTGTCACTAACTTGGATGCAGGTGAAACAGCTGAGTTCTCAGCAACAGTTTCTTCATTCGGATCCCTTTTTTGACCTCCTGCACCCCAAGTTGCAGACACATAGTCATTGCCTTGTACTGGGTCACTCATTGTTACTTCCTCTGTGACTTTCTTCTAATGATCGCCTTATCTTGGAAATTTCTCTTTTTTTTTTCTTTTCAAAACTCACCTCTTCTGTGTATTTCCCCCTCACATTGTTCACTTTGAGGATAAATCAGTTTTGCAAAGGATTTAAAAATTTTTACAGAATGCATAGGGCTCTAGATTATAAGTTCCATGTGGGGAGGTGTAGTTTCTTGATGACCGGTTAGACTTGCAGGGGTTCTCAACCTGTAGGTCACAACCCCTTTGGCGGTCAAACAACCCTTTCACAGGGGTCGCCTAAGACTATCCTGCATATCAGATATTTACATTACGATTCATAACAGTAGCAACATTACAGTTATGAAGTAGCAACGAAAATAATTTTATGGTTGGGTCACAACATGAGGAACTGTACTTAATGGGCCAGAAGGTTGAGAACCACTGGAGAGTTATTGGATCAAATACAAGATTTTTATTAGCTAAATTTGGCAACCCTATGAACATTGTATCTCTGTCTTCCAGAAACCCCTACCCAGCAGGTGCTCAGTAAATATTGGTTGCCTGAATGACTAAAGGAAAGAGGATGTATATCTTGGAACTTTAATTCTCTCTAAATTATATCACATAAGAAGCTGGCTTACCCTGTTGGCCTGGACCCATTTCATAAGATTTCAGGTCTCTGAGTTCTTGATGGAGATTGAGGTAGGCATGGTCCTTGACTTTCCTCATTTTGCTTTTTTGTGTGACCATTGTTCTAGAAGGATATCCTTGTTTCTTTAAGAAGCTTGTGGGATAAAAAGGACAAGGGAAGGAGCACCTGCTGTTAGGTCATAGTTCACTAAGGGGAGAGTAATCCCGACAATTGGGTTGGGAGGCCTTGAGAGAGGCAGGAAGCTGATAGCTTCCTGCTGTCATTCTTTCCCCACCAGAAGCTGGAGCTCCCTTAATAACCACAAATATACAAATAGGAGTCTCCAGGGAGTGCCTGGGTGCTGGGAGGGGAAGTAATAATAGCAGTTTGGGTTGACTAGAATCTTTTATAAATAGTCCTAATGCCCCCAAAGTCATTATCATGAGAATTCTTAAGGCCTCTGTGGAAGGGTAAAACTGTCTCAACATGTTTATTTTATCATTATGTTAAATTATCAATTACATTTATTATTGAAACTCCTATAAAATCATAAGGGTGCTTTTACTTTAAGAGCTAAGGGCCATGAGACACAAAGGCAGTGTTGACTTTGTCTTCATTTCTTGCATCTACCATTTTCTTCAGAAAGTGTCCAGGACTTTCCCAGGACTTTGTACTCAGTACTTCTCCTTGGTGTCCATCAGTCAGTATCTCTCCTAAACATGTGACTTGGAAAGTTAAGAACTCATGAGTTAAGTGCTTACATTTCAGGGATTTCCTGGGTATATCAGATATTAGTATGTGACCTGTTTATTTAGAGCTGTGATTAAAGGTTATGGAAGCTCTATTTCATGTATGCCTGCTTCTGAAAGACAAGGAAATGCTTTAAGCTTGAGAGAAATCAACTCTGAGCCAGATAGAATGAGCCCCGAATTCACATTCCTACCTACACACTCCCTTCTGTTCTGTTTCCTGAGTGGATTATCTCTGATGCTTGTTTATCTGATTTCTAGAATCTACTTCTGTCCTCAGGCACATTGACAGATAGAGGAAAACTACGTGCTATCTGCCTAGTTACTGAATTCTGTTCTAACAAAATATGGTCAAAGTCCCATCAGCAGAAGTGTCCTCAAAGGTGTAGAATTTTGGTTTTCTATACTTGATGGTTAAAATATGTGCTTTTGGAGTCAGATCTATTTGCAATGGGATCCTGGATCTGTCTCTTTAGTAGCCTGAATCAAGTTGCTGTACTGTTCTAAACTCTAGTTTTCTAGTATATAAAGGGAGATAATTATAGTACCTACTGCATAGGGTTGCTAGAATGAAATGACCTACTGTACAGAGTCTAGCCCATACATAGTAAGTGCTCAACAAATGACAACCATCGTTGTTCAAAGTCTGGGACAGAAGATTTTCTTTTCAAACAGATCCTCGGAATGTTTCTGTTAAATAAACACACTGTGTGGCCCAGATTGTGCTTGTGGGCCACAATGGAAACTGTGGCAGTAATGTCCCTGCACCTGGCTGGCCACATTCCTGGCCTCTCCCCTGAATGTCCAGCTTCTGGTTTAACTGGAAGTTGGGAGGCAGGGTCAGGACACTCTTATACCCTATGACATAGCCAAGACTAGAGCCTGGTGGGAAGGTGGGTGAGGCCTCCCTGATGCCAACCCAATTGTCTCTGACATTCCCAGCTGCTTCTCCTACCCAACTTTCTGGGGGTTGTTTTAGGGACAATGTATTCCCAGTACTGTAGAGGTGGTGGCTGAGCCACTGCCTGGGGCTCTGCTGAGTTTCTGGTCCTGCCTCCAAACATCCAGTGCTCTACTGGCTCAACCAGAAGTTCAGGTGTGGGGTGGCCCAGTGGTGTGTGTTTGGCCTGGGAGGATGGGTGGGGTGCAATGGAAAGCACTTGAGCAATGAATCTAGAGGCCCTGGGGAAGGTACTTTTTTTTGGTAAGTGGAATTTTACCTTATGTCCCCTGACTTCTATGTATTCTGAGCTTCCAAAAGGTTCAGTCCCATCAGGAATATAAAGGCCACTGCAAATGGGTTGTAGAAAGAGATCAGAGGGAGAAGAAAATTGAGATGGGTTGCTCCCTTTAACAGTGTCTCTTAGCACCTCTCCAGCATTATTTCCTCTGAGCATTGTTTTCCTTTGAGTCTTTTTAGAAAGTCTTTTCAGTTTCTGGCCACCCACAGAAATAGAAGCTAAAAAAAAAAAAAAAAAAAAATAAGGTTGAGGGAGCCTCAACATCCTTGTTTTTCCATCTTTGTTCATCCTTTCAATCCTATCATCCATATATATATATATATATATATATATATATATATATATATATATATATATATATTTGCTATTCTTTCTTAGAGCATAGGAAAAGGGAGCTTTTAAATTAATACTCAAAACATGGAAAAAGATAACTTTAACTTTAGAAGAAAACAAGCCAGAGGGAAAGCAGGCTAGTAGAGTAAGGAAGATGAAAAGGAAAAGGAGGAAGAATGAGCTCCTCAATCCCAAATTAATAAGAAACGGTCCCAAGTTAATATGGACCAGGCAAGGCCTCTTACCTTATTTAAATTTCAGAAAGGAATATGATGAAATTTGATAAAACTGGAAAGGAAAACCCTCCCACAAGGGTAGCAATGATATTGAACAGTTCAAAGTGTTGAGAAAATCCTGGCCATGTGCCTGTGATGACCTATCCAGTTAGATCAAAAGGATTTGGAATTATCTCCCGGTATTGGTCATTTCATTTTGTGACAGTTGTGATATATTTTATACGCGAAGTTAGAATTATAACTATAGGCTTGCTATAATAGGCTTTCTTTTGTATTGAGCATAAATTTAGTTATTTGTTTATTTAATTTTAGCATATTGAAAACATCCTCCAATTCTGGTAGAGTCAGAGCAAAATAAAAAAAATGATTCTCCTACTTAAGGAAGCTATAAATTATGAAAAAAAAATCAAGTAACTTAATTTGTGGTGGTGGTGAAAACAGGAAGCGGAGGAGTCTGAGGATCTAACGTGTAACATGGTGACTACAGTTGATAACACTGTACTGTATAATTGAAATTTGCTGAGAGAGTAGAATTTAAATGTTCTCAACAAGAAAACCCCCCACAAAAAACAAATGATAAATATGTGAGGTGATGGATGTGTTAATGAACTAAATGGGGGAAATTCTTTCCCAGTATAGATGTGTATCAAATTGTCATGATGTACACTTTAAATAATTTACAATTTTATGTGTTAATTATACCTCAATAAAGCTGGGAAAAAACTACTAAGAAGAGCAAATGTTTTCCTTTCCCAGGATTGAATTCTGTATATGGAGTTGTATAAAAACGTTCTAAATGCCATTGCCATGGGAGAGGAGCCTGCTTGGAAAGAATCCCAGGTGTCCCATTTCTCCAGTGGAGGGGCACATCACCAGGGAGGGGGTACATTGATCTCTGTGCCTCCTGTGCTAGTTAGCTGGCACACCTCGTGTTTCTCAATCTAAACCAAACCGTAGTGGAGAATAGCAAAGTATTCTGAGGAAAAGCTACTTATTCATTTGCCTATTTTCACATACAATTGTCTTGGTGGTAATCTGGTTTAGAAACCTCTTCCCAGAATATTCTATTTTTTCTAAAAGTTTTTTTTTTTTTTTTTTTTTTTGCTGTTGTTGTTGAGTGTTTATGATGTGCTAGGACTTTAAATACCCCAGGTGCTCAGTACTCCTCCCAGGTGACATCACAGTGCTTGCGCAGCCCAGTGATGGGGGAGTCCTGATGGCAGTGCACTGTATTGAGCCCATTGCCAGGGTTCAATCCATCTTAAACAATAGCAGCAGCAGCTGTGAGAGGGATCCAAAGACCAATTTGTTGGAATAAAGCAAAACAGGGCTTTGCCATATGGGAGATATATCTCAGATGGGTTTATTAGATGTAGGATGATTTTCCTTGTAGCCTAAGGGCTTTCTGGAGGGGATCTGAAATCTTTTCACTATGTGCACATCATTGCCAGATGTGGATATAGTGAAGCAAACCTCATCCTGTGTGTGTGTGTGTGTGTGTGTGTGTGTGTGTGTGTGTACATGCATATGTCCATGGGTAAAAATGGCAAATTCTGGCTCATACCTAGTTTCAGTTTATCTCACTCTCACTTTCTAATGCAAAAACTTCTTCATGGCCCTTTTAAATATGCAGTAGGACTTTCTCCCCACCCCCATCTGAATAAATTACGGGTGATATTAAGTCCACCAATATGTAGAACCAGAGGCAGCAAAATAATGATAGAACATGGTTATTTCATGGAGGACCCTGCCAGTATTCTAATAGTAGGATGTAATGGACTGCTCCACCAAAACTTAAAAATTAATAATGATTACTAATCCCATTAATCAGAATTTGTCATGTGAACAGATCAGGGATCTGTTGCATTAAGCTGTCATGTGGTTGCAATCATACCTTTTTAACTGCCATCAGAAGTAACTGTCAGCAACACCACATCTTCTCTTCAGTCTATTCTGCATTCAGGTCCCTGGGGTTCCATCCTGAGTTCGGGGCGATTTGAACGATACGCTAATGACCTGCTGATTGTCTGCACAAAAGCAAAATCATACACTGTTCAGGCAACACAGTGATTCCACACAAAAGCAAAGGACTGTCTGGTGTCAAAATAATACCATGCTCTAACTTTGATAAAGATTTTTTTAACTGACTACAAGGTACTAGTTGGTGCTAATGTGTGTGGCAGAAATAATGTTTATTCAAATAGCTAACAGGTTAGCAGCAGGGAAATTTCAGGAATATGTGTGTGTGTCTCCGTGTGTGTGTGTGTGTGTGTGTGTGTGTGTGTGTGTGTGTGTGTGAAGGATGCTGTTAGATAGCTGTTTCTATTCATATTTTTGGTTCTAATTTTCAAAGGCATAGAAAATACAAACATATTTGTTTCAGTTGGATATTTACTCATGTTGGTGATTACTAAGATACACTTTATTTTTATTTTATTTAAAAAAATCATATTTTTGATTTCAGAGAGGAAGGTAGAGAGAAATAGAAACATCAATGATGAGAGAGAATCATTGATCAGTTGCCTTCTGCACATCCCTCATCTGGGATTGAGCCCATAATACGGCATAAGGCCTAACCAGGAATTGAACTATGATCTCCTAGTCCATAGGTTGATGCTTAACCACTGATCCATGCCAGCTAGGCCTTAAGATAGACTTTCTTTTCTTTTATTTTATTTTCTAGTGATAAGCATCTTTTTATTTTTAATTTTTAAAAAATAAGTCTTTATTGTTCAGATTATTACAGTTGTTCTTCCTTTTTCTCCCCATAGCTCCCCTCCACCCAGTTCCCACCCCACCCCATGCCCTTACCCCCCCACCCCCCGCCATTGTCCTCGTCTATAGGTATTCTATTTTTGTTCAGTCTCTTCCCACATCCCCCACACCCCCTACCCCTGAGAATTGTCAATCCACTCCCTTTCAATGCCCCTGATTCTATTATATTCACCAGTTTATTCTGATCATCAGATTTTTTATTCACTTGAATTTTAGATTCACTTGTTGAGAGATATGTATTTGTTGTCACTTTGTTGTTCATAATTTTTATCTTTACCTTTTTCTTCTTCTTCCTCTTCTTAAAGAATACCCTTCAGCATTTCATATAATACTGGTTTGGCGGTGATGAACTCCTTTAGCTTGTTCTTATCTGTGAAGCTCTTTATCTGATCTTCAATTCTAAATGATAGCTTTGCTGGGTAGAGTAATCTTGGTTGTAGGTTCTTGCTATTCATCACTTTGAATATTTCTTGCCACCCCCTTCCAGCCTGCATAGTTTCTGTTGAGAAATCAGCTGACAGTCGTATGAGTGCTCCCTTGTAGGTAACTAACTGTTTTTCTCTTGCTGCTTTTAATATTCTCTCTTTGTCTTTTGCCCTTGGCATTTTAATTATGATGTGTCTTGGTGTGGTCCTCTTTGGATTTCTTTTGTTTGGGGTTCTCTGTGCTTCCTGGACTTGTAAGCCTATTTCTTTCACCAGGTAGGGGAAGTTTTCTGTCATTATTTCTTCAAATAGGTTTTCAATATCTTGCTCTCTCTCTCTTCTTTTGGCACCCCCATAATTCAGATGTTGGTATGCTTGAAGTTGTCCCAGAGGCTCCTTACACTATCTTCATATTTTTGGATTCTTTTTTCTTTTTGCTTTCCCAGTTGGGTGTTTTTTGCTTCTTCGTATTTCAAATCTTTGACTTGATTCTTGGGATCCTCTAGTCTTCTGTTGGATCTCTGTATATTATTCTTTATTTCAGTCAGTGTATGCTTAATATCTAATTGGTCCTTTTTCATATCCTTGAGGGTCTCACTAAATTTATCGGCGGTTTCTAGAAAATTCTTGAAAAACCTTATAACTGTGGTTTTGAACTCTATATCCAGTAGTTTGCTTTCCTCCATTTCTTTCACTTGTGACAAGTTTCTTTGTCTCTGCATTTTGGCTGCTTCCCTGTGTTGATAGAGTGGCTTTGTGTGTTAGGTGTCCTATAGGGACCAGTGGCTCAGCCTCCCCAGTCACCTGAGGTGGTTGCTCTTGGTGCACCCCTTTGTGAGCTGTGTGCACAGTCTTGTTGTAGTTAAGCCTTGGTTGCTGTTGGTATCAATGGGAGGAATTGACCTCCAGACCAATTGGCTGTGAGGACCAGTTGTGTCTACAATGGGAGAACTGCTGTACTGGAAACACCCTTATTGGGCAGGACTTGCTTCAGTGGGGCCTTGGTGCTCACTGAGTCTGCCCCCTCAGTGTGTCTCTTATGGATGTGAAGAGTTGTAATCTGATGTGGTCTCCCTCTGACCACTGGGTACACTGGCTCTTGGATCTCCAAGGAGGTTCAAAGTCAGCCACTGCCTGAGGCCACCCAGCAGGAGCTACAGAGAGAGATGCAGATTCCTCCTCTTTGTTTGGGGTTTGGAGGTGCCCAGATGAGGCACAGCTGTGAAGCAATGCAGGCTGCTGACAAGCCTTAGGCCTTCTTTTGGAAGCTCTGGGGTTCTTTGACCCAGCTGCAATTTGTTAGGTTTTAGATTGCAAAAGGCCAGGCCATTCGTATGCAAAAGCCTCTGCACATAGCTTGGGTGGGGCGGGCCTCAGGGAATCACCAGGCAGTGCAAACAGCAATGGTTGCCTGTTGGCCCTGCCCTGATAGGTCCCTGGGTCTCTGTGTTCTGCCGCCCGCCCCGTGAAGGAACAATGAATGCTGTGAGCACCTCTGAGAGGAAGCTGCCCTCGTGTTCCAGCCCGATGCCAGACAGTACAATTTCTCCCCGTATGAGTCTAGGTCCCCAGAGTCTCGCCCGGAACTGGAGTTCAGAGCAGTCAGGAGTTTGTATCTCCCTCTTGATTGAAAAAGACCACAGCGTACCCAGTTACCAGCCCATTTCAAGCGCTTCCGTACCTTCACTCTTCCGCACCTCTGCACCTCCTACCAGTCTAGATGCGCTTTTCTCTTTCCCTCTAGTTGTCAGACTTCCACTCAGCCAGCTTTTTCGTGGTTCTGGATGATATCTGTTTTGTCTTTTAGTATATGTGCTGCCGAAGCAAGCACATCTGTTTTGTCTTTTAGTTGTAGTTTTGATATGGTTGTGCAAGGCAGCAAGTTCAGGTGTTTACCTATGCCACCATCTTGGTTCCTACAAAAATACACTTTATTTTTTTTTATTGCTTAAAGTATTACAAAGGGTATTACATATGTGTCCTTTTTTTCCCCCCCGCTCTTGACAATCCCCTGGCCTCCCCTACCCCCCAGTCTCTTATGTCCATTGGTTATGCTTATATGCATGCATACAAGTCCTTCGGTTGATCTCTTACCCCTCTCCCTCCTGCGCCCCAACCCTCCCCATTCTTCCCGCTGCAGTTTGACAATCTGTTTGAGGCAGCTCTGCCTCTGTATCTATTATTGTTCATAAGTTTATAATGGTCTTTATTATCCATGAATGAGTGAGATCATGTGGCATTTTTCCTTCATTGACTGGCTTATTTCACTTAGCATAATGCTCTCCAGTTCCATCCATGCCATTGCAAATGGTAAGAGTTCCTTCCTTTTTAGAGCAGCATAGTATTCCATCGTGTATATGTACCACAGTTTTCTAATCCATTCATCTACTGATGGGCACTTAGGCTGTTTCCAGATCTTAGCTATGGTGAATTGTGCTGCTATGAACATATGGGTGCATATATCCTTTCTGATTGGTGTTTCTGGTTTCTTGGGATATATTCCTAGAAGAGGGATCCCTGGGTCAAATGGGAGTTCCATTTTTAGTTTTTTTGAGGAAACTCCAAACTGTCTTCCATAGTGGCTGCACCAGTCTGCATTCCCACCAGCAGTGCACGAGTGTTCCTTTTTCTCCACATCCTCTCCAGCACTTGTCGTTTGTTGATTTGTTGATGATAGCCAGTCTGACTGGTGTGCGATGGTACCTCATTGTTGTTTTGATTTGCATCTCTCGGATGATTAGTGACTTTGAGCATGTTTTCATATGTCTCTTGGCTTTCTGAATGTCCTCTTTTGAAAGGTGTCTATTTAGGTCCTTTGCCCATTTTTTGATTGGATTGTTTATCTTCCTTTTGTTAAGTTGTATGAGTTCCCTATAAATTTTGGAGATTAGGCCCTTATCCGATATGACATTGGCAAATACGTTTTCCCACGCAGTGGGTTTTCTTGTTGTTTTGTTGATGGTTTTTTTTTTTGCTGTGCAGAAGCTTTTTATTTTGATGTAGTCCCATTTGTTCATTTTTGCTTTAGTTTCAAGTGTCCTAGGAGCTGTATCAGTGAAGAAATTGCTTCGGCATATGTCTGAGATTTTGTTGCCTTTGGATTCTTCTGGAATTTTTATGGTTTCCCGTCGTACATTTAAGTCCTTTATCCATTTTGAGTTTATTTTTGTGTATGGTGTAAGTTGGTGGTCTAGTTTCATTTTCTTGCATATATCTGTCCAATTTTCCCAACACCATTTATTGAAGAGACTATCTTGGCTCCATTGTATGTTCTTGCCTCCTTTGTCAAATATTAATTGAGCATATTGGTTCGGGCCGATTTCTGGGCTCTCTATTCTATTCCATTGATCTATACGTCTGTTCTTGTGCTAGTACCAGGCAGTTTTGAGAACAGTGGCTTTGTAATACAGCTTGATATCTGGTATTGAGATCCCACCTACTTTGTTCTTTCTCAGGACCGCTGCAGCTATTCGGGGTCTTTTTTTATTCCCCAAAATACACTTTAAATAACATGTCATCAGAGGGTTTTCTTATCAGGTTGTGAAAATGTGTGGTGAATACTATGATCCATAGAATACTATGACTTCCCTCTATGGTCTGCTTCATTGAGCAGGTTTAGGGCTGTAGGAGGCCAGGCCAAGCCATCTCAACATTCCATGTGGGTGGACTGCCTCACAGCGACTCCTCTCTAAACCTGAGGATGCATGAAAGAACCTGGACCAACACTGGAAAAACCATCTAAAATCCAACCCTGCCTCTCTTTTTTCCTGTCCCCATGCTCCACTAACTTTGCAGCCTGGCAAATATGTGTCTACTGGGCTGGTTCTTCCCTAGGGCACTTATCACCAAGTCATTTATCTGTATAGTGACGGAGAATCCCTACTGAGATTCTGACTCATTGTCCAAAACTTTATTACAAAACTTGACTTGTTTGCTTGTTCATTCATTCATTTATTCTTTTATTCATTTTAAACCTGTTATTATATACCAGGTACTATGTTAACCAGTAGGATGATAATGAAGAATAAAATTTGACCTCAGCTCTCAAGACCCAGTGTAGTCCTATAGGTATAAGTGATAGTCAATTGGCAATTACCAAATACTTAACTTGTCTGGGATTGCTTGTCAGCTTAGTCCTGAAAGGAATTAAAAAGCATGTGAGTTTCAATATGTTGGCAAAATGAAGGCTCCTCCACTAGACTATAAGCATTTTTAGGGCAAGAATTGAATCTTGTTCATGGAATTCTTTATAGCTCTGAGCACAGGAAGCACATAGAACATATGTTCAATAAAATGTTGGTGAATTTTTTGGAATGTCGAAGAAGAGAATCTATAGCAATGGACTGGATGTAAATTGTAGGTACCAAGAATAGGGGCTTTGGGACAAGATATGGGTTTGGCATCTGATATAGTTCCACTTAGTAACCAGTGACAGTCCTTGTCCTATCATATATATTCATTCATTTCAAAACATATGTGTTTAGCACCTATGATATGCCAGGGTATGTGCTAATGTGAAATTTGCATTTCAGAATATTGCTTGAGCTACATATTAAATGGGGGATGGAAAGGGTGAGAGATGTACCACTTAGGAAGGCTTTTGCAGTAATCCAGGTGGAAGTTGGCCTGTAGTCAGTGTGGTATAGTGGAAAATGCATAAGCTGGAGAACCCACTAAGACTTAGCTCTAAAACTTACTATCTATGTGACTTTTAGCAAGTAACTGTTTTACATACCCCCACACACTTTATTCTGCAAAATGGAGTAACATGGCCTATCTGATATCAAACTTATAATACTGTATTAAGCTGCCAGGTATTTCCTGACATACATTTAAATGATTGTCCCTATTGCTATCAGTAATACTCCTTCCCCATACTTGTATTTCCTCTCCTTTAATGTACAACCTCATGCTTTTAAATAAGATCTGTTGTTACTGTTGTTGGTCCTCTTTATCCCTGGATTGTGTATGGCACAGGCTCCTCCTTTCCCCTCTTCTGCCTTTGTGACTCCTACAGTTCTCCCAGAATGTTCTCGGCCATTACAAGGTTACCTCTGAAGAAGTTGGTTCTGTGGAACAGTCTATTCCAGGCTGGGCAATGTTATAACCAATGAAAATCAAGCTTGGTAAGGACAAAAATCTTTGCTCCCTTCCCTTTGGGAATTTTCTGGTAACTGTATTCTCCTCTTCACACCCTCGGAATGCAACACTGTTATTATCCTTGGCTAACCTCAAGGCTTTCTTAAGCACTAGTGGAGAGGGACTTTGTATTTTGTTACAGACTAGACCTTATTTTCACTCTGGGACTATTCCAAAATCATGTCATATTTTCCTTTCTGACATCTCTAAAACTCATCTATTCCAATTGGTTTCCAATAGCTAAAATTCATTCCCATATTTTGGCCCTCTTTTCCTTCTACTCCTTATAAGTATGTCCATTGTGGTCTCTATTCTTTTTTTTTTTTTTTTAATATATTTTATTGATTTTTTACAGAGAGGAAGGGAGAGAGATAGAGAGTTAGAAACATCGATGAGAGAGAAACATCGATCAGCTGCCTCCTGCACATCTCCTACTGGGGATATGCCCGCAACCCAGGTACATGCCCTTGACCGGAATCGAACCTGGGACCTTTCAGTCTGCAGGCCGACGCTCTATCCACTGAGCCAAACCGGTTTCGGCATCTATTCTTAAGTTCTATCTCTGTTGCAGTCATCTCCTTGGTGCCTTCATTATGACATCTTTTGCAAATGCCTTCACCGATTTCTCTCATCTGCATTAAATATGGATGTTAGGGACCTTCACTGCTCTTCATTGCCTAATTATTTTTCCCCTGCTGTTCTCCTATATTTCTTTTTAATGTGTTCTTTTTATTTCTCTCATTTACTTTTTGTTTTCTTAGGCAATTTTCAAGTTGTTTCCTCCCCAGCCATGAACATTTTCTTTCCTTTTTATATGCCAAACCCAACCACAAACAAGTTGTATCCAGAAACTCCTCTCTAATTTCTCTCATGGCTTTCTTCTCACATTTGCTAATGTCTCCCTCTTCATGATAATGGTCTTTTCTTTATCAAGTGATGCTATGGGTATGCTAGTATAATACAGTGTATCTATACAGTCTTTTGATGAAAGCAAATCTATTATTTATTAAGGAAGGTCTTTGCTATTAGTTGATTTAAGTCTATTCTCTTGTCTCCATGGCCATTGCCTTGTGTAGGGTTGACTACTGCAATGACCTCCCACTTCTCACTGCCTCAGTTCTCTCTCCCAGCTATTTCACACTTCACAGTGTTCTCAGAGATGTCTTTCTGATGCCTTCCTCTTCTTTTTAAAAAAATTCTCACCCAAGGATATGTTTTTATTGATTTTGAGAGAAAAGGAGGAAAGGAGAGGGGGAGAGAGAGAAGGAGAGAGGAGGGAGAGGGAGAGAGAGGGAGAGATTGGTATGAGAGAAACCTCAACCAGTTGCCTCCCACATGCTTCCTGTCTGGGAACCGAATTCCCAACCTTTTGGTGTATCGGACAATACTCCAACCAACTGAGCTACCTGGCCAGAGCACCTTCCTGTTCTTAAAATAAAGTAACAGAGCTTTTGCTTTCCCTGGCTTGTAGAATAATATTTACCTTCTTTAGTGCAACAAGTATCTTCCTCATCATTCCAGACTCACTCTGTCACATTCTTACCCCAGTCCTAAATTCCAGTCACATAGAACTGCTTGGGGAGGTGTTTTACTATATACAGAGGTCAAGAGTGACTTCCACAGGCCCAATCTAGTTTGTAGAATTCTTAGCCATTTTTTAAAAACTGAAAGATTTCATGTAAAACTCTGTTTTTCTAGTTTCTCTCAGAAAATATGGCAATACTGCACCATGTCCCCACTTGATAACAGAGGGTTGGCATTGAATGGTGGCTACCCCTTTAGATGAAGTGGGCTCTTCTCTAATTTGCCACAGTTTCTGCCACACCCTTTTGCATCCCCAACATTGAAGCAAAGTATCATTCGCTATTTATCATTGCTCTTGTGCTTTGTTTGGCCTTAAAGTATTAAGAGAAAATTATACCCCATCTCATAGATAAAGAAAATATGGGAAGTTGCTGTTTTGCATTTTAGGAAATATATGGGGCCCACTTCATGCTTTCATACTCCTGGCCCCTGTAGGTATCTGAGTTTGGATCTCTGACAAAGTGGCTTAACACTAAGGGTCTGTGTTCAAATCCTGATCCCATCACTTACTAGCAATGTGGCTTTGGGCAAGTTATTTAAGCATTCTCTCTGCCTCATTTTTCATTTCTGTAAATTGGGAGTGACAATAGTGTGTACCTCACAGAGTTTTTTGAGATGATCTTTGTAGAGAATTTAGTAAAGGGATGGGAACATAGAAAACATTAAATAAATCTTAGCTACATTTTTATCACTATTACTATTATTTCTGCCAAATCTAATGGTGGGAATATCAGATCCATGAAGGGCATGGTTTTGGGCAGAGTCTTTAGGCACCTATTTAACCATACCTCTCTAGCTTTCAATTTTGCCACTTACTAGCTATGAGCCTGGTCAAGTTATTTAATCTCACTATGCTTCCATTTTACCATCTGTAAAAATATTAATGATAATACTTACTAGTAAAACACTAGTATTCGCATCTTTGGTTATGATGTATCATCTGAGATAACCATGTATACTGTGTGTATTATGGGTGTCTGCCACATAGTAAGTAGGCAGTAAATGGTAGCTATTATTGTCACTAGCTGTCCTGGCAAAATTTTGCCTCTGTTGAGGACTCAGGAGCCAGGTCACCCCCCTGTATGTGCTATGTGGTGCTTGCACATTGATACAGGCTTTTCAAAAATTGATACATAACTCACATACCATGAAATTCACCCTCTTAGAATGTACAATACAGTGGTTTTTAACATATTCACAAAGTTGTGCAATCATCACAACTATCTAATTCCAGAACATTTCTGTCATTCCTCCAAAAGACTCTTTAGCTGTCATCTCTCAGATCTACCCTCCAGCCCTTGGCAACCGCTAATCTGCTTTCTGTTTCTATGGATTTGCCTATTCTAGACATTTTATATAAATAGAATCATATAATAGATAGCTGTACATGGGCTTTAGCCTGTTTCCCTGAAGAATAAAGCTGCACCCTTTTCCAGAAAACAAATTCCTACTGGGAAGATGAAGGAGGGCCTACGTAGGAAATAAAAAGTAGGAAGCTAGCATTGCCCAAGATTGACCTCAGAGGAACAAAACCAAACAGACATGGGTTTCAGGGGCCCAGTTGAGTAGCCGGGAATGCTGAGGGGCTGCAAACCATGAATACACAATACAACATCCTAATTCCTGTGGATTTTTCTCAGCTCAGCCTTAAAAAATACTATAAGAATCTTAAAAGTCCATTTGTGGATTCACCTGGAGTTGGTTAAAAATACAGGTTCTGTGCTCTTCCTCTGGCTCACTGAATCAGCATCTTGGGGCGGTAGGATCTGCTACAAGATTCTGCCAGGCAATGGGTATGGAAATCATTTAATTGCATGGGACATGCCTGTATGACACTGAGCTGTGGTGTTGTGTTCCATCTTCAAGGACACTGCTCTGTCATGTTGATACTCTTCTTAAGTATACATGTCTAATCTTCCTAATAGATTGTTTACAACCAGGCCTTACTTTGCTTTGTCCATCTCAGCCCTGGGTACAGTCTTACTCAAAGTAGGGGCTCAGCACTGTGTTGGAAGATTGATTATACAGGAACCTGGAGGGTATTGCTGGGATATTGCTAGCCACAAAGTCATTAAGGTCAACAGGGCCTAAGAGGAAATCTTTCTTGTGCATTTTAATCATTCTTTGTTTGAGGCTCTGGTGTGCCTTCAGGGCTCTGACTTGTGCACCAATGGTCACAGCCTTTTGATCTTTAGGCTCCAGTAGATGTCCCCAGCAGTCCCTCAGGGGGACCTTCAACTGGCTGCATGGTGCTGATAGGTAGAGGAACAACAAGTGAAGCACGTAGGGGTGGTTCCTACACTCACTGATCAGAATCCCCCAGGGAATGAGCTAACATTCCTGTGTCTCCCTGGACTTAATGAGCCAGATTTGTTGTCCAGGAAGGGGAAATCGCTACTCATACTACCCAAATACTGCTCTTAGACCCACTGAACCAGATTGTTGTCTAGAAATGGAAATTACTACTCAGATACTACCCAAAATATCGCTCTAGAGTTTGAAGAACATGATCTTCCTGTCTGTGTCTGGAGCAAAGACAATGTGTTGTGCTCATGGGGACTTACTTGGGCAGGGCTGTGGACTGGGATTTGGGAGACTTAGGCTCAGACTTGGCCCTACATTTTAGTCAGTCCCGGTGTTTCACTAGGTAGGGCACTCGCTTTTCAGTTTGCTTCTTTGTAAAGTGAGAGATTTGGAACAGGGTTAGATACTGGAATGCAGACGAGATCACTGATATCTGTAGGTGCCTTTTCTACAGGCTCACATGTAGAGGCTCCTGCTTTTTGGGTGCTCTGAGGATATAACTACTATCTCAGTCCCAGGTTAGCAGCTGTGTAATGTCATTGGAGGCAAAGTTGCTGAAGCCCACTGTTCAGAGGTTTGGTAGTTGGTGTGGATTGGTCGTGAGATTAAACAAGCATGGGAAGCCCCTCCTCTTTCCTTGCTTGCTTAACCCCTCCTCTCTCTTCTTCCCATATTCCAGTAGTTAAAGAGTTTCATGTATATGAGCTCCCTTTTTAAATTGCAAATATCCCATGGACATGTTAAAGCCACCAACTGTTAATACTCTAGGATTTGAGTAAATCTAGCTATTGGAAGACTTTCAGTTTAACTGGTATTCTGAATTAAAGAAACTTGAGTGGGTGGATAACAACACATGTACACTGGGTTCCTGGAGCCTGAGGAAATGACAGAGGACATATCAAGGAAGGGGGTGGAAACCAGTCACTGATTTGGTGGTTTTGCCTGGTACCTTGGCAATGGTGCTATAACACATTTCCCATGGTGCTTTTGGAAGAAATGCCCTAAACTAGTGATGCTTCATCTGGACCATTGTGTTATTTTGTTAATGACTTTAGGAAATAGTCATTTTGGTCGCCCAGGAACTGGGTAAGGCATGGTCACTGTGCTTTTAACTTTTCATAGGATCTTAAATCCATGTTTTTCTCCAAAAATAATTATTTACTTAGCTCCCACTCAGGCCAGCGTTGTGAAGCACTGTGAGGAAGCAGAGGCTCTTTTGGGATGGTCTTCCCTTTTCTCCCTGGCCCACTCATTTTACATCTTTTCTGCATGCAGATTTAATTGTATGCAATTACAATTACACTTTTTTTCCCTCTTTCTTTGGGACAGCAAAGCAAATGCAGGAGTGGGGAATCCTCAGGCATGCTTTCTGTGTTCCCAAGTCTCCGCTGCATTGTCTGGAAAACCACAGACTTCGTGTAGATGCCAATGAATCCGTCATCGGGTTTTCTTTAAGCCGCGTATTTACCAAGATCCTCACTTGAGCCATGGCTTAACTTTATAATCTTTGATTTATAATTTTACAGTTGCTGAGACAGAAAGAAAACCTACTCCTTTGGAGGAGCATGGCCTTTTCCTATATTGCTTCGCACGGCTGCCACTGAGCTTCTTGAAACCTGGCCCCTGGACACCATCAGCAAGAAGACCTCGGGGATGGGCTACCTACCCCTGAGAAAAGAACAGCAACTGCAGTTTCAACTAATTTGCCTTCTTCATTCAAGTAATGGCTGCCAATGGGGTCAGATTAAAGACAGACCAGTTGGACAACTGCTTGGAGAACTAACTGATAAGGGCACGGAAATGTCCATAGCGCGCTAAAACATCCATGGAATACAGAAAGATGGAAATAATACCAGCACTTCTTTTAGGGCTGGAAGGAATGGTTTGATGAATTCCTTAAGGGTGGGAAGAAGGGAGTAATAAGAATATAGAAGAGAGTGGGGATGATTTATTGCAGGGCTCCTGTTTTTCCTACTGGGATATAAAAATTGGGAGCCCCAGCTGGACTGTTTGTAACCATGGTGGGTAGGCAGACTACCCTAGTGGTCATTCTGCTTTGTTCTCCCCCATGCAGAGCTCAGCAGGTCCTCTAGCAAAGACCCAGTAAGTAGTGGCTTGAAGGAGACCAATTTATTAGCCTACATGTCTCTGTTCTGCACTCCAGGATTTGAAAATGAAGAGTCCTAAACTTCCTATATTTCAGTTCTAGGATGTTAGCCCTTAGTGTATTTTCATTCACTTGGGGGTGAGAGTTGTTAACAGAGAAGATCAAGTCAAATGAAGCTTGAACTCTTTGCCGAGGGGTTGGGAGATCAGACTCTGTGTTGAATTAATTAGATCATTGGCGACACCATGTCGAGTTTGGCTTAAGAGTGATATTGCTGGCTATTTGTAAATGAGGACATCAAGAAATGTTCCTGGAATCTTGAACTATGAAACTGGTAGTCATGTTCAATAA
Source organism: Myotis myotis (assembly GCF_014108235.1). Taxonomy (NCBI): domain Eukaryota; kingdom Metazoa; phylum Chordata; class Mammalia; order Chiroptera; family Vespertilionidae; genus Myotis; species Myotis myotis. The sequence continues at coordinate 35,398,753 of NW_023416315.1, forward strand.
TTCGACAAGTAGTTAAGTAACAGCTGGACACTGTGGAGACCTAGGAGCAAGACAGACAAGGTTCCTACCTCATGAAACTTATATTCTTGCTTTCTCTTAAATGTGAAGAGCAGTGGCCACAGCAAACAAGTGGCCAGAAATATTTTTTTGAGCCCCGGTTTCCAATTAGTCATGCCTAGGGGCCATGCTATTATAAGACATATAAGCTGCATTCTAGTAATGCTCTGTGAACCAGCGTGGACTGTTTCTCTAGCAAGCAGTATAAAGTCTCATGGTGTCAAGGGAACGGGCTCAGGTTAGGAAAATGCTCCTGGGGAGGGAAATAAGAAGGGACAGAATTCAGAGACCAGCTATCATGTTTTATGTAGGAAAACTGCAGTGTGAGAAATGTTGGGCTGGAAAATTTGAGACCCAGGTTTTAGTCTTTATTCTAATGCTAACAAGCTACGTGATTGTGGGCAAGTCACATCACAATCCACTCAGAGGCTTCTTGGGTGACTCCAAGACCCCTTCAAGCTCTAACAATGTTAACACCAGGCCCCAGACTACTGGACAATTTGTGGTTGCCAACTGTTTCTAACTCCTGTTCCTAAGCTGCCAGGTCAAGTAGATCTGCACTTGACAGGCTTTTTTTTTTTGGGGGGGGGGGAGGCTGTTTATCAACCTTGTAGGATATAATGAGTCTGCCTTTCCCCTTTGGAGTTGAGAAGGTTCTAAAACATACCCTGTAGAGCCCATAGCAGCTTCATTCCCTCCTTCATCCTTTCTTCTACCCCTGCCTTTCTTCCTCTCCTTTGCTTCATCACATTTCTACTAAGCATATACCATGTGCTCTGTACCAGGTGTATGATAGGTTTGCAGATCCAAGGTAAACCTGACATTTTCCTATACTCCAGAAGCTTTCATAGGAGAGGGGACACAATCCTTCTTCCTTTCACTTGCTGGCCTTCCTTTTGGTGAGAATCAGCCATGTCCCAAGGGGGTGTGCTGGGGATACTCCCAGGGTAATGAGCTATAGACAGATGCCCCATTCCACTCAAACTATTTTGAGATGCCTTAGGCCTAGGGTCACCATGAAGAGATCTAGGTCCAGATAAAAGGAAGAGACAGTCTTTTACTTCTAGGGATATACATCTGTGGAGGGACAGTCTTCCATACAGTGATGGCTACTCTCTATTCCATCTCCTGCAACCCATTTCTGCCCAGGTGGGAGAATCTAAACTTAAAAATACCCCTCTCGGTAAATAAACATCTTTCATACATATTGTGCTTCATGTATCCATTATGGCTGGTGGCCTCTTTAAAATGAAAAAACCCCCAGCAGTAATCAGACAAAAAGATATTGCTATCAATTCTTACCCCAATGTGAATCCCATGTAAACGACTTCTCATTTTTGTTTCTTCCATCATTAACAATTCTATTTGACATATATCTCTAAGTGTAGCAAGTTTATAGAAAAATAATCTATGAAATCTCTTAATTAGAATTGCTGACACAAACTGTTTGGTTTGAGAATTTTACCCTGGGAAATAGTTTTAGAGACTTCAATGTCTGGCTTAAATGGTGGAATTAATTACTTTTGACTCTCAATTTCACTTCCCATTTGAGGTCAAGGAATGTATGGATACCTCTGGTTAATGCCTATAACTCTCCATAGCCAAGAGCTTTAATTTTCTCTTTTGCTTTCATTCTTTGCACACGTGCAACATTAATAAATGGATTGATTAGTGCTTCATCTCTCCTCCTTGTCCTTACTTCCCTTCTTGTAAATATGCTAAAAATAGTGTAAAGTTCATAAGATCGGATGGCTGCCAGGATTTAGGAGAGAAACAAAGGGCCTAGTAACTCAAATAAATGAAAAATCGATCCCAGAATAAATGACAGCATATTCAAATACCTTAGTGCAGTGTTACTCCCATTAAGCAGAAACAGTATCAGTAAATCTATCTGACTCTAAACATTATAATGAAAAGGGGACTATTTTTTTCTTACGTGCTGAAGGAGCTGCAGCAGAAGAGGAAACGTTGTCAACCATCTCGTATTTCCAAATATCTGGACATTGGCCATTGTGAAGACAGAGGACAGGTGATGGACTGGCCTTCCCACCTCTGCTTTGCATAGTCAAGTCCTGCAGCTCCAGCCATCGACTCTAAGGCGATTTACATTTGTTTTCTCCATCCCTCTTGAGAGAAAACAAAAATCTCATTTTTCAAAGCAATTAAAACTCTTCTGCTTCAGCTCAGGTGAAAGAATTAGAAGTCCTGTCTCCTTGTATATAATTGCATTTTTCATCTTTCTTGTTTTACTGATTGACAGAAAACTGATAAACGAAGACATCTCTGAATCAGGGATGGATGTGCTCTCTTGGTGCCCCCACTGCTAATTTGTTTGACTATTTTGCAGCATTTCTTACTCTGTAATGGAAAGATTTATTAAATATGAGGGGCACAAAGCTTTCTGAATACTAATGAACTTATTAGCCAAAATTTAAATGTTCTTTCTTGTCATGAATGCCTGTCTCACTTAACAGGATCCAAATTGAATAATGAAGAAAATTAGACTATATTATACCCTCCAGAGAAATTGTGTGTGAATTATAATAGTGAGGGGGAAAGGGGTCATATTTTAGAAAAAAATTGTAGAAAAAAGGGTCCCATATGAAAGGATTAACACAGAGGAACCTGATTCTTTTCAAAGAAACAGTGGGCTTTCCCACTGTACAGGCAATGTAAAACTTTGGCTAGCTTAGAATGACAGTACAGTCATAATCACATGAAAATGAACATTAGGGTTTAGTGGTTTCAATTTACTAAACTTTTGCTGGTGTAAGACATCATATACCTATGATGGAATAGGAAAATCAATAAGCTTTGAAAAGTGAACATAGAACTCCAGAGAAAGACAATAGGAAGCTAGTTCAAGTTTGAGAAATTACCCCAATTTTTCCTTTCATCATGGCGTCGTAATGAGCTGTCCCTGGGTCAACGTGTTTACCTCCATTGCCTTGGTGTCATCACTAACAAAGTCAGTGATCATGATGCTTTTCCTTTGCCAGCACCACGATGCCAACATTTCTTTTGCCCACAATGAAGGGCATTGTGGGAACAAGAAGGCCACCCTCTTGACCTGAGAGACAGGCTGTGAGAATTGCAGCAGCCACACAAACTGCTGAACTTGGTCAGGGCCAGAAATAGAGTGTGTGTGTGGTGGAGTAAAAGTGATGGTGGGCAAGCGAGGGAGAATACAAAGGTGAGATTGCAAAAATGGGAACTGGTCCCTATCAATTGAACTAGGAAGGTATCATTGGAAAAAGATGAGATGAGGAAGGATCCTAACATGGACAAAATAAAGGGAAGTGTCTCTAGAGATGCTAAAATCATTTATCCCGAGATTTCAGGAGGAGGAAAGGAAGATCAAAAGAAAAGAAAGAAGGTCCTGAAGCCCGCGGAGTTTCCAAAACAAAACACAAACAAAACATTAATAAAACAACCATCACGCTCTTCTAGGAAAAGAGGCTGAGCATTGCCAGAAAGGATTTGCATTCAGGGATTTACTTTAAATCCCTGAGAGAAAAGGTTCAAATGACATAAATTCATAGGACATTACTATGTGTTTTTGGCCATGGTTCAGTTGCTAAAGGAACGAAGAATGGTCAATGCTTTACAGATGTACACCATCCAACTGTGAAGTCTTTCACTTGAGATCTGTATCCCAAATTTACTAGAAAAAAGACCTCGTATATTTGATTGCCTCTGTGGGAAGACTTGAGAACGATGATTTCCCCCTTGGAATGAAAATTAATATTAAAAATTAACTGACAGTTGTCAAAGAGGAGGAGAGGGGTGACTGGATGAAAGAAAGCGAAGGGATTAGCTAAAGAACATATATGCCTGACAGACACAGACAACAGTGTGATCATACCCAGAGGGAAGGGGGTGTGGGGGCTGGATGGAGGTGGGCAAATAGTGTCAACAATAAAAATAAAGTAAGAAAAAACTAAGTAAATAAATAAGAAGAGAGTCTGGGAACATTAAGATTCATCACCATTTCAAACCATGACCTGCACCTTCAGAAGAAAAACAAAAACTTGGAACTCTGAAAGCAGAAGAAGCGGGGAGAGAGATGACTTATGGATTGGGGGCAAGGAAGGGGGAACAAATGCCACAAACCAAATAAGACTACACAGTTTGTGAGAAAATTAAATAAACAACAGAGTTGGAAGGATAATGAGGGTAATGAGGAGTATGAGATAATAAGACATTTAAAAATAGGAAATTACTAGGGAAAGCGAGGATGAATGATGAATTACATGGACGATGATTAAGGCTAGGAAGCAGGGAGGTAATGGGGATGGAAAGCAAAATGTGACTAAAGCCTGCAAGAGGCAAGTCTGAACTGGTAGAATGTCTCCCAACCTTTGGAAAATGTGTACAATCTAGAAATAAAGAAAGACAAGATGAAAAGAGTTCATGGTCAACATGAAATTGCGAGGACAACAGAGGAAGCAGTAAGTCCTCAGGAAGGAAAGCATTTCTAGGGAAATGCATTAGTCTATGTTCTCCATTCATCTGTGAATAAAACTGTCCTCCTCTCCTTTTTACAAAAGGCCAAATTATAAAATGAACACTATGAAAGGAAAGAAAGCTAATATGCATTACTGGGGGGAGTTGAAGAAGAGATTGCATCTAGAACCACTGAAGTGGGGACTAAACAAGCAAATCTGTCCATAGCCTTTTCTATGAAAATGTTGAAATTCAGCCTCTTACTGAAAGAGCTGGAGAAAATTTATCCAAATGGAAATGTGGGCAGTGATGGGGAGGGTGGGGAGGGTAGTTTTAACTGTAGTAAATATTTTTTTTTTAAAAATATATTTTATTGATCTTTTACAGAGAGGAAGGGAGAGAGATAGAGAGTTAGAAACATCGATGAGAGAGAAACATCGATCAGCTGCCTCCTGCACATCTCCTACTGGGGATATGCCCACAACCCAGGTACATGCCCTTGACCGGAATCGAACCTGGGACCTCTCAGTCCGCAGGCCGATGCTCTATCCACTGAGCCAAACCGGTTTCGGCAACTGTAGTAAATATTTTAGAATGTATTCCCTCAACCTTTTTTTCCTCATAAAAATGAGTGAGTTAAAAAGCTTCTGAGTATTGCTTTAAGCACTTGGATGAGAGGATTGATAGCAATGTAACATATATATTCCTAGTAGTAGAAATAAGATTGATTTTTCAAGATGATTAATGTCTGGAACGGGTCTAAATGCCCGTGATTATCCTTGTGCTTTCGTGTGTTCATGCAGGGGAATCCTTTCAGCCAGACAGGACCAGACCCCCTTCGGAGGGAAGCTGATAAAGTAATTTAGGTGGAAAGGCTTAATGAGATAATGATGCTAAGGCCAGTTAACACCTAATAATAACATAACCACCAGGGATGATATTGTTGCTTATTAATTATAATGATGATGTGGAGGAAAGAGACAAGGTGGCACTCATTTAGCGGAGAGCACTCAGGAGTAAAGCTGTTTTCCCAAAGGGCAAGCTGCAGTCAGTTAGAGTTAGAAGTAGGGTGATATTTAGCAGAGATGGAGATTTATGGCCACTGGGTTATACTGGGACCACAGAGCTGCAGGCCAAGCGGGAGGCAACAGATGCCTTCCGGATGGTAGCCAGGGCTGGAATGGAGACCGCTGTGGTTGCAGGGCTGGGCCGTGTATGGAGACTTCAGGCTGAGTTTTTGGCGCAGTCCGCGTGCCTTCGATTCCACAGTGGTCATTCGTGGGCAGACGGGCAGGTGTCCAGAACTGGACTGGGTGTGCTTCCAGTTCTGTGACCTCCCCTCCAGTCCACTTGGTTCTGTGAATCAGACTTGTAGTCCAGCTCTTCAATCAGGGTCAGTGCCCTGCCCTGTGGTGGGAGCCCAGAAGATCCTTGGGTCCTGTTTTTAAGAGGCACAGCTCTAGCCTTCATTTGCTGACTTGAGGGTAAAGTTTCATGGTGTTAGTCACCACTCTCATTCTGGTTCCTGAATGCCATGTGGGCCCGGGCACATCCATGTTCACCAGGGCAGGGGAATGGCAATATCAGTCCACTGCAGATACATGAATGTCTGTACTAGTTACGTGGGCAAGAGTCAAGAATTCTAGGGAGTAGCCGTGTAAAAATACATGGAGCTTTTGGAAATTTTGTGAGTCCTTAAGGGAGGCATAGATGCTTAAAACTCAGGACCAGTCTGGGGGAACGGATTTGGAACACAGTAAGGAATATGAAATTCACCACCTTTTCCCTCACCGTGTGGGTCTCTATCTGGGCCCTAGAATCCAGGCTGTCAGGCATCGTCCCTGTGTCTTTGACTGCCTTCTCTGCCACGATAGGGGATATTTTCTATCCCTTTCTGTGCCAATTATTTTATTAGCTGGATGAGGGCCATCTCGCAGGATTTTTCTTGTCTTCTGTGATGATGTCACTGATTTTCCCATAGAAAGGAAATAACATTCTCTATATAGACTTTTTGCAGCGGTTCTCAACCTGTGGGTCGTGACCATTGGAAAACACATATAGCATATCAGATATTTACATTATGATTAATAACAGTAGCAAAATTATAGTCTTATGAAGAAGCAACGAAAATAATTTTATGGTTGGGGGTCACCACAACATGAGGAACTGTATTAAAGGGTCGCGGCATTAGGAAGGTTGAGAACCACTGTAAGGAAGTATATTTACTTTTATTATTTTTATATTTTTATTATTTTTTAAAAATATATTTTTATTGATTTCAGAGAGGAAGGAGAGGGAGAGAGATAGAAACATCAATGATGAGAATAATTGATTGGCTGTCTCCTGCACACCCCCTACTGGGGATTGGAGTTGGGCCCACAACCCAGGCATGTGCCCTTGACGGGAATCAAACCTGGGACCCTTCAGTACACAGGCCGACACCCTATCCACTGAGCCAAACCAGCTAGGGCAGAAGTATATTTACTTTTATTAACTGTGTGGTTTGAGAGAGGCAAGAACTAAAATGTGCTGAGCTGGAGAGAGAAGATATGGCTCTAGTGCTGATCCTTGTACATATCTTCCCTGCAACTTTGAGTAAATATCTTGCCTTTATGAGCCTCAGTTTCCCCATCCATAAAATTAAGATTTTTTTAGGGTCATCTTTGTGGTATTTACAGTCTTAAAAATCTATATTTAAGCATATATATTCACAAGGATTCTACATTTATTAATCATTTAGGAGAGAAATAATTGGTAAATTCATAGGATGACAAATATTGCCTTAAATCCACGGTTCAGAATGGATCATTAAGATCAGGGTTACCAATGAACCAAAGGCAAAACTATTGAGCACTAAGTGGCAGACACAGAGCAACCTTAAGGGCAGGTGCTTTACAGGTGAGGAAACTGAAACTTTAAAAGGTGAAGTAAGTTATATAAGATAATATATTTAGTTAATAAGGGGATGGAGGCAACATTTAAACCCAGATCTCCCTGAAACCAAAGCCCTTAACTTTAATCACCTGGGTGTAAATCTCCCACTATTTAGAACTCAACACTTATGTCCCTTACTTGATGGCACCAGCCACCAAAGTTTTCTTTAGTCATGATTCTCAGCTGGTGATGGAAGGAAGGAGCAAGGCAAGGAGTAGTTTGAAAAATCTTTCCAGTTATTCTGATACACAGACCTCTCTGCCTCACTGTGAGGCATCACCTGGCCAGAGTCACACTAACATGATTACATAGACGGTACCTGCCTGGAGTACTCTCTGCCATGCACGGATTCTCATTTCTGTTTCTCTCAGTATGGCTTTGGAGGAGGCAGGGGCATCAGACACAAATGTGTCTCTTGTCTTTCTAGTGGGAAATTGAAGCAAAAGGAATTGAATAATGAAACATCATGTACCCAGAGGTCACAGAATTGACACGGGGACCCCACCTTAAGACTCCAGCCACCACAAAATATAATCTTTCTAGCCAATTCAATTAATAATGCATTGTGTACACAGAGGGGAAAACTTCACTCCCCCCCCCCCGCGCCCCTTGGTGTTTCCTAATAGATTTATCATTCCAGTGACATGAATTTATTCAGAGTACCTGTATAACCAGCCATTGCTAAACACCAAATGGAGGAGAATGGTTTCTTAAACAGATATTTTCATGAACCAAACAATGGCTTTCTAGACTTTCAATAATTGGTCTCAGAAAATGCTTCATCAAGATTGTTAAGAGGGTTTAGGTACTGAAAACAGAGAGGAGCTAGCTCTTCATTGTTCATATCTTTGAAAGTACTAAAAATAATTAATTCCTTTTAAAAAACAAGAATATCAGCACTTAGAATTTCAAATTGCTATTTATTTATTTTCATTACTGGAGGATATGTGTTCTTTTGTTTGTTTTTATGAGAGAGAGAGAGAGAGAGAGAGAGAGAGATCGGTTGCCTCGGATGTGCAGCCCCACTAGGGATCAAACCCACAGCCTAGGTATGTGCTCTGACAGGGAATGAAACCTGCAACCATTTGGTGCCTGGGGTAATGCTCCAACCATCTGAGCCACCCAGACAGGGCTCAATAATTTATTTTAATGCCAACAAACAAGGCCCCAAACTTAGTCTCAATCCATACTTCTTTACAATCTAAAATGCCTTCATTTGGTCTTCTTTCTATATTTTGGTTCCTTATTTTCCTTTTTCTGAAGAAATTTTAAATTGTTACTCTGTATGGTTGCATTCAGCTACTTGTGAAAAGTTAGAAATATACAGCTGTAGGATTTGATTAAATAAAGGTATAATAGAACACAATGTTGCCATTTAGAAGACTGAGACAGCTCCATATGAATGATCTAAGATATATAGTTAAAATTTAAAAAGCAAGATCTAGAACATGTATGGTAAGCTACCATTTACATAAATACAAACATATCTATGTTTATACATTGCCTAGCTGTGGAAGGACGTTTAAGGAACTGGTAATAGTGGCTGCCTCTGGGGAGAAACTGCTGGAAGATTGGAGGGAGATTCTATATATATCCTATTGTCCTTATTACATAGTATATAATGTTCATGTATTACCTATTCATATTTTTAATAAAGAAGGAGGTAGAGCTATTTTTATTGAGATGGAAAAATACAAAATACATATTGTTAGTACAAAAAGCAGGTTGCAGGATGGTATGAATAGGATGTGATTCTATTTTTGTAAAGTAATTATACATATATATGTATATACATATATAAACATATGTAAGGATATGCATCAAATTGTTAACAATGGTTCCCCCTAGAGAGTAGTATATGAAAAAGTATGTGTGTGTGTATTTTCATTTTTTTATCCTATGTACTTCTATATTGTCTACATTTTTTTACACTAATCCAAAATAAATAACTCATAAAACCCAAACCCAACCAAAGAATTTACTTGACTTCTACACATATATAAACAAAATTTCCCAGATCAGCCTTTCTGGTCAGCCATGCTTTGTTTTTTTATATCTCACAAATTCACTTCAGATTGTTTCTTGACCTCTTCTCTGAAATTTGCTGAACATTGTTTCTTTATCTTTACTCTCCTACATTCATTCTTTTATTAATAGGACCCAGATAAGGTCATGACCAAGAAATCATAGGGTTGTTATAGATAGTTCCTTTCTCAACTTCTTTCCCTTAAAATCAATCTGTACTGATGCAGCTAAAATCCTCCTCATTCCTACTTCAGAGACTTCAACCTGGGTTAAATCTAACTATCTACCCATTTTGAGAAAACTCCTCTGCTTTCTGGATCATTCCTATCAGCTCACAAATGTAGTGTAGCTCCAATCTCAAACAAACAACAAAACCAAAGGTTATTGGCTGCTTCCTGCATGCCCCACACTGGGGGATCGAGCCCGCAATCCAGGCATGTGCCCTGACTGGGAATCCAACTTCAACCTCCTGGTTCACAGGTCGATGCTCAACCACTGAGCCATGCCAGCCGGGTGAAACAGTCCCCGCCCCAACCCCACCCCCTCTCATCCCCCCGCCCCCTACTCTCTTGGGCCTTCTAGAAGAATCTTTCTCATGTCTCCTCCTATCTTACAGTTTGCTCCTTCTTAGTCTCTTCTTTAACCTCTTCACCTTAAAACATCATGACTGCTCAAGGCTCAGTTCTAGAGCCACCTGCCTTCTCTATTTACACTCATTCCCTTGGTGATCTCATCTAGCCCCTTCACTTTGAATGCCATCTCCATGCTATGACTTCTAGATTTTATGTCTAAATCCCAATCTGGCCCTAAAGTACAGACCCTTGTCTTCTCGACACCACTATTTAGCTTTTTATCAGGCATCTCAAATTTAACTTGTCCAAAAGATAGATCCAACTGCCCCACCATCCTTTCCATATTGATAAATGGCCACTCAATCAAACCTTTACTTTCAAAATAGGTCCTGAATCTGATTACTTTCACTATCTCTACCACTGAAGCCCTAGTCCAAGCCTCAGTATTACTCACCTGAATTAGTTTAGTAGTGATTTGGGTGATTTTGATGTATCAACGTAGGTTCATCAGTTGTAACAACTGTTCCACTCTGGGGAGGATGTCGATAATGGGTGAAGCTGTGCATGTACGGAGGCAGGAGGTATACAGGAAATCTCTGTACGTTCCCCTCAATTTTTCTGTGATCCTAAAACTGGTCTAAAAAAATAAAGTTTTAATTTTTAAATGCCTTTAAAAATATAAATCAGATTATTTATAAAAATATAAATCACTGCTCTGCTCAAAACCTTCCAACAGCTCCCATTTCACTACAAGGCCTATCAGGCTTCCTGTACTCACCCCACATCTCTGAACTCATCCTCTCTTACTCCGCCTTCTCGTGACATAGTGACCTCCTTGCTGCTTGTTGGCCATGCTCCCACCTCAGGGCCGTGGCACTTGCTGTAGTATCTGTCTTTAATGCTCTTTTCTCAGATATACAGGTGGCTCAGTCCTCTCCCTTTATTCTGACCCAATGTTACCTTATCAGAGAGCCTTCCTTGAACGCCTTTGGAATAGCACTTGACTATCTCACTCTGCCCCTGTATCCTGCTTTATTTTTCTCCCGAGCAGTTATCACCACCTGAAAATATTATCCATCTATTATTTCCTTATTATATATCTTCCCCGGAGTGTAAGCTCGATGAGTACTGGAACTCTGTCTCGTGCACTACGGTATCCTCGACATTGAGAAAAACGACTGCTACAGAAAAAAGTGCTCAAAAAGTGTTTGCTGAATGTTGAATAACGAATAGCTTCTTTTAGCATATCCAAATTACATGACATTTGTCTTAAGACAGTTTATTTCTCCATCTCTACTTCCTCATTTCTCTTCATTTTTAAAATTTTGTGTTAACTTTTTATTTTGAAATAATTTGAGTCATAAGTATTTGTAAACACAGTACAGAGAATTTTTGAATTTTCACTTCTTACTCAGTTTCCTCCTAGAGTTATATTTTACATGATGATCCTTTTAAAATAATATTATTTCCTTTGTTTCCTTTATTCAAGTTTCTCCTGCTTTCTTCTATACATCTTTCTACATAGGCTTTTAGAACTCTTCATCTCTTATTTCATAGCCAAGCCACTGATGAACTTTCTTCAACACCAACACCAAATCCCTTCTCTAAGATGACTGTCCTACTCAAGAGAGGGATAGACCACTTCAATTAAGTGGGAGAAAAATGTTTTATCTTATTTTTAATACTAACACACGAACAAAAAGAAAAGAAAAGCTGTTTCATTTCTTAAACTTGAAGTTTCTGAGAAGAGGCACTGCCTTCCAGGTAAGTAGGCTGCTCTCCGTGGAATGGGCATTCGGTTCAGGAGACAAGGGCATCACTATGCTTTAGTAACTGGTTTCTAGGATTAATAAAAATCAATGTCCCTTTCAATACACCTGAAATATATAAAATAACCCACCATTTGACAAGACAAGACTCATTGATTTAATGACCAGTAAAATGAGGACATGACTGAAGCATCACTAACCTCTATGGTTAGAATGAGCATGTATTAAACTCCTTATAAAAGCTCCCTTCATATTAAATATTAATTGGAAACCCTCCCTATGCCAATGTTCTTCTCCCATAATCAACCTCCTCCCCAGTGTTAGTAGGGAGATCATTTGCCTTGTTTACCTGAAATGTCTAGTTCACACCTGTTATTCCAGTGTAACTGTTAATTGCACCCCACTCCACTCTCTAAAGAATCTGGGTTTGGACAATAAATTATATGGTCAACCTAAGTATTAGGGTCTCTGGGATAAATGGTCAAGGCGCCATTCCTATTTATTGGTATTACCTTGTCACAAGCTGTAAAAACAGTTTTCCTTTTGATTGTTTCTTCCTGAGTTGTCACAAAGACCTTCACATAAAATCACTCTGTCCCATTAAAGCAATTATTAAAACCCCCTTCCGTAATGACCACTTGTTTTAGCTTTCCTACTCAGATTCCAAAGACCACATGTAGACATTGCTTGTGCTGGGTCAGCATCATAATTGTTCAGAGGCACAGCCTTGCACAGGGAACATTTTGTCTGACTATGTAATCCACAAGAATCTTGAAGAGACTTTTTTCCTTGGTAACATTATCTGGTAGAAAGAGTCTGTGATTGACTCTTAATTTTAGCTCAGATAATGGAAAACTCAACATACTTAATTTCAATGAAACATATATATTTTTGGACTAAGATACTTAATGTCTCTAGGGTGCTACCAGAGAATGAAAACTGAAAGGTGAACTTGGGTGGCCTCCTTAGATATAATCTCTGTTAAAACTACTTAATTTCTGTGGTTCACAAGGAGAGCTTTTCTTGAGTTGATGAATGGAACGATATTTCTGGGATTACATGTTTTGACAACTATATTCTAGGCTGAGTCTAGTAGCCACCACTACCTTGATTTATTATTTAATTTTGGAAAATTGATCACTTTTTTTCATCTAAGTCTGTGTGTGTCCTCATAGCACCAAAGGACACAATCAATTCAATGTTTAACAAATAAATCACTTTAGAAAATGTGGATCATGAAGATTCAATGACGAGTGAGGGAACAGAGTTGTTTTCACCTGATTGTTTGGCTATTTCTTAACCTCTCTAAATTTTGTTGTGTGTTGCCTTCCTAATGCAGTTGCTGTGAGAATAAATTACACACTTAGTATAACTTTATGAACATATGTGATAACAGAGGCTGAATGACTTTATCATTCTTGATTGTAGTTCTCTTTAAAAATGAAATGAAATGAAGTGGTTAAAGTGAATTTTTTAATATAAATCTTTATTGTTGAAAGGATTACATATGTCCCTTTCCCTCATTGCCCTCTCACCCCTACTCTCTCCTAAGCCTTCACCACCCTACTGTCTGGGTCTATGGGTTATGCATATACCCATAAAAGTTCATTGTGAGTTTTTCTCCTTTTTTTCCCTTTTCTATTTAAAATGAGAGTACATCTTTAAAAAATATTATTGACATAGTCAGCTATATCGTAAGACACTGATAGACCCTGAAATGTCAACAACACTCTGTTGTTGTTTTAAATCACAAGCTTTTATCAAAATTAAGAAGGTATCAGGACAACTGAGTTCTGAAATCCCTTTGTAATGTAAGGGACTGAGTTGAATAACTAAAATTTCCATATAATTATCCCTTTCCCTGTTTTAGGCATCAACTCCATCTCCTTCACCCTACCTCATCTGTTCCCTTAGACCAGTGGTTGGCAAACTGCGGCTCGCGAGCCACATGCGGCTCTTTGGCCCCTTGAGTATGGCTCTTCCACAAAATACCAACTTCTGTGCATGGGCCACGAAGTTTCAATAGCACTGTACATGCACGCCCGCATGTGGTATTTTGTGGCTCGTGAGCCACAGTTTGCCGACCACTGCCTTAGAGATTCCACAACAAAACCTGGAGAGCCCCTTTCTTATGCCTTTCTTATCGGTCAGGACAGCTCCTTTCCCAGGAGTTTCAGGGCTTGTTTGTGAAACATGGCCTGGGCACTTACCTCCAGAGTCCTACAGTCCCAGGTGATTGGGGAAGTTCCACGATTTGGAAATAGCGGCATCAGGTGGTTGGAAAGGGTGGGGTGATAGCCAGGCTTCTGGTCTTCTAGGAAACCAATTCCGTTTGGGTAATGGTAATAGGTCATATTATATATTACATATTAAAAACACCTGCAGTTCTCTTAATGCATAAAGGCCTGCAAAAAGAAAGAAAGAAGTTGGTAAGTTAGAAAAAGTGTGCGTGCGTGTGTGTATTTCTGATTTAAAATAATTACCTATTCCCAGCTATGGGAGAGGCACTACCCGGGAAGTACTGGGTCTTCTCTTGGCAAGGTCACGCTGAGTAGCCTGCACTCATCTCAGCAATTCTTAAGAGATTTGCTTGCCGTCTTTCAGCCAACAATATGACAAGGATTTACTGATGTGCCAAGGTGAGGGCTTGCGTGTTAGAATTGGGAAATCTGAAACATGATCATTTGGTTGAAGAATTCTAGGTTCCTTGAACATTCTTGTTCCATGAGTGGTTCACAGGCTGCCATGCAGGGCACTGGGGCAGAGAGTGGGGGTAGGGCATGTGTTTGTGGTGGAGAGGTAACAATTTTAACAATATATTTTACTGGAAGGTCTAGGCCAGCAGGACCCACCTTAGGAAATGCTGGTAAGCAGTTCTTTGGCAATGTTGACTTGTTTTGAAACTGTTCTTCCTCTCCTATTATTCCCCTGCCCAGAGGTATAATTTCATAATCTGGTTACTTAAGGTCTCCTCACTGTGCCCCTCACCTGAGTTGTTATGCTGTGGACTTTATCTACTTTTCATGTTGACCACATTTCCAAAGGGAAAGGACCTTTGGTTATCTATTTCTGCTTTTCCAGGGAGGGGATGCTATTTGGTAATGGAATGATAATGAAAGTACAAAGGGTAAAAGCAGTTTAATATGCTGTCTCTCTTACTACAGACATAGCAGGTAGGCTTATACTTCCATGGGTGAGCAGCAGTATCTGAATTCAGCAGTGCGAATTTTCAGTGGAGAAGCTTTACGATCTATGTTGTAAATTGGTGGGAGTAATATTTTGGGGACACAGACACATGTTTTTAGCCCCCTAAAATTGTGCACATAGATAAATGACTACTCTGAGTGACGAAGGCCCTGCCCTTGAGCCTGGGAGAGTCAGAGTATCTGTTTTGCATAGCCAGGTCTCATCATTGCTGAGAGAAGAAATGCTGGCAAGGAGTGAGGCAGACGGAGAACATGCCTAACCGCTCTGTCAACAGGAAGACCAAGGACTGACTGTACATACTTTTCTCCTCCTGGGGGAGTTGACACCAAAAATAGGTGCTTAGCACCCCTCCCATGTGCTCATGCACCCTCCATGCCACATGTGCACATGCACCCTCACCCAGGCACCCCTCATGTCACATGTGCAAATGCACCCTCACCCAGGCACCCCCCCCATATGCTCATGTACTCTCACCCAGGCACCCCTATGTGACAGGCACTCTCACCAAGGCACCTCTTTTGTCACATGTGCACATGCACCCTCACCCAGGCACCCCCTATGTGCATATGCACCCTTACCCAGGCATTCCCAGTCTCACCCCATTGTTTGCCAACAGGCTGATTCCTAAAAGATCAGAAAGACAAATGATTCAGAAGTGCCTGCAGCTTACTTAGAATATGTAACCTCACAATCCTCGCCTGTTTTCTTTTAAGTGCTTATATGGCTCTGATCAAACCACTCTGTTCTCTAACTGTTCTTTGAAAATAGCAGCAATGCTTTATTTCTGATTACTTAGTGACTTAAGCCAAATAACTTTTAAAATGCCTACAGCAATTTTGATTTGACACTGTTTATGTTTCATTTTTGCTATGCTAATCCAAGATTTTCTGAATATCTTCGTAGCCTAGCCAGGACACATTCACTGAGTTATTGACTGAGCAGAGCTCTGATTTAGGCACTTAGGAAAATTTCCCATGTGACATACAGTGATTTTCAGTGAGACTCAAGAACACCACCATTGCTGGTTCCTAATAATTATGTGGTTTCTGTATGCAAACGCATGTCTTTCATATGCATAAATACTCATAGGGTGTAGGATTTCCAGCTCTTGTTCAAGTGCACATGCATACATGTGCACATGCACGCATACACACACACACACACACACACACACACACACACACACACACACCCCGAATCTCTGGTCTTCATTTGCTAATTGTTCTCTCATTTCAGGTAACTTCTCCACTGCACCTACAACTGTTAAATAATAACAAATACAGAAAGATGCTTAAGCAAAACAACCAAAAGTTATAACTGTTCAGTTTTAAGGAAGAATGGCTACTAGACATACAACTAAGCAGGGATTTTTCTGGCAAAATGATGAGGTAAATCCCTTACAGAACTATAATAAACAGCACTTACTTTACTAGCAAAAGAATAAATAGGGAGCCTTATCATTCCTCCACATGGTGATGAAACATAGAGAAGTGCCATTCAGAAGTTTTTTCTAAATGCAATGCAGATCTGTGTGTGAGCCCACACCTTTCCTGCTGTTTCCTGTCATTAAAACCACGATATTGACACTGTCAGGAGATTGTTAAAGTGGTGCAAAAAGCTGCTATGAGGCCAAATTCAGAGTGCTCAGTAAACTCGAGGGGAATATGTATATGCAAAATAAACAAAAAGATGAAAACAATTTAGAATCAGGCTTCAGGCTATTCCCTTCTAGAGAAGAAGCTATTGGTTATTCTTACTGCATCACGTTAAAAGATATTCCCATGTAGTGTACGTCTCTGCATGATAACAGCAGATGATTTTTGAGTACTGACTCGTTCCAAGCACCATGCTTAGCACTTTACTTGCTTTGCTCTCATTTGAGCCTCACAATGTTTCTATAGATGAAACTGTTATCAGGCCCATCTTGTAGATGTGGATGTATTTTAGAAACATGTACATGTAAAAGCCAGTCCCTAGAATGTGCGAATTTCAAATTCCCCCAAATAGATTTAAGTGACGTCAGTGGGAGTGGCATTAGGATTTGCAGAGAG
Organism: Myotis myotis; assembly: GCF_014108235.1. Classification (NCBI taxonomy): domain Eukaryota; kingdom Metazoa; phylum Chordata; class Mammalia; order Chiroptera; family Vespertilionidae; genus Myotis; species Myotis myotis. Next base: position 35,415,814 of record NW_023416315.1, read on the forward strand.
GGTAATTTTTTTCTTTTTAAACTCACACCGATGTGCTCCATGGAATCATGATGTTTCTATGCATGTGCATATGTGCAACACATTTTAGTTTTTGTCACCAGTTTTCTCCCATTTTCGATTATCTTCATATTTATGATGCACAAATCTGCTCACTTTGATGTCTCTTGCTGCGGAATCTCTTTTCCAGTAAAATTTCATAGTAGTCACCTTCAGAACTCTCAAATGGATATTAACTTAAAAAAACAAACTCGAAAAGTCTTACATTCACCACGAGAGAAATGTTATGTCTCCCAGTGCCACCTTCACGGTTACTGCGCATGTCATAAAAGCTAATGTTGTTTTACCCAGGACCCACCCATCCCTTCTCTGTCTTTCTTGTCCCTCGGGGCCTTTACACAGTTCGCATCTCTTGGCCTGGCTCTGTGATCAGGCTCCCTGACACTGTACCTCTGTGTTACTTTGGAGAGGCAATTTAAATATACAATTTCCAGACGGGAATGATTTAGCAAAATTAAAAACAGACAGAGGGCAGAGAAGGCGGGAGGTGTCAAATGTTCCCTCTACCCCACTATCAGTTTGATGTGGTGGCCTTGTTCCTACCTAGTCACCTTCACGCTGTCCACTACCCAAAGTTAAAATGCCTGAAACATTAACAGAACACACATGGACAGAGGTGTGTATACCTTTCCTTCTGCCTCCTAACCCAACACATGGAGTTACAATTGTGGCTTATTTCAACTTAATTTTGTTTCACCCTTCGGATGAAAGAGATTTGTTTCAGTGTCTCAAGAGGTATTGTAAAACATAAGTACTTGCAAGAATCTGCTTAGCCACCTCAAAAGAAAACCATTACTTTTGGCAGATACTGAGCATTTGCTTTAGGAGTTTCTTTCCTCTTTCCAAATACATACACGGTCATATTGATACGTCAATATCAAAGTTGCTGGATGCACTTTTATTCATTATTAATGTACATGCGTAAATAAAAATCTCTGCTCTGGCTAGAAACTAATCTAGTAGAAAACAGGCAAAAGAGATATAGATAGAAATATATAAAATATATTCAGTCGCTGTCTGGGGCAAGATAGGGAACTCAGCACCTCAATAGTGCTGGGGGGTTTTGCTACAAATGGAGAATTTCCCAGTTTTCCCAGATCTTGAAGTCAGCGTGGTTCAACGTGACTCATTAAGCCATCACTGGCCACAGCGATGGCTCACATGGGGATGGGATGAAACATGGTTCTAAGGAGCCAATGAGAATTACTACATTCTTTATAGCATTGCTTCATGGTTTTCAGATCTCATGGCCATTTTAAAATTCGTTCAAGAGGCTGCTACGGGCGAGGCTGCATCTAATCTCTAGCGTGCCTCCTGAACAAGACCTTGGTATGCACTTACCGCTGTGTCAGCTGGGACCAACTTTCAAAGTGGTTTCAAGCACAATTTCTGAGTTCTAGTGGCAATGAAAGCCCTTGTATTCTGCTCTTATTTCTTGTTAGTGCCATGCATGACTTTCTGCACCATATGACCTAGGGAATTCTGCAGCACAAAAAACCGATAAGATGTTAGGTATCTTCCATTTTCTGCAAATAGTCAGTATTTACAATACTACTCCAGTGGTTTCTGACTACCGCTCAGGGCGATTTTGCTTAGCCTAGCAGAATGTCCTGGAAACTACTGGCAATGATTTAGCCTCCAAAATTGGAACGCATTTAGTAGAGACAGAAAGCCTATGAACAAATAGTGGGCATGTGCCAGAGTAAATAAGTGTGGTTCATGAGCTGCGGTCAGAAATGTCTCCCTTCCAGTATGCAGGGCACAGCTTTTGCCAGCATTTGCCATAAAGTCATCACACGAAGCAGTTTTTCCTCTTGGGGAGACATACTCAATGAAAAGAGGGCTTCTAGGCTCACAGTCAGAATCTGCCATTAGGGGCTGGAGTCACAGGTCATGCCAAAGGAGACCTGAGCTGAGGGGTCCTCTTCTACAGCCAGCCTTTCCTCCCCAGCTTCTATGAAAAACAATGAAATCCTTGAGGGATTGAAGATGAGGTTGGAAGGGTTGGAAGAGGAAAGACTCTTTGTAATGCTCAAAGCTCCTCCCAGGATCTCATAACAAACCACAGAGGCAGTTTGCTTCCTCTCTTTTCCAAACCCAAACTTGGCCTTTCCTTTCTAACTCCTTCGAAGCATTTAGTGAGGCTGTCATTCCTGAGAGGGGCATTCAGACACCTTCCACTACGGAGTTCTGTCGCAGGCTCAGAGGCTGAAGAAGACAGACGTCTTTGGTTTCCACTTTGGACTGCTTGCATTTTCCTTTAGAACTTAACTCCTTGACCACACATTACAGGAGGATTTAGTACATTTGGATCAGAATAGCATGGTTTCTGGTGCAGTGTGCACACTTGCCCCTGAGCTTGGAGTTTGGTTTCATGCAGTTTTTTCTTTTTTAAATTTATGTGTAGACTGTGCAGTCTTAGTAACCACTGAAATCCAAGAAGAAACCGTTTTTCTTTTTCTTTAACTAAAGAAGCTATTAATCAATACCCCCTAAGGCTCATTCACTGTGGGGATATTGTTGTAAGGGCATGTATAGTTCACCTTTAAAAAAGAAATATAATGAGAAATGTCATTTTACAAAGCCTTCTTATGATCACCATTGTCAACATACCATAAAAGAGTAAAATATGGATAAATGCGTTTGAAATACCCCAGACACAAAATCTTTAGGAATCCTATATAATAAAAGGCTAATATGCAAATTGTCTCCTCAACCAGGAGTTGGACTAGGAATTTGACCAGAAGGCGGCGCCAGTTGGCCAAACTCCTGCGGCCCCTCCCCCCGCTAGTCAGCTAGACCCCACCCATGCACAAATTCATGCACCAGGCCTCTAGTAAAGAAATAAATCTGAAATATTATTTTGGCACTAGTTAAGAAGTTTCCTAATTCATCCTTGTAATTGTGGATTCCACCGTTAAATTCAACTGCTATTCACTGGACACCCACTATGTGCCAGGCATTATGCTAGGTACCAAGAATACAGAGATGAAGGACAGAGAAAATATAGCAAAAGGTTGATAATCATCAGTGGTGGGTATTAAGAATTTGCACTCTGTTTAATTTAGAAAATTAGATGTGTTTTTGCCCCCAAAAGAAAACAAAATAGACAGTCTCTCATTTCAAAGAGCTCACAGTAGATGGATATAGAATGAGTGACCCAATAATGTAAGCAGTATGATGAACAGAATACTAAGGGGATGCTCTGAGATGGCATGGTTTCCTCATGGCACCAGTGTTAAGCAGGATATTGATCTGGAATTCACCACAGAGTGGTGAGAATTGGTTTAGAAGTTATAAAAGTCTAGCTCTGTTTGACTTCCATTTCTTGCTTGTCCATGTGATCACAGATAAATTGCTTAACCTCTCTAACTCATAGCTTCTACTTTCTGTCTTGCTTAGTTATAATGTTGTTAGAAGGATTAAATGTGAAAATGTAGAGAAAAGGGCAAAAAGAACTGTGCACATAATATATTTATAGGGTCATATTTTTTATTATTAATTGTTTCAGAGCCTTATTTGCAGAACCAAACTACATAGCCTATAGCACTTGATCACACATATCACATATATACTTGACTACAGAACATTATGCTTCACTTTTTTTTTTTTCCATCTGAAGATATCCAAGCTCTTTCCCCCAAGTCCCATAACCAAGGACTCTGGGATTCTAAAAGGAGAAATGGCTGGATCATATTATTGACTAGGTCCAGTCCTCAGTGAGGAGAACTGTTAGGCTTTTGCCTCAAGTGAAGGTGGGAGGCAGAATGACCCAGTGGGATGGGTGTAGGCTTTATAGTAGATGGACTTGTGGTATCTTAACGTCCCTGCATCTCAATTTCTCCCTCTGCAAAATGGGATACTACTATCTATCTCAAGGTTTTGTGAGGATTAAATAACTATGTGAAATAGTTGGAACACAGTAGCCCCTCAATAAATAGAGCCCTTTCCCCAAGCATATTGATCCATAATGAACCCCAATTGTATTTTACCATGTCCAAGTCTCTTTCTGATATGAACAGATGCCAGGAAGTTAAAAAATCAATGTAGATATTTCCATATGAAACCCGAAGTAACAATGAATAGAAAAGGAAGAATCAAAAAAAGGAAAATGGAAGGACATTTACGTTCAGCACATGGCATTAGCTGGTCTGGCGGCTCTGGGTTGGCTGAGTCCTAAGTGAATGGTGTAGTAAATGGGAACTGCCAGGAGCTAACTAGGATATGCTTAAATTTAAAAACCGGGCATTCCAATCTTGCTTTGCTTGTTTTTCAGACTCCCAGCTCATTCCCCCAAATTTCACTCCAACAAAAGGCAAACACCTTCCCCTTCCAGTGTCCCAATTCCTTCAACACTTAGACGTGTGTCCTTTTGTGCTGGCTCCAACAGGTGCAATAATAATTTTGTTGGCCAAACTCCTGCAAGCAGCCCTGCAATCATATGGCGTCTTCACCTTCTTTCCCGTGTTAATCACAAAAGAACAGGATGACATGTATTCAACATGCACAGGCATAAAAATAACAACCCATTACTGAAATGACAAAAAGGTTTCATAGTGTATGTGTCATTTCTATCCAAGGTTCTGAAAAAATGCTGCTATATTCTCCTTGCTGTATTCCCCCTATGGCACTATCTTCTCCAGCGAGGGATGAGAGCCTAATTTAAGAATGGAGAGATGTACTCTCCACAACAGTCACTTCTCCTCAAAGTGGTTTAAATTTTTGGTCATTCTCAATTTAGTGATTTTAACAGTAGAAAATATAATTTTCTAATAATCTCATTCTAGATTACATATTAGCAAAGAATTATAAGATCTGATGAATATAACAGAATGAAAATCTAGCCATCATCTTGATAATCTCTGTCATATCCTATGAACACATTTAAAAAATAGATTCAATAAGTCTTCATTTCCTTTCAAATCCCCCAAAGGTCTAGGAAAAGGGAAAAAAAGGAGGTGGTATAGAAACTGGTGAAAGCAAAGCATCAGTTTAAATTGGAACAGGCTGAATGACAGGCTATTGGTTTAATCAAACTGGAGTAAGCAAATAAGATAATTTTGGTGAAGAAGAATTCAACACACACACACACACACACACACACACACACACACACACCTACAGACCAAGTTTCTTTACATGTATTTGTTTCCTCTATCTCTCTGGTCCTTGCCTGAACCTGTATAATTACAGTATTTAGAGTATCTTACTACTATATTTATTTTCATAAAAAAACTATTAGGCTATTTCAAAGGCATAAGAGAAAACAATTGAGAAATGGTGTAAATCAAACTGATCCACCTTTCTGCCTTGTAGTGTGGTCAGGGTATCTGGACATTGTCAGGGCATTGTAACCCATATCCTAAAGTGACTTTGTTATATGAAAGGAGTTTAATTTTCCTCCTCTTTGTAACCTTGTGAAATTTCCACATTAAAAAGCAATCACATCTTTCAAACTAAAAATGATTGTGTTTGGCACCCCAGCCTCTGGTGTAAAGGGTTGAGCTTGTTTTCACTAAAACGAAATCAGCTTTCAAAATAAATCATCTGTAACAACATTCTACTCCCCAAATCGTATAATCCTATTAACAGAGTTTCATTTTTTTTTTCATTGTCACTAGGCTGACAAGATTGGCCAAGTTTCAACATGGAGAAACAGAAACCTTTGGAGGACCTGGCCAATGTAGGGAGAGCCACGCAACTCCCGCCTTGCCAGGGCTTAGTGAGGTCTTACGTGTAATCATCTGAGTTTCACCTCCACCTCACATGCTTCATGGGTAACATGGTTATCCAGTCACTCAGCAATTCAAGCCACTCAACCAATAGTCCAGTTGGGACAACCAAAGGATAGTGGGTTACCATGGTTATCCTAGTGAATAAGACCTTTATCAAAATTACATAAGAGCGCCAATGTTGCTGAATGAAAACGTATCCCGAGTGGCTGCTGGGAGAATCTTTGCCAGAAGTGTAAATTATGTGGCAATGCCTAAAAGAGCATGTTATAATTTCAGATTTCTCAGGAAATCTTATTTTTCTTTGGGGGGTAAAAGGAAGAAAAAGAAACATCTTATAACAACCAAGTAGATTTGTTTTCTTCTGCCAGCAAGAAGAAAGAGCTCCTAGAAAATGTTTAGGGAGTTTCCAGTAAAAATGTACTGTTCAGCTTGGTCCTTCCAAACAGAATGAGGCACTCTTTGCATTTGGATTTATCAGTGAGGGCCAGAATAATGTTCCTATTAAAATAACCCAGCTGAAGCAGTTGAAAGCTGTATTCAATTATAATTTTCCATAGTAAGTGACAGGTCACAAATGTTGTTAGTCCTAACCAGGTTCTGTCTTGGATGGGCTGCTCCCTTTAGGGCTGAAATCCACAGTCCACCCCCTCTCCCTGGAGACTCCTCCTTCAAGTCAGTCCTTGGAGAAAGTTGTTTTGTGAACCAATATCTTCTGGCACAACCTTTACCTGTAGGCTTAAGAGTAACTCAGTTCTCCGGAGTCAATGCAAACTCTGATTGTGTCCTTTGGAAAGTTTTCCCCAGGACAGAGGCTCATGGGAGACTCATTGGTTTTCAGCTTTTCTTGCTCTATTAAGAAGGGTTAACTCTGATTCTACAATCAGTTCTGGTTTGGATTTTGTCTCTGCCGCTTATTGGCTTAATAAACTTGGCCAACGTATTTAACGTTGTTTAGCTCAGTTTTTCCATTTATTGAAAAGGTATAGTGATATAACCAGCCCTAAAGGAGTATTGTGAGGATCAAATAATAACTGGAAATTAGCAGTTATCCCTCCTCCTTATAGTAACGGTAAGGCCATTTTGCATAAAGTTAATTCACTGTATGAGTGAACAATAGCAAATAGTAGGAATAAACAATTTTGTAAACTCAAGTCTCTGAAAGCATTACTTTCAAACTTTTCTTATAATAAAAAGAGTAATTAGAAGCAAAGGGAGGGTTCTAGATATTCATCATTTGCCTCCCATGAATTCCCTAGAGTAGTTTCCTTACATTACAGATGAAGCAGTGTTTAAGAGTTGATCGATTTCCTAGACCACAAGAAAAGCACAGTTTTCTATGGGAAGTTACTTTTGGGTCTGATTTAGTTTTAGATACACTGGCAAGGATCATAGAGCTTGAATAAAGGATAATTAGTTTTGTAAGGTCTCCCACTGTTTAAAATTTTATGGTCATTATTTAAAACCAGTGAAAATAGAAGTTACATTAAAGAAAGAAGGCTCTTTCTCTTTCAGCAAAAAGTTTAGTAGTTTTGCTAAAATGGATGAACACTTTCCCCCCTCTATTTAAGACATCTAGGAATAGGGAAATAGCTTAAAGAGACTTTAATTCTTTTTTAAAAAAATAAAGTACTGCCCTATCTGGTTTGGCTCAGTGGATAGAGCGTAGGCCTGTGGACTGAAGGTTCCTGGGTTCGATTCCAGTAAAGGGCACACACCCAGGATTGCAGGCTCAACCCCCAGTAGGGGGTGTGCAGGAGGCAGCCATCAATAATGCACTCTCCTCACTGATGTTTCTATCTCTCTTTCCCCTCTCCCTTCCTCTCTGAAATCAATAAAAATATATATATTTTTTAAATCAAGTACTATCTTCTGAGAAAAATTTAGGTGTATAATTCTGTTAGAAGATTAGACAATTATACTTAAAGGAATACTTACAGCCTTCTTTCTGTTATTATTTGTGAAGTTATTCTTATTCTTTCCAATGACTGAAATACTTGCCCTTACTTATGCTGTCTAGAGCCAAAGCATAGTCTTATTTTAAAAAGCATTTTGTGTTTAGTTGTAGATATGAGCAAACAAACCTTCATCTTTATTTAAAAATGGTTACTTGTACAAAATCCAGGACAGATTTTGAGGAATCATTTCTTATGACAAATTGGGGCATTTAGGAGACATATTAATGGCATATTTCTTCATGATTGAACTGGGCATGAAGTTAATTCAAACTAATTGTCAAAATATCTGCCCTAGCTAGTTTGGCTCAATGGTTTGAGCATTGGTTTGTGGACTGAAGAGTCCCAGGTTCGATTCCGGTCAAGGGCACATGCCCGGGTAGTGGGCTCGATCCCCAATAGGGGGTGTACAGGAGGCAGCTGATCAATGATTCTCTCTCATCTTCTCTCTCTCTCCTCCTCTTCCACCTCCTCCTCCTCTTCTCTGAAATCAATAAAAATGTTTTAAAAATATCTGAAAATACCAGATTGGCTATTTATTTATTATTTAACAAAATTTACCATCTACTGTAAACACATTTGTTAATGTCTATTGAAGCATATTTTATATACCGTAAAATTCTCTCATTGTAAGTGTATAATTAAATTTTAAAAGTAAGGTTATAAAGTTGTGCAGCTATCATCACAATCCTTTATAATACATTGACCAATTATTGATCCTGAGTTTAGATTGTTTAGACAGAGTCTCAAGGATGTGCAGCCAGAATAGAAAGGTCACCAAACAAATTCCCAGGTTGCATTCTTGACCTTTATCATACAGTGATAAAATCAGTTGTGTACATGTCTGTGTCCCTGACTATCTTCTGAGCCTTCTTGGGGTGAGAATCTGGCACAAGCAACTACTTTAATGCAGTCCTTTAGAATATTAAAATCTGAGAATGCCATGTCTGTGGACGGTAGATCTGGCACTAATGGCAGCCTTAGTGTTGGAGGCACTAAGCCCAGCACTAGGCCTGTTCTCCTGGCTCCCCCAGTTCTCTAAGTTTTGGTTCACCTTTCTTTAGTGACAACATATGCCATACGGGAATAATTTTTGGTGAGTGTAAAATAGGCAAATACTTCACAACTTGGGGATGCTAACTTAGCACTTTTGAACTACAGTAAACAAGAAGTTTTTATCTTCAAACAAAAAGGCAGTTACCTGAGAAGGTGAACATGGGCCATTTCCAAATCCCAGGGCCGTGGGCAATCTGCGGGTGCACGTGCTACTCTGGAATGCTTCTGTCAAGGACTGATCCACTGTTGTCTCAGCCAGTATCTTCACAGAGCAAGGGATATTCTACAAAGTCATAGCTGAACATTGCTACTCCCAGACAAGAATCACTTTGCTCCCAAGCAACCAGATGTTGAATATGGCACTGCAGCTGTGGAAAGGAGCTTCCTTCACTCTGATAGCAATAGCATTCAACTAGGGACAGATCACCTGACCCTCTCTCCTTCAGGCAGGCAAAACCGTTAGTTGGAAAAGTAAAAAGGCAGTCAATCAATTCCTCTGTCATCCCCGCCCCACAAGACCAAACTCATTTGAATGGCCTTTCTTTAGAAATAGTCAGCCATTTTGGTGGCTTATAGAGAGTCTCAGTGGAAAATGCTGTGGGGCACTTCCTGGCCTTAGGGAACCTGGTGATTTAAACCTTATGCTGCAGTAGCCCTGGTGAAGCAGAGCTGCAGGCAGGCCAGGTATTCCCATAACACAATGCCTGACAGCTTTCTCTAAACAAAGTGAAAAAGGCTGTCAGCAGGGACTCTCACCTCTCTGGGTGTCTTTTCAGAGGGTGTCTTGGAAAACAGGATATGTTTGTAGTCTGCTGAAAAGAGGGACAAACAGTCCATTAAACATAAACTCCTCCAGTCCCCTCCAGAACATTACATTCTGACTCCCATAGACAAAAGACAGACCTATACTCAGAGTTTACGAAGTTAATTTAGGTCTGAGCTTGAATAAGCAAGGACATTACCCCATTAACCTTGGAGAGACAACTGGGCTTATATCATGGTCTGGAATCTTGCCCTTGAAATCCACAATTACTGTGTATTACATGATCTCTTGCCTGCTAACAATTACTCCCATGTGGTAGAACGACATTTTTTTCCTTGCTCATAATAATATGCCAATTTCCTTCGGGCACAGGTGTCATCCAGAGAAGGACTTATCTTCTATAAGAATTTTTTTTGGAAGTTTGCCTGGCCAGATGGCTATCACTTACTTCAATGCCTTTATGCTCCCACTAACATTTTCTGGCCCAAGTATGAATATGTAAAAGAAAAAAAAGCAGGAAACATTGGGCATTTAACACTGTGGAAAATGGATGAGTCAGAAATAGTGTAATTAAGACTTTTTATTTATGAGAATTTGGCCAATTCAAGATGGGTGTCTCTTAATTTGTGCATCTAAAATTTCCAAATTATAAGAAAGGTTCATAGTTATGTTGGCTGGCCAATTTGAAATAGAACAATGGCAAATTAAAGTAAACACATCAATCTTAGAGCCTCAGGCTAAATTTATAGCACAGATGGCAAAATGTAGAACATTTCTCCTTAGCTCCTATGACACAGTGATGGTACTTGGGATGTATTTAGACACTGTGCACAGCTCTATTAGATATTTTGCTATGCCTATGGCCACATGTTTATGTGACTGTTTTCTCTGTTAGGTTGTGGCTCTATGAGAACAAGGGCTGTATGTTAGCCATTTTTGAATCCTCATCTTCCAGCTCAGGTGCACAATAAGTAGTTTGTGATGAATGAATCATTGCAGTATAAAGAAACCAGGCACGAAGGGATATATCTTGAATGATGTAGTGCTAAACTGAGCCAAAGTTCTAGGTTTGGGGATTTCCCTAAGTTCATATCCTCAGATGAAAAACAACTCATCTTCCAACTTTGGCTAACTTCAGCCTAACTTGAAGTTGTCATGTGTTAGTCTTCCTTTATGGAACCTGGATCAAATATAATTTAAAGTCACCTTTAACAGACATTAATATAAAATTAAATTAGTGAAAATATGTTTGAAAATCTACTTCTAGGTTTTTAAGTCTAGAGACCCCGTAGTGGTACCTCCTTTTAGGTGAGTCTTTCAAATATTTCAGGGGATTGAATTTTCTGTCCATCTCAGACTAACACCACAGAAGTACTGTTAGGTGCCACCACCTAACACATGTCTGGTTAACACCAAACTTAGAGGTTCATATTTCTATGAAAGAGGTAATTATTGCATAGTTAGTTACTGACTCTTCTTACATATTAAGGCATCTCCTAAAGAGGAGTAAATCCACCTGGCTGGATGGCTCAGTTGGTTGAAGCATCGTCCCATACACCAAAAGGTTGAGGGATTAATCCCTGGTTCAGATGCATACAGAAGGGAACCAATCAATATTCTCACCTCTCTCCCTCCCTCCCTCCCTCCCTCCCTCCCTCCCTCCCTCCCTCCCTCTCTTTTTCTCTCCCTTCTTCTCTCTCTCTCTCTAAAAAAATAAATAAAAACATCCTTGGGTGAGGATTAAAAAAGAGGAGTAAAGCTAATTTTACTAGTTTAATATACAAGATAACGCTACTCACACCCACTTGTGTACGTTATTGGAGTGGCTTGGAATTCTTGGGTTCTAGATAACTTCAAGTTTTATGTAACCCAATTTCTACTGGATTTGTGTTTAATGGGTAAACCTGATTGTGCCTATTCTGTACTTAATTTACTATCCTTTTTACCCCAAGGAGCTCAGAGTGAAATGCCAGGTATCATTTTATTCATCCGTACTACATGTTAATATTCTGATGCTAATGATAGATTTTAGGAATTGAAGGCAAAGAGAAATTAACTTACATGTCATAGATCAATCAGGCCAGACATTAATTCGATATATTCAATAACCATCCCTGAAATGTCCCCCCAGTATAGATTAGAATAGAAAAAGAGAACAACAGAAAAAAACATTTAAATCCTAGGGTATCTCTCTAACGACATACATGCATCAAATATTTATAATTTGTACTACTTAGAATGTTAGTTGTTATACAAGCAGGTGCTAAAATGTATAAGGACTCACAAACAATAGAAGCTTATTTCTTGCCCATAAAATGTCCGGAGTTGTTTAAGGCAAATGGAGAGTGGGGAGGAGGAGGCGTCTCATCATTCAGGGGCCAGGTTGATGGAGGCTCTGTGATCTTCAGCATTTAGCTTTCAAGGCTACTGTGGTGTTTTTCCGTGTCAGGAGGCTGGAGGAAAACAGCACCGTGAGGCAAGTGTGGAAGATTTTATGAGTGGGCCCTGGAAGTGGTACACATCACTTCTACTCACACCCCATTAGCTAAAATTTGGGCATACGGCATTGCCAAGATGCAATGGGGTCTTAGAAATGATATTCCTGGCTATGCAATCTATTTTGCCACAACCCTGCATCACAAAGGGGAAACACACACTTTGGAGAACAGTTAACTGCCACATAGCCTGCCATAGGTAGGCTTTTCTTTGTCTTCTCCCATTGAAGTCACCAAGGTGATTTTTTTTAAAACTTAAAAAAAAACCCACATATTTTTATTCATTTCAGAGAGGAAGGGAGAGGGAGAGAGGGATAGAAACATCAATGATGAGAAAAAATCATTGATCAGCTGCCTCCTGCATGTCCCCTGCTGGGTTGAGCCTGCAACCCGGGCATGTGTGCCCTACCAGAAATCAAGCCATGACCTCCTGGTTTGTAGGTCAACACTCAAATCACTGAACCACCTGGGTGGGCACCAAGGTGATGTTTTGATGTCAGGGCAACCTGGGGTCTGATGACCACCAGCAGCCACACCGAGGGTCATGGTTTTGCATGTGTTTGCTACTTGACCAATTTCTGTGATTTAAGCCTGGGGTTTCTCAGGCCTTTAGTTGGTGTTAATAATGCCTGGGTCTATGTGACTGGGGCTTAAACTTACTCTAATGACTTTCTGTGGTATTCCTATGGCATCCTCATCAACTCTAGACTGGCTCACATCCCTGTCTGTGCTGCGCTGGTGGACCTGATGGTGTTTGTTTTGCATCATTTAAACTCTTTCATAAATAGCTGTCTCTTATGTAAAGTGTAATCATCTCCTACTTTTTGCTGTTTATTGTTGGCAAGTCTCTTGGGAGCTAGAAAAGAATAGTTCTCCATTTTGAAAAATGATTTTTTTCCCCTAAAACTAGCTCTTTTTCCTTCCCTCCCCCCTCAGTATATCTTCTGAGAGCTCAATGGTATGTGCTTACAGGGTCTGTTTTGATTATGGCCCTGAGCCAAAAAGAGTTTTGCCAGGATGCTGAATGGCTAGATAAATAAATTGTTTCAGATGTCAATAACTATGGCCAACATTTGTTGAACATGTACTGCTAGGCAAACCCTGAGCTTCCTATAGCATCATTCCATTTAATTCTCATACTCACTTTTGGAGGCTGATATATTATTTGCATTTTATACACAGTGGAACTGAGATAGAGAGGGGTTAAATAACTTGTCTAGGCTACACTAGTAGTGAGTGGAAACAGTATAAATGGAACAACATTTGCCTAACTCCAAATTCAGGTTTATTGCAATTTTGGTGCCCTGTAAATGGATTATATTCTTAAAGTCCTATTTTCCATAGGTCCTCTACATATTTCATTAGTACTCTTGGCAAATAAATGGTACACTAAATAAAACATTTATTTCAAGACATTTTTCTTGACTGTCTTGTTCCTCCCATTAAATTATATGCACTAAGGAAGGAACAGGCTTCTTAGAATTGGGAGCACATTTCCCACCAGATGAGTCAAGATTTGCAGCTATAACTGTAGTACTTGACAGCACTGCTTAATAAGAAGATTTAAATCCACCCACTACTTTATACTCAATAAAGACCACACCATCCCTTAAAGATAAGACAGTGTGAAAAAATAGTAATGTAACTATTCCTTGGTGGGTATTCATTAGAGATGAGCATTATGAGCTTATTTCATTAGTTAATTTAGATTATTAACACAAGTTAAATTCAATTTGGTACTTCTAACAAAAGTCCAGGGACATGAATGGGAGAAATAATAATAATGCATACAAACCATGCAAAAAATTAAGCTGTGACATATCTTAAAGATATTTATTTTCATTTACTTATTCTAATATTCATCTGGAGTCAGAGAGATATGACACTGTGTGTGACTTTGGACAAGTTACATAACCTTCCTAGGCCTCAGTTTCCTCATGTTTAAAATGGGGATAATAATAGTGCCTGACTTACAGGGTTATTGTGAAGATTAAATGAGATAAGGCATATGAAGCACTTGGTGATCACCAAGCAAGAGTAAGTGCTTGTCTTAGTCTGCAGAATAGCACCAACAGGGCAATTTAAACAACAGAAGTTTATTTTCTCACAGTTCTGGAGGCTAGAAGTCCAACGTCAAGGTGCTGTCAGGGTTGGTTTCTGGGGAAGCCGCCTTCCTGGCTTGCACACAGCCTCCTTGCTGAGTGCTCACATGGCCTTTCCTCTGTGTATGTGTGGAGAGAGAGTTCTCTGGTGTCTTTCCTTAAAAGGACATCAGTCTCAGTGGATTAAGGCCCTGTTGTTATGGCCTTCCTTAACCTTAATAACCTCCTGATGGGCCCTATCTCCAAACACCATTACATTGGTAGTTATGGCTTCAACATATGAATTTTGAGGGGGATACAATTCAGTTCATAGCAGTGCTAAAATAGTACAACGGCTACTTTTTCATTACTTCATTTTTATTACATACCCACTCAGTACACAGGTTTGTCTTGTATGGGAACGAGACCTGGTAAATGTTTTCAAAATGAAGTTCAACTTAGATTCCTTGAGAGACTCTCCTGAGCAAAAGTAGTTTAGGAATTGATTGGAGTTATCTGTAGAGTGAGATATTAATTGGATCCCTGGAGATGTGGTGGAGGAGGAGGAGCGGGAGGAGGAGGAGGAGGTGGTGGTGGTGGTGGTGGTGGTGGTGGTGGTGGTGGTATGCGTGCGTGCGTAGCTATTAAGAGAGCACATCACATACCTGGCTGGTGTAGCTCAATGGATGCACCAAGAGGTCACGGGTTTGATTCCCTGTCAGGGCACATGCCTGGGTTGCAGGCTCAATCCTCAGTAGGGGGAGTGCAGGAGGCAGCTGATCAATGATTCTCTCTCATCATTGATGTTTCTATCTCTCTCTCCCTCTCTCTAAATAAAAAAACAGTTTAATAAAAGAGAGCACATCACAAATATAATCTTGAAATTATTGACTCACTAGAGTTGAGGTTTTAGGACATCTTGTATGATTAAGGCTCTGATGAAAAGCTAATGCTTCTTTTCTTTCCTAGCACCCTTTTTCCTCCAGTAAAAATGGAGCCAGGCCTGTGAGTTCCCATTTTGGCTGAACTGGAAATATGGAATTGATGCTCAGCTAAATGCCTCCCTCCCCCCTTCATTTTATACATTGCTGTCTTCCTTTGCCTCATCCCATTCCAAGCATCTGACAGGTGGTAGGACTCGCTATCTTGAAGAATCAAGCATCTACTCTAAAGTTCAATGCCTGAATTATTCATTTGGATTCTGGCATTTGGGGGTCATTTTGCTGACCACCAAAGATTGACAACACAGAGCAAATGTTAGCAAGACGACAGGCTTTGGCTTCTAAGTCAAAGCAATTTTGAAAGCAAGTCCCAATCTTAAAAGAGCTCTTTCCAAAGCTTAGAAGTGACAGGCTGCCTGGGGGGAAATCTGCACTGCTGGGCAGAGCCACCTGCATTTCCATGCAGAATTATTTCGAAGGTTTTTTTTTCTCCCTTCTTCTGTTGGCAGGACATTAGTCATCATAATAAAGATTGGTATTTACCAGATCCTTTTAAACAAATAATCTGGAAGGAATAGGAGGAAATCTGCAATAACTTACAATCAGCTCTTAATTTGGAGCTGTTTAGATTTTTCACAGTCTGCCTGAAATGAGCAATGTTTATAATGAAGTTCAAGACTTCCATAAGCAAACCTGCTTTCCTGAAGGTGACAGCTTGTTCCTGACACTCAGCAACTAAGGCCTGGGATTCATGGTGTTTTCTTAGAGCAGTATCTGGGCATTGGGTCTAAAGTTCTATAGAGAACTTATGGGGAAAGGACCACTCTGGGGCAAAAGGCCTGTATTCCACAAAGATAACATTTCTGAAACATTCACTTCAAGATAGTGAATCCAGATCAATGTCATGGGCTTGAGAAAAAAGAAGAGTAGCAACAAGGTCCCTAATCCAAGTAGCATGTAAATGAAGAAAGATGACATGGGTCATCAAGACCATATAATAAAGTGCTACACAACCAGAATGCAGAATCATTTCAAGAACTTTATCAAGTCAGAAAAAGGAAAGATTGTGAACTGAAATAGAAAAGGTGGGACTTCAGCCAAACATTTTCATTCATTCCACAAATAGCTATTGAATGCTTTCCACATGCAGTCACGAGCTGAGTGGAGGATGGTGATTAAGAGGATATGGTCCCTAGCCTAAGAGAGCTTACGTTCAAAAAAAGGGAGAGAGGCATTTAAACACCTACAAAAGAATTACAGGTTAGAAAAAGGACAATGAGGGAAATAAACAGGGCATTTACAGAATAAAACAGAGAGGTAATACTTGGTCAGGCAGAGTCTCTCTTAGGAGGTGACATTTTAGTTCCTATTGGGTGATAGGAAAGAATGAGCCAGAACGACATCCAGAGGAGGAGCATTACTAGATAGGGAACCACCAGGTGAAGGGTGAGGGTGACGAAGCTTGGGATGACGAGCTTGATCGTGAGTTGTGGGAGATGACCCAGAATTACAGATGCTCGGCACGGGGAGAGGGGTGATGTTAAGGAAGAAATTGACTGGCTTAGATCATAGTTCATCCTTCCACCTTTGCCCCTTACTGCTGCTATACCTTCCCCGCAGAAGTCCACTAAATAGCATGCTCAGGACTCCTTGAAGCACAGAAAATACAGTGAAATCAAAAGCTGATAGTTGATTGTGTCTATCACCTGATCATTCACAGAGCACGTGCAGATGTGGGATTATAAGTCTCTACTCTTTTGTTCCTTTTAAAAAGCTTTTATCTTCCCCATCTCTATAAGGAGACAATTTATTGCTACAATATTTGCTTATCATAAAAATGTGAAATGAGCTTCCCTAAAGATAGTGTGTATGTGTGCGTGTACGTGTGTGTGTGTGTATGTGTGTGTGTGTGTGTGTGTGTGTGTGTGTATGTTTGCATCAGGCCGTGCATCTCTGAAGTCTGACTTGGGGTGGGCCCCAGCTTCCTTCCCTTGCCTCCTACCATTCACTCATGTGTCAGCTGAGATCTGCCAGAGCCACTCTCTAATGGTTCCCAGGGCTGTGCTTAGGACCATGGAGCCAGGGCAGCCTTTTTCATAGGAGCTCAATGCTGGGAGTCCTTTCTCTCGAAGCTCTGTGAAAATATGACTTTGTTTTAGTGTTTCTGGCCCCCATTCTTTGGAAGCCATTGTGAAGGGCTTTCATCATGGTACTCAGTACTGGCCCACCCAACTCGGTATTGCATCAGCGGAAATTCTGTCCCTAAATCAAGGGTGGTGTATTATTTCAAATATGTCATTAACTAAAAGACCATAGTTCCCCTCACAGTACTATCTTGGGCAGGATATCACCTTGGTCTGTGCTTATTTGCAAACAGCCTCAGGCCCTGAAGTAAAAGAAAGCCTTACGCATTAGATGTGCAGAATTAGACCCATGTCCTCCTAACTTACCCTAAAAGGTGATCTTGAGACATTTTTCTGCAAAGACCACATTCTCTGCTCTTGAGCAAATTGCTTGTTGGACTCCCTTTTTACAAATCAATGAGTTTTGCAGGAAGAATCCATTGCTGTTTTCCTAATGAAAGAGCAGAAGGAAAAAAGGCATGCCAGTTTTTTACAAAAGGTAACCCCTTCAGGATAGAAAATATGGCCTAAGGATGGGGAGAGGTGAGTCACCGGCTCTCTCAAATTCATACAAGGGGGGGACATGCTAATGTTATTAGGATACTAAATACAACTATAAACTTTCTCCATCGTGTTCAAAGAGGTAAAAATAAACATCAAATTCTAATTATGGACATTTTAAAGCATAACTCAATTATACATAGCAATATTTTCAGAAGGGGATCTTTCTTGTCTCTATACTTAGAAACATAATATTTTTTGATGAAAATTAAATTGATCATATTATGACTACATTATTAAGGATGCAGTAAATTGGCAAATATTTACTTCTACCAGTGCCTTTTAAAATCTGAATTTGAAGCTCACAATATTACTTTGATGAAATACACATTCTTTTTACGAGGAACTTCACCTATTTGGGAGAATATTAGCCCATTCTGGGAGTGAAGAATAGAGAGAGCATTCTGTCTTACTTTTCTGGTGAGATTCGGTGAGGTATTTATGACTCACCTCAGCAATCATCTGGGTTAGGAACAGAATTGAACCTAAAAATGTCCAGTCTGGGGTATTAGCCATTGGGCAAGAGGAGGTGAGCAGTAAATCAGTGCAGCCCCGTGAAAAGAGATGGAAAGGTGACTGCCTGTGACCACACTGCCCCGCTCAGATCTGTATTGTCAATTATGGCTTCCTGTTGGGCACCTGAGGCTGGAGGCAGCGTTGTCTAACTGCACCCAGTATTAATGGAGTGTACAAGCTTTGCTCATTACGGGGAGATTACCGGATTACCTGAGATAGAAAAAGGGAAGGTCATCGGATCAGCTGACACCAGGTCCAATTTAGGCTTTAAAACGATAACAACTTCCCAGCTTCTAAACAAGCCTATCAGCAACTTTTCTTTTTCAAGGCTAAACCCACCTTTTCAAGGGCTTCTCAGAATTGAAAGGCAATGAGCTTACAAGTGTCCCAAAGAGTCCATAGTGGTAGGTATCCAAGTTTCAGTTTCCTTGTCTGTAAAATCAAGACAATATCTACTCAGGGCTGCTGAAGGATTAAATCAGAGTGACTAAGTAGAACTCATACTGCTGCCTAGGATATAGTGACTCCTCAATAAAATGGAATGATTATTATATACCAGGAATCTTTGGTGCTTTTTTATACTTTATCTCCTTTTTCTGGAAACATAAGTGTTTTCTAAAGAAGTTGCTCCCATCTAATTTGTTTCAGACCATGCTATGAACAAAGAAACTTATTCATCCATCCACATACAACAAATGTTTGTTGAGTTCCTGTTATGTTTATTCTGTGCCAGGCATAGTTCCCGGTGCTAAAGCTACAGCAGCGAAAAGGACAGACAAGGTTCCTGCTCCCATAGAATGTAAACTTGTGTAGAAGATACACACCATGAGAAATAGCAGTTAATAATAAATATTGGGAGGGCAAAAGTGAGAGGATAGAGAAGGACTGGCAGAGATGGGGGTTGTCTTGCACAGAGTGGTCAGGCAAAAAGCCTCTGTGCCGGTGACATTTAAGTGAAGAAAGGAATAAAAGGAGAGAAGAAGGCCAGTATTTAAGACCAAGAGTACAGGAAGAGCCAAGATTTCGAGGCAGGGAGGAGCTTGGAGTTTTTAAGGAAAAGCAAAAGCGGCTCAAGGTCTTTGTTCACTTCTGCCATAGCTGATTCTTGGCTGGTTTCCCTACTCCAAATCTTACTACAGTCAACTCTTTAAGCATCAACTAGAGCACTTTTTTAAGTGCAAAACTTAAATCAGATCATTTTATTTTTCAGATCACAGCTCTACAGTGGTTTCCTATCTCACTCAGAAAAAAATCCAAATGCCTCCTGTGGCTTTTCAGGGCCACCCCAAATCATCTGGCCCTGCCTATCTTCTCTAGCGCCATGCTCAGCTAGCCCCTCCTCTCCAGGAGGGAGGGAGGTCAGCACAGTAAGATCCCAGATAGGAGCTGTGGTAGTCGAGGTGAGAATTAAAAGCTTGAGTGGTAGTATTGAGGTGGGGTGAGTGGTTTGACTGGGGATATATTTGAGAGAAATACTGACAGGACTTGCAAAGGATCGGCTGTGGGCTCTGGCATTGTATGTCCTTGGTTTTTCCAAGTTGTCAAGTGTTGTTAATGGCTGCTCCTAGTTTGGATCTCCTGTTTCCCTGGAGGCATTATTTTTCTATAGTTACACATGTAAAACTTGATTTTTGAAATGATAAAACTTATCCCCTTGAAATTTCATCTCTGTGTGACCTCAGGATTGAAGCCAATTCTCTAGAATTATAATGAAACATCAGCAATGTGAGTGGACATTCTACGGGTGGATTATTCAGGCCCTGGAAGGAAGGGTAGAAAAGAAAAGGGGCAAAAATAAAATAATATTGTTGTTCTGATACAATTTCCTTTTCTTTTTAAAATCTCTATTGTTGAGAGTATTACAGATGTCCCCTCTTTTTGATATAATTTCCATTGAAACAGATAGTGACACTCTTGGCTAAAAAAGAGTTTTGAATTACTTGTGAGTCTATTATTTCTACCGTGGAACTTATTTTACAATGTTGAGAATATGAAGTGAATGAGAATGGTCAACAAACATCCTAGGCCTGGCAATGGCCTCCAAGGGGCCATTCCTTTTCTCACTCTGTTCCAACTGCATTCTTCTTATTGCCATTTCTAGAACATGCCTCCTTGAATATTTTTTCATTGACTATTCTTTTTGCCTGGAATTCATCTCTAAGATGCTAAAGTGCTAAGTCACTCAACTGGTTTTAGTCTTGCTAAAAATCTTACCCTTTCACTAAATCATTAAGTCATACCTTAAGCATTCTATTTAAATTGCACCCAGCTCCCCAACTGTAACCTACGCCCTCACTTCTGATCCCCTTACTCAGTTCTATGCCTTCTATAGCACATCTTCTAATCTATTATATAATTTTTGCATTTTGTTTGGTTAGTGTTTGTCTCACTAGATAAAGCTCTATGAGGGCAAGGATTTTTAACCTATTTTGCTCACTGACAAAGCTCAAACACCCAGAACAGGGCCTGGCACATATGAGGTACTCAATGAAATTTGTTGAATGGGTGAATGAATCAATGAACTACTATTTTTGTTGTAAACATGGCGAGGTAGGGAATGGAGTGAAAGAAATCTCAGGATGAGGCCCTAAACAACATGCCTGCCACAAATTTATACATAACTTCCCACGAGTAGTATTCTTAAGGACTCCCTACCCCCCAAAAAAGTCTCATGGGGAGGGGAAATGGCTGAAATACCCAGCTGTTCCTCAGCTTCCTGGCTTTAAATCTCTGGGGACAAGGGATTCACCCTCAAGGCCTGCTTTAAATTGTTAAATGAGGAAGTAACTCATCCTGAGAGAAATTGCTAAAACAAGGGGTTCAACGGAAGTTGGCACCCTCATTGCCTCTGATTCCTCCCTCTCTGGACCAGGGCCAGAGTCCTAGGAGATGGGGCTGTTAAAATAGTGGGGCTAATAAAAAGCGAAGTCTCAAAGCAGCACTGTTCTGTGGCCTAATAGCTGGGTGTGATGGCTGTGGGGGGAGGATATTTCCCTCCACACCCACTTCAGTTTGGAAACTATGGGCATGTCAAGGAAAAACAGCCTCAGAGGACTAGCAGAGAAGTTGCTCCAAGAATTTCATGCATGTCTTCTGGTAGCTGAGTCATAAGGAGGACTGTTGGGGATATGTGCAATTACACAATGATTTTCCCCTGGGACCACAGTGTGGGGTCAGGGAGACTGCTAGAAGTGGAGGAATGTAGAAGAAACAGTTCTCCAGCCACCTAACTCAGGTGGGGGAGGCCCAAGAACTGGTATATTATTCCTATTGCTGGGGCTTTCCTATACTAAGACGGGTGTGCTTTGAGGAAATTCCCATTCAGTCATGCTTATTGCCGGTGGCCACCGTCAGAGCAAGGAGAAAATAAAAGAGTCCGAGATACACTTAAAATTGAGGATCTCCAAGTCAAAGAAAGTCTTTCTAGGTTCTTCATCATGTAGCCCGGGCAGTGGAGGAAATGAGCTCCTTCAGTGAGGGGTCTGGCTAGTATTCCTGGTTGCTCTACAAGAAAAATAATCCCAAACCCTCGTGACGTTGGGGACTTAGGGAAGGAGTCAGACACAGGATCCAGGATCATGCTAGTCCTGATGAGTGTCTCAGTTGTGGGTCCAGGTTGGCGTGGTGGAGACCTGCCCACTGAATTCCAGAAATCACATTTGCAGAATGAAGTTGGTAGCACCAAAAGGAAGGAAAAAAAAGTAAGGAGCCCATTTCTCTGGGACTTCTCAACTTTTCCTTTTCCAGATTTCCCAAAAAGGGTATGGAAGGCAGCCCTCTTTCTAGGACTTTGGCATTTTTGTTTCCTCTGGAGAAAATAAAAAAGGCAGTAGGAGAAATTGTTTGGGATTTCCCAAAGTAATACAATTGAAACAAAACTGCACTTTCCCTTCACCCCCTTAGGGAAAGACCCTGAAAGTGAAATATAAGGAAAATAAAATGAGAAATAGAAAAATGTTGAAATAGAACAATGTTGAAAATTTAACTCTTTCTTAAGTGCTCATGCAGCAAATCAGAGATCATTTCTGGATCATACATGGGAGAAAACCCAAACTGGCTTTCTTTTCTTTCTTTCTTTCTTTCTTTCTTTCTTTCTTTCTTTCTTTCTTTCTTTCTTTCTTTCTTTCTTTCTTTCTCTCTCTCTCTCTCTCTCTCTCTCTCTCTCTCTCTCTCTCTCTCTCTCTCTTTCTTTAGTAAATACGTTTACTTTGTGTTGCTATCATTTAAAAAGAGGACCATGCACCTAGAGTGATGGACATTATGTAAAAAGGACCCTCTACTCCCTATTAGTTCCAGTACTTTCCCCTCTGTTCATAATACCTTTGACCGACTAGTATTGTATCAGTGTAAGTGGTGTCATAGCAACACAGACTGACAGCACGAGGCATTGCTGAGTTCCCTTGGGAACATCGTGGTCCCAAGTTGTACAACTCTGTGAAGAGTGTCAGGAAAGGGAGATGTGGTATTGCAGAAGAATCCCGTTCAAACTCACAGGAAGCAGAGTCTTTACAGTAGGAAGGACTGGCCATCTAATAGGGATGGCCTTTATGAGGTTACATATTTTCCCATTTGTTGATAGGACACTATCATCCCAGGGCACCCTAATTGTTTTGGAACAACACCAGGTATAAGCAGAGGGATAAAACGCCCACGCTTTTGTTTTCTCTCCTGGCAGCGACAGCGTGTCTGCAGAGGCCCAGGGGAAGGAGACACAGACTGAGCGGTGTTGCCTTTTGGGCTCTCAAACTATACGTTTGACTTGTGGGCAGTAGTTCTCAACCCTGGTACATCTTATGGATTACGCTGGGAAGAACTTTTGAAAATTGTAATTACTGGGTTCCACTCCAGAATTTCAGGGAGGGTGGGGCACTGGCATTTGTATTTTAACAAGCTGCCCAAGTGGCTCTTGGGGAGTCCACAGGTCCAATGTCTAGACAGTCCATTGGTTAAAAGGTTCTCTCTGAGATGTGAGAGATGCCTCTGTGGGATGTGGGATGTGGGATGTGGGATGTGGTGTGTGTGTGTGTGTGTGTGTGTGTTTGTGCGCGCGCGCGCGCGCGGAAAGGAGAGGGGTGGAAAGTAGACAGTTATGTCCTGGGATCTATAGAAGGAAGAAAGAACTTCAAGTAGTTCCTGCAGAGCAGTCACCATTTCAGAAACTTCTTGATTCTGGTAAATAAGAAAAGAAACCCAGAGTAATCCTCATCGCATGCCTACTATGCATTTCATACTGAGCATTTATTTTTTCATGCATGTTCATAAAACACATCCCACATGCCAAGCCCTGTGCTAGGTGTTGGGATTACAAAACGACCATTCTTATCTGGAAGGAGGCCACAGATCCTCATTACCCAGAGAAACATGTACTAGGATGGAGGGGAGCATGAGTTGTTTTGGGAAACTTTGGGAGGGGCTCTTAACACAGACTGGGTGGAGTAAAGGGATGAGTGAGGAAAGTTTTCCAAGAAGAGGTGGCACTTAAACTAGATCTTAGATAATTCTAATTCTAATATTAACTACTGCAAAAGTCCAATATAGTTGGAGCAGAGCGAGTGAGGGGAGGGATAACAGGATGTTAGAGGGGTAGGTTAGGCGATGTTGGAGGTGAGACTGGAGAGGTGGGTGTACAGGGGCCAGGTAATAAGCTGCCTTGCCTTTATCCTGAGTGTAGCAGGGATACTGGAGGAGTCAAAGCAGGCAACAGCAGGATCACATTTGTGGGTGAGATAGCACATCTGGTGGCAGCACAGAGAATGCAGCAGGAAGGGGGTGAGATGAGAGGGGAACCCAATGGCCTGAGATGAAGCAATGGGAGTGAGGATGAGAGGCAGGAGTAACTGGATTGGAGAGAGAGGAAGTCAGGGATGGTGTCTAAGTTTCTTTTTTGGCAGTTGGATGGATCATGGTGTCACTTATTATTCACTATTTGCTTTAACACAGCTCTTCATTTTGCCTTCATAATAATAAACATGTCATTTTTAATAGATAAACATAGGAAAGCTCTGAGAAAGCAAACAGAAAAATGGAGGAAAGCTCAAGGTTCCTAGCTTGTAACTTGGGATCCAAATTCAGGTTGGCCTGAGTTCTAAAACCAAGCTTCTAATGCCACAGACAGATGCAAACATAATAAGGCTAAAAGAAGAAGAATATGGCTTTGAGTGGGCTACATTCACAATAGAAACAACATGAGATAAGCTCTGAAAAGCAGAATCCTGGTATCTGAAATTTATTCTTAACTGCAGTTAGCATGGTGAGAGATGACCTCCTTTTTGACAAGGTTGTCAATGGTCTCTCTCCTATGCTGTGCAGCCTTTTTATACCTCACTGATGGCAAATGGGATTGAATCAAGATTTTAAAGAGGAAAAAAAATTGCTGTTAAAAATGCCCTTATAAAATAAAAAGTAACATGAGATGCATCTTAATTTTTATCTCAGATTTGCTTATACCACCTCCCAAGTAATTTGTTTAAAAAGTTATCTTGCTGGAGGAGTTTAATAAAAATTTAAAAGTTTTGTGATGAAAAAATAGATCTCTACCCAGAATCGTGTAAGGCAGTAATGTGACATGATACTTTAAAGAGAGTACATTGAGTATCTAGGTTCTTTGAGTCAAAGGGTTATGCGGAAGTCCTCATGATGTCAGGCCATTGGCAGAGATGCCACCATTCAAACCTACCTGGGGAATGTATATATCATCCCTGCAGCCACAGGAACACATCTGACTATTTCATGGTGCAATATGACCTTGAACTTCTGCTGTTTCTTTGGCTGGGATTAAATGTAGTCTGTGTGGCTACTATTTTTGAAATTACTTTTGCCTCTCAGTTTTGATGAAAGCAGTTTCCTTATTAGACAAATAGAATATTTCCCTACTTAGGACTATCTGTAACATTTCTAGACTCCACTTTTTCATGCTTTGAGTTGGCTGCATAGTAAAGACAAGTTTGATTTAAATTTGCCTCCTATATTTTCCCCCCAGTGCTTACCTTCAACCAATGTGTCTCCTTACATATACTTTTCTTTTCCCACTCAAAAATGAATGCACCTGCATCAGGAGTTAAATCTGTTGGTTTGAACAACCTGTTGGTTTGTCACTCCCTTTCTTGGGCTTTGACTTGCTGGGGCCTGCAAGGGGCTCCTGACACTTCAGCTTCCCCATCCGTTGGATTGCCTTCACTCACCTTGAGAGATCACTGTGAGGCACAGCTCATAAATGTCATCATAAACTTCTCCGCAAAAATATGTCTCAACATCTGTGATGCCAGATTCAAAAGAGCTTGACTGTGTGTCTCTGGTCAAAAGGAAAACGAGGCAGCCTTTTGATTTTGGGCAGCAGGGTGAGGAGCTGCAGCCTTCTTCGCGTCTGCTATGATGGCCTAGACTGCATTTTCTTCAGCTGTCCTTGCCAGCAGTAAAGTGTTCCAGACTTTGTCCCTACTAACATCAGCCAGCAGGCTTGCAAATCAATTATTTTTTCTTAGTTAGTTGTAAGGGCCTCCTTTCTTCAGTTTTTAAGAGCGGGGATTTTGAGACAGTAACCCCACCCTTCCATAGCAGGTCACGTAAATGCCTAGGCACCACCCTCCCCCCTTGGGCAGTCGGCCCATTATTGCAAGAGAACAATGAGGAGATGGTTCCTTTGCTTCTGCTTCTTTGGCAATGTAGGCAAAGGAGGTGGCTGAAGCCAGACACATTGGCTCCATGCACATGCCCAAGCCTTTTGCAAAGTCTCACCCTGTTGAGCAAGAACGCAACTGTCTCCACGTTAACATCACCAATGACAATGTTATAACTGGATTGGCCACGTTTTTTCATTGAAACCTGGCTTAAAGGGTGTGTCCATGTGTCTGCAAAACATAAGTGAAAAGAACCAAAGGGTAAGAGAGGCAAAAGTGAAATCTCTCCTTTCTTGGCAAAGAAAAAGATTTCATTTTAGAATAAAGGCAATTACCATGATAGCAGAACAAAGAGCTAGTTTGAGACACTAACCAATCACCTAAATATAGAGGTTTAGGTCTATGAAACTCTGTCACGTATAAACTATCTAGCTAACTGTTAATTTATCATTCAGATCAAATGTGTTTTCTACCATCATTTTCAAATTCTTCTGCTGAGTTATAACTTTGCCACACCTACTATTGCATGAATTTTTCTGCCTTTTTGCCTTTGTGCCCGGGGTTCTCTCTATTTGTAACGCCCTTCCAGTCTTTTTACACCAGAGGAATGCACATTCACTTTCTAAGTTCTGACTCCAAGATCTTCCCTCCTTTGTCTGTGCTCTCAGGCAGAACTGGTTGCTCCTGGGGCCTCTGTTGAAATTAAGGCTAACATTGGCACCTTTCATTACTCCATGGAAATGTGACTTCCTTGAGATTGGAGGCTGTTTCTTGTTCATGTCTGTATCCTCAGTGCTTTGTAGAATTCTCCACACCAGAAAGCACAGAACTAACTTTGTCTGCTCTAACCACAGGGCAGAAATCTTTCAGTTGACCAAATTTTAGTTGATAGTAGTATTTGTTAAGATGGGATGTGATTTCTTTCTAACACATGCTCTGAATTTTTGGCTTTATATATTTTTCCTACAATCTGAGGGTGAATATGGGAGTCTATATTGCTTGCAAAAAAAGTTGTACTTCCAATCAGCGATGTCTTCCTCTTGAGTAGAATCTAAGACTTTGGCATTTTGTCACATAGGTGAAGGGAGAGAGACTGTTGGTTTGAACAACCTGTTGTTCAAACAGGTTGCCCATGTAGGTTGAGAAAGGGGGAGAATGGGATCCAAAGGGTAAACTGTTGTCTTTAGTACAAAATGATGTTTCTTAACATTGGGTGTGTCAACCAAAGCTGCCTTCAGGCAGGTTTTACTTGTGTAACCTGCATATATTCAGAAACTAGAGTTTGGAATGACCTTAGATTCAAAGGCAGGTATTATTATGTGAAAAAACTCTTTAGTCCAATCATTAGATCAATCATCCATTTTCTAAAGGTTCCAGGTATATTATTCTTTCTGCTTTCTTTTAACTATAATAGAAGAAAATGAGAGCTCTGAATTTATCTAGCTCCTCTTAGTTCTTTGCATTTTAAGCATTTCCTTAAAATTAAAAAAAAATGAATCCACGTAATTTGTATAAAAATTTAAAATGTAAGTCAGCAAAACACACCCAATCACCCATAATATTGATACCTGAATATAACCACTGTTAACATATTTAATGGCTCATTTACTTACAAATATTTCTTGGCATATAAACTTTATTTCCAGAGATTTTGTTGCACCTATATACCCACATCCACACATTTTTCTTTACATAAATGTGGTCATAATATCCTTATTATATTGTTAGTACTTAGTGTACTATTTGCACACTTCTTTCCTGGCCTTTCTGTTATATGGACTACCAGAATTTACTTAACCAGTTCATTATTGTTAGATATTTAGGCTTTTTCTAAAGTTTTGTTATTATAATCCACACGCTCTTAGCCTAAGATGCATCCCTTGGCCTTTCCTGTACTTTCAGTATCACCGTGATCATGCACCTGCCATTGGGCACTGAGGCAGCATTTAACGCAGTGGTATTTGACTAGAAGCCTATACCACATGCATGGCTGATGACAGTCACCAACATCAGCCGTGGTCATATTATGATGCAAGTGAGGGCAGGGATTTGATGGCTACCGAAAAAAAAACTCACCAGCTCTTCTTCACTGGGCAAGTGGAGGTTACAATGTCACTTAACCTCTGTGGGTTTCATTTTCTTCATCGGGCAAACCAGGGGTTAGATGAGATTATCTCTAGTCCTCCTTCTAGAAATAAAGTTCTATAATTCTCTGCACTCTACATTTCTCTGAATAGTCAGCAGCTTCATGAGTGGGAGGCAGCTGTGTTTGGGGTAGCAGATATATCAGTAATTTCATAAAATCTGGTTTACAGCTGACCTTGAATCCAAAAGACATGTGATAATCCCCTGATTTATGCTTTTCTAGCCTTTCCAATGATTATATAATCACCGAGTTTCCCGTATTAAATCCCTTTCTGCTGAAAATACCTGGAGTGGTTTTTGTTTCCTACATTACATCCAGGGACAGAGAGACTTTTAGCCTGCTGCACAGATACTTCTGAAGGCCATCTCTGTGAGTTGGAATGACTCTCTTTGGGCACAAATACAAATTTATTGCTTTTCAGAGCAAAATGTCAGTTTTTCTACATCAGATTTTTGTTGGGAAATTAAAACCTTGAATGCATGCTATCCAGCAGTTATTAAAAGTCAATTCTCAAGATATCTAAGATATCTCAGAAAGATATCATCATAACTCTTCTTTTCTCTGAATCCTTTAACCTCTATCCTGCAATATACAGTAACTTCAATTGAAGGTATTATAAGTTAAATAAAGGTTTTTGAAATGACCCTTATATAAGAATCTGAGTGACCAATTTCTACTAGCATTTATTGTCAGAAAAGCATTGTTTCTCTTGGTAATCTTGATAAGAATAATATAACCCATTTTATTTCCCTTATTTTGCTCTGATTCTCAAAATCTCAGAGTCAAATTAGAAATTAATCATATCACTCTTCTTGGCAAAATTATTTTTATCTTCTTTCTTATTGGTTTCTGATACTATATCTCTATTTTAACTGCTGTATGATTAAGAAATGTATATGTGGAATTAAGAAATAAGGAATAAGGGATATCTGTATAATATGTCCCTGCTTTGTATTAGTAACTGCTGTTAGCCTCAGTGCTGTTTTCTATGTAAAGTCTAACAATATTATTTTATATTAGAGGTCTGGTGCATGAAATTTAGGGGGGGGGGGCGGTCCTTCAGCCTGGCCTGCACCTTCTTGCAATGGTTCCTAACCACTCACCTGCCTGCCTGATCGCCCCTAACCACTCTGCCTGCCTGCCTTATCACCCCTAACCACTCGCCTGCCTGCCTGATCGCCCCTAACCACCCTGCCTGCCTGCCTGACTGATCACCCCTAACCACTTGCCTGCCTGCCTGCTTGCCCCTAACCACTCACCTGCCTGCCTAATTGTCCCTAA
Organism: Myotis myotis; assembly: GCF_014108235.1. NCBI lineage: Eukaryota > Metazoa > Chordata > Mammalia > Chiroptera > Vespertilionidae > Myotis > Myotis myotis. The sequence continues at coordinate 35,445,137 of NW_023416315.1, forward strand.
CCACTCTGCCTGCCTGCCTGATCGTCCCTAACTGCTCACCTGGCTGACTAATTGCCCCTAACCATCTCTGCCTGCCTAATCCCCCCTAACCACTTGTCTGCCTGCCTGATTGCCACTAACCACTCGCCTGCCTGCCTGATTGTCCCTAATCACTCTGCCTGCCTGTCTGATCACCCCTAACCACTCGCCTGCCTGCCTGCCTGATTGCCCCTAACCACTCTGCCTGCCTGTCTGATCATCCCTAACTGCTCGCCTAGCTGCCTGATTGCCCCTAACCACCTCTGCCTCGGCCCCCGCTGCCAAAGCTTCATCCAGAAAGACCTCTGGAATCATGTCCGGAAGGTTGTTCAGCTGTCCGGTCTAATTAGCATATTACGCTTTTATTATTATAGACTAGGGGCCCAGTGCACAAATCTGTGCACCTTGAAAGGAACTGTGGGCCATGAGGCTGCAGTAGGCACAGGGGCGGGTCTTGGCCCATCCCCTGCCTGGCCCCTCCCACCATGCCCCCAGTCCCCTGTCTGCCAGCAGCCCCGCTCCCACTGCTGCCGATCCCATGCACCGATGGCACTGGCCCTGCTTGCACCTGCTGATGCCACCGAGTGATTGGGACTGGCGCCAGGTACCAGCAGCGGGTGCGAGCGGCAGCTCCCGCGGCATGCAAGAGCAAAGAATTTTCAGTAACCACCAGAGGCTCGTCCCCAGTACAGCAACTGGCGCCTCGCCTTGGTCTGGTGCCCCTGCTCACGTGTTCCACCATCCTGCCGCAGTCAATGCCCGCCATGTTCTGCACACGCCCCCGGCTGGTCAGCACACGTCACAGCGACCGGTTGTTCAGTTGTTTGGTTGTTCTGCCCATTTGGTCTATTTGCATATTAGCCTTTTATTATATAGGATTTCCTAGAAATTGATGCAGAAACTTTTTGGTGTGTCTTATACATGAAATCAGAGTTCCAAGGAACTCCTTTGAAAAACAATTATCTTCTCAATGCTTTACAGTGCTTTAGTTCTAAAGCTGCTTCAAAAAAAAATGTGAGCCAGAGGAAAACAAAGAAGAGTATTCTAAAGAGCAAAGAGTTAACTTTAAAAGTGAGTAAAAAAATGAAACAAAAATCCCTCTCAGCTTTTTTTCTCTCTAATATTCTCCTCACACAATTTCCTGTTAGTCTCTCTGACTTTTCTGAGAGATATTATTTTCCTTTCCAGTACCAATTTCAGCAGTGATGGCCTAAAAGGTTCTGGTGCCCCAAGTGAGACTATATTATAGGACTCCATATGGGGTCAAAGACAAGAGGCTTCTTAAGGATTTTTACCAACAAAATAAAAGTGGTAGGGTTTCACTTCACTTCAAAGTAAAGATACCAATACAAGCAAATTCTCCTCTTGTCATATTGATAAAGAAACAGAAAGGCCCCTCTCGTTTTGCTAGAGGGAGCAATGATGATGTGAGTGGGGAATTGAACAATAAACTGGGGTGTTTTGTTCTCCACTCTGGTATATATACACCAAATGGAGATTGTATTTACACATACACAAACACAAACACACACATGGATATTTGAGGTTGAGACAGAGATTTTTATTTATTTCACAATGCATGTAAATGTCCGGGAAGTGTAGCATAAGCACCAGGGGCATCTGGGAAGAGTTTATGTGCAAGCTCAAATTTACCTCCCGCTGTGACACAAGGAATTAACCGATCATAAAGGGAAGGTCAGAAACAATGAGAAACACTATCTCATGCCCACTTTTTCTTCTTGAAGGAGTCATGTTTTCTGGGAGTCTAGTGTCTCATTGTTTGAGGACCAGTAAGCGAAGGGGCTCATAGACTTCATGTACCTCAGTACTTATTGTCTCCATACGTGTAAGCTGCTTTTAGTGATTGAGTGTTAGTAATCTCACTCATTGGACAAGATAATCTTGAAGGAAGGAGAAAATAATTAGCACTTTCTAGGATGTTGGAGAAGTGTGACAGAATATTTGTATATTAATATTAATTTTTCTACCCTGATGTCCTGAAAGCCGAATATGACTTACATTAACTAAGAACTGTTCCCTTTCATTTAACAGTATTCTTCTCAATCCTATGATAGGTAGAATCAACACTAATTCAAGAAGGTCTGCATGTTCTAGAAAACACCGCTTTACTTCTTCAGGACCAGGAGGAAACGCTGCTGAGGGCTTTACCCGGAGGCTTTCCTGGCTGTGTTAGCCAGCCTAGCACAGACTTCACAATCAGACAGATCTTGGCTGGCATTCTGGCCACTTCACATCTCTGAACCTCAGTATCTTCATATAAGAAATAGGGACAATGACTGACTCTCATATGGATAAAACGATGCAGGTATAGTGTGTAACCAAAGCCTGCTCATACTGAGACCTCATTAAATATGAGTTTCTGAGGCAGCTGTAGGGACTAACTCCTGCTGCATCCAATCTCCTTCTCATGTTGTCTCTGGTTCTCTCTGCACATATTTGTCTTGCTCTTCTCACTACTGACTGGCTAGTTCTCATGTGTTTTTTTGCAAAGTAAGAAGGGAGATAATGTGATTGACTAAATGAATTACCATCTTTTTACTGAGTGGAGTTCTTTCAGAGTATCTGTCAGCTAAGGGGACTCACAAAGGGAAAATAATACTATAATCCTTTTATTACAAGATACTTTATTTTGAGACCATTAAAAATGGCAATCAGTTATTAATACTTCCATTGCCTCATTTATTAATTAGTCCTGCATATTCAAGACTGAGATTATGATTGGAATTTGGATACTTGTGTTATTTTAAAGACAGGCTGAGAAAATTTTGTTTCTCTAATTTCCATGACAATTAGAATGCCCTTTATTGAGGCTAAAATAGTCAAACTCAAACCAGAGGTACCAACTTTTTCATAAACTGCAACATAGACGCTATTTAGAACTAGCCCAAGCCTAACCCTGGAAGAGAAACCATGTCAGACTCCGCTTCCTCATCCTGTGCATTTGTAATTAGCTGCATATTTTTTTCCCCACTCCAAATGGCCCCAAGCACCAACAATAACAGCAATCCAAGCTAGCTTTTAATTTTTTGGAAGTCATGTTAGTGAAGTTCTTGTTATGTTATGAAATGCTACCCAGCGGTTTGCCAGAGATGTTTAAAGCCAGCCTGTTACTTTTTGGGTGGTTAATACCTGAGGCAAAATCCAGGAGAGAAACACGAAAATTCTTGTATTACTTGAGGTTAATTATTTGTGTGGTGAGGCTTAAGTATTCGGCTTATGTACAATTCTGATCTGCTCATTTCTCCATCTAACTGGGCGTAACTTGAACTGAAGGTATGTTATTGTCAATGGTGTTTTGGATACAGATTTCTATGAGTGCTATGGATGAGTGCAATTTTTAAAAAATTGATTTTTAAGACTGTATTTCTGTACAATAGAACAGCCAAGAAATAAATTAGGAGTCAGTGAAATTTCACATATGTGAGAAAATCCAAACCATGTCGGATTAAGGTCAGGGTAATTTCCACTTTTCTGAAAGCAAAAGCCCAAATCTCAGTTTTCTTAATATATCTAATGTCTTTATGTAACATATTTAAGAGAATTATAGGAAGAAATGACAGTCATTTTTATTGCCATCAATTTCTCTTATGTTCTAACATGAAATATGCATTAATTTTTTTGGGGACACTATTAGTTTTAAAGTTGAAATAGCTATATTTTAGTTTTAGTATTAGGCCAGAAGTCTACACACAGCTGTCTAACTGTGCAATCACTTTAAGAGAATTATCAGGTTGCAGGGAAATTAGAAAATGGATGAGTAATTTTGGATTGTATGGACAATCTGAAACAGATATAGATGATAAACTGCTATAGAAAATTAGAGATAAATATTATCAGGAAGGTTCTGAGTCACCTAGAGAAAGTGTTAACCAAATCAGCACAGAATTATCTAGTTTTCTCTCTTTTTCTTGGTATAAAGAACTAAGCCAGGGATGGAGGCTATGTAGGCATAAACCGTCTCTACTTTTCCCCACCCCATGGATATCAATTTATGGACAATAGGATATTCAAATGAAAATTTATATGAGTGACAGTGATTCATTATATATTGTACCTTTACTGAAACCCAGCTAGTTTAGGGTAAAATGGCTCAAACATTGACTGTGGTCACAGAACTAATGGCAATTAGGATTAGCCGAATGTTGAGGGATTTTAAGGATTCTGTTGGGTGTTATGTCACGTTCACGGCAGGGCGTGTTATGCCATCTGAATTGGTATTTTAAACATATAGTTTGAAGTATTCAGAATCTTTTATAGTCTGGGTATGGGACATGAGAATTTCTCTCATTTGAATGAGAGTCTGGTGAGTGCATGCTTTGGAGCTCTTCTGTTTTCATGTTACTGCAGGTGAACACAGTAACTTCCAGTCTAAGTGGGTGGTGGGCTGAACATAATTTAGGTGAACTCACACTGTTCATCTCTGTGGACACTGTATCACCCAAACATTAATTCTCAGATGAAGTGACCAGGGAAAATAACCAGTGCCAATCAGGGATTAGGGTCTCGGTTGGGTGGGACAGGAGAGCACAATTGAATTTCTGTGGCCTCCAGAAATCTCAGTCACCTTCAGTGTTAACTTTTCAATTTTCTTTTTCAAGAAATCAAACCTGAGAAGAACCAATTTAAAGATTCTCCTGTTAGTGCTGATTTCTTTGGTAAATGTATACAGTTTTTCTATATAAAAGCAGCTTTCCAGCATAGAATTGGGTGGAAGGGAAAGGGAGGGCAGGGAAATTACCAGGTATGTCCTTCTGGTCCTTCCTGAGTGTAATGAAATAGTCATTTGGATAGAAATAGTGACAGGCGAGCCTAGCAGAAAAAACCACAAATAATATACACAAACACAGTACCCAGAATCCATTAGTTATCTAGTGTGAGGAAAAGATATGAAACAAGTTGCATAGTCTGCTTGCATTAAAAACAAAAGCAAACCAAAAGGCACAAACTGTATACCTTAAAAAGCAAATTAAAAAATAAAATACATGGAAAACCCACAGGACTTAGCACAGATTTTCCTGCTGATCTTTTTTACATCTGCCCTAGCTTCCAGGAGAATGAAGAGTATCTAGTCTGAGAATCTTGCAACCAAGCTTAAATGATGGTCCATAACACACAAGGAAATCCCTCTAATCTGGCCACACATAGAAGGTGCAAAGAAGAGCCAACTGCTTGACAAAGTTAGCTGTTATGCTCTGAATGACTGCTTCAAAGCTGAGGAATAAAAGAAATCTGAGCTCTAGGTTCCTCCTTCCCATTCTAATGCCCTGGGCAAAGGAGCTTCAACTTTTTGAGCGTCTAGAAATGGGACAATATCAACTCTACCTTTCTTAAATGAGTTATTAAGATCATATGAGATGTGAGTAGTTCCTACAAACAAATAGCATGATGATTAATATTGATAATGACTTGCACATAAACCCTTGGCAGTGATATTATTTATTCTCATTTTAAAGAGTAAAATGCGTGAGTCCCATGAAGGCAAAGACTGTATCGTTTTGCTCATCATTACATCCTCAGCAGTAGCACAATGTAGAAATAGAGTAGGCATCTTAAACCATTTGTTTAATGAATCAGACTCAGAGAGATGAGGTGTCTTGCTTAAGGTCACACCCAGTTAACTGGTAGAGCAAGGCATTGTCTCAGATCCATTTGGCTTCTAAACCAAATCCTTGGAGTTTCTCATTCAGTAGGTCTAGGCCGAGTCCAATTATTTGTATTTTTATTAAGCACCCCATTGGATCCCTTGGATTCATTCATTTCCAAACATTTATTTATTAAGCATGTAATATCCGCCAGCCACATTCTAGGTGCCAGGGCTCCATCAGTAACAAAACGGACAAGTCCTTGCCCTTAGGGAGCTGAAGTGCCAGTGGGGCATCTCGCCAGTCTGAGAAACTACGCTATATTGTGATGATGATAAGTTCTGTTTACTCAGTTAAAATAAGCATCCAAGGGTGATTTCACTCATCCTTTTACCCATATTTATTGTGAGAGGAGCTAAGAGCATCCTGGGCAGATGAGAGCAAATATAAAAGGTCCTCTTTTGATAAGGAATCAGCACTTTTTTGGCTGGGACAATCTTTTATTTTGTGGGCTTGTTTGGAATCCCTGGCCCCTGGCACTAAATGCATGAGTAACCCCTCATCCTTCACTGGGACAACTAAAAATGTCTGATCTCTGGCCCCTCAAGAACCACGGGAGGGACTGAGGCAGGAATGTGCTGATAAGAGGACGGAAGCAACTGGCTGAGCCTTACTGCCACCATCTGAAGGCAGTTCAGCCCTTAGAGAGAATTTTTTGATTCCCCCTTCTGATGATTAGACTCTATTTAATTACAAGGAGCTTTATCTAGACAGTGTTGTATTTTAATTACCTGTAAAACTCCCACAGATAATCATTTTAGGTTTTTGGACTACTGCATTGAAGAGCCTTGATTGCTATCATTTAACATTCATTGCCTGCCTCCTCCACTCCCCTTTTTAAAAAATGTGAATAGAAATTTCAGGCAGGTGAAAGAAGGGGGCAAATGACTCCCTGAGTTTTAAGTGTCTGCTACTTAAAAAACCTGTAGTTACTTATTCACTTAAATTAGTAACCTGCATAATTGTCATATTTTTAGTTCTTAAAAATCTGTTTTTGCAATGGAAATCTTCATGCAATCAGTATAATCAATTACAAAATTAATAAACTGGGATGATCTTTAACACAGCTTTTTCTGCTTTGAGAAATGAGGGGGGAAATACTCCATGTGTGGTTTAGACCTGAAAGACATTTAGTAAGAAATTCTGAATTTTATGGCCTTACTTTGAAGTTGCCGATGACACTCATTTTTCTGTCATTTTCTTAAATGTTTTCTGTGCCAAAAATGGACATAAGGCAGAAAGTTAGGAAACCTCTTGAGGTGGAAGGACCAATTTCTGAAAGCACTTGGCATAAAATTTCTGTTAACTATTTCCTATTTTAGAAAAATAGCAAAGCTAATTACATGTTCATGGAAACATGGAGATACATGGAAAATCAATTCTTCAAGATTTTCTCTTGTTAGATACGAGATGTAATTCATTTGCTATAAAATCGGGAATAAACATGTTAATGAAGGTGCTACACAACATAGTTTAGGTTGGTATGGACTGGGACTTCCTATTTGCCATCTGAAGAAGCATTTTGTGGAGTTTGTGTTGGGTGGCTGGCAATTCATATTGCTCAAGAAATGCAATTATTTGCTGAAAAATGCCTCTCTTTAAATATTTACAATGTAACCACTGCCAAAATGTGTTTGTTTGAAAGGCAATATCCAAGTCATATAATTGATAATGCCATGAAGGAGGCAAGGGAGAGATTTTTAGCTCTTCCTGGGTATCGTTTGTTTGTGAATGTTTAATTTCTTTCTTAGAGCATAATATAAAACAAGCCAAGTGTCCCTTATTGAACCCTCCATAGTCTCATGAGCTACTGAAGTGCCTACTCCTGAATAGATCTAGCCTCCTTGGAGCCATCCTAGGCAAGCAAAGTTCATTAATTTCTGTATAGTCTGAAATCAGTCTGCAGAAGATTTTAGATATCTGTATCTATGTATGGTACATATAAACTGGTCAAATTATATAATATATTTTAAAGGTCTTTTTTGTCCAGTCATGAAACAAAGCATCGTGTCCAAATGGAGAACACTTCAATGTCGTTTTCTAAAACAGTTTTTGTTTACTTCTAGCCACTCTCTAGGTGAAAGTTATAAAACTAAATAGGAGGGGTACATTTTCTTTTTCTTTTAAAATATGATTTTAGAGAGAGGAAGGGAGAGGGAGAGAGAGAAACATCAACAGGCTACCTCCTGCATGCACCCTACTGTTGATCCTACAACCCGGAACTGGTGACCTTTTGGTGCATGGGACTGTGCACAGGCCAAGGCAGAAGGGGTACATTTTCTTTTTATTGTGAGCATCATTTTGTTTTGCAGAGCACAGAACTACTGCTAGTTTAAGTTCTGTTAATGAAAAGTAAGGGCGTGTAAAAAGGCAAATTCAGGAGTAGTTTGCTCTGGAAAACTCAGGTCAAAATTGATTATACTCAGAATAGAGTGGGTTTTCATTTTGCTTGGTTAGAGAAATAAGAGGAAAAAAATGTAATAACATAAGCCTCCAGCTCAATTGCTAATATTAATATTACAAAAGTGTTCTTTACCTAAGTAGAAATTTGCAAAGAACATATGTGGCTCTGATATATTCCATATAGTTGAAATGTAATTTTGATTTATTTTCCTATTTAATGCCAGATAAGAAACAGCAAATTAATAGACAGTACCTTTTTAAAATACAGCCTTATGTCAGTAAAAATAATCTATTCATTGTATTGGAAATGTGAGTATAAAAATAAGGGTTTTTAGTTTCTGGTTTATTTCTTTCACATCCTTGAAAGCAGAATTGTTTCATGAACAGCAAAGACACGGGAGACAATGAAATACAAGTGCTGTGTAAAGACAGATATCTTCACTTAACAACCAGCTGCTATAAAAATAAATTATACCGTATGACTCAGGGAAGTTGTTAATAATTGTACTTTGTTTACATTATGCTTAGAAAGCAACAGAGCTTAATGAGATCAGATATTCAGCTAACGGTATATCTTGGAGTCATAATGTTTTCAAGCTCTGCCAAAACCGTAGGCAGATTGAATGTGGGTAGTTTTTACTAATAGTGTTTTCAAAAGAGGAAATGAATAAGGCTCTGCTCAGTATAGGAGCTATGCATTCATTACCTAAGAAAGAGTATTAAGTACACAAATTACTGAGCTGCTTACAAAGGACACAATTCCAACAATGTAATGGGGAAACGTCCAAGAACCATGGAGATATTTATTTAAGAACTATGAATAATAATAATAATAATAATAATAATAATAATAATATAAACCTATAGAAAGCCCACAATAACAATGACCAAGTATCCAAAAAGTCATGCTGTCATCTTCTAAAGCAGGTGAGCAGTGTTTAGAATCCCAATTTCCTACGAAATAAAATTTATTCCTACTCCCTGAGCTTTTGGATAGATTAGTTACAATGATGTGGGCTAGAGTCAGTGTTTCATTTTTCTGATTCAGAAAAACATTGGACTTCTTAACTTTGGAGTTGACTACTTGATTTTTAAAAATAAATGTGATATTCAAGTAGGTAACACTCACTGTCATACACACCTTGATGAAGGACATGGTTGATTGTTAATATGCTAGAGGAATTTCTAATTGTCTTAATGAAAAATGCAACAGTGAGTTTAGTTGCCTTTAATGTAACTTTAGTTGCCACAACCTGGATGTCTCTAGCATATAATATTTGATGAGCACAATCGCCCCCAACAGCAGAATATATAACAGCAGATTCTTTGCATATTTTGTTTTATCAAAATTGACTTAGTATTATTTCCTCTCTCTCCCTACACCCATGCTTTGTAAAGTGCCAGAAAAAAAGTAACCCTCAACACCCACTTTGCCAAATTAGTGAGAAGGCAGGATCTGTGAAATGTAGAGATTATTCGCTTTGCACCAGTAAAACACATCAACTGTGTGCACACAGCTACCACGTCAACATGTGAGCCTTTTCTAAGCGAAAGGCACAGCATATGTCAGTACATTCAGCTTTACATAAAAAAAATCTATAATAATAAAAGCATAATATGCAAATCGACTGAACTGCCATACAGCAGAATGACCGTCTGGACGACCACGCTATGACACGCACTGGTGCCAGGCCAGCCAAGGCAGGTGCGATGCAATTGGTCAGGGGGCCCTACCATAGCCCCACGATCACCCTGCAGAGGGAGGCCCAGGCCACCCTCTGTGGGGCGATCAATCGGGGCTCCACGGAACTGGGGAACTAGAGGTGTGTGGCAGTGAACACAGGCAGTGCCAGGCCAAAGTGGGTGCGGGTGGGGGGCGGGGCTGCAAAGCCAGGGTTGCAAAGCTGGCAGCTGGGGGAAGGAAGGCCTACCCTTGCACGAATTTTGTGCATCGGGCCTCTAGTACATTTATAAATAAATAAGACAAGGGCAATAAGAAAAACATATTTTGCAAAGCTTATTACTAACTAGTAAGGAGAGGATGTGATGCTATTTTGTTCATGCATCCAGAAAATGGCAGAATTTCTAGAGATGGAGGGAATGTACATAGTATAATTTAAATTAGATCTAGATCCAGAATGGCATTGCCTACCTTAAAGATGATGCTATCAGGTGAGTATAAGCTGGCAAAATCTGATGCTGTAAGGTATATGTGTGGGTTATTAAGCCGTATTACCTCCCGATTTGTCTATGAAATGAATCCAAGTTAAAGGAGCAAAAGGAAGTAAGTATTATGGTGGTCAGTCCATCATCCCTTCAACTCCTATCTTGCTAGCATTTATAGATGCTTCTGAGAAATACATTGATAGGCTGTTTCTTTTGATATAAAGAACCGTGTCTTTGGTTATTATTGCTGCATGACAAATCACCCCAGTAGTTTGGCACTCAAAACAATAACAATCATATTATTATCTTACTAGAGGCCCGGTGCACGGAATTCGTGCACTGGGTGGGGGCGGGGGGGGTTGTCCCTCAGCCAAGCCTGCACCCCCTCCAATCTGGTCATCCCTCTCACAATCTGGGACTGCTGGCTCCCAACTGCTTGCCTGCCTGCCTGCCTGCCTGATTGCCCCTAACCGCTTCTGCCTACCAGCCTGATCACCCCCTAACCACTCCCCTGCCAGGCTGATCAATGCCTAACTGCTCCCCTGCCGCCCTGATCACCCCCAACTGCCCTCCCCTGCCAGCCCGGTCACCCCCAACTGCCCTTTCCTGCTGGCCTGACTGCACACAACTGCCCTCCCCCGCCGGCCATCTTGTGGCTGTGGGCACCGCCATCTTTGAGGGCGGGGCGGTCAATTAGCATATTCCCTCCTTATTGGCTGTGGGCACCTCCATCTTTGCGATGGTGTGAGGGTAATTAGCATATTCCCTCTTTATTAGATAGGATAGTTTCTGTGGGTCACAAATTTGGGATGGGCTTAATTAGGAGGATCTGGTTTGGGGGTCTTTTACAAGGTTATAGAGAATTAGTAGCTGGTGTGGAAACAGTGGTCTGGAGCAGTGGGGGGTAGCCAGGCATCTTTCCCTATCTTTCTATCTCTCCATCTATAAATCTTCATATAGTGTCAGAGTTCTGTGTAGTCTATGGCAGGCTAGTTTGGGCTTTGTCACAGTATGGTGGCCTCAGGAAAATCTGTTTGCATGGTGGCTCAGGATTTTGTATGTGTGCTCCATCAAGCAAGGTGGAAGATAAAACTTTTTTTTTTCTGATCTAGACTCTGTAGTCATACAGACTTCTACCCCATTTTACGGGTTACAAGGAAAGAGGATAATTAGGCTTTGCTTCTTAATTTGTTGTGGCAAGATTTAGAAGATCTTGAAGGCCCATTAAGATGGCCATCTTTGGGAAATACTGCCACAGTGTATTTTACTCTGAAATGGTTATCTTTGCTAAACTGATGGTGTGATATTTTGAGTAAAAATAAATGTATTCTTTGCTACAGAGGATGAGTTATGGTAAAAAATCGAGTACTTTCTTGAATCCGCAGGGCAGGACATATTTTTTGTTAGTGATAACTCCATTCCATGGAATTCCAGTAGTTTCTCACACCATTAGTAGGTCTCTGTTATTTCTTCAGCCTCAGGCCTGCTAGAATGTTGAAACAGATTCACTTTTATGACAAAGTTCCAGCAGGAGTGGGAATAACAAAAAGGTGAAGGTCATCTGATTCAATTAGGTGAAAAAAGAGGAGAAAACCAATGCCAGCATTGAAATGAAAGAGGGGGATTGCCTTGGCCGGGTTTGGCTCAGTGGATAGAGCATTGGCCTACGGACTCAAGAGTCCCAGGTTTGATTTCGGTCAAGGGCATGTACCTTGGTTGCGGGCACATCCCCAGTGGGGAGTGTGCAGCAGGCAGCAGATCGATGTTTCTCTCTCATCGATGTTTTTAGCTCTCTATCCCTCTCCCTTCCTCTCTGTAAAAAAATCAATAAAATATATTTAAAAAAAAGAAAGAAAGAAATGACAGAGGGGAGGGGCTATCTGAGGCCAGTCTGGTAATCCCTCCTGGTGTCACTGTCTCTATCTGTGAACTAAAGAGAAGCAATCCAGACTTGCCTCACAGAACAGCTGTGAAGCAAAGATAAGAAAAATATTTGGGAAACAATTTTCAAGGACATGATTATATCTGGATGTCAATGGGAAGATGCAATTATGACACCTGAGCTGGACTGCCTACATGCCTATGGCATGGCCTTTGTCCTGGGAAGATGAGCCAATAGACCTATCACCCAGACTGTTGCTTTTAATGTTTTTTTCTCTAGTGGGGATGGATTTCTTCTAAGCCACCCACATTCCTACCTGGTTGTCCTCTCCAACAGTGGAAAGTCCTTTTCTGGTGGCAGGGTGAGCTACACCCTTACTAAGAGGAATAAAATCCAATGAATTTTCTGATACTTAGGTTTATTAATACAAAATTTTAACCAAATGAGACAGACAAGTCTGATCACAAAGGTCTGAAAATGTCCTATTGCAAATGCCTACTGAAATCTGATGTAAACCCTTGGGAATATGCATTACATATATTCCCATTTTTAAAAGTAGAAGTGAGAATATGGCAGTGTAAGCAGACATTTTAGTTCAGAGGCATCAGAAGCTTCCTTAGGAGGGTAATCCACACGGACAAAGATTGTATCACTACTGTAAAGTCAGAGAAAGCTCATCTGCAAAAGGATTTGATGGTGTGCAGGGAAAGGGCCAGCCCCCCGATTTCAAAGCACTTACAGAATATTTGAGTCAGAAGCCACCTCTTCATTAAGGCTGACAAATTGAAGCCCTTCTGAATGTGATCTTCTGAGATGAACACTACTCCAAAATTGCAAATCTATGGTATATTTAAGGCATATTTACCATGAGGCCTCAGGGGCAGGTTGTGGTTGTGGTCATAGTTCTCGGTGTTTAGATGAAGATGACCATTTATCTTGGATACTCTCATCTACCTTTCTGTACCCATTAAATAATTCCTGACTTTTGAGATACTGGGTTGGGGGTGATCACTGATCTTTAAAAAGAAGATTAGAAATATAGCAATTATTGCCCAGTTAGGAGATAAGAAAAGTTTCTAACAATCCTTTAAGGCAAATTATTTACTTGCAAGAGGCTCACCCGTAAGTCAAGCACAGCTTGATGCTTTTGTAAAATCTCTTCTAAAAGAAGCCGTATTTAAGCAATCATCCATTTATGCCATTTATACCGGCAGATAACTGCACACCAAGCAACACTTTGTACTTCTCTGAGAAAATCTTAAAGAAACAGATTTTCCTAAAATGGGATTTCAGTGATATTTTGGGTTAAACACAGTGCTTCTATTGTTTCTGTAATTTAGAGTCTTTACTACCAGTGAGCGAAAAAAAGCAATGATTCCAGATACTTTTGTAAGGCAGATAATATGGATGGTATTTCACAGTCTTGTGTTATTCCTAGTAAATAACTTCCACTGAGCTAATTAGCCTTGGAAAGAATTTCAACTCTGTGTACTAACTGCACTATTTAAAACTGGGCATAAGAACAAGTAAGATACCCCTTGAATAAATAATATGCCATGAATTCAAGATGCATCAAGGTGGCATAACCCCAGACTGAAAGACTGAGCTGCTCCAAATAGAAAATTGATATAAAATGCAGGATTTTGAAACAAAAAACCAGTCTGATTTTTACTCAGCAATTGCTTGCTGTGGTTTCTCAATGCGAGCTTTGTATAAACAGATCTTTTTCTAAGTGTTTCTAAAGAGCCTGGAAATGAAGAATTAAGTACTGCTTCTGCCCATCCGTCAAAACCCAACAAACTCTTCCTCAATCTCAACACCTGTTGTTGAAAATCCAACACACAGTGGCCTTCATCTTCTATGCCAACAGATGTGAAGATGCCCAGAGGTCCCTCAGATGTTTGTGCTTCTGAGCCTCATGGGGGTATCAGGAAGGGGAGGGAAAATGATTCCGGAATTCCAAAGGTCACTGCTGGATTGAAATAATGAAAATTGCCCACATGTCGAAAAAAACTCAGATGTGATTACTGGAAAGTCTGGCAATCAGACCAAGAAAAATTGACTGGGCTAGAGTTTCATTTATACTTAAAATAAAGAAAAAAGAAAAGAGAAAAAGAAAGAAAAGGAAGGTATGCCTGGTGAGAGAGAAGCAATTATTACATCCTTCAGCCTTTGGGCTACCACAATTAGCAAGTTCAAACATAAAATAAAAGTAATATTTACCTGTACCAAAAGAGTCAGGTGTGAACTGTCACCTACACAGACACTCATTTCTGAAAACAAGTCTAAGAATTTATTTTAGGTAATTAAGGAAAATAGAAATTAGGGTAGTTTTTTTACAATAAAAGAAGACAATGATATTTATTTGAATTTTCTTTCAAGGCATCTATGGTGTCCAATAACCATTTCATTACAACTATTTTATTCAAGAATAACTTTTCTTTCTAATGTATCTCTCCCTACTCTTCACTCAAAGGTACGGGAACTCTGCCTGGTGATGCTTACATGACTATATGTGTAAAAAAAACCATGTACTTCCTACACAAAATAAACTTGAGAATTATGTGTCACAACCTCTGCTTTGCAATCTTTTCACTCTGGGTTAGTTAGGTGACCTAGAGGCACCATGTGATACAGCCCATGTGATTTTGAGACTCAGTCAGAGCTTGGCTCCAACTCCAGCTGTATGGTCTTGGGCACATTTTTCCTTTATTTGTTTATCTATTCACTTAAAGTGCAAGTAAGTATGGAGTTTAACTGGAAAGCAACAGGCTCTGGGTATGTGCTATAGTTACACAGAAACTGACATCCTACTCTCCCAGAGCTTTTGGGCAATTTCATTTCATTATGCTCCATTCTAGAACAGAAGTACAGCATGACCTGGGGGCTTCGAGGAGGGGCCACCAACTGAGTGTTGAGGGTGGGGGTGTGCAGTGAGGCAGGGAGTTCAGGAGATGATCTCAGAAGATTTAAGACCTGAACCAGAGGCTCAAGTAGGAGTTAGCCAGTGGAAGGGCAGAGAGGGGTTGTGGAAAGAGAGCTTTAGACAAAGACAACAACCATGTAAAGACCCAGAGGCACTGGATCTGCAAATACTTCTTTGGTGCCCTTTCAGTCCAATATATGTGTTTGGAGACAGAGAAAAATAGCAGAGTTTTGTCTAGAGCTAGACTCCTTGGAGACAAATTGCAGAGATGATAAACTTGGTATAAAAATTACCTGGAGGTTTTGTTAAGTGAAGTTTCTCATTCAGTAGGTTTAGGTGGACCCGAGGTTCTCCATTTAAAGCTCCCAGGTGATTGCTGATTTCTGTGATTCAAGGACCCCACTTCAAATAGTAAGGTCTTAAAGCACTTAAGGAAGGCCCAATTCAGGGAGATGAATTTCCTGGAAGTTTCAGTATTTTGAATTACTTACTTCAAATACATTCTCTCATTCTCTCTCTTTCTCCCCACCCATACAAAGTTACACAAAATGTATAATAACTGATCAAATAATAGAAAATGTAGAACTATTCTGGTGATTATTATCAGTGGAGACTGCAAATGGATTAAACACATAGTCTGTCCACCATGACCTTTTTAATGTTTAAGCACTTTTACATTTTTTTTTGGTATGTTCCAGTCATTAGTGAAATTTCAGAGTAGCACACTCAAATATAAGCTGTCCTTAAAATCCAGGAAGGTCCACCTGGTGTTGTACATTTCCCTTCATGGGGAGAGGCTCAAGGTGCATCAGTAGGTCACTTCTTTAAAGGGAATATCTCAATATTCTCTTGAACACTTCCACATGGGGCAGACCTCTGAACTTTCATAGGTTTCTTTCTCTCTCCTGACAAATGACTTATGAGGATATTTGAGGTGCTTCCTTTTTCCCACTCACCAAATCCAGGTAGTGTAATGTCTGGTAATTACCATGTAATGGACTGGGGTAACGTTTTGTGGGATACCAATGCAATCAAGATCCCTACAAGAATGATTCAGAGATATCTGGGGATTTAAAGCCATCACCTTGCTTATGTCTGTCCAAAAATCCCACTCCGTTCACCAGAGCCCTACACTTTACCAACCAGTCGCCTATCTTAGCAAAAGAGACCTGGTGGCCTAGTATATTCAAAGGAAATAACAATTCCAACTGCTATGATCAAGCCTGAGCCTGATTCTTAGCCATATCTGCCCCATGGCTACATGATAAAAGGAAATCTATAAGGCACCATAGAGGTTTTCTGGTTCTCCGTCAATACCTTGAGTTGGAACTTCAAGGTTTGATGCTTATCATTTTCTTCACATGCATTTTCCAGAGCAATCATAAGTAGCCATTCCACCTCATCTTAGTAATCACCATCGTCACCACTGCAACTAAGCATCAGAGTCT
Organism: Myotis myotis; assembly: GCF_014108235.1. NCBI lineage: Eukaryota > Metazoa > Chordata > Mammalia > Chiroptera > Vespertilionidae > Myotis > Myotis myotis. Next base: position 35,461,643 of record NW_023416315.1, read on the forward strand.
TTATCTGTCAGTGCCTTGACTTATACCTTCACTCGGTGCCACCACTGGTGATCATCTGAGTGAACACAATGCCGCTGTTTGCCATGGATCACCAGTGTCTGCTATCCCCTTGGCATTCTGTGCACACTTCAAACAGAAGCAACCCAACCCCAGAATCCCATTTTGAGGGTCTATGTGTCATTCCCTATACCTGGTATCAACGACTATCTTAATCAGAGTCCCAAATGCGATCACAGCGCACTCACAAGGTCTAACTCACAGTTGTCTCAAGAGATGCCCATCAATCTGTGCTGGCTGGAAAGAGCCTATATTTTCTTCTACTAATTATATATTACCTTTCATAGGCGAGTTTTATAAACCATCTAGAATTTACCTCTGTATATTGTACAGATTTTTTTCTCCATAGAATAAGTCAGTTTGCTATCAACCTTCCTAAAAATCCATTACTTCCCCACTGATTTGTAATATCACCTTTATTATATATCAAATTACTATATATGCAGATGTCTGTTTATAGGCTCCATATTTTATCCCACCAGTCTATTTGTCTATTGTTTATATTATCCTGGTTGTGTGGTATGCCTGAATATATGGTAGGCTACTCATGCACTTTATATTCATCCAAATACATGTCAAATTCAGTTTATTAAGTCCTTCAAACAATCCTGCATGTTCAATTACGAAGAGATGATTTTAAATTGCCACCTAGGGAGGGTGAGTTTGGTTATCCTCTGTTTTGCTGAGCAAGGTCTACCATTCAAAGATAAGCTGAATTACTCATTTGTCACTTGTGATTTTCCTTCTCTGCCATTTTCCACACAGTGCTCCATCTCTCCTCTCAATAAATATTGAGCAGTTTTATGGTTGAATTATGTCTCACCTCAAATTCATATGTTTCAGTCCTAACCCCCAGTATCTCAGAATGTGATATATTTGGAGATAAGGTCTTTAAAGAAGTAATTAGGATAAATGAGGTAATTAGAATGGGTCCTAATAAAATATTACTGGTGTCATTATAAGAAAAAAAAATTTGGACAGAGACACAAGCAGAGGGAAAACCATGTGAGAACATAGGGAAAAGATGACCATCTACAAGCCAAAGAGAGAGGCCTGAGAAAAAAACGGCCTGCCAACACCTTGATCTTGGACTTCTAATTTTTTTTGAGTAATTCTTTTTTTTATTATTGTCTAAAGTTTTACATGTCTCCTTTTCCCCCAATTGAACCTCTCCCCTCCCCCAGCCATTTCCACCCCAGGCAAGCCCCCACCGCCCCAGTGCCTGTGTCCATTGGTTATGTGAATATGCATGCATACAAGTCCTTTGGTTGCTCTCTAACCCCCCTTCCCCTACCATTTGTCTCGGGATCTATTCTTGTTCATCAAATTATGTTGCTCATTATATCCCACATATGAATGTTTGTGAGAAAATAAATTTCTACTGCTTAAGCTACTCAGCCTGTGATACTTTGTTATGGCAGCCCCAGCAAACTAATACAACTAGATATTCAAAGAATACCAACTGAAAGGGGTGCATTAAACTTTAGCCTAGTTCTCATGCCCATATGCCTCAATATTGCTCTGCCCAAATCTGTGGCTTTATTTTTGGTACCTTTTTTTTTTTTTTTTTTTTAGGCATAGACCCGTTTGTCAACTGGTCTTTTCTATGAATATCTATGTGGCACCTAAAGCTCAAATGCTTCAAATCTATGCCATGACATTTTTCTTCAATTCTGCCAATCTCTGCTGGCCTATACCTTATATAATGGCCATGGTGAGACCTAGGAGTCACCTTAGACTTCTGCCCTCACCCTTCTACACATCCTTTTTTAAATACACATCAAAAGAGTCTATTTATCCTGATTATTTCAGTCTCAGAATGTTTCTTGCCCCTGACCTCTTCCCATCTCAATTACCACTATGCTGGGTCAGGCCCTCATTATTTCTTGCCTGGGCTCTGCTAAAGATGTCTAATTGGTCTCCCCAACTACATCATCACCATTTCTCAATCTATCCTTTATATATCCCAATATCTTTTAAAACATGACTGATCATGTGACTCCACTCTTTCATGATTCCATTATTTAAATGAAAAAGTTCTAATTCCTTAGCAGGGCATCCAAGGCCTCATAACCTGGACCAACCTACCAGTTTAACTTCTTTATCGCCACATCTCCCTTTTTCCAAGTACCTTTTAATACTGCCACACCAATCTATTTATACTTCCTTCAACACAAAACATACTCTCACACCTTCATGTCTTTGGTCATGTTAGTATCTTCCTGCAATGTCTTTCATCCCCATCCTATTGTTAAAACTCCACACACTATTTGAGGCCCAAATGAATTGGTATTTTCTTAAGAAAAGTGTTTTTGGTATTGCCACTTGTGATTGACAGTTTCATACTTCATACCCCCCACCCCCCAATGGTATTTTGGAATCCCTTTTCCTTCGTATTTATCACATTTTGTTTTAGTCTTATGTCACTGGGCTTCCCCAGTAGGTGATAAGCTCTGTGAAGGCAGGGGCAATATTTTTTTTCCAGGGGCAGTATTTTTGTTTATTTTCCTATACCCACCCAAAACATAACAGAGGTTTGTACATTACAGTTGATCTGTAAATAATCTGATGAATAAAGACAGTTTGCCAACTATCAATTCTATAAGATTTTTGAATTCAGAAGCATGTCACTATTTAATTTATTTTAGTCCACTCATTTTGTGGAAAATATAGCTTATTTATTCACCAACCCAAATTATTAAAAAGCTCATTTCTTTTTTGCTATAAAGTAGCATTTAGAAAATATTATGAAAAATGAAGTGCAAGTTAATAAGAAAAGTGAAACTAAATTTTCCCTAAAATGTCCTCAGAATTAAAATTCAGAGAAACCATTCAGAAGGCAAAAAATGTGACTGCATTTGCCAAATTAAAAAATATTTTTAGTAATATTTTATGGTGATTGCCAATCTTCTCAGGGCTTAGACATAGACTATGGAAGTAGCAGGAACATTTTTCTAAATCTAGAGGAAAAGCATTGAAAGTAGCCTTATAATTTGAAAGACTATATAGCAAAACATATAACATTTGAGAAGTAGCCACCACTAAGTATACCCAAACCTTTCATTATCTCTACTTTCTTCCCAAATTATTACCATTTACTGCTCAGACAGGATCCTATGAAGTCCAGGCCCAATCTGTTAAGTACTCCCAAGTGTTGTATCCTTCTGCCTTATATTTTATTTTTGTGTTTTGTTTCTTGCTTTTTTTGGTTTCTGATTCCACTTCTTATTGTAGAGTCCAGTTAGGGTTGGAGAAAACAGGCTGCTCATATTTAAGTATTTTATACAACTACGGTGTTTGCTTTTTATGGACTGCTCAGTGCTTCCTTGTAGAGACCTGGGACTTCAGAGTCCATAATTTGAAAATTGTTGACTTAATAACTGAATTCAGCTTTACGGAGGAAACATAACATTTGTTTTGCTCTGACAGCATGAGGTCTGAATGTCTGCACTTCTTAGTAGTTGATAAGCAACTCTTCCACTAGATTTCTTGAATCTCAACAAGGAGAGCCTCTCTCAGTGGTGCTTAAATGAAAGCCAACCAGAAATTTTAGAGAAGGCAAAATACTTGGCATCCTCTACTTACTCAGATATAATGCTCTCTGTAGATTTGGATTCCAACTCTCCACCTGTGTCCATGTAACCTATAGAATGAATAAGGGAAATCTTGATGAGAGAAAATTCAAATAACGTCGTAATCTCATATGATCCCCACAAGAGCCCTATGGGGCAGGATATTAGTAGGTAAAACCACGTGACACTGCCATTTGTACAAGTAAACAAATGGTTGATATCAGCAATTTCATAGGATTTAAACTTTATTATGAATATCTTCATTTTACAGATGAGAAGCCTGATGTTTAAAGGTCAAGTAATGTACTAAGGTTACAGGGCTGTTAGGTTGTAAAGGCAGATCTGGAACCTAGGAATGAAGTATGTATCCCAGAGCCTTGTTCTTTGCCAGACTATACTGCCAGAGAAGGAACACAATTAGGCTAAGAGAAAAAGATGCCCGCTCCACCCCACCCCTACCCTTTGGCTCACTGACACAGCAGAGAGATGGGTAGCATTTCTTTACTGTAGTTATATTTATGACTCATAAAGACAGATCCAGACTTGTGCAAGCATATACATTTTAGTTTCCTCCCCTGTGAGCTTTAACTGTGTTAAATAAACAATGGTTTTATAGCTCTTGATCCACGGGGATGAAATTGCTTAAGACATGGATGGCAATGGTTTTAAAATACGTAATGTTTTAAGTCGCCAAGGCTATGACTGGCTGGAAGGCTCTCACACTGCCTTAGGGTTGTCTCATATGTTTTTCCTTTTAGATGGTAAACTGCTCAAGCACAGCTACCCTTTCTGTTTGAGACTCCCTCCCAGGCAGTATAAATCAGTGATTACTGACCTTTAGGAAAATGGTATCAGGCTGGAAACGTTGGCCCAACCATAGACAAAAATATAGCTGCCTAGATAGAACAGCTCAATCAAAAAGTTATCTGCACTTTCTGTAGGGAATACTGCATACTTCATTTCACTAGTTTTGCTTTCCTTTTTTGGAGGGTTGCTTTAAAATATATATATATATATATATATATATACTTTTATTTTTTAATTTAATTTCTTTATTGTTGAAAGTATTACGTATGTCTCCTTTTCCCCCCATTGACATCTCCCTGCCTGCTTCTATCCCCCAGTACATGCCTTCAACCCCCTACTGTCTGTGCCCATTGGTTATGCTTATATGCATGCATACAAGTCCTTTGGTTGTTCTCTTACCATCCCCCCCACACCTTCCCTGCCAGAGGGAAGGTAGGGGAGGGTTGCTTTTAATTCCTTTCTCTTTTAGTTTGGCACTTTGTAGCTATAGTCAATCCTCTGCACCCTAGCCCCGGTCTACCAGAATGAGGGCACTTGATTTCTGCATAAAAAGTCCAATAGTATATAGAAAAGTCATTCATTGAGAACTAAGGGGCCTGTTTAAACAGTGGTGGTCATGCAAATTAGTGTGATTGCTGGCCCAGGTCCTGAAAAGAATTAAGTTGAAATGAATAGAAACTAAGCTTTGAGAGAGTTTGATTTTAAATTAGGTTTGAAAGCATATGTTTCCACCCTGTTACCAGTTTTTTTTTCATGTCACTATCATGAATTTACCACCACCTCTTGCCTTTCAGAGGTAGCCACCATCTTGAATACTGTGGTATCAATTTCCTTGCTTTTCTTTATGGTTATATCACATATGTATGTATTCTTTTTAAATTTAATTTTTTCCATCACCATTTATTCTCTCTTCCACCAATACCTCTCTCCCCCTGCAAGCACAACACTGTTGTCCATGTCCATGAGTTCTTTTTTTTCCCTTTTTGCTCAATCCCTCCCACGCCACCAACACTCCTCACCCCAACACACCCCACCCCAACAGAGCTGTCTGCCTACTCTCTGTGTATGGGTTAGTCTCTATTTTACTTGGTAATTCAGTTTGCTCATTAAATTCAACATATGTATTTTTAAATAAATCACTAAATTTCATGAGCTTTTATGATTCAGTTCATATGATCCTGAATGAACTGAATCATATCTACATGTATGCTTCTGTGATTTGCCTTTTTTTGCTCAACATTATGGTTTTTCATTATAATCTGTGTTGTGTATAGCTGAGTTCTGTTTATTTTTATTATTGTGTAGTAGTCTATTATTTGACCTCAATTTTTATATCCACACTCCTGTTGATGAATATCAGGGTCATTAAATTTTATATTAATATTACATTAAGATATTAAATAAAAAATTCTTAAAAATCTTTTTTGAATTGTTTAACAAGATTCTCATTTTGTTTCAAATGGCTACATGCAATTCCCAATCAAGGCTTTGAAATTTAATCTTTTAAAATTCTTTATAGTCATCATCAACAAGAAATTGTCATAAATTTCCTGATAAAACTTTTCAACTTTTTTTGCAACAATACTATTTTGACACTTTAGTAGCTATCATTTTCTTTCATGGACAGATGTAATACTGGAGTTTTTATTTTGTGGCAGTACAAAGGGATTTCTAATTCAACTGAAATTTTCTCACCTATCAGAATGGCTATTATCAAAAAGTCAACAAATGACAAGTGTTGGTGATGATGTGGAGAAAAGGGAACCCTTAGTCACTGTTAGTGGGATTGTAAATTGGTGCAGCTCTTATGGAAAACAGTATGGAGATTCCTCAAGAAACTAAAAACAGAACAACCATACAAACCCAGCAGTTACACTTCTTAGCATTTATCCCAAGAAGATTAAAACACTAATTTGAAGAGATATATGCATCCCTATGTTTATTGTAGCATTACTTACAATAGCCAAGATATAAAAGCAACCTAGATATCCACTGACAGATGAATTGATATAGTAGATGATATATATAAAGTAAAATCTTGCCATTTACAACTACATGGACGGGCCTAGAGGATATTATGCTAAGTGATATGTCAGACAGAGAAAGTCCAATACCATATGATCTAACTTTTTAAAAAAATATATTTTTATTGATTTTGTACAGAGAGGAAGGGAGAGGGATAGAGAGTTAGAAACATCGATGAGAGAGAAACATCGACCAGCTGCCTCCTGCACACCTCCCACTGGGGATGTGCCCGCAACCAAGGTGCATGCCCTTGGCCGGAATTGAAACTGGGACCCTTGAGTCTGGAGGCTGATGCTCTATCCACTGAGCCAAACTGGTTTGGCTGATCTAACTTTTATATAGAATTTTTAAAAGGAAAACCAAACAAAAGCAAAAAGAGACTCATAGAAACAGATCAAACTGATGGTTTCCAAAGGGGAGGGGAGGGGGATAGATGAAAAGATGAAGGGAAATATAGTCAATAATATTGTGGTAACTTTGCTGGGTGACAGATGGTTACTAGACTTAGTGTGGCAATCACATCGTAAGGTATATAAATGTTGAATCACTACGTTGTACATTTGAAACTAACAATATTGTATACCAATTGAACTTAAATAAATAATAAAAACAACAAAATAATATGACAATCATAAGGATACACAAGGCCTCTGTACTAAGAATTTTTAGGCAGGAAAATTTAGTATCATGGGGGTATAATCCACATGATACTAAGAAGGTGAACAATGATGAGTTAGAGTATGAAAAGGTGAATGTATACTATTAGTATTCCCATTTTACAGAGGAGAAAACTGATGCTTAAAGGTACATGTATAGTTCGTCTTAGGTCACATAGGTAATCAACAGAATGAATTTGCATCAGCTCTTTTTAAATAGAGAGCCTCCACTCTTACACACAAAGCCAGTGAGCATCAATTAGTGAGTAAGGGTGCATGGGAATCCTAGCATAGCACAAGGCCCAATAGGAAATAAAAGGGTAATAGCAACCAAGTCAGAAAGCCTAGAACAATATAAAATGAACTTATAGGAATTCAGAAGATGTTTAAGAAGATGTTTATTAATATGCTATTAGCAAATAATGTGTTACTATGTTAAGGCCAATTGTGGAACTTGAGAGTGATATAAAAGCTCAATGTCACCACTGAGACCTTGAGCCCCATAGGGGGCTAGAAGACTTTAGCTGTCCCTTGCAAGGAAGTATTAGTGGTTAATGAAGAATCACACTTCTAATGAAGAAATACATGCATTGTACACTATTAATTGTGTGTGTTAATTCTTTAATTCAGTGGTCATCTATGTAGGTAAGCCAGTGTACTACATCATGTTAGGAATCCAAAGAAAATAGAATTGACTTAAGTCTAGCAGACTATATATACAAAGAATGTGTACATCCACATTAAGTATAAAAGAAGTGTTTATTAAATGACATTTCATTTTCAAAATTGAGCTAGCAGCTGTTAAAATGTGTTTACATTTTTAGGGACACCTTATATATAAACCAGAGAAGTACCTGCTAAGTTTGTAGTTTACAGATGGCATCATTCTTTGTTAACTTGATTATGCATTTTTAAAGAAAGAATTCATTTCCATTGTTGTTAAAGAGAAACATCTTAGATCTGGTTGTAGATTTGGTAAGGTTGGAGTTATCCATGAATTAATCTGCCATTTACAAAGATGTCTATAACAGGGAATGCCACTGCTTGAAGTATAGTCAGGTAACCTAATTTCATACAGGCAGCTTCCTTTTTTGCTTATGGGAAATGCAAGTGTTGACTCTTGCATTCCTTTTGAATGTTATTTCAAAAGCTATTTGTGTGCACCATTGGGTGCACCATTATTCAGTTGCTTTAACAATAAGTAGCAAAGTTGTTGTTAACCTTACAGGAATGAGGGCTATTGCAACTTTGCTTTTCCAAACTAGAGGAACCAACTTGATTAAAGAAGAGAAACTAAAGGCTCCACTTCTCTCCTTCTTATCCCTCATCACAGCTGATCAAAGTCCTTTCTCCTATCCAATCTACCAACAGAGACTGGTTTGCATGAAATTGTACAGTGACTGACAGGTCATTCTCTGCAACTCAAGCCCTGGCTTTGAAACTTACTAGCTGTGTTACCGTGGCAGGTTATTTCACTTTCCTCATGTATAAAAGTGGGTTCAGTAGTAGGTCTTACAGGAACAGAGTAAATATTAAATAAGATAATGCATGAAAAGTGATAAATGTATTATCTGGCATTAGTTTCATGTGAAACATTGATATGAAGCTGTGATCCATCTGCTCCAATCTTAGAGCAGTACAACAAAGCCTGGAAATGTGAAAAAAATACAATACTGGGTTCTTTACTTTTATTTAATGAGCCCCGTGAAGAGGACACACAGCTGTGAGCAATACTTGTAAATCCCTTTTTCTCTCATATCCACTCCGTTACTTGACTCCCTCTCCACAAACCCTCCTTAAACTCCCTCTGCAGTCACAGGCAAAGAGCCTCTCCGCCTTTCAGTCTCCCCTCCCCTCCCAATTCTGAATCACAGAATCCCAAGGAAAGGTGTATCTCTGGGGAGATCTGGGGAAGAAATGGATGGGCAAAGTAAAAATTCTCTTAGTGGTTAACTACTATTTGATGGTGTTAAAATGGCCAGAACACTATTATACAAAAATCATTTTCCCCAATCATATTTTCTCCGTCCTGATGCCCTTTTAAAAATTATTCATTCAAACATTATATAAGGTTCTGCAGCCAGATAACTGAATCACTAACCTGTCAAAGGAATGACAGTTTGGATGGTCATAGAGGCAGGTAATTTTGGAGCAGGATGCTCCAAATGCTAAGTAATAATGATAAAAAACAGCAATACTATTTAAAGCATGCTGTGCATTCTTACTGCACTTTACAACTTGTTTTCACCTAAGTTATCTCATCTTATTTCCCCCTTCCCCCCAAATCTTATGAATTTGGTTGGGTGAGAATAATTGTCTCCTTTTTAATAAAGGAGGACACTGAACCAAAGGAGACTAGTACAATTAATGTGAGGTGCTGCAGTGAGGGCTTTAGACATAGAGCCCTGGACATTGAGGAGGGAGATGGACAAAGGAGAGGTGGCAGAGAGGTACAGGAGGTCCCTCCTAGTCTACCCTGCCATGGACCATGGGGAGGAGAACATCTCATTTGGTTCTGATGTCTTAGCTTGCTGATTTTGCCAGGTATTCTAATAGGCACTTTGTGTGCATCAGAATGGAAATTTATCTGCAAAACTCATTAGTTTAAGAGAGAAAATTCTATTAACACTTGCCTTTCTTCTACTATGATAAAAAATGAAAATGAGTTCATCAAAGAAAAACTATATTTAAAAAAAACAGGAAAGATTTTCTTAGGTTGATTATTAATAACGAAGAATTGTTAAATATGTCTGTTGTGGTTTTAGAGCACAAGGACACCACAGTGAAGTAAGACCTTTTATCCCCCAGTAAAGAGCAATGGTACATTTTATTCAATACGTTAAATTACATAGACATTAGCCACAACATGTTGACTCAGCTTCACAGGAAATGAAAATCAATACCATCTGTGTGGACAGCCACTCCACATTACCCTAGCACACACGGTAGTGTGTTCACTGCGTCTCAGCTCCAAGACCTCACTTCACTAGAATGCCATTATTGTAAGTTTTTAAAAAGTCACTTTAATATGCATATAAAAATTCAAATCAAGAAGTCGAGATTTTGAATCAAGATTTCAGCAGCAGCTTTTTCCAGCTGCTTTGAACTTGCCAAGTGTTTGATAAATTCTGAAATCACCAATGGATTCAGATCTTAAAAGATCATGAGACATGGCCTGCGTGCCTAGCATAGAGCCTGGATGCTCCTTGCAAATGTATTTGTCCTTTGTGGGCTTTGGAATTGTGGTGGTGTTATTAATATGTCAAATCTTTCAAAGCCAGACATGGCATTTTTATTTATTTTTAAATTTATCTTTATTGTTGAAAGTATTACAGATGTCCCCTTCTTTTCCTCCATCGACCCCCTCCAACCTGGTCCCTCCCACTCCCCAGGCCTTCATGTGGGGGTTGGGGTGTGGGAAGAGATATTAACCAAAAAATTATATGTATATATGCAGACATGGAATTTAAATTGATTTTTTTGGTAGGTTTTAATCTTTCCTTGAGTTACACTCAACTTGTGATTATTGTCACATGCCCATGCAGGATGGCTGGTGGGAAAGGGTGAGCACTTGCCTCCAGGTAATTACATAGGGCCTCATTTCTGGTTCTTTGATCCAAATTTCTTAACCTACTCCTTTTGAATTGGATCATCAGTATAGCCATAACAATTCTACAGCTTAAAAACAGAGTCATTTTTAAGCTATTTGAGCATGGCAAAAAATCTGAACCATTTCTGAAAGCACAAAGCAGGTATTTTCTTCACACTCAAGTAACTAAAATAACTGAAGAGATTTAGTTCAAATTGCAAATAAGTTCACCTTTGAATTGAGATGAGGCAAGAGAAATATCACACTCAAAGGTCAAAAGTAACATTTTAGAACAAGTTATAAATAGAAAAAAGGGATTTAGAATGGAAAAGCTGAATTCAACAATAAGATGGGGTCATGACACCCTGGTAAGTATTTTTTTTATTATTTTTTAAAGCTCACTATGGCAACCCAGGACCTTATTTTCACTGACCCTATTTGAGAGTATTTTAGTGATTCTTATTCTCTTTCCCTTCCTCCTTCCCTCTCTCCTTGTGTGTGTGTGTGTGTAAAGGACCAGGGAATGATACTTTGTACTTTGTTATGTCTTGGTTCAGAGAAATTTAAAGCATATAAAAATCTTGGGTCAGATATTATCACTTTATTCCCTGCCTCTCCCTAGAACATTTATCTCAAAAATTAATATTTCTTAGTGGGATTTGTTTGTGGCTGGTATGATCTCAAATTCATAGGAGAAATTTAGAGGAAGATAGCTTGTATCATATTTTAATTTTTTATTTAGAGTTTTCCCCAGTTTCTTTTGTACTAGATTCCTCCTTTCCATGAGCCAGAGAGCTCCCTATGTCCATTTATGTGTCGTTAAATGCAGAGGTTGCAGTTGTGAGTCTAGAAAGCAAGTACTCTCTTCCTACTTTTAAAGCCAACAATTCATCATGTCCATGCTCATATTATTTAGCAGGAGTAGAGGGATCTGGGACGAGGATATGGCTCCAGTACATCAGAGGAAAGAACCAAGAAGTCCTTTCATTTACTTGTTCTCTAATACTCTTCTGTTCTTTATGTAGATGTGACTTTCTGACCAATAGCATTTTCCTTCTCTCTGAAGAATATCTTGTAATGTTTTGTGCGAGGCAGACCTACTGGTGACAAATTCCTCCAATTTTCGTTTCCCTGTGAAAGTATTTTTCTTTCACTCTTGAAGGATAATTTCACTGGATACAGAATTCTAGGTTGGTGTTTGTGTTCTTTCCAGCTTGCATGGTTTCTGAAGGGAAGGCTGATATAATTCTTATCCTTGTTCCTCTATAGATAAGATAAAGTGTTTTTTCCTTCTTTGGCCTACTTCCAGATTTTCTTTTTGTCTCTGATTTTATGCATTTAGAATATGATACACCTAAGTATAAAGTTTTGGGTATTTGTCTATGTAGTGTTCTCTGAACTTCCTGGATCTACAATTTCATTTCTGTCATTGTTCTGATTTTTATTACAACACTTTTAATCAGATTTAAGTTTTAAAAACACAACATATACAATTCATGGTGTTAAAAAATAATTATGGCACCTTATAATCCAATAATATTCTATAACATTTCATATTTAGCATTTTTGCAATGTTTTAAAGATCCCCTTCACATAAATATTTATAAAAACACCAAATCTGCCTTTTTATTTCTCAAAAAAGAGTTCAAACTCTTACAGTAGTTAATTCTGAGTCACTGTTCTATTACAAAACACACTTTTCACTATTTTGCAACAGCCAAAAAAAGAAAAAAAAAAGGCCTCCAGGCTCAAACTTGACTTAATGTTTTTTAGCTGCAAAAGAGCAAAAGAAAAACTGCTATTTTTGTGCTGGCAAAATTAAAAAGAATCATTAAAATCAAATTATTCTTATGGTTTTAAAACAACGTTTGTTTTTAATGTGGCAACAGCTGAATGGTAGGCAGCACATAGGAGCAGGTACCAGAGGGAGAGAGGTGGGCTCTTGTTTAGGTCTGTCCAAAGGAAAGTCTCCTCTCCGAGTCGCAGTTTTCTATCTGTAAAATTTGCATAAAGCCTGTTCTGACTGCTTCACAGAAAAAGAAAAGGGAAATCACAGATTTTTGAAGCTGGAATAATCCTCAGAGGTTTTTTTTTTTTTTTTTTTTGACAAGAAGACAGAGGCCAGATTGGGTTGAAAATTTTGCGCAAGGTCAAATATCAAGGGGACACATAAAATCATTGTATTTACATTTGGCATTTACATTTACAGTGCAAAGCTAATATTTTTATTTTTTTAACCCCAGTGAATTCTATGTAAACTCACTATAACAGTATGAGCCTTGTGGGCCACTTATATTACAATAACATATTTCTGGGATAGTAATCTCTTGCTGGTATGGAAAAATGACTGTTTTATAAAGTGGGACCAATCCCCATCCCATAAACTGCTCAATAACTGCATTAACAGTTACTACATTTTTCCTTTTCTGATAAGTTACCAAGTTATTTGAAGGTAAAATCTATAAGCTGAGTCAGGGTCCAGTCTATGACCTGAAACTTAAAGATGTGGGAGTTAGCAAAATGACCAGGAAGGATATTTTGGACATAATAATCCCAATGGATGAAGGAACTGAGAAGTGAAAAAGTGACGTGTTCATGACATTACAAGTAATTTGCTATTGGGCTCATCCTCTTCCAATAAGCCATTTATCTGTGCTGTCCTTATCAGAGGTAAAAGGAAGAATATAGAGGGTGGGCAGGGTGTAGGGGGCATCTTTAATTTCTTACCCTTCTCACAGTTAATAGAAGTGCTACTGATTCTGCTGTTTCCGTGTGCGCGTGTGTGCATGTGCGTGTGCCTGTGTATGTGTATGTGTGTTTGTGTGTGTCTGTTGCGGGGGGGAACAGAAAATGAATGCAATACATAATTGATAATACAGCATGTTAGCAGATGGTAAGTGCTGTTAAGAAATATTAAGCTGTAAATAGAAGAGGGGAATTCAGGGAGAGATGTTTTAAATACAGAGGTCAGAGTAGGTCTTACCCAGAGGAAGACATTTCAGCAAAGAGTTGGATGAGGCGATGAAGGAAACCATTTGGTTATTTGGAGACAGGATTTTCCAGGCAAAGGGAACAGTCAGTGCCAAAGCCTGGCATATTCAAGGAGCAGCAAGAAAGTTAGTGCAGTTGGAGCACAGTGAGTGAGGAGGACTCATAGAAGAAGAGGACAGAGAAGTTCCTGGGGGACCCAATAGGCCATGGTAAAGCCTTCAGTTTTTATACTGAGAGAAAAGGGAAGCCTGTGAAGACTTCTGACCAGAGGAGTGGCCTTATTTGACTAATGTCTGAAAAGAATCACTTTTTGTTGAGAATAGAATATGTGGTGGAAAGAGAGGAAGCTGGGAGAGCAGCTATAAGGCTATTGTGATGATGCAGATGAGATGGATGGTGATTGCCTAGACCAGGGTGGCATGAAGGGGCTGATGAGGATTGGTCAGATTCTGGGAGTGTATATATTTATTTTTTTTGCAGTTAAACAATTTTAAGCAAATTATTATAGAGTAAAGTTTAGTCTTTTGGTATACAGGTCTAAGAATATTAACACTTGAATAGATTTATGTAGCCACCACCACAATCAGAATATAGAACAGTTCTCCAAACTCCCCAAACTCTCTCAACCTGATCCGTGTCAAACATTTTGCTCTCTGTCACTATAGTCTGGTATTTTCAAGAGTGTCATATAAATGGAATCATACAGTGTGTAACATTCTGAGACTGGCTTCTTTCACTTGGTACAATGTTTTTGAGAGTTATCCAAGTGGTTGTTTGTATCAATAGTTTGTTCCTTTTTATAAATGAGTAGTATTTCATTATATGGTTGCATCACAAATTATTTATATATTCACTTGGTAAATGACAGTGGGTTTTTTCCAGTTTGGGGTGATTCTGAATAGAGCTGCTACAAAATTAGTGTACAGATTTTCAAGTGAACATGAACTTTTATTTCTGGTATAAATGCCCAATAGTAGAAGTGCTAGTTCTTACAGTAATTGCATGTTTAATTTTATGAGAAACTGCCAGATTATTTTTCAAAGGGGCTGTACCATGTATTCTCACTAGCAATGCATGAAAGTTCCAGTTGCTTTGAATCCTTTTCAGCATTTGTTGTTGTTAGTACTTTTTATTTTAGCCATTCTGATATGTGCACAGTAGTATTTCATCATGGTTTACATTTTCATCTATTACTTTGCCTTTCCCGATGCATCTATGAGAATGGCTAATTATGTTGAACATCTTTTCATGGGCTTACCAGCATGGAAACCATTGTGATATTGACTATTCCCCTATAGAGATTTTATTCACATAGAGAAATATTGTAAATTCATCAAGGCAGTTCCACAGTGGTCTAGATTGTAGGGAAAGTCAGTCAAGAAAGATGAATAAACCGTAGTGTACTGCCACAACGAATCCTAGAAGCTGAGCAAAAAGTGGGTCAAAAAATTGATTTTGACAGATGTGTCAATCAGATTGGAAGTACCTAAACAAGGGCAAAATAGAACCATGAGAAAACCATAAAAGAAAAGCTAAAAATCAAAAGGTTTTGAAAACCATACAGGATGCTGTAGAACGGAGAGGATATTAAATACAAAGGATGAGGCTGTTGAGCTGACCATGATTACAAAGAAAAGCTCTCTAGAGTGATAATAGTGAAAAGGGACACAAAGATTCAAGGAGATGGGCTCCGGGTACATAGTCAGGGGATTTCCAGTAAGCTCACCACATGCTGGGAATTAAAGCAGTGTGGTTGACAGAGAAGAATAAAATGCTATTAGGGAATGTGTCTCTTTGTGCCAAGTGCTATCTTCTGAAACCAAACAAGTGCATGAGTGAAGGGAAGATTTGTAGTTGGATGAAGAGCCTTTAAAAGGTACATGCCTGAATCACCGAAATCAGACCCTGGCAAAAATACCTGTTGGGGGATGGAGTTTTTCTATCTCAATGCGCTATCACTCCCGGCAGGTGGTTGGCAAATGCCGTGCCCAGGCGGGTTCCAGGCTAGCAGAACAACGTCTTGGACACAGCAGGCAACCTTTCAATTACTATATAAAAAACCAGACATTAATACTCATGTATTAACCATTTTTTGACAGACAGAAAAGGAACTGAGGCCCTTTGGAATAATAGTAGAGAGTCTCTGAGGAAAGTGCTCAGGAAGACAGTGTACATTTACTATAATTGGCAGTGAAAATAAATACAAGACCAGCAACAGAGGAGGATGCCTGAAGGCATGGTTAAGGGACTGTCCACTGCAGAGGTGTGTTGGTGAAACTATTAGTGGTAGATGTTTGGTTCAGCAGAAACCACTTCATCAACACAGATAACTAACGTGAATGAATGACTCACCCTCCAGTAAAATAAAATCTAATCTGGAATACTGATGAGTTCTCTATGAGCTGGTCCAATCATATTTTGTATCATTAAAGAGGATTATTATGGTGTAGTGTTTATTTAAAATGATGGTGGGATGGGATCATTTGTAGAATTTAAGTTTTGTTCTAGAAACTACTCCCCTGCCCACCTCATGCCCAAGGTACACAATAGAGCCTCTTGTATTTGGTGCAGGGAGACCACAGAAGGACGTGGTGACAGCAGAACTCAGAGCAAACCTAAGGCAACAAATAGAGTGCAGGCACTCTGGTTACTTTTCCTGAGGAAGTTGGGAAGAAGCAAAGATCCTTAAAAGCCCTGCTTCAAGGGAACTTGTAGCATCTTCAACTTCAATGACTGAGCAAACTCACCTATTGCCTTAAGAGCCCAATCAATAGAACCTGGAGAAAAAGAGAACTCAGATCCTAGAGTATCTGTTTAAGAGTTTCACCATTTCCTCAGTGGAGAGGAGCATATCATTTGAAGTAAAGCCCTGAAAATAATTATTCATAAGTAGTATTATGTGGGTATGTATTATGTATATCATACATATCACAGAATATGCATAGTTCGCATTCATTATGATGGATATTTTTTGTTGTCTTCATAACAAAGTCATCTATTTCTGAAAATAAATAACTGCACTGGAAAAATTCTCATTATAGCAGTCAAAATTTTTATATGTAGAGGTGGAAAAGCTTAGTACCCTATGGTTAGAGTTACCAATTGTACTGTGAAAAACTGACTAAATTCACACTCTTGCCAGTGGGAGGATTTTTTAGCAAATACAGCATATAGGTTTCTTGGAATTTTATCTGTATTAAAAATCACTGGCCGTTGAAACTCCTCCAGTCAGACAGACTAGAGCTTGAAGCAGAATTCTGTTGGTCATATCCCCTACTTTGCTTGGCCCAATAGACTATTATTGGCCACACCCTTCATGAAGACATGAGCCCGTGGTCACAGCAGATTGTCTTGAGTCATGTGATCACAGACTTTCTTCTTAGCTATCCTTCAAACTTGCTATGTAATAGGTGAAAAAGAATCTAAATGTATGTCTTACTTTATGTATTTGTTAACTAGATATAAGAAACTAGAGATCCCCCCAGCCTTGGAAAGCTTCAATAAAGGCTAATGGGTAAATATAAAGCACCTTTAAATAGAATGAAAACAACCAGAATAAAAGAAATAGCAATGTGCCAAAGATGAAAACAAAACCAGAGAGTATTGTAACATTATATTCTTCAAAACTACAAAAGAGAGGAAAATTTCACTTTAGTTCCTTTAACTGAGGAGGAGTATTTCATCCTGAAAACTATGGATGCTTCCCCTGAAAGAACATTCCATGACTTGCAGGCTTAAAGGTTTTCTAAATTATTATATTAGCAGTAGTAGCTAAAACACATCAAAGTCTGATCTTGGCAAGGTAGGTGATTCTACATGTATCTATGAATATTTTTTCAAAACTGGGCAGCTTAGCAGCACTTTCAAAACTGTGCCTTTCAAAATGTGTCACATCACCAAGTTGATTTCTGATTTCATAACAAATGAGTGCGATTTACCTGGTCCTTTAACATTTTTGCTAATGTATGTCAGACACTGTTGATATGACTCATTAAAATGTAACGATAACATCATGACTTGATTTTCTACACTTGTATATTATTTATTAACTTTAGGTTTCTAGATATAGTCATACCCACTTATAATATTTTAAATATAATAAATATTATGTAACACAGAATCTAACTGGCTTCCCTAAATGGAAAACCCATCCTCAATTGGGAAATAGAGATTTAACACTGATAATGATAATGCAAACCTCATATGATATGATTAGTTGACAATTCTGATCTTAAATATTCTGCCATATTAAGCCATAGTACTATTCATGTTCCTTCAATAAACTCTGCCTTTTGTTAGTTTTTCCATTTTAAAGAACCTCTATAATTTGTGAAAGAGGATGGGGAAAAGCATGTTTTCACAAGGAATCAGAACATGAATTAATAGTCTTCTTTTGTTCCCAGAAAACTTCAGGAAAATCACAAAGATCGATACTGCAGGATAACACCATTTAGTGAGAAAGCCACAATGAAAAGATAGAAACAGTTAACAAAGTGAACTAGAAACCAAAACATTCACTGTTAAGCCCTATTTTATTGTGAACGATGGTGTCAAATTAGGTTCTATGCTTTTGAATGAATGACCAATGCAAAGAAGGAAATGCCCTCAGCTTGTGCACTACAGGGTCTTTATGGTAAATGGAAATAGAATGTCTCCGAAAAGCAGAATGGACTAAAAAGAAGTTTCTCAAAGAGTCTGCACAGAAACTGTCCTAAACAACATGCTCACATCAATCCCAGGAACAAGTTTTCCAGGACTGTTCCTTAAAACACCCAATGGAATCAATTTAGTAAAAGCAATTTATAGAGGAGATGAGGAATGGGGGGTTAGTTTACCAGGATCCACTTCCTCAGACCTGTGAAGA
This sequence comes from Myotis myotis, assembly GCF_014108235.1. Taxonomy (NCBI): domain Eukaryota; kingdom Metazoa; phylum Chordata; class Mammalia; order Chiroptera; family Vespertilionidae; genus Myotis; species Myotis myotis. The sequence goes on from NW_023416315.1 coordinate 35,480,204, forward strand.
TTTACAAAAATAATTGCTATATAAACATAAGGATATGAATTCTCACTAATGAAAGTCTCATAAAATAACAGTAAAACAGCTTCCTAGCACATGAGTTATATTTAATATTCATTTTAAAATAGTAAGTGCTACCATTATCCTTCTTTTTGAAAAGCTCAAAATACAAATTTTGTCTTTTTCATGTATTATCTGATTGTAAGAAATTATTTATAAATTCCTTAAAAATAAACAAATGAGTTCTTGTAACTCTTCTTGATTTAAAAATGTTTCCATTTTCCTAAATATAAAGAGAGTTAGGGTTAGGTTAAATAATCTTTAAGATATTTTTAATTTCAAACTTTTAATGGCTTCAATATATATCATGATGTCACTTTCTTTTTTTTAAGCAAAGAACCATTCTTATTTTCTCAGAAGCCTCGAAAGGCAAAGGAAAAATCAGTATATTGATCCCTGCAATGGACTCCAATGTTATTCTAGCTTCAGAAGGTGTCCAGTTACAGAGAAACATTTTAGTAATCGCAAGGTTCAGACAGACCTTATGTGACCCTATTCATTCCTGACCAGCAAATAGTTTTTGTTTAACTCCGAAAGAAACCAGACAAACTCTGCAAGGTTACTTGTAATCATGACACCATTCTTAGAATTGCCATGTGCTGGGAACATGCCTTCTTGCTTCCTCGTTCTATCTACAGTATAAATCTGAAGGACTTTGTTATGGCTCTTACACTTGGCACATCTTAGGCCTATTTAGAACATCAACACCATCAATCACAAAATATGGGGCCGACCAGCTGGATGAACCCTGGCTATCATGCAGGGGTTATTTGTCATCTGGGCCTGTCTGTTTGGTATATAACACTCCTTCAGTCCCAGAACAATTTTCCCCCTCCAAAAATATTCTCTTTGATTCAGGAAACACGTGATTAATAAAGGACAAGGGTTTAAAGCCAGAGGTCAAGGCTAAAAGTCTTAACCAAACAAGTGCATTGCTTACTAACGTTTGCTTCAGCAGTCAAAAATTTCCTTGAAGAGCTCCCGCACTGAAGAAACACACGTCTACTCTTAAATGCTGTAAATTTCAAGGGACTCCAGCAACTATGTTCATCTTGGGGGATTTATTTTAAAATAATGTTGCACATTTGAGAAATGTTTTGCTGCAGAATAATAACACTGCGTCAAACATTTAAAAGGCCCATTACAAACATTTACAATTTAACATAAGAAATTAAAGTTGAACGCACATAGTTAAAACAATAAGATGTATAAAGAAAATTTGTACTATAACACCAGAACAATTTGCATTAAAATAGTTTTCAACGATGTCTATTTATACTAAAATGGATTTAAAAGCAACACTCCTTCTTAATACTTTTTGTCTTATTTATATGCCATCTACAATACTTTTCCATTAGACAGTTTTTCTTTTATCTATGTTTCTCCTCCTTCCACCCAAAGAACCTTGTTTCATGTTTATAGAATATTGGGCTTTCTTCTTTCTGGGCAATTGTTATAGTTTTATTCTGTAATAATATTTATTTGATATTTATGAATTGTTTCTATGTCTGTGATGACAGGAAAAAGAGCAAACTTTCACAACATAAATAAAACTATTGGTCAAGCTTTACAATTATCATAACATTGACTTACGATAATTGTAAAATGACTCCATTTCTCAATATGGAAGAATGGATTGAATGTTTATTTTATTGGAATTCTAAAAGGAGTCACATATTCCTACTGGAAATAAACAGTTTCACAGAAGAAAAGTGATAAGTAGATTGTATGATAGTGTTGATGATGTTACAAGGCCTAAGGAGCACATGTCAGTCATCACTTTATTCAACTTGTACAAACATCTAAATTCTCGCACACACGCCACCTGAGGTAACCAGACTTGCTAGAATTCAGCTTTCTTTTACCACTCTGCCAAATGCCAAAGGAATAAAAGTAGAAATTCAGTACAAAACATACTGTATTAAAACCATGTTTCCATTGAAATCCATACTGGCCATCCATTTATCCTGTAGGCTTCCTTATAATCATGGCCTGGGGCTTTTGATGCCGTCAGGTCTGACTTCTCATCCTATTGTTGTAGAAACTGAGCCTTCAGAGGGCAAGTGGCAGAGGTGAGGCTAGAACACTGGTCTCCCATTTCCCTGTACAGTGTCTCGTGTGCCATGGTAGAAATCCTTCTTATGGCTCAACTGTTGGTGCAGAGTATTTGGATAAATCTAACTTGGTCACAGCTGGGCCATCTGTTGCTCCACTACTTATGCTAATATGATAGCATTGTGCCTTTGACTGCTGATGGGGTCTTCTTGGCACTGCACATGCATAATGTTCTCAGTTAACTCAGTTGACCCTGTTAAACAATGACAATGTGTGTGAGGCCCGAATTTGTTAGCATTCATTGTTACAAAAACAGGGTTACTGACCTTGTCATATTTAACAGCGTTGAGCAGACACAGCAATGCGGATCCTGAGGGCAAATAAAGAATTTCCAGTGGTGATGTAAGAACTATGCTAATTAGTCTCTCCCTTCATTCTGCTTGTAGGCACCGGAAAACTGTACAGTTTGGCTAGAAGACTCACTAAGCCCTGAAGTAATAAAACCCAAGAATTTTTATAAATAATAATAAAAAATGTGTTTCAACATGCCATTTCCTTTCTGTATAAGAGTGGCTTTTGCAGAGCAGTGTGCCTGGGGTGATCACTCTATTTTTGCTGCTACATTCTGTCCCCAATAGAACAGGAACAACAAAGTAGTTTGATAACCAACCCCCCACTGCCACCATCAAAAAAGCATAAAAATAATCATTTGTCTATCTCTATCCCCTTAAAATTATTTTCCTAGAAAGGAGTTCTTAAAAAGTGCTACCACACCATGACTAAGATCAGAACTGTATATGAGGCCTAGTTTACATATCTAAGTATTTGAATATGGGTATTCTTGCCTCAGTAGAAAAGCAAGCTAAGTTAATTTTTAACAATGCAATACTGCCTCGGTACATCTTGTTCTCTCTTTCCCTCGGGCTCTTACACGAATGAATCAGAAAATTGCTCCCTTATGTTAGGCTTGAGTCTGCACCTGTGATAAATTCACATGGAACTGGAATTGGGGGTGTGGGGGTGGGGATAAATGTCAGCAAAACTAATAGGATGATATATCTGAGTTTGAATTCTCAAATGGACTAGCTAATGCAGAGACCATCAACGGGAACGTTTTCGTAGGCATATTGTTTCACATCTAAAACTGAAATTAGGATATATAATCATGTTGATCAGCTGTCCTCAACTTCTGAGTTTTTGATTAGAAGCATCTGGCTCCAGATTTTAGGAAACTCAGATTATCAGACATTCTGGAAATTTTGGCATGCCAAATTTTTTACTTTACCTTCTTTGGATATCCTGGATCACTTTCCAAGTATTAAAACAATCTCCATATTTTAGACATGTTAAAAGAGAGCATGAAAAGTAAGCAAGTCATTGAAGCAAAATATAGAAAGCAATAAAGAGTTGAAAGAAAGGGAGAGATTAATGACCTCTGGATTTGCAAAAACAAGCAGAGTTTTTGATGTTCTAGACAAGTGGGTGAGTGGGAGGTGGAGAGAGCACAGGTCAGTATAAAAGTGAGAGGAATATAGTGAAGAAAACAGAAATGTAGAGTTGTGTCCAGGTTCTGAGATGGCTCTTCATTCATGAATGGAAGTGGTTGGAACAAGTCAGACTGCCTCACAATGAAGCAAACTTGTTTATGAACTTTCACATCTGCTTGATTTATATTGTGCAGTATGGCATTGATGTTTTACGGCAATATTGGCAGACATGTGAGCTGCATTCTAGATGAAGACATCTGTCTATTTCAAAGATTTCGCTATCAGAAGAAGGAAAAAAATGAGAAAGAAGTTTGGGGCTCTGAGAATAAGACACCTCGGTTTTATCAGCCATGAAGTACACACCAAAGGAGGGCAATTATTTGCATATTGCAATGGAGACTGGTTAAAATCCAATCAATTGAATCCAGATGTGGGTTTCTTGTGAGATTTTTTTTTAAAGTGAGGGTTGCCAAAACTTCATGGGAGCAGAGACCACAAGCTAACATAAGCCAAAGGACTCTCAAAGTACAAGGAACATTTTTGGCTTATGAGAAATCTTACTTCTTTAAGCTTGGTAGCTGAAATAATAGAATAAACTGGTCTATGATAAATTAGAGGATATTTACAAATGGCTGGCCCTTGCCTAAACAAAATCTTCCAAAAATAACTCTACAAAAAGTGTTCCTGATATGATGTTTAATCACATATTTAAAGAACACCACAACTGGTAGTTTATGCTCTTTTGAAAGGAAGTAAACTCCAGGAAAGGAATCCATGAAAATTCAGCTCCTGACACATGGGGATAATAAATGGAATTTGAATAAAATGCCAAAGGTGTGTTTTTTAAATGTTTTTAATTGCTCATAGAAATGTCATACTCCTTAAGAACCTAACAGGAAAGTCATTTAACTTTAGAAATTGATTAGTTAAAAAATATTAGAAAATAATTTTGTAGAGGAATTCTATTGTTCTTGTGTTTTCAAATGTGACTAATTTTGATGAGTCAAAAATCTTACCTTTCCCTTATGACTAATATTCTTGAAATAATTACTTGAGAACTAAAGTAAATAGCAGTATGAGTAAAAACATTATCTTAGTCAATTTTCTAAATGTATTGAATACTTAAGAGTAAATAAGAGGAATAATTTTTCCTTATCATCTTGGCAAATCAATGTGTTTTCATATTTCTACATTCTCTTAAATTACATATAAATACATTTAAAGGATATTACAGGTGTGCTAGAATATACTTTCCCTCCTAAATAATAACTTAATGAAAGTCTTTTCATGTGACTGTTTAAGTAGCCTTGAATGTCCTGGATTTATGGAGTTTATTTTATGTATTTATTAATCTGGCTAATTATTATTGATACGAACATTTATTTTGTGTTGAACTAGAACTTTTCCCCTGAAACCTCAAATAAAACACAGAACTTGTTTAAACTCCTTTTAGAACTTTGGCTTTTTTTCCTGTACTTGTTTTAGATCACTTAGTGTTACTTTAAAAATGTACAACCAAATTTGAGAATGAGAAACTCAGGAATTAGAAAAGTGCTTCCTTAGAATCAATCCAATCCATTTCAATTTCACTGAATTCAAGTCACCCCTAAGCTTGTTTTCATTGTGGTAGGTATTATAAAGGACACCTGATAAGACGAGGCAGACCTGTCTCCCAGGGCCTTCTGATATATTTATTGTATAGACACTTTCTGGGTTGGACGAAGGCAGAGTTTAATACAGGAACAAGCAAAGTCCTTAGAAAACTTCTGCCCAAGAGGATGGAAAGGTTATTCCAACAGCAAAGGCTTCTTAGAGTAAGTGGAGATTAAACTGGGCCTTGAAAGCTGGGAGGACACGATTTACTTTTGTTTGGCTCCTTTGATAAATGAATCTTGATAAATGACATTAGTCCTCTGAAGGCAGTGAATTAGGCAAGAGTGAGTTTAAGCTTCCTTTAATGAGTGGAAATAGAGAGAGAACTCTTTCTGAACTCATATCATGTATCACAGGCTCTGTGCCACATAGGTCTTTCTTAGGCTGTTTAGCGGTGAGCAGAGGGGCTTCCTGGGCATCTGATCAGTGCATTTGCACAGGACACTGCATTCAGAAGGGCCTTGTACTTGGGGTTTAAATACTGTCTGGAAATTCTTAATAATTGCATTTTTGATTTTGACGGTGCAGTCCAATAGGACAATGGAGCATGCACTGGGGCTTGAAGCCTTGGCTTACATGCTGATCCATGTCTTGCCACCTTCACATCCCCCTGGACAGGCTCAGTTCCCCCCACACTCCCTACCACCAGGAGCTGCATGCTCTGCCTGACCTCCCTTCCCCCATCTCCACCCTGAACATAGAAAATAAGCCACCCTCCTCCTGATGGGCAACCAACACAGGAAGAAAGCCTGTGTTCCATCACTGCCATCCATACCTGATGGGATCCTGGGCATAGGCATGGGGAGGGTGAGGTCAGGTGTGCATTTCTCAGGGGCATCCTAGTGCAGGGCAAGATGGTAGCTGGCAGCACTATAGCACTGGCTGAGTTCCTCTCCCCACCTCTAATCCAGATACTGCCTATATTCCAGCACAGAGCTTATAATTCCTTGGGGGTTGTCCATTTGTCCACAAATTGGGGAGATCGACATACCCACCCCCTCCAGGGCCCCACAGTTCCATTTTTCACTGAGGTTGAAAATCATGTATCTGCTTCTGACCTTGAGGCAGGTATTACTGCCCTCCTATTACTGATGGGAAACTGGAGACTAGAGAAGGGCTGGTAAGTGGCAGGGCAGGTGGTCTCACTCTAAAGCCCATTCTCTCCCCACCTTGGTATGCTGTACCACCTCCCTTGAGAAGCAGATGGGTGAGGGAGAGGGGCCTCAGAGTGCTGACTTCCCCAGGCATGCCCTTTCCTCTGGGGTGGCCTGCAGGTGACCAGGAGCCCTCTCTTGAGAACACAGACCTGTACTTTAAAGGACAGTTTCTCTATGATTGTTTCTAGTGGACAATTGTCAGCACTTAAAGAAAACTTTGAGCTCCAGGCTCACTGTTATGATTGAATTGTGCCCTTCTCCCCAAATTGATATCTTAAAACCCTAACTCCCAGTTCCTCAGAATGTGACTGTATTTGAAGATACGGCTTTTAAAGAGATGATTATGCTCCATTATACAATGGAGTCAAGACAGTCTCTTCAATAAATGGTGTTGGGAAAATTGGACAGATACATGCAAAAAAACCCCCAAAAAACACACAAACAAACTAGGCCACCAACTTACACCATACACAAAAATAAACTCAAAATGGATTAAGAACTTAAACATAAGACAGGAAACCATAAAAATCTTAGAGGAATCCTTAGGCAGCAAAATCTCAGACATATGCAGAAACAATAACTTTACCAATACAGCTCCTAGGGCAATGGAAACTAAAGAGAAAATAAACAAATGGGACTACATCAAAATAAAAAGCTTCTGCACAGCAAAAGAAACCATCAACAAAATAAGAAAGCCCACTGCATAGGAGAACATATTTGCCAATGTTATCTCTGATATAGGTTTCATCTCCAACATTTACAGGGAATTCATACAACTTAACAAATGGAAGATAAACAATCCAATAAAAAAATGGGCAACGGACCTAAATAGATACTTTTCAAAAGAGGACATACAGAAGGCCAAGAGACATATGAAAACATGCTCAAAGGCACTAATCATCTAAGAGATGCAAATCAAAATGACAATGAGGTACCATCTTACACCTGTCAGACTGGCTATCATCAACAAATCCACAAACGACAAGTGCTGGAGAGGATGTGGAGAAAAAGGAACACTTGTGCACTGCTGGTGGGAATGCAGACTGGTGCAGCCACTATGGAAGACAGTATGGAGTTTCCTCAAAAAACTAAAAATGGAACTCCCATTTGACCCAGTGATCCCACTTCTAGGAATATATCCCAAGAAACACCAATCAGAAAGGATATATGCATCCCTATGTTCATAGCAGCACAATTTACAATAGCTAAGATTTGGAAACAGCCTAAGTGCCCATCAGCAGATGAGTGGATTAAAAAAAAAAAGTGGTACATCTACACAATGGAATACTATGCTGCTATAAAAGGAAGGAACTCCTACCTTGCAACAGCATGGATGGAGCTGGAGAGCACTATGCTAAGTGAAATAAGTCAGTCAGAGAAAGATAAATATCACATGATCTCACGCATTTGTGGGATATAATGAACAACATAAACTGATGAACAAAAACAGATTCAGAGACAGAGAAGCATCAATAAGACCGTCAAACCTCAGAGGAAACATAGGGGAGGGTGGAGGGAAGGGGGAGAGATCAATCAGAGGACTTGTATGCATGCATATAAGCATGCCCAATGGGCACTGACACTAGAGAGGTGAGAGCACAAGCAGAGAGGTGGCAATGGGGGGGGGGGGATAAGGACACATATGTAATACCTTAATCAATAAAGAAAAATAAAATAAAATAAAATAAAATAAAATAAAATAAAATAAAATAAAAATAAAGAGATGATTATGTTAAACTGAGGCTGTTGGGGTGGCCTCTAATTGAACCTGACTCTATAAGAAGAGGAAATTTGGGCACAAGAATTGACACCAGGAATGGGCTTACACAGAGGTAGACCATGTAAGAACAAAGTGAGAAGCTGTTTATCTACAAGCCAAGGAGGGAGGCCTCAGAAGAAACCAAACTACCAACACCCTGAACTTGGACTTCTGGACTCCATAACTGTGAGAAAGTAAATTTCAGTTAAGTCACCCACTCAGTGTTATTTTGTTATGGCAGCCCTAGCAAACTGTAAACCCACTAGAACCCTGACATATTAATACATCAATGTTCTGATGGCTTAAGCAGTACAACATGATTCTACTAAATGTTATAAAAATGAAGAGCTATCTATAAAACCCATTGAACAGGACTTGAAAATTCTGTAGGACAGAATTTTACAATACCAGGATAGGGGCATGAGAGAGAGAAAATGGGATGAAGAAAAAAAAAATTTAGGACACTGTATGTAAGGAACTATTTAGCTGTTGTCTCACTTTTTTTTTTTAACATAAACAAGTAATATATGAATAGTACATGTTTATTGTAAAAAAATTTTTAAAAGTCTAAATCAGTAGAGTAAAATATCTGTGTCTTTCTTTACCTCTTTATTCCCCATCTCAATTCCCACCTCAGTAGTAACTACTGATTGGTATAATGTTTCAGGCTATTTAAAAAATGCATTTAAGGATATATGTGTAATATTTCTAGATATGCTTCATTTTGATTATAAAATAAATGTGGTTATATAATATGTATTGCTTTGTGATTTGCTTTTCCATTTAGCAATATGCATTAGGAATTTTTCTATACCTACCACATACCTTTATCTTACATAATTTATTATGGAATTCAGAAAACTCCACAGTATGGATGCTATATAATTTACTTAACCATATCCTTACTGATATATATTCAAGATGTTTTCAATTTTTTAAAATATATTTTATTGATTTTTTACAGAGAGGAAGGGAGAGGGATAGAGAGTTAGAAACATTGATGAGAGAGAAACTTTGATCAGCTGCCTCCTGCACATCTCCTACTGGGGATGTGCCCACAACCAAGGTACATGCCCTTGACCGGAATCAAACCTGGGACCTTTCAGTCCACAGGCCGACGCTCTATCTACTGAGCCAAACCGGTCAGGGCTCAATTTCTTATTATTACAAAAAATAGTGCAATGAACATTTTTGTACATATACATTTATGACATTTAGATTTCTTCTCACTATATTTCTTAGTCATTCCTCTTACTCCACTTCTACTTCTGGATTCCTTTTTGGAATGTAAGGCTAAGACTGTCTTTTCCTATCTGAATTGGGTATATAAAAATAGGCTGAGATGCTTTGTCTTGAATGCCTGTATAACCAAGGTTATGTATGATTTCCTGTTTCCATGGTAGAACACGAAGAAAGTGCTTTAACTGTTGAAGCCACGCAGCATGCCACCCTTGGAGCCAGGCGGATGCAGGCCACAGAGGAAAGCTTAAGCTGATGAGCTTAACACTTTAAACTCACTGTGGTTACAGGGGGAAAGCCCATACAGCTGTGGGCTGCGGCATGGCTCGGTGTCCTCCCTGCTCTCAAGGGGACAGTGCCAACTCAGGGGACAGTGCCAACTCAGGGTGTCCATCTCTCTGGGATGGACATGCATGGATGGTTTTGACCACTGAGGAGGTGTAGGAATACCCTGATAAAGGCTGGGCAGCACTTCCCTATTTGGATGCTCCAGTTCAAGGGGCCCCGTCTGGTGAATAATGGTGCCTTATGTTATGGCTGCATAAGGCATCTAGTGAGACTTTCCTAAGAATAGCCAAGTTAGTTTTACTGTGGTTCCGTAAATACAGTCTTTTGCTTAAAGAAATAAATACCTGGAATGATTTATTCTAATAGCCTAATGGATAAAGAGGCACACATGTTAAAGAACAGTATTTAAAAATTTAAGCATTTCAAGATGGGTTGAATATATTCTATCACTAGACTTTGGGCCTTCCTTCCTAAGTCTGAAAGCATTCTGAATCCCTTCTAGTGTCTGAAACCTTCCAGTCTCTGTTCTGTTTGGCAGAACTTCATGCCTCTTGGCTTCAGGCAGCAATTTGTCAAGAAAGCTTGCCATTTTGGCCTACTTCACCATTATTTCTTGTTTCCTCCATCCACTCAGGCTTCAAAAGCTTCTAATGAGCTGTTTACCTTAATTATTCCAGCAAGGACTTCATCTGGTCTCGGGTTCTCCCACTTCTGAGGATCCAAAGTGCCTGCATCTTTCCTATTAGGAGAATCTTTCTATTTTTCAGAAAAATTCATTTCCTTACCTCTAGTCTGTGGCTTCCATAGTTGGGGTTGGGGCTGGGGGTGAAAAGAAAACTGGCAGTAGTCTTGGGCATCAGATTCTGAGACACATCTATTACATTTAAAAAAAAATAAAATTTCTAGCCCTGGCCAAGTGGCTCAGTTGGTTGGAGCATCATCCCATACACCAAAAGGTTGTGGGTTTGATTCCTGGTCAGGGCACATACCTAGGTGGTAGTTTGGTCCCTGATTGGGGTGCATATAGGAGGCAACTGATCAATGTTTCTCTCTCACATTGATGTTCCTCTCTCTCTCTGAAAAAAAAAATCAATAGAAAAACATATCCTTGGGTGAGGATTAAAATAAATAAAATAAAGAAAACTAAAATTTCTTACATAGCACCCAGCAGAGCAAAGAGAATTCTTAGGCCAGAATTCACAGATCAGCTACTGAGGCAAACACAAGATTTCAACACAGTCTGGGCTTAGCTCAACTCTAGGATTCTCAAGACTTCCGAGGGCTAGTGGGTTGGCATCCTTTTCCTTTGCCTTTTTTCGTTTTCTGTCACATCTTTTAGCTCATGCGCATATGCAGGCAAATTAAACTGCCAGGTAACTTGAGGACAAAGTCTAGTCATTGTGAACATGATTTAGGTTAAGACACCATCATGAATAGATAGGTTCCCTGTGGGGCCTGGCCTGTTACTTACCAATAATTAAACAAGTGATTCTGAGTTTCCCTGTGCTATCCATGGAAACAAGACTTATTATTTTATATAGATACATTGTTTACTAATGAATTAAATGCTAGCACCTTGATGAATAGCATTCTTTGTATTTACATTTTTTACTTATGGAAGTGTTTCAGCAAAAGCTATTGTCACTAGCTTGTGCCCTGTTGAACCCAAGAATTACCTTTCTCAGTCAGTGACATTATGAGTGACACAGCCTGGCCATTTACAGAAGTTTCTAAAGATTTTGAGCACCTTGGTATTAAATTTGAATTTGGAATTGACTAAGCCCTAGGCTTTCCAAGCCTCACAAGATAGAGTATGAAGACAGAGTATGAAATGCATCACTTAGACCTCCTTAGTCGTCATGGAGCATGAGTCCTATTTGCTACCTTTAAAACAGAGTTACTTTTAAAGTAGACCAACTACTTGGTCCATTATGAGACTGCCCAGCCTGAGCATTCTGAAGGGGGGTCTGCCAATTACACAAAAAGGAAAGACTCTGAGGATTATTTTAAGCACGATGGTTTGTTTTACTTGGAAGTTTTCTACCACTATGTTCTTTAAAAATCCTCATATATTTTTAAATTTATTTAAAATTCTGCTTCTCTATTTCTCATTTCTATCACTGCTTTAATTAGCCATAACAGATTGAAATGAGGTATCATAGAATAACTTTGCACGTTGAGACTAACAATACTGCAATTTATTCCACGTGATGATTCCTCCCCCCGCAACTGTCTGAGTCACCAGGCATAAATAAATATGCAAAGAACAGGCCTTTATATTTCTGGATTCTTAGAATCTGAAATAAGAATATTAGTCATTTAGTTCCAATACTTGTGAACTAACCCAAGTGTAGCAGTCTTTATTTTGTACTACTGACTGAAAAGCAAGTTCTGGTGTGCTGCTGAAGAAGCACTTTATAAAAGTACTGGTGTGGATAAAAAAAATAAATCAATAAAATGGAAGTATATGCCACCAACTATTTGCATATGATAATCTCACAAAACATTCCCCTTGAGAAATACCTGAGTGAAATTAATTCACAATCAGTAGGAACCCAGTGGGAATGTGTTCATCAAAATAAATAACCCCAAATTATTCTTGGGTTGTGAAGTTTGTTTACTGCCTTAACTGAAGTGTGTATCAAACATAAGTGCATTAGCATTGGCTGTGGGTTAGGGGAATCAGGCATAGCCTTCCCTTCCAGTGTTTTTCATCCATTCTGCTGTTTATATTTCTTGGCAAAAGGTCCAAGCCACAAAGGTGTTAGTCCCAATATTGTGAGTGAGTGTGTGCGTGTGTGTGTGTGTGTGTGTGTGTGTGTGTGTGCACGTGAATGCATGTGTTTTGGGGCATTGCTCCTTTTCAAGAGGAGCCTGAAATGTACAGTTGAAATCTTGAAAACTGGATAAGAATTTATTTTTTTAAATTCAATACCCCTATAGGTGAAGAGCAATGAGTATTCTTAGTCACAGAAATAATCAAAGAGCAATGAATATTCTTAATCACAAAAATAAAGAACATTTCTTCCCACTAAGAAATTTCCAGGGCTGATGACCAATCTTCAAATTATCCATACCTGTCCATAACTATATGTATAAAAATCTTATTTATTGAACACCTTTTGCTTGGCGTTGGACTAGAAAGGACTGGACAGACATTGCTTCATGGAATTCTCACAACAACCCTGCAAGGGATATATCATTGTTTCCATTTGCGAACAGGCTCAGAAAAGTTAAGTTCCTTGCCTATGGTGTTGCAGCTATGAAGTGGCAGAAGCCGGATTTAAGCCCAAGTGTGTCTGGATTCCAGAGCCAGTGTTCTTAGCCACGATACCCTCCTTCCTTCCTTGTACTCCTCTTGGACTGCATGATTCTCTTTACAGAACTCTTTCCCGCTTAGTTGTCTTTCCTCTTCAAGGCTACTTCAATGTGCATCCTAACTGGATTTGGCCTGTGTAAAAATGTTGCTGGGTGACCCTGGCCAGTGTGGCTCAGTTGGATGAAGCATTGTCCAATGCACAGAAGAGTTAGAGGAAGGAAAGAAGGAAGGGAAGGAGGGCTGGAGGGAGGGGGGTGGGGATAGAATGAGGGAAGGAAGGAAGCCCTAGTCATTTTGGCTCAGTGGATAGAGTATCGACCTGTGGACCAAAGGGTCCCAGATTCAATTCTGGTCAAGGGCTGTATCTTGACTACAGGCTCCTCCCTGGCCTGGGCCCTGGTCCGGGCTCGAGCAGGAGGCAAGCAATTGATGTGTTTTTCTCACATATTTCTCTCTGTCTTTCCCTCTCTCTTCCACTCTCTCTAAAAAGGCAAAGGAAGGTTGAAGGGAGGGGGTTAAGAGATTAACCAAAGGACTTGTATGCATGCATATAAACATAACCAAAGGACACAGACAGTAGGGGGGCGAGAACATGTGCTGGGGGAGGGGGAGTGCAACTCGGGAGAGATCAATGGGGGAAAAAAGTATTACATATGTAATACTTTCAACAATAAAGAATTTAAATTAAAAATAATAAATAAATACAATGACAGAAAAAAAAATCAAAGGAAAAATATCCTTGGGTGAGGATAAAAATAAAAAAATAAGTAAATAAATAAAATGGATTCTTTAAAAAAAAGAAAGAGAGAGAGAGAGAGAGAGAGAGAGAGAGAGAGAGAGAGAGAGAGAGAGAGAAAGGGGGGAGAAAAAAGAAAAATGCTAGCGGTCAACATAGCAGAGAGCTTGAAATGAGAGAGGAGAGGCTAAGCATCGTTAAGTTTCTGTATAGCCTTTAATGCTAATTGCTCAGAAACATACAGTATTTGTGATTTTACCTATGTGTTTCCACAATGACACCCTCCATTGATACAAGCCATTAATCTTTCTTCTTTGTTATTCCTAGCAGGTCTTTTTCCAAATCATAAACTTCCATTCGATCTAATAAAAAAACTAGATACTTAAACCCGACATCTCAAATATAAGAAGCTATCTAAATTTGCCATTTGGAAGCCTGGGAGGCAGCAGAAAATATCCTCTGGGTGCTTTGCTCTCACTGTAATCTAGTTAAACTCAACACTGTGAAAAGGCTAAGGAAATCACATTAACATATTTTTGTAAATATGATTGTCCACAAATCAATGGAAAACTACATTTAGACCAACTTCACTAAATGGTTCTCTTTTCTGCTAGTGTCTATTACAAATCTAAGTAGCAAAAATGGGGAAAAAAAGAAAGATGGAAAAAGAGTTTCTTTTAAGACAATTGCATGATTAGGATTTTTCTATAAGACTGCACAAAGCTTCTTCAGTTAATTCGTCTCTCTACTGTAGCTTTACTCAATCATGTGAAAAAGCAACATCATTAATTACACAAGTGAAAGGAGGCATAGAAAAAAGACTGCATCCTTTCATTAACTTACAAAAATACAATTAGTAATTATTAGTGATTTCCTGGAGAAAGTCCAGAGCTGAATTAAAAATATCACTAACCACAGAGGTCTTCATTGGCCCTGTAGAGAAAAAAAAATGCACTGTAATAAAGCTAATCTGCTGTACTTGATTTTAAAACATTAAAGGACTAATTCATAAAACAGCCACATAACATTTGTCAAGCTTTTAATTTTCTTTTGTGATCTCTGGGAAACATGAAGAAAATTCCTCTTTCTAAGTAAAATGACCTGTACCATTTAGTCTAGAATGACAATCGTTATTTCTTCATTCAGAAGTCATGGATGTCCTACTCTCAAAATGAGATAGGTTTTTTTAAAAAAAGGCTTATTCTCTACTTCAATTTTGACACAGCTTATTTTAATGGACATGTTTATGCTGATTCCAGAAAGATGGGAACAAATTTGCTAAAACTATCTAGAATCTCTAGGTCAATTTCACTACCGTGTCAAATATTATTCAGCATCTTGGCATCCAAATATGTTTAAATTATTAAAATGAGTTAAGTTCAACTTGCTGGGGTTGAGGAGACAAGCTCCTGGGTATCCAGGAGGTCCTTTCATGTTGATGTTCTGGGACTGTCCCTCTTTGTGTCCCTGTTTGAAGAGACATATCGTGCCGACCTTCCTCCAGGTGTGGGTATGGCGAGGGATGAACTCTTCCTGTCAAACATATGGCTCTTTGAAGGCAGGTGTGTTTTGACTGGGAAGAAGCAGGATCAGCAGAGCTCTCCACTGCCATCAGGCAGAAGGGGAAGGAGGCCCAGTTTGGGGAACATGTGGAGCAGGACCCAGGGAATTCACTTATTCATATTCATCTGCTTGCTATTTATTCACAATTTCAATGTGTTTGATGATTGTTCTCCTTTTCTCTATTGTTTTTAAATTTTTTTGTAAAAACAATAAACACAGTGTTAGGAAACTGCTGAACAACTGTAAAATTTGTTCAATTCTTGATTTTTCAGAATGCAGGTGATCTGATTGGCTTTTTCTCTGGCATCAGGTTTTAGTCCCAGTTTATATTCTATTGTCTGCCTACTTCCCTGATCCATCCCTTCTGTAGGGGATTAAGCACTTAATTTAAGGTGACACCAATAATTTTCAGGAAGTTAGTCTGCTACTCAAAAAAAAAAAAAAAAAAAAAAAAAAAGAATGTGACATTCCTCCCTATCCCTCTGTGTGGAGGAGTCCTTTAGTCAGCTCTGCTGAACATGCTTCTTCCCAATTAAGACACACCTTCCTCAAAGAGCCATATGTGTGCTAGAGCGAGCACATCCCTCAGCACACCTGGAGGAAGAACGGTACTGTATGTCTCTTCAAACAGGAGTGCAAGAGGGGACAGTCCCAAAACATCGGCAGGAATGGGTCTACTGGATACCCAGGGGCCTGTCTACACAACTTCAGATAGTTGAAATTAACAACCAATTTAATAATTTAAACATATTTGGATACCAAGATGCTGAATAATATTTGACACAGTAGTAAAATTATCCATATAATATATGGATGAGGTCCCTATGGGAGCCCATCAGTTTTAGTAGAATGGCTCATTTTGTAAATCATTCACTCTGAGTCATTTTAAGTTTCCAGAACCACTGTTCTGAACACTATGTGGTTTCATCAAACCCCTCCAGGAAGGAATCAGAAGCACTGACCTCCATGGTCTTGAGCATGTGAGGCAGCTGCAGGAAGAATACAAAAATGATGGAGCAATTATGGGCCACGGTGGAAAGGTAGAAAAGAGAACAGGGGAGAAGACCAGGAAGACGGGGCACCTGCGAACCAGTCTGAGGCCAACTTGGTATGAACCCAACGGTAAACCTGTGGGAGTGTTTACACTATCTTGTGGGTGATTTGTGCACTGGGACTGCACCTTCATGTACCTACAGACACTGAAGGCATTGATGCAGGCATAGATATATCTTCAACCTAGGATTCAAGTGAAAAGATTTGGTATTATTTATTTTCCACTTGCCTATGTTGGCAGGAAATTTAATAGTTAAAAGTTAAATCTGTGCTAAGCTACGTTACAAATACCCTGAACAAAATGAGATGCAACATCAAATGGTCAGGGTTGGGATTCTCCAGTCAGCTCTGAAAGCGACAGTATCACCCACTGCCCCACAGTAACTACCTCACAGGTCTAGACACAGTTGCTGGCAGGCTAGCAAGAGTGGAGAGGTGCAGAGTGCACTCAGAACAAAGGCCTGTTTGAAACCACAGGGTGTTTTTTTTTTTTTAATTTAATTCTAGGGACCAAAATTAAAGCTTCCTTAGAGTAGTTTTACAATTCTGAAAAGAACTGGTTGTTCTAAAGCCACACCTTGGTTACTTCCTCAGCAATTATTACAATGAAAGATCATTGTCAGATGCATGTTTAGGAGAAGGAAAGATACCCACACTGCAGTTTGCCTGATTCCACTGGGGCTGGGGCTTGAGTCAGCCTGTTCACACAGACCTGGCACAGTCCTGTGGGCATACCTCACAGCAAGGGTCTGTGCCCTGCAGCCTATAGACCCTTTTCAGTTTCAGAAATGGGGAGGAAGGTAAGGAGCTCAGCCATTTTGGTCACACACACGCACACGTGCACACGCGCACACACTCCTCCAACTGCTCTTAATGGGGAAAACTTTTTATTTTTATCATGTAGACATGGCCAAAATTGTCTGAATCCAATATAAAACATATAAGAAGATGTAGCCCCTTCTTAAGAAGCATCTGCTATTTTTTTTATTGTCCAATGGAGATAAGTACATACAAGGGTTCTGAAAATGGTATGACTTGGATACAAGTCCCTGTTTGGAATAACTACTGGTTTTCAGGAAATGGAAGAAATACTACAAAAGGGAAGTAAATTTAAACTTTCTATGTGGGTCTTGATGAAAAAAAGTGCCTGAAGTGGACACACTTACTCTAGACTTCAGTTTAAGTACCAGTTCTATAATGAACTGATTGTAAATGGTTTTTTAAAAAACCTTCCTTTGATATTTATCTGTAAAATGGGCACATCAATAACCATTTAGCTACTGCCTAAAGTTTTCATGGGGGTCAAGTGCAGACCCTGAATCAGGGTTCTTCAGAGAAACAGAACCAATAGGAAATATATATATAAACTAGAGGCTGATTCACGAAAATTCATGCAAGAGTAGGCCTTCCTTCCCCAGGCTGCTGGCACCAGCTCCCCTTTGGCACTCGAGAACCGGGCTTTGCTCCGGCCCTGGCTTTGTCTGGAATGACGCCCAGAAGAACATTTGGTCTAATTACCATATTACCCTTTTATTATTATAGATGAGAAATTGACTCTGGAGACTCGGTAAATGACTTTACGTCCAGTAATCCAGTTGTAATCCAGTCATAATCCAAAGGCCTAAGCCCGGGGAGCCTACAGTGTAAATTCCCTCAAAGGACAGGAGAGGATCAGTGTCCCACCTCAAGTAGGCAGGCAGGAAGGAAAAGGGACACATTTATCCTTCCTCTGCCTCTTGTTCTGTTCAGGCTCTTAACAGATTGGATATTGCCCACCCACACTGGGGAGGGCAATTTAATTTACTGAGTCCACAGATTTAAATGCTAATTTCATCCAGAAACACCCTCATAGACATACCTGAAAATAATGTTTAATCTGGGCACCCCATGGTGCAGTCAAGATAAAATTAACCACCACAACTGCTAGAGAAGGTACATGAAAGTAAAATATTGGTGTATAAACTATGCAGGTGAACAAGAAATAAACATTATATTTAAGCTACAATACATTTGGGGATGTACAATTTGTTTTAGCATGTTTGCCCACACCAATGTGGTGTACTGTCTATTTTCTTCCCAGTCTATCATTTGTAGCTGACCACACATCCATGGTATGTTTTGAAAGGCTGCTCAGAGAAAGATGTACATGCAAAGAAGTCTCAGAAGAGAGGCCAGAAAATTTGGAGTAAAACTAGGGCTATGTGGCATCAAGGAAGCTGAGGGAAGACAGTGCTTCAAGAAACTTCTGACAAACTGAAAGAGGTTGAGACCCGTGCTGAATTTGCAGAGAGAATGGTTGCAAAACTGGAAAATTGAATTGATGACCTCGAAGAAAATCTTGACCAGGCCAGAGAAGAGAATGTTGGCTTACATCAGACACTAAATGAACTTAAATGTACACAACCAAAACAGAAGAGTCGTGTTCTAATAGAAGCTCCTGACTGCTGTGTCTTTCTCTTCTCTTGTAAGAAGTTTCTTTTGTTACTGCATATGCACAAATTATAAATATGTGATCAGTTCTGGCCGGGTGGCTCAGTTGGGTGGAGCATCATCCTGTATAACAGTGGTTCTCAACCTTCTGGCCCTTTAAATACAGTTCCTCATGTTGTGACCCCCAACCATAAAATTATTTTCATTGCTACTTCGTAACTGTAATTTTGCTACTGTTAAGAATCATAATGTAAATATCTGATATGCAGGATGGTCTTAGGCGACCCCTGTCAAAGGGTCATTCGACCCCCAAAGGGGTCGCAACCCACAGGTTGAGAACCGCTGCTGTACACCAAAAAGATTGTGGGTTCGATTCATAGCCAGGGCACATACCTAGGTTGAGGGTTCGATCCCCGGTTGGGGTGTGTACTGGAGGCAACTGATCAATTTTTCTCTCTCACGTCAATGTTTTTTTCTCTCTCTTCCTTTCTCCCCTTTCCTCTCTCTCTAAAATCAATAAAAAACGTATTTCATATCAGAGAAACTTTGAGCACTAGTTAAATCTAATTCCTTCATTTTTTTTTCAAATGGCAAATATAAGAAAAAAAAGAAACAAGGCACAGTCATATTTCATACTATTGAGAGGTCTAATTGAAAGAGGCCTGAAAAATAACAGGTGCTTGATGATTTGTTGGTGCAAATATGTCTCTGGAGGCAGGATTTCACAAAAGAAGTATTAGAAAATTTTTGTTTGATAAAGACAACTTATCTGGAAAGTGCTATCCTAAATGTCCATCTTCTGCTAACGAGTGTGTCAAATCTGTGAAAAATTTGAAGATGCCCACCTATACCCTTGGACAACAGCAAAGCACAGTTCAGTCCTGAAATGTTGATCCACACATGTATGTAGGCCTGAACATCTAGGTGATTCCAGCTCAGCCCATGAGGATTCATCAGCAGGCAGGTTGTACAAATCTCTGTTAGTAAGTGTAGAGAGCCTACATTGCCATTCAAACCTGAACTAACTGACCTTCCTAAAAGGCACAACATTTCCAAGCCTACTAGTCCCTGCCATCTGAACATGACATATCAACTTACCATTTCTCACCTATACCTTATTCAACTCTCCCGTTTTCTCAGGTAAGCCTCTAAAAATTACTTCTAGGAACAGAACATTCTGGGTTACTGAATGTCAGGACAAATAAATTCTCTTGCTTACAAGAAAAACAGAGTAAAATTCTATCACACAATCCCAGCTAAAGGATTAAAATAAAGAAAAAACATATTAATTCTTTAAATTAAATGGACATGGAGATAATTTATTCACCATAAAAGTGAGAGATGGAAAGATATTCAGACATGTTGAAGGACATCAATACATGTACTCATTAAACGTATATGGTTCTGTATTTTAAAAACCTGGAACTAATGGTGACTTTTCTAATTATCCATGACATGTGAAGTCAATTGTCCTTAATACATTGGAATGACACATTACGAATGAATAGATATTAGAGTTTTCTGCTCTGCTGCTCATAGAAACATCTGCTGAAGAAAGGACAAGCAGTTGGATATGTCACCTTATGTATTATGGGAAAAATAAGAAAAAGATAATAGGAAAAGTTAGAGTCATTCTGTGCTACTTGCTTTGGGTAATTCTGAGCATGAATTATTCTCTGAAGAAAAATTTTGTTTCTTAAATTACAGTATATCTTAAGTTTGAACTACAGAGTTAAAAAAAATTAAGTATTACTTGATTCAAAATGCTGATTAGTTCCTGGCAATTAAACAGCATACATGCTAACCATTTTAAGGTAATTTATATCTAGTTTCTTCTTATGAACATATTTAGAAAACCATCTAGAATAAAAGTAGGGTCTACTCACTTATTCCTGCCTATTATATACTATCAAAACTATAAGGTATCTATTTTCTTCCACAATCATTCTATATTTTTTCTATTAGTAACAAACAAATTAAGGGAATATTTACATTTTGAACAGTGGGAATTATCCAGAATTCTAACACTTGCTTCTTTTTATTAAAATAATTTTTATTTCTTGAAGTATTACAAAGAGTATTACATATATCTCCTCCCCCCCCCCCCCCCCCGGACATTCCCCCGGCCCTTACCCCCTAGTGTCTTGTGTCCATTGGTTATTCTTATATGCATGCATATAAGTCCTTTGGCTGATCCCCTAACCCCCCCACCAAACCCTCC
The DNA here is from genome assembly GCF_014108235.1 of Myotis myotis. Classification (NCBI taxonomy): domain Eukaryota; kingdom Metazoa; phylum Chordata; class Mammalia; order Chiroptera; family Vespertilionidae; genus Myotis; species Myotis myotis. The sequence goes on from NW_023416315.1 coordinate 35,501,218, forward strand.
TCAAGCTTCCCACTGTAGTTTGACAGTCTGTTCAATGCTGCTCTGCCTCTGCATCTACCCCTGTTCATCAGTCTATACTGGTCCCCATTATCTGTCCCAACCTCACTGGAGCCGTCCCAAACTCACTGGGGCCGTTTCGTCCTCACCAGGGCCGTCTTGACCTCACCGGGGTCGTCCCGACCTCACCGGGGCCGTTTCAACCTCACCAGGGCCGTCCCGACCTCATGGGGGCCCTCTCGGCATCGCTGGGGCTGTTACAACTCACCGGGGCCGTCCCGACCTCACCGGGGCCGTCTCAACCTCCCCGGGGCCATTCCGACTTCACCCGGGCTGTTTCAACCTCACCGGGGCTGTCTCAGCCTCACCGGGGCCGTCCCGACCTCATGGGGGCCCTCTCGGCATCGCTGGGGCTGTTACAACTCACCGGGCCGTCCTGACCTCACCGGGGCCGTTTCGACCTCACCAGGGCCGTCTCAACCTCCCCGGGGCCATTCCTACTTCACCGGGGCCGTTTCGGCTTCACCGGGGCCGTTTCGGCCTCACCAGGGCTGTCCCAGCCTCACTGGAGCCGTCCTGACCTCGCCGGGGCCGTTTCAACTTCACTGGGGCTGTCCTGATCTCACCGGGGCCGTTTCAACCCTCACCGGGCCGTCCCGGCCTCACCAGGGCCGTTCCAACTTCACCGGGGCTGTCCTTTGAATTGATCACACAAAGTTGTTTTGCTTTTGCATCTACAGGGTGTCCATACAATATGAGCGGCAAACAGTCCTGATGTCATCAATGATATTTTCAATTTGTAAAAAAATAAAATACTATGACCTATGTTTCTACACTTTATGGACATCCCACACATTTGGTCCAACCTTCTGTATAAAACAGAATGTCATGGAAGCTGAAACCACGATAATCTGTTGAGTCTAGATCTGACACATGTACTAGTACTATGTTGGTACATACCATCTTCCGAAATCCACCACACTCCTCTCTTCTCTTGCAGTGATTGGAACTATCCACTTGGTAGTCTTGTTGTTGCCAAATGTTCTCTCCCTCTCTCTGGAGAGTGAGTTCTTCTAAACAGACCCCTGTTCTTTTTTTTTTCTGGGTCCTCCAAGTGCATTGTTGGCTCTCAGCACATTTTTGCTGAATAAATGACTTCCAAGTGATTTAAAGCAAATTCCATTTTGCTTTAAAAAATTAACACATGTAGCTAGAACCGGTTTGGCTCAGTGGATAGAGCGTCGGCCTGCGGACTCAAGGGTCCCAGGTTCGATTCCGGTCAAGGGCATGTACCTTGGTTGCGGGCACATCCCCAGTGGGGGGCGTGCAGTAGGCAGCTGATTGATGTTTCTCTCTCATCGATGTTTCTGGCTCTCTATCACTCTCCTTTCCACTCTGTAAAAAAAAAAAAAAAAATAAATAAAAAATATATTTTAAAAAAAATTAACACATGTAGTTTTTTATATGAACATTTCCCAATAATTTTCCTAGCTGATGTAATAAAACACTGTACACAGCCCCAGTTAATTGGATTAGAGGCAAGGGGGGAAACCTTAGTAAATAATTAGATATTATTAGCTTTGACACCAGAGTGGAGAACAGTTTACATAGTATTATATAGGAACCTAACGATGGAGCTGATTTTGTCAATAGTTTTTACGTTTCCACATTAGCCTTTAAAAAAAATCATGAACCAGTATGCACAGTACACATGGCTACTTTTTATGGTCTGTGGTGGTTTTCTCAAATTCTTCGCTAACATATTACTGGTGTTTGTATACATGTACTCATAATAACAATATAATGTGTTCTTATTTAATATAATTCCGACATGTTTTCCTACTCTCTTCTGGGTCAGAATATGTTTCTGTCTCTATCTCTATATGTTTAACTTTCCTAGCATGCTTCCCCACCAAAATCCAATATAGTCCTCTGTAACTTATGGAGGTTTTCTAAAAATACTGCAACTAATTGATTTATGTAATTGAATGCTATTCCAGATGTTACTATTCTGAAATTTTAGTTATTCCCCTTATGCCTTAATACGTTCTTTGTAGTACCCCTTGTGTAGGGATACATACTATATATAATAAACTTCTTTCCAGCACTTCTAAATAAAGTCCATTGGATGGCTCCCTATAAAGATGTCATATTGTGCCAAATTTCATTCTACAACAAATTATGATGCAGTAAAGCGTTGGGTTTTGTTGTTGTTGTTGTTGTTTTTACCATAAAACCATTGGGATTCTTTTTGTATGACTGAAACCTCATGTTGGTGGCCTTGAAATTTTTTTCCTCAGCAACATTAATAAGTTGTAAGGACATCCTATGGAATTGTGATGATTCATTTCATGTCAGCTTGATTGGATTAAGGGATGCCCAGATAGTTGGCAAAACGTTACTTCTGGGTGTGTCTGTCTGTGAGGGTGCTTCCAGAAGAGATTAGCGTTTGAATCCACAGACTGAGCAAAGAAGGTCCACCCTCACCAATGTAGGCTGGCATTATCTAAACTGTTGAGAACCCAAATAGAACAAGAAGGCAGAGGAAGGGCAAATTCTCTTGCTCTCTTCTTGAACTAGGATGTCTATCTTTTCCTGCCCTTGCCCATCAGAGTTCCAGGTTCTTGGGCCTTTGGACTCTAGAACTTGTATCAGCACCACCCCTACCTCCACAGGTCTCTGTAATTGGTCTGGGAGTTACACGATCATCAGCTCTGCTGGCTCTCAGGCCTTCAGACTAAGACTGAATTACACCATCAGCTTATAGATGGCATATCATGGCATATCTCAGCCACCACAATCCTGTGAGCCAGTTCCCAGAATAAATCTCCTCTTATATATCTCTATATATCCTACTGATTCTGTTCCTATGGAGAATCTTGACTAATACAGGAATTCCAAGCTATTGATTCTATAGTTGAGCCTCTGGGAAGTAAATTGATCACCAGTGGCTGTGAATTATTCCATTCTTTTGTGCATCTTTTACAGCTTCAAAGCTCATACAATAACAGGCCTGAATGGAATCTTGAAGGTCATAGATTCACTCCACCTAATGCTTGAATAATCCAATTTTTACATGCCAGTCCCATTTTTCAAGTATTCAAAGATATCATGTTATGCCATCCTCCCCTAAGACTATGCCAATTCAGAGTAAGCAGTTAAACTTGATGAGTTTTCCTCATGTGATACAGTTTCAAATCTCCTTACCCATCTGGGTTACTTGTCCCTAGAAAGTTCTCTAGTTCATGTTAGAACATCATGGTCTGGACAACTTGTAGTGCCTTCACTTTTCTTGATACCACATTCATTCGTTTGTTCAATCGACAGCTACCGAGAGTCTACTGTGTTCCAGGCACTGTGCTGAACATTGTAGAGAGGCAGGTAAACACAACAGATACAGCCTCTGCCCTCTCAGAGCCTGCCACCTGTATATGATCAATCTGTTAATATAGGGCAAGAGGTAAGTCAAATTTTGCCCCTCCCCCCAAACACACAAGTAGCATGGGTATTAAATAGTAAGTATAATAGAGTAGAAAGAACAAAGGCCTTAAAGTCAGACAGATAGACCTGGATTTGAATGCTAGCTCTATAATTTATTATATATTTCTTTATTATAAATTATATATGTAAAACAGGATATGCTTTAAAAATACTGTGAACCTCAAAGTATTTCTTAACCTGTTAAATGGGTATAGTAATACTTATAGGGTTGTTAGGACTAATTAAAATAATCAATGCACATCATTGGTGTATAGTAAGTATTCATTTTCATCCTGCTTTTTTGCAGTGATTTGTAGAATGCTAGTGTTTCATGAAGAAGGGTGTTGTTAAAATTGATCTTACAGAAAAGGGAAGGAGAGTGAGAGCGAGAGGGAGAGAGAGAGAGGGAGGGAGAGGGAGAGAGAGAGAGGGAGGGAGAGGGAGAGAGAGGGAGGGAGGGAGGGAGGGAGGGAGGGAGGGAGGGAGGGAGGGAGGGAGAGAGAGAGAGGGAGAGAGAGAGAAGAGAAAAACATCGATCTGTTGCCTCCTCCATGCTTCCAGATAGGGGATTGAACCTGTAACCTGGGCATATGCCGTGACCAGGAATCGAAACCACCACCTTTTGGTGTATGGGACAACACTCCAACCAACCGAGTTACACTGGCCAGGGCACTTAGGTTTCTTATTAATTAAGAGCTTTTCACATGTTAACATGCTTTGTGAATCTCTAAAAGGATGTGATTTGCTACAGTTCCCAAATTCATTTGACCACAGAACCCTTCTTGGGTAGAACACAAAATAACATCTTGTGCTTTTTTTCTGAACATGGCTTGAGAAATGTTTTCCTAGTGGGATCTCTGGATATGTCTCTCTGCCCCTGGGAGGGCATGTCTGGAAGCATGATCGTCCCTCTGGATCCTGGGAGTGGCCCATGCAGGACGGTTTATTCTGAGCAAGCACAAAGCGGGCAAATATTTTCCCTCTGCTTCAAGTAAGAAAATGGAGTCAGCAACGAAGCAAAGGCTTAAGTCTTTTTGTCTCATTTACGATGTTTAGGTATAGTCCTCAGGTTTGGGAAACCCTGAGGAATTACTCTAATGAAAATACTACAAGAAATAAATTACCAGGAAGAAGGAAAACTGAAGACCTTATGTGGTGGGCTGGGCATAGTCAAGCATGCTGTCCCCTTTCATGAAATTAAATATTGCTGTTTATATGATGGAAAATCTGTGTTGATTTATTCTCATTAAGGCTCCAGCAAGTTCATCAGAAAAACTTTATAGAGACCTTGGGGAAAACTCAACAGGGGGAATTTCCTGTTGGGGGCTGGAAGTGGGGATAGAGTATTTTCCCTTTATTGAGGTTTGCTTTGTTAATTGGTGTTTGAAGAAACCCCATTTATTTCATAGTTGAAGCTAAGCAGAATTAATGTTAATTAAAAAATCATGTTAGTGTTCCCAGAGCACATTCAAGCTGTTATTTGGGAAAAGCCTTGTCCAAAGTACTCCTCTCATACCTTTGTTTGCATGGGGAACGGAAGGGTGAGCAGTTTCAGCAGGACAGGAGAAGGAGCTGCCAGTTTATTTCTAGAACACAGGAGGGTGTTTCAAATGACACACAAAATAAAGAACACGTTAAAAAGTACCAAAAATGATCTTCTTTTTTCTCTCCACTAGGGATAGAGTCAACTTTGAGACTTGTAAAACAGAATGGTGTAGAGTGTGTGTTACAATGGGTGGCAATGGGTGGGGAAAGGTGTACTGGTATTCTTGATGCGTGATGTACAACCTTATTAGTTAGCTGATGTAGACTGTATTTTCTTTTGCTTGCATAAATCTGTACATTGAATATTCTTTAAAGGGCTATATTGCTTCACCCACAGAGGACTTCAATAAATAGGTACATTGCCATCAAATCTCTGAGGTCTATAAACTTCCTTTGGGTATAATTAACTTGGATGGCTCACTAGATCTAAACAATTACCTCAGACAGTACAAGGGGGAAAAGTGAAATACTGTATATATTTTTCTGCAAATTCTGGAACCCTCTGATTATTTTTTTAAGGTGTGAGTTACATGCTATAGAATAAGAATGTCAAAAATTGAGTTACACTTGGGTACAAGTAAACTATCACTAACAGAAATTCTGAAACATGAAATGACTTTCAAATTCAATGAAAATAATTATTAGGCTGTTTGTTTACTTATGTATTTCTCATTTCTTTCTTAAAACAAATGAAGTGGTTTATAACCAAGATCACATATAAGTTTGATAAAATAAACCCAGGAATTAGAAATGGGATCCATGAAAAGGGGCAAAAGCTAAATATGCTAACCTCACAGGCTCATAGAGCTCTTTTGACTAAGAATCAGTCAGACTCTGAGTTTCCTGAAAGGCAGAATTCAAAGGGAAGCATCAAGAATTATTATAATTAGAAATGAAGAAGCATATAAACAAATTCCTTTTTGAAGGCAAAGTTTTTCTGGCACTAAATTTTAAAGGAATTACTCTCCATGTGCTTTTCTTTCAGCACATAATTTCTCTTTTCAAAATTATTTTTTAGGCAGACAAATGATTCACGAGTACATTTAAACAATACAGAAGTATGCATATTAAGAAGTTCAAGTTCTCCTTTACTCTTTCAAACTCACTCTCCCACCTGGGGGAAACTTCTACTAAAAGTTTGGTGTGTACCATTCCTGACCTTTGTCTAAGACCTTGTTTCTCCCTCCCCTCCTCCATGTATAAGATGATATATATATATATATATATATATATATATATATATGCAAATATATATATTATTCTTTGTTTGCTTTTTTATACTTATATTGGGAAGATCATTCATATCAATATAAATAGTTCTATTTTGTTTTGTAAAACTACTGTATGGATGTTCTAAAATTTATCAAAACCTTCTCCTATGTTTGAGTTGTTTCCAGTTTTTTAGTATTACAAACAACAGTATGATAAACACCATATGCACATGTTTAAATACTTTTGTGCAGTGGATATGACCTATACTTAGAAGTGAAAAAACTGGGTCTGAGCGCATGTGTGTAACAAAATCCATAATTCTCAAACTTTGGTGTGGGTGGTGTTTGTTGTAAGTGTCGGTGCTCTTTGGGGAACCTTCTTATATATTGTTGAAGATAATTCTATCATATGAACACTTTTCTTATCATATGATATGACAACATTTTATGTAGATGATCTGATAAACACATGTCAAAAAGTCAAGTGGCTTACAAGGACCACCTGTTTCTGAGGATTTTTGTTTCTAATGTTTTGCAACTTGTTCATTTATTTCTTTCCCCCCATTTTTATTAAGATACTAGAGGCCCGGTGCATGAAATTTGTGCCCTCGAGGGGATCCCTCAGTCCGGCCTGTGCCCGCTTGCAGTCTGGGAGCCCTCGGGGGATGTCCATCAGTCGGACATCCTTAGTGCTGCTGCGGAGGCAGGAGAGGCTCCCGCCACCACTGCTGCATTTGCCAGCCTTGAGCCCGGCTTCTGACTGAGCACGCTCCCCCTGTGGGAGTACACTGACAACCAGGGGGCAGCTCCTGCATTGAGTGTCTGCCCCCTGGTGGTCAGTGAGCATCATAGTGACCAGCTGTTCTGCTGTTCAGTCAATTTGCATATTAGTCTTTTATTATATAGGACTAGAGTCCTGGTGCATGAAATTCGTGCACTTGGGGGTAGGGGAGTGTTCCTCAGCCTGGCCTGCACCCTCTCATAGTCCGGGAGTCCTCAGGGGATGTCTGACAGATGGCATAGGTCCACAGGCCTAAGCAGGCAGTTGGACATCCTTAGTGCCGCAGCAGAGGCAGGAGAGGCTCCTGCCACTGCCACTGTGCTCACCGGCCATTAGCCCGGCTTCTGGCTGAGCAGCACTCCCACAGGCACTGATCACCAGGGTACAGCTTCTGCGTTGAGTGTCTGCCCCCTGGTGGTCAGTGCGTGCCATAGTAACTGGTCATCCTGCTGTTTGGTCGATTTGCATATCAGTCTTTTATTATATAGGATAATTGATATATAGCATTGTGTATGTTTAAGGTGCCCAAAGTAATGATTTAATACACATATCTATTGTAAAGTAATTATGACAATAAGGTTAGTTAACACTTCCATTATCTCACATGTTACGTGTGTGTGTGTGTGTTAAGAACATTTAAGAATTATTCTCAGCAACTTCCAAGTATACAGTAAAGTATTGTGAACTACAGTCACCATGGTGCACATTAGCTCCCCAGACTTATTCATCCTATAACTGAAAGTTTGTATCCTTTGACCAATATCTCCCTATTTCTCTCATTCCCTCCCCAACTAACCCCCAGCAACCAATTCTATTCTCTGTTCCTATGAGTTCAGCATTTTTAGATTCCATATATAAGCATATCATACAGTATTTGTCTTTCTCTGTCTGACTTATTGCACTTACCATAATGCCCTCAGTTTATTCATGTTGTCACAAATGGGAGAATTTCCTTCTTTCTTGTGGCTGAATAATATTACATTCTGTATAAATAAACTAGATTTTCCTTATCTAATTCATCTATTAAATATATTCATCCTTTTTTTGACATCATTCATGAACAGATAAACAATATTAGTAAATAAATAAGGAATAATTTGAGTAATTTTTTCATTCAGAGTGAAAAATCTAAGTAGAAAAATCTAAGTTTAGTATGCTCCAAGGGAAAATAGTTTGAGAACCAGTGCTCTCAGTCACAAAAATAAGAAACAGACAACAGTATAAATATTTTTTTAAAAGAAACAATATCCTATATAATAAAAGCATATTATGCAAATCGACTGAATGGCAGAACGACCAGTCGGCAGGGGGCAGAGATGGCGAGCAGGCAGTGCCAGGCCAGCCAAGGTGCATGCTAGCAGGTAGAAGGAGGGAACGGTGATGGGGGGGGCGGCAACCAGTGGCGGTGGAGGGGCGATGGTGGGGGGCTGGCACTGTCCCCTGATCCCCTGTCCGGTTGCCTCCCACAGGGAGAGGCTGGGTGGCGGCAGTGGCAGGATGATGGGGATGGTGCCATCCCGATTGCCTGTCTTCACCTCCCACAGAAGGAGGCTGGGCAGTGGCAGCAATGGGGTGATAGGGGTGGTGCAATCCCCTGATAGGCCCAGAGGCGGCAGCGTAGTGGCAGGGTGATGGGGGCAGCACTGTCCCCTGATCGCCTGCCCGGTCAGTAGGACATCCCCTGAGGACTCCTGGACTGTGAAAGGGCACAGGCCGGGTTGAGGGACCCCTCCCAGTGCACGAATTTTTGTGCATAGGGCCTCTAGTGTTACATGTAATACCATCACTGAAAGACCCATTTTATATTTTTAACTCATGCCTTTTTGAAAAGATGTGATGTTCAAAAGGAGTTTATAATAGACTAGAGACCCAGTGCATGAAATTCGTGCACTCAGAGGGCGTCCCTGTGCCCTCTTGCAGTCCGGGAGCCCTCAGGAGATGTCCAACTGGCAGTCGGACATCCATAGTGCTGCTGCGGAGGTGGGAGAGGCTCCCACTGCTGCCACTGTGCTCGCCAGCTGTGAGCCTGGCTTCTGATTGAGTGGCGCTCCCCCCGTGGGAGTGCACAGACCACCAGGGGGCAGCTCCTGCATCGAGCGTCTGCCACATCATAGTGACCATTCATTCCACCATTGGGCCAAAACTGGCTCTCCAGTATCCCCTAAGGGGTCCTGGATTGCGAGAGGGTGCAGGCCAGGCTGAAGGGCCCCACCAGTGCACGATCAGGGCCAGGGAGGGATGTGGGAGGTTGGCCAGACAGGGTGGGATGGCAAGAGGGCTCCAGGGAGTGTCCAGCCCATCTCGTTGAGTCTCAATCAGCTGGACCCCAGTAGCAAGCTAACCTACTGGTTGGAGTGTCTGCCCCCTGGTGGTCAGTGCACATCATAGTGACTGGTCGACTGGTTGACTGTCTGCCCCCCTGGTGGTCAGTGCATGTCATCACAAGCAGTTGAGCAACCTTAGCATATCATTAGCATATTACGCTTTGATTGGTTGAACGGGCGACCAGACAACCAGACACTTAGCATATTAGGCTTTTATTATATAAGATGTTAGATGAATCCCAGACTGATAATATTTAGATATTTTCTTAGTTGTTTATATAGTACTTAAAAACAGCAAAACATCCAACAAGGGTTAACCAGAAGAAGAAAAAAAATCTAGATTCAAAGCATCTGCTGAAGTTCTCTGAGGCAGATTTACAGTGCTGGCTCATATCCTATTCTCTCTTCCCTCCTTGGGTTCAGATTCTTCTTAAGTAAGACTACTGACTCTCAACACCATCATCATCTAATTAATTGTCTACACCAAATTACCTCTGGGGGGAACACAAACTAGTCTGAATCCATGGAGTGAAAGCGAAGCTAACTTTGGACTTGGTGCAATCATTATGAGTAGAAAGCTGTTAGGAATGATACAGTAGACTGGCCTCTCTCCAACAGTTTTTATAAAAGGTCCCTTTCATATCACCTTGATATACTCACAGGACCTGGCCCAGTACTTCGTGCATGTCTGAATGGTTTGGGCCAGCCTCCAGCAGTACAACTTACAAGGTAGACTAGGGAAGTGTTTACTTGGTCAGACAAAAGTCCAGTTTCTGAGATACAACCTCAGCCTACTGGACATCCAGTTCAATCCCAAAAAATCCTTATCCTCCTCAGTCTTAAGGTCTAACGTGCTCCAGCAAGTTCTGGATTTCATTGACTAATGTGAATAGTTCCTATCTCACTTCTTCATATTACATTCCTCAGGATAAGAATTATGCTTTTTCTTGGCAGTCCAAGCCCAGCTGCATCTGAAGACCTAAAGAATCTGTGCCTCAAACTCATTCCTTTTCTATGACCATCTGCAATACTTCTTGGTAAGAGTCTATAGTTCTAACTCTGTAGCATGAGGAGTATATATAACTCACTTTCAGTCTTCTTATGAATTCTTTCCCCATCACTTTATCCTTTTAAAAAATTTGACCTTATTTGAAAATAGGGTTATTGCAAATGTAATCAAGGTAAAATTTAGGGTGGGCCCTAAACTTACCTTTTGGCCACCTGGAATACTAGCATTCCTTCCCCAGAAAGTCTTCCTGACACCTACTCCCACTTTTCTGTTGTATCACCTCTATGCTTTATTCTTGTTTTAACTTCTGACCTCAGGATACTACATATATCTGTCTTAAAGTCTGCCCCATTTAGCCACTTCTTCTTTTTCACTTTGTTACCTCTCATTCCTCCTTCACATCCCAATTAGCCAATTGGACACTGGTGCTTTTTACCAATCTACCAACCTCATTCTGAGTACTTATTGGCAAAATTAATTAATTCCAAAGCTGGGGAGTTTTGGCCCACCTTAGACTCTGGCTTAAACCCTGCTTTCCCCACAATCAATCTAAACAGAAAGTCCCAAAGACAAAATTAAACCAGGTCCCCTTCTTATTTGGTGACCCTTTATGCTATCAGCTTATTTTTCAGCATAGTCATAGAAAAGAACCTCAAAGATATGTCCCCATTTCATAGTTTGTATTATCCATTGCCTTGAACCTAGACAGGCTCTCTCTGAGCCAAATTCACTTATCTTTGACCTGAGGCACTCTACTCTGGTTGCTGCTTGGAATATGATTAGAGAAGTTGGGACTAACTACATGAAAGGCAATCTTCTATTTTTATGTTTGTTCTTTTGCATTACAAATCCTAAGGGATGGTCTGTTCATGCCTCACTGGGCCCATAATTGAAATACCACTGGGAGATTTCCCCATATTTACTGACAGTTAGATTAACTGCTGTCTATTTCTGGATCTGAAATGACTTTTTCTTTCTGTGAACTTGAACAAATAAGTGTTATAAGTCTTATCCTTTCCTTATAAAATGATGTGCTTATTGCCTATGGATGCTGTTAGGCTTAACAAGGTTGTTATCAAGTGATTATATATCAATCTAAATTCTAAAGCATTTCATGCTTATTTTTATTAGTTGTGCTGTAATACACTTCAATTCAGAAGGCATTTCTTTAGTTATTGGACACCTGCTATTTACTAACATAGTGCTACATGCTATTAGTAATCTATAGCTCCTTAATCAAATAGTAAATGTCCAATATATATTAGATTGATGAATGTATAAGATAGGGTTCCTGTTTTTAAGGAATCCAGAGTTTCTGTGGTCAGGAATACTTTGCTTATTTTGGGCAAAAAGCAATTTACATAAATGAAATGTTTTCAGGCAAGTATAGGGATTTTTGAGGATAGGAGCAAAGAAAAGGACAAGGAACTAATATTTATTAAGTCCTTAATATATACTAAACACTATACTAACATTATTTTTTGTTTTATTATGTAAGAATACTTAACATAAGCACTAGCCTCGTAAATTTTTAAGTAATTTTTAAGTTTGCAGTACGGTTGACTAGAGGTATAATTGTAAAGCAGATCTCTAGAAGATAATCATTTTCCTTAATTGAAATTTTAGGCCTGTTGATTACTCACGTTCTATCCTTCCCTTGATTTTGTATCCTGCAACTTTATTGAATTCATTTATTAGTTCTAACAGTTTTTTAAATGTAGCCTTTAGAAATTTCTACATGTAAAATCATATCATCTGCAAAAAGGCACATTATTACTTCTTCCTTTCCATTTTACATGCCAGTTTTTTTTTGTTTTTGTTTTTTTATTTTATTTTATTTTTAATTGTTTTATTGCTTAAAGTATTACAAAGAGTATTACATATGTCTCCTTTTTTTCTTCTCCCCTTGACCTTCCCCTAGCCTCCCATACCCTCCAGTGTCTTGTGTCCATTGGTTATGCTTATATGCATGCATACAAGTTTTTTCTTGCCTAAGTGCTTTGGCTAGGACTTCAAGAAATATGTTAAATGTAAGTGATGAGAGTGGGCATCCTTGCCTGTTCCTAATCTTTGCAGAAAAGCTTTCAGTTTTTTACTATTGAGTATGATGTTACCTGTGGGCTTTATATATATGATCTTTAGTATGTTAAGATACCTTCCTTCTTTCTCTAGTTTGTTGAGAGTTTTTAATTATGAAAGAATGTTGAATTTTGTAAAATGCTTTTTCTGTATCTATTGAAATGGTCATGTGATTTTTATGTTTTATTCTGTTAGTGTAGTGCATCACATAAATTGTTTTTCATTTGTTGAACTATCCTTGTACTCCAGGGATAAATCCCACTTGATCATGGTGTATAATCCTTTTACTGTTGAGTTCTGTTTGCTATTATATTACTTTGTTGATAATTTTTTGCATCTGTATTCATCAGGGATATTGGCCTGTAGTTTTCTTGTGGTGTCTCTGGCTTTATCAGGATAATGCTGGTCTCACAAAATGAGTTTAGAAGTATTCCCTTCTCTTCGAGTTTTTGGAAGAGTATGAAAATGCCAGGCATTAATTCTTCTTCAAATGTGTGGTAGAATTCACCAGTAAAGCCATCTGGTCCTCAGCTTTTCTTTGCTGTTGTTCAGAAGTTTTTGATTATGGATTCAGTCACTATACTAGTTATAGGTCTGTTCATACTTACTATTCCTTCATGATATAGTCTTGATAAGTTCTATGTTGCTATGAATTTATCCATTTCTTCTAGGTTACCCAGTTTGTTGGTGAATAAGTGTTCATAGTAGTTTTTATGATCCTTTTTTATTTCTATGGCATCAGTTATAATGTCTTCTCTTCCATTTCTGATTTTATTGAGTCTTGTATCTTTTTTTCTTAGTCTAAGTCAGGGTTTGTTATTTCCTTCCTTCTGCTAACTTTGGGCTTAGTTTGTTCTTTTTCTAGCTTTATTTATAAAGTTTATTTGAGATATTTTTTTGAGATATTTTTTAATATAGGTATTTGTTGTAAAAAAATTTCCCTTAGTACTGCTTTTGCAGCATCCCATAAATTTTGGCATGTTATGGTTGATGTTATTGTTTTTTTTTTTTGTCTTATGCATTTTCTAATTTTCTTTGTGATTTCTTCTTTGATCCAACGGTTGTTGAAAAGTATGTTGTTTAATTTCCACATATTGTGAATTTTTGGTTTTCCTTTCTGTTATTGATTTATAGTTTCATTCCACTGTGGTAAACAAAAATAATGTGGAAAAGATACTTGGTATAATTTCAATCTCCTTAAATTTGTTAAGACATTTTGTGACCTAACATGTGATCTATCCTAGAGAAAGTTCTGAGTGCACTTCACTCATTCAACCAGTCACCAAGTCCTATAGAGTCTACCTGTGTTATCCCCCTAACCATCCTCTCCTATGTCTTCACTGCTATTGCCTCAGTCTAGGCTCTCACTACTCATCACTTGAACAATAAGAGCTTCCTAATGGGAATCTCTGGCTCAAGTCCCTTCCTGTTCTATTTCACCATCCCCTAATTCCACCTCCCAACATTGCTATCCTGGCTTGGATTATAGAGCCTTGTCTGAGTTGATTTCAATCAGTTGTACCATCTTTTTTTTACTTTTTTATTGATTTTTCACAGAGAGGAAGGGAGAGAGATAGAAAGTTAGAAACATCGATGAGAGAGAAACATCGATCAGCTGCCTCCTGCACATCTCCCACTGGGGATGTGCCCGCAACCCAGGTACATGCCCTTGACCGGAATCGAACCTGGGATCTTTCGGTACGCAGGCCGACGCTCTATCCACTGAGCCAAACCGGTTTCGGCCAGTTGTACCATCTTAAAAACTCATTTATACCCTGAGAATTCTAGGCCACAATAAAGCCAATTTTTCTTGTAATTCATTAAAAGCACCAAACTTTTTTGCACCTTAATCTTTATACAAACTTCTTAGCTTCAAATAAATATCCCTTTTTTATTTTTCTCCTAAATAAATGTCTACATACCCTCAGAGAATGAACTCAAATGCAATCACCTAGTGAGATCTTCCTTGACTCCTTGAGATAGAATTATTTATACCTTCTTCTGTGTTCACCTTCCCACCTCATATATGTACTATTATTACTTTTAATGCACTGTGAAAATTTTGTTGTTTGTACTAATGATACTCTTTTAATTTGAGGGCTTCTTTTTTTAAAAAAATGTTTTAACTGATTTATTTTTAGAGAGCGAGAGAGAGAAACATTGATTGGTTGCCTCCTGCATGCCTCCTACTGGGGATCAAGCCCACAACCTCTTGATGCATTGGACGATGTTCTACCAACAGAGCCACACTGGCCAGGCTTGAGTGCTTCTTAACAGCAAGGCCATTTATTATCATCTGTTTTATTCTAAAATATTTTGAATATTCACAAAAGCATAGTTAATAATATAATAAACACCTATCGACTCACCTTTTGGCTTTGTCATGTTTGCTTCAGATCTTTTTTTTAATAAATAGGATATTACAGATATATTGAAGACCTCTGTGTACCTTCTCTCATCCCATTCCCTGTCTTGCTATAAATATCCACCACCCTGAATGTGCTGTCTCTTATGCCCACACGTTTTTATGTTTGACACATATGTGTGTATCCATAAACAATAAATTTGCAAGCTTCTAAAAAAAAGTTTTTTAAAAAAAATGCTATCATCCTGTGTGTACCCTTCTGCAACTGAATTTTTCTTTTTACTCATTACTGTTTGGGGGATTTAGCCACATAGGTAGATATGGTATCCCTTCATTAATTTTAACTAGTACATAGTACTGTTTTATGAGCATAGCTTGACTTATCTGTTTTTCATTGATCTTTAGGCCTTTGTAATTTTTAATATCTGTCTCCTTGAGGACATACAATGGTTTCTCTAGAGTATAGAAGTGTTGGGTCGCAGGATATGAGCATCTTTCACCTCAGGACATATGGCCACATTGTTGGTCACAATAATTACACTTACTTAGGCTCCTCAGCATAGAGAATTCCTCTTGCTCTGTTTTTCCCTTTGCCTAGCAAGAATCTGGCACACAGGAGAGGTACTACATCTGCTAATAGTCACTGAACAAAAAGTAAATGATGCTTGAATTTATATAAAGTGAGCTAGAAGTAGCAGAAATACAAGTATAGTACTTTTAAGAGAACCATCAACAATAGAAGGTCTAGACATGTGCCATTTAAATGTAAATTAATTAAAATCAAATTAAATTAAAATTCAGTTCCTCAGTTATACTAGCCACATTCAAATGCATGATTACCACATGTGGCTGGTGGGTGTTGGCTACCACATTTGGCAGCATATATAGAGAACCTTTCCACCAGGACAAAAAGTACTATTGGACAGTGCTGATAGAACAATAGGTCTTTCTCTTTTCCTCTCTTTCCCTATCCCCACTCTCCACCTTCCTCAAGCACCTAGGACTTGCACAGTACCTTCTGGATGCCCAGAATTCTCACCAAGCATGCCTTCTTGGGTTGGAATCCTGTAAGTCATAATTTTTCATCTGATTTTTTCATTTTGAAAAATTATGATGAAATATATAGAAATCAAATTAACCACTTGAACTATTTTCAAGTGTACAGTTCAATAGTATTAAGTATATTCACATTGTTGTACAACCATTACCACCGATCTCCAGAACTTTTTCATCTTCCTCACTGAAAGTCTATAATCATTAAACAATAATGACCCATGTCCTGGCCCCTTTCTCAGCTTGGAAAGCATACTTGACAATACTATCATGACTCTGGAAGAACCAACCTTCACTTCCCCTATTGGTTAGTAGTGTGTTTTCCTTTCTCATGCTTTGGGTAGCCGTTTCATTTCTAAGACAAGGGGGAGAAAAGACTTCTGAGACTCAGTTTGCAGCGGGGAATGCTCTACAAGCAGAGTGGGGGTAGGGAAGAACTTTTCTGGAAAACAATGATTCTATTTGGCTTTTTCAAAAGTACGTATTACCATAATAAGAATGACTCAGCTGCTAACAAAAATACAGTCACAGAGAAGAACCTGATTGAAGCATAATTGATTATATTGGACAATTACAAATGCCCTTATTAAATAATTGCATTTAAACCACATGATAGTTTTATAACTGATTTATAAAAACAAAATTGTGAAAGTTTAAGTGACATAATTGTTCTCAGTATCACTACAATTTTCAAATGAAGCAATTTAGCCTTAGAAGCAATTTCACTTTTCATTGTGATGTTATTTTGGTGTCAGGCTGCAAGCTTTTGTTCCATTTGAGTTCTAGGAATGAGGATTAACCCTTCCCTCTCCTTGGCTGGGGCAAGGTTGCATTTTTCTAATGTACTAGTCCTTCACATGTGCTGCAGACCCAGTAGATTATAAAGAGAATGATTTGCAACCATTTATATGATTTTCATTTAATGAGAATGTGGTAGTTTCTGTATGGATGTAGGAGATAGAAATCTTTCTTAGATTAGGGGTATTTCTGAACTCAGAACAAAAATGGCAAAACAAAGTATCTTCTATTTTAAGGTATCAAATAATGTTAAGACTGCAAAGTTTTCTCTAAAAATTACATCCCCACTGGAAACCGTATGGGAAATGGTCCAGTATCTCTGGTACATCTCCTAGAATGTTAATCAAAGGTCTATATTTTCAGATGCATGAATAAAGGACCTCAGAACAATCAACAGATAAAGTCAATACCATTAACATTCCTTTATTTAATGTCTGTAAATTAAATGGTTTTATATAGCTACCGTCTCCATATCACACACAACTCCCAAGGCATGTTCTACACAGGTAATAAGAGCTAAACCTGCTGTATTTCATTTCAGTCTTGTTGATAGCATTTATCAGCAAAATCTGGCTAAATACAGAATATGCAACTTAAGCCTGATCATAACTGGGCTGCAGAGGAGGAGAGTGGGGGATTATCCGGAGACTGGAGCACAAATATAAGATTGTATTGTCATTGTGTGCTATAGGCCTTTGGCAAACTGTAGTGTAAGCCCCAGCTGACAGGCCTTTTCACAACTGACAGGGGAAAATATGAAATTTAAATTCTTCATGACAGATAAATCTGCTGAATGAAAAGAAGACCAATAGGATAACAGTGGGACAAAAAACATATTGCTTTTGGGTAACTCCCTTAAATCTACCTCTTTTGTAAACATACAAAATAGGCATTCAATGAATATCTTCTAAACTCCTACCTATCAGCTTTGCTAAGCAAGCTGTTAAGTTGGAATGATAAAATAAGCATTTTTTCTTCAGCAGATGAATACAAAGTCTTATAAAACAGGGGTGGCAGATTAAATTTAATATGTGGGCATGAAAGACATTTCCTGAATGACTATCAACTGGAGTGGATTTCTTGAACCAAAGTTGACATGTTACTATTGTAGAAGGCTTATTAATTGAGATATTAAATTTACCTAATCTACCATGATTGGGATCTTTGTCAAATTAAAAAAATATATGACTATAAGTAATTGCTCTTTTCTGTCAGTGGGTTGGTCCCAAGTCCATGAAATGTAACCAGAGATCATCTCTTAGGATTAATATCATTGGTCTTTATATTGGTGATACATACCTTCTACCCTTGTCAAGGGCCCTGGGGCCTCCAGGGGTCTAGGGTTCTTTGCCTTTCCCATGCTCATTTAGCATTGGCATTTTTCCCTAGGAAAATTAATTCTGGTTGGCTATACTAGTTCTGTCCAAGTCCAGTGACAGCCTCAAATCATGAGACGCCATATGAAACTAAGGAAGGTTTCTTGAATAGCTTTTTAAAAATTCTTGCAGCTATTTGGCTATTTATTATGTAACCTCACTGCTCGTTGGTATCTCCTGGAGGAAGCCTTCTGAGCAGCACTACTTCTAGGGGGAGAAGAGGGATTAATACAGGCTTCTTAATGCAGCCTGCTTCCTTTATTAATGAATGGCTGGACTGCCTTGGCAAATCCCAGGGAAAGTTGATAAATAATGTCTGGTTAAGATAGCCCAAAGCAAGTTTCAGGACCTAAGAGCAGATCTGCCTTGAACTGTCAGTTTCCTTGGTTGCCATGTAATTCGTAGCTAATCTCCAGCACGAAAATCAAGGTAAGAATGAGAGAGAGACAGTGAGGGGGTGGGGGTGGGGAGAATAACAAGGAGGAGGAGAAGAGGAGGAGGAGGAGGAGGAGGAGGAGGAGGAGGAGGAGGAGGAGGAGGAGGAGGAGGAGGAGGAGGAGGAGGAAAGGACAGGGGTAAGGGAGGGAGGGAAAGTGGGAAGGAGGAACAAAAAAAGAATGAATGGGTGAAAAGAAAAATAAAACAGATAAGGCTTCCGAGGGTCCTTTTTCTCTGAGACTTCAAGCCCTAACTAGTGTGGGTTCTTCCTCCAGCCAGACAGTCTCAGAATGACTGGCAGCAGGACTAGGGCACAATCTCAGACCATGGAGTCTCTCAGCAGTCACAGGAGGAAGAAAGACAATGAGAGATCCAGATTTACAGACTATAAAAAGGAGGGAAAGGAGGAGGAGGCAGGGACGGGGGGGGGGGGGGGGGGGGGGGGGGGGGGGGGGCCGGCCCGCGCTAAGGGGAGGGGGAAGGGGAGGAGAAGGGGAGGAGAAGGGGAGCCAGCCTGGAGTCTGAGAGAAGAATCCAGGCGCCACGGTGTAGCAGCTGCCTCAGGTATGCTAGCCAGTCTCAGCTCGTTCCCAGCTCTTTCTGGCAAGCCCGAGGCTCAGGCTCACACACACACACACAACACACACACACACAGAACTGTGTTGGTTGTAAGAAAGTTTTTGGCCTGTTCGCAGCAGTGCCTTTCAGATACTCACTGAGAGACCTGGGCTTGCTGGGCACTGCTTTGCATGATTGTGGTAAAATGCCTAAGACCTTGGTAAATAACAAAATCTATTCAAATACAAAGGGATTTAACTTACTCTAAAGATTATTATGTTTTGTCTGCTGGATTAAAAGTGCTTCCAAAGTTATTAGAGAAACTCAACATTAGCACTTACCTTTCTATAAAGAAACAAACCACACACATACAAAGGTCCAGCATTATACGGTAATTATCCAAAATGCTACCCCTTGGAATAATAAGGATGCTGTGTGTTTACACTGCATCTTTCTTTTCCAAAGAATTCAAAGAGCTTCACCACCCATATCCCATTATTCCTATCAACAATCTTCAATGAGCTATGCGGGTGGCAAGGATAATTATCTACATTACATGGGAGTAACTGAGGCACAGAAGAACATTCAGAATCACACAGTAAAGATATAGCAATTTTGGACTTAGCATATAAAATATTAATTATCAAGTGTTTTGCTATTTAAGTATATGTTCCTCTTTTCCATCATGATTTTCTAAACACAATTTGCAGGGTTTCCTTTTCTAGGGACTTGTCTCTGACCTCGATTTGGTGTAATCTCTACCTTAGCACTTTTCAGTGTGTTGTAATACTTCATTTCTTTACCTACCTCTTTCCTGAAGTTATATTCTTCTTGAGGTCTGGGACTTGCTCATCTGTGTTCTTCCAGTGTTTGGAACATGACTGATGCTGCTTAAATGCCTGTTGGTTAAATGAATGAAAGAAAAAGAATAAATGAATGAATGGACAATCTTCTAATAAGAATTCTTGACAAGGTAACAATAAATGCGAATTTGAGCTTAAACTAAGTATCTCCCATCTGATTTTATCTTTGCTGTGACAAATATGTCCACCTCACAGGCCTTCCTTTCAAAATCCAGTGAATACATTTAGAGCTAATTCCTTCCCTGCCTGGGCTGTTTAGTTTATTGTTTGGAACAATAAACTAAGACTCATGGAAATACTAGGGCTCCAGATGATCTATTGTAATTATTTCCCCCATAGCCTTCTTTTTTGATGTCTAAGGGAAAGCATTTAGGTGTGGAGGTTTGGGGAAGTATTAATATATAGTTATTATGCTGTCTCCCAAACCCTTTCCTCTGGCTATTGAATTTTAAAGCCAGGTTGTTATTTGGAGTGAGGAGGGGGTGTGGACCCCAAAATAACAATGGAAACAATGATTACTCTTCAAGGAGACTACAAATTTAACTCTCTTTTATACATTTTTTCAGTGATCAATACAAAAAAGGCAGGGTAATGTATGTTAATCTTTACCAGATGTACTTTATGTATCCCCTTACATTGGAAGCCTAGCAGGAGTAGAATGTCACAACAGACATTTACTGAAATACCTGGGGAAATGTAACAAAAAGTGTTAGAGGAAAATGGTCTTTCAGCTAAATTACCTAATATATTTGCTAATGGTATCTGATTTAAAAGCCATAAAAATAACAAGTTAAAAGCACATTAGAAGATGTGTTATATTTATAAGTGTTTGTCACCTTGGCAACAAAAGCTATATTCCAAATCTAACACTAGCTATGATGGGCCAAGACCTTTTAAAATTGGTAAATACTTGTATATGGCAATGATCTGCATTCAGCTACTGAATGTGAGAACTAGAAAAGGCAAGTTCTTCATGGCATAGTAAGTTGTTTGCTAGCTTTCTACTATGGATAAGCTTTTTCTTTCTATTAGCAACTGGTTATTCTTAACAAGAAAAACAATTCATTTTCAAATAAAGCATCAATCTTAATCCTTTCTTGCACTCAGAAATGCAGATATAATAGCTTGGAGATTCCTAAAGGTAGAGTTTATTTATCAACCTTACACTTCAATTTATCAACCATAGCCTGATCTTTGTTCATGAATGAAACACCACAGGTGCATAATATAAAATTGATCTTATGGTACAAAAATTCATTCTCCTAAGTATCTAGATGGAATATGTCTAGTTAAATAGGGATCATGCACAAAGTAAGTTTTCACATACATTTATCTCCCAAGTGAGATGCATAGGACTGAAAAATTATCTTTTACTATGTCTCATTAAAATTCTGCTTCCTATTGTTGTATTTAGTAAACATGATGATTTGGTGATGGGACCCATGATTTAAAAGATGGATTGTGGATACACTTGAAATAGCTTTGGAGTTGGACTCTTACTATTTCCCCTAATTTTTAAAGCTCCAATCTGATTTCCAAATCCTATAAAAATAGTTTGGGTTACGTGCCAGTCAAAGATTATAATTCTAAGAGTCTAACTAAATTCCCATGTGGTTGAACCAATTTTTAGAAGTAAACCATGGAAAAGGTCTGGGTAAACACACATTCTCTGTGGGCTGTCGCTGTTCACTGGGAGCCTAGACAAGTTGTCTCTACAGCCAGCTTGGGAAAACTCAAGCCCAAACTTGTGATCTGTGATCATGCTCAGCAAGCTTTCAGATAGATGGGCCACTGTAAGGGCCTAAGACTATCACCCATAAGCCACTTTCTCTAACACAAGGAGAGTATTAGAAGAATAAATTAATAAAAATTCCCTACCATACCTGTCCACACTAAATATTTCCAGGAAGTATGTCATTCCTTCCTTTTTATTTTCTAAGAAAATAAAATAGTGCACTAGGAGAATGTTCTATTAGAGGACAGAATTAGCTTCCAGCCTACAATTTATAAACAAAAGTACTAGCTTTGAGTTCAGTTATAAATCATGTGAACAGAACTGGCAAAATACATTCAAACATAAGTTAACCAAATTTACCTTCCATTGACTGAAGGTCAAGAATTACATGGATTGACATGTATTCCAGTACAGAAATATATTTTTCATTTGATAGATAAATGTAACTCATCTTTTGAGATTGTGTTCTGGTTATACACCCTTACCAGTAAGCCCTTTGCTTAACTCCTAATGAATCAAACTATCAAGCCATAATTTGTTGGCAAACAAAAAACCATTTTTGCCTTAAAATGAATTTCAAATAAGCCTAGATGAAAATTATTGCATCTGGTTTAAAATTCATCACATATCATATTATTTAAAGCAGTTACTACATTGTTTCATCTTACCATTCAGAAAATACAAGCACAAGACTATCTATAGCCTGAATTTCACCAAATATAGAGAAGCAGGGTACTTCATAATAACTATCTAAGCTGACTAAAAAATACAACACGCATCATCACTCAAATTTCTTCCTAAGGGAATAATAGGCCCATGAGGGAAAAGATTGATTTTTCTCAACTTTATATCCTCTGCATAGTAAGTAAACAGTAAATATTTGTAGAATTGAAAATAAATGTTACATAGATGAACTTCAGTAAGACTATTTTATGCATTAGCCATGATACCTACAAGTTAAGAATGACTATCTACATAAATACGTAGCCAAGAAGAGATGTAAGAAGTAGGAGTAAAACAAAATAACATGATCCATTTCCATTTTGTTGATGCTTATGTGTAGACATATTTGCCTTTTATTTTTTAAATATATTTTTTATTGATTTTAGAGAGGAAGGGAGAGGGAGAGAGAGATAGAAACATCGATGATGGAGAGAATCATTGATTGGCTGCCTCCTGCACGCACCATACTGGGGATTGAGCCTATAATCCGGGCATGTGCCCTGACCAGGAATCAAATCATGACCTCCTGGTTCATAGGTCGATGTTCAAAGATAAATATGTTGCTACACCAGCTGGGTAATATATTTACCTTTAAGACTTAGAAGATGAGTAAAAATTAGGTAAGGTGCATGGGGCCACAGTAACATAACCCAGCAACTTGCCTTGCTGGAGTGAAAGTTGTAGGTGTAAGTGAATAGGAAGCATGGTTAAGTAGGTAGGGTGGGGCCAATTGTAGACAAAGGAAACTAACATTTGAGGAGTACCAGGCCTTGCGTACTGTTTCCCTCTGATTATTCTTCATGACAAGACTGGCCATACCATGAAGTGGGCATGGGCACGATCATCTTTGCTTATAGAAGGGAAAGAGTCTCAGAAAGTTCAGAAGCCTGACTCAGTGGCTCTCAGCAAGTGCACAGCAAAGATGAGATACAATCCAACATTCTTTCCCCTCCACTATATTGTATTGAAAACCAGGCAGGAAGATATAGAAATTAACTCACATAGTAGCAATGGCATATAAACCAAGTATAAAAAAGTCGAATCTAAATAAACAATTTTAAAATACAAATGGCTCAATAGGACCCTTAACTTCCCAGGGATTTTTCTATGGGTGAAATGAGCTACACTATCACATAATCATGTTCTTAAGCCTCAACAGGGCGACCTGAGTAATTTTCAGTTACAAATTTTTAAGTGGTACTGATTAAGACTTTGCTGCTTCGGGTGTTACTGTTCATCATTCCAGAAAACCCCAGGTCTGATTTGGAAAACATAAAATATTCCAAAGGCTGATCTCATTATGGGAATTCAGATATTGTCTTTTACTGGCCATCTGACAAATATGCTGCTACCCGCCTCCCTTTGTGGTTTACATGCTGCTTCCGTGTACACAGTACTGGCATCCCATTCGGAAGTCGATTGTTGTGCTTTGGTTTATGTTTCATACAACAACTGCCCTGAGCCACTTCTAAGAGAGGATAATGACAAATTTGAAATTTTCTCTCCAGGAAAGGAGGCTGTGGTGAAAATGTGAGATGACATTTAAGCAACTACCATTAAAGGCATTTTAATTTCCTGTTGACAAACATGATTTTCCAAATGATTTAGAGTGAAGTTTCTGGGCTGACAGCCATGCAGCCTATGTAGGACTATGTTTTCTGGTTCTATGAAAGTGCTAATGAAATCTCTCTTCTTCTGTTGCTTATTTTTCAGGGAGAAGCTTACTGCCTTAAAAACCACAGTGCTATTTGGCTGGATTCTGATTCCCCAGTTTCTACTCTCACTTCCCTCTAGAGTTCCTTGTCCCCATCTCCAGGACCAGGCTCTCCTAATCCCAAACACCAATTTTAGGCTAGGGATATGAGTGCTTGAAGGAGCACTGACTCCCCACTCAGCAGCCTATGTATCATTTCAGGGAAAGCAGCCTAGTTAGTTCTTAGGCCCCTGCTCTGTAACCCGGAGTTTTACCTTGTTCCTGTGATTCAGTCTCCACCTCGGCCTCCACTAACTTTAGTAAATGTTTTCCTGTCTTGGATGCTGCCTATCTTTCTGGCTTGCTCGATATTCAGCCTCTCTTAAAAGTGACTCCCTGTTGAGCTCTTGTTAACATTTCCTCTCTGGCCTCCTATTATACTCAGAGTCTGGGACTTAACGCCTGCTTTTCTGCTCGTCTGGATGTTTAGTTTTGTTTTCAATATCACGTAGTACAATGCCCTCATTTTCCAGACAAGACAATCAAAATGTAAGAAAGTTGGGAGATGTGTCCAAGGTCTCAACACTAATCACTGGAACCATTGGCTAAGGTTATTAGGTGCCTCCTTTCAAGAGATTTTTATTTAATATGTCAAGAGATCTTATAGAAAGTTCTCCCCTAGCTTCTTAAAAATGTTAAATAAAAAGTAAAATACCTATTCTTGTTCAAAGGTATTAGTCTATGGGGGGGGGGGGTATTGTTCATTGTTTTAAGAAATACATTTAAAAAAATGCTAACATTATTTTATCAGTTATCCCATTTCTAAACTGATATTATGATAGACCTCCATTTTATTAAAATGGTCTCTTTTTCTTCAGAAGAATTTTTGCTGTAGTATAAAAATGAGGACTTTTTCCACTTCAAATACTTGGTTTTTGCTATTCTGGCTTATGAATTCTAGCTGAGAACTTAATCATTTTATTTCTCAATTTCTATGTTTCACCTCCATCCCAATTTTAACAGTCCTTTAATTCCTGGGAAAGAATTTTTCACCATTTTCCCCCCTAGGCCTTTACCATATCCATAGAGCCTTTTGATAAGTCTATTACATTTGAAAACAACTTATATTAAAATACAAACTCTCAGTGATTTAAAAAAAAATCAATACTGTCCTGTGTTTTAAATGCATATATGGGGACTAGAGATATTATGTCTTCTAAAAAGGTTTTCATTTAATATAATTTACTAGCAGGATACTTGGAGTATCCAAGGAGTAAGACAAAATAACATGGTCCATATACACATTATTGCTTGTGGTTTAATTTGGTACTAGAGGCCCGGTGCACAAAAATTTGTGCACTGGGGTGGGGGTGGTCCCTCTGCCCAGCCTGTGCCCTCTTGCAGTCTGGGACCACTCGGGGGATAACCACCTGCTGGCGTAGGCCCGCTCCTCAGGGGATTGGGCCTAAGCTGGCAGTCAGACATCCCTCTGGCAGTCAGGGAGCCCTCGGGGGATGTCCATTTGCCAGCGGGGAGCAGGCCTAAGCTGCAGTCGGACATCCTTAGTGCTGCTGAGGAGGCGGGAGAGGCTCCCACCACCACTGCTGTACTGGCAGCCATCAGCCTGGCTTGTGACTGAGCAGAGCTCCCCCTGTGGGAGCGCACTGACCACCAGGGGGCAGCTCCTACATTGAGCGTCTGCCCCCTGGTGGTCAGTGTATGTCATAGTGACCAGTCATTCCCAGTCATTCTGATGTTAGGGTCAATTTGCATATTACCCTTTTATTATATATGATGATAGAGGCCTGGTGCATGGGTATGGGCCGGCTCGTTTGCCCTGAAGGGTGTCCCGGATCAGGGTGGGGGTCCCGCTGGGGTGCCTGGCCAGCCTGGGTGAGGGGCTGAAGGCCGTTTTCAGAGTGGCCACACCCCCTTCAGGGAGAGGGGTCCTGCTGGGGTGCCTGGCCAGTCTGGGTGAGGGGCTGATGGCTGTTTGCAGGCTGGCTATGGCCTCCAGCCATCCAAGCTCCCAGTGGAGGCTGGCTGGAAGCAGGTATCTGGGGTTTATTTATCTTCTGTAATTGAAACTTTATTGCCTTCAGCGGAGGCCAGAGCTGGCTAGGGCAGGCAGGAAGCTTGGCTTCCTCCATCACCAGGGCAACCAAGCCTCCTGCTTGCTCCAGCTCCATGGCTGCTGGCTGCCATCTTGGTTGGGTTAATTTGCATATAGTCGCTCTGATTGGCTGGTGGGCATGGCTTGTGGCATAGCAAAGGTATGGTCAATTTGCATGTTTTTATTTTATTAGATTAGATAATAAGTAAAGCAATAAAGATTTACTTTATTTTATCCTATCACTATGGATAATCTAATAGAAAATGGAAATAACAAGACATTACAATGAGATCGGATGTGCTGAGAATCTGCGTTGAATTTTATCTGCCCATCCCTCCTGCTTTCTTCTGGAATACTAAAAGATCATCCTTATATGCCACTCACCTGGTCACCTGCACTCTCACACCTGCTCTACACAACACCTTTTAGTTCTTAACTCTGTTCCTTTTATGTCCCAGTCATTTGGATGTGACTCTGTGGTCATATGCGCAGTATCAGGACGGACCAATCTCAGAGGCATCTGACTTTTATCTAACTGTAACTTTGTCTTTCAGGAACTAACTGCAGTCAAAGACAAGGCCAATCTTTTGTTGTTGTTGTTTTGTTTGTTTTCTTTTTTAAGAATGTCTTCCCTATGCAACCCTACCCAAAAGCCTTAAAACTATATTTTCTTCTCAAAGTCTTAAAATTTTGAAGTTTTGCCATTCATAGCTACATCACTAAACCATTTTGGGGTGTGTGTGTGTGTGTGTGTGTGTGTGTGTGTGTGTGACAATAAAGTGCAATGGGCTTTTTTTTTTTTCTTCCCATAACTAGTTTTATCAGCATATCGAAGAGACTAGTCCACTCTTTCCTCACTGGTCCTGATTGCCAGCCCAGTTATACATGAAGTGAATCTCTACCTGGATATTCCATTCTGTTCTGTTGGTTTCCCCAAAGTAACACCATTACTTTACCTTCTTTATCATTGCTTTAGAATAAATTGATATCTTATTCTACTAGTACTTCAGGAGTATCTTGACTTTTCCTAGTTTTTATCCTTCCAAATATATTTTAAAATCAACATTTCAACTAAAACACTGTTTGCTATATGAGTATCAGACAAAAATTATTATAAGAAAATCTCTTTGATTCCTTGTAAAATTTGGATTCTTATGACAAATTTTATTACTCCTGTATTCTTGATGACATCGGTACACTGCTAGAGATACAAATTTACAGAGGGGAGGGTCTCATTGCCCCAGTTAAGGTCAAATGGCCGCTTCAGCCATGGTGGTAGTCATGGGAGGGCATGGCCCCATGATTGACCTTTCCCAGAAACTCCTAAAGTAGAGAAGCAGTAGATGTCCAAAGGACAAAGTGCCAGGAAAACAAAATATATCAATTGTTTGTTCCAGTGCACTGGTCTGATCCTTGCCTCAAGTATTTTGGAATGAACACTTATGCCATAAAGCTTTTGTAAAACCCTAAAAGTAAAACATACTTGGTTTTGTCAAAATTATAGATCTTTCAGTTACATAGGTAAATTTTGCTACATGTTTTAAATATCTAATTTTACAGGTATAGAAAGTGAAGTTCTTTAGGAGTATAAAGGGTTTCCTTTGCATTACATCACACAAATGAATATAGGGACCATATATGTAGGCCTTTCTTCTGGAAGTGTTCCTTTACATGCTTTAATAATTAGAGTGTTCTTTAACTAGCTTTTTTTATATAGGAAGTGTATTTTGGATCTTCATCCATATATAGCACTTACGCACAGCACATTTCAGAGAGCAGCCTGACTTACACCTACCTGCCTTACCTGATGTTTGCATCTGTAAGGCCCCTGAGCTGTCACAATGACAATGTTATTTAAACTTAATTCACAGGCCCCCAGAAAAGAAACTTTCTCCCATACTGCTCAGGAAAAACTTCATGCCAAGACACTGGAAATAAAGTTGCTGCCAAAGGTGGGATTGTGACCCACAACATATTGTGTTCCCCAAAGTTACCAAGGGCTGAAACCATTACCAATGTGAATTCCTCATTTGCTTGGCCAGGGTTTGGGGATGATTGAAGGAAATTCTTCATTTCTAGGTCTCTCTCTCTCTCACTTTCCCTTCCCCTTGCACCTCCAGTGATGATGGTGTTACTGATTACAGTTCTTTACTCTCTCCAGGATCTCCTACTCCCCTGGCCCCCAATGCCCAGGCTATATGACCTCCTTTGACCAGCTGGATGCTTACACCTGTCATGGACACTTAGGGTTAAAGCATGTTGGTGCAGCGGAGTTTGCTCTCTCTTGGGCCTCTGTCTTGGCCATGAGAAAAGCTGATTGAGCAGAGCATCCTGGCTGCATCAGGAAGAGAAGCCCAGGTGATCTCAGCCAGGCAGGGGCATCTGACTTCCCTCCTCATTTGCATATGTGTGAGAAAGCCTAGAGAAGAGCAGGGCTGATCCACAGATGTGCGTAAGTACGTGCTTATTGTTGTATGCCACTGAGATTTTGTGATTGTTTATTATTTGGTACTAGAGGCCTGGTACACAGATTTGTGCACCGGTGGGGTCCCTCAGCCTGGCCTGCGCCCTCTCGCAATCCCCTTTCGCAATCCGGGACCCCTCAGGGGATGTAGCAGTGCCAAAGTGGCAGGCAGCCAGGGAGGAGCCCGAGCTGGGGCCACCAACCCGCCACTCCTGCTCATCCTGGTCCTGCTGCGCCTGTTGCCGCTGCCACTTGGTAGTGCTGCCGCAGAGGCGGGAGAGGCTCCCACTACCACAGGTGTGCTTGCCAGCCATAAGCCTAGTGTCTGGTGCCTGACAGTCAGCTGAGCAGCACTCCCCCTGTGGGAGAGCACTGACCACCAGGGGGCAGCTCCTGCATTGAGCATCTACCTGCTGGTGGTCAGTGTGCATCATAGTGACT
The DNA here is from genome assembly GCF_014108235.1 of Myotis myotis. Classification (NCBI taxonomy): domain Eukaryota; kingdom Metazoa; phylum Chordata; class Mammalia; order Chiroptera; family Vespertilionidae; genus Myotis; species Myotis myotis. The sequence goes on from NW_023416315.1 coordinate 35,530,264, forward strand.
GGTCCACCAGTTGTTGGGTCATTGGGTCACTTAGGCTTTTATATATATAGACTAGAGGCCCGGTGCACAAAAAGTTGTGCACTCGGGGGGGAGGGGGGTTCCCTCAGCCCGGCCTGTGCCCTCTCAGAGATAACGCCCTGCTGGCTTAGGCCTGCTCCCGCGTGGCAGAGGGCAGGCCCAATCCCTAGGTGCAGCCCCTGGTCGGGCTCAGAGCAGGGCCGATTGGGGAGTTGGGGCGCCTTCCCCTGTCATGCACAGAGCAGGGCAGATTGGGAGGTTGTGATGCCACCCTCAGTCACGCTCAAGGTAGGGCCGATTGGGGGGGTTGGGGCACCACCCCCTGTCACACTCAAGGCAGGGTCGATGGGGAGGTTGCAGCACCACCTCCTGTCACGCACAGAGCAGGGCCCATCAGGGGGGTTGGGGCTCCGTACCCTGTCACGCACAGAGCAGGGTCAATCAGGGGGTTGGGGAGCTCCCCCCTGTCATGCACAGAGTAGGGCCGATCAGGGGGTTGAGGGGCTCTCCCCTGTCACTCACAGAGTAGGGCTGATAGGGGAGTTGGAGCACCGACCCTGTCACACTCAGGGCAGGGCGGATCAGGGGGTTGGGGCGCCACCCACTATCACCAACAGAGCAGGGCCGATCAGGGAGTTGGGGCGCCGCCACTCTCACACTCAGGGCAGGGCCGATGGGGAGGTTATGGCTCTACCCCGTCACACACAGTGCAGGGCCCGTGGGGGGGGGGGGGGGGTTGGAGCACCGCACCCTGTCACACACAGAGCAGGGCCGATCAGGGAGTTGGGGTGCCCTCCCCTGTCACGAACAGAGCCGCAGGGCGATCAGGGGGTTTGGGCGCTGCCCCCTGTCACACTGATCCCAGTGCCGGGAGGCCTCTCGGCTCCGCTGATCCTGGTGCTGGGAGGCATATTACCCTTTTACTATATAGGATAGAGGCCTGGTGCATGGGTGGGGCTAGCTGGTTTGCCCTGAAGGGTGTCCTGGATCAGGGTGGGGGTCCCCACTGGGGTGCCTGGCCAGCCTGGGTGAGGGGATGATGGCTGTTTGCAGCTGGTCACACACCCTTCAGGGTGGGGGTCCTCACTGGGGTGCCTGGCCAGTCTGGGTGAGGGGCTGAGGGCTGTTTTCAGGCTGGCGGGTGACGGAAGCTCCCAACTGCTCTTTTTTTTCTTTTATTTTTATTCTGGGCCAGCTTTAGCTCTGAGGCTCCAGCTCTTAGGCCTCTGCTGCTGCTGAAAGAAGGTATCTGGTTTGTTTAGGTTCTATAATCGAAACTCTGTATCAACTCCAGCTCTGAGATCCTGGCTCGCTGAAAGCTGATTTCTGGGGTTTTGTTTAGCTTCTGTATTTGTTACAATGTTTCTTAAACTGCAAGCTCAGAGGCTGGCAAGGCAGGCGGGGAACGTTGGAGTCCTCCGTCACTAAAGCAAGGAAGCCTCATGTTAGTTTCAAGCTGCCTGGCTGCTGGCTGCCATCTTGGCTGGCAGTTAATTTGCATATCACCCTGATTAGCCAATGGGAAGGGTAGCGGTCGTATGCTAAATACCATGTTTCTCTTTTATTAGATAGGATTATTGCAGTGGTGGCTAATGAATTCACTCCCAATTCCCCACTTCTCTCTCTCCCTCTTTCTCTTCCTCTCACTGTCTTTTCCTGTATGTCTCATCTTTGATCCTGGTCCCTTTGGTATACCAGTTGTCCACTAGGTAGTAACATAAATCTCAGGTGATCTACATTTGAAGTTTATCACAACAAAGAAAAGGAGTCCATATAAATGGATTTGAGTAGGTGAATCTTACTAGCAATGCCTCTTCTCTAGCAGGCATTTCTGAAATATTTTAATTATTCACTTGTATATGTCACTATCATTGTAATTTTTACTACAACACCACATATGACAAATCAAGGCATATAAAAAATGGTATTGAAGGTAACTCTGACTTGTAAGCCATTTATCATCCCACACATATTATGGGATTTTCCAGGAGATAATCAATAATGTGAGGAATCTCAAAAAACCTAAACCCCTATATGGAACATATAACATCTTTTCTTCCCCTTGGTCTCTTGTTTATTCTTTTCTTTCTTACTCACTTTCTCCCCAGCCTCCAGCCTGTCTACTAAGGAACAGTTTGTCAGGCATAGAGTTATCATTCCTTTTTCTCCTTTACCATGTAAATGTCAGCTGAAAATATTCCAAATTCCAGATACAATATAATCATAATACTACCACTGTGCTTCTGGATTAATTAATCATAATGAATGAAATTTTTCTTGATTTTTGTATTCCAAGCCTGGAAGCATAATTCAATTTCATCTTTGACTTCTGTAGCCTGAAGCAACCACTTAAAACTCAGCTATCATAAAGCTTTTGGAGAGAGATCAAAAAACATTAAATAAAAAAAGATCTAACTTGCACAAAGGCATAAGAGGAAGTAGAAAAATATATCAAAAAAAGAGCATGTATATATGTATAAAAGAAGGGCACAATAAAATATTGTTTGTTTCCACATATGAAAATAAAATGTGATAACACTGCCTTAAAGCAATTTTTTACCTCCCAAAGCATCTGGAAATAGCGTTAGTCATAGACAAAACACACATTGAAACACTGAATGGGGACATTGAAAGCCTCAGTGAAAACTAAACTAATTTGAAATCTATCAGAACTTGTTTTCACCTTTAGAACTAGTAATTCATTATGAAAACTTCTAAGTTATTCCTCTTGAAATCATATAACTATAACATGAACTTTTTGTTCTGCTTGTTTGTTTCTAATATAAGCCCTTTCCTCCTGGGGGCCTTCTATGTATAAAGGCAAATTGCTTGCGGTTTAATTTATAATATGTAATACTTATTGTTTTCATTCATTGTCAAAATAAAGATAACCATAAAGAAAAATATAAGAATCTTCTGTAATCCCAGCATCTAGAGATATCAGCTAATGTTTGGTGTATATAATTTCACTAGAGGCCTGGTGCATGGATTCATGCATGGGTGGGGTCCCTCAGCTCGGCCTGCACCCTCTCGCAATCCGGGATGCCTGGAAGGAAGATGGCCTGTGGGGATCGGGCCGAAACCGGCAGTCAGACATCCCCCAAGGGATGTAGCAGTGCCAAAGTGTCAGGTGGCCAGGGAGGAGCCTGAGCTGTGGCAGACTCTGCACCACTCCCACTCATCCGGGCCCTGCTGCGCCTACTGCCACCGCAGCTCCCTTGCCAGCCATGAGCCTGCCTTCTGGCTAAGCGGCACTCCCACTGTGGGAGTGCACTAACCACCAGGGGGAAGCTCCTGTATTAAGTGTCTGCCCCCTGGTGGTCAGTGCACATCATAGTGACCAGTCATTCTGGTCATTCTGGTTGTTCGGTCGTAATGGTTGTTTAGGCTTTTATATATATAATTTGTTCCCTGAATTGTGTGTGTGTGCATGTGACAAAATTGGATCATATAACATATACACATTATATTTATGTTAAAGAAGATATCAAGAGATACCTTCTTTGTCATAATCAACTTTCTCCAATTAATGGCTACATATTTCAAAGGACTGAAAACTGAAATATGCTGAGAAAGAAATAGATACTATTGATGGACATCTAGCAGAGAAGAGGGTACTGAAATGGCCTCGAGATGAGCTCAGTTTGTGCTTGCACTTTGAGAATATACCTTAGATCTCTAATATTCTTTGAATGACAGCTATGAAATCTTTTGCGTGTGTGCATGTATGTGTGTGTGTGTGTGTGTATGTTAGAACCATTTTAATGTAATTATACATATCTGCCAAGTCCAGGAAGAAAAAGTTTATGCATATATAACTTTTCCAGTTAACATTGATCTCAGTTTATAAGTTCATCAGGGTCAGAGCAATTGGCCAATGTCTCTTTACTGCTAGGCTTACCAACAGTAAATTACAGATGAATTAGTGTCCTTTCATTTATGTTCTCTCACTCTTGTTGTCCAAACATTTTGTAAAATTTCAGTACAGCTCCCTTCCAGCCAAAGGTAATCTTTTAAGATAAATATTCAGTTGCTTTGAATTTTGCTTATAATTATAACCTATTTAATCACAGAAGAACCCCTGTAGAGGTGGAGTTCAAGGTTGCATACAATAACAGGAGATCACAGTTTTGAAGCCTAGCACAGATTTAAAACCTCGGATGTACCATTTATATAAGACACACACTGATTGTCTCTTAGACTACATATTGCTCCTTATATTATTTTTTAAATAAAGTAGTGCATCTAGGACAATCAGTCGCACAATTCACACAGCCCTGAAAAGGTTTTCAGTGCCAACTAACAGTTGGTCATGAAATGTCAGTGAGCTGGAGACACGGTCCATTCCTAAGATTCAACCAAGGACTGGCTAAACCACTGGAACACCTCTGCTTAAGAAGGCTATGTCCTTCCCTCCTTTACTTCACAATTTAGTTTTGCTTATTTTGGTGGTGTTTGGTTGCACAAGGCTAAAATGCTTTTGATCACTTTGAGAACCAAGAAAACCAATGATCGAAAACTATGACAGGATCTTAGATTGGTTTGTCCATTTTAGGTTCTTGGTCAGTGGGACCCTCTAAGGACCTTCTTATTTCCTTCTATGCCTCCTGGAACATTGATCAGAAGATGAGTCTGAGTATCATTTCATCTAACTCTTTTAACTAATACCTGGCTAAAACTGGAATGTCCAGCCCAGTATATTTAAAAATCACCCACAAAAAGAGGTTCTACAGGTCTTCACAAAACCTGGCATTTCCACAAGGATGTCTGATCTTTATAATCCAAGCAGTCAGCATTGAAGTTAAGCTTCTAAGAGGCAGTTTGGTCCTTGTAATCCAAGAAATCAGTGGTTAAGTTAAAACCTAAGCTTGAAGATCTATATCCCTGGGTGAAAAGAGAAGCTGGGAACTGACTGAGATGGCTGGTGATTGCATTGGTACCCATAAGGCTGAGTGTGGCCGCTGGTCTCGGAAGCTGGTGATACATAGGGGTCAAATAAGATCCATAGTCCATGCCCCCAAAGTAGGAAGTTGAACCACCATATCCTTGACTATAACCTGAAACCTGAGTATACTAGTAGGTCATGGGATAGGACCTCTGCATGCAGGAAGAGGAGGTGGACAAGGGATCTGACAGTGGGGAGATAAAGGCTGGGCTCCAGATAGACACAGGAGCACTGCTGCTGGAAATGGCCGGCACTGCAGTGCTAGAGGGGGAGTGAATTGGCTATTTGTTCCACTCTCTGAACTCACTTCCTGAGCTGGAGGTATCTTTTTTTTTGCACCTCACTTTGTTTTGACCTCCATTCTGTTGTTGTTGCTGCTGATGGTGGCACTTAGCTCTTTTTTAAAAATTTATTTTCCCTTTATTGATTAATATATTACAAATGTGACCTTATCCCCCCAATCCTGCCCTCACCCTCACACCCCTGTTGTCCACATCCATTGCTTATGCTTATATGCATGCATACAAGTCCTTTGGTTGATCTCTCCCCCTCACCCACACCCTCCCCTACCTTCCCTCTGAGTTTTGAGCATCTGACCTATGCTTCTCTGTCTCTACATCTGCTTTTGTTCATCGGTTTATGTTGTTCATTATAATCCACAAATGAGTGAGAGCATGTGATATTTATCTTTCTTTGACTGACTTATTTCACTTAACGTAATGCTCTCCAGCTCCATCCATGCTGTTGCAAATGGTAGGAGTTCCTTTCTTTTTACAGCAGCATAGTATTCCATTGTGTAGATGTACCACATTTTTTTTAATCCATTCATCTGCTGATGGGCACTTTGGCTGATTCCAAATTTTAGCTATTGTAAATTGTGCTGCTATGAACATAGGGATGCATATATCCTTTCTGATTGGTGTTTCTGTTTCTTGGGATATATTCCAAGAAGTGGGACCACTGGGTCAAATGGAAGTTCCATTTTTAGTTTTTTGAGGAAACTTCATACTGTTCTCCACAGTGGCTGCACCAGTTTGCATTCCCACCAGCAGTGAACAAGGGTTTTTTTTCTCTGCATCCTCACCAGCATTTGTCATTTGTAGATTTGTTGATGGTAGACATTCTGACAGGTGTGAGATGGTACCTCATTGTCATTTTGATTTGCATCTCTCGGATGATTAGTGACTTTGAGCATGTTTTCCTATGTCTCTCAGCCTTATGTATGTCCTCTTTCAAAAAGTGTCTATTTAGGTCCATTGCCCATTTTTTGATTGGGTTGTTTATATTACTTTTGTTAAGTTGTATGAGTTCCCTGTAAATGTTGGAAATTGAATCTTTATCAGAGATATCATTGGCAAATATGTTCTCCCATGCAGTGGGTTTTCTTGTTGTTTTGTTGATGGTTTCTTTTGCTGTGCAGAAGCTTTTTATTTTGATATAGTCCCATTTGTTTATTTTCCCTTTAGTTTCCATTGCCCTAGGAGCTGTGTCAGTGAAGAAATTCCTTTGGCATATATCTGAGATTTTGCTACTTGTGGATTCCTGTAATATTTTTATGGTTTCCCGTCTTACGTTTAAGTCTTTTATCCATTTTGAGTTTATTTTTGTGTATGGTGTAAGTTGGTGGTCTAGTTTCATTTTTTTGCATGTTTCTGACCAAATTTCCCAGAACCATTTATTGAAGAAACTGTCTTGATTCCATTGTATGTTCTTGCCTCCTCTGTCAAATATTAATTGAGCATAGTGGTTTGGGTCAATTTCTGGGTTCTCTATTCTATTCCATTGGTCTATATGTCTGTTCTTGTGCCAGTACCAGGCAGTTTTGAGAACAGTGGCTTTGTAATACAGCTTGATATCTGGTATTGAGATCCCTCCTACTTTGTTCTTTCTCAGATTCGCAGCAGCTATTCGGGTTTTTTTTATTTTTTTATTTTATTTTGGAGAGTTCTTTCTAGACTATGAAATATGCCATTGGTATTTTAATTGGGAGTGCATTGAATCTATAGATTGCTTTGGGTAGTATGGACATTTTGATGATGTTGATTCTACCAATCCATGAACATGGTATGTTCTTCCATCTCTTTATGTCTTCCTCTATCTCTTTTTCCAATGTCCTGTAGTTTTCTGGGTAAAGGTCTTTTACCTCCTTAGTTAAGTTTATTCCTAGGTATCTTAATTTTTTTGGTGCAATGGTAAATGGGATTTTTTTTTAAATTTCTCTTTCTGTAAGTTCACTATTGGTGTATAAAAATGCCATAGATTTCTTGGCGTTAATTTTGTATCCTGCTACATTGCCAAATTCATTTATTACATCTAATAATTTTTTGATGAAGTCTTTAGGGTTTTCTAAGTACAGTATAATGTCATCTGTGAATAATGACAATTTTACTTCTTCTTTTCCAATTTGGATGCCTTTTATTTCTTCTTCTTCTCTGATTTCTTTGGCTAGCACTTCCAGTACTATGTCGAACAGGAGTGGTGAAAGTGGGCATCCCTGTCTTGTTCCTGTTCATAAGAGAAATGGTTTTAGTTTTTGCCCATTGAGTATGATGTTGGCTGTAGGTTTGTCATATAAGGCTTTTATTATGTTGAGGTATGATCCCTCTTTTCCCACTTTGCTGAGCGTTTTTATCAGAAAAGGGTGTTGGACTTTGTCAAATGCCTTTTCTGCATCAATTGATATGATTATGTGATTTTTGCCTCTCAATTTGTTTATGTGATGTATCACGTTTATTGATTTGCGGATATTGTACCAGCCTTGCATTCCTGGAATAAATCCCACTTGGTCATGGTGTATGATCTTTCTAATGTAATGCTGGATCCGGTTTGCTAGAATTTTGTTGAGGATTTTAGCATCTATGTTCATCAGGAATATTGGCCTGTAGTTCTCTTTCTTTGTGGTGTCTTTTCTGGTTTGGGATTAGGGTAATGCTGGCTTCCTAGAAAGAGCTTGGAAGTGTGTTTTCCTCTTAAATTTTTGGAATAGTCTGAGAAGGATTAGCTTTAGTTCTTTTTTGAATGTTTGGTAAAACTCCCCTGTGAAGTCATCTGGTCCAGGGCTTTTGTTTGCTGGAAGCTTTTTGATTACTGTTTCAATTTCATCAGTAGTTATTGGCCTATTCAGGTTTTTTGATTCGTCCTCATTGAGTTTTGTAAGCTTGTATTTTTCTGGGAATGTGTCCATTTCATCAAGGTTGTCCAGTTTGTTGGAGTAGAGTTGTTCGTAGTATTTTTTGACAATCCTTTGTATATCAGTAAGGTCTGTTGTTACTTTACTTCTTTCATTTCTGATTTTGTTTATTTGGGTCCTTTCTCTTTGTTTCTTGGTGAGCCTGGTGAGAGGTTCATCAATCTTTTTGATCCTTTCAAAGAACCAGCTCTTGATTTCATTGATCTTTTGTATTGTTTTTTTTTGTTTTCTCTATGTCGTTTATTTCTGCTCTGATCTTTATTATTTCCTTCCTTCTGGATACTGTGGGCTTTTCTTGTTGCTCTCTTTCTAACTCTTGGAGTTGTAGGGTTAGATCATTTATTACCAGTTTTTCTTGTTTTTTGAGGTAGGCCTGTAGAGCTATGAACTTCCCTCTCAGGACTGCTTTCATTGTGTCCCATAGATTTTAGATTGTTGTGTTTTCATTGTCATTTGTTTCCAGGATGCTTTTTATTTCTTCTTTGATCTCTCTGGTAACCCAGTCATTGTTTAATGGCATGCTATTTAGCCTCCAAGTGTTTGATTTTTTTCCAATGTTTTTATTGTAGTTGATTTCTAGTTTTATGCCATTGTGATCTGAGAAGATGCTTGTTATGATTTCTATTCTCTTGAATTTGAAGAGACTTTGCCTGTGTCCTAATATATGGTCTATCTTTGAAAATGTTCCATGTGCACTGGAGAAGAATGTATATTCTATAACTTTAGGGTGAAATATTCTGACGATGTCAATTAAGTCCATCTGATCTAGTGAGCCATTTAGGATTCCTGTTTCTTTGCTGATTTTTTGTTTAGAGGATTTATCCAGTGGTGTCGGTGGGGTATTAAAGTCCCCTACTATGACTGTATTGCTATTGATCTCTCCCTTGATATCATCCAGAAGTTGTTTTATATATTTGGGTGCTCCTTTATTGGGTGCATATATGTTTACCAGAGTTATATCTTCTTGTTGAATTCCTCCATTTAGTATTATTATGTAGTGGCCTTCCTTATCTCTTGTTATGGCCTTTACTTTGAGGTCTATTTTGTCAGATATAAGTATCACAACCCCAGCTTGTTTCTCATTTCCATTTGCCTGAAAAAATTTTTTCCATCCCTTCACTCTCAGTCTGTGTGAATCCTTTGTTCTGAGGTGGGTCTCTTGCAGACAGCAAATATATGGGTCATGTTTTCTTACCCATTCGGCTACCCTGTGTCTTTCAATTGAGCATTTAATCCATTTACATTTAATGTTGTTATTGAAAAGTACTTGTTTGTGGTCATTTTTATTCTTAATGTTTGTGTTTCTTCTTGTCTTTCTGTTTCTTCTTTTCACAGCAGTCCCTTTAGCATTTCTTGCATTGCTGGCTTGGTGGTAATAAACTCTCTTAGCCCTTTTGTGTCTGTGAAGCTCCTCATTCCACCTTCAATTTTGAATGACAGCCTTGCTGGGTATAGTATTCTTGGATTCATTTCCTTGCTTTGCATCACTTTTTTTCATTCCAATCCTTTCTTGTCTGGTGTGTTTCTGTTGAGAAGTCAGCTGATATTCTAATAGGAGATCCCTTGTAGGTAACTTTCTGTCTCTCTCTGGCAGCCTTTAAGATTCTTACTTTGTCGTTGGTGTTTGCCAAATTAATTTTGATGTGTCTTGGTGTTGGTCTTTTGGGGTTCATCTTGTTTGGCAGTCTATGTGCTTCTTGGACTTGTGTAGTTTTTTTCTTGCCAGTATCAGGGAAGTTTTCTGTCATTATTTCTTCAAACAGATTTTCTATTCCTTGCTTCTCCTCCTCTCCTTCTGGCACCCCTATTAAGCAAATGTTGTTTCGTTTTGCATTGTCCCAAAGGTCCCTTAGGCTCTCCTCTTGCTTTTTAAGTTTTTCCAGTTGCTCCTGTGTTTGTGTGTTTTTTCCTACCTTGTCTTCTAATTCACTGATGCGGTCCTCAGCCTCTTCTAGTCTGCTGTTTAAGCCTTCCATTGTGTTCTTTATTGTAGCTATGTCATTCTTCATTTCCTCTTGGTTCCTTTTCATGTTGGTGACATTCTCATTCAGCTCCTTATAATTCTCATTGAGTTGTGTGTATTTGTCATCCAGCCATTTGAGCATCCTTATAACCATTACTCTGAATTCTTTCTCTGGTAAGTTAGTAGCCTCAATTTCATTTAACTCCCTTTCTGGTGATTCCTCTTTTTCTTTCTTTTGTGGATTGCTTTTTTATCTTCCCATGTTTTGCTGTAATGTTTTAACTGTAGCTCCGATTGCTTTGCTACCCAGTTTCTTTTGGGTATGGTGCTATTGGTGTGACCTTTCAGGTCTCCTGGGCTTGGTAGTCTAGTGTAGCTCCCTACTTTAGCTATTTTGGTTCTCTTGATGTAGGCCTGTGAGTTGGAAAGGTGCAAATGAGGTGTCTAGAAGTCAGCAGCCGTGGAGGGGGTGTCCCAATTTTTTCTGTCTTGTGCCCCTGGTTAAAATCACATGTGCCCAGCGGGGACTCACAGTGGCCCCCAGGAACCGTCTATTGGGGTGGTGGGGCTCAGGAGGCCTGCGTTCTGGAAAGGCGTGACTGTGGTGTCCAGAGTTCTGTAGTTGTGGGGTGGGCAGACTCAGCTTTTGCTGCTGCCTCCGTGGTTGGATACACGCAATCCCAGCGGCAGTTCACAGGGGCACCTGTGGTGTATTTGCCAGCAGGGTGTACTGACACACTCTGAAGGGCCCTGGAAGTGAAGCCACTGGATTGCAGTGTCTGTGGGGAATTCAGTGTTTCTACAGCCAAGCAATGCACCCTTGTTTAAGTGCGTGTCCAGCGGGGCTCGCAGTGGGGCCCCAGGGCTGCCTGTGGAGCGGTGGTCTTTGGAGACCTGCATGCTGGAAAAGCATGCAACTGTAGTGTCCAGAGTTCTGCAGCTGTGGATGGGAAAACTCAGTTTTTGCTGATGCACCTGTGGTGGATAGGGCACGTTCCTGGTGGTGGCACACAGGAGCACCTGCAGTGAGTTTGCTAGCGCAGGCACACTGCAGCACTCTGAAGGGCCCTGGCACGCTTAATTGAGGTGTCTTTGGGCAGGTATCCAGGATGGGTGAATTCAGAATTTCTACTGCCCAGGGGAGTGCGTCCCTATTTGTCCAAGATCGGACCTAGCGGAGCCTCACTGCGGCTTCCCAAAGTGCCCTGTGGATAGATTGGCTCAGGGGGAATGAGCAACCGTGGCAGTGCCTTTGCCAGGCGCTGAGCTCTGACGCACCCTGAGGAACCCTGGTGCTGAAGGGCCCTGGCACTTAAGTTGCGCAGCTGGGTGTGTGTGGGCAGTTATTCAGGCAGAGGGAATTCAGAATTTCGACTGGGGGGCAGTTCGCCTGTGTCTGTACAAAAATCGCACCCAGCTGGGGCCCACAGTGACTCCCAAGAGAAATCTATGGAGTGGTGTGCTTCGGTGACCTGCGTGCTGGAGACACGCAAATGCGATGTTGGAGGCCTGCCGCTGGGGAGGGGAGCTGCACTTACTGCAGTGTTCCTTTGGTGGTGGAGATCCCAGGGTCTGCGAGTCTTCTGGTGTGGCTGCAGGATTTTGGCTGGAGTGGCTGCCGGGTTGAGGGCAGTGTCCCAGGCCTGTCTGGGTGGTGGTGCTGATGAGTTCCTAGAAGAGGCCACTCTCCCCTTCAAGATGGCATGGGATCTGTGCCCGAGTCCCACAGTCCTGGGAGTTCCCGCAGTGATGGTAGTCTCTCCCTGTCCCAGAGAGCCTGGTCTGCCAGCCTCTGCTGCTCCTGCAGGATTTAACTGTCCCTCACTCACTCACACACACACCACACACATCCACACACTCTCTTTTCATCCCCTCACTCACTTCCTATCCCTCACCTCCATCCTGCCAGCAGCCATCTTTTTTTTTTTTTTTTTTTTTTGGCACTTAGCTCTTTGATTCTGAAACCACTACCTGCACCCTGGACTCAGGCAAGTTGATTTTCAGTGCCACCTCCTCCCACATGAAGATATCTGGGTAGCAGGTCTTAGCAAACAGTTCTTCCAGCACATCTAGCTGAGCCTGGGTGCACGTTGTCATCTCCGGGCACTGTTTCTGGGGGGTGGCTGAAGGACAAGAAGCCCAGGGCCCCGGGTAGCCCACCGAGGGGTGCAGCAAATCCATGCCCAAAGTGGTCAGACTCAGTCCATTGACTGGGTAAGGTGGTTGCTTAAGATAAGACACCATGCTAAGGTTGTTAGGAGGCACAAAGTCAGCCCAAATCAGGGGGACCCAGCCAGAAGGTCCTGCTTCGACTGGGATGGACAGATTCAGGGTCCTTGGTGGGTGGGTTTGAAGTGGTGGAATTTACAGCTGCATGGGAGGTTAGAAAAAAAAAATTATCCTTCAAAATTCCAAATAGCCAGCCAGCAAAGTAGATATGATGAGGGCTGCTCTAGGATTTTTATTTTTAATAACAGTGGAGGCTGAGTTGGAGCTGAGGTCAGTTCTGCTCTCAAGGAGATTTGCTCTGAAATATTAAACGTTATGCTCATTCGCCATGATTATAAGTCTCTGGACACTAGAAAATGGTAAGCTTATTTTTTTCTGGGAAAATGGTTCCACTCTGAGGAGGCTTTTTCTGTATCCTCTGAGGAGGTATTTCTGTATTCTTTGCCACCTTGCTGCTAACACAAGTTAGACATAGCTTTCAGTGTTACTCATAGTATCTATCCAATCATAGGCATCCATTCTATTGGGACATGACAGGAGCCTAGTGATTTAAAAGAACATTTCCTTGCTTTTTAGTGGCAAAATCTGGAGAAAGGCAGCAATAAAGCAGCTGACAATACACGAAAAACACATTGAACAGTCAATACCTTCTATTCACCCATAGAATAATTCCTGGGTGGAATTAGCAGGGAGGAGACAAGAAGGAGTGGAGCTCATGCAAGTCTAAATCCACAACAAAAGAGATGATGCAAAGAAGCCTGAGCAAGAGGGATGGGAATAATTATTTGATCAGAACTATGAAAATATAACACAAAAGCCACAGGAATCTATTGAGGTTGAAGGGGAGAAAGTGTAAAAGAACCAAATGAGTTACATTACAGGCCTCAATCCAGAGATGAAAGGTGCTTTGGTGGTAACTGAGGACCCCCAGTGAAGCAAATCCACTTAATCTTTGATCACCTCTAGCCACAGTAGACTAACGGTGGGTTTAATTTTAGGTTGAGTCTATGACCTCAGGAAAATAATTGTTTTAAATGTTCACCTCATAGAGATTTTTAATAATTATTTTATAAAATCCTATTAGCATTGCTCAAACCCATTATCCACTGATGCTAGTTACACAAAGCACTGTATATAGTAGACATTTATTTACTCATACTTCTTAAAAAATGGAAAACTAAATATCATACTAGTTACAGCTACATGTGTGTCCAATTTTCCAAGAAAAAAAAAATCCTACTGGTTTGTAAATTGGGAAACAACCACTGTGATGACATTTCCCACCCATCCACCCCAAAATAGCTGTGAACCAACTCATTGTTCATTTGATGTGGCAATTTTCACAATACAGAATCCCGTGGAAATCTGGAACTGATTTCCAGTGATACCCACCTTATGACTCCATGAATCTCTAAACAAGTCCCAAAGGACACTGTTAAGGATTAGAAAAGTCTTCCTCTGCCTCAGGATATCATTATTTACTTACACAGAGGTTTCTATCTATTTCCAGTAGAAAATAGCAGCCAACAGGGCTGTTGAGCGACAGTGTTGTCCTATGTAAGGTCTTTCTGCTATAGCACTTTTGTAAGCATTTCTGAGAGATTACACTCATAACTGAACAGGAGACCCATGATGAATGTTTGGTAGCAGCTCTAGCTCTGTGTTCCCATAAGATTCAGCAACAATGTCAGGTGACAGAAATCTACTCTACTCTCACACATGGTTGCAGGAACCACTTCCCTTTCCCCAGTAATAAACCTACAGAGTGCTCTCTTTTTGGACTTTCTAGAGAATTGGACTTTTTTATTATATTTCTTTTGAAATGGAATTTCACCTGTCTAAGTTCTTCAAGGACAGGTGCCACAGCATAAGTTTTCCAGCTACAATGGTTGGCGTGGGCTGACTGACTTACAATGCACTCATTGTGATTACTCAATGATGATAAGACTTACTGCAATGCCTCCCTTCAGCATCCCTTTCTCTGCCCATCCTGGGAAAAGCAATCCTTGTTAGATGCTAGATAAGTTGTTCTTTACTGTTTCTGTCAGGTATCATTCACTGGGGGACAGTAATGTGCCTTATGGAGATATGGTGAATTGCCTGTTTCATGGCACTAATCTGAAAGCATCCTTGAATTCAATTCAACAGCCTGACTGCCAGATGGCTCTTGAAACCATGTAAAAAAAGAAAAAGAATGGGATTCTTATCTGGGAAGTGCCATACTGTAAAACTATAAGGATGGAATGCTGACTGAGTGATGGATAGATAATGTTAAAACAGGAAAAGCAAAAATAGATTTGCTGGGAGGGAAAAAAAATCACTTAATTTATCAAATTTGCCTACTTGTATGCTTCCTAGATTTTTTAATAGAATTTATCCATTTTTGTTAAAAGGATAAATGGTCTTATCCAAACATAATTATAAAGTAGTTCAATCTACCTCTGTCACATCCCTTTTCTAACCCCTCTCCCACTCACAGAAGCCACTTGTCCACACCATGTTGCTTGTGGTCCTCCCATTTTACCCATGCCTCCCCCAGTTAAGTATCATTTGAGAGAAGAATCTGATACTTTCATTCACATGGAATATAACATCTCCACCAGAATGTGAGCTTTGCAGAGCAGATAGTTTTGTGGTTTTTTTTTTTGTCTGTTTTGTTCGGTGGATCCCGAGCACATAGACAGGGCCTGGCATATAGTAAATACTCACTAAATACTAGCTGTTGAATGATAAGACTCAATGCTTTTCTAGATCTAGAAGTAAATGCAGTTTTTATTATATATTCTCATGTGTGTGTGAGCATGCATGTGCATGTGTGCGGAGGAGAGAAAAGATCAAGTGTGCTACAGAAGCTGAAGGCTTCAATATCTTGAATTTTGTACCTTTAGAAGGGCAATATGTATAAGACAAAACTGTGGAAATCCTCTCTTCTATAGCCTCTTCTCCTGATACTCTTGAGGGGGAGGAGAAGGCTGCCTTAAGGGTACCCCTGTGAGAAGGTGAGGCTATGGTGTGAGAAGCTACACGGCAACCAACCTTGTTATGGGCTTGTTCACACCCAATAAAGATGATGCCTGAGATTATGTCAAAGGCTGAACTTCATCTTCAGTATACAAGGCCCAGTAGAGCCAGAGCCCAACGCCAATTACCTGGAGAATAAAGAATAGTTTTCTGGAAAAATTCTTTGGTACCACCTAAAACTTAATTCCTGACATTGCCTAACTCTTCTTGGTTCCTGAGTCAGTTTCCCTCTGAACTTTGGATTTCTAGAACCACACTGGATAGAGAAGACCAATCTTCTATGACTGTCCTTATTCTTATGTCTTTGCTTCCCAGATTACAAATGTAACCAGGCCCTGGTCATACAGGTGTCATTTTATTATAATTATTTATAAAATTATTAATTATTTCAACGTAAAAGGAAAAGACAGGTAAACAAAAACTACTATAATAAAAATTAGTGCAACAAAAAATTTACAAAAGACTTATAAGAACAATTCATAGTATGTCCTCTCTTTTGTAGAATCTTTCCCAATTCCCACAGCAGAGTATGGCTTTGTCTACCCAGCATCACTTGTCTTGGGTAACTGAACAATCCTTGCCCCTTCTTTTGGGGGAGCTGCCCCTCCCATACAAAAGACTCAGAATAATACATATAGGTCAGTGATGGCAAACCTTTTGAGCTCGGCGTGTCAGCATTTTGAAAAACCCTAACTTAACTCTGGTGCCGTGTCACATATAGAAATTTTTTGATATTTGCAACCATAGTAAAACAAAGACGTATATTTTTGATATTTATTTTATATATTTAAATGCCATTTAACAAAGAAAAATCAACCAAAAAAATGAGTTCGCCTGTCACCTCTGACACGCGTGTCATAGGTTCGCCATCACTGCATCACTATATTATAGGTACTGCTTAAGTCCGTAATATGACCCCAGCAAAACCCAACACAGCACTTCCCAGAGGGAATCTGTCGTTTAGTCTTTAGATCCCTGCATAGGAGCTTTTCTACAAGCTGGGAATTTGTTTTATCTTTTGCCTTAGTGCAGGGGTGGGGAACCTTTTTTCTGCCAAGGGCCATTTGGATATTTATAACATCATTTGAAGGCCATACAAAATTATCAACTTAAAAGTTAGCCTGCTATATTTGGTCAAACATTTGATTAACTCACCCCTAATGCCTTGGCAGGGGCAGACCAAATGATTTTGGGGGCCTTATACGGCCCACGGGCTGGACGTTCCCCAGCCTTGCCTTAGTGCTTACTACAGTGCTGGCACATAGTAGGTACTCAATAAATGTTTGTTAAATGAATGAATGGATTCAGAGAGAGTTCCATTACTTAAAAAAGATGGTGTGATGTTAAGTTCTGGGAAGAAAGCAGAATTATTTTATTCTTAATTTTTATCTTTCTTGGCAAGAATGATTTTCAAACAAAGTGGTAGATATACATTATGGAGTGGTGGTTCTCAAAATGTGATCACTGGACTAGCAGCATAAGCATTACCTGGGAACTTGTTAAAAATGCAAATTCTTGGGCACCAACTCATTCTATTGAATCAGAAACTTGGGGGAAGGGCCTAGAAAAGTGTGCTTTAAAAAGCTCTGCAGAAGATTCTTATGATGCTAATTTGATGACCAGTGGTCTTGAGAAGTAACAGAAGCAGTAAAAGAATATAACTCTCCATTTTGATAAACAAATATAACTACTCCCAGATACTTTATCTTCCAAGGTTAGTGAAAGAACTTGTTGGTGTGGTCTTCAAGCCAGCATTAATTTTTTTTTGGGGGGGGGGGCATAGAAAATAAGAGAGAGCCCTAAAGGGTATTTAAAAGAAGGATGGAGGAAATAATATTCGGAAATTACATATAATCTGAGGTTGATTTCTGGCAAAATTTTGAAGTTGTTAGCTAAAGAGATGATGTGTGAGCATTTGGAAAATGATGCAGGGATCACTAGAACTCAACTTGGATTAACTAGGAAAACTGATAACTCAGTTATAATTTATCCTGTTTTAAAATATACTTTTATTGATTTCAGAGAGGAAGGGAGAGGGAGAGAGAGATAGAAACATCAATGATGAGAGAGAATCACTGATTGGCTGCCTCCTGCATACCCCACACTGGGGATTAAGCCCGCAACCTGGGTATGTGCTCTTGGCTGGAATCAAACCTGGGACCCTTCAGTCCGCAGGACAATGCTGTATCCACTGAGCCAAACCAACTAGGGCTATCCTGTTTTAATAGGATAAAATACATTGTAAGTTTACAGACCAATTTTTTTTAGCAGTAGGTATGCCAAATAATAAGATGATCATAGTCCCTCTTATCACACTTTATTTTAATCTTTTTTGTTTCACATCTCTCTTCTCTAGGACACTCTAGGCTTCTTTGTAGCCCCAATGCTAGCACAATTTCTGGTACATAATTTCACATTCAAAATGTCTATGTAAATTGAATCAGGAGATATCCTTGGATAGAATATAAACAGAATATAAGAAGAATATGGGCTGGATAATAATAAATGTAACTGGATTTGAAGCTGATGAAACAATAATAACCAGGAGTATTAATAAATGTAAATTTTATGTTTGGCACCTAGTTAGTATTTGGTAAATAATTGTTGAATGAAATTATGTCAACATGAAGCCAGTTGAGTGTCACAATAATTTTTGGTCAGTTATTACTCAATAACTGTAACCTAGTTATAGATGATCATCTTCTCCAATAGCTTAATGAAAGTTATTTACAAGCTGACAGAATAACAATTCAAATTTATCTCAACATCCTTGAATGCTAGTAGGAAACTAAGCAGGTGAATTTGAATAAGAATATATGGAGATAGTTTTTGGGACAACTTAGCTCAGTAACAAATGTAAAATATCAGGTGGCAGTTATAGACATTTGTCATTTTGCCTTCTATTATTGATTCTCTATGGGAACTATCCCTTTCCACTCTTACTTGATGTGGTTAGGGTGGGGCTGAGTCCACCCCTCAATTTCTGGATTTACTAAAACTTGGGCCTTGCCCATCAGAACACTCCAGCCTCCCAGCTTCTATATTTGGATCAGGAATAGGCACATGACCTAAGCCAGGCCAGTGAGAATTAGGCCGGGATTTTTAATGAAACTGTATTAACCATCATAGTGCCCTAGGTTGGAAAGGACAAAGGACAAAAGTTCAATTTTTCATAAGAATCACCATGCTCTGCTACTAGTTGTACATTCTTTTCTTTTGGGATGATGTGCTCAGGGATGCTCATCTAACAAAGTGGCAGAGGTTCTTAAGCTCATTTCCTAATAAAACCATCTGTTAGCCCTTTTTAGATAGAAATGCATGTGTCTCTAAGGATAAAGGGAAAAAAGCATTGGGAGGTGTGTGTGTGTGTGTGTGTGTGTGTGTGTGTGTGTGTAGAGAGAGAGAGAGAGAGAGAGAGAGAGAGAGAGAGAGAGAGAGAGAGAGAAATTGAGAGATCATTTATGCCATCATATGACCATCTGAAACCAGGCATGTCTGGAATCTTTCCCTGGAGATTTCATTTACACACAGAGCCTCCATAGAATTGCACAGGGTGTGTACTACACAGCCAGCACAATTATATGTGGCAATCCTAATTATATAAGACAATAAATTGTCATTTTTTCCTTTGACAATATGTAAAGTTGCAGTGTGTCTAAGAAATGAGGCTCATTACTTTGTCTAGCTAAGCAGCACCTACCTAAGAACCACCTTACTCTAGGTACACACTGATGTCCATAAAGACATTGGTAGATGAGTTCCAGTCAAGATGGCAGAAAAATAATATTGAATGTCAACTGTAATGTTAAAATTAAAAAGAAACAGACAAGGCAGAAGCCATGAAACTTGAGTTTTGTCTTTTTTTAGGAGTTTTGTCTTTGCATTGGATTAGGTCAAATTCTGGAGCAAACCTTCTCCTATCTCCTCCTCCTAACCTTCATTCCTCCCCATCTCTCTAAGAGGAGGGGGACAGTAAAGTAAATAGATAATTATTTGTCCAGAGCAAATTTCCAGAGAATGAGACAAAGAGTGAAGTGCTATCTTGGTTATCCCCTGAAAGATTCATATTGTGGAAGCTATTCCTATTTATAGGCCTGAAAAAGAAGCTACTGAGAACCAGGGTGGAGAGTAGTGAGGAACCTATTCATCTGACATTTAAGTCAACTCCAGGTTTAAAGAGGATATCTGAAGATTTAAAATAAGTGGCTACTAAGCTTCAGTACAGAACAGCTTACAGACCATTGTGATTTGGTCTGACATTTGAGTGACTTACTTACCTAGGGAAAAACAAAGGTAGGAGAGAGAAAAATGCAGTACCATCTGCTTGATAAAGTCTATCCCCTCTCATTCTTAATATAATTCCCTGAGGATATTACCCTCACCTCTGAAAATTCCAAAACCCAAATTTCAGTTCTCCTTCCATCAAAATACCATTCAATTGGACTTTTATGGCTCTATTTTAATAAATAACGAAAGTGAATTTCCGTGTTTACTCTCCTTAACTTGAGGGTAAGGAGCCTCCAAAATGTTTACCTTAGCATCTTTCCCCCCACCCCGGTGAGATATCCATAATAGAAACTCAGTAAATGTGTAGCCAATGCAGGAAAACATTTTCTATTTGGCCGCACAGCCTCTTGTAGCACCAATGATTTCTTGAAACGTTTTAACTATCATCGCCATTTTTCTTATTTTTACAGGCTTAGTACATTTATTTCATCACAATTCCAGCTAACTTTGGGGAGTCTAGGCCCCAATACGTTACAGAACAGGAATGATCTATCTCTGCCAGATATAGAAACCAGAGGTTTGCAGTTACAAATGAATACAAGTCTCTTGGTGTTGAAATGCATTTACACTTGGCAAATCATTGCTTCTTGTTTTTAGAATAAAAGTTTCTTTAAAAGGCCCAAAAAGCTTCTTTGACATTAGCTAGCTTATAAAAAACACCATTTTGATTATTTAAATGTAAATGAATAAAAAACACATGGGTTAAATTTCCCTTAAAATACATATGGTTTTTAAAATCAGAAGGAAAAGGTGCTTGACAAAAAGCAAGTTAGATTTTATTGAACCTCAAACTTTTAAAAAATAGTGTAAGTTGCTTGATGAGCCCAAACCATGGTTATTAAAAATATGATTAAAAAAATAAAAGCCAAAAAATATATTTAATATAAATACTCAAGTTCTCACCTATAAAATATTGTTAACTATTTTTACTTTAAGAAAGTCCACTTAATGGATTCTACCGACTTATAAAATTCTTTGAAATTATAACCCAAGAAAAGTACATGTGGCTTAATCCTTTCAGACCTATAGATCATCTTTAGCCTCTTTAAAGCTGAGTGACATGCATTATTATTAGAAATGTTCCCAGATAATTTTGACACTTTGTTAAACAATAATGTTAGCCATTATGTTTTGTTGTCATCTTTTTATTTTCCCATAATTAATCCATATTGCTTGGCTGGTACCATCCAGTTTTCCTTATCCTTCCCCACCTTTCCCATCCCTTTTTGTACCCCCTAACCAAAGAGTCTCTTAGAATATTTTCTCTAGGAAAATATGCATGGTGTTAATTTCATGACTATATCACAATCCAGTACCATTATCAGTCATCTATTTGTCCAGGCATAATTAATTAAATATATACCATTTTCAGTATTGGGCTGGGCCTATTAGTGGTACACAGATAGGGACAATCATTCAATTTCTCACAGGCTTTACTAAGTGAGATTTTAATGAACCATGGGCTCTCAAAAATGGCAAAAAGTAATCTGGAAGTAGACTCAGAGATCTGATCTTTCCCACCTACCAACAGCATCCTCCTTCTTACTTTTCCCTGCCTTTCACCCTTAATTACTTTGAGGAGAGAAGACAAAAACCCTAGCAATGGCCAACGAAAGCCCCATTTTTTTAGAGAGTATCATTGTGTCTGTGTGTAATGCATATATACCTGTCTGTATTGGCTTAGTTTAAGTTATGCTGCAATAAAGAGCAACCTTAAAATCTCAGTGAGTTAGTCCCCCCAAAAGAACGGTTTCTTTCTTCCTTAAACTATTCATTTGTCACTGGCCACATGTGGCTCTTAACTTTATTGTCTTCATTATGGGACCCCAACTGAAGGAACAGTTCCACACCTAGGACATTACATAGTCTGTGGTACAAAAAAAGGGGGGGGGGGCTCTTAAAGCTTTTTGTTTTGTTTTTTTAAGATATGGCACATATCAGTTTTACCTGTTTCATTGACCAAAGCAAGTCACCTGGCCAGGTGTGACATCAAATTCCATAGGGAGGGGGTATTTTGAACAGTGATGTACCTACTATACCACATGGAAACTCAGGTGTCAGAGTTAAAATTTATCTTTTAAAACTAAATCAAAATCTCCTTTTGGGGTTAAGTGAATGAAATGCTATTGAGCTGGCCCTGGCCAGTGTTGCTTGGTGGTTAGAACATCAGCAGGTGCACTGTAAGGTCCTGGGTTTGATTCCCAGTCAAGGGCATGTATCTGGGTTTCAGGTTCGCTCCCATACCCATTCGGGCACATGCAGGAGGCAACCAGTTGATTTGTCTCTCTTACCTCCATGCTCCCTCTCTCTCCCCCCCAATCACCCCTCTCCTGTAACTCAATAAGACATACAGATTCTATTCATTTACCTTGAAAAAAAACAACCTCATCATTTGGCTTAAACCCAGCATGAAAAATTTTAGCCCCAAAGGAATATTTTAGAAGACAGTTGTATAAACAAGGCCTGATAACTTAGGGCCACAAAATAAATATAGAGAATATTAGTTTGATCTTAGTGATAATAATAATAATAGCAAACTATATGTATATATACTAGAGGCCCAATGCACAAAAATTTCTGCACTCAGGGGGGTCCCTCAGCCCAGCCTGTGCCCTCTCACAGTCTGGGACCCCTCGGGAGATAACGACCTGCTGCCTTAGGCCTGCTCCCGGGTGGCAGAGAGCAGGCCCAATCCCTAGGTGCAGCGCCTGGTCGGGCTCAGAGCAGGGCCAATTGGGGAGTTGGGGCGCTGCCCCCTGTCATGCACAGAGCAGGGCAGATTGGGAGGTTGCGATGCCACCCACAGTCACACTCAGGGTAGGGCCGATTGGGGGGTTGGGGCACCACCCCCTGTCACACTCAAGGCAGGGTCGATGGGGAGGTTACGGCGTCACCCCGTCACGCACAAAGCAGGGCCAATCATGGGGTTGGGGCGCTGCCCCCTGTCACTCACAGATCAGGGCCCATACGGGGGGTTGGGGCGCCGCCACTCTCACACTCAGGGCAGGGCCGATGGGGAGGTTATGGCTATACCCCGTCACACAGAGCAGGGCCCGTGGTGGTGGGGTTGGGGCGCCGCACCCTGTCACACACAGAGCCACAGAGCGATCAGGGGGTTGGGGAGCTCCCCCCTATCAGGCACAGAGCAGGGCTGATAAGGGGGTTGGGGCGCCTTACCCTGTCACAAACAGAGCAGGACAGATAGGGAGGTTGTGGCCCCGCCCCGTCACACACAGAGCCGCAGGGTGATCAGGGGGTTTGGGCGCTGTGCCCTGTCACGCTGATCCCGGTGCCAGGAGGCCTCTTGCCTCCGCTGATCCCGGTGCTGGGAGGCATATTACCCTTTTACTATATAGGATAGAGGCCTGGTGCATGGGTGGGGGCCTGCTGGTTTGCCCTGAAGGGTGTCCTGGATCAGGGTGGGGGTCCCCACTGGGGTGCCTGGCCAGCCTGGGTGAGGGGGTGATGGCTGTTTGCAGCTGGTCACACACCCTTCAGGGTGTGTGGGGGTCCCCACTGGGGGTCCCCACTGGGGTGCCTGGCCAGTCTGGGTGAGGGGCTGAGGGCTGTTTTCAGGCTGGCGGGTGACTAAAGCTGCCAACCGCTCCTTTTTTTCTTTTTCTTTTTTTATTCTGGGCCAGCTTTAGCTCTGGCTCCAGCTCTGAGGCCTCTGCTGCTGAAAGCAGGTATCTGGTTTGTTTGGGTTCTATAATCGAAATACTGTTTCAACTCCAGCTCTGAGATCTCAGCTGGCTAAAAGCAGGTTTCTGGGGTTTTGTTTAGCTTCTATATTTGTAACAATGTTTCTTAAACTGCAAGCTCAGAGGCCGGCAAGGCAGGCCGGGAACGTTGGAGTCCTCCATCACTGAAGCAAGCAAATCTCATGTTAGCTTCAAGCTGCCTGGCTGCCAGCTGCCATCTTGACTGGCTGTTAATTTGCATATCGCCCTGATTAGCCAATGGGAAGGGTAGCGGACGTACGCTAATTACCCATGTTTCTCTATTATTAGATAGGACTAGAGGCCCAGTGCACAAATTTTTGTGCACTCGGGGGGGAGGGGGGGTCCCTCAGCCCAGCCTGTGCCCTCTCGCAGTATGGGACCCCTCGGGAGATAACGACCTGCTGGCTTAGGCCTGCTCCCAGGTGGCAGAGGGCAGGCCTAATCCCTAGGTGCAGCCCCTGGTCGGGCTCAGAGCAGGGCTGATTGAGGAGTTGGGGCACCGCCCCCTGTCATGCACAGAGCAGGGCAGATTGGGAGGTTGCGATGCCACCCTCAGTCACGCTCAGGATAGGGCTGATTGGGGGATTGGGGCGCCGCTCCTTGTCACACTCAAGGCAGGGTCGATGGGGAGGTTGCAGCACCACCCACTGTCATGCACAGAGCAGGGCCCATCAGGGGGTTGGGGCGCTGACCCCTGTCACACACAGAGCAGGGCCAATCAGGGGGTTGAGGAGCTCCCCCTTGTCACTAACAGAGGAGGGCCGATAGGGGACTTGGGGCATCGCCCCCTGTCACACACAGAGCAGGGCGGTTCAGGGGGTTGGGGCGCCACCCTCTATCACCCACAGAGCAGGGCCGATCAGGGAGTTGGGGTGCTGCCACTGTCACACTCAGGACAGGGCCGATGGGGAGGTTATGGCTCCACCCCATCACACACAGAGCAGGGCCCGTGGGGCGCGGGTGGGGGGGCATGCCGCCCTCTATCACCCACAGAGCAGGGCCAATCAGGGGGTTTGGGCACCGCCACTCTCACACTCAGGGCAGGGCTGATGGGGAGGTTATGGCTCTATCATGTCACACACAGAGCAGGGCCGATCAGGGGGTTGGAGCACTGCCACTGTCACACTCAGGGCAGGGCCGATGGGGAGGTTATGGCTATACCCCGTCACACACAGAGCAGGGCCCTTGGGGGGGGGGGGGGCGTGTTGCACCCTGTCACACACAGAGCTGCAGGGCAATCAGGGGGTTGGCGAGCTCCCCCCTATCAGGCACAGAGCAGGGCTGATCAGGGGGTTGGGGTGCCTTACCCTATCACAAACAGAGCAGGGCAGAGAGGGAGGTTGTGGCCCCGCCCCGTCACACACAGAGCCAGAGGGCGATCAGGGGGTTTGGGTGCTGCCCCCTGTCACGCTGATCCCAGTGCCAGGAGGCCTCTCGGCTCCGCTGATCCGGTGATGGGAGGCCTCGCGGCTCCGCTGATCCCGGTGATGGGAGGCATATTACCCTTTTACTATATAGGATAGAGGCCTGGTGCATGGGTGGGGGCCTGCTGGTTTGCCCTGAAGGGTGTCCTGGATCAGGGTGGGGGTCCCGCTTGGGTGCCTGGCCAGCCTGGATGAGGGGGTGATGGCTGTTTGCAGCTGGTCACACACCCTTCAGGGTGGGGGTCCCCACTGGGTTGCCTGGCCAGTCTGGGTGAGGGGCTGAGGGCTGTTTTCAGGCTGGCAGGTGACTGAAGCTCCCAGCCGCTCCTTTTTTTCTTTTTCTTTTTATTCTGGGCCAGCTTTAGCTCTGGCTCCAGCTCTGAGGCCTCTGCTGCTGAAAGCAGGTATCTGGTTTGTTTGGGTTCTATAATCGAAATACTGTTTCAACTCCAGCTCTGAGATCCTGGCTGGCTGAAAGCAGGTTTCTGGGGTTTTGTTTAGCTTCTATATTTGTAACAATGTTTCTTAAACTGCAAGCTCAGAGGCCGGCAAGGCAGGCGGGGAACGTTGGAGTCCTCCGTCACTGAAGCAAGCAAGCCTCATGTTAGCTTCAAGCTGCCTGGCTGCTGGCCGCCATCTTGGCTGGCAGTTAATTTGCATATTGCCCTGATTAGCCAATGGGAAGGGTAGCGGACGTACGGCTAATTACCACGTTTCTCTTTTTTTAGATAGGATAACAGTATGAATAATGATAAAGTAGCTAACTTTTATTGCACACTTAATATGGGCCAATAATAGCTATATTACATCATTTAATCTCACTCAATCATATGATGTAGGTATCATTATTGTCCCTATTTAACAAAAAAGGAAACCAAAGCTTAGAGAGGTCAAGAAATGCAACCAAGATCTCAAGGTTAGTATATGACTGAGTAGGTTTAAATAACCCTAGAATCTAAAACTAAACACTATCCCAGTGATCTTCCAGTGTGTTCCCTGGAGCAGCAGCACCTGGGACCTTACTAGAAATTCACATTCTCAGGCTCCAAAATTGACCAAGCAATCAGGAATTCTAGGGTTGGTCCAGTGATCTGTGATTTAATAATACAAGCCTTCAGGATAATCCTGAAAGTTTGATACACAATGCATTGTCCTATGCTTCCTCCAACAATATTTTTTACCAAAACATTTGTTTTCCTTCCTTTTACTTTTTTATTGAGTTATAACATACGTACAATACAGAGTGCAGAGTACACTATCTCTTGATTTTGGCATGTCTAAGAGTTTTTGTTTGTTTGCTGGTTATTGTGGATGTTACGTTGTTTAGCATTGGATTTTGTTGCCTTTTTTAAGGCAAATATGGTGATACATTTATTTATTTTTTACTTTTTATTGAATTTATTGAGGTAACATCCTATATAATAAAAGGCTAATATGCAAATAGACCAAACGGCGGAACAACCAAACAACCAAACAACCAGTCGCTATGACATGCACTGTTTTTTCATTGATTTTCAGAGAGAGGGAAAGACAGAAACACCAACGTGAGAAAAACACATTGATTGGTTGCCTCCTGCACAAGCCCTGACCAGGGCACTGGCCGGGGAGGAGCCTGCAACCTAGATACATGCCCTTAGCCGAAATCGAACCCGGGACCCTTCGGTCTGCAGGCCAACACTCTATCCACTGAGCCAAATCTGCTAGGGCAGAATCATCATACTTTTATTAGTGTCTATGAGTTGTTGTTTTTTGGCTTAATCCCTTTACCTTTTTACCCAGACCTCAACCCCCCTCCCCTCTGAGAGTTGTCAGTCTGTTTTCTGTATCTGTGTCTGTTTCTATTTTGCTTGTTTGTTTACTTAGATTCCACATATAAGTGAAATCATATGGTATTTGTCTTTCTCTGACTGTCTTATTTTACGAAGCATAATACTCTCTCGGTCTATCCATGCTCTCACGAAAGGTTAGATTTCCTTTTTTTATTGCTGAGTATAATTCCATTGCATATATGTACCACGGCTTTTTTATCCACTCATCTGCTGATGGGTACTTGGGCTGCTTCCAAATCTTGGCTATTGTAAATAATGGTGCAATGAACATAGGGGTGCACATATTCTTTCAAATTACTGTTTTGGGTTTCTTCAGATATATTCCCAGAGGTGAAATCACTGGGTCATAAGGCAGTTCCATTTTTAATTTTTGAGGTAAATTCATATTGTTTTTCACAGTGGCTGCACCTATCTGCATTCCTATCAACAGTGCGCTACGGTTCCCTTTTCTCCACATCCTCGACAGCACTTGTTGAACAGCCATTCCGACAGGTGTGAGGTGATATCTCATTGTGATTTTGATTGTTGCTTTTCTTTAAAGACAGTTGGATTAGTTCTGATAAACTGTTAAGTTACTTTAGTTTGATTGTTTTAAAGAATTTATAGAGTGGTTCTAGAGTACCTATTATGGTGGAGATAGTTTAGCCCTCACTACAAAAAGAATGTGACCTTCTGGGATGTCTATTGAATGATCTGATTAATCAATGAGGAATCTCCAATTTGGCTGGTGGGAACTCAAATAATTCCAAGCCCTGTGTGAGTAATGAGCAGTTGGCTCATGATTCTGGTACTCTGCCTGAACTCGGAGAGTTTTGCTCTATGTGTGTAGGTCTTAGTGTTCAGCAAAAACCCAAGGGGAACTCTACACAGATTTCTGAAGTTCATTTTCTATTTAACTGCCTCCCTCTGGAACTTCCAGCCACCTCAGATTCTTTAAAATCTCATCTCTATCTCTTCAACTCAGCAAAGTTGTTGTGTTCTCCTTGACAATCTTCTTCCTGTTCCACAAGTCAGAATGTGCCTCAAAGCAGTAAGCTGAGGTGATCATATGGCTCAGTTTGTTCCCGTTCTCTTGGGGGAAATAATAGGGCTGTTATATCTGTTGTCCACTGTCTGAAAAAAATGTGTATGTATCTTGTAAAGTTTTCCATGTGCTTTAGATGAGAAGGTAAATCTAGTTCCTATTACTCCATCATGGCCAGAGGTGAAATTTCACCACACATTTTAAAGATGAAATTGGCAAGCTAATTCCAAAATTTATTGTAAAAGCAAAGGATATAGAACAACCAATATAATTTGAAGGACTTATACTACCATATTTCAAGATGGGCTGCTAATCTGCAATGTGGTATAGTACATGAATAAACCATGCTTTCTCAATGGGAGTGATATCACCCCCAAGGGGGTAGAAATTGGTTTTTGGAGGAAATTTTTTAAAAAATTTTAATATAGGAAGCACATTTGTACATACAGTACATGAACAGTTGTATAGTATACCTTCGATATTAAAAGTTCATGGGGGAAAGGGGCAATTAGGAATAAAAATATCTAGAAAGGCTCTTCAGGGGTGTGATAATGAAAGATGTTGAAAAACACTGGAATAGACAATCAGATAAATAAAAGACAATTAGATAAGTAAATAAATAGAAGAGAAAGTCCAGCAATAAACTCACAAATCCCTCAATTGAATTTTAGTCAAGCCAACAATGAGGAGAGTCTTAACAAATAGTGATATAACAACTAAAATATATATTCAGAAATAAACATGAGAAGGAAAATGAACCTCAACTTCTCTGTTACTCCACTCACAAAAATATACTCACAATGGCTCATGGTTCAAAGTACATGAGGAATCCAGACTTTCTCTAAGAAAACACTGAAGAATATCTACACAAACTTGGAAAAACAAAGATATTTTTTAGAACACTAACCATAAAATAAAATACTTATAAATTAAATACTTAATGTCCTCAAAAGACACCATTAAGAGAGTGAATAAATAAGCAGCACCATGGTGTCAGCAAGAACAAGCACCTCACAAAAGGCGGTATAATGGGAGCCAGTAAGAAAGTAGTTGGTCCATTTTCTAAGAAAGATTGGAGTGATGTGAAAGCACTAGCTATGTTCAACGTAAGAACAATTAGAATAACACTGGTCACGAGAACTCAAGAAACCAAAATTGCATCTGATGGTCTCAAGAGTCATGTTTTTGAAGTGAGCTTTACTGATCTGCAGAATAATGAAGTTGCATTTAGAAAATTCAAGCTAATTAGTGAGGATGTTCCATGGCATGATCTTACCCATGACAAAATGTGCTCCAGGGTCAAAAAATGACAGACCATGATTGAAGCTCATGTTGATGTAAAAACTATCGATGGTTATTTGCTTCATCTATCCTGTGTTGATTTTACTAAAAAAAAAAAATGCAACAATTCGTTTTGGAAGACCTCTTATGGTCAGCATCAACAGGTCCATCAAGTCCAAAAGAAGATGATGGAAATCATGACCAGAGAGGTACAGATAAGTGATTTGAAAGAAATGGTCAATAAATTGACTCCAGATAGCATTGGAAAAGACATAGAAAAACTTGTCAACCTATTTATCCACTCCATGATGTCTGTGTTGGAAAAGTCAAAATGCTGAAGCAGCCCAAGTTTGAACTGGGAAAACTCATGAAACTCCATGGTGAAGGTTAGCAGTTCTAGAAAAGCTACTGGGGATGAGACAGCTGCCAAAGTCAAATGAGCTGATGGATATGAACACCGCCCCCCCCCCCGCCCCCCGCAGAATCTGTTTAAAATTCAGACTTTTAATGGTGACAATTTTTTTAAATTCCATTTGTTAAAAAAAAAGAGAGTGAATAAACATGCCACAGATTGAGAAAAAAGTCTGTAACACATATATCTGATGAATAAGTCATATACAGAATATAGAAAGAGCTCCTACAAAAACAATTAAAAGAATGATAATTTTTAAAAAACTTGAATAGTCACCTTTAAAAAAGGCAAATATATAGTATGGAACCAAGATGGTGGCGTAGGTAAAAGCCCGTACTCATTGCTTCCCACAACCACATCAAAGTTAAAACTGAGATATAGGACAACCATCATCAAGAACTGCCAGAAAGCTGGCTGAATGGAAGTCCTACACTAGAGAAGTAAAGAAAAAAGCACACTGAGACTGGTAGGCAGAGCAGAGGTGAGGAACAAGCTGATCCGGCATCCATGTGTGCTGCTTTTTTAATTGGGAGGGAAATCCATAAGGAGCAAGGGGGTCCCAGCCCCACACCAGAAGCCTGGCTCCATGAGCTGAACTTACAAGATCCTGCTTCCTCTGAGCTCCAGCACCAGGGCAAGGCTCTGGGGGACACAGACACATAGGAGGAGGAACTGGATTGTCTGGCATCAGAGCAGGAACTTGGGGACAGCTTTCTCCCAGATGGAGGTGCTTGCAGGGATCATTGTTCCTATGCTGGGACCTCCCCGGTTGCAGGGCTGACTGGCAGCCATTTCTGTTTGCTCTGCCCTGGTGATTCCCTAAGACCCCCCTCATCCAATTTACAACCCCACCCAAGCTGTGAGCAGCGGCTTTTGCATATGAATGGCCTGTCCTTGCTCAGACTAAAATGCCTCCAACAAGCTGCAGCTGGGTCAGGGAGCCCCAAACCTATCAATAAAAGGCCCCAGACCCACACCAGCACCAGCCTGCCTTGCTTCATAGATAAGCCTCATCTGGGCACTTCCAAACCTGATATAAAGAGGAGGAATCTGCAGATCTGGTGACTGCACCTTCCTGGAGATCCAAGAGCCAGTGGTCAGTTGCAGACCATACCAGATTACAACTCTACACTTCCATAAGCGACACACTCAAGGGGAAGACCCAGTGAGCACCCAACCCCCAATGAAGCAAGTCCTGCTGCATAGGGATGTTTCCTGCATAGTAGCTCTCCCACTGTAGTCACAATTGGTCCTCACAGACAATTGGCCTAGAGGTCAAGTCCTCCCAGTGACCCCACGACATTTTGCATTTTGCGTAGCAGCCAGGGAGGCTCCCTACTTAAATAACTCCCTTCAAGAAACAGCTTCCCATTTCCCATTCATCTTCAGGGAATGCAGTTAGTTAAGAGATTCTAGGGGGCTCCTGTGAGAGATTCTGCCTCGCCGCCCCCCACTCCCGCTAGAGGGGAGCTCAGAAGGGTCCTTATGCATGGATTATGAATCTTATCTAATGGGTCTGTCTTGCACATGAATCCTCAGCTCTCTTCCCAAAGATTACATTTTATTTTACCTGTGAGTCAATTTACAGCTGCAGAGCCCCTAAATTAATAACTCTGCCCATTATGCTGCAAAACCACTCTTGTTGGCTTTGGAACACTGTTGAGTTTTCAGCTTCTCACCATAGGAAGGCTTTGTTTTTTGAAGGAAGGAAGGAAGGAAGGAAGGAAGGAAGGAAGGAAGGGAGGGAGGGAGGGAGGGAGGGAGGGAGGGAGGGAGGGAGGGAGGGAGGGAGGGAGGGAAGGAAGGAAAGCACTGCCAATCCTTTGTGTTTGGTTTGAGTTGTAAGGCTAAAATTAAGAAAGAAAAAAATAGTTTTTTGTCTCTTCAAATTTTTTTTCTTTCCTTTAATGGAATATGTTGTTTGAAGGCTTTTGTCCAAATATCTGGGGTCTGTAGAAGTAAAGGATTTCTGGATTTCTCATCTCTCATTGATTTTCTGAAAATGCCCAAAATTAATAGTGCTTCCTATTTAGACTCTAACAATATTGCCATGCTCTCCCCCAATTCCTGTGTGGTCTTTTCAGGAAAGGGTAATTGCCCTGTGGCTTCCCCACTACCATTCATTCATTTAATAAATATTTATTCAATATGTACCATGTGCCAGGCATTTTAATGCATATTTCATTTTATTAGACAAAATAAAACTAAAGAGTAAAATTAAAGCAAAGCAGAATTGTCGTGTGAATTTTAAAACTTGAAATAAAAAAGGTTTTTTGTTCTGTTTTCTAGCAATAGGTCAATGGAAGGTTGTGTTAAGTGGGTTTTAAAAAAAAAAAAGGGGGAGAAGAATTAGATAATCTGTTGTGCTCTTAACACTCTGTAGTATAGTGGAAGCATCTATGCCAAGCTGCATCTCAAACCACCTATATGTGCATCCTCAGTCTCCTTCTCTCACATTTTAGTAAATGTCAACCCTATTCTTTCAGTTGCTCAGGTAAAACTTCTTAAAGTCCTTCTTGACTCTTCTCTTTTACATCCCATATCCAGTCCATCAGGAAATCCTATTGACTTAACTTTCAAAAAATATCCAGAATCTAACCACTTATCAATGTCCCATGACACTGTAGTCACTATCATTTTCCCATGGGTTACTGCCATACCCTTCTAACTGATTTTCCTGCATCTGCCCCTGGCACCTACAGTCTACTTTTAGGGGTACCTAGAGTGCTACAGGGTTAACCCTCTACTTAAACTCCATTGTCTCCCTATCTCTGAATAAAAACTGAAGCCTTCTAATGATGTTCATGATCTGCCCTCATTTTCAATCTAACCTTCCCCCCCATTCTCTTCTGTTCATTCATTCTGCTCTCCCCTATAACCCTCTCAGTCACTGAGCATGTATCTGCCTCCCGGGCCTTTGCACTTGCTAATCCCTCTCCCTGAGCCAATCTTCCCACAGAGATTCACATGGCTTTCTTCCTTAACTTTCAGAGCTTACTCAATCACTTTTTCAATTAGGCCTCCTCTGGTCATTTTGACTAAACTTGTACACACCCTCTCCCCTCCCTCCAGTCATATATATCTGATCTCCGTTTCTCTTTCAGTTTTTTTCCTTAGCATTGATATCTATCTAAAAACCTGTATACTTTACTAATTTATTTCACTTGCTGATGAACAAGATTGAAAGCTTCATATTGCATGAGATTTTATCTCTTTTGTTCAATACTGTATGACCTAGAACACATTTTAGTACATAGTTGGCACTCAATATATATTTGAATAGAACAAATCTAAGATAATATTAACAAAATTCCAGAGTGTAACGTATTTTCTGTACTGTAAATTCAAAATCATATTTTTGTTTTTGTTTATAAACAAAATAAAAATCAATGGTGTATAAAGCATATATGCATAGCACTTTAATTTATATATGTATTTTTAATTTTTATTTTTTAAAATACACTTTTATTGATTTCAAACAGGGAGAGGGAGAGAAAGATAGAAACATTAGTGATGAGAGAGAATCACTGATTGGCTGCTTCCTGCACGAACCACACTGGGGATTGAGCCCACAACCCACGCATGTGCCCTGACCGGGAATTGAACCATGACCTCCTGGTTCATAGGTCAATGCTCAACCACGGAGCCACACCAGCCGGGCTCTGTTTATATCTTTTAAAGGGCCACACTTCAACCATATGCAAAAAGTCCTACTTTTAAAGGTCTCTATATTAGAAAATTTCACAATTTGCTTAGTAAGTCTAATATTTAATTCTCATCATCAAAATCTCCTTTTTATTCCAGCTCATTTGCTATGAGCTGAATGTTTGTGTCCCCTCAAAATTCATATGATGCAATCCTAATGCCCAATGTGATAGTATGAGGAGGTAGGGCGTTTGGGAAGTGCTTGGGTTTATAACAGTGTATGGTATTTTGTTATAGCAAGTCTGAATGGACTGAGGCACTAAGACCTTTAAGCCTTTACTTAGACTTATTTTTTTGTGTCTGTTTTTAGTGAAAATGGATGGAATTGGCACTTTTGTGAATTGTTTTCTTCTCCAAATCAAACTCCTCCTCCAAGGTTGGATTCACTAACTCTTTAGTCAGTTCTGTCAATTATATTCAAGATTGGTATCCTTTTCAGTGAGGAATTCTCTCTTGGGCACTTTTGTGAGACAAATGGAGAAAAACTTCTTATTTGCCACCGCAATCTAACCTCATAATTAATACAATGACTGGGAATTTGCTTTATATCAACTAGGAACACAATTTTAAATTTATGCCAAAAGCACATGCATAAATATTATAAAACAGCTCCATCTGTACCACCACTGTCCTTACGCAGTCCGCAGATTCCCCTGAGCTGACTTCTACAGCAGCCCCCCTAATAGTCTTGTCTCACCACAATCCCTTCAAATTCCCCTCCACACTGACCACAATCAGTCAGAAGAAACTCTAGATTCTTCAGGGTAGCAGAGAAGGCCTTTCTGGATATGGCCTCTGTGTTCTGTCCAGCCTAACTCATCACCTAAAACTCCCAGGCCTGTACTTTAGGTTCTGCTTACTGAATTAACTAGAGTTTCCTATGTATCCACCACCTCATAATTCCTTGTTTCTGTTTCTGATGTTTCCTTTGCCTAGACCGTCCTCTCCCAATTATCTGCCTAACTACCAATCATCTCTTGGCGGAGGGATCTTTGAAGGGACACAATTCAGAATATCCCTCTTCCCCATCTCAGTTCTGAATAAATTGAAAAGCAAAGTAAAAGATGAGGGTTTTGATAGCACATGATTACTCTTGGAGCCCAGATTGGAGGTCATGGTGTAAGATCTGTGAACAAAGTGGGGATACTGATAAAGAATCCCAGAGTTGGGCAGCCCACTGCAGCAGCACTGGGTGGGACTAAGTTTTGCATAGTGGTTGAGGGGGAGCCAGTCATTTCCTTTTCACAGAGGGACAGAGTGGGTAAGAGGCAATGAGAGGCCAGTTGTTTGTTGCATTCTAATCCTATACCTCTTACTTTGTTTTCAAATATTGTTTGGCCAGAACTTCTGGTATTATATCAAATATTATGATATAGCAACCAACCTTTAAAGTTTCTCTGTAAGGTAAAATATTGGCTATAAATTATTAGTAGATAGGCTTGATCTAGGGAAAAAATTTCTAAATTTTTAGTAAGTTTAAAAAATAGTTTCTTATAAATTTATTTTTCATAGCTATTTGAATAACAGACTTTTTTTCTTTTAGTCACTTACTAAAGTGTAGATTTTCTTATGTTAAACCATCTATGTGTTTCCAAGAGGAAAAACTTTTATATATATATATTTTATTGATTTTTTACAGAGAGGAAGGGAGAGAGATAGAGAGTTAAAAACATCGATGAGAGAGAAACATCGATCAGCTGCCTCCTGCACATCTCCCACTGGGGATGTGCCCGCAACCCAGGTACAAGCCCTTGACCGGAATCGAACCCGGGACCTTTCAGTCCGCAGGCCGACGCTCTATCCACTGAGCCAAACCGGTTTTGGCAGGAAAAACTTTTAGATCATATTGCTGTTTTGTAAAATACACTGATTGATTCCATTAGCTAAAAATTTTATTCAGAATTTTCTCATTTACATTTATGAGTCAAGTGGACCTACATATTTTTTCTTTCTTATATTGTTTTCATCTGGATTTGAAATCAAGGGTTGACTGGCTTTATAAAGTTACTTAGGCAGCATTCCCTTTTTTCTGTTTTCTTTTTTGGGGGGGATAACTCATATAAAGTTCAACAGTTCTTTAATAACTTGGTAAAACTCAACTATAAAGTTGTAGAAATGCTTCGATTACTATGAAAATTTAACTGTACTACTCTATTAAACTTTTCTATTTCTTCTTGGGCCAATTATACTCTTTATATCTTTTTTCTCAAAATTCATATTTTACCTTGGTTTTCTTGTGGTTATTCTCTTTTTCATTGTTTTATTTTAACTTTAATATTCTCCCTCCCCCTTTTTTTTCTTTGAGATTACTCTGTTGTCCTTTTATAACTTTCTTGGTTGAAATCTTAGCTCATTTGTTTTCAGACATTCTTATTTTTTGATAAATATATGTAAATCTTTTTAGTTCCTCTACATTCCACATTAGCTGTGTTTTGATTGACTTAGAGTCACTCCCATTGGTGATGTGGCTGAATACAGGAGGTCTGACATCGGACAGATGAGACTGACAGCAGTGTGTTAGTCACATATACTCATACTCCAGGAGAGGAGAGTACCATACACCATGGAGGACCAGTAGAGGTGTGCTTGGTAATAGAGTGAATGAGCAGAGTCGGCCGGAGGCTGGCTTTGTAGCAGCAAGGGGTTCTGGAAGGAGGATATGTGATTGGCTTCCTTGAATAACTCCATGAGCTGTCAGGGGAATGAAACCCATCTGGCTGAGGACAAGGTGAGGAGCAGCTACTCCAGCTGATAGGGGAACAAGCCAGGTGGGGAACCTTTCCCATTGCAACTTATCTGGTGAGTGTAGGGAAACTCATGGTTGGGCCTTTTGAGGCCTCTCCCTTTCAGATGTCAAGGTAGTACATAATAATGAATATTAATTTTAGACCTCACACCACAAGCTAAATCCCAGATTCTGATACATAGTGCTTTCTATTTGTTTTATATACTTTCCTATGATTGCCTCTTTAACCTAAAGGTTATTTAGTAATCTATATCTATACTATCCATCTGTCTAGTTTCCACACATATAGCACTTTTATTATTTATTTATTTTTTTAAATAAAAATGTCCATACTACCCAAAGCAATTTAATGATTCAATGCAATTCCTATCTCCTTTCCCATGGGATAGGCAATTGCAATTCAAAGAGACAGCTCTTGACAAAGAGTAGTGACATAGGCCAAGATAATAGGAGAAGGGGAGAGGGAGGAAAAAATGCTTAAGGGCTGACCTACTGAATGTGGCTTTTATCACTTTCCACCCAAGCTAGACTGATGATCCAGGGCACAAAAGGGCCCTCTTCCCTGGGCTGCCATGCCCCTCACACTTGGACCTAACCTCCTCTGTCCTCTAGGAGCTTCCCAGAGTTTCAATGGCAGATTCTAGGATCCCTTGACCTTTTTCTTTTTCTTTTTCTTTTTCTTTTGGTATCAACAGGAATGAGTTAGGAGAAAGCCAGCATCTAGAGATAGTTCACTCTCTTGACAGAACCAGCCAAGCACTTCCTAGGTACTACCAGCTGTATCCCAGTCCTCACTTACAAAATGTGTCTAAGAAAACATGTATGCCCAGCCATATTTGTTAAAGCTGAGTCTTTCAACCAGGAAGTTTGAGCTCTACGATGAGAGAAGAGGGTATTTCACAGACTTGAGGTGGCAATTTTGTGCCAGTGTGTGTAGCTTTTTAGAAAGAATGTAGCCCTGGCTGGTGTGGATCAGTTGGTTGAATCATATAGTGCACCGAAAGGTCACTGGTTTGATTCCCTGTCAGAGCACATGCCCAGATTGTGGGCTCAATCCTCGGTAGGGGTACATGCAGGAGGCAACTGACCGATGTGTCTCTCTCACATCAATGTTTCTCTCTGTCGTTCTCCCTCTCCCTTCCTCTCTCTCTCTCTGAAAAAGAAAAAAAAATCAATAAAAATATTTTTCAAAGAATATAACCAGGGGAAGATGTTATGATCTTCTTGACAAGTACATATACCTCAGCCATATTTACTGGCTTTCAATAACCCTGTAGAGAACTTTTCATTCATTTTCCTCTTTCTTTGCTTCTTTTCTTTCCCTCTCCCTACCCTTCTCCCTCTCTCTTTCTCTCTTTCCTGCCTGCCCTCCCTCTCTCTGCATGTAAAATAATCAAAAGCTGCTTGCCCACGGGAATGTGAATCCATGCAGTGGGACTCAGGTGAAGCAGATTTGCAGCAGGAAGTTTGGTCGAGGGGCAAAAAGAAACACTTTCCTCCATGGTCAGAGGATTAAATCTAGACAAGGATGACTGATTTGACTCCAAAATTCAAATGTTGTAATGAGATTTTTCCAACAACAATGGATGACTCTTATAAGCAAAGAATTATATGGTTCTTCGCTCTTCTATTTGTAATGTCCCCTCTGAATTCTACCACTAACATGTTTCTTGCCAGAAGCACGCCAGATAATTGGGTAAAGACAGCTGGATTAGTCACTTCAAATTACCTATAGTCTACAAAAGAAAAAAAAAAATTACCAGAAAGCTGCAGTCAATTTTTATTTTCTCCTAAAGTGAAATGTGCAGGGGTCTATTCAGAAAATGTTATTTTATTTGCATTCTACCTTTATGTAAATCCACAAGATTAAATGGTTTTCAATGACATCATCCTCCCTCCTTTCTAAGTAGATAATTAACTGGCTGGTATACTTTCCAAAAGAAGGATTTCACCAAATAAGTGAATGCAAATGCATGAAGCATCCACTTGCTGAATAGAAAAATAAATCACCCCCCAAAGAGAAAGAATATACCTGAGCAACTGCTTCTTAAGAATAATGATGTTATTCATTTACTTCAGATTTTCTTGTTCAGATATTCTCAATTTACTCAATTAAAAAATCATTTTTAAAGCTATTCTTTTGCATTTTCTTTTTTTGTTAATTATCACCAGAGAATGAGATGGAGAAAGGGGTGAGAAAGAGACAGAGAAACATTTATGTGAGAGAGGCACACACTGATTGGTTGCCTCCTACATATGCCCCAACAGGAGCTGGGGATCAAACCTGCAACCCAGATAAGTGCCCTTGACCGGAAATCAAATCAGTGACCATGCAGTGCATGGAATGATGCTCTAACCACTGAAAAACACCAGCCAGGGCCATTCTTTTGCATTTTTAACATCTAAATTTCATTATGACCAGAACTTTTTCAGCTTATTAATTTTTCCTTCAAAGTATGTTCTAGTAATTCTTTCCTCTCTATACCACTATCACATCCTTATCCTCTGTATCAGTTACTATTACTATCAGAAATGCCCTAAAATTCAATGGCTTAAAGCAATTATTTTTCATTTATCATGTATTTGTGGGCTGGCTGCTCCCAGCTCTCTCTCTCTCTAGGCTACTAGGACCTGTTTTTCTCTTACAGAAGCAAGTCCAATCACACAAGTGCTTCTTAAGTCCCCACTAACGTTCTATCCAGAGCCAAAGGGTGGGGGATGAAGAGTGGGAGAGAAAGGGAGTAAATATTTGAAACACTTATTTAACTTACCACATCTCCTTATTCATATATTATGGCACACCAACCTCTTAGTTGCTTGTGATACCTGCAGAATTATCTTTCTCCAATGTTTCCTGTATGCATTTCCCACATTAGTCTTCCTTAAAATCATGAATGGGTCTCAATTTCCAACTGTACTGTGCCTAAAGTCTTCCTATCGTTCAACATCCTTAACAGTTTGGCCATTCTTCATTTTATGAACATACATCCGCCACTCCAATGACTCCAGACTAAAATATTTCACAAACCTCCTATGCCTATTCTCATCTAGTTACCTTTGTTCATTCAGATTCTCTCACCCTAAATGCCAACTTCTCTGCCCAGTCTTAATTACATCTCCTCTACAAAGTTCCCTAGGTAATTTTCCCTAACTAGTCTCCTTTTTATGCTATTGAATCAATGTGTTACTTCTCCCATGGGAAGATTTGCTATTCATTTATTGAGTCAACAAAGTTTTACATTGTATTTACTAGGTGCCAAGCATTGTAGGTGTTGAAGATAACACAGTGAAAAAGACCCAGTCCCTGTCCATCATGCTGGTTGATAATCTCTTAAGGAATATTAGAGTGCGATAGAGCTGCAGAGAAGTGAACATAGGGGGCCTGGAAGCACACAGGAGGGGGACTTAATCCTGTCTTGGGACACTTTAAAGATATTTGGAGAACAAGTTGTCTGTGGTTAAATCTGTATGATGAGAGTTATTCAGGTGAAACAGGACTATTAGAAAGCATTAAGGATAGAAGGAACTAACATAAGGAAGAAAGAGCCAGTGTATTTGGAGAGCTGCTCATAATCCAGGGTGGCTGGGGCGCTGAATGTGAGACAGGATGAGGAGGGAGATAAGCCTGGAGAGGAATGCTCTGTATAAAGAATCTGAAACTCATATGAAGGCAGCAGGAAGACAGGTGGTGTGTTTAAATAAGGGCATGACATAATCAGATTCGTGTCTGGATTTTTCAAAATTAAGATATAATTGAAATATAACATATTTGTTTTGTGTATACAACGTGATTCAATATTTGTATACTAGAGTGCCGGGAGCCGGTCCATCCTTGCTGTTTCAAGGGACCTGGCATATATGACATACTGTTCTTAATATGTTTGCTCACCTTCTTGGCACTATGTGTTTTAACCAAGGTCACCTCTCTGAGAAAGGTTGTTTCCCCAGGTAGGGATTTTCCCCTGAAGTTAGGGAGGGAATAAAACCCCTTAACTAAGTGCCAGGCGGGTAATTAATCACTTTAACTATGAACAATCATGCTTAAACTACATAATCTTTACTCCCTGGAATGGAGATAAGAAACGCCCTAACCTTTGGAAAAGAGATTGATAGGATTGGAATCAACTGGTATAAATACAGGTGTAACAAGACAACAGGACACAGAACCTAGACACAGAACCCAGACACAGAACCTACACACAGAACCTAGACACAGAACCTACACACAGAACCTAGACACAGAACCTACACAGAACCTAGAGACAGAAGAACTTCCCTGGAGAGAACATGGCAAAAGATCCTGGACAGAAACTGGCCACAGAACCTAGAGACAGAACCTAGCGAGAGAACCTGGCTGAAGAACCTAGAGACAGATCCTGGCTACAGAACCTGGATAGAACATGGCAAAAGAACCTGACTAGAACCTGGTGACTGAACCTGGCTGGAGAACCTGGACAGAACTTGGCTGGAGAACCTAGCGAGGGAACATGGCTACAGAACCTGGCTGGAGAACCTGGAGAACCTGGCTGGAGAACATAGCAAGAGAACATGGACACAGAACCTGGCTGGAGATCCTAACCAGAACTTCGCTGGAGATCCTGACCAGAACTTGGCTAGAGATCCTGGCTAGGCTGCTGATCAACTGAACGCTGTCTCTATGTCATTCCTTCTTCGACGACTCCGTCCACACCTTTGGGGAACCCCTGGACCTGCTGGGAATGGACCCCAGCACTAGAGGCCCAATGCATGAAATTTGTGCAAGAGTAGGCCTTCCTTCCCCCGGCTGCCGGCACTGGCTTCCCCCTGGCACCCGGGACCCAGGCTTCCCTGCAACCTCCAGCAGGCACCTGGGACCTGGGCTTCCCTTGCAGCCCCGGTTTCATCCAGAAGGTTGTCCGGTCTAATTAGCATATTATGCTTTTATTATTATAGATGCTCTGAAATGATCACCACTGTCTAGTTAACATCCATCACCACACAGAGTTACATTTTTTTTTTGTGATGAGAATTTTTAAGCTCTAATTTCTTACTAACTTTCAAATATACAATAAGGCTTTATTAACTATAGTCACTATGCTGTAATTTACATTCCCAGGATTTATTTATTTTATAACTGAAAGTTTGTATCCTTCACCCATTTTGCCCACCTCCCCACCCTGCCTCTGGCAAACATTTATCTGTTCTCTGTATCTATGAGTTTGTTTTGTTGTTGCTGCTTAGACTAGATTCCACATAAAGGTGAGATTATATGGTATTTGGCTTTCTCTGTCTGACTTATTTCACTTAGCATAATGCCCTCAAGGTCCATGCATGTTGTCGCAAATGGCAACATTTCCTTCTTTTGTTACTGCTGAATAATATCCCAGTACTCTCTTTCTTTCACACACACCATTTTCTTTATCCATTCATCAACTGATGGACATTCAGGTTGTTTCCTTATCTTGACTATTGTAATAATGCTGCAATAAATATAGAGGTGCAGATATCTTTTCAAGTTAGTGTTTTGTTTCCTTCAAATGAATATCCAGAAGCAGACTGCTGAATCATATGGTAGTTCTATTTTTAATTTTTTGAGGAACCTACATAGTGTTTTCCATAGTGGCTACACCAATTTACATTCTCACCACAGTGCACAAAGATTCCTTTTTCTTCACATCCTCTCCTTTTTAAATCTTTTAGAACAGATTCGTGTTTGAAGAGATCACCTTAGCTGCTCTGTGAATCATGGATGAAAGAGAGATAAGACGAGAAGCAAGTCAGTTCAGGAGACTGTTATAATAATCTGGGAGATAGATGAGTATAGGACAAACCAAGGTAGTGAGAAAAGTAGGTGATTTCAGAGATATTTGGAGGTGGATTTGGCTATTAAATGAAATACGGGTGCAAAGTAAATAATGGAAACTAAAATTACTGTTTATTCTTTATATCTTGAGAAATGAAATTTCCTTGCTGGAAGAATTATATATATATATATATATATATATATATATATATATATATATATATATATATATATGAAATGAAGGCAGAGTTACAGTTTTATATTAATATGAGTGATATTGGAAAGTTGCCCCAAAGGAAATAGTATCCATAGAAATGACAGCTACACACTCAAAGGAAGAAACTGTGTACTTGAGGGTTTGCAACATATTCAATTACTGGGCAGATCAGCGACTTGAGACCCTTAGCAGTGAAAAAAATCTCTTAGATCACCCCATCACACCCCATTCCACACTGGGGCAGGATTCTTTTCTCTATAATGTTCATAGGACTCTGTTCAGTCTCATTTAAAAAGTTTTAAGCTTGGAGTTTTTAATCGCCTCCTTTAGAAGGCTCTTCCCTTCTATCCTAGGAAGTATGTCCTTAAGGGAAATTCACTGATACTTAACCCATATTTTACTTGTTATAATTTCCTATTACCCTAATTAATACCTTTCTCTGAGCCTTTCCTTGTGACTCATCCACAAAATATCACCTCTCCTTCTGTGGTGTTTTCGCCATTCAGATCCCTTGCATGTGGACAGTTATCCTGAGTCTCTAGTCAGTCTTAATAGTTAGGAAATGTTTAAGCCTGTAGTACTAATAAATCAGCTCAAGGTATAATTAGAGGCTTAACTCTGTGAAGAGAAGATGTAACCCATTTGTTAATAACATCACTTAGGTCTTTTGAAAACAGTCTTGCCTAAAATAACCGAGTCAAATTAAGAACTAGCCTTAAACAAAAAATCAAAATACTGGCCTTCTAGAATATTATAAGCCCAATTCCTCCACTGAAAGTACAGCTGAGAATTCTCTGTAGCTTTCTTCTAGTTGTCCCAGAGTCATGTTGACCCCTAGCTTCTCCAAAGTCAGTTAAAATTCAGATGTAATTAGCATTCATTGATGTATTAGATGCTTTTAT
The DNA here is from genome assembly GCF_014108235.1 of Myotis myotis. Taxonomy (NCBI): domain Eukaryota; kingdom Metazoa; phylum Chordata; class Mammalia; order Chiroptera; family Vespertilionidae; genus Myotis; species Myotis myotis. Next base: position 35,572,961 of record NW_023416315.1, read on the forward strand.
TTAATCCCCACATTATTACTCATTTTATAGCCAACTACAAGAAGGCTAATGGATCTTAAGTAAGTGCCCAAGGACACACAGTAGAAAGTGACAGACTCAGGACAGACCCAAGTCTTTTGACTCCAAATCCTGAGCTCTTGAAATTTTATTCAGCTGATTGTGAGATGGTAAGATGATTACTTAATGGGCTTGAGTCTCCACTACATCAAGAGGCCTTAGCAAAATATTTGCTTTGTGTTTTCTATTGTGCCATAAAGCATATGGGCATTAAGAATAAATATGTTTATGGGTATATAAGAGCCATGAAATTCATATTCTCCACCTTGTACTAATACATACCTCCTTACCCAACCTACTTCACATTGCTCCTGTTCTGTTCTTTTACATTTTGGCCACTGCTCTTTGTTACTGATGAAGTGCTCTGAAAAGTTTTGCAAAATGGCACAGTAGAAAGTGGCTAAGCTCAAAATCAAACACAGTCTCTGGCTCCAAATCCTTTCCTCTGTTGAAAGTGAACCAAGGAAGTTCTACTTTGCTTCCTCGTAGGGAAGTTGGGGGAAAAATAACCTATGAGTGGTTGCAACATGTTTTGCAGAGTAAAATATGCTAGTGAAGAACTGATAGTATCGACCTGCTCCATAGGAATTGTACTTATGATGAGTTTTAAGGTTCACTAAACCAGTTTTTCTGTTGTGTAACTCCTCCTCCTGACACTCTCCGAAATATGCAATGTCATCTCTTATGTATTGTAATCTGTTCAGTGATAGCTAGTGCTAATTCTACTGCTGTTTGGAAAAATTACATTTAAAATTAAAGTTAACATTTTTAATGAAGAGATAATTCTATAGAATGATATAAAATTTCAAAAGAGCATGTAACCTGACAAACACTACCTCAGTCAGGTGATCAAAGTCAACATCAACAGTGGTAAGTTATGTTGATAGCACCCTTGATATTATGGGATGCAAATGGCATTTTATCTCTGTGGTCTTGCTCCCAAAAATTGTAACTCCAGTCTAATCCTGAGAAAAACATTAGAAAAATATCAATAGAGGAACATTCTACAAAATACCTAATAGAGATAGAATTAGAGGTAGAGATAGAGATAGAGATAGAGCTAAGACCAAAATACACCTCAAAACTGCCAAGGTCATCAAAAACCAAGAAAGTCTAAGAAATTGTCACTGTCAAGAGAAGCCTAAAGAGACATGATGACTAAATGTAGTATGATATCCTGGATGCGATCCTGGAACAGAAAAAGGACATTAGGTAAAAACTATGGAAATCTGAATAAAGTATAAACTTTAACAATAATGTATTGATATTGGTTCATTAATTTTGACAAACAGACCATACATACTAAGGTAACATGGTAATAATAGCGGAAATGAGGTGTAGGCTATTTGGGGTTCTCCACGCTAGCGTCATAATTTTTCTACAAACATAAAACTTCTAAAAAATAAAGTTTATTAATAGACACAAAAGAGCATATAAGTAAAATTTTGTTTTGAATACGTTCCTTAAAATATATATATTTTTCCTTCTGCTTCCACATTTCTTTAAAAATCGCAAGGATGAATAAAGAACAGCATTTTAAAAGAAATTCTCAGGAAATGTGTTTATCATGGAAGTGTAATAAATCACTTTTCCCATCCTACCACCATGAATAGAGATTAAAATTTTAGGGTTATTTTTCTTTAGTTTTATTATTAATTACTCTCTTAAAAAGTACTTTTTCCATTTGTAAAATAGATAAAACTCTACCTTGAAAGAGGTTTATAAAGCTTAATGAAATGAAATAGATAAGTAGTACCTAAAAAATTACTTTAGAGCTAACATTCTAATATCAGAGCTTTTTAGAATGATTCATTGTTATCCATTTTAACCACTGACTAGAAGATTTGACTCTCTTGTCAGTGAAGAGGCCTATAATAATTTTATTCCTTTGTTAGATTTTCTTGGTACAAGTGAACATGACATGGACTCTGCTTAAATACCAGGACATGCTGTCACAAGCCGGGGGCAGAATTGCATAGATGGTCCACACCCTGGCTCCGGCTCAGTTTTTAGAATCCAGGACACAGTGTAACCAAGCAAGTCACTGTTTTATGAATCAGCCCCTCCACATGAGGGGAAGACTCCTTGGCAACCTGGCAGTGCTGCTCTAAGGGAAGAGAAGTGATTGCCTAGGCCCTAGGGAGAAGACATCAAGACTACCACACGTATAGGCTTGCTCTACCCAGGACGTGGGGAATTTTGCTTCGCTTGGAATCAGCCCCAGAATTCAGAAGTAAGCTAACTACAGCTTGCTTTTTAATATCCTAAAAATGCATGCTTTTCATAAGACCCTAGGTACTGGCTTTCATATTTGTGCTGGCGTTGTCTCTGCTTGCTATCCCAGAGCCCTTGGGGTTAACACACCATTGCTTGATCTCATCAGGTAATGTGAGGCAGAGTGAGGCAATCAGCTGTTCAATGCAGTCACAGGTGTGCATGTAGCAACAACCCCACATGTAATCAGAAGTCACGAGACAGTAGGGCGACTGCAGGTTCTGAAAGAAGACCTGATTAGGTCAATGCCAGAAACTAAGCAGCCTGGGTCGGGTACGGTCATCACCTCTGTGGTGTCTGTTGTTCTCATGGTTTCTATTATCAGTGCTTGATTCAAGAGAAGTTCACCTGGTGGGACCACCAGGAAATAGGCAAGCTATTCTCTCATGGAACTGCTGGGTCCAGTCTTTGGCCCAAGATAATTTTCAAATGCTCCTTTCCTTCTCTCATGTAGGCTCAAGGGACTCGTGGTAATAAAGACTTATGACTCATGGTAGCTACTGACAAGAGTTTTATGGAACATAAATTCACCAGGCTCTGTAGCTTGACTTTTAATACTATATGACTTGAAAATTATACATCTGAATCCCATAACCTGTATTCCTTTTCTCTTTAATACTGTTCCTATTGCATCTATCCCTAGAGATTCCTCTCTTCTCATCTCCAGGACTGCTGTGACTCATATACTCCTTAGGTCTTTCCTATTAACTGCATAGACATGCACTCCATTTCTGCTTAAGAAGTTTAGACTGAATATGACAGGAATGTGGACACCAAAAAAGAATGTAATAAGCATGGGAAAAGTTGTTAAAGCTAATAAATTATTTTAAAATCTTCCAGTCATAGTCCCTAATTTGAAGTTGTATGATGATATGATTTGGCTTTTAGTTCTTACTCAGAAGAAATTTTTAAAAAATGTTGATCAGGTTCTTATTTGTGGCTAGTATTTATTTTTTAGGAACTTTCAGATGCATGTAACCAAATTCAGTGGGCATTTTCATAACACAAGAATCATCCCCATGAACATATTATTGGGATACGTATATCTCTATCCAGAATTCTCTGAATGCTAAGGAGCTAGTCAGTTAATACACTAAAAAAAAAGGGGGGGGGGGATATGGCTTCAAATTTTATTTCTATCATTTGACTCATGAGAGTAACTAACCAGAATTTTATTGAATAAAATGTGATTCTGGAACAAATGCACAAGGCTCTGTGGCTTGGTTTCTAATTTCATTATTATCACTCTGCTCAGCAATATTGCTAGTACTCAAAGCCAGCCTAGGTCTTTCGTTCTCAGTCAGTTCTTATATGCAGAACTTCTAAACATCTAGCAGAGTTTAGGTTTATGTTCTATAAAGTCACCAGAAAATTTTATTAATTTATAATGTAAAGTATTTATGCTAATTAAGTTAATTTTTTCCCCTCTAGGTATCCACCTCAGAAATGAACTAAAGACAGCTATAAGCGTAATGACTGCAGAGCCAGGGAATAAAACAGAGACTGTTTTGCCTGGCTGATGTAGCTCAGTGGTTGAGAGTCAACCTATGAACCAGGAGGTCATGATTCGATTCCCCGACAGGGGACATGCCCAGGTCGCGGGCTCAATCCCCAGTAGGGCCGTGCAGGAGGCAGCCGATAGATGATTCTCTCTCATCATTGATGTTTCTATCTCTCCCTCCCTCTCCCTCCCTCTCTGAAATCAATAAAAAAAATAGTTTTAAAACAAACAAACAAAAAACAGAGAATGTTTTTAAGCTGAGATAGCTTGCTGAAACTTCCTCTTACAGTTAGGGCACCACAGAGGTATATCTATCCAGAATGCTAACTATTCCTGTCGTTAATATGGAACTCCTTAGTTTAGGAGCATACTTCAAAATTCTTACTTTACAATTTTCGCTTCTCTGGATGCCAAATACACCCACACCTTTTCAATTCTTTGTTTTCACTCTCTTTGCACCCCTCTTACAATATTTGGACAATGTATTTGACATTCCATTTATCTGACTCCCTATGGAAAAGAAATATCTATGTATATTAATTGCTGTCAGTCCCACAATAGGACCTGCATTTTAAAAATATTTTTTGTTTATTTTCTAGCATTCATCTTATTTTGCTCTGTTTTCAATTACTATAATAGCATATGGGAATAACTCACCACACTTCAAATTTGTATTTATATCATCAACTTAATGGGTACCATGAGCATATATAAGAGCAAACTGGTATAAGATCACAAAGGAGCATCATACAGGATAAACACTGCTTTGTTCCTCATCCTATATGTGAGAATGGGAGAATTAATATATGATGACAAAATGGTGGGAATCTTGGTACTTTAATATGTAACAATAAATGAGGGAGTTTGATTGAATAAACCTGTCTTATTGTGATCAGTCATTACTGACTTGAGGTTTTAACTCAGAGGACATTTGCTTTGTTTGAAATATAGTGCTGACAAAGCTTTGATAGAATAGCAGGGAAGCACTTCAGGGGGAAAAAAGTATTATAAAAAATAAACATATTGCAATTAATACAGCCTCTGAAGTATTTTTACCTAAATTTTAGAAAGATCTTATGATCAACAAATGGTGTTGGGATAACTGGATATCCACATGAAAATGAAGTTGTACCCTTATTTCACACAACATATAAAAATTACTAGAAATGGATCATATACTTAAATGGTCATGACCTTGAATTAAGCAATGGTTTCTAGATGTGACCCAACAGCATAAATGATAAAAGGAAAAACAGATATGGATTTCATCAAGATTAAAAGATTTTTAATGTTAAATATGTGAGGAGACATGTTAATTACCTTAACTGTAGTAATCAATTCACAATGCATATGTATATCAAATCGTACACCTTAAATATACACAATTTTTATTTAAAAGATATACAAATAAAAAGGATTTAAAACTTTTTGCTTCAGTGGACACCAAAGTGAAAAGACAACCCACAGAATGGGAGAAATTGCCAATCATATATCTCTGATAAGGGACTTGTACCCAGAATATATGAAGAACTCATACTCAACAATAAATAAAACAAGTAACCCAATTTAAAAATAGGCAAGGGATTTGAATAGAAGAAGATATGCAGCCCAGCCGGTGTGACTCAGTGGCTGAGCATAGTCCTATGAACCAGAAGGTCACCATTCAATTCTGGTCAGGGCACATGCCCTGGTTGCAGGCTCAATCCTGGTAGTGGGTGTGCAGGAGGCAGCCGATCAATGATTCTCATCACTGATGTTTCTAGCTTTCTCTCCCTCTCCCTTCTGCTCTGAAATATACTGACATACAAATAGCCAATAAGCATTGATAAGATGAACAACATCATTAGTCACTAGGCATGTAGAGATCAAAACCACAATAAAATATTCTGCGGGGGAAAAAAACTAATAAAATATACCTAAGCCATAAAAAACGACACAATGAGATACCACTTCATACCCACTAAGATCGCTATAATCAAAATGACCAGACAATGACAAGTGTTGGCAATGTTGTAGAGAAACTGGAATCCTCATACACTGCTAATGTGAATGTAAAATGGTACAGTGCCTTGGAAACAGTTTAATAATTCCTCAAAAATAAACATTGAGTTAGCTAATGAGCCAGCAATTCATTCCACTCCTACTGGATCTACTCCTAGTTATATCCCAAGAAAAATGAAAACATACATCCACACAAATTCATAACCCAAGCGAAACAACCGAAATATGCATCAACTGATGAATAAATAAACAAAATGTGGAGTGCCCACACAATCTTATTTATTTGGCTATAAAATGGAATGAAGTATTGATACGTTATAACATGGATGAACCTTGAAACCATTATGCTAAGAAATCAGACACAAAGGACCACATATTATATGACTCTATTTGCATGAAATGTCCAAAATAGGGAAATCTATAAAGTAGATTAGTGGTTGCCAGGGTCTGGGGGAAGGGAAAATGGGGGAGTGACTGCTAATGGGTATTGGATTTCTTTCTGGAGTGGTGGGAATGTTCCATAATTAGATAGTGATGATAGTTGCAAAACTGTGAATACTGAAAAACATATGAAATGTTAAATTTTATGGTATGTGAGTTAGGTTTATGAAATATTCACACTTTAAGGTAAAGAAACTATGGTTCAAAAAGGCTGAGGACTTTATTAAGATTGGAGGTAGGTGGTATTAGACCAATAGTTCTCAAATTGGTGTGCAAATCAACAGGCATCAACATCACCTGGAAACTTGTTAGAGATGCACATTCTCAGGTTACACCCCAGATCAAATGAGTCAGAACCTCTGGAGGTGGAGCTCAGCATTTTGTGTTTTAACAAGCCTTTCCAGTGATAGAACACAGGTTTGAGAGCCACAGGATTAGTTCGTTTTAAAGCCTCATTGCTCTTCCATTCACTAGATTTGTAGCCTTTGGCAAGTTTCTTGACCTTTCTGTACCTCAAATTATTCATCTGGAGAAATGGTTCTTTAACAGGGTTATTACGAAGATTAAATGTTTAAACACAAGTATTGCGCTTGGAAGAGAGATTTCAGTTAATGAGTTGAATACTCAATAAGAGTCAGCCCTTATTATGCAATAGCACTGAGATGACCTGGGAATCAAATGCATATCCCCTAAATGGGTGGATTTGGGGCCACATGTATAAGTTATTGCATGTTGATTGCATTTCAACATGCAATGAATATAAAACTTTTTGAAATAGTTTACATTCTCTGTTTCATACTGAGTCATCAAAATCCAGTACATTTTATACTTAGAATGCATCTCAATTCGGAATAACTGCATTTGATAGTCACCTGTAACTAGCAGCTGTAGTACTGGACAATGCACCTATGATTCAAATGCTGTACTCTTTTCCCTCTCTAAAGTTCCTGAGCATTCAGCTTGCAGTCTCTGTCTGAGGATTTTCAGAGTGGATGACAAGATGGGGACAGGTCATCAAGCATCCTTTCCTGACCAGTCCTATCTTAACAGGTGATGCTGGGTTGCAGATGGAGCCTCTAATCCACATTCTTAACTACATATTATTACAGAGGGATGACCTGATAAAATGCCTGAGGTGAATCTTAATAGAGTAACATATTAGACTAGAGGCTCAGTGCACGAAATTTGTGCACAGGTAGGGTCTCTAGCAGCGGCTGGCTGCCAGCCAGGGCCTTCCTTCATTCCGTTCCACCCCCCTGGTGGTCAACACACATCATAGCAAGCGATCAAACTCCCGGTCAGTCAAACTCCCAAGAGGATACTTTGGCTTTTATATAGAGAGATTGCAGGCTCTCATATGGTGTTCACTGTTCTAGCTATAGTGTCTAGAAAACATGCCTGACATATAACAGGAGCTCAACGACTTCTTTTCCCCCCCAATGAATTAATAAACATTAACAGCACTTTTCTAACTTAACTTCTAATTTTATAATGATTTTTTTCCCAAAAAACATCTAATAGTTCCTTTAATATTGCCTTTACTTCTCACAAGCAGATCCATTTTTGTCTTCAAAATTGATTTTCAAGTTCCTCTTACCTTTAAATATTTATCAAGCCCCTAGTAAAGGTTAGGTTTTATAGAGCAGGCCAGGCCGAGGGACCCCACTGGTACACGAATTCATGCACCGGGCCTCTAGTATAAGAATAAATACAAGCAAATATCCGTATTTCTAAAATAGATGGTTCTTCCTCATTCTCAGTAGCAATAACTATAGGACACATGAACACATTAAGGGACCACTGACCAGTTTGAAGGAGCACATGGAAACACTGCCAACGTGTGGGTGGAACGGTTTCCCAGGAAGGTTGGTATCTGCTGTGAATTAGTTTCTTCACTGAGTTCCTAGGATTCTTGATTTGAGATGTTATGAGTAGTTTACTCAGATAGAGTAAAAGATGAGGTCCTAGCGGCCCACAAGGCCTTTCTGACCATACTCATAATAGTCTTCCCCATGCCTCAGGGGCCTCTTTCCTGTTCCTCAGACACACCACGTTTGTTCCAACCTTCCGGCTGCATTCTGTGGTTCCCTCAGCCTGGAATGTTCCTTCTCCAATATCTACTTGGTTACCTCCTTTCACTTCCTTCAAGTCCTGCTCAGATGTATCACCTTCTCCATGAGTTCTACCCTGATTGCACTATTAAATACAATCAGCTGCCCAGATTCCAACTCCCCTTCGCCTTCTTTACCTTGCTTTTTAATCCCCCTTAGCACTTACCACTCCTTAACTTATGATATATTATCCTGTCCTGTTATGATATATTATATTGTTCTTCACACTAAAATGTAAGTACCACAAGAGCAGATATCTTGTCTGTCTTGTTTACCCATTTACCCTACCCTAGAACAGTGCTGGCCTATAATAGGTGCTCCATAAATCTGTGCAGAATGAATAAATGAATTAGTTCACTCATAGACCAGGCTCCTTCACAGACTACTTTTCATTTTTACTCTTATTGGTAAACCTAGTATTAAGATCAGCTGGGAGGTTTTGTAAGCTTATCTCAGAAGTTGAAATCCCCCAACCTGTTTGTTGTTCTTGCTCACTGAAGGGTCCTGTCTTTGTTTGGAATTTATTCCTCTGGGCAGGTTGCCAGAGCCTGAATTTGTTGTCTTTGGGGTATGATGCAAGATTTTGGAGATTTTTTTTTTCTTTTAGAGGGGCGTGTTTTCAATTTTGGCTGACACTTGTTTTGTCTGGGGTTTTAGTCTTGTGTTGAGTTTTGTCTAGGTTGATCAAGCAATTTAGCAACTATTCTTCACAGAGCTGTGGAATAGTAGAAATTAGAGCTGGAAAAGACCTCATGGTTGAGCCAGTCCATCCCCCTTGCCATTGAAGTGTTGCTCTCCACAATATAATGTCCACAGCTTTGTTCAATGACATTTTAAATGTCTTCATTGGGCACCCTATGTGCCCAATTAAGTATTAGCTAACCTAATGCTTTTAACAATTAACAAAAATTCCCAATGTTTGTCTAAACTTTCCCTTTTATATTTTCATTTTATTTCTCCTATTTGTAGTCCAAGGTAGCAAGCCTTTTCTCTTTTGGGATTTTATGCTTTTTCTGCTCTATTGGTTCTTTAAACTATATATGCATTCCTACTTTAATCTTTCTTCATTCTCTGTTTAATTTTGGTTTTGGTTTATTCAATTCCTTCCAATTCTTCCCCTTGATTTTTTTTAGCACATGTAGTTTCACTGGTGGTCCATCAAACAACTATAACACAGTGCTTTCCCTTCTGAAACTTTAAGACAAAGCACTGCCATCCTAAATAGCAAATATAGCCAATTCATCGGCATAATCAGCCTACGGTATTTTTATTTTGTTTATCAGAATACTAAACAAGTTCTAGGCAATGCTCTTCATGTAACTGGACTTTAAAATTTTGCTGGTAATTGTGTAATATCAGGTATCTCACTCAAGCACTGTTGTTTTTATATCTGCAAAGGAGAGACTATCTGCTTCAGCCTCTTTTGCTGTAATCTTATGAAAATAAGTATGTTTTTCTAGGGCTAAAAAGAGATCTTTCTGAGACAAAAATCCTTCACTTCCCAGCTTTCAGATAGAATTACATGGGATAAATTATTTTCAATACTGCAAAGTTCAAATGGCTCTTTTTTTCCCTAGCTTACAGTAGTTTATATTAGATCAATGCATCTCAAACTAATTGTAGTAAAGGGCAAATTTTTCTAATTCCCAAATGCCATGGACTGATTTTTGTAAAATACAAAATCACAGGGTTAGATGATGTGTCAAATTAAAGTTTCTAAATGCTACGTTCACGTTTTGTATTTATTTTGTCTCAGATGGGCACTGGTCCATAGACTCCACTTTGAGTAGCCCTGATAGTCCTCACCTTCAGATTCAGATACTTTGCAAGATAAATTTGCTACTTTGAAGATTAATATACTTGATTTTACTTTTCAGCTTCACTTCAAAATCAACTTTTATACAGCATAGTAAATATAGTTAATATTTAAATAACACTGTATGGTGCCAGGTGGGTACTTGAAATGTCAGAGGAACACTTTGTAAAGTATATGATTGTCAAACCACTATTCTGTACACCTGAAATTAATACAAAATAATGTTGAATGTAAGCTATAATTAAAAATAAATTTTATTTAAAAACAAAATTAACTTTTAAAAAATAGAAGAGTCAATCAATCATTTCCCCAAAATTTTGGTTATTACCTGTTTCCCACAAGTATTTATCTTTCTATTTTTCAAAGTATAATAATCACTAATTTATTTCATAAAATCAACTCTGAATAAAAAATACTTTTAAGAAAGAAAAAAAATTTTCTTGGAGTTTCTACCAGGTCAGTGAGTCACAGGATGGTCTCTTGGTCACACAATGCCAGCAGCTCCACTTTTCAAACTGCCATCATTAGTTTCTAGCAAACCTGACCTCAGCCAGGACCACACTGATTATGGGCAGAAATCCACCAACCCAAGAAAGGTAAAAAAAATTAAAAAAAAATTACTTTTTCCACCCTGCTTGGCAGTCTGCCATCAACCTGTACATTTTGGATTTAAGACACAGATTATATGTCAGCAATAACTGGAGTAGCTATTTCATAAGCTGGTTATGGGATGCCATGTGCTTTCTACCGGCATCTTTTATAGTTTGAGTATAACAAAATTTTAGTTTTAGAACTTTTTTTCTGAAATACGCTTCTCTTATTTTTAGTGGGTTTTAATTACTTTGAGAAGGAATTAAATAAAAATATACCAAAATATCTTTTCTCCAGGGAATTAAAAAAAATAAAGTTTATGAGAAAACATGAAATGTGGGGAAATATTAAATATAGTAAATGGCACAAATGTAAGATATAAGTTACATGTTGGGCTTTTTATGATCTCAAAGTCTATTCCAAGAAAAAGAAAAATTAAAATACGAAGACTTATGAGCTTGTTTCAAAAATAGTAAAAATAAGTTCCAGCTGGTGAGAACATGGTAAAGGTACAACACAATACCAGGTAAATAATAGCACAGGATGGGTGAGGCATTGGTAGAGAGTTACTTTAAATGCAGAACATTTTACACTGCTTTTAAAAGGGGGTTTTACAAAAGTAAGAAAACATAAATATATGTGTGTGCGTATGTGTGTATGTGTACATATATGTATATATACATATATATGTGCAGAAAATGTACTGAAACAATATATCAGATGAAGTTTTCTTTACACAATTTCCAAGCAAAGCATATGGCCAATGTGGATTAATCACTAACAAATTTTTAAAAAGTGAACAGATTACTAGCTCCTAAAGCTTGTTATTTTGTTTGCAAATGTTTCAATGTGCCAGATGTTTCATAAAAATAGCTTTTATTATTTCAAATGATTTATGTAGCTAGAATGCCCAACTTTTATTTCCATATTAAAATTTAAGAGTTAAAAAACCGTTAACAAACAGAATATGCAGTTCAGTTAGCAGTCACTGAATGTGAAAAGAGTTCTTAAAACGCTCTTCTTCAGAGCCATTCTCGTTCCCATAGAAACCAATGTGAGATTCTGGAAAACAAGGTAAGTTCTAAAATAATCACCATTATAAATACCCATTATATAAATGTAAATACAGGCAATTGAAATGATTTAGATGATTTTGAAATTGCATATCATTTCCCAAACCATAATGATTCCTTCTGAGTGGTTCTTGTCTGTCATATAAATATAGCATTTACAAAATTTTTAAAATTCTTATGATTTACTTGTGAGACCATAATCGCCTTTTCAAACAAGTCTTGGGCATGCAAATATAGATTTCTGAACATGAATTCTGGTGCAAGATGGCTGGGCTTTTACTTTGTGGTAGATTAAGCACTTATCATTAGCATTTGGATTTTATATAACTGTTTCTTTATTCATTATTAATTGCTCTGCATGAGACTAGATATTTTAAAGTATTATTTTACAATTATGATTTTTCACATTTCTATTTGCCCAAGGATTTTGTCATGATAAGAGAGCCAAGAAATCTTCTTTTATTGGGTTTGTAATTTTTTTCAAAGTCTAGAATTGATCACTGAGTATAAACTACTCATAATACTAAATGAAGCTGTGAGTTGTTCAGAGATATATTTCTCTAAGAAGAGTTAAGCCCATAATATGTAAGAAGCAACAATATATCAGAGGAAAAATTCCAATTGTGAGAAGCAGACATTTGAATTGGGTATAGATGTTGAAGGAGTTCTGGGCATGCCATCCCAAAAAATGCTGCTTTAGTATATTGATTACTTGGAGCTGAAGGTACTTGAAAAACAACAAATGCAGGGAGAGGTTTTCTCACCCTATTGGCCTAAAGACAGATCCTCCAAAAGAACCTCAGTTGTCATAAATCTCCTCCCCAGGACTGACTCATCACCGGGAAGGAGACTAGAAGTTGACTCCACATCCAGACAATTTTTTCCACAAACTCGGATTGTTACCCTCATCGCTAACTAGCTAATATTAATAACAGGAAAGGAGCAGAGGGAAGACCGTAAGCATGGTCATCCACGCAGCTTCACCAGGAAGCTGCCACTTCACACTCCCGGGGACCACCAGTCCACCCTCTGCAGATCACTGGGGGAGGGAGTCCAACAAAAGGGAAGAGGCCGCAGGTGCAGTAAAGTCCGGTGACGTCGGTCTAACTTGGGATCAAAGACCATTGGCTAGAGGGGTGGAGCTAATGCAAGCCTGCAAAAATTGGGGAATACGTAATCCCAGACAAAGGAATTCTCTCCTTCCGGTCCCCCTTGCTTTGCTCCTGCTTCATGGCACTCCCAGAGCGCTAGCCTGCCATGTGGCCCTGACTGCATGGCCAGTGACCATGCAGACGCCCACACGCCATGGACTGCTGCTGGGAACACAAGCGGAAGTAGCCAGATGCTGGGCTGGACTAGGCTTCTATGGAGCAAAAACTCGGGGCAATGGCTTTGCTCTTAGCCCTGCCGAAGACAAAATGGGACTTTTTCCATGGCAGGATGGAGGGAGGTGTGACCTTGGAAACTCAGGGGTTTCATTCCACAGAAATAAAGCTTCCACAGGACTCATCCTCTCAGGGGGCCTCGGGAAATTCTCATTCCTGCAGCACCCCAAGAAGCCCACTTCTCCCAGCAACCAGTAACATCTCCCAACTTTTCTAACAGCCCATTCACTTTCCCTAAAAACTATTTACTCTCCCCTAAGTCATTTGTATCCCCCCTTCCTCTTAACACATGTGAGAATAAACAAGTCATCTTTTCTGTCAAAGCACAGCGTAGACAGCCGCCATTTTGGACTGGGCGACTCGGCAGCCACCAGGTTGGCCGCAGGGCTTGTAGCTCCCCGGGGCCGCCATCTTGAACCGGCAAAGGCCAACCCCTCCCTTTGAATTAGCCAATCGCGAGCAAAAGACTGTGCGCCTGAGCTCCAATCAAGAGTGAGGAACAGGTCACGTGTGTCAGGGATAGAACGCCAAGCAGACCACCTGCTCAGTGTGCACCTGCTTCCAGACCATGTGCGCACCCTTCTGCGTAGAAGTAAAGATATCTGCCTTGCTGCCTGGCTCCTGAGCATGTTTTATGTTCTACCAGGACCCCTGAATTTGGGGGCTCGCCTTATTTCTTACACACAGTAATACTCTCAAATCGCACAGCTTTGGGGGATATTCATTTTTTGGTTCCTGTGATGCATCAGTGTGCATATTAAAAATTAATAAATTTGTTTACTTTTTCTCTGATTAATCTTCTTGTTATCAATTTATTTTATAGACCCAGTTATTAAACCTAAGAGAGTAGGGAAAGTCTTTCTTTTCCTACACTGTTAAAGGAGCCACAACAAGTTATGCACTAGTCATGCAGTGCTATTAACTACATCAATTTTCAGAAACTCAGATATTTTCTCTTACTTTCATTTCATCTAAACCTTTGCTTCTTCAAATGTGGTCTCCAGACCAGCAATATTGACATCACCTGGGAGCTTATTCAAAACATAGAATTTCAGGCTTTAGGTAGACCAACTGAATCAGAATTTGATTTGATCAGAGATTTGAATGCACATTAAGGTTTAGAAACACAGCAAGTCCCAAATATTTGCTCCAGAAAAATTTTAGAAGCTTTATTCCAGGTAGACTGATGCAAGCTAAAGAACCTGCTGGGGTATAAACTCTGAGATGGGAGGAACCTTGTCTGGCACCTGCCCTGCATGTATTTCAGAGCCGAATCCATAAACAATGTTAAATCATTTTGAGACAAGAGAATGAAAAATATCTCCTTATATCAAAGGTGACATATTTTCAAGTTTTATGTTTTTTAAAAATACTTTTTATGTTTTATTTTATTTTTATCACTCCCCTATAAGCCAAACCATTAAACATATATCACACATATATTAAACACACCACACATTAAACATATATCACACATATATTAAACACACACACACAACCTTGGCCATATGGCACTGTTAGTTGGAACATCATCCTGTACACCAGAAGGTTGTGGGTTCAATTCTTGGTCAAGGTACATACCTATGTTGTGAGTTTGTTCCCTGGTCAGGGCATGTGATTGGGAGGCAACTGATCAATGTTTCTCTCTCTCTCTCTCTCTCTCTAAATATATTCTTGGGTGAGGATTTAAAAAATATAGTCCAGTCAGGTGTGGCTCAGTGGTTGAGCATCAACCCATGCACCAAGAGGTCACTGGTTCAATTCACAGTCAGTGCACATGTCCAGTTTGCCGGTTTCGCTCAATCCCTAGTAGGGGGCATGCAGTAGGCAGCAGACTGATGTTTCTCTCTCATCAATGTTTCTCTCACTCTCTCTCCCTTCCTCTCTCTGAAATCAATAAAATGTTTAAAAATAAAATAAACACAAAATAGATTAAAAATTTAGGTATAGGACCTGAAGCTAAAAATTTAGGCATAGTACCTAAAGTCACTCCTAGAAGAAACGTAGGGAAAAGCTTCATAACATTGGTCTAGGCATTGATTTCTTGAGTATGACACCAAAAGTACAAGCAACAAAAGCAAAAGAAAGACAAATGGAACACATCAAACTAAAGAATTCTACACAGCAAAATAAATAATCAACAGAGTGAAAAGGCAACATATAGAATGGGAGAAAAATAAACTATACATAACTGATAAGAGGCTAATCTCCAAAATATATAAGGAAATCCTATAACTCAATAGCAAAAAACAAATAGCCCAATTAGAAAGTGGGCAAAGAACTAGAGATTTCTCCCAATAAGACATACAAATGTCTAACAAGTGTGTGAAAGATACTCAATATCATGAATCACCAGGGAAATGTGAATCAAAACCACCATGAGATATCACCTCATATCTATCAGAATGGGTATTATAAAACAAACAACCAAAACCAAAATGTAACAAAACCCTAAAAGGTAACATGTATTGGTAAGGATGTGGAGAATATGTAACTCTTATATACTGTTGGTGACAATGTAAAATAGTGTAGCCAGTATGGAAAATATCATGAAAGTGTCTCAAAAAGTACAACCAGAATGACTATGTCATCCAGCAATCCCTTCTGGGCATTTATCCAAAAGAATTGAAATCAGGATCTTGAAAAGATATCTGGGCTCCCATGTTCATTGCATCATTATTTACAATAACCAAGACATGAAAACAACCTAAATGTCCATTGACAGGTGAAGGACAAAGAAAATGTGGTCTATACATACAATGGAATATTACTCAGCCTTTTAAAAGAAGCCAATTCTGTGCTAGTCAACAACATGGATGAACCTGGAGAACATTATGCTAAATAAAATAACCTGGTCACAGAAGGACATAAGTTGCACAACCAAAGTCACTCAAGTAGATGATTCTACTCTGAGTAACTTTGGAGCCTAAGCTTTTCATCTTTCCTGAAAGGACATCATAGGTTTGCGTTCTCAGTTTTTCATGGCTGGCTAATTACCTGTGTCCTCCCGAAGTCAAAATGAAGATGCCTTTGAAATTGGTCCTTTCTCCAGATATCGGCCATTAAACAGCCCCTCACCATTTCTTCCTGGATAGAAACGGATACAGAAATGTCAATCGCGTGGGATCCATCCTGCCTGGTTATGGAATAGTTACTCCATAGCAAACAAAGATTCGGGTATGTATTTGTGATGTAACTAATACCATGTGGATCCCAAATGCAACTTCTAGAAAGAAAAAGATTTGCCTGAGACAAATGGAATCATCTACTATAAAATCTGCTACTGATCTGATTTCCTTTGAAGTTAAATATAATCCACCAATTACAGACATGATCTGATATGAAGGTAAAGGCATAGTTTTCACTCCAATGCTTCTCGCTAGAATCGTGGATGGTTCCTAGCCATGGAGAACTACGTCAACCCCAAGGTTTTATTTTCTCCTTTATTCTACCTGTTTGCCCTTTGCACTTCTGTCTACATTTATGTTTTGCCATTTTCCCACATGTGTATACCTTTAAAAGTGTTAGAAAGAAATGATTCTAGAGATTTGTGTGTGAACTGTCTGCCTTTCCACACAATGAGATGGTTTGTTTCCTATCTTTAACAAAGCCCTTAGGATATAATAGCTCCACCATGCCTTAGCACTTACTTCTCTCAAATATAAAATAAATTTAAATTTTAAGTACTCACTGTGAGGAGGATTCAATAAGTAAATACACAGAAAGGGTGTGGCATAGTGCCTGATACAAAGTAAGCACTAAATACATGTTGGCTACTGTTATTTATATTATTATTAACTTGTGGAGGGACTGACTTCCTCACAAAGTATCACCAAGATGTCATCTAAGAAACAAAATCCACATTTAGAGATTTTTAGGATTGGTATGGAAGATCTGAGATAGATAATAACTAACATGTATTGATCACATTACACTAAGTTCATCAGATAATCTCATTTAATTTTTACTATAACTCTGCAAGTAACCAAAATATACTTTAGAGAAGTTAAGTAATTTGCCTAAAATCCCTCTTTGGTAGGAATTCAGCATGGATTTATAGCCTGGTCCATCAAATATGTATTCTTATATGCTCAATGTAATGAAGCAATAATGCCTTCAGTGCCTCATACACTAATGGCTATCATTTCTCAAAGTTCTTCCCTGTGCCATAACCATGAAAATGAGAAGATGCTCATTTTAACCATGTGCCACAATGGCTAAAATGAGAGGTTATCCAGTCAGTGGTTCCAGCATTTTGTATTTAATGAATTAATAAAATAAAATAAATGGAGACTAAACATAAGGTAGTTTCTCAATTATTCCTTTAAATGGAATACATTCAGTTTCAGGGAATAAAATCACTATATTGCTATTGCTTTTTTCTTTTGCTAAGAATTAATAAATCAAATAATAGGCCCAGGAAGTAGAATTTGGGATTCTTGACTCCTTGGACTAATTTTTAATAGCATCTTAAATATTAAAATATACTTCAAATAACATACAATTCACCATTTTGAAGTGTACATTTTAGTGGTGTTCAGTTTATTCCTTGTTTTGCAACCATCATCACTATCTGCCATTACTATCCTTAATCATCATCATATTAGCAGTTAGTTCCATCTCCTTGCAGCCGTTAATCTTTCTGTCTCTATAAACTTGTCCTTGGGCAAATCTTTTATCTCTGCATAAGATGACTGCTCAGATATGTGATTTGTTTTTTATTCTTTGACGTCAAAATCAAACTGCCTGCCCCAAGCTTCAACTTGGTGTGTGGTTCTAGTGCAATATGTAATATGTGTGACAGAAGGCATGCTAGAGCGTATAAATCTCTTACGAGAGCTCATCAAAGTTAGCAAATGCTGCAATTAAATGGACTTTAATATGAAGAATATACTACATACTTTCTGCATATGAAGAATATACTACTACTTTCTGCATGTGAAGAATATACTACGTACTTTCTGCATGTGAAGAATATACTACTACTTTCTGCATATGAAGAAATATACTACATGCTTTCTGCATTTCTACTGTCTACATTCATTACCAACTTTAGGTTTTCCTCATAGTCTCCCTTCTTTCATTAATTTGGTACTTACTTGTGTAGCATACCAAATTACATATACTTGGAACTTAATTTGAAGACTGTCAATGTTTTCAATAATCAAATCAAAATAGTATTATGAAGGGTAATCTTATTTTTTTGAAAGTTACATCTAATTGTAGGTTCCCAAACTCTGATCCAAATACGTGCTCTATTTAGTTGCTCCATTCTCCTCCATACACTCATGCACTTTGTCCACTTCTTAGGAAATTTTAATTGAAAATAGAGATTCAAATGTATTATTGTGTCATTGGGACCCATCTGTGTCCATGTCTCTGAGTGGACTATGAGCTACTTGAGGGCAAGGACCTCGTCTATACCTTTGATGTTCCAGCACAGTCAGTCCCTGGTTCATGGTATAAAATTTATGGGATGCTGTTGAAGAAATGGGATTTCAACACATAAACAAACACATGTAACAAAATGTACAATAATTAATGTACATTTAATTATATTACGCAATGTTCAACTATAGTATCACATATAGATGAGATAGTTTTAGGTAGATCACTACATTCCAAATATTAGATATTTTAAAAATTCAAAATGACATGTTTTAAACGCCATAGGATATTATGCATCTCGCTTTTACGTAGCATTATTTTGTAATAACCTGTAAAGTAGTTATTACACACACTCCCTATTAATCGGGTATTCACCACATTGTAACTACAAGATGGAGGAACACCGAATGGGAAAATGTGGAGATTGAAGTCAGGTGAACAAATCTGCATTTGGGTTGACTAACACTACCTGAATGCCTTTGGCCGTTTGCAAACCTGAATATTCTGGGGTGTGCATATATTTAATGCCATGCTCAGCGAATTGGTTTAAGGACTGAGCTAACCTAGCCTAAGGGCCTAGCATTTAGCAGGCCCTTCATGAATCTTGGCGGACGCCTCACCCCTCAGGTTTGAATTTATTTTTACACAATATGAGTCTTTTCTAATCGCGGAAACCTACCCTGACATCCAGTTTGTCAATTCAGAGACTCGCGATAAGGCCGCAGAGGTACAACAGATCCAACCTAAGCAACCTTTCTAACTGAAGGCTGGCTAAACCCGCAGGAGGCGCGGGGCCGACCTCCAGTATCCCAGCATTCCTCGCGCCGCCCCTCTCGCTCTTCCCCCGCGTCTCTATGGTAGAGCGCGCTCGGCGGCGGCGGCGGCGGCAGCGGTGGCAGCCGTGGTGAGGCGAGTGGGTCCAACTTTCCTGCTGGCCTCAGGGGGTTGGGGCGCGGAGGGTCGCGATGTCCGAGAAGAAGCAGCCGGTAGACTTGGGTCTCCTGGAGGAGGACGACGAGTTCGAGGAATTCCCTGCGGAAGGTGAGCGGCGGGGCCTCGGCCTCTGGGCCTCGCGGACGGTGACTCAGGCTTCGGGTTGGAGGAAGCGCGGCAGCGAGGGCCGGGCCTAGAGGCGCCCGCGGGAAGTTTGGACCCTGCGGCCGGCGCTGGAGGCCCCGCGGGGGCGACTCCCCGTGCACCCGGCTCCGGGCTCGGCGCGTCCGTGGGCTCGCCGAGGAGGCTGAATGCCTTCTGCTTCCTCGTTGGGAGGAGCCATGGTGACCCTGGGCCCCCGCGCCGGTGTCCGGGACGGTTGGTCCTTCTCGTCAGCCGGCTACCTCGTTCGTGACCCCACCTCTTTTCCCTTTATTTTCTTTGGTTGAGCAGCCCTCCTTTGCCTTTACACCCCCCACTCCCAGAGTTGTTGTTTCTGGTTAGGCCAGTGCTGCTGACTTTTGGGACGTTACAGGTGAAGTCTGAATGAATGTTAGGTAGGATGGGGGGGGGGGGGGGGGTCAGGTGTTAGTGCTTCATACACGTTATTGTGTTACTTGTGTTCCTCACTCATCTTTGATTACTTTGAACTAATCTAAGTTTAAGGGTTTTTTTAGGGCCCTAAAATTCTGTATTTTTATTAGTTTCATGGTTACCTAGACTCTAATTTCACAAATCTAGCCAGAAGGTACTGATATTTACAGTTTTTCAGAGAGACACTGAAGCTTGGAACAGTTGAGAAACTTCCCGTGGTCGCATAACTGGCAAGAATTGGTGGACAGCTGGCCCCTTTGACACCAGCGTTCTTAACCCCTTTAGCTGTTTATTTGGTAGATTTGGTTCTGTCTGTCTGTTAGATCGTTGTGGCTACTTAGATTTTTTCCCCAAAAATTATTTACTTTATTGGCTAAATGTTATAGTTAGGATAGGTATTTGTCTCATAAGAAAAGGAGGTTATTGTTGGGGGTAGTCTTTCTGAAGGTGGTAGAAAGAATTGTGGTTAATGGTGTACAAACTTGTTACATTAAGCCGTTATTTGCGTCACTAAAATTGGCCTAAGTTATACCCATCGTGATTCTATTAAATCATAAAACCACACAGCTGGAACACTTGTTCTTTGTATATATAGTGCACTCAGTTGTTTTTTAATGGAAGAAGAAAGACATTAGTGTGCAGGCTACACAAATTCATAAACTAGCCCGAGTACATTTCTTCTCAATTCTGGGATTCATTTTACATTGTGGGGATTGTTTGTCTTCTGTTTTGATAGTAGCTTTATCGTCAGACATGTTTTCTTTACCTCACTTTCAAGTTGGTTCATAATCCTCCAGTTTGAGCTATGCAGTAGAAAACTGGCTTATTGAGAGCAGGATCCCATTTCTTACTTAAATTTCATATTTTGAAATAGCATTTATTCATTGTTTATCATATACAAGGTGCAGTATTAGGTACTTTATTTAAATTAGTCTAATTATCACCACAGTCCTGAAGCTCAGAGATTTAAAAAGCTTGCCATTAAGTGGTTAGTCAAACCATGCTTAATCTTAACATTTTTCAAAGTGCCTGGTACTTTTTAGATGGTCAATAAATGCTTGTTGAATGAATGAATCTGTATTTAAAATAAGTAGCTGAAAATTGACTCCTTAAAAAGGATCTAGAGATAATTGTGTACCTGATGATATACATGATTTTTCTCAGCAACTTTCATCTTACCAGCTTTTGCAGAATATGTACTAGTAGTTTGTTCCTGTTCTATGTTTATGATGTGAGCAGCAATTTGTTCAAAATGTTTGTAGTTACATAGTAGAAAATCTCATTAAAAAGGAAAAGCAAAGAATATTTTTTTGTGAAGAAAAAGGCCTTCACAATAGACTGGTTTATTAGTATTAAGTAATTCACCATTTATTGGTCACCTTACAGAATATTTGTGGTCTTCAGGTTTGAATGTGTAGAACCTACTTCATTCAGGAAACTTTCCATTTAGAATGACAAAAAACATTTGAAATTGTTTTGTTCAGGTTTCTGTATGTTTCTTCTTTGGTTTATAATTCAGTTTTTCTTACATGTTAATTTGAGTTAGTAAGATTTTTCTGGATACAAAATTAGCTTAGAGGTGAAACCAGATATTTACTAAGAAAAACTCCAATAAGTAACAAAACTAAGTATTCGTCCAGAATTTATATATACATATGTATATAATTTTGTGTGTGTTTATATTTTTTAAATACACACAGAGGACTATATTATATATAACATTTCTTCTACTTGATTTTTATGTTTTATTTCTTAGGCACGTGTTTACACATTAATGTAAAACTTTACCTTATGCTTTTTAATAGTTGTGCACTACTAGTCCCTTGTATGCATATTAAGTAATCTATTTAGCTTTTGTGTTTATCAGATAAACTCTTAGAGAAGACTTTGCAAGATCAAATTGACAGGTGCATTTATATTTTTTAATATAATTTTTTACTTTTAAATAATTGCAAACTTAGAGAGTAATTGAAAGTGCATTCTTTTTTCCCCTAAACCCATGGTCGGCAAACTGCGGCTCGTGAGCCACATACGGCTCTTTGGCCCCTTGAGTGTGGCTCTTCCTAAGCCTTAGGAGTACCCTAATTAAGTTAATAACAATGTACCTACCTATGTAGTTTAAGTTTAAAAAAGTTGGCTCTCAAAAGAAATTTCAATCATTGTACTGTTGATATTTGGCTCTGTTGACTAATGAGTTTGCCGACCACTGCCCTAAAGCATTTGAGAGTAAGTTGCCAACCTGATGCCCATCACCCTTGTGTATTCTAATTTGAATTTCCTAAAAAGAGATTCTCATAGTACAACCATCAAACTTGGAAATTAATACACTAATACATTACTATCATCCACAAATCATCTTTAGGTTTCTCTAATTGTCTCAAAAATGTCTTGATTTAGAATCATGGATCACTACATTCAGTTGTCATGTCTCTTTAGTCTTCTTCAGTCTAGAGTAGTTCTCAGTTTGTCTTCAACTTTCATGATTTTTACACTTTTGAAGATTATAGGCCAGTTATTTTATAGCATGTACCTTAACTTTGACTTTTTTCATGTGTCCACATGATTAGATTCAGGTTCTGCACATTGTCAGGAATATCAAAGTCATGATGCTGTGTTCTTATTGCATCTTGTCAGGGAGAACATGATTTTCATTTGTTCCATTGCTGATGATGTTCATTTTTATCACTTTATTAAGGTGGTGTCTGAGAGAGTTTTCCATTGTTAGATTACTAATTTTCCCTTCATAATTATCTGGTATTTTGTGAAGAGGGATTTTGAAACCATGTAAATAAAGTATTCCATTCATCATCAAACTTTCAGTTTGTTCATTTGCTTATTTATTATCAGTACAGATTCATGGATTCTCAGTCAGTGGGTTACAATTTATTACTATTATTTACTTTCATCCTCAAATTGTCCCATATTTGAACATTGGGAAGCCCTTCAAGCTATCTTTGACCTTTTGACATGTCACCATCAATCTTTGTGTAATACTTACAATACCTTCTGGCACAACAAGGTATTCCAAGCTAATCTTATACTTTCCCTGCTCCAGTCCTGGAATCAGCTGTTTCTCCAAGGTACATTCCTTATATTGGAGAATGATATTTAGAAGGCAGTATCTTAACTCCAGTTATGCTAATTGCTTTTGGGACCATCTCAGTAGGAGCTAGGAAGTATACAAGTGTGTGTATACATATATACACTTTTACATCTATAGTGTATGTGTTTGTATAAAATTATGATTTCACACAGAGATCTCCAATAGCTGTTTGTCACAGGGTTTATTCTCACAGGGTTTTTTTTTCCCCTTTCCTTATTCATAATACCTTTCCCAACAGTGAGATACCTGGCTTTCATTATCATAAATATATTGTCTATTTGGTCATCCTCCTCCCTAACCAATCTTTGTTGTCCCCTGCACATAGAGGTCCCCTCCTCATGCCACTTGGGTATCAACATTCTATGTCAGGCCACCCTCTCCCCTCCTCACTCCAGTATTGGATGACTTCTTCACCCTGTTCAGGCTCTGACATAACAACCATGCAGTGCTACTCCTCCACAGGAATGCTACCCCTCCAAGCTCTGCTTGGGCTCTGACACCTCATCAGGACCAGGTACATTTTGAAATTTGATGTATATTTTCAAATTGCCTTTGAGAAGTATTACAGTAATTAACAGTCCCATCTACAGTTCACCTTTTTCCTCATTAGGTTGCCTATCTATAATAATAAAAGCATAATATGCTAATTAGACCAGACAGCCGAACAACCTTCCAGACGAAGCCGTGGCTGCATGGACTAAGCCCCTTGCACGAATTTCATGCATCGGGCTTCTAGTACTCCATATTAAACATTTTAGGCATTGCAAACCTAATGGAGATGGAAAATATTGCATCATTTTGATTTGGATTGATTTCTTGTGTGAGATTCACCATTATGTTTTTCATTGAACTGTACCTTCTTAATTCTCAGTTTCTTTATATATAACTAGCAGTTTGTGCACTGGTGAGGTCCCTCAGCCTGGCCTGCAGAGATGGGGCCGAAACTGGCTCTCTAACATCCCCCCGAGGGGTCCCAGATTGCGAGAGGGCGGTTCTCGGGTGACACACCCCAGAATCGGGCTCCCTCCTCTCTGGTTCCAACTGCGTCACTCAAGAACCGCTGCTGCCAAGGGACCACAGCTCAGCAGCTGCTGCATTAAGCATCTGCCCCCTAGTGGTCAGTGTGCGTCATAGCTACTGACCAGTCAGCTGGGTGCTTAGACTTTTATATATATATAGATTTTTGGATAATAATTAGAGTCATATAAGGATTACATGGTTGTATTAGTCTGCTTGAGCTGCCATAACAAAATTCCATATTCTGAGTGGCTTAAACAACAGAAATGTATTTTGTCACTTTTCTAGAGCCTGCAAAATCCAAGATCAAGATATTAGCCTATTCATTTCCTGCTCAGTGCTCTCATTCTGGCTTTCAGACTATTACCTTCTCACTATGCCCTTACAAGGTGAAGACAGAGCAAGCTCTCTGGTGTTTTTGTGTTGTTGTTTTTTTCTAAAATGCCACTTATAGTTTCATCATGAGGACTCCACACTCATGACTTCATAGGATCCTAATTACCTCCAAAAGGCCTCATCTTCAAATACCATCAAATTAGGGGTTAAGGCTTCAACATAAGAATCTTGGGTTTGGGGAACACAGACATTCAGTCCATAGCAATAATACGTGTAAGTGCATATCATAGAGTTTGGCATAAAGTTGGTATTCAGTGAATATTAGAGCCCTTTCTCTTCTCCCCCCAATCTGTTTAGTGCTTTGGATTTTGGATGATGTTTGATATTTAATTTACTTAGAATTTGAACTATTTTTGACAAATATTTTATTTGTAATTTTAGGTATATATGCAATTAAGCTTGTTGAGTTTATGGGTTATTTGATAATTTATTTTCTAATATTAAAATTTTAAAATTAAAAAATATTAATTTTTTTCCAAAAGTACTTTTTAAGTTAGTGTGGTTATTTATATAAAATATTTTAATACATAGAACATAGCATACATTGTTTAAGGATGTATACAGATGGACAATAGGTATAAAAAACAGGGGAGTGAAAACCCCCCAAATCAAGATATTGGTGCTTGGGAGGGGATGGTGAGATGGTGACCAGGATATTACGCAGTAAAAACTGCTTAGAAAAATTATTTGATTAGCTCTTTCACTGATTCTATGGAATGAACAAGCAGTACTAGTAAGCAATCCTGATTTACATGACTCATTGAAAGATGTGGACTGTGGAAACATTTAGGGGAAAATGAAAGTTTTAAAAGTTATATTTTTCTTCTGGGGTACTAAAAATTCACCAAGTAACATTACCTCCCCAGTTTTGTGTTCTGTTGTATGTGTAATGCTTGGTAGGGATGGTGTTGTCTTTGTTCTGGAACATGTTCCTTTTATCTCTATCATCCTTCAAGTTCCCTGGCAGTGATTAGCATATAATAACTTACTTATTCATTGAATATATATGTTTGTTGAGTGCTTCCTGTAAATCTGGCACTGAGTAGTGCAGAGAGAGAATGCTACTAACTGACATTTTTCAATACTGTTTTAGATATACAGCTGCCTTATGGTTTTATATTTGGGGCTCAGGAAAAGACCAAGGTTACAGTTAACTAGAGGCTGCACTTAGGCAAATTTGATTCCTTAGGTAGATATTTGTCTTTGGACTTAATGATATAAATATCAGTGGAGATGATGGATCAATAGTTTTCATACCAAGCTTGAGCCTTTCAGTATTTTGCAGGTGCTTATCTGGAATGTGGGTCTCCAAATCCTTTCCTCCCCACCTTCAATTAAACCAGAGTAGCTTTGCATTTGACTGTCTTTATCTGTTGGGTTTCTGATTAGGAGGTCCTTTGGTTTCCTGTCAATTGCTGCTGCTGGGGGAGTGGGGAGGGTGATTAATCAATTGATAAAGTGCAACAGCAGTTGAAAAGGGGGAATGATTTCTAGTTGTGTACAACCTGAGATAGCAACATTTGAACAGAGTTTTCAAAATATAGAAATGTAGGAAAGGGGTTTCCAAAAGAAGAGCAAAGAAATAGATGCTTGGAGATGGAAAATCAGTGTGTAAATTTTGGCTATGAAATAATGGTTGCAAAGCAGGTAGTTTGGGGCCTAACATGGAAGGCTTTAGCCAAATGACCAGTTTGGACTTTATCCTTAGGTAGATGGGATGTGGATTTTTTTTTGTTTGATATGTGTGTGTTTTCCTTCAGATAGGCAGTTTGGGGAAAGTCAACCCAGAAAAATTAATTTGAAGAGATAGAAAGAAAGAAAGAGAGAGTCAAGGACGCTAATTAGCAATAGCTTAGGTAAAGAGTAAGGGCCTGAGATATATTATTATTAGGAAAGAAGTGAGGAGAGTGATGGAAGAATAACAAGGGAGCTTTGGCAACTAGTTTGATAATGGAGTGTTGGTAGTAAGACGAAATCAAGTTTGTGATTTTGCACTTGGCATGTCTAATGTATGACAGATGGTGGAGTTCACATTGGATACCCTTGATTCAGTAGTATGGAGGATCAGAATGAGGAAAATGATGAGTATAGGACATGAGGGCTTGGGAAAGATGAGAGTAATGGCTTTGGAGAATTTTTTAAGAGAGAATTCAAAATCGATTAACAAAGGTAACAAGTCAACATGACTTTGTAGTGGAATCATTCTGCCATATGTATATTTTAAAAAATTATTTATGAAAAGAATTGTTTGAATTTCCTTTTGTTAAAATATAAGAAAAAATTATAAATGGTTATGTAAGTTATTTTGAACTTCTTTTCAGACTCCTGGCAACAAATAACTAAAAAAGGTTACTGGTAGTCTGGTGCTAACATCATTTATTACTTGCTTTAGGTTGCTGATCTGAAGTTCCTTATTGACATTTTTGGTCCTTGTTAGAGAAAATACAGTAGTGCAGTGATGCTCTGCTAGCTACTGATTTCTGAGCCACTGAATATAGGCATTATTCTATATGTATAGAATAATAGGGTATAGATATTTTTGTATCACAATAACCTACAAAAGTGACATTTAAAAAAAAGTTTTAACTTATTTTATACAGCTTAAACAGAAACACAAGTAAGTTTATCTCTGACTAGATTTAGTGTGGCTCATCATATTCATGAGCATAATGATGCTATTTGCAAGTATTGCTGTTCTCTTTTACACTCATCTGTGATTGTGAGTGTACAATTTACAACTTTTTTGAAGATCATTTGTCTCATATTTTTCTTTATACATGCACATTTATTTTATTTGAAGAAACTTTGTGGGAGATGAGTTTGTTTATATTCAGAGTAACTTTGCTCTTAAGGAATGAATGATAATTTGATGCTCCTGAAAACTGGTATATTGCATCCCTATTTGGTATAAATTGAATTTCCTCTCTACTTTTCTCCAAAATGGTATCCTTCATACTTTTAAGGTATTTTGGAATGTATGTTGGAGGGTGGGGAGAATAAGTAATCTTAAGGACAGAGAGAGAAAAATCTTTTCCCTCTTTAATGTCAAGGTGATACTTAGATAAAGTATATGGGATCTTTGATAGCTCAGATTTTTGAAATTTAAAGCTAGTCACAGATGTAATTCTCACTGACAAATGTGAACAAAGCCATATTTGGGGGCAAAGTCCTAAATAATTTAGAATTGCTAGAAACTTATGTATTAGGCATCTGTTACTGGTTATTTCTAACTCTGACTTCTTAAAATATGATAATTTTTTTACCAGTACACATCTGGAGACCTGCACACTGAAGTCAACACAGATGTCGTTATTTAAACGATTAATCACAATCCTGGCAATGCATTTAGTGTTGAAGATAACATGTATGCTTTATAACTCATCCACATGTTGAAGGAAGGCCTTAGCTATGAATCTGGTATCCTCATTTGATTTTATTGTTTTAACCTTTTAAAAAGGTATTTCTGGGTTTAAGGCTTTAAAATGAAGTGATTAAATCAAATTGCATGATTCTCAGTGTTATGTTTTAATTAAAAATTAAAACACAGTTCAGTCAGAGATATATTGCAAGAGATGTCAGCCAAATCCTAGAGATTACAATAGTCACAGCTTATTTATGTTACATGTTCACTTAGTGGAGTTTACATATATTATAGCTTACATATACTGTAACATATATGCATATGGAGAATTTGTAAGTTTTGAAAATAATATTTAAGGCTCTTATATCCTGTCACTTAAACTTCTTACTTAATATAGTTTAATATATTCCTAGTTAATAAAGAAAATATTAAAAGTTTCTACCTAAAATAGATATAGATTCTGGTTTGTCACTGTGAACACTAAGTTTCTTAATGGTACTTTTGTTAAATAATTTAAAATGCTTAAGTTGTAGTTCAAACAGTTAATTATTGTCCTGAATTCTTCATCTGTGATGGATGGAAGGATAGCATGGCATGGGGCTTCCGTGCATCTTACTCCTAGGATAAGACATTAAGGTTAAAAAGTATATTCAGATTTATGTGATGATTAATGAATTTAACTAGCTTTTCCATTTTTGTATACTCGAGTATCCTAATTATGAAATACTGTATAATTATACCAAAGAAATATAAAACTATTGTCAAGTCTTTGTGTGTGTGTGTGTGCTCTACCTAAAACTTTGCTCATAATACTGTTTTCCCCTCTTTCATAGGCATTTTCCTTTTTTTGGCGGGGCGGGGGGGGCACTTTATTTCTATCTTCTTTCTTTTCCTTTCTTGCCATTAAAGTAGCATTAGGTGGTTGTTAAAGGAGGGAAGAGATGCTTTATCCTTATGCATTAAATGATCATCAGAATTCAACTCAATAAACTAAAAATTATACTACTCTTGAAATTAAAAAAAAAGACTGTTCAAACTAGTATCTCTGTATTATGTTAAGAATTTTTACTTTTTCTTGCCTTTTTAGAATTAAGGATTGGGGCTCCTACAAAAAAGTTATGAAATACTTATGTTTCTGCCACTCCGAAGCAGTTGGGCACAAATTAAATATTTTTTTAGTCTCTCAAAGTTAAAAGAATTAAAGCTAGCTTGAAGACACGTGAATGTATCAACTAATAACAGTATTGAAATTAATATTTTTAATCAAGTCATAATTAGATTAAAAGTTCCTGGGCGGGGCGGGGGGGGGGTAGGGGGGTTGTGTCTTTATTGTTCTGGAAAGGGTAGGTTTACAAGGTTAGCAAAGAGATGTGAAAAAAATATTCTTATTATTTTATATTTCTAACTTGAATTTTTTGACACATTACCATTTCCTTTTTAGAGACCAGTGTAGTAAACAATTTAGGAAGCTGGTTAGTTAGAAGTTGTTCAGGCTGATGTGAGGTTTGGTGTCTTACAACCTTGACACAATTCATTTGTGACTTGAGTTATATCACCCCCTTTACTCAAGAACATATTATCCAGTATTAATGAATTCAGATTATTTTGTGGAACATTAAACTTCATTAGGTAGCTTTATAAAGACTCCTTAAAATATCAGTAAAACAAATATTTAACTTGACAATTTCTATTTCTAGACTTATCCCAAATATATTTATAGTCTAGGATTTGATATCATGAAATAATGGTAGAAAAAGTTATTAAATATTTTCTTGTAAGGCAGTCTTCACTTTCTCTATTGTATGGTGGTGGTTTTCAAACAAAGAGGGGTATAATGTACACTCATCTCTAAGGCTTTTTTCTGTCTCCAAAATTCTGTAATTTTAACCAGTCCTTAGTCTTAACCATTTTATAAAACTTGAAGTCTAAAGCCAAAAACCTTGCTACATTGCAGTTTATTGAAATTGTTTTATGTGACATTTTTACATGGAAGGCCTTAATGTCATTAAAATAAAACAGAATAAGAAACAAAAAATCCTAAATTGTTCATTAATACTATTAGGTAGCTCCAGAGCTCTAGATTATAGTAACTGGAGGGAATGTGGAATAATAGTATTAGTTGTTGTTCACTTGCTGTAAAAGGGATAATGGATTTAGTTGTTTCATTACAAGTTCAACATATAGGAATGTAAGTTTCTATAAAAGATATGTTTGAGATTATTTGAAGTGTTTTCAGTTTTAAAATTTAAAATTATTTAGTTGATTTTTAATGATATAGTATTACAAAGAATTATATCTATTGTTTGAAATGAGGCTTCTTTGGTTTATCTTAGGATACACCTCATATTACCTTTTCTTAATGTTCCTCTCTTGTATAGTTAATATTGCAATTTCTGCCCCATTTATTTTTACCCTATAATAGTTCACCTCTTTCATATTGAGATGTCTGTTTTTTAGAACAAAAAAAGAAAGTTTATATATAATATTATAATATATAATTATAATGCACATAGTACACAGTTTATTATTTATTGCAATGGCACTATGAGAGTAACAGTCCCTATACCTAATGATTTAGTTTAGTCCCTATACCTAATGATTAACTTAGGCTTAACTAAGAAACTTTTCTAGTCTATAAAAGTGCAGAAATGTTATTCTTTCAGTTTATCTTTAGCTTTGGGAATAGCTATATCTATTAAATTGGTTTATAGTAGCTGTCTGATCACTCTTCCTTAGACTGAGAAAAATCCTGAATATGATTTCCTTTTCTTTAACTCTTAATCTACTCTTCATTAAAAATATAGTTAATTTCACACATAGTAAAATTTTTCAGTTCAAGTTTTAAGGTACTTCTACAAGAAAGGAGAAAATGTAAGAATATATTTAGCTCAGCCAACTTAATTTTGAGATGTAATTAGTACTTATTATTATTGAATATTACTATTGTTAAGGACTTCAGAGAATAGGAATTCAATTTAGGTAATTGCAATATTCCCTCTTTGAGAACAATAATATTACTAGGAGATATAAAAAATATATGCAAGTGAAAATTCACATTTTTTATTGAGAATTTTTACTAATGAATATACATTTACTACCCTATGCCATGGTTGGCAAACGGCGGCTCTTTGGCCCCTTGAGTGTGGCTCTTCCTAAGCCTTAGGAGTACCCTAATTAAGTTAATAACAGTGTACCTACCTATATAGTTTAAGTTTAAAAAATTTGGCTCTCAAAAGAAATTTCAATCATTGTACTGTTGATATTTGGCTCTGTTGACTAATGAGTTTGCCGACCACTGTCCTATACAATGATTAAAGTTAGCCGTACATTTGACTGTATGTTGTTGCTTCTTAGCAACCTGAAACAAATTGCCTCAGGGAAATTTTTTCATCTTTTTTTAGGCACTGTGTCCTTAAAAGATAGTTTCCACATGGTCTCTCTTAGGGGATCATTGAATGAAGTGATCACATTTCTCAGAAGCAGTCTTAAGTATAATTGAGAATTTTACATAACATTTATAATACATGATATTGTTGATATCTTCTATCTTTAATTATGTACTCTTGGCTTTACTGAAACCATCACTAGCCTCTGTTTTCTTCATATTGACAACTCAGGAAGGGAACTTAAGAAGTATAGTTTCTAAGTGGAACTATAGCATTTTATTAAATTTCTACTATGTGCCCAACACCTAGCTGTAGGCATTAGAATTACAAATTTAATAAAATGCCATTCCTACCTGAAGGTGTTGAATAGTATCCACAGGAATAGCAGTGGTTGTTTTAGGCATCTGTGGTGGGTGGATGGGTATATACTGTGTAAGATTGGGGAGGAGGGAACAGAAAGAGGGCCACAGTAATAGTCCATGAAGGGAAAAATTACTTCTCAATTAACATAGTGGCAGTAAGAGTAGTGAGGGGGAGACTAAACTCTGGGGATAGTTGGGAGTTGGAAAGGATAATGACTTTGATAGTTGAAGGAGAAAGAGTAGGTAAGATGCCTCCCGTGATTCTGCTTTGGGGAACCAGGTAAATGGAGATACTTACTTCTATTCTTAAATCATAACAAAGACATATCACATTTTAAAAGTTTTGTTGATACATAATGTAACAAATAAAATACTTATAGTATGTGTCATTGCTGAATAGTTTTAAATCTAAATGTGCATTATAAGAAAAGCCTAACTCATGTTTTGTTATTTAATTATTTTTCTTTTAGGTTTAAATATTCTTAGCCATGTTTCTAATAGGTATCTACTAAGATGAAGCTAATGGCTAGGACATATTTAAGAGAGAATGTAATTCATAATTACTGATTTTGAAGGGGAGGGGTTCAAACAAAAATTTACAAGTTCTGATTTAGAGTTCTGTTGTGTGTTTCACAACTGTTTGTTGTACATATGCTAGATACTGTTTGAATTTAAGAATACAGAGATAAAATAGAGTTGTTACTCTTGAGCTCAGACACTCATGATTGTACAGTATGTAAGTGCTGTGATAGAGATATACACAAAAGAAGGGATCTAATCTCTAAAGGTAAGGAGGAAGAGAAGGAAATATGGAAGGCTTCCAGAGGTAATTTCCAAACCTATTTTTAAAAAACTATTTTCTGACATTTTAATTTGGAAACTTTCAACCCTGAAAAAAAGTTTAAAACAGAGGGGAAATGGGGCATGGTGGTGGCGAATTGGGTAAAGGGGTCACAAGGTATAGTCTTCCAGTTATAAAATAAATAAGTCATGAGGCTATCATATACAGCAATGATGACTCTAGTCACTAATGCTGTACTGCATATTTGAAAGGTGCTAAGAGAGTAAATCTTAAAAGTCTTCACAAGAAAAAAATGTAACTGTATAGTGATAATATTAACTAGTCTTGTGATCATAAATATCAAATCATTGTGTTGTACACCTAAAACTAATAAAGCGTTATATGTTAATTATACCTCATTTAAAAAAAGATGTATAATGTTTACTTTATTTCTCTCATGTATAGCATATATGATATATAGCAAATATATATTTTGAGAACCATTTGTAAGTAAATTGTTGACAAAATAACACTTAACTCTTAAATATTTTAGTGTACATGTCTTAAAGAATAAAGACATTCTCCTCTAAAACAATTCTACAATCAAATTTAAGAAAATATTTGGTCTACTTTTTATTATCTGTGAATGAGTTACCTTTTTAATGTTTAGCAGTTTTGAATTTCAGGCTGATGTCTTCCTGTTACTCAACTTACCTTAGTGTTGTTACTGCTATGTTTTGAAAGATTGTGAAATAGACCTTATAAAAGCCCAAGGAGAAATCAGGAAAGTAATATCCTCCTGAAATTAAAATAAATATTCATGGCAAATATAATTTGTATATTAACTTTTGTTTTAGATTATCTGCAAATTCAAAAATTGAGAGAACATATGTGACAGCATAAATTGAGATTTAAAGAGGAAGATTACCATTTCTCATACTAGTATATATGGTATTACATGTTTTGAATTGTTAGAGTTTTCAGGGCAAAGTTTCTGACGTTCTTGTATTTATGGAAATAATATATGAGAACTATTTAGACAGCATCTGTTTCTGTTTTCAGACTGGACTGGTTTAGATGAAGATGAAGATGCACATGTCTGGGAGGATAATTGGGATGATGACAATGTAGAGGATGACTTCTCCAATCAGTTACGGTAAACTTTAAGCCAGATTTTTATATAACTTAGTATTAATTGTAAGCACAGAATATGTCATCTACATATGATAATTGAGCTCTTAAAAGATAATAAATCTTTGAAATATGTTTTTGGATTCCGAAAAGTATGACATTTTGCCTTCATTTCTTGTGTTTCTAAATATGAATACTTTGGGTAAGTGCCTAGAGCTTTTGTTCTTTCTAGGCTCTTGGCAAAAGTGGTTAAATAGAAGCATATTTACTGTTTTTTATCCTTGTGGGTTTAATTCTGTTGAAGTTAATTTTCTGCCAATATTGAATAACTCAGTAGAAATTAGAATCGTAGAGTGCTAGAACCCACCTTTCCTTCTGGCTATCACCATACTGTTGTCTGAGTCTGTATAGTCATTCATGCTTAATCTCTTCACAATTTTTCACCCAGCTCCCCAACCTCTCTCCCATCTGACGGTTGTCAGTCTGATTTTGTTTGTTAAATTATTTTGTTGATTAGATTCTATATATAAGTGAGATTATAAGGTATTTGTCTTTCTCAGACTGATTTCACTTAGCATAATAATTTCCAGATTTATCCAGACTGTCACAAAGGAATGATTTCCTTTTTTTTTTTTTTTTTTTACAGCCAAGTAGTATTCCAATGTGTAAATGTACCGTAGTTGTTTTATCCATTCATCTGCTGACTGTTTTATCCATTCATTTAGCTTGTTTCCAGATCTTGGCTATTGTAAATAATGCTTCAATGAGTATAGAGGTGCATTTATTCTTTTGAATTAGTGTTTCGGGTTTCTTTGGATATATTCCCAGAAGTGGGATCACTGGGTCAAAAGGTTCCATTTTTAATTTTTTGAGGAAACTCCATTCTGTTTTCCACAGTGGCTTCACCAGTCTACTACATTCCCAACACATGCCTGAGGTTCCCGTTTTCTCCATATCCTGGCCAGTAATTGTTGTTTGTTGATTTATTGATGATAGCCATTTTGATAGGCATGAGATGATATCTCATTGTGGTTTTAATTTGCATCTCTATGATGATTAATGACCTTGAGAGCATCTTTAAGTCAAATTTCTCCAAAGTCTCTCTTGTCTTTCATTAGCCAGAAAGTAGCACTTTTCTTTTAAAAATTAAGTCAGGACATTATTGAGTGCTACGAATTTATTGGGAACTTTTAATAAATGTATTTATAATGGGATTTCTTGTCACTACTACATCTTGCCTTTTTACTGGTTTGAAAATAGAGCATTATCCATATGTTCTTTGTGGCTTGTTGTTTTCATAATACGCCTCCACAGTGGTCTTATGTTCTCTGTTGTGTTTCTGCCTTTAGGTTTGTGGATTTCCATAGTGTATAAATCTTGGTATCTCCATTAGTGAATAAGGTATTTCTTTTTTGTTTCCTGTTTGAGTCATGAGTATTTTTCCCTACAAGGTTGTTCATATGTCAACAATTCTATCAAATAGAACGTACTATAGTGATGGAAGTGTTCTGTAACCCATTCGTGTGATTAGTGAGCACATGAAATGTGGCTAGCGCAGCTAATGAACTACATTTAATGAAATAATTTTACTAAATTGCCACGTATGAATACTATATTGGACAGCATAGCCTCAGATAATATTTATATTTCTGCTTTTAAAAACTTGTCTCAATTAACAGGTCTCCAGCAAATATGCTCTTCCTAGTCTTTGTAAAATGCATTGAGGCCTTTAGTGTGGTATTGTAAACCATGGTAAAAAAAAAAACACACATGTTCTTCTATCTTCTGATGTTATTTGGTCCTAATCCCATCTAATTTCTGAGAGGCAGTTTGTACTTTAGAGTCAGTCATATTCTCTGAGTTCTAACTCCAGATCTGTCTTCAGCAACAACCTACCACAAACTTTCCATGTCTCTTTCTCTTTTAGTGTAATTATCTTTAGCAAGTAGAAGTAGAAAGAAAAAAGGATATCTGTGTCTCCAAGTAACTGAAAGTCCTGTTTTTGCTGTTTCTGATATATTTGTTTCTCTGTATATCAGAAGTAGGTAGGATTATCAGGTTTTCCTGACCCTGCATCACATTTTACATAAAAACTATGTTCTTCATTTACTGTGTCAGATATAGCCACTGGCATATAACAGTAGTTTTTTTGGATAGTAAGAGGAGTTCCCAAACCTATTAGTCTTAGTCTTCTTCTATTGTAAAAGGAATGCTAGTTTTGTTTGTTTGTTTGTTTGTTTGTTTCAAATAGTTTGTATTCACTATGTGTCTCATTTCTTCTCTTTGCTGGATTTTTCCATTTAACAGGCTCTTGATATTAGTGTTTTTATATTGTTTTGTGTTTTGTGCTTAATGGCCTTGACTTCTTTTCCTTTTGATTTCTTATATATCCTAAATTTTAGCAAAGAAGTTTTCATGTTCTCTACGAATTTAGCTAATAGGGAAACATATCATTACTTCTTTTGTATTTGTAAATAATTTATAAATATAATTGGTTACCACCTCCTGTCAAGAAGTCAGATGGGTTTTTTGTTTTGTTTTGCCTTTGTTGTTAAAATAAGAGGAAGTAAATAATATACATTAATTGTGTTGAAGGCATCAGAAAACTATTATTTAAGAAACTTTTTAAATTAATTTAATGTTAAATAGGAAACATATGAAGGATAGGCATTATAATTTTAAACTTCCTGGGTGGGAGGGCAAAAGAAACATTTTAATTAAATTTAGCAAAGGAAGGGGTAGAGTCAGAAACTTGTGCTGATCTTTATACCCCTACTCTAGCATTTTACTACTAGTCCATACTGACCTCTACTCCTGAGCAGAAGAAAGATGATTCATATGAATAATCTCTGGTTAGTGTTTATATTATAAGTAACTAAAATTTTTAGGAAATTGAAGGAGTGTGAGGAAATGAGTAATAAATACTATACATCATTCCCACCATGTGCTTTTTACATTGTGTTTACATTGGATAGTATGATAGTGGCTAAGCTAAATTACACTTGAGGACAAAAGTCTTTGTCTTATTGGATGTAATGATGTAGGGCACATTAGTCATACTTTACATTTGTATTATGTTTTATCATGGATTGGCCCTCAAATAATTTTGTGGTGAACTATTATAAAATCAGAATTGTGGCAGGTAAGTTGCTGGTGATATTTGGAATGGCAGTTTAAATAGCTGAAATTCATTACAGAACTAAACTTTATTGTGCAAATGTTTTATATAAGGCTAATCAGCTATTGCAGTTGACATTTTCTGAAACTTCAGGTTGAATAAATTATTTAAAATTATAAAAAGTGTCTTTTTAAACTGCATTTTTTCCAATATAATTTTTGAGATTTTTTATTCATATTTAAAATTAGGAAAGTCTCATTTAATAGTTTATAACTTATTTATTATATTTATTTTGCTTACGTATAGCTAACGCAGAATAATGCTTACCCTTAAATTTGATTTATAATTTCTGTCTGCTTAGCTCAATAGATATATGTAAATATGGAAAGCAATCTGTTCATCTCTTATGTGTAAATAACAGTAATACCTATTGTGATGATTATGAAATCCCTAAGATTGATATCAGTGTCTTGTGTTCTTAACTGTATGGTTAATGATTCTTAAAATTTGTTTAAATATTTATTATTATTAACCGGACATTTTATGGTATTTGGAAGATAGCAGTAAATTTCTTATATTTCTTCCATAAATAGATTATCAGAAAATTAAGGAATATGAAATACTAGTGGGAAA
Organism: Myotis myotis; assembly: GCF_014108235.1. Classification (NCBI taxonomy): domain Eukaryota; kingdom Metazoa; phylum Chordata; class Mammalia; order Chiroptera; family Vespertilionidae; genus Myotis; species Myotis myotis. The sequence continues at coordinate 35,610,414 of NW_023416315.1, forward strand.
TTAAAATTTTACTAGCATTGTGTTGATTCACATCCAGTTTCTTGTATAGATTTATTTCTAGGGACTAAAGGAATTTGGTAGTATTTTTAATTGGTGCCTAAATTTAGCTCATTTTTAATTTATTGTATTATTTCTTAAAACCACCTGTTTCTTTAATCCATCATAAAGAATGTCTAGTGATATTATATTTTTGTGTTTTATTTTAGAGCTGAACTAGAGAAACATGGTTATAAGATGGAGACCTCATAATATCCAGAAGAAGTATTGAAGCAACCTAAAGTTGAACTATTTACTAAATTCTAGGTCACAGAATCCAGGATGAATAAACTTAAAAAATGTTTATTTCATTACTTGCTTGGCTTTATTTTTGCTTTTGTAACACAAAAAATAAATGTTTTGATCTAATTTTGGTTTGGTTCAGAAGTCTTGATTTTTGCCTAATAATTAACTTTCTCATAGTATTCATGATTTTCCAGGACTTGATTATATAGAGTAAAACTTCCTATTATGATTTTTTGTTTTAATGTTAACTGAGGCTCAGAGAGGCTAAAATGAAATGAGCTAGAATCCATATCCCCAATTCAGTAGTTAAACCACGTCAATTAAATATTAGTCTTATTCATAAGGTATTCCTTTACGTTACTTTTAAACTTAATCTCATCTGTATTTTTAAAGCTTAGACAACATTCACATTTTTAAGATGATTCTTCAAAACCTGTGTTTTAAGATATTAATCATTTTAAATTGCTTAATCTACTTTTCTGTGTGGGAGATTTAATTTGGTTAGTAAATTATTCTTTCTGATAAGACTTAGAATGGGGCTGTTATACAGTTTTTATTAGGAATATTTCAGACTTGAATGTGTTACTATTTAGAAGTAGAATCACTGGTGCTGTTGAATAATTTAAAATGTAAAATTTATTTAACATGATGTAGTAAAATTTATTTAACATGATTTTGGTGTTAATACTAACATGATGTAGTAAAATTTATTTAACATGATTTTGGTGTTAATACTAACACCAAATAGAAAAGTTGGGCACCGGAAATATAATTTAAGTTATGCCTCGAAACGATTTTGAACATATATAAGTTTTTTCCTCCTAAGACAAGCATAAATCTGCCTTACCTACCTGACAACTACTAGATGATCAGATGGAATAAAAGTAATAAAGAACTTTGGAAAGTGTAAAAAGACCTTATGTTTTTGTAACATATAGTTAGAAAATGTAGCATGTAAAGAAATATTTTTATTGGATATTTTCTCAATTTCCTGGTCACTGGTTATAAGGTCATCTTTAGACCCCATTATCATAGGTTACCTTAAGAGTCTCAGACAAGTACCCAGGCGAATGGCCACTTCATGTGACTTTTAAATTGGTGAGATACAATTTTGAAACCTCGTAGGAATTGGACAGGGACTTTAATGGGTTATCTCTACTTTAAAGTCAGTATTTTGTCCTTAAAGAAATTATAAATTTCAGTTTAGGTGGTTTTCTCTTTTAAGAATTGAGTACCTAAAAATTGGTATTTGGCATCAAGATGATGAAGCACATTGGTGGTGGAAAGTGTGACTAGTCTAGCTTAAGAAAATTATCTTTATAGGATTTTACAGTTAATAGATTTCTTTAACTTTGACCCTGTGAAGCAGGCAGGAAAGACGTGTCTATTATAAATATTCATCAAATAGAAAACTGAATCTCAGAGAAAATTAGAAAGTGAAAGCATCCAAGGTTGCATAGCTAAGAGGTGTCAGATACAGATTTGAATCCAGGTTTTTTCCCTTGTAATTTTCCATAATCAATATCATTTGAAATAGTTTTGAATTCAAATTGTAGATGTAATAATCAACATTTTTCATCAGGCCTTGGATTGGAATTGTTGCCATTAGATGCCATGTCCTTTCATCCTGTTCCCACTAAGTGTTTAGTTTAGAGGACTGTGATAATAAGCCACCTCTCTTTTGAAAGATTATATGGTGTATTAATGCCTTTTTATGGCATGTCATGATCTACCCTGTATTTTTTAAAGATACTCATATCCTTTCTGTCCCACACTTACCAAGTTGGAAGCAAACATCTTCCACCCTTTTGGCAGAGAGTCAACAATTTTTACTACTCAGTGTACCCCCTGATGCACTCAAGTTTTCTAGCTACCTTAATGGCTCCTGCTGTATTCCACCTTGAGCCCAGCCAGCATGACTCAGTAGTTGAGCGTCGACTTATGAACCAGGAGGTCAGGGTTCGACTCCCAGTAAGGGCATATGCCAGGGTTGCAGGCTTGGTCCCCAGTGGGGGATGTGCAGGAGACAGCCCATCAATTATTCTCTCTCATCATTGATGTTTCTATCTTTTTCCCTCTCCCTCTGAAATCAATAAAATATATATTTTTTTAAATCTTGGCATGAGTCTACACTCTGCTTTGGGTTCAATTCTTGCTTTGTTCATAATTCTCTCAGTTGCTTTATATTTTATTTTTTTTGAAAGATTTTATATATATATATATTTATTTAAATATATTTTATTGATTTTTTACAGAGAGGAAGGGAGAGGGATAGAGAGTTAGAAACATGGAGGAGAGAGAGAAACATCGATTAGCTGCCTCCTGCACACCCCCTACTGGGGATATGCCCGCAACCAAGGTACATGCCCTTGACTGGGATCGAACCTGGGACCTTTCAGTCCGCAGTCTGACGCTCTATCCACTGAGCCAAACCGGTTACGGCTGCTTTATATTTTAAAAAACTTATTTATATCAATGTATATTATTTCATTTTCTATTCTCAGTCTTGGCCTCTCCTTGAAACCTCATACTCCTATACCTAACAACTCTATCACCTGCACCAGTTGTTCCCTCAGTGCTCATGCTCAAAAGGCTTTCCCTCATCATCAACCTGTGGGTCGCAACCCCTGAAAATACATCCTGCATATCAGATATTTACATGACGATTCATAACAGTAGCAAAATTACAGTTATGAATTAGCAATGAAAATAATTTTATGGTTGGGGATCACCACAACATGAACTGTCTTAAAGGGTCGCGGCATTAGGAAGGTTGAGAACCACTTAGGTATCCACTCAGTCACTCCACACATGTTGCCTTCTAAAAAATGCTCTGAAATAATACCCAATTTTTAAAAATTAATGTTGCATTGCAAATGATCACCTCCCTGCGTATCAGAAACCAATTGCAAATGATAGCCAGAATATTGATTTGGTTTTGCTGTCTATATAGTTGCTGTGGGGACTGATGGACTGTCAAAAGGTTAATGTAAGGATAAAATTCATTTTATAGGAGCTATAGTTTGAATTAACTTGTCAAGTGAAATCATTATTTTGTTACTCCGGTGTTCTCTTCCTTTTGTTCCATAGCTGTCATGGATTAGTCAAGTTTATACTCCTACCTTCTTTGTTGCCGTTTGGCTACAGTTCTATTATCCAGGAAGTAGTAGTACAATATCAGTGATGGCTACAAGGTAGGATGACATCTTAGAGTAAGGAAACTAATATTGTATATTTTTCTTTTTGTATTGATTTTGTCTTTTTAGTTTATTATTGGTCTCCTGTTCTAGATTGTGAATTCTTGGAAGATAAAATCCCTATTGTATTCATCGTTACATCTCCTCCTCTTAGTCTGGGTTCCCTTTGCAGACCTAGAGATAAGAATTTAAGTGTGAGTAGTTTATTACGGGTGTGATAGGGGAGTGGGGAAGTGAGGCAAATAATACAGGGAAACTTGTAAAGAGTATATATATCAAGCAGATAACCACTGGGCACTTAGACCTTAATTCTATCTAGGCACTCTGGGAGGTCATATACAGCATACCTCAGAATTACCTGAACCAAGGTGCTGGGGGGCTAGAATATCCAGCCCAGGGCTAGGATATCCAGCCCTAGCCCCCAGCACCTTGGTTGAGAGTTAGTCTGAGAGAGGGAAATTGTTAATTCCCAGTAACTAGGTCTGGCCCATGTGCATGCAGAGTAGGTTCTGGCTGCCAGAGAAAGTTTTCAAGCTGCTGGGAGCGGGGAGTGAGGCTGTCCTGTCTGGAAATGTTAAGTAATGAAGTGATAGAGTCAGGGCACCAACGGCACTGCACATCTCTACGCTATACTTAGTATTTCTTAAGTATTTATGATGTGAATCTTGAAACCATTGATCAGGAAATCAGAAGAAGGATTGGAATAATCAGCATAGACTAGGAAGTAGAGATATTTTTAAACCACAAGAGAGGACTTTAGATTTCCTTCTTGGTTATAAGGCACAAACAAATCCATCTAATAAGCCGTGCCACGTAATTGTTGTACCTGGACAACTCAAACCTTATATTCTGCCAAGAGAGGTCAGCAGGGTGACTAATGACTGCAAAATATACCTTTAATTGTTGCCTGCAGTGAAAATGTATTACAGAAAAATCTTCATAACTTTTTGCTTTGATGAGAACATGGCATCATTGAAATACAGTAACTTCAATAAATTGACCACATGAATCCTGTTTATATTTTCAAGACTAATCCATTATTTAAGCCAGAATGATGGTTGTTATCTACATGGGTGTTAGTAAATAAAGATCACTTTAATAAGGGTGTTTGAATTTTGCAAACCTCATACTCCATGATTTATTGTTGGCATTGTATGGGTCGAAACCTATGGTCCAAGATAAGATGTATCTTAATGATTTTTTTATGATTTTTCCAAGTAAAGAAATAGATTAATTTTATGAGAACAATTGCTTCTCTTTGCTAAGACTAAGAAGGTAAACATTGTTAACCATAAAGATGACAGTTTGTTTTTAATGTCATTTAACTAGAGGTCCAGTGTACAGAATTCATGCACTCGGGCGGGGGGGGGGGGCAGGGAGGGCCTCAGCCCAGTCTGCACCCTCTCACAGTCTGGGAGCCCTCGGGGCCTAAGCTGTCAGCTGGACATCCTTAGCGCTGCCCTCACCAGCTGTGAGCCCAGCTCAGAGCTTCTGGCTGAGCGGCACTCTCCCTGTGGGAGCACACTGACCACCAGGGGGCAGCTCCTGGGTTGATCGTCTGCCCCCTGGTGGTCAGTGCACGTCATAGCGACTGGTCTTGCTGCCGTTTGGTCAATTTGCATATTAGCCTTTTATTATATAGGATTTGTTTTCAATCTCCCTTTTGGTGATTAAAGAAAAGGGCATTTGCTAAATTACTTTGGCTTTGGCGACATATGTATCTTTTCTCTGAAAAGGAATGTAGGAAAAAATTGTATAGGAAATGTCTTCTAAAATTAGAATTATAAGCAAAGTTTTAAATGGTATTGATTTATATATTGGAGAGTCTTCATATTTTACAAATTAGCTGTTAAATAAGTAGAAAAATGTTTTGGAAGCTAAATTTTCAGTTTGATACAATAGGCCTAGACCAGGGGTGGGCAAACTTTTTTACTCGAGGGCCACAATGGGTTCTTAAACTGGACCGGAGGGCCGGAACAAAAGCATGGATGGAGTGTTTGTGTGAACTAATATAAATTCAAAGTAAACATCATTACATAAAAGGGTACGGCCTTTTTTTTTTTTTTTTAGTTTTATTCATTTCAAACGGGCTGGATCCGGCCCGCGGGCCGTAGTTTGCCCACGGCTGGCCTAGACTATATATTACTAGTTGTCAGTAGTATAGGAGATTAATTAGTTGCTGTTAGATTTTTTCAAATTAAAATTAATTGTTAATAGACTGACAGATTATCTAAGTCTTTTTAATGTCATTGAAAGAGAATATATACTTGCCTATGGAAAATATTTTTTCCCTGCCTGAATAAAATTGCTAATCTCATTTTACTATCACAAGGTACAGAAAAGTCTAGGGATATTCCATCAGGAATTAGATGAGCAATGGCAAATGGTGTTTCTAGGAGTCTGTGGGAGATGGTGCGAGGATGGGGATCCACACATCACTCTTTGTTTCAGTCAGAGTTTTTTTACTTTTGTTTTAGACATTGGGTTTCAATGTAAGATTTCATTTGAAAAATGGATTCTGCTGCCTTTCTTTTAAAGTTTGATAACAGTGATCTAGATATTCTACAATATTGGCAATTTCTCCTAAATACTACCAAGTAAGTTTGGTTTTACTTTCTGTCCAGATTCAGGGTAGAGCCACCTCATACTGTGAAAATTATAAACATTTTTTCTAAGTTAGCTGAGTCCCTGTCATCTATGTATTTGTGACCATGATGTTAGATTTACAGAATTGGACAGATTCTTAAAGAGCATCTACCTCTACCACTACATTTTACAGGTGAAGAAATAAATCCAAAGCAGTTGGGACCTGTGCCCAAGGTCACATTGTGCAGAAGTAAGAAAATATTCTATTCCACTACTCTTTTTACTGCACTGAACTTTCTCTTTTACGGGAATATTTGTTAAATGTTAGGAAATATGAAAGACAAAAAAGAAAGGATGAGAACAAATAACAATGTAAAGTTCACCCTATTAAAGAAAAAATTGAGCAGCTACTATGCATCAGGCACCGGGTTATTTACTGAAACTAGCCTGTTAGCTTTCATACCAAAAATAAACATGTGCTCTATGTGGTGTTAATGTAAGTTGAGTAGATGGCTCCTGGCCTTTAGGGTTAACGCTATTTCTGGACATTAGCTACATCTTGGCTATCCAGGATACATAGCTTCTGAAATGAAAATAACACTCAGATTTCCTTATGGGTAATTAACACCAACACCTCCCCACCTCCACCCCACATTCCTTTCTTTGCAGTCTTCATAGAGCCAAAAATCAAGGTCCCCTGTCCAGCCCTACCTAAAGGGGTGAAAAAAATACGGCAAATTAAACTTTTTCTTGGGACTTTGAGAGGTACAAAGATGGGGAAACTGACAGAATTCATTTAGTCCTGACCACTGAATAGTTCCTGCTTCAGAGACCCCACCTGCGCCTCTTGGACTCTACGTTTGTAAGGCTTGGCACTTTAGCCTTGTCTTTGATTCTCATAATTCTCACTCTTTCCCACTAAATTCCCTTTTGCTTACGTAAATCAAAGTTTTTTGTTTTGTTTTTGTCAGAACTAGTAATCCCAACTGATATCTATGTCTGTGAAAGATTTGCAAATCTTTATTGAACGTAACAACACAAACTGCTAGAGAAGACCAGGACCTATGAACGTTTAGGCTATTTGTCTCCAAGTTCAAAACCTCAGTCCTTGTACCACGAAATGATGACCCTAACCCTCCAATGAACCATTTAGCTCTTTGTTACATTAACGAGCATTGGTATCAGGAGAGCTGATATGCAATAAAAATAATTCCCTTCTCGCTTATCTTTCCCTTCCCCGTTAGAGGTGACTGCCTAAGAAGCCATACTGGGCCTCTCAGGGGTGTGAAGCACTGTCATCCTTTTTCCAATCTTCATTTTGATCTGCTCAAGTACCATTGCACTGGCCCTCTGCGGAGTGCTGTTGACCTTGATCGCTGATTGCTTTTAGTGATTCTCTTCAGTGATTGATGGGACGCATGGACAGTAATGAAAACAGCTGCTTCACTTAGTTGTAGCAGAATTAAAGCCTGAAAACAAATCTAATTTTCTTTTATGGGGAGGGGAGGTAGGAACAAAAGATTTTGATCAGCCTCTTAAAGTAACATGAAAGGAGGACTGAGGGACTTAATATGGTAAAAGGAAACTTTGTAAAGGAAAGGAAGCATAACTGCTCAGACTCCTAATGGAAGGAGTGGCGATGCTCTAATTTTCTTTGTAACAATAAATGCCACTCACATGCTAGGAATGGTATATAAAACTGGCCCACAGACCCTCCAAATAAATGTATGATCTAAATTGGGAGAAAAAGACATGTGGAAATGTAAAGCAATCATGGGAAAACCAAAGAGATTAGAGCTTAGGCTGGCAGACTTAGATCTTTCCCTTTTCATATATCGATCAAATTGAGAAAATCTAGCTTGTAGGAAACTAAAGATACTTGGAAAGTTCTTGAGTTCTTTGAGTTGTTTTTCTGCCAGTAGTGATGAATATAAAGGGTTAACTATTAAAAGCCACAGTATAATACAGAATGTTAGATATTTGTAAATACCTTTTGAATTAAAATTCCAATCCTTTTAATACTTGTAGGCAAATTACAGCTACCTGGGTTGCAAAAAATTTCTCCTTTCGGTTTCTCTGGAGGAATAAATAGATGGTTCTATAGGTAGAAATAAATAAATCTATAGGTAGAAAGGCAACAAAATAGCCCAATGCAATGTCATTGCAATACTGTATTCAATTTAGATGTCAGTGACTATTTTTAACTGAAGGATAAGATGTTTCAGTCAGGGGCAGGGCCACTGCCCACCTATAAAATGTCTCAGGTGGAAGTGCATAGTAAAATACTAAAAAGTAGTGTGAATTCATGATTCCTCTTGGTTCTTTATAACCTGCCCCATACTGAGTGCAGATGATGGTTTTTTCTAGAGAAAGAAAGAAAGCCCAAATTTTTATCTTCCTTTCTCTTACAGCTAGAAATGTATGGATTTTTTACCTTTTCCCCTTCTTCCCTTTCTCCCTTCCTCCCTCCTTTCCCTCCCTTTATTTTGGAATGGCCATACAATAAATAGCAAGGAAATGGCCCTTACAATCAACAATGTAATTGCTGGGGGTGGGGTGAGGCACTGTGTCCCATGCTCCTGTAAGATCCAGAGCCCTCCACATGATCTTGTCCCCACACCCTTCTGTGAAGGACCACTGGTATTTGTGGACAGTATTACCAGAATCGGAGAAAGTGTAACAGTGATTCTGATTTTTGGTTCTTGCCCAAGACTTTCTGTTGATTTTCCTCATAGAAAATCATGCCCTTGAGTTTCTTCTGTGTACAAAACTGGTTTGTTACCAAGTTTTTGTACAAATTTCTGGCCCAGCAAGTAGTCTAGTGGAATTTGTCTTTCTCCTAATGCCATGTCTATTTTATGAAACAGCAAACATCCTGCTACTTTATATATACTTTTCTTGATGGATTAGTGTTTATTAATTTAAAAAAATACTAATACTGTTCTAAAACCTAGTGATGTTATAAGTCCTAGTTTATTTATTTTTATTGGTAAATAAAACCTACATGATCTTATAGATTTCTTGTGTAGTTACAGTCTAGTGGTGAAGGCAAGGAAAAAACAAGTGGACACGTGTAAATATGTAATTACAAATTATGAGGGAAGTAATTTTAAAGCTAAAACAGGGCTCAATATAATAGAGAATAGCAAGGGTGGGACCTACTTAAGAAGTGGTTCTCTGAGGATCAGATCCTGCACCTCCTGTAGCTGTGTAGCAGGTGCACTTGAAGAGTGACACCATTTACTGTTCCACTTACCAGAGGTCAGTAGAAAGTCCTGTCTTTTTTTTATTTAGTCACCATATCTTTTATATTAAAACATTTTATTGAATTTATTGGGGTGACATTGATTAATAAAATTATATAGGCTTCAGGTATACAATTCTATAATAGATCATCTGTATATTGCATTGTGTGTTCACCACCCAAAGTCAAATCTCCTTTTGTCACATTTATTCCCCCTTTACCCTCTTTTACCTGCCCTACCCCCCTTTTCCCTCTGCTAATCACCATACTGTTGTCTGTGTCTATGAGTTTTGTTTTTTGCTTAATCCCTTCACCTATTTCACACACTCAAACCCTCTGACAGCTGTCAGTCTGTTCTCTCTATCTAAAGTCTAATGTTTCTAAAGTCATGTCTTTTATATATTAAAAAAATGGTTTCCAAACTTTAGAGTCCTAGATGGGAAACAGATAACTACAAATAATTATTAATCATATACTATGTGTGCTAAATATAGCATATGCATTTTCTTATTTAGTTTTAAGTACTATTATTATTCCCATTCTACAGATGAGGAAACATACAAAGAAGCTAAATTATTTAATAGTGTTGCACAGCTGGTAAGTAATAGAGCTGTTATGCAAATGCAGGCCATCTGACTCAGGGCCTATTTAACCACTAAACTCTAATGCAGATTGAAAATGTTTTCTTGGACCCGGCCAGTGTGGCTCAGTGGTTGAGCATCGACCTGTGAACCAGGAGATCATGGTTCGATTCTTGGTCAGAGCACATGCCCGGTTGTGGGTTCGATCCCAGTAGGGGGTGTGCAGGAGGCTGCTGATCAATGATTCTCATCATTGATGTTTCTCTCCCTCTCCCTTCCTCTCTGAAATATATATATATATATATATATATATATATATATACGTATATATATATGTATATATATACATACATATATATATATACACATACATATATATATATACATATATATATATTTATTTATTTATTTATTTATGTTTTCTTGGTCTTGGCCAGGAAGGGCATTGGTGAGTGACCAGGTATCTGACTCTGTAGAATGGAGTGTTACTGCATCTCACAGGGCAGGACAGAGAACAGAAGAAAGGAGTGAGTATAAGGTACTAATGAAGTTGCATTGCCTTTTGGAGTTAGTGTTTATCCTAAGAATCCAATTTTGGATGGTAAGAAGCCAGCACTTTGTTAGTTTAACTAGAGATTGTCTTTCTAGTGTTCTTGTTCTTTCATACTGTATTTGGAAACTTCACCCTCACGCAGTCGGAGAACCAAAAGTACCCTGTACTGCCCTAGTGCCTAGAGGCACCATGGGAGAGGTGGGAGATGGTACCCATCATCAAAGCATAGAAACAAGGGGGACAAAAACTCAATGGGGATGAAGCTGGAGGTTCTTGGACAACTGCCTTTCCCCACCTAGAGTGTCTTCTTTCAAGGCTAAAACCTAGGTGGGTCTCAATTTATTTTAATAATGGAGGTTGTTCTTTCCAAACTTTTGGGTGGCTGCCTGCCAAATTCCACAGTTTGGCACCCAATAGCGACCTTGGGTCAGAGAGGGCTCCACTCGTGGTTTCCTGCCCTCTGTTGTTCTTTCCTTTTACTAAGTAACTCTGGGGTAGGAATGCAAGTACTACCTAAGGAGCCCTGAAAAGAAATGATGTGTGTGCAGGATGTTCAGTAAATAATTTTCAGGGAATTGTACTTGAGAGGCCATTGGGTTTCTATTTGTTTTACCTGGAGTCACATCAAGTTTCACCCAATCATTGCACTGACTAGGAAACAGGCATGAGCCATGTCACCAACCACAGGACCAAGGGGGTATTGTGATTTTCTAAAATTAAATCCATATTTATAAAAGATAGTTCTAGGACCAAATTCTCCATCCTGATGTAGGCATCATATTGTAACAAAAGGTGTCCCCGTTACAGTTTACACTGTGAATTTAAAGCTATTAGTAATATTGTCCAGACATTTAATTTTTTCCATTTTGGAAGACCATGAATTGAGGGTTTCAGGTTAGTAGTTATGCTTTCTCTACATATAGCAAGCTCCCTGGCATGTTCTGTGAGCTCTCCTGCTTCTTGGTTTTGCTTATGAAGTTTCTCCAAGCCAGAGTCCCCTTTCCTCCTTTCTTCAATTGGATAAAGCCCCATTACCCATCAGGACTTATTTTAGAAATCATTCCCTCCTGGAATCCCTTTTTGGATTCCCAGGTTAGACTCATACCCTCTTCCAGCTTCGCATTGCATTCAATACCCTTATCTTATCCTTTAGCTTCATTTAATTGAAATTATCTGTTTTCAGAGTTTTTTTCCTCTCTTGTTAGAATTTCAAATCCTCATGGGTGGGTTCTGTCTTTATTTAGCCTTTTCACCTCTAAATCTAGTAAAGTCCTTACCTTTTGAGGTAAATTAAATAGGCAAAAGCTGGTTTCCAATGAGAGATAGTGAAAGTTCTATCAGAGCTTTGGAAGTGAGAACTGATTCTGTATAGCCATCATTGAAACGATGAAACTAAAATGCAGCTCCATAATCCAGCCATCTCAGAGAAGGTAACTAGAAGACATTGAAGCTGGACTTGACTCTTATTGCTGACATCTAAATTGTTTTGAATCGAATTGTTTGCTCTGTTTTAATTTGCACAACTGCAAAATAGCTGTGAATATTGCGTTCGTAGAAACCTGTGGGGCCTCTATTTTTTGAGCCATTGGAAGTCAACCCACCAGGGATGCGGTGCCTTATTCCAAAAAACAAAGCACATGCAGCCTAATCGATGCAGAAGTGAAGATCAGCAGTCATGGAGCAGTTGTGCTGATCTGACATTTTCCTGGAATCGACAAGGAGAATGTATTTCCATGAGGAAAGCTACTGGGTTCCCCCTTCCCTGCCCATATTTCAAGTTATAAACACTCTCCTCATTGACATTTATTAGAAAGTAACGCAGAGCAGATTGCTAGATTTGTACTCTGCAGACATTTATATTGGGCATATCATATGCTTTCTGTGTGCCAGGCATGATGGCATCCTTGGAGGCTAAGCCTTCAAATCCTGTTCTACCATTTTAATAATTTCATTTACTTAACGTTTATATAGATGAAGTGTATACTTTTCTCTAAGGAACTTTGCTGCTCTATGCTTGACAAAAGAATGCTTCAGGTTAGAAATTCAGTCTATGGCCTGTCAGATGATGATGCAAAAGGTTTAACTTAAACACAAACACTAGATCACAGAAGGACCAGATCCAGATAGGTTTGTATTCCTCCATCCTCATGTCCCTGGCATCTCTACCCTTCTCTTTTCTGCCTCTGTCAATACACTTGAACAAGAAACATAAATACAAATGCTATCAATAGTTGGGTTTTTTCCACCTTCCCTTTCATTAGGTGGTAAGAAAACAGTCTAGATAGTAAAAGCCCAGTGACCGTTATCGTGGAACGATCAGAACAACCAGTCGCTATGATGTGCACTGACCACCAGGGGGCAGATGCTCAATGCAGGAGCTGCCCCCTGGTGGTCAGTGTGTTCCCATAGCTGGAGAGCTGCTCAGCCAGAAGCCAGGCTCACGGTTGGCAAGCACAGTGGCGAGCCAAGCAGTAAGGAGCGAGCAGGTGGGTGTAAGGAGCAAGGGGTCCTGGATTGCGAGAGGGATGTCTGATGCTGGTTTAGACATCCCCCGAGGGGTCCCGGATTGTGAGAGGGCACAGGCTGGGCTGAGGGACTCCTCCCCATGCTCCTGCATAAATCTCATGCACCAGGCCTCTAGTTTCTAAATAAAGTCACATTCTGAGGTACTAAGAGTTAGGATATCAACATACCTTTTTATTTTTGAGGGGAGGAGGGAGATAAAATTCAACCATAACTATCAGGAAACTAGATCCCCAAAACATGAAGGAATTCACCCAGAGTCACAAAGAGGGTTAGTGGCGGAACCAAAACAAGACTTTGAAGTTGTACAAGATGTCAATTTCTAATTGATGACTAATCTAATTGATGACTAATTTATGACTAATCTTTCTACTAGTAAGTTACAATAGTAATATGGGTTTAAAATGAATTACTCTTCCCTATAAAATGTATATGCAATACAGAACTTTTTGCAGTTCTTGTTAGTGTGTGTGTATATATATATACACATATATACACATATACACACACGTACATATACATATACATATATATATTTAAGCATTAATAAGGGAACACTGTTTAAAGTTGTGGACTCTAATTAGCTAAAATCTCTAGTATTATAATTTTTATTTTTTACAGCAGGAGAGAATAGGTGTGAAGAGGTTTTTTTTTCTATCTCAGTTGTTAGTTAACCATTCTAGAAAACAGGATAGAATGTATTCATAATCTACATTATGTGGTGACACTTTAATATTCTGCTAAATTATCAAAGTTTACATTCTTATTCAGAAGTGACATGCACACAAAACAATACTAAAGAGGAAAAATCAGTAATATAAATAATACTTTGTTTAAGTTCTTTTGAAAACAACCTATTTGCTAACTGTATAATTTCCTTCTTTTTCCAATGGCTACCACTTTTATCAACTATAGGAACTAAAGCTTAAAGTTATTTTGTAAGCCAGTCAGAGAAAAATAAGTATCAAATGATCTCACTCATATGGGGAATCTAATGAACAAAATAATCTGATGAACAAAATAGATCCAGGGACATAGAAGCATGGAACAGACTGTCGAACCTCAGAGGGAAGGCAGGGGAGAGTGGGAGGGTGGGAAGAAATCAACTAAAGAACTTGTATGTATACTAGTAGATGCATAGCCAAGGACACAGACAATAGGGTGGTGAAGGCCTGGGGTGGGGGAGGGGGCTGGCTAAAAGAGGTCAATGGGGGAAAAAGGGGACATATGTAATATTTTTAACAATAAAGATTTTATATATATATATATATATAATGCACAATTAAGTCTTTCTGCACAATTACCCTTTCTATAGTATTTAAACATTTTTAAAGTGGAAAAAAAAGTGATTTCTTTTGTAAAGCTACTGTGAAAGTAGTATTTATAAGTGAATTCTCACCTCCACAGGTCTGTTAATGGTTGTATGCAAGGAGTTAATAGAATTTATCAGTGTTAAAATATCATTAAAATAGAGTGTGGTAAAGAGGATCCCTTTAGAACTAAAAATAATAATTACATGGCAAATAATAAAATATATTGGTGTCACACAAGGACAGGAAGCAGAGATGGGACTCTTCACCAGGCCTTACTTACCTATATTCTTTAGAATATTTTTCAAATGGTGTCAGATGCTTCTATTATGGGGAAGCCTGAGCATTTGGGACGAAAGAAAGCCGCCAGTGTGGTTTAGCAATGCTGTTCTCTTGAGCTGAACACAGGCTTTTCGGTTTAATGTTTTGGAAGATGCTGCTGCCTCCATCGCCAGAACTAAGGCAATTGGGTATGTGGCTCAGTAACCCTAGAGAAAAAAAAAAACCCTGAAGGGACCTCCAGCTACAACATTCAGACATCCAAACCCTAAAGTATCCTAAGATTAAATTATACTTTGAAGGAAAAAAGCTGACAATAGCTTTGTTACTGCGTGCAAAGTTCCAGGTTTACTGTGGCCATGGAGTAATTGTCATGACATGTGCCTTTGAAGTAGCTGGAATAAAGGAAAAATTTCCCCATTTGACTGATAGAAAAACTGAGACAGGGCAGCTTACTTGCTTGTGGTTACCCAGAGAATAGTTGGCTGAGACTCCAGGATTCTTGACTCCAAATTCATTGCTGTAACCACCAGACTGAAAACGGCTGCCAAAGGCTGTAATTTGGTCTTGAGGCCGTGGCCATAGTTTAGAACCACAGTAGTGAGGGAAACACACTTTAAGGAGGACCTTGAAAATCTTTCAAGGGAATTATGCTTCTTTATCTATGTTGATTATGCAATGATTGGTATAAGTGAGGGTTCTGGCCCCAACATGTTTGTGGCTTTGGGTTAGGCTGGGGTCCCTTTTAGGAAACTGGGAAGTTCTGCCTCAACCTGGAGCCCAAACTTTTAAACCAATTGTGTTGAGTTTATGATGAACAAATCAATGTATTTACATTATGCCTTTTATTTGGCAGAAGCCATCATATGGTTTGCCATGGCTATAGCAAGATGGACCAGGGAGGAGAGGATTGGAGACTTGGAGACAGAGAAAGCATACTTCGTGTGGGCCACACAGTGATCGGGAAATACCCCAAGGTGAGTGTTCTGCAGGGATTTGAATGGGTGGGTATAGGCTTTGCATTGAGAAAATGATTAGTTCTTCTGGAGGCAGAGCATAGCAGAAGCGGATTTTGTCTCTGGGCACTAGTCTGAAGTTCTAGAAGCAAACCTTAGGCATCACGGGGATTGGGCTATACTTCTTTAGGGTTAAGGGTCAAAAAATGGGTTTCAGTGGAAACATTCAAACTATTTTTGAGAGAGTAAAGCAATACTATTCCATTGAAACCAGTGGTACCAGGTAATAAGAATCATCATGTTAATATAAATAATAACTATAGTGCATCTACTCTTTATTTAGTACCTACTATGGGCTGCGAGTTACGTATGCTTTTTATATTTACCTTGTTCATTCTTTACTACAGCCCTGAAATATAGGTTTTACATTTTATAAATGTGTAAACTGAGACTCAGACCCAGAGTCACAAGGATACATGGGACAGAGAAGGGATTTGAATCCAATACTCTAATCCCACTGCCCATGCTTTATGGGCAGAGCGATTGTCTCAAGTATCACAGCTCAAGCATGGTTGTTGACTAACTAGTTAGTGTAATTGTCAAGGTGGACTTATCATAAAAAGATATGTATTGTGATCTTTAAATCATTCTGACCAATAATTTTTAAAGGTATCATTTGGCCTAGAAATAATTGACATAATTGATAGAGCAGACTGATTATTAAAAGATCACAGAATTGAATGAAAGTAGGATGACTGTCCTGGTCTGACAGGTATAATTTATTTACAAATAGTGTTCCCTCTCATTCTCAAAGGTATCCTGATTTGGCCAAAAAATTATATGGCACCCTCTGTATAAGAGCCTTGGAGTTCCATATTCTAAATTGGAATTGGCCACATTAACTATATCAATAGACTTAATTAGAATTGCAGGAATTGGTGTCTGACTACCTTTGAGTATAAAGGTAAAAATTATTCACCAAAAATTATTCATCATTTCTGAGGGAACAATTGTTCCACAAGTTGAAAGCTCTGTGTAGCCAAATAGATGGTAGCAACAAAGTGACAGCAGAAGTTAAGTTCAGTTCCTTTGGTCAAATTTATCTATTTCTGTGCCAGCACCACATTAATGCAGTATATAATAAGTCTTTATATCTGATGGGGCAAGTTATCTCATCTTATTTTTCTTCTCCAGGAATATCTTAGCATTGACTGTTTGTTCTTTTAATATAAATTTTAGCATCACTCTGTTGAATTCCTAGAAGCAACTTGTTCAGATTTGATTGAAATTGAATTGAATTTAAGGAAAAAATTGGGGGGAGAATTGATATCTTAATGATTTGGATTCCTTCTAATCAGGAATGTGGCATTTCCATTGATTTATTAGGTCTGAATGTCTTTCAATAAAGCTTTATGGGTTTCCCCAGAAAAATCTTGCATGTCTTTTGAGAAGTAGTTAAGAATAAGGGCTAAGAGTATGGAATCTGGCACTGGAAGGTCTGGGTTTGAATCCTGCCATTTACACAATTGTGTAAACTTATGTAACCTCTCTGTGCCTCAGTTTCTTCATCTTTAAAATGGGGATAATAATTATGCTTACTTCAAAGGGCTATTGTTAATAGTAAATAAATTAATATGTAAAGCAAATAGAAACATGTCTGAGAAATGATAAAAATATATAAGTATTTGCTGCTAGTATTACTTATCCCTAGGTTCCTTTGAAATGAAATAGAATAACTTTTTGGTAATTACATTTTTGTATTTCTGTATACAGTATAGACATGCAATTGAATTTTTACTTTTATATATTGATTTTAAATTTACTTCTGTGGTGGTCAGGTATCATTTGTTAGAAACTTCTTGATAATTACTCTATGGCCTATATTTGATCAGTTTTCATAAATATTTCATGAGTTCTTTGGAAGAATATATATTTTTAAGTTATTAAATTCAGATTTCTCTACATGTTCGTTAAATCAAATTTATGAATTATGTTATCCAAATCATCTCTTTTAATAAGTATGTTGGTTTCACTAGATCAGTGGATAAAATTGAGTTAGTAATATAGTAGATCTCTAAATAGTTTAAAATTTTTTAAATGCCTAGTGTAAATTATACAACCACTATGAGGCTTCTCACTAGATAAAACATTAAGTTCCTTTCCTTTTTACTGGGATTAGATCAAGTCCTTATGTTCAGAGTGGCAGTTATTCATATTTCTGATTAAAAAAAATAAAGTTATTGCACAACAAAGTGCAACTATATCTCTACTAGTTCTTTTTTCCTTTTCATCTCTTAGTCCTATCAAAAATGGAAAGAGGTGTGTCTAAATTCCCCACTCAGAGAAAGGATTTGTCCATTTCTCTCTATGGTTCTATCAACTTTAGATTTATATCATTTGAAGCTATTTTATTAGTTGCTAGAGGCCTGGTGCACAGATTCGTGCACCAGTGGGGCCCCTCAGCCTGGCCTGCACCCTCTCGCAATCTTGGACCCCTAAGGGGATGTAGTAGTGCGTGAAGTGGCAGGTGGCCAGGGAGGAGCCCAGGCCGGGTGACGCTCCTGCTTATCCTGCTCATCCTGGCCCCACTGTGCCTGCTGCCACTGCAGTTCAGTAGCACGCTTCTGTGGAGGCGGGAGAGGCTCACACCACTGCAGCTGCACTTGCCAGCCATGAGCCCAGTGTCTGCTGCCCGTCAGTCAGCTGAGCGGCACTCCTGCTGTGGGAGTGCACTGACCACCAGGGGGCAGCTCCTGTGTTGAGCATCTGCCCCCTGGTGGTCAGTGTGCATCATAGCAACCAGTCAAATGGTTGATTGGTCATTTAGGCTTTTATATATAGAGATATGCATTTTTAGAACTATTATCTCTTCCTTGGGAGTTGAAACTTTTGTCATTATGTTGGGATGCTCTCTAGCCATAAGAATGTGTTGTTGTTTTTTTGTCTCAAACTCTATCTTATTCTCTATTATTATGACTATTCCAACTCTTTTAATTAGTATTTGCATAGTGAAACATAGTTTTCTTTTTCTTATACTTTCATTTTACATTGTTCCATGTCGTTAGGTATGTTTTTATTGTACTGCTTATAAGTAACATAGAGTTGGATTTTATTTATTTTTAAATATTTTTACTGATTTCAGAGAAGGGAGAGGGAGAGAAAGATAGAAACATCAATGATGAGAGAGAATCATTGATTGGCTGCCTCCTGCTCGCCCCCTACTGGGGATCGAGCCTGCAACCCGGGCATGTGCCCTGACTAGGAATCCAACCCAAAACCATTCGGCGCAGGAAACAATGCCCAACCAACTCAGGAGATGACACCCAATCAACTGAACCACATTGGCGAGGGCCTACCAACCATTTTTTTCTTTCTTTATTGATTAAGGTATTACATATGTGTCCTTATCCCCCCCCCCCATTGTACAACCCCTCCCCCGCACATGCCCTCACTTCCCTGGTGTCCATGTCCACTACCAACCATTTTTAATGAAATTGCTCTATTGTTAGAAGTGGGTCAGAGACAGTTACACTGATGCAACTAGACACAGCTACCAGGCCTCTGCTAGATGGAATGGTACCTTTGTGCAAATTAGAAAACAGCGGCCCCTTCAGGAGGATATGAGGTATTTGATTTAGTGAGCAGAGAACATGGCGTGGAGAGAGGGGCTCAGGGTGGGTTTTAGTCACTTTGTTGCAACCTTTGCTGGGTGCTTTCCACCAATCAGAGCACCCCTGAAATGGTAAGACCTTTGGTGGCAGGGCTCAGTGTCAGGACCTGAGGCTGGGGGAGGGAGTCCAAAAGGGCTTTAGGACAACAGAGACTCTTCATGTTGTGCATTAGGGAAAGCCCATTGTGCTTTAGGAAACACCAGCTTGTTGATAAGCTGGTCTCTTCAACCACACTTGTACACAGAGACTCTGCCCCATTTCTGGATCACTGTCTAACATAGAGACAACTTATGGGTCCTGTCTCCTAGGAACTGCATATGAATTTAACCTTTACTTCTTTTAACACGCTCTCTTTCTTAGAGGGCATGTGTTCACATAAGAACAAATTTTTACTGTTGAAAAACATCCACGTGGTTTAACCATTTGAATCAATAAAGAAAGAAAGGACTGTACATTAGAGATGTTTAGCATTTTTTATTATGTAAAACTAGAGGCCCGGTTCACAAAAATTGTGCACTCGTGGGGAAAGGGGGGTCCCTCAGCCTGGCCTGTGCCCTCTCGCAGTCTGGGACCCCTCGGGAGATAACGACCTACTGGCTTAGGCCTGCTCCCGGGTGGCAGAGGGCAGGCCCAATCCCTAGGTGCAGCCCCTGGCCGGGCTCAGAGCAGGGCCGATTGGGGAGTTGGGGCGCCGCCCCGTCATGCACAGAGCAGGGCAGATTGGGAGGTTGTGATGCCACCCTCAGTCACGCTCAGGGTAGGGCCAATTGGGGGGTTGGGGCACCGCCCCCTGTCACACTCAAGGCAGGGTCGATGGGGAGGTTGCGGCGCCACCCCCTGTCACGCACAGAGCAGGGCCCATCAGGGGGTTGGGGCACTGCCCCCGTCACACACAGAGCAGGGCCCATCAGGGGGTTGGGGCGCCGCCACTCTCACACTCAGGGCAGGGCCGATGGGAGGTTATGGCTCTACCCCATCACACACAGAGCAGGGCCTGTGGGGGGGGGGGGTTGGGGAGCTCCCCCCTATCAGGCACAGAGCAGGGCTGCTCAGGGGGTTGGGGCCCCGCCCCCTGTCACACACAGAGCCACAGGGAGATCAGGGGGTTTGGACACTGCCCCGTCACGCTGATCCCGGTGCCGGGAGGCATATTACCCTTTTACTATATAGGGTAGAGTCCTGGTGCATGGGTGGGGCTGGCTGGTTTGCCCTGAAGGGTGTCCTGGATCAGGGTGGGGGTCCCCACTGGGGTGCCTGGCCAGTCTGGGTGAGGGGCTGAGGGCTGTTTTCAGGCTGGGAGTGACTGAAGTTCCCAACCGCTCCTTTTTTTCTTTTTTTATTCTGGGCCAGCTTTACCTTGAGGCTTGGCTCCAGCTCTTAGGCCTGCCTCCCCGGCTGAAAGTAGGTTTCTGGCCTTTGCTTACAATGTTGCGAATCTGCTGGCTGAAGCCTGGTGGTATTTGTTACAATGTTTCTTAAACTGCCTGCTCAGAGGCCTGCAGACGCAGGCGGGGAACGTTGATCCTCCTTCACTGAGGCAAGCAAGCCTCATGTTAGTTTCAAGCTGCCTGGCTGCCGGCCGCCATCTTGGCTGACAGTTAATTTGCATATCTCGCTGATTAGCCAATGAAAAGGGTAGCGGTCGTACGCCAATTACCATGTTTCTCTTTTATTAGTGTAGATATGTACATCAAGCATTCCTGGCCACCCAAGTGGGTGCTTAGATACTAACCAAACCCAGAGAAAAGACAGGCATTGAGATTTATATTGAGCCTTTTTTTTTTTTTAGTGGGTGTCCACTATGTGCCCAGGACTAGGCTGGCACCAATCATTGTATTTACAAAGGTACAAAGGGAGTATTAGCAAAATGCTAGCATGGCAATCCCTGGGCCCTGAAGCCGGGAGTGTTGCACTCCATTGAATCACACATAGCATCCTCTGATTTCACTTGGGATCCATCAGCCTAAATAACCTAATTGAGTGTCATAATTGATTTGGGAGACTCATTTCCTTCCCTGGAAATCATTAAAGGTGGCCACGGCTTGCTTGAAGCAGCACTTTCTCTAATGGAATCCCCTGGACTAGTTTATGAGGAAGAAAGGCCCTGTCAGCAGGTGGCCTGCTGAGCCCTGCTGTCGGGAGGCTTGCCCAGACCTCCCCTCTCCACAAAGGCGGCCAGTAGCTCCTCAGGCCTCCCCATAGGGCGCCTTTCAGAGTGCACAAAAAGGGCATATTGCCATTCCTAGTAGAAGCAGCCACCCTGGGCAAAGGGCTGGCCATTGACGGTCCTCTTGGCCATCACCCCAATTAGTGAGACACATTGCTTGCCACTAAAGAATTTTCAGCAGGAAACTCTTTTGTGAGTGGCTCGACTTCTCCCTTGTTTGAAATACCTAGATATTGTGACTTCTTTTTCGAAGCCAAAGTTAAATTCCTAATTAAATCCTTACCTTTGAGGTTTTCCAGCCAACTGAGAAAACCCACTTGGGGTGTGGCCCTAAAGAATTTGCAGTTCCTTGTTTGATTTCAGCAGTGAGTGGGGAAGCTGGGAGCTCCCTCTCACAAGAGATGGGACTCAAGAGAGATGGTTCTCCTTTCCCTAGATTTTGATCCCTCTTGTACTTAGTTTAGGGTAGATATAGCCTGAGCCAAAATATGAAAGAGTGGCATCAAAGCCTCATAAAAATGCTAACATATAGGGTCACAAACGGAAAGATGTCTGAGATTTAGTTTTGTGACGTTCATTCATCTCAGCAAGTACCTTTTTCCTAAGATGAATCTCTGTCTGCAGTGGAAATTTCCATTTGTAATACAGCCCCTACAAGTATAAGCCAACCCCAATTTAGAATCATCTCCATGGCCCTGAGATAGCTTCAAGTCTATAAGTGACATTTCTAAAGTCATCTAAGGAAAAATGTTCCTGTCATTGGTGAGATGGAAAGGTTGCTCTAACCTGCTTTTGGTTTAACCATTCTCGCTATTCTTCCATACATCCAATTTAAATTTTCTTCCTGCCATTTAACTTTCTTGTCTCTGTGGAGATGAATAACAGATGTTTCATATTTTTCAGGGCTTAAAGACAATATTTCTTTAAGGTATATAATCACAATTTTATACTGTGGACTGCATATTTTTGTAGTCACAGCTACAGCCCAATTTATAAATTCACCCAACTTATAAATAAGCCCAACTTATATATTTTATATTTTTTAAAATTTATTTTTATATGTAATATATTTATAACATGTGCATTCCTCATCTGGGCTACATCAGCCCCAACAGTTGAAGAACGTGTACGTTAAAAGTGCTAAAGTATGGCATTCTGTTCATCCCATTCTCACAGATTTTATGGGATTCAGGGATTATTTTTTCCAATTCACCTAACATCACTAACTAAATAAATATAGATTATTTTTGATGTATAAAGATAGATTTCTAAACACTAATCCTGCACTTAGATGAAAGAATCCTGCTTTTATTTTACTAAGTCTAAACTGACTCTTGAAGACTAAAGAAAGCATAAGTTTTCATGGAAGCTGCTGAAATGCAAAATTAATTAGGCCAGGGGAGGATGGACATGGGGATTAAACTGTCATGCTAGGATTTGGATGGTCAGTGACAGACCAGGTGGGCTCGGGAAGTCAGGATGGGGTTGGGGGGTTGATGTGTTCAGTATATCAGAAGCAGCAAGAGGGAATTTGGTGGAAGCAGTGATGGTCAGGCAAGGGAGTGAAGCTTGGGGAGATGAGCCAAGCTGGGAGAGAAGAATGCTTAGGCAGTAGGAATGGGGTACTTTGGTTAAGGGAGTGGGGACTAGGAGGTTTGGGAAACCAAAGGCCAGGAGCTGAGACTCTTGACCCATCTTTTTGCATCATAAAACCCTTTTGTCATCTTATTCTTCATCATGTTGAAATTTCTTTTTTCCTCTTGATGATCATATGAGTTATTATTCATGAGCAGAGACTCTGGCTTCCCCTATGATCTGGTTCTTGACTATGTCTATGGTTTTTTCTCTCAAGTCCACCTAACATGAATTCCATTTGATATTCCAGAAAGACCTCCTCAATTATTGTCTTATACTTATTTTAAGTAACAATATCTTATCTTTGAAAAAATATCATCTGCCATTTTAATAAGGCATGGAAAATTATATGTATATAAAATAGTTTTTAAAATAGGATTCTTAAAGGAAGAGCCTAACACCTTTTCCAGTGTGGAATTTTACGTTCTCTTGATTCCTGGTTTATTACCACTGTGGCCACAGAGGTGACATTTCCTTCGAGGTTTAGGAAATTTATGGCAATACTAATAAAAACCAATTCTTGACTTGCCACCCACATGCTGCTTGATGCTGTTCTTCTGATGGACCTGGAGACTGTGGCATCTTAGATTCCTGACTTTGCTGTTATTCATCCCACCCACCTTTCATTTTTCTCCATGAGTAACTGCTTTCCTCTCAGTCCTAGTAACCCAGAGGCATTGAAGTCCAAAGGCAACACTCAAATGGAAACATAAACCCTAGAACCTCACACCTGAACACACCGTAGAGGCAAACTTACTGCCAGACTAACTCTGGGAAGCAGTTGCTATCAAATTGCATAGATAAGAATAGCTTTATACCAAAAAATTAAAAACAGGTCATTCCCTAAAAAATAGAGAAAACAAACAAACCAGAAATTTATGTATTTTGAAATGATTATAGCTGTCAGGCCAGTTTTATACACGGTGAGAATATTACATCTTATTTGTAGTTTTGAGTGTGTGTGTAGTTCTGAGTGTATGAGTCCTTCCATTTGTTTTTTATTTAGAAAACAGTGGTTTTCATTGGAATTCTAAGTAATGCCTTTCAGAACAACCCTACAGTGTTGTTATTGTTACAATTGTTGTTTTTCTTCAGTATTTGAAATCTTTCTATCCTTTCATGGGAAAGCTGTCAGAAAAGTCCTGAACTCAGTCTCCCCAAATGGCTGTGCCTCCTGACAACGGATCAGCACAACCCAGTCAGATGTAGGACTTGCTGGCAAGGTGTCTCCCTCACTGCCTGCAGAGCTTGCCTAGGAGGTTGGAATCTTCTCACCAGCTTGGCAGTAACGTAACATGCCAGGCCAGTGAGGACTTTCTCACAGCTGGTGAATGAGGACTGCACAGAGTCTTGTGTAGCAGAGTGTCCCACCGTTTGTTTTGTGGATCCTTAGTTTTGCATGATGACCATAGGAAAAATATTTTTGTAGTCCAGTCAGTTGTGGAAACCTCTGCCTTTGAGCTGTTTATAGATTCACAATGCACATTAGCATGAACATGTTCGAGACTCCCTATGCTTACAAAAAACTCTAACTTTGTTTAGTTTAGTGATTTCCAAATTTGTTTGACCACAGAATATTTTTTTTGAAAATATTAGTAATATTTCATGGAACTGCCAGGTTACAGAAAACACACAGGATGGACCGTGTTAGGAAGATGGATCAGATACATAATGGAAAAAAGGATGGATTTGGAGTCACAGTTCTATGTTCAAATCTATCTGCTGTTCACTAAAAAAACAAACAAACAAACAAAAAACTCAAAACACACACACACGCGCACACAAAAACGCCAACAATTTTAAATTTAGATCTCCAAACCTTTTTCATCTTTGGTCTCCTCATCTGAAAATTGGAAATAGGAGTACTATTTACTACACACAGTGCTGGTGGCATCAAAGCAGGCAGTTGTGAGAGGACACAGGATTAGTACTTGGTACAATTTTAGTTGAATCTGACTCTTCTTAAGGAATGAACACTGGGGCCAAATGGTACAATGGAATATATGGCACAGAGTGATCTGCAGAAGCACATGTAAGTGTGCTCTTGGTATTGCCTTTATGCAGGGTAGAGCTGGATGTAATTAAAAAGGATATGGGTAGCCCTGGCTGGGTGGCTCAGTCGGTTAGAGCAGTATCCCATACAACAAAAGGTTGCAGGTGTGATTCCTGGTCAGGGCATATACCTAGGCTGTGGGTTCTGTCTGGTCAGGGACCATACGAGAGGCAACTAATTGATTTTTCTCTCTCACAGTGGTCTTTCTCTCTCTCTCTCTCTCTCTCTCTCTCTCTCTCTCTCTCTCTCTCTCTCCTGTTCCCCCATTTCTCTCTCTAAAAACATTTTTTTTGGTGAAGATTTACACCACTCCTCTCTGTTTTACATGGAGGCTGTGTCTGCTGTGGGTTGTGGAGATTCACGGGATTAGTCCATTGCTCATGTTGAAGTCCACCTAGAACTGCATGCTACAAAGATGAGAAGGAGCTGGATTTCTGCATCTGACTCAGCAGAGAATGGAGGTTCCTTCTTGTGATTAAGAAAAAGGATATGGGCATTTCTATGGCACCAAGTTGGCCATCTTCAGAGTTGGTTGAGATTGGCCATCTTACATTACAAAAGATAAAACAAACTGCTCTCACAATACTGTACCAATTGTATGTTTCACTAAAGGCCAGAAAGATGATTGAGTGTGGAGATTTGGTGGCCTCTTTCCTCAGGAGAAAACTCACAGCTTTGTTTGTGATAATTTTATTGTATAACCAAGCAGCTACCATTGACCAGAAAATCTTTTTTTTTTTTAAATGATTTTGTGACTTTTTCATAGTTTGGAGAATATTTTTATCTGAATATTTTGTTGTACTTCAAAAAACTATCTTAGTTTTCTAACCTCTAATTTAAGTAAAAACATTAGTTAACAAGCTATCTCTACACTACAACATATGGATACATGAGTCCATTGTTAGATCTCTCTACTAAAAATCAATTCACCTTCATTAACGGATGCTTTAATTAGAAGTCCTCAAAGAGCCTCACAAATGAATTATGGTAAACGTGAAGCTGCACTGCCCAGAGCCTCCCTTGAGATGTGCTGCTCTCCAACACTGAGGAGGGCCACCAGCAGAGTCTTCAGTTCTCAGCTCCTGAAGAGCCCACCTCAGCTGCTGAGACGCGTCTTTATGGAGGTTGGACCTCTTTAAGATTTTTCCACATCCAATGACTGATCCAGGCAGGGCTCATAAAACTCACCATTTTGGTGCCTAATGTAGGACCACTCTGAGGGCCAATATGAGTTTTAGTGCCCCCATTGGATAGGCCAAGGCTTTATCGGGCCTGAATTATAATTCTACCCGCAGTGTTCTGCAAAAAAACTGACAGGCAAAAATAATTGCAGTTGAACTCTGCTCAATCCTACTTCCTTCACCTTCTTTCCACAGGCAGAGATTCCCACAATCTCAGCATCTGCTTTTGGATAAGCCAATCTGTGCCAGAAGTTGGCACTTCTCTGTATCTCCTAAGTATCCGTTTGGTATTTCATGAATACAGCATTCACTCTCTAACTTGATTATTATCTCTTTGTGGGTTAGAAATATATAGAGACTTCTACATATATGCTACAGTTTTTATTGCTGTGCCATAGACATGGAAGATAGCTGTTAAGTATATTATGAATGTAATAATATGTATTTTATGCAGATGGATAGCAAACTTCCATTGTAGAAAGACTTCTGTACTGATCAAATGGTCACAAATTAAGAGAGCCCTGTTAGAACTCTGGAAATTCTGTCAGTCCTGTTCAATCTTTTTAGTGGCTCGCTTAATGTCCACTTACTTACTCTGTGGAAATTTCCAGTCTGAGGTTCTCTCTTCCTTTCCTTCTGTGTCCAGAGTTAATACTGATGTCCAGAATTCTTCCACCTATATCCTTTCACATTCTTCTATGATAGCTGAAATTATATATTTTTTTATGAATTGTTATTCACAGCAACCTTCTTGACTAATGCATTCAAAAATTGTGAATGCCATTTCCCCCATAAATAGACCCATTTAGACAAATAACTGCTAAGCATTTTTTTCCTGTGAATATGTAAATAGGTTAAAAATGAAGATGCGGGCAGTGTTGTGTGAATATTATTCCAACATTACACTTAAGATCCTTTCAGCACCATTTGCTAACATTTTGTACTCCTAGCCAAAGTGCCAAAAATTGCTCTCTCCTCATGCAATTTTCAAAAATTTCGCTGGCACAAAATGAAGTAAAATCTCTATCTGCAGGAGAGAGCAAACTTCATTTAGCATGTTTTACAAAGTGCTAAATAGGTTTTCTATTTTGGGAGCGGAGTGGCAGGATGTGTGCTTCCTGCTATCCTGATCAAACATTGGCAATGCCGTTCCTTACGAAGCGCACATTCCAGGTTGTCTTTGGATATATTAACATAATACTTGTTATTTTATTCAAAAGAAAAGGAAAAAATTACAGTGTGTTCAAGGAATGTGATGTCAGTATTGGAAGGTAGTTTTCCTTGTCTTTAATTTTTTTATGATTTAAAATAAAATAATGATTATGGTCCCAGTGAGAGGCTTTTGTATTCAACGGGTTTCAAAGTTGGAGCTCTTATTTTCTATTTTCTAGTGCATCAACGGAAAAATAAAAAGTGTCATGGTCTCACTGCTGAGAAATGTATGACCCTGGATCACTAGCATTATTTCAAGTAGTCCATCATAACTGCCTGAATGAAAGCATACTTGACTAAATAGTCACTGAATATATTTTCTAGGAAAAAAGTATTTGTCTCACAACATAATAACAACAACAAGAGTAACTAATACTGATTGATTGCTCATAGTTTTCCAGGCATTATTCTGACCTGTATTATCTCATAGCCTGACATCCGGCCTCTGAAGGCAGGCCTGTTAGTATCCCCATTTTATAGATGAAAAACTAAGACCAGGATGTTAAGGAACCTGGGCAGGCTAGTGAAACATGAGCTGTGATTTAGATAGAACTTAGTTTGACTCCAGACCCTGCATTTTTTACTACTGTGCACGAATAAAAAGAGTGTACAATGATAGGACCTTACACCTCTAGTGGAATTTGCCATTCAGTCCATAAGCAAACTTGGCTGAGGAGCATGGAAACAGAGAATGAGGGGAGGAAGCTGGAGAGCACACAAGACATAGAAATATGTGACTTTTTGGTAAACACCTCCATATTTACACCATAAACACATATGCTGAGAATATTCAACACTTTTCCAGCTTTTCCCAATGCTTGTATGTGGCTTTTGTCAATATCCAGCTATTGTTTGAAAGGAAAGTTCCTTCAATGCCAATGAGGGTTGAAGAATTGACCTCAGCAATTAATTTTTGGAGAATTAATGATGCTAGTGAGCGTGAGTCCTTTCTTTACAGATATCTGCTAATTAATTCACCTTCTCAGAACCAGTGAACAGAAGAAGAGATGAGTCATGAGACAGAGGACCAGAGCTTACTCCTGCCAGACATTGTGGAGGCACAGCTCCACAACACAGTTGCTGCTTCTGGAAACTTCCTGAGCATTGCCCAAGCTGACTGCTACCCTTTCGATCATTTAGAGATGCAAGCCCTAGGAAACCATGGGCCTGTAAGGAATTGTGGCCAGTGTCTTGTTACACCTTAGGAGATGGGGTCACCACAAGGTAGTGGGGGATAAGGAAGGAGACTGTTAAAACCTGGAATTGGACTTAGGACAATGAACATTATCACCCAGGCTTCCAGCTGGAGATTTAGATATTTGCAGCTAACAAGGAAAAAGAGGTGAGCAAAAGGCAATCTCTTATAGTTAAATACAAGCTTTCTATTGTTCTTACCTTATTTAAGGATAACTGTAAAAATATAGAGCCCATGGGAAAAATAGTGAAAAAAAAGTGTCTTGCTGAAGACTTGAAAGAACAGAGACTGCTTATCACTGAAAATGAGCAATTGAAGGATCCTGGGAAAAAAAGTTCCAACCATTGTTTGGAATTCCCAGTTAAAATCAAGAAAACATAGTCTCTATGAAACAGGAAGTAAAAGTAATAAAGAGAAAGAATAACAGACAGCAGGATGAGATCAAGAAGTAGATGAATCTGATGAGAAGGAATTATAAGAACTAATAAAACAACGGTGAGATTAAAATACATATATGTATATAGTTACAGAAAAAACCCCACAAAACTTAATTTGGTACACAGGAAATAAACTCATTTTTGTGAAGGATTAACTTGAGAACCTTTCCTGAAAAGGTAAAATAAGAAACAAAGGTGAAAATGATATAAGAAAAAAAGGACAGGAAACAGAAACCCAAACGGAAGAAGCTAGAATTGCGGGAGGAAAGAAAACAATTTCTAAAGATGTAATTGAAGAAAGTTTTCCTGAACTGAGACCATTTTGCATGTGCAAATTGATATTATAAACTGAAATCTACATAATTACAAAGTAACATTTAAAAATTCTATAAACTGTAGGTAGAAAAAATTTATTCTGTAAATGAGTAAAAGACAGGCATTTTCAACCTTCTCTGAATTCTAGAAGGCAGTGGATCAATGTCTAGCCTTAATACTGTCCAGTAGCACTCCCTGTGATAACAGAACTACTCTGTATCTGTGCTATAGAGTGTGGTAGCCATTAGCCATATGTCAGTATTGTGCCTAGGGAGCTGAAATTTTCATTTTATTTAATTTTAATTAACTTAAATGTAAATAATCCCATGTGGTTAGTGCCTATATATTGAACAGTAGAAGTTTAGAGTTTTGAGGTTAGGATTGTAACTTAGATTTTTATTCCCATCAAGGTGGTCTGTCTCATATGAAGAAAATTGAAGAGCTTTTCTGAATTTTCAAGAACTGAGAAAATATACCACCCAGGAACTTTGACAAATATCTTCAAAGATCTACTCAAACTGTGATAAAAATAAAGAAAAGTTAAGATAGTAAGAATGGAGAAGCTTTATTATAGAAGGCCTAATGATGACCACTGAAAATAGAAAACATAATATAAAACCTGAACAATCAAGACAATGACCTGTACCTGCATCTCCAAATTATGTTAGCAAAAGCAGAAATGAGTTTGAGGTGTACTAAATTCTTCTTTTTAAAGATGTAATTTTCTTCTTAATCAGACAAGAGGAAAAATATGAAATGGCTTTGCATTTGTACAAATTGAGTTTAAAACACAACTATAAAAAACTGGAGAAGATAAAAAGTAAAGAAATATATTCTTCTGCACTCAGAGAAGAATCTATAGCATTCAATGCTTTCATTATTAAAGAACAAAGAAAAAATATAAAGAAGTTAGGGAAAGTACAATAAAGGAACTTTAAGAAAATTAGAAGACAGAAATACTAAATTATTTTTTTTAAATATATTTTATTTTTTACAGAGAGGAAGGGAGAGGGATAGAGAGTCAGAAACATCGATGAGAGAGATACATCGATCAGCTGCCTCCTGCACATCCCCCAGTGGGGATGTGCCCGCAACCCAGGTACATGCCCTTGACCGGAATCGAACCTGGGACCTTTCAGTCTGCAGGCCGACGCTCTATCCACTGAGCCAAACCGGTTTCGGCGAAATACTAAATTATTAAAGCAATAATTAATATACCAGAAAATAGACGATGGGATGAAAATAAACCTGAGTTGGTTGTTTGGGAAAAAATAACTAATAAGTAAATCTCTAGCTAAGTTAATCAAAGAAAAAAGCCGAAATTATGAATGGGAAATGAAATATGATGGTGGGGATAAAATAGATTTATATTTAAGGAAAGAGAGAGTAATACATTAAAACCTTAAGAGTTATAACACAAAGGTGAAGCCACACAAACACCTAAGAGAAGTCAAGAGAAAAGTGTATTACTCCTCGTTACTGATCATCTAGTAAAACTCTGAAAATTAAAGGATTTGACAAAATGGAAGATCATGGTGACTGGATCATTATGAGCAGTATCATTGGGGTAGGAAGGCAGAATTTGTACTTCATTGAGCAACTACGGGAGAAATCCACAGGACATGGTAACTGACCAGTGGTTACCCCAAGGGCTTGTCAGGGGCAGTTTGTATTAGGGGAGAAACCCAAAAAGATTCCTTCCGTTCCCCTCAGGAATGGTTGCTCATCAAATGAATAGAGGATAAGAAGTAGTATGTACTAGTATATAACCCAGGATCTCTAAGGTGTGTGCACAAGCATGTGTGGGTCCCCAGTCACCCTGAGAGATCATAATCAGATATTTATATACAGCCCTGGATTCTTTCTGAATCTGTTTCCAGTGCTCAAGTAGCCTATCCGAGTCTAATTAGAGAAGGGTTAGCCCTGATTACGTTTAAAGAAATGTGGTTGGTGAAAGAGGCCACAAAATGAAGACTTCTGAACTGGAGTTGGGTGGAGACACCACTCCTCTCTGTTTTACACGGAGGCTGTGTCTGCTGTGGGTTGTGGAGATTCACGGGATTAGTCCATTGCTCATGTTCAAGTCCACCTGGAACTGCATGCTACAAAGATGAGAAGGAGCTGGATTTCTGCATCTGACTCAGCAGAGAATGGAGGTTCCTTCTTGTAATTAAGACAAGTACTCTCTGGGTGAGAAGGAGGAGTAAAAAGAAAAAAAATTAAGCAAGTAAGAGATGATTCAAAATTCTACTTATTTGTGACTCAAGCAATGAGTCTAAGGCTATTGTTAGCTACTGACCCTGGCTCTTCACAGTTCCTAGGTGAGTGCAACAGAGAAATTGATCTGATATGGAGAGGGTATGACTGCTCTCCTGCTATCAGGAAACCCAGGAGGTCACCAGCGTGTACTTAGGCACAGAAAAAGAACAGTTTTAAATGTCACTGGTGTTACATGTTTTTTTCTGGATGTCTCAGTGTATTCTTCATCTTCATACAGAGATTGACACACATTTCCCTTGTCCCTGATCAAAAATAGAAGGCACTTCTCATTCTGTCTCTCAAAGCATCAAACAGTGAGTCCCAAGCTTTTGTAATCTTCAATTTACAACCTGAAGCCAGCACAGCAAGGTGTTGTCTGGGTGCTTTTAACATGTTAGAACTTTCATTATTTAGCTTTTTCCCCCTTGAGATGCATCTCATTGGTGGCAAACCCTTTTTTCTGCTTATATTTTTATTGAACTTTATTTTGATGCCAATGGTATGTGCTTGCTTGTATTTGCTGTTTCATTTCAGGATGTTGGGGTCTTAGCAAAGCAGAATGAGGATCCCAGTTCACTCTCAGTTCAAGTACTGGATCATGTGCTTCCGCATAAGATGAAAGCGATACCTCTCCTATGGTTATCCTCAGTCTAGTTATTCTGCTGTGAACCAGCTGGGCATGGGCAAATGGCCCCTGTTTGAACCATGCACTCCCTTTCTCTGCTTGTCATCCCTTCCTCTTATCAGCCTGGCTAATTCTCACTCTGATTCCTGAATGTTACTTTGGGTTGTCTGTGTTTGCTGGATTTAATCAGATTGTCTTCTCCAATTCAACAACCTGCCTTTTCTCTACCTCTCTTAGCTCCCCAGGGGAACGGCAAGCTCATCTATGTACTTCTCCTCTAGCAACCGGTCACAGAGATCACTGCTAACAGCTACAAATGAAAAGTATATTAGCAGACACTGTCTGCACTTGATGTTTGGGCTGGCCGCCTCATCATTGGCTAATTTTAAATATCCTCATGTGGCATTGTTTCCAAACTCAGTGTTTAATGAGTTCTACTTAGCCACATTCCTCCAATCTACCTGTTCCCAGATGACTTGTGACCAAGACTTTTCTAAGTACCTTTCAGAGAAGACCAAAGACAAGAATTCCTATTTAATTGGTACTTACCTTTATTCCTTGAGTATCCCTTTTGCTCTGTCATTTTCATGTGGTGCCACAAATTCCCCTCTCTTCTAGGACACAAAAGAACCTCTTCTTATTGGAGAAACACAGAAGATGCTCTATAAATTCTTACACTTCCTCATTCTTATTTTACATTTGACCTACCATATTTTTCTTCTTATTTAGGCAAGCTTTGCTTTTTAAGTGTAAGTGTTTTTCTAATTACAAAATAAATACATATGTGATAAGCTCAGAAAATATAGAGTATCTCCAGTGAAGAGATATGAAATCACTTATAATCTCCCCAATTATTATTTACTATTCAGTTTATATCTTCCTAACCCCTTCTCTATGTATGAACACAATTAGGATCATATTGTACATACTCTTTGTATTTCATTTTCACTCAACAATTCATCATTAGTATTTCCTCATAGTAATAAATATTATACCACATTATGATTGTTAATGGTTACATAGGATACAATACTCCCTAATTTAATAAACCAGATCCCAATGAATATGTTAATTAACTTAATTATGGTAATGATTTCATAATATATATCAAATCATCATGTATACTTTAAATATATATAATTTTACTTGTCAATTATATCTCAATATGGTTAAGGTTAAAACAAACAAACAACAAAAATAAATGAAATTTCATATTATTGAACATCTATATTTCCAATTTATTAATATTATAGACAATGCTTGAATGAGCATCTCTGCCCATACCTTTTGTATTCATCCTTAATTCCATTGAGCCACTATTTTCTCATGAAGTCAAGCTTCATGTTGTCCTCTCTAGTGTCCTCATTTACTTTGCCAGTTCAGTGGACAGTATTTTGGTATTCATGTTTATATTCAACGTAGGCATGCCTATTTGGGTGCATACACTAAGGTTGTTTCTAAATAGTCTCCAGGACTGCTTATTGTAATTCACCTACCCACAATTGGGTAACTCCATGATGAGTGTTTTAAGCTTTCTCCTCATTAGAGTTTGGTACTTATGGTCTTAATTATATAATGACCATGACTATAAACTGGTTTACATAGAAATTCTGCCTATACCAATTTCTGCCTACACCTTTCTTTAGAGCCAAGTCTAGGATATGTCTTTTCCACATGTATTCAAAGAGCACTTATGCAGAGGCTGTAGTGTTTCCTATTCAAACCTCATATTCACAGTTCATCCCCATGATGGGCTCTGCCAATTTGGATGTGAGTACTGATGAGATCCCAATTGTGAAGCCTCCCAATGTCACTTGATTTTTCCAGGCCTGTCTTGTGATTTTCCCTCATACCTTTAATAGTGTAATATATCATCATTACTTCCATACTTTATAGTTTCAGTATGGGATCCACCCAAGGAAATGTTATAATATTGCCTTTACTGATAGGCCATTAATTATTGATCTTATACCCACTACAAGTGTAAAACACCACGCTGTTTCTAAACTCTTCAAATAATCAGATTAAAAGCAGGGGTGAGGATAAGGTTTAAATTTGGATATGCTAATTCAAACCCATGCTTAATCCCACCATCATCTACCCCAAAGTTAGAATTATTATTACAAAATAGCAAAGCAAGTATTTTGTTGGACTATATATGTGTATTCATAAACATCATATTTTCTCCACTAAGCTATGTCTACTCCTAAAAAGATGTTTCTAATTCCTTCTTGCAACATCTACAATAGTGATTCCTAACCTGGGTGCATATAGGAATCAATTGAGATTTGAAATATTACAATGTCTGGGTCCTCCAATTAAATCTGGATGTCCATGAGTGTGCCCCAAGCAGTGTTATTTATTACTTAAAAGCTATTCATAAAATTCTAACATTAAGCCAGTACAGTCACTTGGTATTGAACCAAACACCTTGAATCTGGCCCCCCATGACCTCAAGAAAATCAACTACCTCTATACCACTGGCTCTCAAACTTCACTGAAGTTAGAAACACTGGGGAATTTTTTTTAAAGTCTGATACCTACGTCACACTCAAGAACAAATAAGAATCTCTGGGACATCAGTCTTACTTTATACTCTCCTGGTAAGTCCAAAGTGTAGCCAAATTTGAGAACTGGCTCTATACCCACATCACCTGGGAGCTTATTAGTAATGCTGGGTCTCAGTCCTACTGTTACTAAACTCAAGGGGTCCACCATTTGGGGTGCTCTATTCAAGAATGGATAGATGTGGATATCACAAAGTAGTTTTATTTACTTGCAGCAAGTAAAGGAGACAGGGGATTCTTATCCAAAGCTCTGCCTCATGGACAAGAGGTTTAGTCATTGCTTTTATACACAATTTGATCAATTACACTTTGACTTCTTCTTTGCAGTTGACTACTTTTATTCCTGTCAGCTCATCCTGTTGATCCGTAAAATACTGTGCTATATTTTAACATTTAGCAAGAAGTAACATATAGAACTGCCCAGAAGTTGAGAACATTGTACTAGCTAACACTACCATGTCTACGGATGACTTTTGTGATATTAAGTCTTAGTGGCATTGTTTATACAATGTAGTACCTCAACTTTGAGACGTGTTCTATTGTTCGTCACTTTAATTCATTTAGTGGGAAGTAGAAAGTGTCAACACAAGGGAGTGGTTGCAAAGATTTGTTTCAAGAAAGCTTCTGGACCTGTTTAGGGAGCTGTATGTCTCTTTGGCATTTCATTTTTTTTTATTTTTTTTTTTTTTGCCTTTGCTGGTTTCATCTTTAAGTTTTTGTTACAGTTCTTTCATTTCTTGTTTTCCTGGTCTTGCACATGTTCAGTGACTGCGAGCGATTGAGAGAAAGTATGATGCTAAGTGAGAAGTGAAGGAAGCAAGAGCCTTCATGCTCTCGATCTAAAAAAGAAATGACACTCTAAATATGAAGTGTGAGTTGCCTGAAGAAGGAACACTGACACCTGAAGTGTGGGAGGAGGAGGCATCAGCCACAGCACTCCACCTGAGGTGGGCTAGGTCCACTCCCCGCTGGAACAGTGGGGTTCCCTAACTGCAGAATCACTCATGAACCTCCTCCTACACTCCACCTGCAGCAACCCCCTCATGAGGCAGAGGGAGTTGCTTTAAATAAATGTTTCAGCATGAAGAGCGTCCTGAGAAATGACTTTTTCAGTTAGGTTGAGTCATAATCACTTAGCATTTGCAGCAGTTTCCTAGATATAATAAGTACTTTGGGAATTTGCATTAACTCCTTCAGCATCGTAGTTATAATTGGGCTCTGAACAATGGCTGGCAGGCATTGCCTAAAAATCTACAGGAGTTGCCCTTGTTTTTTCTGTTTTGTTTTTTGGGGGGTTTTTGCCCTTGTTTTTGTAATCTCCCTGTCTCCTCGGTCATTGCCTCACTCTTTCCCTCAGGCCTGTGCAACTACCTTACTCCCTGCATCCCTTCCTGCTCCCCACACACTAACACACACGCATATACACTCACTGTAGACACCCTGTGCCTCCTTCCTAATAGTGTTTCTCTTAACTAATGTGAGTCTTTTAAACCTGCAAGGAATCTTTTTTGCAGTAGATACTAGGATAAAATGTAAACACCTCTCCCTGCACCCCAAAGAGGGGTAATTGTACTTTAACAATCTAATCTTTAAAAGTAGAAATCCCACAAAAGTCAACATAATAATGAATATAGCCAGACCCTTCTATTTGCCAGGTAGCTCATGAACAGTGTTTCATTTAATCTTGCAACTGTCCAAAGTTAGTATTATTTCCATTTTATAGATGAAAAACTAAGTAACTGGCTCAAGATCCCACAGCTAGTAAATGCTACACCTGGCAGAATGCAAACCCAGGCATTCTGACCCCAGGGCCCATGCTCCTTTCTCCTATACTGAAATAACACCCATCTCTTGACCAAATGAAGAATTTGAATTTGGTTTATGATAAAAATTTCTAATTTTTGGCATACAAAAGTTAGAAAAAATAGTGTAATGAACTTCCATATACCTACCACCTGGATTTGTCAGTCATTAACCTTATGTCTTATTTATTTCATCCACATTTTTATTGAATCATTTCAAAGTAAATTTCAGTTACTAGTATGATACCTCCTCCCTGTAGTGGGTTGAATGGTGTCCCCCAGAAAGATATTGTACATCCTAATCCCCAGAACCTACAACTATTACCTTATATGGTAAAAGATTGAATGTTACTTTGGTTGGTGAAGGGGTCTTGGAAGATGTAATTAACTTAAGGATCTTGAAAAGAGATCATTCTGGATTATCTTATGGGGCCCTATATCCATTGACACGTGTCTTTATGGAGAAAAGCAGAGGGAGACTTGCCAGAGACAGTAGAGAAGAAGGCAAACAGATTTTGAGGCAAAGGCCATATGAAGATGGGAGGTGGAGATGGGTGTCACACAGCCACAAGCCAAGGAATGCCTACAGCTGCCAGAAGCTAGAATAAGCAAAGAAGCGTTCTCACCTAGAACCATCCAAGGGAGAACAGCCCAGCCAACACCTGGATTTCTGTTGTTTTAAACTATTAAGTTTGTGGTGAGTTATTATGGCAGGAAGCTAATAAAACCCCTAGGAAGCTAGTACAACCCCTGAGTACTTTACATGCATCATAAAAAATATCAGGATAGCCCAGCCAGTGTGACTCAGTGATTGAGCATCAATCTATGAACCAGGAGGTCATGGTTCAATTCCTGGTCAGGGCACATGCCTGGGTTGTGGGCTCGATCACTAGTAGCGAGTGTGCAGGTGGCAGCCGATCAATTATTCTCTCTCATTGATGTTTCTATCTCTCTCCTCCTCTCATATCCTCTCTGAAATCAATAAAAATATGTTAAAAAGTGAATGTTTTTTTTTAAAAAAATAAGAATATACTCCTACATGGCCATAATATAATGATCACTCCTAACAAAATTAACACTAACTCATTAATAACTTCTAATGTGTAGTTTATATTCAGATTTTACTATTCTTCCAGAGGTCATTTACAGCTGGTTTGTTCAGATAGGGTCCAACGAAGGGGCCATAGGTTATATTTGGTGTTTGTTCCTTGTAAGTCCATTTTGATTTAAGAAAGTGTTCTCTTCACTCCTCCTGCCTGCCCCCCCCCCCCCCCCCCGCCCAGGTATTGACTTATGGAAGAGCCTGTAGAATGACTCACATTCTGGACTTGTCTAATTGCTGGAGTGGGGAGCTTTTACAGGTTAAGGATTATGCCTGGCAAAGATTTTTCTCAAAGCCCTCTGCGACCCTAGTCTGCTCATAGCACCTGCTCGTGGGCAGAGCTGATGGGAGGCAGTGACAGAGTGGGCCAATGTGCTCCACCAGCTGCATGTTCCTGGGGCCCCTCAGTGTGCTCACGCCTCTCCTTACATAGAAAGATGTTAGAGTTGTAGAGTTGGATGCTCTGCCCAGAGAAAAGGTGGACCAGGGCTCTTTCCCCTGGATCTGGATTGATTTGTGGCAGTCTGGAGGGGAGGTAGTTTCATTTTCAGGGACATCACTGCCACTGTATTCCATGCAGGGCACATTGAAGCTGGAAGTCCACCTTTTGAAATGCATCTATTTATGTAAATAGTGACTGCTCCCTTTGAAAATGAACGGTAGAGGTCATATAGGAAAATACATTAGATTGCTAACATAGTGGTATGAATTGGTATTATATTGGCTTCCCCACCAATCAGGTGGTCAAGGGGGATTTGAGGCTGATGGACATTTGACAAAGAAAACCTTCACCTACTTTCTAATTCTGCCTGTGGCTGGATACCCTGCACTGGAGGACTGGGTGGGAGAATTGCCAGTTCCCACATTGGTCATGCAGCTAATGAGAAGGAAGCCAGAGGTACCTTGCCACTTGCCGTATGATTGCTTCCATCAGCTCTGGTAGAACACTGAAAGAAGATGACATCCTCTGTTGAAAAGCTGCCACTTTCCCTAACTGGTTTGGCTCAGTGGATAGAACGTCGGCCTGCGGACTGAAGGGTCCCAGGTTCAATTCTGGTCAAAGGCATGTACCTTGGTTGCGGGCACATCCCCAGTAGGGAGTGTGCATGAGGCAGCTGAATCGATATTTTTCTCTCATCAGTGTTTCTAACTCTCTACCCCTATCCCTTTCTCTCTGTAAAAAATCAATAAAGTATATTTAAAATAAAATAAAACAAAATAAAATAAAATAAAAGCTGCCACTGGTATCTCTTGATGGTCAGGCTACTTCTGAATCAACTGCTGTTTCCCCCCAGCAATTCAAAATCAAGATAATGTTTTCTTATCATGGTGTGTCTCTAAGTTCTGGCATAAGGCATCCTTTCCTGTCTTTTATTTGATTTAAGATCTGCTTCGGGCATTTACTGATTAGCACATTAGTTTTATTATTCTCCTCCATGTCCTTTTATGTTCTGGTGAGTTTATTAGGTGAGGTTGGTTTCCTTCTGAGAGTTTAATCCAAAGGACTTTACTAGAAGAAGGCTGGCATATTTCCTTTTCTCATAAAGATAAGAAAACATCAACAGGCACAACAAAGATAGCAGATGTCTGAGCCTGAGTTATGGAAAAGGATTTGCATCAAGCTTCCCATGAGAGTGACTTCAACACTCACTGACAGACTTTTCCTGGTACCTGGTTCACAACTGGGACAGTTTATTCCATGAAGGGAGAACTGGACATGTTGCATTGCTTACTCATGGATTCTGGTTCTTAGGTTTTTGGTAGAAAAGACATGGAGGGTGAGGAAAAGAGAGAAGTCAAGGATGTTCCTAAAATTTTTGACTTGACCCTAAAATGTTTGACTTGAGCAAGGTGAAGGGACAGGATTTCCATTTGCTGGTATGGAGTAGAATACTGGAAGAAAGCCATGTAGGGGAAGAAGGGTACAGGGGAAATGTCAGAGATTTGACATTCGATGTTAAATGTTAATTTTGAGAAGCCTAACAGAGATATACAGCTAAGTAAACAAGACTGAAGTTCATGGGATTACCATGATTTAACTAATATTTAATGCCATGTGAGGAAAAGTAGATAAATAAAAGAGGCTCTCTATTGTTCATAGTAGGGGGTCAGCAATCTTTTTCTGTAAAAGATCAGACCAAAAATATTTTAGGCTTTGCAGGCTGTATGGCCTCTGTGAAAATTACCTACTTGTACCTTTGCAGTGAAAGCAGCCATATACAATGGATGTGATTGTGTTCCAATAAAGCTTTATTTAAAGAAATAGTTATCAGCCCAGATTTGGTCCAAGAGCTATAATTTGCTGACCCCTGGTTAGAGGTCAGACTCATGGGCTCATAAGAAGGAACAATGCAAATTCTGAGCTTATACTTTAAAACTGTTTTTAAATAAAGCAACTGTGTGAGTATGTGTGTGTGTGTGTCATATATTTGAGTAAAAGGTGAAATGAATACCTCTGTGGACCAGAAACCTAAAGCTCTAAGTAAGGCTGAAGCACATGAACTGGGTCTCATGTGCAGAGGAGATAAAGGCAACCACATTTCTGTAACCATAAGATTGTAGAGAACCCAAAGTTTCCCATGCACGTGAGAGACCTGACCTGAAACCAGGAGCTGGCCAGTGCTGGGGTCCAACCCCAGCAGGTCCAGGGGTCCCCAAAGGTGTGGACGGAGTCGGTGAAGAAGGAATGACACAGAGACAGCGTTCAGTTGATCAGCAGCCTAGCCAGGATCTCTAGCCAAGTTCTGGTCAGGATCTCCAGCGAAGTTCTGGTTAGGATCTCCAGCCAGGTTCTGTGTCCATGTTCTCTTGCTAGGTTCTCCAGCCAGGTTCTGTAGCCAGTTCCCTCGCTAGGTTCTCCAGCCAGGTTCTGTCCAGGTTCTCCAGCCAGGTTCTGTAGCCATGTTCCCTCGCTAGGTTCTCCAGCCAGGTTCAGTCACCAGGTTCTAGTCAGGTTCTCTTGCCATGTTTCATCCAGGTTCTGTAGCCAGGTTCTGTCTCTAGTTTCTTCAGCCAGGTTCTCTCGCTAGGTTCTGTCTCTAGGTTCTTCAGCCAGGTTCTCTCGCTAGGTTCTGTCTCTAGGTTCTGTGTCCTGTTGTCTTGTTACATCTGTATTTATAACAGTTGATTCCAATCCTATCAATCTCTATTCCAAAGGTTAGGGCGTTTCTTATCTCCATTTCAGGGAGTAAAGATTATGTAGCTTAAGCATGATTGTTTGTAGTTAAAGTGATTAACTACCCGCCTGACACTTAGTTAAGGGGTTTTATTCCCTCCCTAACTTCAGGGGAAAATCCCTACCTGGGGAAACAACTTTTCTCGGAGAGGTGACCTTGGTTAAAACACATAGCGCCAAGAAGGTGAGTAAACATATTAAGAACAGTATGCCATATACGCCAGGTCCCTTGAAACATATGCTGTGCAGATGTTTCTTCCCTGCAGCGACTGTGTCAAGCAGCAAGGATGGACCGGCTCCCAGCAGGCCAGGGCTGCCCTGCCTGAGAAAGGAAGGCTGAAAAAGAAGTGATACTACTGTCTTTGAATATGGCTTGCATAAAGTTTAAGTTATGGCAACAAGAAGCAAAAAATGTCATTCAGAAAGTTAAAGGTCAGGACAGAGCTTTCTGCTATTTTTGACTCTGTGGGTCATCTGGTCTCTGTTGTAACTTCTCAACTCTGCTCTTGTATCAAGATAGCAACTATAGATGATATATAAACAAATGAGAGTGGCTGTATTTCAATAAAACTTTATTTATGGACACTGAAATTTGAATTTTATATCATTTTGATATCATGAACTATTGTTC
This sequence comes from Myotis myotis, assembly GCF_014108235.1. Classification (NCBI taxonomy): domain Eukaryota; kingdom Metazoa; phylum Chordata; class Mammalia; order Chiroptera; family Vespertilionidae; genus Myotis; species Myotis myotis. Next base: position 35,651,952 of record NW_023416315.1, read on the forward strand.
TTTTAAAAAATATTTTAAAATGTGAAAACCATTCTTAGCTCATGAGCTATATAAAAAACAGGTGGTAGGCAGGATTTGGCCTGCTACCTATAGTTTGCTGACCCTGGGTCTAGACTCTAGATAATAGTAATAAGGAAGATGGACAGTGTGAGAGGTAAGAAAAGGGGGTCTATTTAATGGATAGTTTGAGGACATTAGAGATGCTACATATCTATAATCATTGTTTTAAAAATTTAAGAATAACCACTGAAATATTAGGAATACCATCTGTAACTTTAAATCCAGCAAAGGGAAAAAAGTGAAATAAAGACTACTTATAAATGCCATAGAAAGTAAGAAATAAGATAAAATTACAAAACACAGTAAAACACACCACAAAAGGAATTGGTATTAGTAAGTCTAAATATATTAGTTAGGATGAATGTAAGTGGATTAGATGCACCTAAAAAGGGCAATATGATTTGATTTTTTTAAAAAGCCAGCTATATCTGTTTATAAAATACTTAAAAGGACATAGATAGGTTGAAAATAAAAAAATATGGAAAGGTGTATACAAACACTAAACAAAAGAAAACTAATAATAACATTAGGCACCATGCAATTTAAGGGAAAAGCACTAATCCCTATAATAGTATTAATGAAAATAAAGAGGAATATTATATAATAAGAAAAAATAGCTTGCACCAGTAGATAAAATAATCATAAATTCATATGCACTTAACAACATAGCCCAGAAAAACTAACATTATAAAGAGAAATATATAATCACAATGGGTGATTTTAATAGTTCTGTCTCAAATGTACCAAGCAAAGCAAAAGTTTATGCCAACTTTTTTGCCCATACAGAATATATATATACAAAATGGAACATATATAGAAAATGCTTGAGACTCACAAAGTAAGCCTTATGCATTTCTAAGATCAAATCTAATGAAATCACATTTCCTGACAACAATGCAATTATATTAGAACTTATAAAAGTAGTAGCAAAAACCAACCCATATACAGTGTGTTCCCCCCAAAATGTATACATACTTTAGAGGCTGGTAGCTCAATTTTGAAAATGAAATTTATTTTAATAAACACTGCCTGTATAATTATTCAAAGCATGTGTATACATTTCTTGGGAAACCCTATACTTGGAAACTAAAATATACTCTTAAAGAATTCATTGTGTTAAGCAAGAAATCAAAACAAAACAATTGCAAAATATCAGAATTGAACAACAAAGTAGTACATTTCAAAACATGAGGGCATAATTATTATACAGTGTGTAAACAAGGAAAGCAAGTAGAAGGAAGGAAATAATTAAGAATAATAACAGAAGTTAATAACATTATAATGCAAGTCTACAAACACAAATAATAGAAGCAATTAGCACAATAAGCATTTATTTCTAGGGAGAGAAAGAAAAAAAGGCAACTGAAGAAAACATAGAGAAGACAAAAATAAACAATTTAAGGACTGAAAAAAGTGGGCATACCTAATATATAGTAAAGAAAAAAGATCAGTATAGAAAACTGAAAAACTTGAGGCCAGAACATTGGGATGCAAAAAGAATAGACATTTTTTAGAAGAATCAATTATCAAATTAGTCTCAAAAAGAAATAGGGCCTAGCCGGTGTCGCTCAGTAGTTGAGCATTGACCCAGGAAGTCAGGGTTCGATTCCCAATCAGGGCACATGCCCAAGTTGTGGGCTCGATCCCCAGTGTGGGGCATGCAGGAAGCAGCTGATCAACGATTCTCTCTCATCATTGATGTTTCTATCTCTCTCTCCCTCTCCCTCTCCTTCTCCCTCTCCCTCTCCCTTCCTCTCTGAAATCAATAAAAAATTATTTTAAAAAGGAAAAGAAGAGAAAAGAAATAGAAAAACAAAGTGCACCACTGGCCATTAAAGATACTACTGATTACATATATCAGCATGAAGAGGTCTCACATATTTATTGTTAAGTTAAAAATAAATTACAGATTGTCACATAGAGTATTGTACTAGTTAAATCTGTTTTTAAGATTAATATGTTATTTTGAGTATGTATCTACTTAAGAAAAATATAAAGGCATAACTTGGATCCACACCAAATTCGTGACAGAGGTTGCCTGAAGAGAGGAGGAGGAAAGGAGCAAAATGAGGCCAAAAGGGAAAATCTGGCATAAATTAACTTTTTTCTTTAAGGATTAATTTTTTAAAAAAAGATCTGAGAAAACTGTTAAAAGATAATTTTCAAAACACTATGAAATCCTGGCTCTCATATAGATGTTATATGAATGCATGTTATTTTGAACCTAATCCATGAGTGAGCTAGGCAAGTGTTCTATTAGGTTCAAAAGAGAATCCATGAACTGACACATTTTAGATCAGGAATATTGACATGTGTGTAAGATTGTTTCCCAGGGTAAAAGGAAGAGACAGGATTGGTGTGGCTATGACAAGAATAATTTTGCATTGCAATCAGTTATCTACAAAATATAGGCTCGTACAATAGCTCCCATAGAATCGGAATGTGATTACCCTGATCGGCATCCTCCAGAGTCTAGACAATATAGGTCCATCAATGCACAGCTTTTTCTCTACACAACCATGACCAAATGTTAATATTGCTTATTTCAGTTTCTAGGTACATGTGTTTTTGTTATATTATTTTCTGTGCTTTATTTAAAAACAATTCAGTGTTTAAAATTTAAAATATTATTTCCTTGCCACTGCTCCCCCTCCTCCTCCAGGTCCCAACTCCAAAGGTTCTGATTCTGTAGGTCTAGAGATAGGTGTAGGGATTTGTAATTTTTAAAACTAACCCGGGTTATTCTGATGTGCATCCAGGTTGGGCACCTCTCCCTAGGTTCTAAGATTCATGATTTGTGCCCTTGTTCTGTGGTTTGGAAACAGAAGTGGGGTTAAGGACTGGGTTAGGTAAGGGCTAATGAGAGAAATGCTCAAAGCCTTGACCTGGAGAAGAAAGGTCCAGCAGCACATCCTGTACCCAGACAGGCAGGGTGCATATATCAGGAGCCAGGTATTTTTTATAGATGAATTTACCACTCTCATTGGAGCAGAATTAGAACAACAGTCATATAGTACAATGTCTGGGCAGGTCTATCAATTGCTCTGAATCTTTTCTCTAATTTTAAGAAAAGATCATAATCTGTGTCCTGCCTACCATGAAGGGCTACTAGGAGAAGGTATTTGGAGTTGCTTTATGAATTGTAAAGAGATATGCAACCAAAAATATTACAGTGATGCTTATACAGAGTGGTCATAACTTCATATATATATATAATTGATTTCAGAGAGGAAAGGGAGAGAGATTGAAACATCACTGATGAGAGAGAATCATTGATTGGCTGCCTCCTGCATGCCTCCTACTGGGGATTGAGCCCACAACCCAGGCATGTGCCCTTGACTGGAATTGAACCTGGGACCCTTCAGTCCACAGGCTGATGCTCTATCCATTGAGCAAAACCAGCTAGGGCCATAGTGGTCATAACTTTGACAAACCAGTTATATATATCAGAGTAGAGATTGTACTATAATTTTTTTGAGGCAAAAGGGTTAAAGGAAAAAAAGAGGCTCTTTCTGTCAGCACAGAAATGTATTTGAAAAAACCTAGCAAAACCCATGAGTCATGAAGTGACCTGTGATAGTAGGTCTGATGAACTTAGGGACCCAATGATGCAAACAAGACAGTAATTTCTGTCGAAATAGAGTGAGGGTCAGTGAGCCCCAGATGGAAAAGCTCTCACTTGATAGGAGTTGCTCAAGAGTAGAATGGGATCAAATTGTTTAAACAGGGGATTCTGTGATTGCTTTGCAGGTTAGGCTGACCCAAAAGTTCTTATGAGAAGAAACAAGTAAAATCCTCAAAAAACAGACGGTACTCACTGAACTCATCTCTGTGACCTCTCATTTTCTTTCTCTGTGTTTATCGGAATCCTACTTCATTCCTCTGTGGATCTTTGCCCACTGTAATTCACAACTCTTTCGCACTCTTCTGAACTCCAAGCAGCACCTCTGGTCTCCATCACTCATATGGTTTTTGGCTCATATTTTATGATATCACTGTTGTGGATGACCTGCCAGTCCTTTTACCCATTTTTCCGCTTTCTCCTTAGATGATAAGCACCCTAACAGTGCTGTGTATATCTTAGGATTTTCCATATCTTCAGCCCAGTATTTTTATACAAAGGATTGTATACTCTGGCAACCTCTCTAAATTATGTGAACCATTGACTGAGACTTCAGAAACGCTGAATCCAGTATTGGAAGAGGATGAGACGTACAGTTTTTGTAAGGTTTATGGCAAAGATTAATTTTAGGAATTCACTTGATCTTTTATATTTTAAAAAAAATCTTGTCACTGATATCAAGAGCAACTAAAGCCAGAGATTTGAGCACAGCCAGGACTTTGCCTCTCTGTCTCTCCTCTTAGCTAGTGTATTTTTGGGATCCATACTGTTCATCTTCATAGCAGACAATTCTCTTTCACATGATCAGAAACCTGATTATCAAAAGCTGCTGGAATTTATAACTTCCATCAAAGAGAAGGGATTGACATTTCTTTTTCTTTCTCAAGTCCACAGTTTCTGGGATAAGTCTTTAATTGGTCCAGTTTGGGTCAGTTGATTGTGCCTCTACACCAATCTACCTTCTTTGGAGTGAAGGTACAGTCACATTAAAACATGGTTTCTCCCATCTGAACTTAGTGATTAGAGAGGGAGGAGAAACAATTTCCAAGAGAAGGGTGGAGGGTATTGTTTTAAAAAGATAAACAACGGATGTCAATCATACTTTCAAATTTCATATCCAGCCCCCTTATTGTTAACTTACATGTCTTTCTGTTTTCTACCTGTATCCTTTTCATCCTTAGACTACCTTCCTGCTTTATATGGCTTTGAGGCTCTTCTTCCAAGAAGATCACCCTGCCTCCATCCTCTGGTATCAATTACTTTTATACAAGAATTTCCATTAAATGATGTATCATAATGCCATGGTATTGTCATTAAAATTAGCGGACTTACATTTAGGTCTTTATCCTGAGATTTGCTAGCTATATGACTATGCAAATTCCCTAACTTCTCTGGGCTTCAGTTTCCCCTTATGTAATAGTACCCATGCCACATATACATTTTAACATTTAAGTAAAATAATGCATTAGAATTACTTTGTAAATTACTCTAGAGATAGAAGGTATTTTTATACCTCTGCCTATGGTGCAGAAAGGGTGTTTGATACAGAGGCTCACCCTGGGACAAGTGGTAAGACATTTCTGGAGCCAAGTATGACTGGCCTTAAATCCAGGCTCACAGCATTGGGCCCAAGGGGTACCACTGCCATCTCCATCATGGTACAGACAATGTTAGCCTCACTGGATTAAGAAGTAGTGGCATGCTAATGGGTAATGAGTGCATGAAAAGACACTCAACAACATTAGCTATTAAGGAAATGTAAGTATAAGCTGCAATGATATACCACTTTACACCTACTAGCCTGGCTATAATGAAAAAGACAAACAATAACAAATGCTGACAAGGATGTGTTGACACAGGGACCCTCATATATTGTTGACTGAAATGTAAAATGGTCCAGCCACTTGAGCAACAAACACTGTGTAAGTTATCCAAAAAGGTAATCATAGAGTGACTATATGAACCAGCAATTCTACTCCTATGGCTCTACCCAAGAGAAATGAAAATGAACAAAAACTTATACCTTAATGTTCATAGTAGCATTATTCTCAATAGCTAAAAAGTAGAAACAACCGATCAGTAGACATTGATGAATGGGTAAACAAATATGTTATATTCACACAATGGAATATTATTCTGCAGTAAAAAGGAATATGAACGCATGCTCCAACATGGACACACCTTGAAAACATGCCAAGTGAAAGGAGCCAGTCTACATATGGTATGATTCCATTTACATTAAAGGTCCAAATCTTTAGAGACAGAAAGTAGACTAGTGGTTGTCTAGAGCTTGTATGTGGGAGGGAGATGGGGAGTGACTCTTAGTGGATACTAAGGCTCCTTGGGGATGATGAAAATGTTCTAAAATTTGATTATGGTGATGGTTGCATAACTCTGGAAGTGTTCTAAAACCACTTTAAATGGGTCAGGTGTGACCCATTTGGTATGAACATTATTTCAATAAAACCATTTTAAAAACACAAAAGGATCAGCGTTCTTTTTTTATGCCAAAAAATTATTTTAAATTGGCTTCCAGATAATTTGGATATGTAAGTTATTATTTTTCTTTATTTATTTATTAAGGTATTACATATGTGTCCATATCCCCCCATTCCACTCCTGCTCATTCCCTCACCCCCCTGGTGTCTGTGTCCATTGGTTAGGCTTATATGCATGCATACAAGACCTTTGGTTGATCTCTCCCCCTTACTCCCACCGTCCCCTATCTTCCCTCTGAGGTTTGAGTATCTGATCAATGCTTCTCTATCTCTGGATCTGTTTTTGTTCATCAGTTTATGTTGTTCATCATATTCCACAAATGAGTGATATCATGTGATATTTATCTTTCTCTGACTGACTTATTTTGCTTAGCATAATGCTCTCCAGGACCATCCACACGTTGCAAATGGTAAGAGTTCCTTCCTTTTTACAGCAGCGTAGTATTCCATTGTGTAGATGTACCACAGTTTCTTAATCCACACATCTGCTAATGAGCACTTAGGCTGTTTCCGAATCTTAGCTATTGTAAATTGTGCTGCTATGAACATAGGGGTGCATATATCCTTTCTGCTTGGTGTTTCTAGTTTCTTGGGCTATATTCCTAGAAGTGGGATCACTGGGTCAAATGGGAGTTCCATTTTTAGTTTTTTGAGGAAACAGGATCAACATTCTTGCAAAGAACTAAAAACAAAGCAGAAGTTGGGCCTTGTGCCAACAAGCAAGGACAGTAGTGACGCTCAGAAGTAAAGTTCAGACAGAAACACTCAAATTCAGAGAAGGAACCTCCAGTCTTTCTGTAGGAGTGCTGGCGAGAACTCTTCCACAAATATCCATTCCTTTTGTTCCATGCTTTGCTCAGCTTGACATCTTCTTCCCTGTTGCTCACCTAGTGAATTCCTATTTGTCCTTTAAGAATAATCTCAGCTGTCCAATCTCTGTGAATTCTTTCCTACAACCTCTCTTCCAGACAATGGCAACAGCTTCCTCCCTGTCCATTCCCATAGCCTCTCACACATACTACTGTTAGGGTGTTGATCTGTTCCTCTATGATTTTACAGGTACATCTCCATATTAGGTTCTGATCCCCTCAATGGCACAAGCAATTTCTTTATTATTTTAATATTCCCAGCACCTGACATGAAGACTGATTCAAGTAGATGCTCAATAAATGTTTGATAAATGGACCAAAAAAGGGCAGGTGTCCCAGAAGTAGCTGAAACACTAGATCAAGATTTAGATCCAGAACTCAGAAACAAAGGTAAAAGCCAAAATCCCACTGGGAAAGCTGTGTGGGAAGCTGCAATACTATGGTTACGTATGGAGTGGGCAAGGATGACTCAAAGAATAAGGAGGGACTCCTGTGACAAGCACTGCAGGAAGTGGGGTGGGCTCCATCATGGGCAGCTGCAGATGGCATAGTTAAAATATATGAGGTGGGCACTATTGGCTTCTATTATTACCTGGTTGTTTGTTGCTTTACTCAATTAAATTATAAAGTTGTTAAGGGCAGGACTATAATTTCTTCTTTTATGTGTTTCACAATACTCCACAAATGTTTGTTAAATGAACTAATTTTACCCTAAACATCTTCTCCTGAAACAGAGTGAATATTATATTTTTCTTTTTGCTGATTCATTATCTAACTCTTTCAAAAACAAAACAGCCTAGCCAGTGTGGCTCAGTGGTTGAGCATTAACCTATGAACCAGGAGATCATGGTTCAATTCCTGGTCAGGGCACATGCCTGGGTTGTGGGCTCGATCCCCAGTGTGGGGCGTGCAAGAGGCAGCCCATCAATGAGTCTCTCACATCACTGATGTTTCTATCTCTCTCTCCCTCTCCCTTCCTCTCTAAAATCAATAAAAAATGTATCAAATAAATAAATAAATAACATAAAACAAAGGAAAGTGATTCTCTTCCAATTTGAGATAAATACTGTTGGTTTGGGGGAAAATATATATTGTTGAAGAACTAACTCAAATTGTTATAGTAAGTGAAGGGAAAAACAGTGCCTCTACTGTAGCAACAAGACATATACATTTATTTATTATGGCTTATCTTTCCACATTAACACGTAAGCTCTGTGAGAGCCAAGATTTTTATCTGTTTGGCTTGCTGAGGTATCCTGAGCATTTGAACAGTTTCTGGCATGTAACAGGCACTTCATAAATAAATATTTGCTGATAGAGGGAGACAGGTAAAGAGGAAGGGATGGACTGAGGGAAAGACTTTTATGAATGGAAATGTGTAAGCACCAGGAATTAGTGCTGGATCAATCTTAGTTGTTATAAGTGATCTGAAAGAATGCCTGCTAGGATGAGATTTTCTGCAAAGCTCTCTGTATAATGACATACTGAGGCAATAAGAATAAATTGAAAAAGGAAATAACTTAGCCATATGAGTGGGCAGAAAAATGGCAAATAAGCTCCATGTAGACTGATGTAAGATGATAACACATTATGGGGAAATGGTACAAATGTGCCTATAAGATAATGGTTTCTAACTATCAGATCTGAACCAGGAGAGACTCTGAACAGTCGTTGAATGCAACCTACTTTATGCCCAGGGGTTGCTCTTCAACTTCAATGCAGTGAAAGGAATAAGTTACACATTATTTTAATCATGCATCTCAGGACTTGGGTGAAAAATGTCTGTAGAAAGTAAATAAATTTTTTGTAATGGTTGTGTCATAATTTCCTCTCTACTCTATGTCCTCCATTATAGCCTGTTAACTACGGATGTTGGCCTATTTATTTTTTTTTTTATTTTTTTTTTTTGCCAAAAAGGCAGGTGTAACCTTAATTCAGGTGACACAGTTAGGGTCCTGCTCTGCAGGAAGGGCTTCCCCAGCTCTTGCTAAGGTAGGCTCAGCTGCTTTGAATAACATGGACCCCCTTCCCTCCTGGCTATTAACTAGAATCTGAGCAGCATTTACTGTCCACATTTTTTTTTGCCTTTCTGCCTGTATAAATCTAATTTCCTCAAAGTTGGTTTGAGTAGGTTTCCACTATTATAGTCAAAGAAACCCCAGGTGTCAATAGGAAATGTATTTCTGGAGGGGAAAAAATATATTTCCTATCCCATTCTGCATAAAACTCCAATGCAAATCAATCCAACTAGTAAAGAGGCTTGGAAGCAGGTGCTGGAAAGGACTGAATAGTTTACCCAGGTTGGAAGCAGTGCTAACGCACATGTACAGCCTCTATCTGGAGAGCCTTTGTTCATTATTCAATTGGGACATGGTGAGGTCTGAGGAGTACTCTTAGCCAGCTCCCAAGCATTGCTATCTAATTTCCAGTGTGAAAAATAGAGTTAATTTTGGATCAACAGACTATGATCTCCAAATCTAGGCCTTTTTATAATTTTACTGTTGTTTTCTATTCTCCAGAGAAATAGAACAAATTGGATCTATCTATTTATCAATCTATCTTCTATCTATCTATCTATCTATCTATCTATCTATCTATCTATCTATCTATCTATCATCTATCTATCTATCTATCTATCTATCTATCTATCTATCATCTAGAGAGATTTATTAAGGCGGTATTATCTCATCTGATTATGGAGGCTGAGAAATTCCATGATCTGCCATCTACAAGCTAGAGATCCAGCAAAACCAATAATGTCGTTCCAAGGTCCGAGAGTCAGAGAACTGATGATGTAGATTCCATCACTGACTGACAGCCTGAGAACCAGGAGCTCAGAGGGCTCATAGAAGATCTGTGTTCCAGACAGAGAGTGAATTCAGCCTTCCTCTACCTTTTTATTCTGGTCAGGCCCTCATGGATGGGATGATGCCCACCCATCATGGGGACGACCATCTACATTTCTTAGTCCACCAACTCAAATACTGATCTCTTCTGAAAACACCTTCTGAGACACACCCATAAATGTTTAACTGGTTGACTGGCATCCCTTGGCTCAGTCAAGTTGATACATAAAATTAACCATAATAGTTTTCCTGGTAAATATTTATTTTGGGGAAAAAATCAAAACACCATAATTCATTTTAATTTAGTTCCAGTCTTTACACCTCATGAATGACTATATAGAACTGAAGACTAAAGAAATTGATGGTCTCCCACACTGGATTAATTTTATTTTAAAGCAGGATTGTAACATGAAGAGGCAAGTATTAAAAGGGTTTATTATTGAAACCAATAAGTTAATAAATGAATATGTATTTTATATTGTTTAACTTATTTAATTCTCCTAACAATACCCTAAGAGAAATACTATTATTATCCCCTTTCAAATATGAGAGGTAAAGTAATTTGCCTAAGATCCCATAGTGGCAAAGCTGGGGTTTGATTCTAGCCAATCTGGCACCAGTTTATGATCTTAACCACCACACTAGATGGTCTCTGTTTATATTAAAATTAAACTCAACTCTTAGAATACTTATAAAACGTATAGAACTCTTTATACCAAGATGTGGCAATGGCTGCAAATATAAATAAGCACGAGTGCTAATTTATGAATGTTAAATGCATAATGTCACATGAAAGGACAATGGGAAAATTGGAGGGTATCAACCTGTAGGTGCCGACGAATGGGTGCAACCATAAAGTCTTCCCAAACTCTGCCTAAGAAACTCTGCTTCAGACAAACCAGAGGGGCATGTGGAAGCCAACCTTAACGCAGTACAAAAAGTCTAATGCTCCCATTGTGTCATAATAGCCACAGAAAGAATGTGCTAAAGGTCTTTAAGGGTTCTCCTGCAGGTGGCCACTCCCTTTGCTGCTGATGCAAAGTGTGGCACAGTTAGTAGGAAAGTCCTGGTGGCTTTCTCATGCTTGTATTCATGCAGGACATCCTCCTCCTGCTTTACCTCTTTGCTGAGTGAAAGATGACTTGGTCCTGTCTTGGTTTTTAAAACCCATTTTTCATCTACTGAATACATCATAATCAAAATTAAAATGGAAAAATCTACCTAAAAGAACTTTTTCTTTAATAAAATTTTTATTTATTGTCAAATATTATGATCTTACAATTCACGTGCAGCCACAAATACTAAATTGATGGTACCTGAGTGGGCCTGAGACCTCTATATTGAAAAAGCTGTCCTATAAATTGGAATGTCCATTAAATATAAGTTTAGTGAATGAGTTTTAAAAAATTCTCTCTACTTTCACAAACACATTGATGTAAAAGACTGAAAAGATTTTTTTTAAAATACCACTGAGATGGGGTTGGAGGGAGGAAGAAAACCTGTTGAGAGAGATTTTACTTGGTAACTGTTGCTATAGGAACCATTTTCCAGTTGCTCAAGATATCAGTTCCCAAAGAAGACAGAAGTAGCAAACAAAATAAAACCAACAAATGGAGAAAACAAAAGGATCTGGCACTAGAAAATATTGAACACCTTTTTTACGTGCAGGCATTTGAAAAGATGGTATTTTCTCAGAGAGTGAGGGCAGGGTGGGGAGATGCCCAAAACGTGGTGGCCATTTCTTTTTCAAAGAGCAGGTAGTACTGTGTTAGGAAGAAGTCCCTGACTGGCTGCCACATTCTCCTCCAAAGCTCACTCCCATTCCATGAGTCATTCACTTTAGCCACAATTCCTCTGGTTTTTGTTTTCCAACTAGCCTGCAGAACTACGTAGTAGGCATTTAGGATGTTTGTTGACTGGCCAACCACTCTTCTACTTAGAAGTTTCTTATGACTGCTTTTAAGCCAACGAAGTCAGAATCTCAGCTCAGGGCCGAGATTTGAACTCTCAAAAGAGAAAGAATTTTTTGTTGTGAGCCTGACAGCAAAGCACATTACTTTGAAGTTATGGCTCATTTGCAATTTCCTATTCACTCAACACATAGAGCTACATTCCAAGTGAATTGGCAGGTTAAAAACTAAACTTTATTTTTTTATTTTCCAATTAATACACACTTTTATGCTGCTATGAAGGCAAAGGCATCATGCTTGATGCCTAGAGACCGAACCTTTCAGTGTTAACTGGACATCTCATCCTGATTATTCATCAACCCATCCTTCTTTCCTTGATTGCTTTGCCTTCTCACTACTTGTGCATGACCTTCCATTTTATCATTTCTAAGATTTTTTGCTGCCATTTCAAAGCTGACCAAGACTGAGGTAGTATTTTGAGTTCCTAAATGGGAGAAAAGTTTGAAATACTTACTAGTTCGTTCTTTGTATATCATTCCTGGTACCATCTTTTTCCTAATTTCTCTAGGTAAGAATGTCAGACTTGGATTTACCAATAGTCCAGGTATCTTCTCATGGAGATGCTGGCTGGATTTCCCAAATACAATTAGGGAAAAAGCTTGATTGGTTCAAAGTAGAGGGGTTATTACCCTTAGGTGAGTGGTAGAAAAATTAGTATTATCTGTTTATATGTCTACACCAGAATTGGCAAACTCGAAAGACCCCAGAGTCTAGGCAGGTGATAGAATGAGTAAGCCCAGCCTGGTGAAGATTATGGTGAGCTGGAGAGCACATACCCTGTCCAAATGGACTGGGCCAGAGGAGGGTAGAGAGAATGCTCAGCAATTATTCAGCTTCAGTTGATTTACGACATGCAGAAATGTGGGTTCAGAGTTGCCACATCATCCAATTTTTAAGAGAAGATGGAAATCTGGATATTTTTGAAACATTTCTCCATTTTCCAAATTTACTAACATTAGAGTTTTGGTCCTTTTTCCTCTTCACTCATTCTTTTGCAACATTGTTCAGGCTCATGTCTTTTAACCATCTCTTGTCAATGGCTTCCAAATTTATGTCTTCAGCTCAGCCCATGTTCTTGAACTCTGACTTGCATATCCACCTGTCTCGTTGACATCTCCATTGGGATGTCTGATGGACATCACTGACATACAGACAAAACTGAACTCTTGATCTTTCCTACAAAGCCTGCTCTGCCCACAGTTTTCCCCATCTCATTAATGACAGTGTCATTCTCAGGCCAGAAACCTCACAGTCAGTTTGTGTGTGTGTGTGTGTGTGTGTGTGTGTGTTTAATAGAAATATATTTTTAATTCCTAAATGTAATTCATTATTTTTATTTGAATATCTTATGCTTTTCTGTAATTATAACCCATACTTTTTTCAGATTTAGTTGCTTTTTAAAAATTTTTAATTGTGGTAAAGTACATGTAACATAAAATTTCCATCTTAACTATTTTTAAGTATAGAGTTCAGTAGTGTTACGTACATTCACATTGTTGTGCAATCAATCTTTAGAACTCTTTTCATCTAAACAAGTTCTGTATTCATTAAATAACAACTTCCCATTCTCTTTTCCCCCCCAGTCCCTAAAAACCACCATTCTATCTTTTGTAAATTTAACTACTCTAAGTACCTCATATAAGCAGAATCATACAGTATTTGTCTTTGCATGACTGGCTTATTTCACTTAGCATCATATGTTTTTTTTATATTTTCTTTATTGATTAAGGTATTACATATGTGTCCTTATCCCCCCACTGCCCCCCCAACCTCCACTAATGCCCTCACCCCCCTGTTGTCTGTGCCCATTGGTTAGGCTTATATGCATGTATACAAGTCCTTTGGTTGATCTCTCCCCCTTACTCCCACCCTCCCCTGCCTTCCCTCTGAGGTTTGACGGTCTGATAGATGCTTCTCTGTCTCTGGATCTGTTTTTGTTCATCAATTTATGTTGTCCATTATATTCCATAAATGAGTGAGATCATGTGATAGTTATCTTTCTCTGACTGACTTATTTCACTTAGCATAATGCTCTCCAGTTCCATCCATGCTGTTGCAAATAATAATAATTCCTTCTTTTTTGCTGCAGCATAGTATTTCATTGTGTAGATGTACCACAGTTTTTTAATCCACTCATCTGCTGATGGGCACTTAGGCTGTTTCCAGATCTTAGCTATGGTGAATTGTTAGCATCATATCTTTAAAGTTCATTCATGTAGTAGTATGTGTCAGAATTTCCTTCCTTTTTAAGTCTAAATAATATTCCATTGTATGTATTTACCACACTTTGCTTATCCATTATTCATTAATGGATATTTAGTTTGACTATTGTGAATAATGTTGCTGTGAACATGGGTGTATAAATATCTCTTCAAGATCCTGTTTTTAATTATTTAAGGCCTATACCCAGAAATGGAATTGCTGGGCCATATGGTAATTCTATTGGTAATTTTTTGAGGAACTTCCATACTGTTTTTGATAGAGGTACACCATTTTACCTTCCCAACAACAGTGCAAAAGGATTCCAATTTCTCCCCATCCTCGCCAACACATTACCTTGCAGTCATGTTTTACCTTTCTCCATATCCAATCTAATAGGATAGCTTGTTGCTTTAACCTTCAGAACATTTTCACAGTCTGTTTTTCATAACTTCCCCTGGTAACTCCCTAACCAACATTTTTCTCATCAGGAGTACTTCAAAAGCTTCCTAACTGCTCTTCCTGAGAATATCCTTACCTCCTCTCTACAGGTTATTCTCAACACAGAAATCAAAATAATGATTTTCAAATATAAGTCAAAGTATGCCACTCCTCTTCTCAAACCCCTGCCTGGCTCCCCATTTTAATGGAGTAAAAGTCAGTCCTTGCAAAAGCTTGTAAGCCCCACATCATGCAAGCCTTCATCAGTTCTCTGGCCTTATTTCTTACTACCTCTTCATGGGCTCACACTCAACCAAGCCTCCTCGCCTCCTTGTTAGTCCTCCGATAAGCACACATGCTTCCACCCTAAGGATGCTGGCTGACTTATCCCTGAGCCTGGACCATTCCTCATGTTCATGGTTAACTCCGTGTCTTCCTGTAAGGTTTGTTCAAATGGCACTTACTCAATGAGGCCAACAATCCACCTGCCTTTCTTCTAAGCCCCCATTACCATAAGTTACTTTTCTTAACTCTTATTTCCTAAGATACTCTATGTTAATCATTTATTATGTTCATTATTCATTGTTTGTCTCTCCCAGCAAGAATGTAAGTTTCAAGAGTGAAGCTTTGTCTGTTTGGTTCCTTGATGAATCCTAAGCTTCTCAAACAGTGCCAGGCACAAGCCCAATAGATATTTGTGGAATGAATTTTTAAATGTTGGCAACTATTGAAACAAATACTGTGTGGACTAAATAAAACAACATGTAAGCCAAGCCTGTGTGCAGCCTGGTAGTGGCCTCTGGTTATGAGAAGCAATGTAGCCCATACATTCTCTTCCCCTGGTGCCCCTGGTCTACCAGTCAGTACAAGCACCTCTTTTATCCCAAACTGTCAAAAGCAGATAGTAAACAAAACTTAGTACATGGAGAGCGTTCAGATACATCTCTGGCTTTATCTCTACCTCCTGTCTCTTCCATTGCTCTCTCCAAACTTGATCTATTCAGAGTACAGCATTGCAAACTCCAACCTGCCAACAAAGGACCTATGGAAAAATCCAGAAAGAGTGCTACATACCCACTATGATACCTGCCTACCTACCTCTTCAACTAGCCAAGGCCAGAACTGAGCATCAGGGGCTATGCACTCACACAACAAAAGGACATTGCTTGTTGCTTTAAGTCATGTTTTATAATAACTTCATGAAAACAGAGATGACATGGCACGGTGAGCTCCCGAGCAGACGGAATTGAAATTATGAGTTAAAATCCTGGCTCTGCCCCTTATGCTGGCCACTTTACTAAACCTCAATGAGTTGTAGATTCCCTGTCTGTTAAATGGGAGTCATCACATTTGTTTGAGGATTAAATGGGATAATAAATGCCAAATGCTTGGCATGTAGTGGGTGTTCCACTGATGATTGCTTCCTTTCCTTCCTCCAAGATGAATGTTTGCTAAAACCATCCTAGGGAATTTGGTTCTTCCCCTTCTCTTAAATTACTTTCAGCATTACCCTTACTCTTTTTGAATATATTATTTTCAAAATATTATGATTTTCCTTCAACCTACTGCCCATACCATAAGCATTTTTTAGATTTTGAATTCTCTCCAACACATTTTTTAAAATTCTGTGTTTCTCTCTCACTTAAAAAAATGTTGCCCTCTGAACACAGTGGGCATAAAAAACAACAACACTATTGCTGTTGCTACATGAGAATTAATCTTTTGGTCTTTGTTTCCAAAGACTTTCATGGTTTCTGTATATTTGCTACCTAAGACGTCAGCAGAAAAGCCAATCATATAAATTGATTAAAATAAAACAAAAGCAGGAATGGCATTTGAAAGTATGTCAATTCACATTTTTTTTGAGTTCCTTAAACACGGACTAATTTTTCAACATTCTCTGCCTCACCTCAGAATGTTTGGTCACTGGTTTTTGTCTAAATGCATCCAGTAGCGACAGACTTGCATGTTCCTGTGTGACCTGGAAATTCCCAAGTAATCGCTTTTGAGTAGCAGATGTTTAGATAAGCTAACAAGTTCTTAGGGAAATAAATCCTTTTATGACCATTTCAGGAGGGATCTGTATGTTTGCTTCAATACTTAGTGGAACTGCATTCTCAACAGGTGAAAATAAACACATGCAGAGCCAGCGCTTAAACCAAGAGAAGGGGATCTGGCACCTATTTTCTAGTGACCATATAAAGACAGGCCGGGGGCTGACCCCAGGATGGGTGTGGGTCAGAAGGGCAGGAAGGGAATCTGCCAGTCCTCTTGTTCTCTTTTAAAGCCTTGTAAGGGCAAAATACATGCAATTTTTAAAAGGGGGGCTAGGGAAGGAAGCATTGTAAGAAACTTAATATTTATGATACTTACAAAGATGATATTTTCATGTCATGAGTAGAACCAAGTGGAGAAATCATATCACCGATTATTAGTAACATCAGCAGATATTTATTACATATCCTTTAGGGTGAGGCAAGTAGGAGCTAGGCATATGGAAACATAAGGGAGTGCTGGAGTGACCGGCATATATTTAGGTAAATATGTGAGCAGGGAATTGTTTATTACTCTGATTACTCTGGGTTTTGGGGTTGCTTTTTTTTTCTACTTTTAGTTTCTGCAGTAAAAAGGCTTTGAGCCACCAATACACTTTTTTAAAAAAAACACACACACACAAAAAGAGAACATTAATTATTAGTTTTTCCTTCAGGCAAAACCAAGTGCTTATGCTTTAGCACTTACCCATGATAAAATCCGAAATCTTTCCTCTTGATAGAGGCAACCTGAGTTCCAATGCCCCCTTCCTCCCTCCCTCCCTCCCTCCCCCCCTCCCCTCTCCCCCCTCCCTCTCTCCCTCCCTCCTCCCCTCCCTCCCTCCCTTCCTTCCTTCCTTCCTTCCTTCCTTCCTTCCTTCCTTCCTTCCTTCCTTCCTTCCTTCCTGCCTTCCTTCTCCTTTCCTTTTCTGTTTTTCTTGCTCTCTGATGGCATAGTTTCACTCTTGGTTGTATTTCTCTGTTTGAACTTTTCTAATACTCCAGGGTTATCCATAAATTATGAAGTTTCTTCAAAGAGGGACAAATTACATTAATCTCAATAGAGACTGCACATGCCTATACAATATTGTCCACATCAGGATGGAGGTTTAACAAGAAAACAAAACAAAACAAAAAAACCCTAATTTTAATAGGCAAACAACTGCAACCAAGATCATAGACCCTACATTTTTCACACAGTGAACATATAAACTCAGTGGTCTGGGGCCCATGGTCAAAAAGACATCATAGTCCTACACTCTTCAGATCTTTCCAATTAGAACTTGAAAGCCCATTTTCCTCCCAGAGAAATGCCAGATGCATTCTTCTTTAATGAGCTTAGGACCAAAACTGCAATATGATCTCCTACTTCAGGTGGAACATGGATAACAACTTAGAAAGAAAGGAGAATGGAGTCTGGAAGAGGATGTAGATTGAAGGATTACCTTAATTAAATGTAAAAGTAGGATCAGAGAGGTAGAAAGACCTTAAAGAAACACTAGTTCTGTGGTCTAATAGACAAAGCCCTGAAGGGCAGCTGTTCCCATGTTTGGAAAAAATCAAAGTAATTCTGGATGTTTATACAATATTTAAAGAAAATAAGGTGGGCATGACAAACGCCCCATAGAATATAGGCAACCCAGACAAAAGCCTGAGAAGTAATATCTTAAATGTTTTTAGTTCGGTCTATGTTCTAATTCCATGTATTTTATCTAACTCAAATTCATAAATTACGTTATTCTTTCAAATCATCCCTGACTCCATAGGTCCACTATATTTTTCCAGAATATTGAAAATTCAGGCTACAGGCAAGTAAAAATTTAATTTGAAGTTCAATATAAATGAAAGTTCATGGAGCTTGTCACATCATATTTTTTATGGTGTTTCTAAGGGTGACCAGGACTTTAAAATGCTGCACTTTGGATTAAATACATTATAGTCCATTCAAACAATGAGATATTATGCAGCTGAAAGAATGAATGAGGAAATCATGTACGAAGATTTTTAAAAGTCTCCAAGTTATAGTATAAAGTGAAAAAGTAAGATTCAGAGCAGTGTTCAAAGTATATTGATTTTGCAGAAAAATATATGAGATAGATGAGAAGAATATTTATGTACATATGTATTTGGATATAAAGGAAAGAAATAGGAAGAATACACAAGAAACTAATAACTGGTTATTTAGGGCAGGGAGAGTATACAGAGGGTAACTGGGTTAATATGGGAGTAGGGGTCAGGAGACATTTTACTGCATACAGTTTTTATACTGTTAGATCCTTGAACCATGTGACTATATTAGCTATATATGTATAACTTTAAAGTTTTTTTTTTTTATCATACCAGAAATATAATAAAATGCAGCTACACTCCAAGAGAAAATTTCAGCCGATGAATCTGTAGGCGTGTCTGTATTACTGACCTGTATTTGATTTGCTGGCTCAGTTAACTTGTGCCTTGCTAATATCTCAAGGATAAGCTCCCAAATGCCTAGAGTCTGACCCCTGGGTCAAAGGAGTGATCAGGAAACTGCAGAAAGCACAACCACCTGATAATCTTCTTGGAAGCATTGGGAACTGCTCAGGGAGGCATGAATGTCAGTCAAGGCAACACTCTGATATGGCTCTTCCAGGTTTCCTATAAATCTCTTTATCTAAGGTAAACTGTGGATCAGTAAGAAATGCCTGTGGCCCTAACTGGTTTGGCTCAGTGGATAGAGTGTCAGCCTGTGGACTGATGGGTCCCGGGTTTGATTCCAGTCAAGGGCATATACCTGGGTTGCTGGCTCGATCCCCAGTAGGGGGCGTGCATGAGGCAGCCGATCAATGATTCTGCCTCATCATTGATATTTCTCTCTCTCCCTTTCCCTTCCTCTCTGAAATCAATGAAAATATATTTAGAAAATACTTGTGATCTTTGTTTCATGTGTGTGTTTTAGAGGCATTATGTCACGTATTTTCCTAATAATTCGAGAAATATACAGCATTTCTAATATATTTTCATAAGCAGAGGTGTTGAAGCATTGAACAGCCATCCCTGACCCTGGCAGTGTGTTCTGTGGTAAAGGCCAGCACATGTTTGTTTCTATTCCTAACTGTACAATTACAAAGATTCACAGGCTCCACCCCCCAACCCCCACCAAAAAAAAATCCCTCATTCTCTCATCACAATGCCAGCTCCAGTGTCATTTTAAGCTCATTTCTATGTACCTAGATTCCTTTCTTTTCTTCAGGTGGCATATTTGCCTCTATTTGATGATATCTGGAGAACGCTTATCATTGGAATTATTAAATGTACAAGCTGACACAACAAACCAGCAATTTGTTATTTTGATGAAAATATTTTTATATTTTCAGCAGATGGCTAAAACCGTTGCCTTTGTTATACCTTCTTTGTTTTGACAAAGACCAAAATAAGAGAGAAAGAAAGCTCTGGATTATTTTTCCTATGAAACTTAATCTAAAACCAAACAATTTGGCACGTGACTTCTGAGCGTGTTCCACGTTTCATTTCTAGAGCCCATTTCCCTGGCAACCTCCACCCTCTCCCAGCTGTACAGGTCAACACAATAGACTTGTCACAGGTTTTAAGTCGGGTAACCACTTTTAATTTGGAGAAATTATTACCCGGGGAGAAAATAGGCTGGTCCTGTACTTCAAAGAAAAAAATTAGAAATCAAGATGCACACAGCCTCCCAAATTGGACTGACTCTTAACGTTGCTGTGTGCCTCCTAAGCAGCTGTTCAAATAAGTAGCTGCCCGAGGAAATGTATATTCAAATGCCCCTTGTCATTTGCCTCTCCTGGCTTCACACCTAAAAGCCAGATGCAAGCTCTTCCAGGGCTAACAAATAGATGCCTTCTGGTGGCTCATTATGGTAATTACTGGCCATATATTACTGCCATGTGAAAAGGGTTGTGAGGCAGGCCAGCCCAGGGGTATTTACAAGTGGTTTATTTGTGTTGAGCTATTAAGAAGCCTGGAGTTATCAGATCAACCACTGCTCTTTGGGTTTTACAAGCAAGTTGTTCCTTAACAATCTGATCCTTCATCTGCTACCTTTGGGATATGTTTAAGCAGCATTGAGGGAGCTAACATACTGCTTAGGAAAGTTCCTTTACTGTTTACGTAGTGGCTCAAGTCCACTGCATCCTGTGCACATTTTCTGCCTGGCTCCTTCCCAACATCCAGGATCCCAACCCCTCCCCACCCCCCCCTGCCCCCCATCTCTCCAAAGGCTGCAATGCTTTCTTCATTCTTTGATCTTCAGGAGAGCTACACACCTCTTTGATGGCCACAAACACCTTTTTGATGTAAATGAGCTGATGCAACTGAGCTTTATGGGTTTGGACAAGTAGGGTTGAATCCAGGTTACAAAGGGTCTGAAGCCCATGTAAGTTGGGGGCGGCCCTCTTTAACAAAAAGAACAGAAACTTTATGAATATAAAATTTGGTACAAAAATGAGTATTTGGAATGAGACAAATGACAAAGCTTAGAAAGCTGACAAATCTACAAACATCACAAAGTCAAAAAAACAACAACAAAAACATGACTAAGATAAACTGCCTAAGAATTGCGTAGGAAATATAGTCAATAATATTGTAATAACTATGTATGGTGCCAGGTGGGAACTGGAAATATCAGGGGGAACACTTTGTAAAGTATATGATTGTCTAATCACTATACTGTACACCTAAACCTAATACAAAATAATATTGAAAGTGAACTGTAATTTTGAAAATTTAATTAATAAATAAATAAATAAAATCAACTGATGGACTAAACTGTTTTTCTTGCTTCTGGCAGCGGGAGGGGACTATGGACTAACTGTGTCTTCACATGACAATGGTTTTATAATATTTATGGAAAGAAAAGAAATTAAGTCTTTTCCTCTAGTAACATTGATTGAAAAAAAGTTTATTACTTAGCTTAAGAATTTTCTTTCAGCTTCATTTTGTGATTGGTAATGTCATGTAAATTTTAAAAATTCTCAGATTTAGAAAAAATGTTCATTAAACTTTTTAATATGAGCTATAATTTTTCAGGGTATTTCAAGTTTTGTTTAAAATAATTAATCTTAAATACATTTTTATTTGAAATATGTTCATTAACCAGCTTGTTGTAGATGACACCATTCAAATATATCTTTCTTAATTACTGATTTTGTTTTAATTTCAGAGTTTTTTGTTTATCTTCTTTCTCTGTATCAGAGTAATTTCTATTGACTTCCATCACTCATTTTTATTGTTTTAATTTAGAATTCCCTTAATTTTTTCCTGAATTTTCTTTTAGCTTTTAATTTTGAGAGAGAGAAAGAAACATTCATTTATTGTTCCATTTATTTATGCAGTCATAAGTTGCTTCTTGTATGTGCCCTGACTGGGGATCAAACCTGCAAACTTGGCATATCAGGGTAACGCTCTAACCAACTGAGCTACCTGACCAGGGCCAATTTCCTTTTAGTTTTTAAATGCATTTACAGTTGACAAAAATGGCACCTTTCATAAACATTCAAATCAGAACACTATTCATAAATTTTCACTTGTTTTATCAAAGCATTCCAAAAACATCTTTCCAAATGTGTTTCTCCATGTTAGAATAATTTTGCAAAATTTAAAAAAAAATGTGCCCATGCAAGTAACAGGCCATCATGCACCTGGCTGGTGTGGCTCAGTGGTTGAGGTTGCTGGTTTGATTCCTGGATAGGACACATGCCAGGTTGTGGGCTCAATCCCCAGCAGGGGGCGTGCAGGAGGCAGCCAATCGATAATTCTCTCTCATCATTGATGTTTCTATCCCCCTCTCCCTCTCCCTTCCTTTCTCTGAAATCAATAAAAACATTAAACTTTTTTTTTAAAAAGAGACCATGATGCTTAAGCTTCAGTAGAGTCATGAAAAATCTGCCTTTAAGCCTCCCTGTGAGTTGACCCAGTTGGTGTGATTCCATGTGCTGTTGGGAATAAGTCTAAGTCATGCCTCAGTCTTCAGTGCATCTCTGCTCAGTGCAGTATAGGGCTATATACATCGCTTATACAGCATACATTAGTGTAAATTTAAATTAACAGAGAGCTTCAAGCTAATTTGGGGGGGGGGGCGGGCAGGATGTGTTTATGGGTGAGGAAATCTCTCATATCCCCAGAATCTTCAGAGGATAGGACTGGGGAATGGAGTAGGAAGGAGGTCTTGGATGGGAGGCAGGGAAACAAGAAGAAATGGCTCTTGGGGACCAGGTCCCTTTCAGCCTGGTGTTGGGACCCATAAGCTCATTTACAACCTACTTCTGATAGCAGGCATTTGGTTGTTGCAGTTGTAGGAATCCTCTTCACACAAGAGATAGGCCATTCAGCATGTTCTTTCTGGCTAACATTATCTCACTCATTATAATTGCAAAACTGGAAATAACCTAAACATTTAAGAGTCAGGTATTGGTTAATACATCCACACAACAGATGCATATAACATCTAAAAATGTTCCATTCCAGGATATCTATCGATTTCAAAATTGATTACAATATGTTTTCACATGAAACAATCAATAGGAATGGTAAAGTCCCAGTTTTGCTTAAAAAATAATCTCTGTATCTATAAACGCAGATATGGATGTATATGTACCAAGGTGTTGACAGTAGTTGTCCTTGGGCAAGTGTAATTGTAAGATTTGAATTTTTATTTAAAAGATTTGTATCATTAACATGTTTTTATTTTGATAATAAAATATTTTTAATGAAAAAAGAGAAAATATCGCTTTGATGTTGGATTTCTTTAATCCTTCCCAGTAAAATAATGGCCTGAAATGTAAACAGACATATGCCATTCAATATTCATGCTAAAAACCATTTCCAAGAATCACTAACCTATTTCTAAGGAGCACTCTCCGGGATTTACTATAGGGCTGGGAGACAGGTCATTGTCCCACAGCGCACATTGGGGTCTGCAAATTCCATACCTGTGACTGGGAATAGGCAACGTACCAAAAAACTAGCTCCAAGGGGCTGTTCTCTGGGAAAGGTTATGTCCATTCCTTCACACTTATGTGTATTATTAGGTAAGTACAGTGTCCCTTTAGAAATTTGGGGTATCTCTCTATATAAAAGCTGAAATGACCAAACTACAGGTCGCTATGATGTGCACTGACCACCAGGGGGCAGATGCTCAACACAGGAGCTGCCCCCTGGTGGTCAGTGCGCTCTCACAGCAGGAGCGCCGCTCAGCAGACTGATGGGCGCCAGACACAGGCTCACAGCTGGCAAGTGCAGCTGCGGTGGCGCGAGCCTCTCCTGCCTCTGTGGCAGCGCTACTGGGTGGCAGCAGGCACAGCCAAGCCAGGATGATCGGGAGAGTGTGGTGCCCAGCCTGGGCTCAGGCTCCTCCCCAACCACCTGCTGCTTCATGCACTACTACATCCCTCGGGGGCTGCTGGTTTCAGCCTGATAGGACTGCTGGTTTCAGCCTGATCCCCGCAAGCCAGCCTGGCCTGCGGGCCTGGCCTGCAGAGATTGGGCTGAAACTGGCAGCAGACATCCCCCAAGGGGTCCCGGATTGCGAGAGGGCACAGGCCAGGCTGAGGGACCCCACCAGTGCACGAATCCGTGCACCGGGCCTCTAGTATTATAGATAAATTCCATTACTTTGAGTTGCCATCAAGCAGTATTTGTGATGAATGCCATGAACCAGCACTTAGAATATACAAAGCTCAAAACATATTTCTTTACATAACCTCACTCTTACAATGGTTCTCAATTCCTGATGTACAAAAGAAACACCGGATGAAACTTGGCAACGTGCAGATTCCAAGGCCCCCCTTCCCAGCTCCTCTGATTGAACAGATCTGGGGTGGGACCCAGGAATGGGCAATTTAAACCTGGGCCCAGCTTGGAGCAATACTATTTTAAGAAGGTGTGCCTCTTTTAATACTGGGGAAATTATAGCAGAGAGGAAAAAGGTCTGTCATGTGTGATGTGTGGAAAATGGATGAGAAACATTGCCTCCGCTCCTAACTGCTTTCTCCATCCCTCTTTCTTGAGCTGGCCAACGTGCCCCTGAGCTGTATAATGTGAACCCTTTGACCAAAATTAACCAATGCCTCAAAACTGGTCCTTTCTCCTCCGAGTGGCTTGAAAAGCTTATTAAGATAACGACTTAGGCCTCCCTTAAAAACCTGCTGCATTCAACCTTCTAAATCCATGCTCCTTACAGATCGCTGCCAGGAGTCCATGTGCTTTGTCTCCACTGGTGCTAATGGTTTTTGTACGTTCTGTTCTAGGCACGTGACAGCCCGGTGTCATAGTGCTGCTGAAAAATGCATTCTCCGTGCCCAGGAAGAACCTGTGTAAATATTCTCAATAAATAAATAACAGTTGTCATTTTCAGAATATGGCAATCTCCAGCTGCCTGTGCTTAAAGTGAGCGACGTGTCACTTATCCTAATAGATGTGAATGCATGGATTGTACATAGCAGTGAGTCACCTCATTCTTATTCACTGCAGCCTTGGTCTCAGTTGGGGGCAAGTGCCTCTCACAGAGGATGGCTGGATCAAATCACAAGCTGAAAAATCTTGGTCAATTATAGAAGCCTGAGGCTAAGAAGGGAGTTGTCTTTTCAGACCTCATGGACCCCTCCTCTTCCCAGGCTTACTGAAGATGCCAGTCAACCTCCCCTCTGTGGAATTTCTGGGACTCTTTCTCCCCCCTGTAATTTAATGTGACTCAGTTGTTCTCTGGCCTGCCTGATAATACAAGTGGTGAGAAAGTCTCCTAATCCTGCTGGCATCCCCTCTTGTCAGCACCTCTTTATTTCCCTCTTTAAAGGCTCAACATGTTTTGATTTACAAGCCTCACCAAGATAACTGCAGGTGCCCTCTCTAAAGAGCAAGGTTAACTCACCTGAGATGAATTCTTTTATTGCAAACAAAAGCAACACATGAGCAGGAAATACAATTAATACAGGTGCTTCCCTGAAACTTAGCAAATGCCTCTTGTCTTGAAAGGGAAAAAAAAAAAATCTTCACCAAGATCCCGAGGTTCCTTTCACACCATTTCCGTGAAGGGATGGTTTGAATTAGAATACATTTGAAGGGAAAAGGAATAGCCCTTTATGTTCAGGAGAAGTCCCAAGAAAAACCCCAGCTAAGGAGCTGTAAATCATTTAAGGACTCAGGTTATTCAGGGTGAGTAAAGTGTTGAACAAAATTGACCCTAATGTCAACATTTTGGGGCAAAATGCATCCAATGAAACCATCCGTTTTGTATGGAGTGCCTGTTTAGAGCTATATTCTTGTTAAATAACTTTTTTTTTTTTGAATTCCAGCTAAGGTAAGCTTTGTAGAACTTGTCATTTGATTCTCCTTGAAAATATATGATGCATTTATTAATTCTAGGCACACATTTTGCATTCTGTTACATGGAGGAAGATGTGCTAACTTGGTCTTAAGTTTGTTTGAGGTTCAGCATTAACTATTCTGATGGTTGATAGTTTATTACTTTAAAATGTCAGGAGCTAGTTGAAAGTCTTTTATTGTGAAATGTAGATAAATTGTTTTAGGTGATGTTAAAGATATTTGCTGTTCATGTTAAGAAATGATCAAAAAGGAAATCAAGCAAAATAAATGCTTCAGTCCTACCAAATAGCTTCATTTTGTAAATCTTGCATAAAGAAAATTAACATAAAAAGCCATGAAAAAACAAAAGGGGGAAATGATAGGCTTAACAACAACACCTGGCAATTGTCAAGTATTAAATTGGCAAGTATTACTACTTATTTTTAAAATCTCGATCACTCTGTAAACGAGTTATGTGCCTTCTCTCTTTAAATTCCTGGTACTGATATGCATTTAATTTGGATAGTTTCATCAAGTAGAGTGCTACTGTTCAGCCTTGATCAGGGATTTTGCTATTAGTTCATCTAGGGGCCACATTCCTGTGCTTGCCACCTGGACCCTCCCTCTGACAATCTCCTCCTTCCCAGAGCATAACAAAACGGGTTTTCAACAAATGCTTTTGCTGTAGTCATGCTGCCCCAATAGCAGAATCTGCCCGTACTCCAATGACAAGATGACAAGACTGCATGCTCAATTACACCTGCTCTGCTTTTTAACTAATTGCCTTAGATCTTACCAAATTAGGTGCTGGTTTTCTCAGGCATTCAAATTTAAATTAGAATGAAGGTGCTAAACATTTTTTTATTACTACAACCGAATTTTTTGAAGTATTTTTTTTGTTTGTTTCCTAGAATTCTGCTATCTCTTTCATGACCCAATTTAAAATAGCTAAAGATTCCTGTTCTTTTGAACCCCTGTGTATGTTATCATTATGTTTCCTTGAGCATATTCTATATATGAAACCAATTTCCTATATGTAGATTTTTATGTTTAAAAAAAAGAGTACTATTTTGTGGAATTTTCTATGACTTGTAGAAATAAAAGCAATAAAGGAGTGAGGTGGGGCCAAATTTAGCAAGTAAAAATAAAACATGCTTAGTTGAATTTGAATTTCAGATACATAATGAATTGTGTGTTAATATCAGTATGTCTCATGCAGTATTTGGGATATAATTACACTTTAAAAATTATTTTGTTTACCTGGAACTCAAATTTAACCAGGTGCCCTATGTTTTATCTGGCAACCCTAAAGATCAATAGAGCCAAAATTGGTTTATATATGTGTGTTTTCTATGAGTCATATTTTATTGGGAATCAAAGGAATGAATTACATTTCAATCTTGGTATTGGAGGCATATGAGATCAATTTAAATAATAGGTTAAAATATTATTGGCAAGAAATATTAACATGATTGGGGGCTTGGTGCCTTTTTTCACATTGTAGTAAAATATAAACTTTGTGTTCATAAATATGAAACTCCATTGTTTTCTGCCTGAATTAGCATTTGCTGGTTTTTGTACATAACCCTCTAAACCTCCATTATTCAAGTTATCTGCAGTCACTCAGAAATGATGAAGCCTTATAAGAATAGCAAACAGGAGAACAGTAGTATGATTAAAACTAACTTAGTTCAAGGAGGAAGGAACTCTGGTTTATATTGCACTGTCATAAGCAAAATATTAGGAAACAAATATTTCAGATAACTTTCAGGTTCCAAGAAATATATACTGAAGACATTTTCTTTTCAAAATTGCAATTCCGGTAGCAACATATTCTAATTTTTACTTTCATGGCTCAATATTAATAGCAAAACAACTGTGAAACCAATTGAACATGAGTGTCATGATTTCTTCATGATTTCTTTCATCACAAATTCTATAACATAAGCCAATTTAAAAATGTTTGTTAATAAAGAAATGTACTGCCAATTATTTTGATTAATATCAGAATTTTGTACATTTAACTTTTTTAAAATGTATGCTAATATTCATACTATGTATGAATTGAAATATATTCCTAATCTTATAATTAAATTTATTTTTTCTTTATATTATCTTTAGCCTCAGTCTGCTATTGATAATTCTCACTTTTTTTCCCCTTCCTTACCCTTAAAATAAGTATAGTTCAAAATGGAAGGAAGAGACTGTTTGGGACTTCTATTATTACATTGGAATGGGCTTTTATTGTCAAGTAACAAATCTATCCAGTTGAACCTAAAATTTCTATTATAATCTGAAGTTTCTAAAGTGAAATGCCCTTTTAGAATTTGGCTTGATCGCCCTGGCCAGTGTTGTCAGTGGTTAGAGCATCGGCCTGCTCACCAAAGGGTCTCGGGTTCCATTCCCAGTCAAGGACATGTACCTGGGTTGCAGGTTTAATCTCCAGCCCCTGTCTGGGTGTCTGGGAGAGGCAACCAATGATGTGTCTCTCTCTCACATCGAAGTCTCTCTCTCTCTCTCTCTCTCTCTCTCTCTCGCCCTCCCTTCCACTCTCTCTAAAAATCAATGGAAAAAAATATTCTCTGGCGAGGATTAAAAAAGAAATTGGCTTGATGAAATGTAAGGTAATAAGCATTTTTTTTCCCTGGTGCTTTAAAGGGTGAACAATGAGCTTATAACATGAAGTACTTTTTAGTTAATATGATAAAGTAAAGATACTGGATCTATTGTTATAAAAGTTTTCTAAACCATCATTTTATCTAGCTTTCCAGTGTTGAATATTTTGTGTTCACCACCTCTTCAATGACTAAAGTAAAATGTTAAATTTATAGTGCAAGTTTCAAATAAAAGCAAATATTTAATATATAATAATCTGATATATGTAAAGGACCTGTTAATTTACCATAAATTACCCAGCTCTCTGGTGTTATCAATACCAGTAAAATAACAGAAGAATTCAGAATGTCTATTTTTCTGAAAAAAAAAGAGAAGATCTTGGTTCTAAAGTGATAGAAAAAATAGCCAAAGAGTTCACAATGGGCCTTGGCTGGTTGCTCAATGGTTACAGCATTGGCCTATGGACCAAAGGGTCTGGGTTTGATTCCCAGTCAAGGGCATGTACCTGGGTTGCAGGCTTGATCCTGGCCTCAGTCGGGCATGTACAGGAAGCAACTAATCCATGTGTCTCTCACATTGATGCTTCTTTCTGTCTCCCTCCGTCCATTTCCACTCTCTCTCTCTCTAAAAAAAAAAATCAATGGGGAAAAAAATAGCCTCGGGGTGGGTTCAAATCCCAGGTCTTTTATTTGCCTCCGTAAGGCCCCTGACTTCTTTAAGCCTCAGTTCCCTCCCATGTTAAGAGGAAAGAAATAACAATGGTAATAGGGTTTATTTCATAGGTTGTTGGCGGAGGAGGGGGTGGGGCGTCAGGTGAGATATCTCCTCCTCTTTGAATTCTCTAAGCAAAGTTTTTATCTGGCCACTCAAATGTTTCTTAGAGATTAAAGATTAAATATATGTAGAGTTTCTGACCAAAACAACATGATGCCTGTGCCTATGTATGGTCAAATGTAAGTAAGTATGGTCTTACCTGTGATTAGTTGAGAGGATTCAGTGAGATCACTTGCATAAAGGGCTTAGTGATTTCATGGGCAGTAGCAGGTAGGCCTATTTAATTGGGGCAGAGATGAAATGACAGGCAATATAAATGAGCTGAGCTGGGTCTCTTGGCTCCTTGTGCTGCTCTTTCCACAAGCTCTCAATATCTGCTTTGCTGAGATATGTACGGGCTATGGGATTTGCATCTGTGGGTTCAGGTGGGAAGAATTTTTCTTACCACTGGCAGTGATATTATGAAGGAATGATGGGATCATCTGGGGGAGGTGGTGAACGCCCCCCGCAGAATGGATATCAGAAGGTCAAGCCTGCACAGAATTTCTCGCAAGGAAATAGGTTTTTAAAAACCTTTTATTGAGCCGAAACCGGTTTGGCTCAGTGGATAGAGCATTGGCCTGCGGACTGAAAGGTCCCAGGTTCGATTCTGGTCAAGGGCATGTACCTGGGTTGCGGGCATATCCCCAGTAGGAGATGTGCAGGAGGCAGCTGATCGATGTTTCTCTCTCATCGATGTTTCTAACTCTCTATCTCTCTCCCTTCCTCTCTGTAAAAAGTCAATAAAATATATTTAAAAAAACAAAACAAAACAAAACAAAAAACCTTTTATTGAGAAATAATTATAGATACATAGGAAGCTGCTTTCATAACTGGAGGTAGGCCTGAATAAAAAGTAGTTACTTGAGGGTTTTGATATAACAATTCAAGGTTTTTATAGGATTCTGAACATTTCTTCTATGGTTGCAATGTGCATCCCCTTTCCTCTTTGTAAGCCTGGCCATCATATGTAAATACTTTGGGAAGTAACTTTACATTCTAATTCAGATCTTCTCCTCTGTCATCATTTATGATTGCATTGGCGGAAAAGTATGTGTTCCACAAAAAGCAAAATGTGCTGAAGAAAGGCCAAATGGTGAAACAGATCCCATTTTAAAAAGTCATAAACAAGCTTACAGCGGTAAGTGGTAACATGAATAAATTGCTTTTGCAAGAAAATTCAGACTTAATATCATTACTAAGCCACAGCTGAAAGGCATAACTATATTTCAAATGGTAGTAATGACTGGCACCACCCGGTTAGAAATGATCTCATGAAGGCATCATAATGACTTTCTTATTCAAATAAAAAACAAAGAAATTTTTGAATTTTGTCATGGTAGTTAAGGAGGTAACAATTCAATGATGACATAATTGATCTTATACTATATTCTTTGCTATATTCTCCTCTGATCTCTAATAAAAATATGTCAAGATTTAAGAGACTGATTCTCATATTTTGGTATGGCTCTGGCTCCCAGTTTGTTAGAAGGCATACCCATGACATCTGTAGCTCAACAAATTGATCTCCAGACCAATGAACACTATTATAATCAATAATTTTATCCATAAAATGAATATTTTACAATAAGCGGAGAACAAAATCTTGTTGAAATAGAAACGCTGGGTGGGCACCTGTACTCACTAAGCACACAGCAAAGAGGCTGGCTCTGGCACACCACCTGGCATGAATTAGCAGCATTTGCCTGACTGTGTCTGATAAAATAGGATAGTCTCCTAAGAGGCTCTGTGAACTCTATTTTTAACATCACAACCAAGACATGATTGTTTTTAATACAGAGCTACCTGCTAGTACATGTTTACCAATATCTCTTAGCATTCCTTCTTTTATCTCAGCTGTTCCTTTGGGGATTATATTTCTTTGTCTCAAAGTTCTTAAGACATTTCTTTAGAAGAAAGATATTTCACCTTGTGAAAAATGTGTGAATTTCACCTTGGAAGGTGTTTCACTGGCTGTGTAACTCTAGGCTGACAGTTATTTTCTCTTACAATTTTGAAGATATTATCCCATATTTGATGGCTTCAGTCAAATTGTCATAGTTTTTAAGTTATCTGTGGTGATCATGGTGTTTTTTGTTTGTTTGTTTTCATTTTTAAAAAGATTTAATTCTTCAAAATTAAAGACTTTCCTTGTCAGAAACCAGGGAACGGTAGGAAGGGCTGGCTATACCTCAAAATCCACTTTTCCTTTTGCTTCACAAAATCCACAGAATGAAAAAGCACAATACAGGCCAAGAATTATGACCTGAGTGAGTTAGAATATACATCAGTGAAATTCATCCACTTGGCAATTAACATATTTTCAATAAGAAGTAAGTTCCTCACAAAGAGGGGATTCCATATAAAACACTCCTCCAGACAGAATACCAGTCTTGAGTGTATGAGCCCTCACATAAGTTATCCATGATTTTTACTAACTCCTTTTAAGAACTTTTTGTCTTTGGCAATATGCTGTTTCAGTGTGTATTTGCTGTTTCATTGTGTATTTAGGTGTCTTTTTCTTTGTCTTATTTGAATTACATTGGGGTTATGAATCTGAGGGTTTGTGTTTTCATCATTTTGCAAAATTCTCAGCCAGTGTCATTTTGAATGTTGCCTTTCCTTAATTCTATTATCTCCTTCAGGAAATCTGATTAGACTTCTGTTAGACCTCCTTGCTCTACTTTCCATGTTCACTGACTTTCTCTTCAGTATTTTCAGTCAGCTGTTAGAGTCCAACTACTATTTAGTACACTGAATTTCTAATTTAATTTCTAAAAGCTCTTTGGTCCATTTTTCATTTTGCCTGGTCATTTTTCATAGTCTTTTGAGTCTTAGTTATATTTGAGTCTTGTATTTCTTTAAGCATATTAAGCATACTTATTTTATATTCTGTATGTAATAATTTCTAATCCTGTGGTCTTAATGGGTCTAATACAGAGGGTTTTTGTTTTTTTCATTCTGTTGACTTGCTCATAGTGGTTTATTTTCTCACTTAATATGATATTTTTCATTCAGAACTCATGTTCTTTGGAATTTTGGCTGTGGGAATATTTTGAGGCTCAAGTTTAAAGTGTTTTCTTTTACATATTATTTATTATTTTCTCTGACAGTCATCTAGGGGCATTACCTAGCCAGGACCAGTTCAAATTAAATTCTTAGCTTTTGGTTTTTCAGGTCACTGAATTTTTTGAATTCATCCTTAAACGCATAGAAAGACTTGCTATGGCTTTAAATTCTCAGGGAAAATTTTTCCAAACCCCTTTTTTAGAACCAAATCTAGGAAAGCTAAACATTTCTTTCTTAATTCTCTCCTGGGTGTTTTATTTTATTATGCCAATTGATTAATAGGCTATTCATTAATAAGTTATAGTCAATTTGGGAGTTTCTGGACTCATGCTGGAGTCTCTCATTGCAAACTTCTTTCATAGTCTTCAATCCCATTCAGGCCCAAACTCTAGGCCACCCGCAAATATCAGATACTCCCAGAGCAGCTGCCAATGCAATACTATGCTTACTGTCTGGGGCTATCTTTTCTTCTGTCGAGGGGCTCAATTTCTTGACCGTTCAGTTATTCATTTAAAGATTAAATATTGCATCCAGCATTTCTAATTGTTCTGTATTAGAAATGTTTTTAGGATAGCTTGTTTGTCATATTACCTAAAATAATAATCAAGTAGACCAAAAGAAGTAAAAAGATAAAATAAATAACAAAATTAATACAGTAGGTCTACTTGATATATATTAAACTCCTTGTAGGGAATATGCTTTTTTTTCCCCAATACACATAGGTTTATTTTTAAAGAATGACCATTTAATAGGCCATAAAATCTGAAACTATTTCAAATTTGTAAGAGTTTTATTTTGTTTTGTTCTTCCCAAAATGAAATAAAACTAGTAATCAATACCTATATTATAAAAATAAAAAAGCTTAGGGCCCCCTCCAAAAATTTTAATCTCTTCTAAAACATTTCAGATGAATTAAATCAAAACCAAAAACACTGAAAACATCTCATATTGAAACCTGCAAGGTAAAAATAAGAGGGTGATTAGAAGAAAAGCCAAACTTCAAAGAAAAATTATGAAATAAGAAGGAATAAAAGTAACTAATTTAAGCATTCATGGTCTGTCTTGGCTACCCTCCTACCCAGTTCCCTCACTCCTACCTTCCCCAATTCTATTCTATGGTCCAACAGTAAAATCATCCTCTTGCATAAATCATCAACTCCCTTGTTTTTCTCTGGCTTTGACAAATGTCAACCTTGGTAAATTCCAAATTTTCGGTATTCTCCATGGATAGCTGAATTTGGCTAGAGAAAAACACATCCATATTGTGTGGTCTCATTTTTAATTTATGAACATTAATGTTAACAGGAGTTTTTGCTGTTGCCTGGCAATCATATTACATTTCCTATGACCACATACTAATATGTTCCTAATCTCCTATATGTTTCCCTTTCCTCAAACTTCCAGCACATCCTTCCCCATCCTCATTCTCCATGCTGACCTAGCTTCCTATTCCACTGAGAAAATAGAAGCAATCCGAATAGACCTTTTAAACTTTCCCAGTGCCACTTACCCACTAGTAGTTGAATACAGACTACTCTGTTTTTCTTCCTGTCAGGAACAGTCTTCTCTAAGGCCATCCTTTATGTACCACCTCTTGTCTGTTCAGGAGCATCCCTCCAACAAATTTCCCCTCTCCTCAGCATCGTCATTTTCCCCTTTCACAACTCCATCATTTCAATCTTGCCTCTCTTAATTCCGTGTGTAGCAGAGTGCTATAAATGTAAATCAGAATGTCTCACTCATCTGTTTATAATCCTTCAATGGCCTTCTTTCAGACTTGATACAAAATTCAAACTCCTTAATCTAGTTTGCAAAGTCCCTGTAATTTGGCCCCTAACTATCTATTAAACTCATCTTGTATCAAGCTCCCTCTTGCTCACTATATTCCAGTCACAGTGACCTTACAAAATTCGCCAAACTTCTCCCCACTGTATGGCTTTTCTCCAGTTTTTTTTTTATCTACCTGTAAGACTCTTCTTGATATGCATATGGATATCTCCCCTTTTCATTCATATTTTGACTTAAAGTCATGTTCACAGAGAAATTCCATGACCATCCAATCCAAAGGAGACAAGGTCTATCATATTTCTCTATTTTAATTCTTAGTATAACACTTATCACTCAGCGTGATCATTTTCTTATTCATCAATTTTTAAATCTCTCTCACTAAACTTCTAGCTTTATTGTAGCATGAACTTTCCCCCTGCAATATATTCCTAACACTATATTCTTAGCACATAGAACGATACTTTATATTAGACAGTTAATAAAAATGAATGAATGATAAGTAAATTAATGGAAAGCCCTTTTAACTTATTTCTAACACATTCTCATCAAGATGTGTTCTATTGCCTTGCTTTAACAAATTAATGTGAATTTTTATTCGTATTGAATATATTTTAAATTCATTACAACTAGGGAAAGATGACTTTCCAGTTAACTCCCTCTAAACTTTAATTTGACTAAAGAATTGCATGTGGTCCATAGGAATCATAATTAATGAAATGACTTGTATCTAAACTTGAATTTACCAGGAAGGTGCATTCACAAAGTAGCAATAACTGGACCTCCCTAAGTTCATGCTACAGATGTAAAAAGAGGTAAATGTTCTATCCCTTTTAGTGAACAATGATAATCAAATGTACCAGACATAGTTACAAGGATGGATCCCATACCTTTCCATCTCAGATGCTGAGGACATGGAAATGTTAACTTGAGAAATTCAGACCACCACAGAGCTTTCTCCTTCTTCCCGGGGAAAGTGAGTCCCCACATACTTGTCACCTCTCCATCTATAGCACATCCTTAATGTTCACATTTTATATTCTCTTCAGCTAAGTATGGAAATGGTTAGTTACTTAAATGGTTCCAAAGCTACTGTTAAGCGAAAATACTTAAATGCAGAACAGATGTTCAAGCAATAAAGATATTACTTAGGTTGGCTGAAAAGCAGATAAAAGGGTAGGGGAGATCAACTCGTGATGGATGAGCACCTACAGCTAAAGCAACTGCAATGAGAAGCAGCAGAAGGGCATAGGCATCCAAAGGTGTGGGAGCCTCTGCCACGTTGTAAGGGGACCAAGGCTATAAGTACTGAAAAAAGACCATGAGCCACCTCTGTTTCTGATTGCCCATGACCTTTACTGATGGGATAAGTCTGTCCTTTAGAGCAGAAGGAATCTTCAGAGCAGTGGTTTCTCAAGTTGTTCCTTAAAAGTTGTAGCAGGGATCCAGTGGGTAGACAAATAGATGGAATGTTAAGCTCCCGCCCGCCCCCCCTCACCCCCCCACCCTAACCGACCGTGTCTCCACTGCATTAACCTGAGCAGTTCTATAGATGTTTCCTTTCTATTTTATTCCTCACCCAAGGATATGTTTACTCACTTTAGAGAGGGAGGATGAGAGAGAGAGAAACATAGATGTGAGATAGAAACATCAATCGGTTGCCTCCCATACACACCCAGACTGGGGATGGAATGTACAACCCAGGTATGTTCCCTGACTGGAAATCAAACCCATGCCCCTTCAATGCACAAGATGATGCTCCAGCCAACTGAGCCACGTGGCCAGGGCCAGAATTTTCCCTTTGAATAATAAATATTTGGTTGTATGGAACTTTACAAATTTATTTTAATTATTTTAAAGAATTAATTTATTAATATAGCTATGAAAGTTTCAATTTTAAAAAATATATTTTTATTGATTTCAGAGAGGAGAGAGAGAAAGAGAAAAACATCAGTGATGAGAGAGAATCATTGATCAGCTGCCTCCTGCACGCCCCCTACTGGGGATTGAGTCCACCACCCAGAAATGTGCCCTTGACCAAAATTGAAACTGGGACCCTTCAGTCAGCAGGTAGATGCTCTATCCACTGAGCAAACTGGCTAGGGCCCAATTTTTTTTAATGAGTAACTAAACCTATAATAAAATAGCATATACTAGTTTAGAAAGAGATAGTAAGTTCAACTAAATAAAAAGTTAGAAACATATTAAAGTATATAAAAATTTATGTATAATAAGGCATTTTAAAAAATCAAATGGAAATGATAGATTATTCAATATATAATATAGGATCCCTATCATACATAGGAGCCTGCCAGACTGGGTTAATAATTTCACTATGAAAAATAAAATCCTATAAGTACTTGGATAAAATATAGGTGAATATTTTTTTTAAACTTGAGGTGGAAAGGATTAGGAAGCTAATCAGAACCCCAAAACCAAAATCAGAAAGGAAACTCATTAATTTTAATGATGTAAAATGTAAAGATGCCCATGTGGCAAAACATTAAAAGTAAGGTTTAAAAAAAAATGAGATTCAAAGATAAACAACAAACAAAGAAAATATTTGGAACATAAAGACAGATGGGGGGTTGATATTCTTGACATGCTAAATACTGTTAGTACTATAAAACAGCCAAATAGAAAAATCCTATATAATAAAAACCTAAATATGCTAAGTGTCTGACCATTCAACCAGTGGCTATGACGAGCACTGACCACAAGGGGGCAGATGCTCCAAACAGTATGTTACCTTGCTGCTGGGGTATGGCCGATTGGGACTGGGCGAGATGGGCCAGACATACCCTGGAGCCCTCCTATGACCCCTCCCCGGCCCCGATGGTGCACCGGTGGGGTCCCTTGGCCTGGCCTGTGGATATCAGGCTGAAACCCCCTCTCTGACATCCCCCAAGGAGTCCCGGATTGCGAGAGGGCGCAGGGAAGGCTGAGAGACCCCACCAGTGCACGAATCCGTGCACTGCGCCTCTAGTATACTATAAGATAGTAATTGCACTGTACTAAAGATATTTGAATGGCCAATAAATATATGGCAAACTTGAACCTCATTAGCAAAGACATTAATTTTTTAAAATTTGGTGAATAACATACAGTTTGTCAAACATCTATATATATAAAAGCCTAAGTGACTGTCCAACCATTTGGCCATCCATCCAGTAGCTATGACACACAATGACACCAGGGGGCAGACACTCTGACTGGTAGCTATGATACGCAATGACCACCAGGGGGAGGATGCTCAACGCAGGAGCTGCCAGGCTGAAGTGACTTGACAGCTGTGGTTCTCAGGTGATGCACCCAGAATCAGAGAGGAGGAAGCCCGATTCTGGGATGCGTCACCCAAGAACTGCCCTCTCACAATTAGGGAACCCATTGGGGGAGCTGGTTTTGGCCCAATCCATATAGGCCAGGCTGAGGGACCCACTGGTGCACAAATCTGTGCACTGGGCCTCTAGTGTATAATAAAAGATACTTTCATATACTCTTGGTGGCTTTACAATATGGGCACAACCTCTAATTGCTCAATTGACTAATTAAACAATTAGTATCTATCAAAAGTTAAAGTGTGCATACATTTTATCCTAGATATTTTATCTCTAGAAATTTATTCTAAGGAAATAATCAGATATATTTTCATATATATATATATATATATATATATATATATATATATATATGGAGAATTGCTTATGAATGTGGGGAGGCTCCTTAGATGAAGAAAGTGGTAGAGAAGGACAAATTGAATGAGTGAAGTATAGAGCAGATGACCAGTAGTAGTAAGCTTAAAGAAGAAAGTGAAGAGCTTGACTTAATTGTTTCTTGAAAAACTATATATATATATACACACATACTAGTAGCCCTGTGCACAAATCTGTGTGCCAGTAGGTTGCTGCTGCCCTCCTATAGCTCTCCGCCCACTGCCCTGCCCTCCTGTAGCTCTCCGCCCACTGCCCCACCCTCCTGTAGCTCCCCCCGCCCCCCCCCCCATAGCTTGCTGCCCTGCCCTGTCCTGTAGCTCTCTGCCACCCGCTTGTAGCCAGTAGGTCACTGCTGTCCTCCTCTAGCTCTCTGCCTGTTGCCCCACCATCCTGTAGCTCCCCCTGCACCCTCCCCCTTCCTCCCCACATAGCTTGCTGCCCTGCCCCCTCCTGTAGCTCTCTGCAGCCCGCTTGTACCTCACTGGCCCACCCTCCTGCTGATCTGTGATCTGGTCATGACATGCTTGGTCATTACGTCTCAGGGCGTAACAGCTAATTACCATATTTCTCTCTTATTATATAGGATATATATACAGAGAGAGAGAAAGAGAGAGAGATTTCACAAGGCAGGGAGTGAATGTAAAAGTGGGCAGAAGCATGAAGAGGCAAGAAGGTCTTCCTAAGCCCCACATCTGTTTGTTTAAAAAATATGTCTCCCAGGTAACCCCAGACCCAGACCAGGGTCCACATGGCAAGAATCCAGAAAGCCCTTGTCTGCTGGAATGACAAAGATATAATCAAGATCCAACAGAATCTTGGTTAAAAACTAGTGTCTGGGTGCACAGATTTATGAACATTGAAAGGAAATTAATTAGAAGAAATATTTTAATATTGCTATTTGCCCTTTCTCTAAAATAGAAGTGTCAACCAAATTCATAATCAACAATGACAGATCGAAACACATGTATGCAGTTGGCACCAGCGAGAGCTTTATATGTATTATGCATGCGTGAGTCAACTTGGCCTTTTATATATATATACTAGAGGCCCATTGCACAAAAATTTGTGCACTCGGGGGGGAGGGGGGGTCCCTCAGCCTGGCCTGTGCCCTCTCGCAGTCTGGGACCCCTCAGGAGATAACGACCTGCTGGCTTAGGCCTGCTCCCGGGTGGCAGAGGGCAGGCCCAATCCCTAGGTGCAGCCCCTGGTCGGGCTCAGAGCAGGGCCAATTGGGGAGTTGGGGCGCTGCCCCATCATGCACAGAGCAGGGCAGATTGGGAGGTTGTGATGCCACCCTCAGTCACGCTCAGGGTAGGACCAATTGGGGGGTTGGGGCACCGTCCCCTGTCACACTCAAGGCAGGGTCGATGGGGAGGTTGTGGCGCCACCTCCTGTCACACACAGAGCAGGGCCAATCAGGGGGTTGGGGCGCTGCCCCCATCACACACAGAGCAGGGCCGATCAGGGGGTTGGGGCGCCGCCACTCTCACACTCAGGGCAGGGCCAATGGGGAGGTTATGGCTCTACCCTGTCACACACAGAGCAGGGCCCGTGGGGGGGGGGGGGTGGGGAGCTCCCCCCTATCAGGCACAGAGCAGGGCTGCTCAGGGGGTTGGGGCCCCGCCCCTGTCACACACAGAGCCGCAGGGTGATCAGGGGGTTTGGGCGCTGCCCCCTGTCACACTGATCCCGGTGCCGGGAGGCATATTACCCTTTTACTATATAGGATAGAGGCCTGGTGCATGGGTGGGGCTGGCTGGTTTGCCCTGAAGGGTGTCCTGGATCATGGTGGGGATCCCCACTGGGGTGCCTGGCCAGTCTGGGTGAGGGGCTGAGGGCTGTTTTCAGGCTGGGAGTGACTGAAGTTCCCAATCGCTCCTTTTTTTCTTTTCTTTTTTTATTCTGGGCCAGCTTTACCTTGAGGCTTGGCTCCAGCTCTTAGGCCTCCGCGGCTGAAAGTAGGTTTCTGCCCTTTGCTTACAATGTTGCGAATCTGCTGGCTGAAGTCCAGCGGTATTTGTTACAATGTTTCTTAAACTGCCCGCTCAGAGGCCTGCAGCCGCAGGCAGGGAACGTTGGTTTCCTCCAATGATCCTCCGTCACTGAGGCAAGCAAGCCTCATGTTAGTTTCAAGCTGCCTGGCTGCCGGCCGCCATCTTGGCTGACAGTTAATTTGCATATCTCGCTGATTAGCCAATGAAAAGGGTAGCGGTCGTACACCAATTACCATGTTTCTCTTTTATTAGTGTAGACTAGAGGCCCGGTGCACAAAAATTTGTGCACTCGGGGGGGAGGGAGGGTCCCTCAGCCTGGCCTGTGCCCTCTCGCAGTCTGGGACCCCTCAGGAGATAACGACCTGCTGCCTTAGGCCTGCTCCCAGGTGGCAGAGGGCAGGCCCAATCCCTAGGTGCAGCCCCTGGTTGGGCTCAGAGCAGGGCCGATTGGGGATTTGGGGCGCCGCCCCCTGTCATGCACAGAGCAGGGCGGATCGGGAGGTTGCGATGCCACTCTCAGTCATGCTCAGGATAGGGCCGATTGGCAGGTTGGGGCGCCGCCCCCTGTCACACTCAAGGCAGGGTCGATGGGGAGGTTGCGGTGCCACCCCCTGTCACACACAGAGCAGGGCCAATCAGGGGGTTGGAGCGCTGCCCCCTGTCACTCACAGAGCAGGGCCCATCAGGGGGGTTGGGGCTCTGTACCCTGTCATGCACAGAGCATGGTCAATCAGGGGTTTGGGGAGCTCCCCCCTGTCTCGCACAGAGTAGGGCCGATAGGGGAATTGGGGCACCGCCCCCGTCACACACAGAGCAGGGCGGATCAGGGGGTTGGGGTGCTGCACCCTGTCACACTCAGGGCAGGGCTGATGGGGAGGTTATAGCTCTACCCCGTCACACACAGAGCAGGGCCCGTGTCGGGGGGTGGGGTTGGGGCGCCGCACCCTGTCACACACAGAGCCACAGGGCGATCAGGGGATTGGGGAGCTCTCCCCTTTCAGGCATAGAGCAGGGCTGATCAGGGGGTTGGGGTGCCTTCCCCTGTCAGGAACAGAGCAGGGCGGATAGGGAGGTTGTGGCCCCGCCCCCTGTCACACACAGATCCGCAGGGTGATCAGGGGGCTTGGGTGCTGCCCCCTGACACACTGATCCCGGTGCCGGGAGGCATATTACCCTTTTACTATATAGGATAGAGGCCTGGTGCATGGGTGGGGGCCAGCTGGTTTACCCTGAAGGTTGTCCTGGATCAGGGTGGGGGTCTCCACTGGGGTGCCTAGCCAGTCTGGGTGAGGGGCTGAGGGCTGTTTTCAGGCTGGCGGGTGACTGAAGCTCCCAACTGCTCCTTTTTTTCTTTTCTTTTTTTTATTCTGGGCCAGCTTTAGCTCTGGCTTCAGCTTTGAGGCCTCTGCTGCTGAAAGCAGGTATCTGGTTTGTTTGGGTTCTATAATCGAAACAACGTATAACTCCAGCTCTGAGATCCTGGCTGGCTGAAAGCAGGTTTCTGGGGTTATGTTTAGCTTCTATATTTGTAAAAATGTTTCAAACTGCAAGCTCAGAGGCCGGCAGTGGCAGGCGGGGAACGTTGGAGTCCTCCGTCACCGAAGCAAGCAAGTCTCATGTTAGCTTCAAGCTGCCTGGCTGCCGGCCGCCATCTTGGCTGGCAGTTAATTTGCATATCGCCCTGATTAGCCAATGGGAAGGGTAGCAGACGTACGGCTAATTACCATGTTTCTCTTTTATTAGATAGGACTAGAGACCCGATGCACAAATTTGTTCAAGGGGATTGGTCCTCACAGCTGCAGCAGCTTTGTCCCTTGCAGCCCCAGCTTTGTCCAGAAGGTCATCCAGAAGGATGTCTGGAAGGTTGTTTGGCCATCTGGTCTAATTAGCATATTATGCTTTTATTATTATAGATAGAATAAGATTCCTTAATTAGATCTGCTTTCTGATGTAGCTAAACTTTTCCATCCCAGCAAAGCACCCCAACTTCTCTTTCAGGTAATTGTCAGCAACACAGCAGTAAATATCAACATGAAGCAGATTATTATTGTAGATTAGACAGGGAGAACAGAGGGTAAAATATTTAACTGTAGCAGTGTTTAACTCTATTCTGTGCAGTGAGAAAACCTAAAGTCATTTTCAAGTTCCACCATTTCTTACTTCTTTTCAGTTGGGTCAAGTTTCTAAACTTTCTAAATCTCCATTTTCCAGCTAATGAAAAGAAAATAGGATTCTATCAAGTCTTCTATCTACCTACTCCAGGGTATAGGAGCCCACTTGTACCTCACTGGCCCACCCTCCTGCTGATCCGTGATCTGGTCATGACACGCTTTGTCATTACGACTCAGGGTGTAACAGCTAATTGATCTGTGAGGATGAAATGAGATGAGGCATG
This sequence comes from Myotis myotis, assembly GCF_014108235.1. NCBI lineage: Eukaryota > Metazoa > Chordata > Mammalia > Chiroptera > Vespertilionidae > Myotis > Myotis myotis. The sequence goes on from NW_023416315.1 coordinate 35,694,190, forward strand.
TGAAAACACTTCACAAACATTTGGTTAAATTGTAAAATGTTTGCACCTAGTTATAAAGCAAGTTGGTTTCCTGGGCTGAAGAAACTCCGAGGCTAGTCGGTAGGGAAAGGAAGCCAGAGTTGCTACGTGATGTCATTACCTGTGCCCACAGTGACCTTCTCCAGGCTAGGCTGGGCTGTGGTCCACATTTTGTGCCGTGGGGTCTTGGCAGCCTTGGCTGTGATTTGTTGGTGTGTCACTCCAGGGTGGTGGCGGGGCCTGTGTCCCACTTGGGGGAAGCTGAGTGTTGGTTTGTCGGCACCTGATCCGTGGTTCCATTTATTTTTAAATGACCAGTGTGTGCACAGCAGCTCCTGCATTGAGCATCTGCCCCCTGGTGGTCAGTGTGCATCATAGCTACTGGTCAGATGGATGGACACTTAGCCTTTTATACATATAGATAAATAAGGAGCCTGGTATTTAGAGTTGGTAGACCCTTGTAGCCACTTAAATTGTGAGGTAGATTCTCATGTGTTAAACAGGGACAATAGAATCTTTTTTTAAAAAAAACCTTTGTCGTTGAAAGTATTACATATGCCCCCCTTTCCCCCCCATTGGCCCCTCTAGCCCACTTCTACCCCCCACTCCAGGCCTTCACCACCCTATTGTCTTTGTCCATAAGTTATGCATATATGCATACCAGTTCTGTCAGAAAGGATTAAGGAGCCAGTGTATGCTTGTGCACAGTGTACTAGTAAAGTAATGTGCTCCACTATGCTGTTACTATGCCTTGTGGAGACACATGCCATCATCTCAGTTTAAGTTATAACTATTAGCACTACTTAGGGCAGGTGGGCTCAGAATGGGCATCGCTCTATGTCACCTGGAGAATTCTGGGTGTCAGATGGGGTTTGGGATTGAAAATTAAAAGCATAGAAACTCCTGAGAGGATAGGGTATTCTTTTTAAAAAGCCATAGCATGTCATCACCTCTCACCTACCTGCAAACATTAAGTGCCGGCATTTGCTGCATTCAGGCTTCATCTTGGTTCTTTAAAACCATGGCTAGAAAGTGAACCAAATACAGCCCTCTTGTTCTGCCCACCATACCTCCCACCTCAACTTTGATCTAACATATCACTTACAAATAGAAAAATTGATAAACAAAAGGATTGTGTGGGGAGTACAAGTGGACTGCACAACAACCTCCACAGGACGTGTCTTGCCATGAGCAAATCCCTTTGTGACCCCTTTGGCACGGGGCTGTGAGAAACAGCATCAGAGTAGCCGTGAGTAAGCAAGAATCCTGTGTGTGCGGAGGATCTGAGCCGCTGCGGCTCACCCAGGTACCACTTTACAACTTCCATCATCACACCAGCAGAACCACAACAAGGTCTGTGCAAGCCAAAGGGGAAAGCGTCTTTGTAAAACTGAAGACAGCTGCTTCCATAATAGAACTAATTGCACGCTGCATCACAGAACTAAATTAGTAGTGAAAACAGTTATAAAAACTGACAGACAGTGAAGCATGACTCACTGAGCAACTGCTGCCAGCCAGGCACATTGTCATTGGCCACTGTTCAAAAACCCACACCTGCATGTTTTGAATAGTAAACATATAAGAAGTAATTACTAGAAAAACATATGCCACTCTTCAAATGTGACAACACTACATTTTTTTTTTCCGTGGGACTGTGAGCGGCATGGGACTAAACTGACCACAGTACTTATTCATCCCCAGGAGTCTTAGCAGATGAACGAAAGCAGAACCAAAGGCTATAAATCCCTATTCATACATAAAAGACTAGTTTTAGCTTAAGCAGCTCTAAGGGCTCTGTTTTGCTGACAGGATTCCTAGAGTCTTCTGGACTGTCAATCAAGGAAAAATTAACATAGAGATGTAAGACACATCAATTCTAAAATGCATATGAATGTATGGCTCAGCTTAAGTATTCAAGCCTCAGTGAGTTGGGGTGTCTTCCCTGGCTTTCCTCACAGCTATATAGTAATTGCTGTCTCGATAAAAACCAGATGTTCAGAGAAGACTTCATCTGTTCCTGTAGACTAAACTCACAATTCTGCCTCCTCTGCTGCAATCGGCTATAGAGAATTTGAAGGTTCCCCACACTGTACATATATATACTTTGTGCCAGGTACAACTGAAAATGTGTTCACTTGCCATGAGTAGGTGGTTACTAGTGATAACAAACTCCTTGGCTTCTGACCAACAAAGTGGAAGGTAATGACCACCGGGCATGGCAGTTCATCCTTAGTCAACAGCTCACACCCCCATCAAGTGTTTTGAAGTATTCCAATTGTGTTGAACCACATTTATCAGCAAAGCAGGGTGAATAGAATTTCATTCGGAAACAAACCACAGAACAGAATCTGTTCAATGTCCTCCTGAAGCTCGTGCCTGTGGAATGTTCTAGCTTTTGTAACAGAGCCTTGGGGTTGTTGGTGAGTTGTAAAAACTATATGGTGACTAATCCTTCTTTCTCCTGCTCATTAATTAGTCCAAACCAGACATAAATCCAAAAACACTTGAGAGAACCCTGCTGGTTTTTGTTGGTGCATACTAAAACCAATCAGCGTTTTCTTCGTGTGAAAGACAGCCGAGGATTATATAAATATTTTTCAAAGGTCATATGACTTCAAAAGTTCTAGAGATTCTGTATAAGCAACTGGAAGGATGGGACAATTGGTTTGAGATTGTGAGGAGTGTGTATTCAGTTCCAGATGAGAAACCTGTGGATGGCATTTATAATTTGTATTGCAATTATTTGCTAATTTCTTAATTGAGATAAAATTGGCATATACCATTGTATTAATTTTAGGTGTACAATATAATGACTGGAAATATGTATATATAGTGAAATGATTAACATAAGAAGGTTAGTTAACATCTATCACCATACATAGTTACAATTGTTTTTCTTGTGATGAGAACTTTTAAGACCTACTCTCTTATCAACTTCCAAATATATGATACAGTATTATTAACTGTAGTCACCAAGCTGCATATTGTGTCCCCAGGACTTACTTTTCTTGTAAGTGGAAATCTCTCTTTGACACCCTTTACCCATTCCACCATCTCTTATTCATTTTATCTCCCATGTTATTCACTTTTCAATCTCCAAGACTTAGTAGTAGGGCCGATAAATCTTGCATTTGTAGGATCCTCCTTATCTGAATTTGCCTCTTTGGTCACTTCAAAATTCAACATGATTGACAGGCTTGGCTAAGGAACAACTTCCTGCCCCAGAAGCCAGAGCAAGCTGTTTCTCCTCAGAGCGACAGAGAAGTCTGCAGAGCAGCTGTCATCCTACAGGCTGATTCAAAGGATGAGGCACAAATGTGCAAGCTAATTAGATTCTCAGGTCTCATTCTTCAAGGGCTGTTTCTGAAGGAGGCAGGAAGAGGATCCGTTAAGCTTAAGCGTCTTGTCGGTCAATAGCATTCATTGCTAGACCAGTCATCAGTATGTAAGCATGAAAATTTGGATCACAAATCTCTTTTTTGCTTTATTAGTTGTTGCAGAGTCAAAATGTTAAGCTGGAGGATTAGAGAAGAGAATAGAAACATTCATCCTATTTGCGTTTAACTGCATGGGCCAAATGTAGATAGCCTTTGGAATGTGTAAGCATTAAATAGTGAAAGTTCAGGGCTGTAGGCATGACTCTAAAAATAACTAAGATATATGTTTAAGAAGCCTAGATTATCTGGAAATATTAAACATGGAAGTATAAAACACTAAGGAGTAAATGTATTTGCCAACATTGAAAATCTTTCAGAAATCATGTTATCAGCTTCTTGTTAGCAATAACATAAAACTTAGTGCCAGCCAAGTGCTAACAAATAGTCTTTTATGCTGGCAGCACACTAATTCTTTGGTCTTAAAATTTTTTCCCTCTCATATGGCAATATTTTAGCAAGCTGTTGAGTTTTACTACTTCAGCTTTAGGAACTAAGCATCAGGAGCTCTGAGTAGCTTGGGATTTCCTTCTTTTAATTTTTGTGTGTCCCCTCAAAACATATGAACTGTTCCTACTCTTTAAACAAAATTAGTAAAAAAATTAGAAAACATTGGGCTAAATTTTTAAAAATATCAATTCAATAAAAGAACAACATCTCTGCAACTCTAGGATGTGGGAGTCAGATTTCCTTTGGAATTATTTTTCCAAAGCCCCAAATGCAATGAAAGAAGTACATCCATTTCCTGACTCTCCTCCATCCCAGAGGTTCCAGTGGGACCAGGGAAGGCCCTGCAAGGGAATGACTCCATGGTAAGTTATGAAACAGACACAAGAGATTTTAAGGCTAGCACAGGGTGGCGATGGAGCTGAGGGTGAGCCTGGCTCTGCAGACTGCTCAGCAGTTTCTAACACGTGCTCCTGCCCTAAGTGAGTGATGAGATCCCTCTATCCCATTTCCCGGTCTCTATCCTCTATAGTGCTGCCAAAACAATTTTTCTAAAAGCAAGTCTGTTCCAGCCGGGGTGGCTCAGTGGTTGAGTGTCGACCTATGACCCAGGAGGTCACGGTTTGATTCCTGGTTAGGGCACTGCCCAGGTTGCACGCTCGATCCCCAGTGGAGGGTATGCAGGAAGCAGCTGATCAATGATTCTCTCTCATCATTGATGCTTCTCTCTCCCTTCTGCTCTGAAATCAATAAAAATATATATTTTTAAAAATCTACACTAATAAAAGAGAAAAATGGTAATTGGCGTATGGCGATACCGTTTTCATTGGCTAATCAGGGCTATATGCAAATTAACTGCCAACTAAGATTGGCAGTTAACTGCCAACTAAGATTGGCAGTTAACTGCCAACTAAGATTGGCAGTTAACTGCCAACAAGATGGCGGCTAATTTGCATATGTAGGCACAATGCAGGGAGGCAAAAGGGAAAGCAGGAAGAAGCCCCCTGCCACTGACAGTGATCGGAAACCCAGGGGGGAGCTAAGAGCTGGGAGGCAGGGCAAAGGCGGCCCCAGGGCCGCCTTTGCCCTGCCCCCCAGCCATGATCAGAGAATCAGGCGCCTTTGCCGCCCTGGCCAGTGATAGCAGGAAGTAGGGGTGGAGCCAGCGATGGGAGCTGGGCACGGTCGAAGCTGGCAGTCCCAGGAGCTAGGGGTCCCTTGCCTGGGCCTAAAGCGAAGCCCACGATCGCGGCACCCCCGCTGCCACTGCGGGTCCCCGCTGCCCGGGCCGGACACCTCAGCCAGAGGCGTTAGGCCTGGGCAGAGGCAGAGCCTGCAACCTCGGGGAGCTGGGGGTCCCCTGCCCAGGCCTGACACCTCTGCCGGAGGCCTCAGGCCTGGTCAAGGGGCCGATCCGGTGATTGGTGATCGGAGGGTGATGAGGGTCAACTCCTCTGGCCGAGGCATCAGGCCTGGGTGGGGGGCGGAGCCGGGGATTGGGGGGATATGATGGTCCCCTTGCCCAGGCCTGAAGCCTGGGTCAGAGGCATCAGGCTTGGGCGGGGGGTGGAGCAAGCGATCAGAGGGAGATGGGGGTCCCCTGCCCAGGCATGACTCCTGGGCCAGAGGCCTCAGGCCTGGGAGGGGGCCAGAGCCAGTGATCGGGGGGAGATGGGGGTCCCCTGTCCAAGCCTGACACCTCTGGCGGAGGCGCCAGGCCTGGGCAAGGGGCCGATCAGGCGATCGGAGGGTGATGGGGGTCTACGCCTGAGGGCTCCCAGTATGTGAGAGGGGGCAGGCTGGGCTGAGGGACACTCACCCCCCCCATACACACACCCAGTGCATGAATTTCGTGCACTGGGCCCCTAGTAATAAAAAATAAAAGCAAGTCTTAACTATGTCACTTCCTGGTTTAAAACTCCTCCGTGGCTCCTCATTACCCACAGGAAACTTCCAAGCTCCTGAACATGGTGCACAACTGGTGCAGGCCCTCTTCTCTCCCTGACACATCTTCAACACTTCAGCAGTGCAAGTGTGCAGGCTGCCCCACAAATTCATCATGTATTTTAGGTCTTCAGGGCTTCTCACTGCTGTTTCCTCTGCCTAGAAAGTCTTTTCTCAGGAATAATTATTCAGGATGAACCTGGAATATGAACCAGGAGTAAATTATTCTCCTGAGTTCATGCTATGATGCACAAACCATTGCATGTACTAGGCAAGAGTGGCAAAAGAAAATTAAGAAAATATTCAAATCCACATGGATAGAAAATAATAAACATAATATATTTTGCATTTAAAGACTTAAAATTTATTATAAAAGTGGTACATATTTTATAGATATTTTAAAAATTGGTCTAAACAGTAAACAAGAAAATGCAAATTGCCTATAATTTCACCATTTGGAAGATCACTGGCAGCATTTTGGTGTTTGCAACAGTTTCTTCCTGTTACCTCTGGGTAAATATAATATATATGTATACTGTATGTATTCGTCTAGTTTTCCTAACACCATTTATGGAAAAGACTGACCTTTCCTAATTATATATTCCTATGTCCTTTGTCATAGATTAATTGACCATATATAAGCATGAGTTAATATCTGGGCTTTCTAGTATGTTCCATTGAGCTATTTGTCTCTTTTTGTACTAGTACCATACTGTTTTGATTGCTATAGCTTAGTATAGTTTTAAATCAGGAAGTGTCATACATTCAACGTTGTTGTTCTTCCTCAGGATTGGTTTGGTTATTCCAGGTCTTTTATGGTTCCATATAAATTTTAGGATTATTTGTTCTAGTTCTGTGAAAAAAGATATTTTGATAGGAATTGCATTAAATATATACATTGCTTTGGTATATATGGACATTTTAATAATATTAATTTTTCCAATTCATGAGCACAATATATCCTTCCATTTGTGTCATCGTCAGTTTCTTTCACCAATGTCTTATAGTTTCAGAGTACAGGTCTTTCACCGCCTTGGTTAAATTCATTCCTAGTATCTTATTATTTTTGATGCAGTTATAAATGGATGGTTTCTTAATTTCTCTTTCTGCTATTTCATTGTTAGTGTACAGAAATTCCACAGATTTCTGTATATAAAATTTTTACCTGCAAATTTACTGATTTTATTTATTAATTCTAATAGTTTTTCGTTGGGGTCTTTAGTGTTTCTCTTGATAGTATCATGTCATCTGCAAATAGTGATGGTTTTACATCTTCTTTTCCAATTTATATGCCTTTTATTTCTTTTTCTTGTCTGATTGCTATGGCTAGGAGTTCCAATACTGTGGTAAATAAAGGTGATGAGTGGGCATCCATTCTTGTTCCTGATCTTAAGGAGAAAGCTTTCAGCTTTTCACCATTGAGTATGATATACATTTTTCTTAAGATCACATGGGACAGTCACTAAATTATTTTGGAGCCATAAAGAATGTAAAAGTATAGAGGTCACAAAAAGTATGATCTCAAATCACAATAGAATTAAAGTAGAAATCAATAACAGATAGCTATCTTGGAAATATTCTCAAATATTTGGAAATTAACACACTTTTTAATAGTGCACGGGTTAAAGAATTCTCAAAAGAGAAATTTTAAAATATTTTGAATTAAATGAAAATGAAAATATGACATCAAATTATGTGGGAGGCAGCAAATGCAATGCTGAGGAGACAATTTCTAGCATTAAATGTCCATAGGAAAGACCTTAATTTAGCCATGTCTGCCTTTGTTAAATGAATGATTTTTATTTATAAAAATGATTATTTTTAATTTACTGAAAAATGTAGTGGTCTAGGACAGATGTTCCTGGGTTTACACCAGATTTCACAGGTTCAACTTTGATCAAGTATTAAAGTACATAATAAAAATTTCAAAATTTAGTCTATCTTTTGCCATAAGTGCAAATACAAAACATTTATATGCAAATAGCTACTTTGAAATGAGAACATAAGTTAGATAATAGCCATAATAATTTTTGATCTTACAATCCCTTTGCACTCTTAAAACTTATAATCCCAAAGAAATTGTATTTATATGAGTTATAATGATTAATATCTACCATATTAATAATAAATTTAAAAATAATTATTTATTAATGTATTATTCAATAACAATTATAAACCCACAACATGTTAATGTAATAAACATATTTTAATGCCAAGTAACTCTATTTTCAAAACCAAAAACATTTAAAGAGAAGTGATGTTTTTAATTTTACAAATCTCTTCAATATCTTAATACAAAATAACTAGATTCTCATATGTTTCTGCATTCAATCTGTTGTTGTATATTGTGAAGTATAAAGAAAATCCAGCCTCATATAGCTATGTAGTTGGAAAAGGGAGGAGTACTTTAATGGCTTTTTTTGGATAATTGTGATTTTCCTTTGATACTACTCCAAAACTCAACAAGTGTCCGTTTCTTAAAGGAGACAGAGTGGGATCTGTCAGTGGAATCGAAAGCCCTGTCAATGAACTTCCCTGCCCTTTATACCAAGCAGTTAAAATCAGTTTCTCTATCTTGCACTTCAGATGGATCTTTTCCTCGTGGCTGATTTTGTATTGGTCATTTGGAAAATGTCGCTTCACTGAGTTATACAGATTTTCCAAATGTTGACACATTTCATAATACAGTATCCACAAATCACGTTCATTAATATCACACCAGTCTCATTAGAAAAGCCCATAAGTATTGTACAATATTGGGAAGCTGTCAGGCTCACAGTGGCAGATACAAATTTTCCAAAATTCTAACTTTTGCTTGATAGTTCAAATTTTATTGTTGGCAACAAATACTGTCAGTTGTCTTTCTTAAAGTGACAAGCTCACTTTGTTCATTTTTGACAAAATCTCTGCCAAATACCCAAATCTGAACAAGTTATTCTTTCAGCAAAAACAAAATGGCATTCTATGAAAATAAAACAAAGAACAGCTACTCTAGCTCTCCACTCAATCTGCACAGACACATACCATACTCAGCATGCAGCAACAGTGCTTTACATACACTCCCCATTTTGTCACACTGAAAAGAAGTATATTCAAGGGTTGAGATCTAATAAAGCAATTTTCACTCTGCCCTGGCCAGTGTGGCTCTGTTGGTTGTAATTTCGTCCCATGCACCAAAAGTTTGCAGGTTTTATTCCTGGTCAGGACACATACCCAGGTTGTAGGTTTGATTTGGGGTGCATGTGGGAGGCAACCAATTGATGTTTCTCTCTTACATCAGTGTTTCTCCTTCTCTCTCTCTTTAAAAATAAATAAAAATTTTTAAAAATAATAATTTTCACTCCGTTAAAGACATTCTTAAATGACACCAGTCCTTTTCTTTTCTTTCTTTTTTTTTTCTGTGAGTGTGTTGTGATAAAAAATACAACTATTAGTAGTTTGGTGTCACTGCCACATTTACCCACTATTGCTTTTGTATCAACAGCACAGTAAAAAAGGCAGACAATGTCTTCTTTTTTATGAAAATAGTTTTGAAGCCATAGACCTCTGGAAGGGGACCCCTCAGACTTTGAAATTTGCTGTGTAGGGAGATATATGACAAAAATAAAGAGGCCTTTGTCATTCATGGTCAAATAACGCCGTGCCTGCTGCATCTGCCACCATCCTAAGGATATTATAATCTTCTGAGGTAGCATCTATAGGCATGGTAGAATGAAAAGGCTAAATATGAAGTAACTGTAATACATGAACTTGGGAGAGTCTAATTTTATTGGAGAGAAATTGTGAGTATAATATTTAAACATCCTAGGATTCAGGTCACTATCCAGTATGGTGATTTTACAGGCGACTATTCTAGAAGGTGGCAGCAGGTAATAATAATGGTAACTATTGTGGATTGATGGAGATGGTGGGGCAAGTAAACTGCTTCTCAGGGGAAATGTGGGGAAGATCAACTAGCAATGGAGCTGAGGCCAGCACAGGGCCTGCCATCCCTGAGCACACACAGAACCAGCAGTGAATGAAATGTTGGGCACAACTTCACTTTGGTGAAAAAGGAGGTGAGCACATCTGAGTTGACATGACAGTATTAAGATATGGCTCGCTCAGATATCTGTGGTTTTGGGTATCACCTTGTTTTGCTCTTACAGTCATGTAGCTGCATCTGTAAGAAATGTAACCTCTGCTCAGGAAGTAGTGTGTTAAAGGCCAGTGAAAGACATCCATGCATTCGGGATGTCTGAGGAGTCCATTAGCACAGAAAGTGATACCCATCTATACCTAGAGCAAAGGCCTTTTCTTATTAACAAATGCAGTTGAGGGGATATTAACCAATCCCACAGCCTCCTGCAGTCAACTGCTTTAATCCTCCTCCTTAGTTTTATGGGGGGGAATTCTTCCGGGGACTGAAGTAAAAGCAGAAGTGGATGTAAACAAAATTAAAAAGTCAGGTTTTCAGGCTGTAACTGTAATAAGCTTTCAGCTGAAATGAAATGTAATTAGCAAGCACGATAATGCAGTTTGCTCCATTTAGCTCTTCAGTGGTTTATAAACAAATTCTGCCGGTTAACTTGTAAAACAGATGCATCCACTACACTCTGGCTAAGCACGTTAGAGAAGACAGCCTCTCGCAGGTGCAAGGAATACAACAGGATGATTCACTTATCCATTTACCAGTCGGGAATGTTGGCAACAAAGAACATGCACCATTTTAAAATGCTCCCCAGTAAAGAAGGTTAAGGAATATTTCCTCTGAGAGATCATGAAAGGAAGGTGGGGGAGCAGCACACCAAATCCTCAAAGTAAACATTTGTCTCTTGGTTCAGGTACAATAAATTAGGGAGTTAGCACATTGAAGGGCAAAACATCGTCACCACTATTTTGCAGGAAAAAAATCAAGAAATATTAAGAGACTGAGGATTTTCCCCTTTGATACACCAGAAGACCAGCTAGAAGATGTGGCTGGCCTAAAAGAAAAACTTGTTTGTCTTTGTTTTGCCAAGTCCCCTAAAAAATTAGGTCAAATTCTAACTCTTCCAACTCCTCCAACTTCCACCAACTCTCATTCTCACTTTCTTCTCTGAAATTACTATCCTTACGGCCCTTAACCTGTTTCCCCTGTGCTACTTGTGGGCATGTTCATCTCCCTAGCACAGTGGTGGGCAAACTCATTTCGTCAACAGAGCCAAATATCAACAGTACAACAATTGAAATTTCTTTTGAGAGCCAAATTTTTTAAACTTAAACTATATATGTAGGTACATTGTTATTAACTTAATTAGGGTACTCCTAAGGCTTAGGAAGAGCCACACTCAAGGGTCCAAAGAGCTGCATGTGGCTCTCGAGCCGCAATTTGCCAACCACTGCCCTAACAGAATGGTGCAGAAACCATTACTTATATCTCTTGGTGTTCTTACTAGCTAGCACCATGGTCTATGATAGAGAATTCAAATATACAGTGATGAAGAGATAAGAGAAGGGAGTATGTTTGTATCTGAAGGATTGAGTCATAGACATAGGAACTGATTTTTGACAGAGTGGACTTCTTTACCAAAATTTCGCAACAAAACAGACATTATAAATGCAGATCATATCTCTTTGTCTCAGTGGATTTAGCCTTCATAATGGCTGTAAAACAGCAAGTACTAAATAATAATTATGCTTTATTTATGTGAAAGCCTTCAACTAAACACCCTTAGAAAAACACCCTTACAAGAGAAAATATGGCACCCTAGGATGTCAACCTAAAAATAGTTCATCAGAAATAAATATTATTAAAATAATTTATATTAGCTCTGTCCTATGAAACATCTATATCAAAATATACAGCCTTAGACTTGTAACATCTAATGTTGGATGTGTCTTATCTTCTAACACTTGGTGCCTATCTTGAAGGTGGTCAGGTCCATCTCTTTTATAAGTCACTAATGTACAAATCTATAAATGTTAAGTCTACTTTCCCCAGCCAACAAAACAAGCACAAATACTTTTGACCAGGTCCTTATTCATTACATTTACTCAATGAATATGCATTGAGCATCAACTATGTGCTTGCTCCAGTGTTAGAAATTTAGAACATAGAAGTGAACCAAACAAGAAAAAAGTACCTCTTGCCCTCATAGTGTTCCTATTTTATTGAGGAAGACAAACAATGAACAGACACTGGAAAAATAGGACGGGGTAAGAGAGGAATGGGAGGAGAGGGGCTAGGGTGGGGTGTTCAATTTTAGTGGGGGTGCTCAAGAGAGCAAGATAATGACAGTTACACCAACACTTGAAGGAGGAGGAAGTTAGCCATGAAAATAGCTTCCTCAATCTTCTAACAGTATTTTAAATTTTACATTTGGTTCAGGCATTGAGTCTATGCAGTTGGGCTCATTTAGCACACACATCTCACATTCTCAACTTATTTTATTCATTTATTTAACAAACTAGAGGCCTGGTGCATGAAATTCATGCACAGGTACGGTCCCTAGGCCTGGCCAGTGATCAGGGCCAATCAGGGTCTTCTGGCTGCTGGCTGGGGCCTTCCTTTGTTCTGCGCCACCTCCTGGTGGTCAGCTCATGTCATAGCGAGCAATCGAACTCCCAGTCTCCAGGTCGAACTCCTGAGGGGACACTTTTCATATTGGCCTTTTATATACAGAGATATTTATTGATTACATAGGGTGTGCCACACACTGCCAGGCTTTATGGATATATTAACATAGTCCCTGTATCAAGGAGCTCAAAACCAAAAGGGTGAGATAGACAAGTGGGTAAATAACTTACAGTGCTACATGAGAGACCTAAGCAGAGACCATGAGGTCCAGAGAAAGGGGAGATTAATTTCCCAAAAGAATTCAGGAAATCTTCACAGAGGAGACGATGGCATTTCAATTAGGTCTCTAAAAACACTTATAAAAATCCAAGGTGATAAAAATATTGGAAATTAACTAGTACCTTTATTCTAATAGACATAGAAGGTATATAGGATTACCATTCATAATATTTCCTAGAAATTCTGAAATGTCTGGATTCTTACCATATTAACTATCAGTAACAACAGGGTAAATGTAAAATTTCTTTAACACTGAGCATCTTCATGTTCTGATCCTTGTCATGGATTCTTATTTCAACTCTCAGGCAGTTTTCTTTCAAAGATTGATAGACATATGAACAATTATTGTGCATTTTCAAGCAAAGCCATTAGACTGGATCTCACACAAAGAAACTTCACTTAATATTTTTCCTAACAGAGGATACATTGTCATATATGTATTCCATATTTATAATTTTAAAGTGCTTTCATGTTGTATTATTAGGCCATCTTTTTATCCCTTATGACTACTTTACACACAATATCTCCAGTGTGTCTTTTAGCTCCAAGATAATAAAGTCTCTCCAAGATAGGTTTTTTCTCTACCCTCATAGCTAAGGTTTATGATGCACATTATAGATCCAGAGTATAGCAACAGTTTTGCTTATTGTGGGCATCTAGACAGGTGCTTAAGAACAATCCATGTGTTCCTTTTCCCTTCAGTCTATGATTCTGTATTCTTTAAGACTCAGCTCAACTTAGCGGAACTAGGAATCTTTTTAGATTGTTCTCTAAATTTCACCTCTTTGCATCTGCTCTTTCCCAGTGACTGTCCCATCTCAGCTTTTTTGAGTCTACCCCTAGGTATGCTACTGGGCCTATAATAGACCAATATTCCTCCAGCTCCATCAGGAGTTTGAGTGGAATTCAAGAGGATGACATCTGCTTAGGAATGCTTCATTGAATTTTTTTTTCTGGCCTTTGGCCACTGGAGAAAGCGGGTCACTGGAAATAAGGGATCACTGTATTTTTTTGTACTCATTAGGACCCTCATACTCCCAAGCCACCTCCTGGGGTTTGTTTGTTCTCCTCTTTGTTCTCACCAGGCCCCAAGAACATGCTCCTGTCTCCCTACCATGATCCTGAACAGATGTATGAAACCACCCCCTGGGATCACAGCACTCATTCTAACTCCGTCCAGTAATCTTAGGCCTGGTCTCAGTTCCCAGGTTTCCTGGATAAGACCGTGGTGGTACCGTAGCTGTAATGGATGTGGACAAGCTCTGCTACTATCTGGGCACTGTGTTATACTGTAGCCTACCCTGACCCTGACCAGACAGCAACTCTTTCCCCATGTTCTCTTAAGTTCTTTTAATTCCCTCCCTGCTGTCTTCCTTCCACCACCATCTGCCACTACACCCCTCCCCTGTCCCTCCCCTTCCCTCCTAGTGTCTCTCAGTCCAGACAAGTTAAGGAGGAGCCTTGCCTTGCAAGGCTGCCTGTACTTGGCATTAGATGCCAACCCCACCAAGATCTCAGTCTTTTCTCATCGCCATGCTGCATTGTAAACATCAGCTAGAGCCATGAAGAGCAGCCACGCTAGAACCAACTCTAAAACAAGTCAAATCTTGGTGTCCGTAGATATCCATGAATATTCATTGAGAGTTTTGCTTTAGTAAAGTAATGTCTTTGGCAAAGGAGGGAGCAGAACAGCAATTTTTGTGCCAGGGTGTAGGGATCCCTAGAGCTCCTCCGTAGCAATTCAGAATGCATTCGTATCAGTGAAAGCTCTTCCTGTACACATCACCAAGGACATTTTTAAACCCAAGGGTGTATTTGTTTTTAGAAGAAGATCACAGTTACTGCACATGAAAAACATTTTATTCGTACCTCCCCAAGATGGGGGAAGTTAGTGTAAAGCACCCGGAAAACTGTTTCTGTAAAGTGATGGTCCTATTTAGAAATGCTACCTTTTTGTGCTTAAAATAATTCTAAGTGGAAACCCTTTTTCATGGAACTGCAATTTCGTTTGCCAAGAACTGAAGCCATGTAAATTCTTTCCTAATGCAAAGAATTTTAGCATACTTATGATTATTAAAATGTCAAATTATTTGGCATTTTATGAGTTAGGGAGTGAATATTGGTTTTTCTTAACCTGAGATGGAAATTGAAAGAGAATTGTCTTTATAATGTGCAAAATTACTCTGTGACTGTGATCCACCAAATAATTACACAACTGTGCTATCTGGAGAAGTAGCCCCTACAATAGACTACTGTTTGAAATTCAAGGAGGCCTTCCTGGTAGGGATGAAAGTGGATTTGAAATTGGCATTTGTTTGCTTTACAAATTAATATTTTTAATTAAAAAATTTTCCTCTATGCAGTATTTCATCCTTTTTTTTTTTTTTTCTAGAAAAGAATTTTTGTGGGGAAGGGATATTGGTAAGCCACCATATGCTGATGACTTTTGTGCAACATTAGCAGTCTCTGGGGCATAAAGTCTCTTTGGAGTAAAAAGGTGATTGTATCATAGGAGAGGAGGGCAGTTATCTAATGGCTGTCCAACACATTCATTGTTTCCTCCAAACCAGCGTGAGTTGCAGAATAGACCATCTTGGTAATAGATATTTCATTTTCATTTGTGTTATTTTGAGATAGATACTGGATAAGGTACATTAAATTTCTTCAGCTTGGGAATATATATATTAGAAAAAATTTCCAAGTTTGTCAACATATTTCAGGGTGTGGTGCAGAAAATCATGGTGGCAGGATGCTGTGGTGGAGTGGCATGAGAAGGCCTCTCTCTTTCTCTCCCTTCCTCCCCACACACTCTAGCAGCGCTCCTCAGCATCTCATGTGCATACAGATCAGCTGGGGATGTTGATGAAGTGCAGATTCTGATTAAGTAGGTCTGGGATGGGTTTGAAAGTCTGCATTTCTAACAAGCTCCAGGTGATGCCTCTGCTGCTGTTCTAGGGACCACACTTTGAGTAGTAAGGCCTAAGAGACTAAATTGTTTTACCCTAGTGTTAGGGTAAATTTTGCTCATTTCAGTTGTCTTCTCAAATTTGTCCAAAATTATTGGGCAAATAAGCATATATACAATTGGTGGTTGATTTTTTAATAACATGGGGTCAGTCTGACTGCACAAAACTCCTCTATCTATACCAGGAATTGTCCCTGAGGGGTAAAGAGCTGTTGTGATTCCATTGGATTTAATCCTGGGAGTCTGAATTTTGCAAATCATTTAAGCGCAGGGGAACTACCTGGGAAGGAGCTGACATGACATCATGAACCATACTTACTTCTATTGTGAGAATTATTGGCAAAAGCAAAAGGAAATCGAAAATTCTTTGTAGGTTTTAATGATTTCCAAAGAGTAATAAACAAAAATAACTCAAAACATGCCATTTGGACAAATGAGGTTTGCTTTCTAAGAATGGGACTCAGGAGCCAGTTAAGCAGTGTGTAACTGAGAGAGAACAGCCCGCACATTCTGCTATCCCATGAAAAGCAAAATTTACAGAGTCATGGTAATAATAACAATGATAACGATGTGAATTAATAAACACACCAGTGAAACCACCGTTCAAATACATGTTGGGTAATTTAATTATCCTTGGCTGCACTTTCTCTGTCAATCCCAAACTTACGGGGATTGAATTGTTAAGTACATTTTTCACTCTGTGATTCTGAGAAGTTTATTTTTACCTGGCAAATTATTTTAAACGTGAGACAAAGCAGGGCTGCGGTGGTGAAATCACATAGGAAGTCTGCGTTCCTGCTTCCCCAGCCTGGGCTCTGGCTGCTCCGGGCCCCGTGCACAAAAAGCTGGTGTGAATTTCAGATCCCGGGTCTGCTCTAAATCTCGGGAACCAGAGAAATTAGAAGTGACACCATTTACCCAGGGGCCTCTGCCGAGGAGTATTTTTTTTGGAACTTTTACATCAGTCTCAGAACTCACTGGCTTCATTAAGTCACGTGGGTCATTGTGTTAGGAAGGAAGGAAAGAACATGTTATTAGCTAGGGATTTTTTTCCTTTGCCCTTCACCACCCTCCTTACTCATTTCATTTCATGGCATAAGGTATTTTCCTCCCCAGCCAAAGTATAGATTATATCTGTTGTCTCAAGATTCTCTATGCGGCAACCTTTCTTAGTGAATGCTCTAAAGCAGTGGTTCTCAACCTTGGCTGCACATTAGAATCACCTGGGAATCTTTTTAAAATCCTGATTTCTGGGCCTCATCCTCCAGAAATTCTGTTTCTTTGTTACTAATGTTGTGGCCCCACCCCATAACAAAGAAACAGAATTTCCAGAGGATAAGGCCCAGAAATCAGGATTTTTAAAAAGATTCCCAGGTGATTCTAATGTGCAGCCAAGGTTGAGAACCACTGCTCTAAAGAATTCTATTTCTTCGTGTGTCCATGATTTTGGAAGCAAACTCCATGCAACCAGTTTAGAGATGGTTCTATGGGTCATTATTAAACTTCCCTACCGATATAGTCCTTTTCTTCTCTTACCCACATCTTTTCTTTTTCTTTTTCTTTCTTTCCCTTTAAAACTTACGTTTTCAGAGCAAGGGAGGAAATCAGGACAAATCACGTGTGTGTTTAGGAGGAGGGTTGTTGTTGAAACTGATATGTCTAGTCGATAACAAAAACTGTCCTAGCCTTGAGTGGAACACAAGCCCCCAGGGCTGGGAAGAACAAAGCCATCCTTAGAGACAGTGGGGAGGAGTGGGGGGGGGGGGGCGGTCACGCTCAGCCTCTCATCCCTGTGGCACCAGCCAGAGCCCACAAACCATTTTATCATCCTCTGGCCCTAGGACAGTGATGGCGAACCTATGACACGCATGTCAGAGGTGACATGCGAACTCATTTTTTTGGTTGATTTTTCTGTTAAATGGCATTTAAATATATAAAATAAATATCAAAAATATGTCTTTGTTTTACTGTGGTTGCAAATATCAAAAAATTTCTATATGTGACACGGCACCAGAGTTAAGTTAGGGTTTTTCAAAATGCTGACACGTCGAGCTCAAAAGGTTCGCCATCACTGCCCTAGGAGATCAAGGAAGGTGCTGTTCGGAAAGATCCCTTCAGGACTGAGTTACATATTCCAGTCTTTTGTTTGTCCTAGTGGCTTGCCCCTGCCTTTACCTGGATACTCAGCATAGTCTGAGTCCAAGGAAGTTTCTGGGCCCCATTTTCCCTCTTTTTGGGTTGGTTTGGGTGGAGGCCTTCCTTGCATATTCCCTGACCTGCTCTGGATGTCCCTCTTCCCTGTGTGAATGTGGCTCTTTTGGGAATAAAAAGAGATCTCTTTCTCTTTTCAATGAGGACCCAGTTCACCTCCAGGTCAAATGCACCTTTGACTATTGTTTTCAGAAAGGCCCCAGAGGGCTTGTGAAAACTTTGCCTACTCTCTGTATTTTGGACACTATGGGGGGCTGGGGGGGGGGGGGGGGGAGTTTTAGGCCGAGGGAAGTAATTATGAGCGAGAGATATTTTATTATTGCCAAAATTAATATGAATGTCTGAAAAATATACTTCACCTAAATATGTTGTGGTTAATGATATTATTTCTTAAATTGCCAGTAATAAAATGTCCATCTAAAAAATAATACAAGTCTGAGGAAAGGTTGGGGGCAGTGGAAATGTGTATGGGGTTTCTTTCTGGAGTGACTGATGAAAGTTATAAAAATTGATTGAGGTGATGGTTGCACAATTCTGTGAAAATACTAAAACATATTTAATGGTGTACTTTATAGGATCACCTAGCGAGCTTTTACAATTTACTCAAGTTCAAATGAAACAAAATGGGGGTGGGAAAGAACCCATCAGTTTAAGGTAAATATCCTCCTCTTTTTTAAAAACTTGAGTTGAGTGTTCAACTTAAATGATTCTAAAATCCTAACAATGTAAAAAGTCTTAGTTGACGCCTTCTATCCATCCACCTTGCCCCTGACCCCACGCACACAGAGGCAACAACTTTGATTGTTTTTTGTGTATCTTTCAAGTGCATTTTCCTATAAACCAGTGGTTCCCAAACAAGTGTGCATCAGGGTCACCTGGAGGCCTTGCGAAAATACAGATAGCTGGGCCCCACCCCTAGGGCTTCTGACTCAGTAGGTGAGGGATGAGGCTGAGACGCATATTTCTAACATGTTGTAAGGTGATGCTGTTGCTTCTGGCCCAAAGAACCACTAGTACAAAACAAAAGACAAGGAGACACCACTGATGGGAATAAGAATGGAGGGTAGGGGAACTAGTAAATTAAACAAGATCCTGCAGTTGGTAGGGAGGGTTTAGAGAAGCAATGGGCATAAGGTGATTAAGGAAGATGTGTCTTCATTAGACAACCTAGTGAAGGAATGCAAGACTCAAGATATCGTGAGACTTGAGGCTGGAGAGAACATCCCATCATCTACTAGTATTCTGCGCTATCCGATATGGCAGCCACTAGCCCACTTGTGGTTATTGAGCATTTGAAATGTGGCCAATGTGACTCAGGAAACATCTTTTTAAATTTTATTTAGTTTTAATTAATTGAAATCGAAAACAAAAAGCTGGTACTTGATTTAGTGAATGGAAAATTTTTAAGTATGGAACAACTTGGCATGTGAATCTATTGGAAGTGTAGCTATGAAGCTCTCACTGAAGCAAAGCAGTAGATGGTTGACAGAGATACAATGACAGCATGTCAAGGGATTCTACCTGGGAAACAAGAGCATTACTTAATTTAATATGCAGGGTGGTAAGATGCAGGGTGGACTCATGATAAAGAAGAATGGTGCAAGCATCTCAGTGTCATGCACATGGCATCTTTTTGTACAAGGCACTGTGCTCAACTCTGCAGAAGTCCCGGGATGGAGTGCCAAAAGTGCAATGTAGAAATATGAGATAAAAATGGAGAGGCAGGAAGGAGAGCGGTGAACCTCAATTTCCTGGTCCTCAGACCAGCGCCCAATAGTTGATGTGATTGTTATATTGTTAGAGCAAACTAAAAATCTAAGAACCCAGAGAGCCGGATAAAAGAAGTTACCATCCTACATAAGGACAGCAGTTTGAACCCTGTGGCTGATATTTTAATCCCTCAGTTCCCAGAGGTCAGTGCTTTATGTGCCGGGAATGGATCAGTTACGCAAATATAATGGTAATGTGGAGCATGTGCTTGGAGCCATGTGTCAGTCCGTGCCACACTGGATGTCCCAGAGACCGCACGTGACATATGCCAGCACATCCGCAATGCTAACAGTGACTTCCTCCTTACTGAACATAGCCTTTCAAGGATAATTAACAATTTGGTGAAATTGAGTTTGGAAAGAGGGGAAACACAAAGACAAAATTTTATTTACTCTTTTCCTTCTCTCTCCCTAAGATCTGTTTCCCTCTGTGCTCCTTGCAGTTCAAGTTCATTCTGTAAACAATCGACTCTTATTTTACTCTCGAATTTGGGGGTAACGTTTTAATTTTAAGGCCTTCTGTGATTCCCCTATCTACGTTTGCATAGCCTGGACCATCTGCAGGAAAATGCAGCCTCGTGGATTGAGAGTGGGGCTCTGGAAAGAGCGTGGCCACACTTGGGCAGTGCAATGGAAAAACTGTGTTGGCCCAGAGAGGCCTCCATTTGGGGCTGCACATTCAGATATTTGGAGCCAAATCCTCATTCCATGTGACTCCAGGGGAGCTTTGGTCAGTGTGTAATTCAGTGTGGGTTGGGCAAAGAAAAGACAGAAGACGACGAAACTGCCAAGTTTGAGGCCTATTACGCAGTTGTGACCTGACCTAGAATACGGTGCCGAGTTGTGTGTGGGTAACTCAACCATAAAAAGGCAGCTGTGGTCTTATTAGTCGTGAACTTGAGATCATGTTAGTTGAAGACGAATTGCCCCTCAATGATGGATCTGGTATTTGGAGGAAATGCTGTTCTCTCTGCTTCTCCCGAATGGAGACACTAACCAGACCCTCGTCCCACACCCAGCACCTTATTTGTGGTGTGGCTCGTCCCAGGGCCTGCTGGGAGTGATGACCTTGGACTGACAGTTCCCCTTTCAGTAGCAAACTTATGTTTTTCATCTTAACTTGATATGCCAGAGGCACTGAATAACAACCTATATCCTTCCACACACCACATGTCTGTGCCAGGTTTAAGCTGATAAAAGCCGGAGGGAGTGTTTTCTGAGTGGTCTGACTGAGGCTGGAAATGGGGATATTCAATCAGAGACAGAAAGCCCCCCCTTTTCTGCCCTTAGGCCCCCTTGAAGAAAATCATAGAGATGCTCTGTGAGCTTGGACTCAAAGTAGCTTAAAATTTCAAACCAAGGGAAATGTCCCTCCCCTTTCTTTGTGAGGTTTCTGCAGCAAAATGACCTGTTTGCTGGAGAGATTAGATTTGCCAGCTTCAGCATTGCATGGGAAGATCTGACCTTGAGAATTACGGTGCTGTCAGGAAAATCAGCAGCGAAGAAAAGCCAGCTGAAGTTACCAGGCCATGCTCACATCTGTTAAGAACCCAGAAGAGGCAAGCAGGGGCAAAGGAGAGCCCAGCCTACCAGTTTCTGACTTCTCCAGAGTCACAGAAAAATCAATATCTGAGAGCAGACGTGAAGGACTCTCCCTAAACATGGCACCCTTTTATTTCTGTTTCAGAAGAGAAAGAGGTAGAGAGTGGGTTGCCTTCCTACACTCCTTCCTAACCGACACATGGATGCTAGGTTTTCTTCTGATCCTTCTTCCTACCCTTCAGCCATTCCGGTCTTTGTGGGGGAGATTGGAGAGTAAACCAGCAGGACTGAGGTTCCTTTTGTCCTGAGAATGCAGATTATTTCCAGATGTGGAATCAAAGGTTATATCAGGTATTTGATGAGACTGAAAGCCTTGGGAATACTATCTTCTGTTGAGATAGCATTTGATTGCTTACAGAGCAGTGGCCCCTGTTACTTCATTTGATTCTCACGAAAGCCTGATGCAGTAGATTGGCCCGGTGCTGTTATTTCCCAATTCTACAGATGAAGAAATGGAGCGCCCAGCTGGTTCTGTAACTAGCTAGAAACCCTGGAAGTACGTGGCAGAGCAGGTGTGGTCTGGAGATCTTGTCATTCCACCCAGTCACCTGCCAAAGTCTTATCTCAGGCTGCAAAATAATAAGAGATGATGAGTGACTCATGGCATCCTCTGGTGTCATGCATTCATCTGTGACCCCTGCTTCCCCTGGGGTTCCCTCAACTGGGGTAATAATAACATCTTCCTTCTGGCTACCTAAAGCCTCACCCCCAGCAATCCATCAAAATCCTTTCTAGCGGGATCTTCTTGGCAGACCATATTGGACTGGAGTTGACTTCACTTTCCATGTGATAGAAGCCAAACTGCTAATTAAGAAGTTGACCAAGAGATCTCTTCTTCTGCACCTGTCTCCTTTCCTTGCAGGTACACACTGTCAGGTGATGCTTTTCACTACCAGCTATTAAATAACCTTGCTCTCTTTAGTCTCTGCGTGTGATCTAAACCTGGAAATAACCGTCCATTACCTGGGTGGATAAGTGTACATCTGTACATACCTTTACTTTTTTGGCTAGCTTAGGGAGGCTTGGGGGATCCTTCGGAAACAGTCTGTTTTAAACATGGAAAACTTTCATAATCACAGATATGCAAGGGGCTTGTACTGATGGTTTTCTCTGCCTCCACATACCCAATTGGCTCTCCCCCCCTTACCTCCTTCTTGTCTTCACTCCAGTGACCCCTTTCACCCCAACACCAGCCTATTTAGAAATCTCAACCCACCCACCCCTACCCTATATCGATCCCACTTACCTTGCTATACCCTTTCTTTTTCCATAGCATGTATCACCTTCTAAAATACACCTTCTAAAAATAAGTAAAATATAATTTACTTATTTAGTGTGTCTTTAATTTATTGTCTGTCTCTTGCCAGAATCAAGTTCTAAGAGGGAGGGAAGTTGGGTTTTTTTTGCTCATTGTTTACCCAGACGGGTAAAGCAGTACCTGGCACATAGTAAGTGCTCAAAAAGTTTTTATTGAAACGAATTTCCTTCCTCTGTACATCTTATCTCCCTTCTTCAGCTTTCAAGATTGTTCACATGAGCCCTAACTGGTTTGGCTCAGTGGATAGAGTGTCGGCCTGCAGACTGAAGGGTCCCAAGTTAGATTCCGGTCAAGGGCATGTACCCTGGTTGCGGGCACATCCCCAGTAGGGGGTGTGCAGGAGGCAGCCGATTGATGTTTTTCTCTCATCGATGTTTCTAACTTTCTAGTCCTCTCACTTCCTCTCTGTAAAAAATCAATAAAATATATTTTTTAAAAAAAGATTGTTCACATGAAAGCCTTCATTAGTCACTAGTTTCTTTACACCAAATATTCATATGAGTATTATCGATCATGCCTATGAATGACAGTGCCGTTGGGGCTGAAAGGGTCATTTATGAGGAGCATCAAATGACCGGAATGTATTTCAGTTCTGCAGATATAGGTGTTTCTCATTCAGCCACATTTGCTTAGGCCTTGGAAAAACTGCTGTGGGGCCCCAAATCACATGATAGCAAGAATTATTCTTTCCAGAGCATAAAAAACTAAGTGCCAGTTTTCATATCTTGATAAACTATCATGTGCTTTACCTCCTCCATCCTTCATGACCCTTCTCCCTCTTCTCTACTTTCTTTCACAATAATTGCCAGCACATGTGTGTTACAAGGATTGCCAGTGTAGGTCAGTGGATATTAGTGGTAAACATACGAAAAAGCAAGCTATCCGACGTTTGTTACCATAAAGACAGAATGCTATGGATGGAGGCATGTGGACGATGGAGACACATACACCATTTGGGCCATTGTCTCTATTCCTTGTAAACTTTTTTCCTACTAAATGAAACTAGTAGGATCTTGGTTGTGTCTGACTGGCAGCAGTGATATCCCAACTCCAATAACCAGAGAAATGGACAGTGGCCCAGATATTCACACTGGGGTTTACTTGGTTGTATTGACAACTGACACAGACGCAGTGGCATTGACTGTCAACATTAACTCTTTTGTTCTTGACTTAATGTACTCATCACTCTTTCTCATTTTTTAAAATGTATCTTTATTGTTGAAAGTATTACAGATGTCCCCTTTTCCTCTCCATTGACTCCTTCCACCCTGTACCCATTGCCCCCTATTCAGGCCTTCCCCACATTATTGTCTGTGTCCATGGGTTACGCATATGCATATAAATTCTTTGGTTAATCTCGCCCCGCCCACCCACCCACCTACCCCAGCCTTCCCTCTGAGATTCATAAGTCTATTCTTTGTCTCTGGATCTATTTTGTTCATCAATTGATTTTGTTCATTAGATCCTACATATGGTTGAAATTATGTGATACTTGTCTTTCTCTGACTGGCTTATTTCTCCAGGTCCTCCATGCTGTCTCAAAGGGTAAGAAATCCTTCGATCTGGAAATTGGGTTTCTGGATTGTCTTTACTACCTGATTAGTGCCATGGGTGAATTGTGTTCCCCCTGAAACCTGTTGTCACAGTACCTGTGCTCCTCACTCCATACTAACTTCTTCCCCTGCCTTCTATGTTTCCATTAATGGCTCCTTTGTGAGACAGTATCAATATCTGGTACCTTCTTCCACTCACTCTCCTGTCCTTTCCCGTCACCAGCTACCCTTCCCATTGAGTGTTAACAGCTCATTTATGCCTTTTTGCTAGAAAATTCTTGATCACAAACCCATGAGTGTACAAGACACAAGAATTTTTATCAATAATTATGGGGGAGTTTGGAGCATCTGCACTTCTCCTAAGGGTCTCAGGTCAAGAAATAATACATGCATCTCAGCTCCTTGGAAAGCTTTACTCAAGCCTGTTTCCCTTTTCTCACTAATCCCTCATAATGCCCCAGTTTCATAATGTGATTTAGTGAAATTAAACCTGAACAGCCCCAAATTATATAATTAATTACATTTGGCTTCAATTACATTGACTAATTGATCCAAGCCTGCTCCAGGCTACCTGCAGCCTGAGGTGGAATGAGGCAGGTGGTGAGGGCTCATTAGCTTAGTAGTTCATGTGTGCTGCTAATTTGATTTTTAAAATTGTTATAAATCTCAGATGGATCATACCATAAGTCAGGTGCATCTCTCTTGTTCTAAACACTCCATGTTCCATAGGTTTTTGGGATCCCTCATCAAGAAGCCCTCATCATTTCTCACCTGGACCATAGCCCCTACAGTCAGGTCCTTCCTACTCTAAGCATTCCACCAAAGTCCCATTCATTTTCCTGACACAGAACACCAATCAGTGGGGATCCTGACCTGGGACTAAGGAGAGGGAGCAGTTGTGGGTGCAGGAGGAAGGATTGTGTGCCCCCCTGAGCATAACCTCCAAAAGCTGTGGCTTTTCAACAATGTATAAGGAAATATGTGGATGAGATGACTATTGAGAACTTAATGACTCTGAGGATATGACACTGAAGCCAAGTTCCTCAGAGTGTCTTCCCAGGAGCAGCAGCACCTGGTAGTTTTCTGGGAACAGAGAATTGCAGGACTCATCCAAGTCTATTGAATCAGAGTCTGAATTTTAACAGGATTCTTGGGTGATCTGTAAGCATTTAAATTTTTTTTGAGAGTCCCTGTTCTAAAAGAAGTTTTATGAAAGCAAGGGTTCGTCTGTCCATGTGTGATTCTCGTGTTAGTGGTCAGACTGTGAGAGCCAGAGAGAAAGCAATGAAAAAGAGTAATGTCCATTATATGCACTTACTTTCCATGTCACCATCCATTTACAACCCCTCTTCCAGGTTTGCTCCCTGATGCAAAAACTTGGCTATACTTCTATAATCACCCCTTTTTTCACAAACTCTGTGTATCCCCCCAAATCTTTAATCTGACATTCTATATTATGCCCCAGCCTATCTTTCTCAGTGTATTACCTCCTTAGTTTTTAGTGTATACTTTAGCCCATAGGTACATTCCTTGGACAATATGGACAAACACCATGTATTTCTCCTTATTGGATACTAGAGGCCCGGTGCACAAAAATTTGTGCACTCAAGGGGGGGTGGGATCCCTTAGCCCGGCCTATGCCCTCTTGCAGTCTGGGACCCCTCAGAGGATGTCCACCTGCTGGCATAGGCCCACTCCCTGGGGGATCGGGCCCAAGCTGGCAGTCAGACATCCCTCTGGTAGCCCGGCAGCCCTCGGAGGATGTCCACTTACCAGCAGGGAGCAGACCTAAGCTGCAGTCGGACATCCTTAGCGCTGCTGAGGAGGCGGGAGAGGCTCCTGCCACCACTGCTGTGCTGGCAGCCATCAGCCTGGCTTGTGGCTGAGCAGAGCTCCACCTGTGGGAACACACTGACCACCAGGGGACAGCTCCTGCATTGAGCATCTGCCCCCTGGTGGTCAGTGTGTATCATAGTGACCAGTCATTCCCAGTCGTTCTGATGTTAGGGTCAGTTTGCATATTACCCTTTTATTATATAGGATAGAGGCCTGGTGCATGGGTGGGGGCTGGCTGGTTTGCCCTGAAGGGTGTCCCGGATCAGGGTGGGGGTGCCTGGCCAGCCTGGGTGAGGGGATGATGGCTGTTTGCAGTCTGGTCACACCCCCTTCAGGGTGGGGGTCCCCACTGGGATGCCTGGCCAGCCTGGGTGAGGGGCTGATGGCTGTTTGCAGGCTGGTCAAGCCCCCCCTGAGTGGGGACCCTCACCCCATGGTGGTTTGGCCAGCCTGGATGAGGGGCTGATGGCTGTTTTCAGTCTGGTCACACCCCCTTCAGGGTGGGGGTCCCCACTGGGGTGCCTGGCCAGTCTGGGTGAGGGGCTGAGGGCCATTTTCAGGCTGGCCAAGCCCCCCGGTGACAGAAGCTCCCAGTCTCTCCTTTTTTCCTTTTTTTTTTATTCTGGGATTTATTTACCTTCTATAATTGAAACTTTGTTGCCTTGAGTGGAGCTCAGAGCCGGCCAGGGCGGGTGGGAAGCTTGGCTTCCTCCATCGCCAGGGGCAACCCAAGCCTCCTGCTTGCTCCAGCTCCGTGGCCATGGCCTGCTGAAAGCAGGTATCTGGGGTTTATTTATCTTCTGTAATTGAAACTTTGTTGCTTTGAGTGGAGCTCAGAGCCAGCCACAGCAGGTGGAAAGCTTGGATTCCTCCATCACTGAATTCTGACCCAACTCCTAGCTTCTCATTTAAGAATTATTCGTATTTGTTTCCTTTGCTTAAGCAAAACTTCAAAGGCTATGTAGCTATTAAGAAACTATTTATAATGTGAATATTAATATCATAAATAGTTAAATCAAATTTTATGTGGAGAGCGCAAGAGTTTATACATTTAAATTAAAGGTGCTTGATAAAAATGTAGCTTAAGGGTTTTATATTGTGGTAACCTGTACATAATATAAAATTTACCATTTTAATCATCTTTAAGTGTACAGTTCAGTGGCATTAAGTACATTCACATTGCCGTGTAATCAATACCACCATCCATGTATATTTTTTATCTTTCCCAACTGGAACTCTGTACCCCTTAAACACTAACTTCTTATTCCCCTTTTCTCCACTCTCTGCAAAACACCATTCTACTTTCTGTCTCTGTGAATATGATTACTCCAGGTACCTCATAAAAGTGGAATCATACAATATTCATTCTTTTATGACTGGCTTATTTCACTTAGCACAATGTCTTTAAGGTTCATCCATGTTATAGTGTGTATCAACATGTCCTTGCTTTTCAAGGCTGGATAATGTTTCATTGTATGTGTATGCCACATTTAGTTTATCCATTCACCCAATGAAGGACACCTGGGTTACTTCTACCTTTGGTCTCCTGTACATAATTCTGCTATGAACATGGGTGTACAAGTGGTTATTAGGTTTCTAAGACAAACTAACATTTTGAACAAGGAGTCAATGTGCTTTCAGGAGAAACACAAGCTATAGTTCATTGATTCAATGTCAAAACTTATATTGATGCTGAACACTGATCATCCTCTATAATAAAGAGCTAATATGCTAATTAGACTGGATGGCAGAAAGACCTTCCAGAATGACCAGTGGGCAGGGCCTCCAGCCCACGGGGTCATGAGGCAGCAGGGGCTGTGAGGGCCGAGCCCCTTGCACGAATTTTGTGCATTGGGCCTCTAGTGTACAGATAATTCTAATGATCAGTTCTCCAGGCTATATGGCAAATATTACCCATTAATGTGAAAAGGAAACCTAAGCAATATAAGTGGGATTGCATGGATTTCACTTGAGCACTAAAGATAGTAAAAATGATCTCTTCTAGCAAAGATTGGCATTTAATTTAAAGATAGATTTCTAATCAAATCATCACACTTAACTCTACATGATTTAGAGTTACCAAAGCTGAACAGATCTTAATTTAAAATCGCTTTTCTCAGTTTTCCTTTTGACTTCCTTAAGATTCTTCACAGTAGCACTACCTTGGAACGAGGGCAATTTTCTTTGACCACATTCTATATCATATTTATCCACCTTATGCCACTAGATTTGTTCAAAAAGTGGATGTGGTATTAATGGGATGCAGTCCTATTGACAATAGTAACAGCATGGATTGCTAACCACATGATAAGCTCAAGATGCATATTTGAATTGGCTGTATTTATGTTCCAGATGCAAGATGATTATCTGACAACAGAGGCAACATGATTTAATACATAAGGCCCAGGGGCAGGAATTAGGAAATCTGGGTTTTATTCCTGGCTTCATCACTTAGGTCATGTATACATGAATGGAGTATTTTGTAATTGCATTTTTCTTGTTGACTCCAAACTGTTTCCTGCCCTGCTCCTGCCACCAAAAGTGTTTTACTTTGTTTAGTTGTAAGACCATTGCTTCTCTTCCTTTTCCTTCTACTTCTTTTCTCTTTCCTTGCCCTCCCTATTTCTTATTAAATTGTATGAACTTTGTGTTATATAAGTAATACATAAATGCATTTTATTATTTTTGTAAAAGTTATAGATAATATTGATTCTCTCTTAATGTTCTTTTTTTGAAACCCAGGCACCGCTCCATTTCCTGCTTCTAATTTTGTTCCTTTTCCTTTCTGTTTTTATTTTATTCACTAGAGGCCTGATTCACAAAATTCATGCAAGGGCCTTGGCCCCAGCCCCCGCCACTGCCACTGCTGCCAGGGCCGCTGCAGCAACCCCCATCCACTGAGGCTTTGTCTGGAGCGAAGGACATCCAGAAGGACGTCCAGTCTAATTAGCATATTATGCTTTTATTATTATAGATTTTCTGATTGTAGAGACTCGTCCCATTTCTACACCAGCTTGAGTTCCACATACCACCATAAAATACTCTTCTAAAACACACCATGGCACACTTCCTGTTTCCAGTCCAGCATGTAAGAAATTTGGAAGTTGTCACTCTATCCTAACAACAAGTCAAAAGTGAGACAAACTGAAAAATTAACAACTTTTCTTAGATCCATCAGAGAAACGAGGTCATAGGGCAAATCACTGCCCCCACATTGGAGAGACAAACAAGCAAACACAGAAAATCCCAACTTGAGCAGAATTCCACAAGTAGCAACCTCCATGGGAACCAGGGACGGGTAGGGGAACCTGTAATTGATGAATTGATGGAGGTTCTGTGTCAATAACTCTTGAGATTTAAATTTCAGGGGGCCCAGTCCTAGGGGATCCCCCATACTTTGTGAGTTTTACCCCCAGAAGCTCTACCAGCACCTTACAAGGAAAAAAAAAAATCCCCTCATGTTTCCAACAGGAGGAGAGGAAAAGGAACTTTGTACTTTTTGCCATGTACTGTGTTTTTTTTTTTTTTAAAAATCTTTATTGTTGAAAGTATTACATATGTCCTCCTTTTTCCCCCATTGACCCCTTCTAGACAGCCTGGGGCCATCCCCCTCCCCAGTACCCCACCCCAGGCCGTCACCAGCCTATTGTCTGTGTCCATGGGCTATGCATATATACTTTGGTTGGGCACTTCCTACCCACCACCCTCCCCCACCTTCCCTCTGAGATTCTGCAGTCTGAAAAGAAACCATTTTGAAATATAGCCAGAGATTCTATTCTTCTTAACAAGGTTAGCCCACAGAAGCAACTATTTAACCAGAGCCTAGCTTGCTAGGGTTTTATCTGAGACTAATATACCTGGGGGCAGGAAGTACCAGACTCCTGCTGGATCTAGCCTTTCATGAGGAGTTAAGGGAAACACTCAACTCCAGCCCCTCTAGCCTTCCACGTGGAGAAGGGAAATAGCAAATCCCAGGGTGGGGCTGGAGAACCGAGAAGCGTGTATAGAGTTTACAGTCCAAAGGCACAGGCTCACTAAAGACTGAGACCTAATCCCTTCCCTCCTCTTACACAGAACATCACTAAAGGCTTTTTACAGCAGTTCTTTTTGCCCGGTATAACATATCTGGCTATTAAAAAAAATACAAGACATACAAAAATGCAAAAAAACGGAGTTTAAAGAGACAGAGGAAGCACATCAAAAGCAGGCTCACATAGCCCAGCCAGTGTGGCTCGATGGTTGAGCATTGACCTATGAGCCAGGAGGTCATGGTTTGATTCCCGGTCATATACCCAGGCTGCGAGCTCCATACCCAGTGTGGGGCATGCAGGTGGCAGCCGATCACTGACTCTCTCTCATCATTGATGTTTCAGTCTCTCTTTCCCTCTCCCTTCCTCTCAGAAAACAATAAAAATATATTTAAAAAACAAAACAAACAGGCTCATAGATGGCGGGAATGTTGGAATTATCAGACCAGGAATTTAAAACAACTATGATTAATGGGTAAAGTAGACAGCGTGCAAGAACAGATGGACAATGTAAGCAAGAAGTGGGAATCCTAAGAACCAAAAAGAAATGAATTCATCTAACAGATAACAGTTTATTCAAAATAATAATAATATCAACTATGCATTTGATTATTGTGATTATATATATATATACTCATGTATGCTGATGTATAAATAAAATGAAAGACAAAAATGATGCAAGGGTTGAGAGGGAGAAATTAGGATTATTTTGTTAGTATAAGGTATTCACAGCACCCATGAATAGAGTGCTATGTGGAAGTGAACTTGTATTAGATGTAAATGTATACTGAAGACCCTAGGGCAACCAATAAAAAAGTAAAAAAGAAGTACAACTGATATGCTAAGAAAGGAGAGAAAATGGAATCATATAAAATGTTCAATTAAAACCACAAAAGGTAGAAAAAGTGTGGAAGACAAAATAATAAAGGAAAAGAGCAACTAATCGAACACAATATCAATTATGGTAGATATTAATCAAACTACAACAGTAATCACTTCGGGTTTTTTGTTTGTTTTTTGTTAATCCTTACCCAAGGATATTTTCCCATTGATTTTTTATTTTTATTTTATTTTTATTTTTAGAGAGAGTGAAAGGGAGAGGGAGAGACAGAGAGAAGCATTGATGTGCCAGTGCCTGGGAACCTGCAACCAAGGTACGTGTTCTTGACCAGAATGGAACCCGGGACCCTTCAGTACACTCTATTCACTGAGCCAAATGGGCTAGAGCAGTAATCACTTTGAATATCAATGGTCTAAATGCTCCAATCAAAACACAAAAGTTGTCAAAACAGATTTTAAAAAATAAACAAGAGTAGCAAGTGAACAAAAGCCTTGTTAAAAATCTACATTTACTTTGTGAGGCCATTTCAAGGAAAATTTTCTTTATGGTAGAGATGCAATATAGTAGAGTGGCCTAGAGCTCAGGTATTGGAATCAGGAGTTTGAATTGTGGTTCAGCCAGTGACCCTGAGCAGGTTACAAAGCCTCTCTAAGCTGACTTTAGTACCTGTCTCAGAGAACATTTCTGAGGATTAAATGAAATAATCCATGTAAGGCATTTAGTACAATATTTGACACACACAAAATAGTAATAGTGGTAAGTTATACTCATTAGTATTTGCTATGTAGTTACTAAACATCCAATAAATTTTAGTTAGAACAGTTCAGTGTGTTCAATGTCCACCATATTTGGATGGTTTTTAATCTTTTCTTAGAAAGGGTGCACTTATCACCAGTGAATTTAAGGTCTTCATGGCACAATCCTCATTAGCTTTAAACTAATGGTTAATCTCAAATGATGAAAGGTTCATATGACACTAAGATGCCCTAGTCAGAGAGTTAAGAAGGCTATCCCTCTAAGCTTTGCTTATACAGTACACACTTTCTGTTAACCGGGAGTTAATATTACTAAGTGACCTCTATGGAAACATCTCAAGACCTGCCTTAACTATTTCTTCCCATATAGCAAAGTGGACTTAAGCGCACTCTGATGTTGTCATGATTCTTAGGCGTGCTGGCCCTCTATGGCAGGGCAGGATGGAGAAAGATATAACTCAGGACGACAGGGGACAAAGTGGCTCTACTGAGTAACTAAGGATCTTGGCCGATACTTAAACTTAGGATGTGACCAGCAGTAATGGTGACCCCAGGTCTGATTTCAACTTACCAAGGCAATGGAATTTCAGCAGAAGTAACATGCAAAGGTCAGCTGACAGCATCTTGGTTCTTTGGGTCCCATAATAAGAGGGAGACCGTTCTTTCACAACATCCAGTTGGAGCTGAATAGAAACCTATGGTAAGGGAACAGGAAAAGGATCCAGACCTGGAGGAAAATATGGTAAGAGCTAGATGGATTGTCAGAGCTCCAGTCAAATGGAATCCATGCCTGGCAGGAAGCTGGAAGGTGTGGAAACCAGGAGCCAAGATGCAAATCTAACCTCCAGTCCAGGAACATGTTTTGGAGGATAGGAGGGAAGGCTGCAGCCAAGATAGTGATAAAGGACTTCCCGAGTGTCATATGGAAACTGAAACAGTATAGGGAAGGCACTCTCCCTCCAGGCAGCATGCCCATCCATTCCCTACCCTGTCTCCTTCCCCCACAGGCACATATCCCCTAACCTCTAAGGGACCCCATGAGACTTGCAACCAAGGGAACAATTGGTACCGGCAACTTGTCCTGGGCTAACCCCTTGAACCTGTCTCCAAGGCCCCAGTGAGCCAAAGCAGCCCCGCCTAGACTCCCCTGTTGCTTCTTCTGTGCCC
The DNA here is from genome assembly GCF_014108235.1 of Myotis myotis. Taxonomy (NCBI): domain Eukaryota; kingdom Metazoa; phylum Chordata; class Mammalia; order Chiroptera; family Vespertilionidae; genus Myotis; species Myotis myotis. Next base: position 35,726,895 of record NW_023416315.1, read on the forward strand.
TTCCTGATTTCACTATTCTAAGTATATTTTGCTGCAGTCAATAAATTCTTGCTTGCTTTCCCAAATAAAACAATAAAATAAAAACAATGTAGGGAAGCACAGATACCCTGGAATAATAGTGGTGAATACTTCATGTTACTTCATACACTAAAGCTGAGATCTCTAAACTGGGATCCATTTATGAGCTTCAGGGTTCCCCCAGAATATGTGCAAAATTATTTGTGTATATGCATATACGCAGCTTTATGGAAGGAAAGCCCATAGCTTTCATCTGATTTTCAAAGTAGTTCGTGATCCTAAAAAGCATTTATAACTACTGACTGAGTGAAGTCCATAGACTTTATTATTTAGTACTTATGCTAATGAGACAGAGGTATACCCTAAGAATAATACAGGTAGTGAATAATGAAATCACAGCATTTCTATATGTTGCTAATCTTAATTTCCAAAGAGTACCCATTTGGCAGTGAGAACCACCTGCCTTCAATGTCACCACCAAAGAGGCAACTGGCCATCCTTCAAGACTGCCTCCTGATGTGCGGTTGCTCCTCTCTTTTCCTAGTCTCATGTTTCTATAACTGACACTAAAATGTATCCACCAAAGTGGTCCTTAAAGTCCGATTTGCAAAGGAGTGCCCGTCTGACAAGGTTTTCTGGTCCAGATTGAAATGAGGACACCAGGGAAAATGCAATGAGTTTTCTTTCACAAAGCTAAATTGATTCCACTGAAATAAGTACCCTGTTATTCTGATATGGAAAAAAATTATGCCCTTACTATTTATTTGGTGTTAAACAAAATCATTTCTTGTGTGTGTTTATTGATGGTGATTGTTGATGGTGGTTTGCCCTTTGGTTTTTATTCTGCTTGATCTATGTTGGTCCTCAATTTTATAAAAACATTTTCTAGGCCATGAAATCAATATTGTGGGGATTGGTTCCTAATCGACTCAACAGCAAATTAATGCTACAATCATATCAAGTGGTTGTTTTCCCTATCCCCTGATTCATGACTACTCATTTGACTGATTTCCTAGAGTAGAATTGGAACTAAAATAGGCAGGACACTCTGGCTTATTTATTTGTTAAATAGCTATCTGGGTTAGACAACTAGGATAGCATCTGGAACTTCGTAGGTGCTCAATAAATGCTTGTTAAAATGGAATTAAATTGAACTGCAAGGCATAGAAGAAGCCCACACCCACACCCTCATGACCGCTGTGAGTTATGCCCAGATGACTGCCACCCAGCAGAGGGCTACTCACTTCCCAGAGTGGACAGTGGCTTTATAAGGGGTGAGGCAGTAGAGTGAGAATCGATGTATGAGAATCTTATTTCTGATTTTATTAATGACTTACTTGTTTTCTGACCTGACTTAGTTATCAAAGTGTACTTTCTGACCTTCTTGCAAGGAATGAAAAGGTGTCAAATTTGCCTCTGTTGCTTAACAGTCTTGGTCTGAGGACTTTAGGGTTCATTAGTATATGGGTGTTATTCAGAAAAATAAATTCCTTAACATAATAACAAACTCCAGCAATCGTAAAGCCAAAACATTTTTATCTTATGATAGAAGCGTTTATTTAAGTTAATGTACTTTTGAGAATGAATATGATTATTTATTGATGGCCTTCATACCAGTATATTAAGACATTTTAGTCTTTTTAAATCTATGTGCTTTCATTCTATATCAGTTGGATAGTATGTTGATTATAGCTAATGCTAGTTTATTAAATAGTCTTTATCTATAAAATCATATTATAAGGAAAACATTAAAGTAAAATGTCTTCTGCCTTAGTCAGTTTTGATCAGTGGTTAGAGCATCAGCTCACAGACTAAAAGGCCATAGGTTCAATTCCTGGTCAAGGGCAGGTACCTGGGTTGTAGGTTCAATCCCCGGTCCCAGTCAGGGCACATGTGGGGAGGCAGCCAATTGATGTATCTCACATAGATGTTTCTCTCTGTGTGTCTCTCCCCTTCCCTTCCACTCTCTAAAATTCAATGGAAAAAAATATCCTCGGGTGAGGATTAGCAATAAATAAATAAATAACATAAACATCTTCTATAAAAAAGTTGTAATGGAATAGGAATGATTATTAAACTCCTTTACAAAGATGATTTTATACAAGAAATGCTTTGTACCACCTTTGTCCATATAATCCTGGGCAGGTTATGTAACCCCTCTTTGCTCCTCAATTCTATAAATAAGAGTAAAATCTACCTCAAAGGACATTAAGTATTAACTGTGGTAATGAGTATGCTTTAACATGACACATGAAAATTATTTAATAAACTTTACCTAGTATAATTATATTCTTCTTATTATTATTGCCACATTTTAATTGACGTGCCAATACTTCAACAGCAAGAAAAAGAGCTATGAAGAATCTCACATGGTTTTGTTCTATTATTAAACTGCAAGTTCCCTTCAGCTTATCTCTGTCAAATATTTTTGATAAAAAAATAGTAGAATATAAGTAAATTCAATTATTTTCCATCTCAAAATACAACACTCTCAGAAAAATCTATCTGTCCTCCAATAAATCTACACCTAGATCATGCAGGCATGCGTGCACACATGCTCACATACACAAAATAAATGTCATATTTAATGAGATCCTTGAAGGATTTCAGTCCACTTCCCCAGATGAGGCTCATTCTTTAAGCTGAGTTACAGTTTATTACTAACAGTGCTATAAACAATATGGAATGTTGCATAAAAGCATGAGCCTTGGAAGTGGACTACCTGGTTTCATGTTTCAACTCTGTGATCATGTACAATTATTTATCCTTTCTAATCCTCAATTTCCTCATCTTTAACCCCCACTTTATTGAGGTGAGGCTCAAGTTAAATGAGATACTGCATGTAAAATAGCCCGGTGCCTGTCACCTGGCAAATGCTCATTAAGTTTTAGCTAGTATTACTTTTCATTATGGATGTTGTATTTTCATCTCTAGAAGTTCTAGTTGGGTCTTATAAAGATATCTTCCATTTCTGTCCTCATTATGCATATGTTTTCCTCTATATTCTTGAGACTATAGAGAATATAGTATTTGTTTAAAGTCCTTGTCTGCTAGTTCCATCATTTTTGTCATTTCTGAATCTGTTTCTACTAATTGATCCCCCCCCCCTCGTCCGTGGGTTGTATTTTCCTGCTTTATGCACACCTGGTAAATTTTTATTGCATGCCAGGCATTGTAAATTTTGTCTTTGATTGCTGGATGTTGTTATATTCCTTAATTACTGTTGAATTTCAATTTGGCATGCAGCTAAGTTACTTGGAATAGGTTGAGTCTTTTCAAAGCTTTCTTTTAAACTTTGTTGGAGTGGGTTCAATGAAACTGGTCTACAGCTAATTTAGCCCCCAATGAAGGCATTATCTTTCTAAGGATTCTTTCTATCTCTAGCTGGTGGGACCACAATTCCTATCCCTACTGGTCTCTCTACTCCTTTCCAGTAGTTTTCCCCTTGGTGTCTGATAGATTACTCTCATGCATATACAAATCAATTCTCAGCCAAAGACTCAAGGGAACCCCTCTGTAGATCTCCAGAGCTCTTTCCCTTCCCTTCCCTTCCCTTCCCTTCCCTTCCTTCCCTTCCCTTCCTTCCCTTCCCTTCCCTTCCCTTCCCTTCCCTTCCCTTCCCTTCCCTTCCCTTCCCTTCTCTTCCCTTCCCTTCCCTTCCCTTCCTCTCCCTTCACCTCTCCTTCTCTGTCTGCCTGTATAGCTCCCTCACTCCAATACACTTGTCTCACACACTCTAGATGTCTTGGCCTCTCTAGTCCCCAGTTCTGTCTCCTTCAACTCAGCTACCAGACCCTGAGTTTCCCCTCTCTTCTATAGCCTAGAAACTGACTTCAGTCATTTAGCTGAAACTATCATGGACTCACGTTGTTTGCTTCCCTTCTCTCAGTGATAACTGACTGTGTTGCCTGTTGTCTACAGTGTGAAAATCATTATTTCATATGCTTTGTCCAGTTTTCAAATTGCTCTAGGCGGGAGGTAAATCCAGTCCTTGTCATTTCATCTTAGCCAGAATTGGGAGTCCTTGGCTATTATCTCTGTGAATGCCAGTTTTAGAAATAAAACAGTTCTCAGGTACAAGTCAGGTTACAAATGTACAACAACTGTGATACATCACAGACGGTACAAGTTTGTGTATGTGGTCACAGGATGTTGTTATTGGATACATGAACAAATCTCAGTCTGAAATTTCTTGTTTTTCTTTTTGTTTTTCACTTCTTATAATGTTTGGCTTTTGGATTATTGGCAATGGTCCAATTATTATGTACAAGCCACAACTTAGGAAGCTTTTATGTAATTTAAAGTCCTGCTTGAGGTATGATTAAAGCTTTTATGAGTGACAAAAAATTAAATTCAAATTTTCCCTAAAAAAAGAAAATTTGATTTTTTAAAACATTTTGGTTTACTATGAATATTGACACCATGTAGTCCTCTAATATTGGATATTAGACTGTTCCTACATAGATACTTTACAATAATAATTAAGCATACATATGAAGCTGAAGTATGGGAATCCTTCCCATGCAATTAATTTTCATTATATAGCCACATTCTATCATTAAGCAATATCACATTATCCAACATTAGATGAACGTGTGTGTGTGTGTAAGAGACAAAGAATATGCATACATGATGGAGAGTGAATTAAACTACATTTCTGGTTTAAATAAATATTTTATACTTGTTAAAGCATATTTAATCTGCCGACTGAGAATTATAAATCCACTGAGGAACTCAGACTTAACAAAAATTACCCTAAGAATTTAATCACTGCATTTTGAGGCATATAAAATGTACTACAAGAAGTGAAATGACTACAATTTGTTCATTACATAGAAGTTGTTCCAATGAGAAACACCTCCCAGATCCACAAACTGTAGTATATATGTCTTATAAAAATTACTCTTAAATCTTACATTTCCCCTTTGAGACATTTATTGTTCCTGGAGAAGGCAGTATGTTTCTTTTCCTTATTTCTAAATCTGTCTTCGATTAAACTAGAGAACTCTATAAATCAATAATAACCTTTTAGATATCAACCCCTTCATAATTATGCCCTCCAAATCCAGGTAATTGTTTGCATGCTTTACACAGAAATAAATGGGGGAAAACATGTGTTCCATTTGATTTGGGGGGTAATAAAGATTTAGATTTTTTTTTTTTTTAGCATTTGTGAAGTTTGGCTTTATCCTCGTTTATATTATGTTTGAAAAATTATTTATTTTTCACGGAGAAACAGATAGATTAGGTATTGCTATGCAGCTCTAGAGGGGGAAAGAAATCTTGCCTGTTAGGAACCGATATGGATTTTATCATAGTATGGCTTTCATTAAATATAATACTATATCAACCAGTGAGTTGAAAGGAATGCTTTACTTTAGTCAATTCATCTCTGGGTATCTTTCTGATACTCTGGTACATTTCCCAACAGGAAGTGGCTGAACACCCAAAGGGCAGTGATCTCAGATTAAGAAACAATGCAGGCCTCCTGAAGGCTCCCTATTTGTGGAATGAAATGACAGCAAGCAGAGAGGCCTGAGGCTGTTTTCCTAGATGCCTACTCTGGGTGCCAGCCATCTGTGTTCATTTAGAGATGGTGTGTGTGTGTGTGCGTGTGTGTATGTGTGTGTGTGTGTGTGTGTGTGTAGGTGGAAAGGGGGTGAGGGCCAGAGCTCAGGTTGCAGGCCTGAGTGTGGGCTGTGATACAGAATGAACCTTCTGCCTAATGCTTCTCAAACAAGACCCCTCATCTGCTGGTCCCCCCAGAGAAGTAATTTCACCAATACCAGCTGCAAGGGGAATGTTTTGTGTTTTCTTTATTCAAAGTGAAAGATGTTAAACAGAAATTTTCAGAAGCACTTTTGTTTGGAAAAGGGGAAAGGAAGATCATGGAAACTGGAAAACATCCATGAAATTAGCCCCAAATCATGGCCAATACTGATCATTTCCTGACAAGCTGTCTATCAGCAAAGCCACAACAATCATTTATTCAGGGTCTTCTGGTGCCAACAGTGATATCACGTTGCTAATTAAATGTTGGTGCAATTGTGAATATTTTTTAAACTTTAACTTTCATGACTATGATAGTGGGTAGAATAGCGCTTTGCTCTTAGGAGTCTTCTAAACTTACCTTTGTTAATATGCTTCTCTTGTGGATTGCTTTAGCAAAAATTAGAAGAATGTCAGTTTAAAGTAAAGGTCTGGTGTGCCTTTTTAACTCACTTAAGAATAATGAAAGGGAAGAAGACAGAAAATAGGGAAGCACTTGGCCATGTTATCTCCAACTTTGGTATTTATTTGTGAAAAAACACCTATTTAAATATAACATCTACAAATAGGAGGTGACTGTATGATTTTATTTATTCATTATTCATAACCAACAAATCCTGACTGCCTTTAATTGATGTACTTTTCTATAAAATTTCTCAATATTTCTATGGCCAGAAATGTCATTGCAATTTTCTTCCAATGTTATATTCTCTTCCTCTCTTTATCTCTCTCTGTCTATGTCTATTTCTCAGTTTCTCTAGTTGTTGTTTATCTGGCCACCCTTGACATATTCTATTCTTAAATATACTTTGGTCAGTGTGAAATTGTCCCTCCTAAGTCCTTCTCAAGGAGAAAAATTTCATTTTATTAACTCTACTTAAAAGCCCATTTTGAAAATAGCTCCTCCACCAAAAAATAGAAAAGGAGGAAAGAAGGAAAGAAGGAAAGAAAGAAAGAAAGAAAGAAAGAAAGAAAGAAAGAAAGAAAGAAAGAAAGAAAGAAAGAAAAAAGAAATGGGGTTGGGGGGATGAGAAGAGATAAACCAAAGAACTTACATACTTACTAGAGGCCGGGTGCACAAAATTTGTGCATGGGGGGTGGGGGTACCCCTCAGTCCGGCCTGCACCCTCTCCAATCTGGGATCAGGCCTAAACCAGCAGTTGGACATCTTTCTCACAATCCAGGACCGCTGGCTCCTAACTGCTCGCCTGCCTGCCTGCCTGATTGTCCCTCCCTAACCGCTTCTGCCTGCCAGCCTGATCATCCCCAACTGCCCTCTCTTGCCAGCCCAATTGCCCCCAACTGCCTTCCCCTGCCAGCCTGATTGCCCCTAACTGCCCTCTCCTGCCAGCCTGTTCACCCACATCTGGCCATCTTTGTGGTGGCCATCTTGTGGCGACCATCTTGTGATGACCTGAGGGCATCGCGTGAGGACCACCTAGTCTTTTATTAGTATAGATATGCATAGTGCATGGACATAGGCAATAGGGTAGTTGAGATCTGGGTGGAGGGAAAGTAGGGGCTAGGAGGAGAGGGGGGAAGGGAGGGGAAATGGAAGATATCTGTAATACTATCAACAATAAAAAATATATTTAAAAAGAAAACACAAAACAAAAAAAGAAAGAAAGAAGATAGCTCCCAAACTTTGTAGTAGTAAGAACATTTCAGATGTCCTAGACTGGTGTGTGTCTAGGATTGGATATTGTCTGGACCCATAGGACAAGTGAGGGAGCACTTATTGAGTATTCCACATATTTTGAGAATTTTTTAAAATGAAAAACAGACTCACCTAGGTAGAATTTACTGGCCCGAGTTTGCATACCACAATGCAAAAGTTGCATAAGGAGCTAGTTAAATAGCTTCCCTCTTGCTATTCTGGTATTTGACAACTTCTATGAGAGATTCCTTCCTGGGTGCAAAGCATTTTCTTCCTAAAGACTCTGATTTTTTAAAAAAAAGTCTCCACATTTTATAATTTGTATGTTCCTTTTACTTTGTCTTATTTCATAAACCAGCAAGCACTTATCTGCCCCAAATTATAGGATTTTCACAAAATCACAGGACAAAGATCCTGTACTTAAGAAACTTAGCATGTGGTTGGGGAAAGCAAAAAATAATAAACAGAGTAAATAAATGGAGACCATATATGTTTTGAAGCACAATAGTAAATGGTTTTGCAAGGAGGCTGGGTGAATACAAAGCAGGCTCAGAGAAAGACCTTGCTTGGTAAGGATAACATTGAAAAGAGCCCTTGGAGCAGTGAAGAATACAGGGAAGAAGCATGAAATAATGTTGCATGAGAAGAGATCCGGTAATTTACTGCCCTTAAAGAAAGTCAAAACATGCTGAACTTAATGCCACTGTAGAATCTTGAACCGGAAGTGACATGAGGAAATTGGAAACCACTCTGACAATGAAGTTGGAGGGTTGATGGAAGCATGGAGCTGTTGCAGTCACTCACAGTGATCAGACCTAGGTGAAGGTCATGGCAGAGTTAATGAATCAACACAATCTGTGGGTACTTTGTGGGTTTTGTTGTGGGTTGTTTTTTTTTAATCCTCACCTGAGGATATGTGATTGAAAATAACATTTTTTAAAATGTGAAAAAAGCAATAATGCAAAAAATAGTGCTTAGCACAGGATCAGATAAGCTTTTGATAAATATTCTTATTAAAAACATTGGAAATTATTATAATTATTGAGTGTGTGGCTATAAAGATTTTAGAAAAAATCATAAATGTTAGAACTTATATATTCTCATAATTTCAAAACTTTGCTTTGTTCTTGGTTAATGTCAGAAGGAATTTTCTATCATAAAGGGTGTCAAAACCAGAAACAGGCTAATAGAAAATACTTCCAAAATTCTAAATAAGTGACCAAATCTCTCAGCTTGTTTTTTTTTTTTTGTTTTTTGTTTTTAAGATACCTCCATAATATAGGCACAGCAACACAAGGCAGGATACACAAGCTCAGATAAGTTATTAATTACATTGCATCCCTGACATCAACATACTTAAATATTGCAAAGAACCTCTTGGTACAGCCGAGACCAGAATCCAGGGCCCCAATTCTCAGCTCGGTCCATGTTCCACTATATACATTGCTGTTCCTAGGGGTCACAGAGCAGCGTTCATACAACTCCTGACTTAGGACGGCATAACAGAGCTAATGTCAACTCGGAGTCATTTGGATTACCCTGACGGTGATCCTCAGACGCCACTGTATCCAAAATAAACCTTCCTTCATCGTCCTCTGATTTCCAACTGCACTTAGAATATACATCACAGCTCCCAACATGTGACCACATTCCGCTTGCCTCGCCAATACTGAAGTTCAGGCGACAGGTATCTTGTCTCCTGCTTTGCCTTACAGGCATTTTAAAGAGACACCCCTATGATCTTAATTCATGGAAAATGATCATTTCCACTGTATAAAATTTATAAACCTAGGGAGGCAATTTAGTAAGTTAGCATTTTTGCTTCATATGAAAATATGTTTCCAAGTTTATAATGGGAAGTTCAAAAACATTGTTAAAAGCTTTCAGAAGTGTGTAATCTGGACTCTTTATAGGTATGTTCCCTATAAAATGCCCGGAGGAATAGCATACTGGTCTTTCTACAAAGAAATGCCTTCAATATCTTCAGTTGCTTAAGGAAAAGGGTCTTTAATTTAGAGCTAAATTAGTCATATAGATAAACACTTTAAAGTCCTTGGAATCAGCAGAGTGTGTTGTATCTGTTATGTTGTGACAACTGTGAATTAGAAGAAGAGAATACACTGGCTCATCCATTCACAGTTTGGGAGGGGGGGCATCATATTCTGTTCTAGACTCTTTTTTAAATATATTTTATTGATTTTTTTACAGAGAGGAAGGGAGAGGGATAGATAGTTAGAAGCATCGATGAGAGAGAAACATTGATCAGCTGCCTCCTGCACATTCCCGCTGGGGATGTGCCCGCAACCAAGGTACATGCCCTTGACTGGAATCAAACCTGGGGCCTTTCAGTCCGCAGGCCAACGCTCTATCCACTGAGCCAACAGGTGAGGGCTGTACTAGACTCTTTATGAAAGTTGATAATATATGACTCTTGCCCTGAGAGATATTCCAATTAAGTGAGAGCCCTGTACTGAATTGAATAGTGTCCCTCTCCCCCAAATTTATGTTCACCCCAAATCTCAGAATGTGGCTTTATTTGAAATAGGGTCTTTGCAGGTATAATTAAGATATAAGATAAGATGAGGTCATATTGGGTTAGGATGGGCCATAGATCCAAGCGCTGTTGTCCTTATAAGAGGAAAAGGCACACAGACATAGATAGATCCACAGGGACACACAAAAGGAGGCCGTGTGAAGGTAAGAGCTGAGGCTGGAGTGATGCTGCTACAAGCCAAACGCCAAGTATTGCTGGCAACAACCAGAAACCAGGAGAAGCCCCTTGCCCAGACCCTTTGAAGGTCCATGGCTTTGCCAATACCTTATTTGGAACTTCTGGGCTTTGGAACTGTGAGAGAATAAATTGTGTTTGTAAGAAGCTGCCTGGTTTGTGGTCATTTGTTACAGCAACCCTAAGAAATTAATACAACCTCCCATCTCCAAAGAGTCTTAGTTGGTCTGGGATGGACTTGGGCGGCAGTATTTTTATAAATAACCTCAGGTGATGCCATGTATGAGAACCATCACTCCAGTTTGGTGATTTTCAGTCTTCCGAGCAGCAGCAATAGTAGCAACAGCATCAACTGGGAGCTTAATAAAAATGCAGATTTTCAAGCTTTACACAGCCCTTCGGAACCAGAAATTCTAGGGGTGGGGCCCAGACATTTGTAATTTATCAAGCTCTCCAGGTGATCATTATGCCTCTGATGTTTGAGAACCAACTCCTCTATTTGCTAAGGGAGGCTAGGAGCAATGAAAGATAAAGAACAAGTATTGAGAAAGGCAACAGGCAGGAATATCTTAGAAAGTAAGGGAAGAGTGTTTGTATGTTGGGCAGCACTAAGACAGTGCAGCTGAACCTCGACATTGACCATGCAAAGGTGTGTCCAAACAACCACCTTCCAAGTTCAATTTTTTAGGACAAACTGCTTTCAGATTTGGGGGGGGGGGATGTCTTTATAATGTTATTGCTATTAGGGCATATGGCCTCCCAGACTCTACATTAAGATTATCTGGAGGGACCTGGAGAATGGAGGGACCTGGAGAATATTAGGGTGAGTGAAATAAGCCAGTCAGAGAAAGACAAGTATCACATGATCTCACTCATATGTGGAATCCAATGAACAAAATAAACTGATGAACAAAATAGATTCAGAGCCCAGCCAGCATGGCTCAGTGGTTGAGTATCAACCTATGAATTAGGCGATCATGGTTCAATTCCTGGTCAGGGCACATGACTGGCTTGTGGGCTTGATCCCCAGTAGAGGGAGTGCAGGAGGCAGCAGATCAATGACTCTCTCTGATCATTGATGTTTCTATCTCTCTCTCCCTCTCTGAAATCAATAAAAATATTTTTAAAAAATAGATCCAGAGACATAGAAGCATGGAGCAGACTGATGAATATCAGAGGGTGAGAAATTAACCAAATAACTTACAAGCATATATGCATAACTCATAGGCACCGACAGTAGTATGGAGAAGGCCTGGGGAGGAGGGGGTTGTGGAGGGGATCAATGGGGAGGTGGGGGAGATGACATCTGTAATACTTCCAGCAATAAAGATAAAAAAAAATTTTTAGGTTTGACATAAGTACGAATTTATTGACATCAATTCCTTAAGCTATTATTCCAACACAGAGAGAGTGCTGAAGACAATGATAATAAATCTATGAGATCTGAAGTTTTAAAGGTTCACTCCCTCAGAGATAGATAGATAGATAGATAGAGAGAGAGAGAGAGAGAGAGAGAGAGAGAAAGATAAAAATGTTAAAAAAAGATTATCTGAATAAAAAATGGCAAAGTAGGAGACCCCAACCTCTATCACCATCAAAGATCAATAATTAGACAATTATCCACAAACTGAAATAGCTCTGGGGGAGCTCAGGAGATCACTTAAGAAACTTCAGCAGCATAGTGAAATGAAAAGCCTGAGAATAACCTCACAAAAGGAAAGTCAGAACAGCTTCACTTTGCTTGCATCATCCCTTCCCCTGGGGCAGCACTGCTCAGCACCAAGAGGGCATTCCCATCTAAAGAGAGTTCCACACACTCTATAAGGGAGAGGGGGTGAACAACCAGCCTCCCCAGTCTTCAGATTAAATAATAATGGGTCAATTCCTCCAGAAGACATAACAATTACAAATGTATATGCATCCAACATTGGCACACCTAAATAGCTTATGCAAATACTAATAGATATAAAGGGTACAATCCTTCCTATATAATAAAAGCCTAATATGCTAAGTGTCTGGTCGTCCAGTCGTCCCTTCAACCAATCAAAGCATAATATGCTAATGATATGCTAAGGCTGCTCAACCACTCATTATGATGTGCACTGACCGCCAGGGGGCAGATGCTTTAACTGGTAGATTAGCTTGCTGCTGGGGTCCAGCCAATTGGGACTGAGTGAGATGGGCCGGACATGCCCTAGAACCTTCCCGTGGCCCCTCCCCAGCTGGCCAACCTCCCGTGTCCTTCCCTGGCCCTGATTGTGCACCAGTGGGGTCCCTTGGCCTGGCCTGTGCCCTCTTGCAATCTGGGACTCCTTGGGGGATGTCGGAGACCCGGTTTTGGCCCGATCCCACAGGCCAAGCTGCGGGACCCCACTGGTTTATGAATCCGTGCACCGGGCCTTTAGCAGATAATATAATATAATAATAGCACAGGGTTTCAATATCCCACTTTCAACAATGGATAGATACTACACATAAAAAATCAGTAAGGAAACATTGGAATTGAACAATTCTTTAGACTAAATTGCCCTAACAGACATCCAGAATTCATTCCATCCATCATCAGCAGAACACACATTCCTCTCAAGTCCACACAGAACATTCTCCAGACAGATCATATAATAGGACACAAAACAAGTCTTAGAAAATTTAAGATTGAAACAATACCAAATACCTTTTCCAACCACAATAGTATGAAACTAGAAATCAATAACAGGAGGAAAGCTGGAAAGTTTGCAAATATGTGAAAATTAAGTAACACTCCTGAACAACCAAAGGGTCAAAGACGAAATCAAAAGGAAAATCAAACAGTATCTTGAAATAAATGAAAATGGAACCACAACAGACCAAGCCTTAGATGATGCAGCAAAAGCGATGCTAACAGGGAAGTTTATAATAATGAATGCCTACATTTGAAAATATTTTTTAAAAGAACAACCTAACTTCACACCTCAAGAAACTAAAAACACCCAAACTAAACCCAAAGTTAGCAGAAGGAAGAAAATAATAAAGATCAGAGCAGAAGTAAATGAAATAGCGGCCAGAAAAACAATAGAAAGATTAGTGACATTAATAGTTGTTTTTTAAATGATAAACATAATTGGCTAGCCTTTAGCTACCCTTATCAAGAAAAAAAGAGAGAGCATTCAAATAATATTAGAAATGAAAGAAGAGACATTACAACTGATATCACAGAAATACAAAGGATTGTAAGAGATTACTATGAACAATTACATACCAATAAATTGAACAACCTAGAAGAAATGGATAAATTCCTAGAAATATACAGACTACCAAGGCTAACCCATGAAGAAACCAAAAATCTGAATAGACCAATAACAAGGAGATTAAATCTGTAATCAAAAATCTGAATAGACCAATAACAAGGAGATTAAATCTGTAATCAAAAACCTTCCAACACAAGAAAGCCCAGGACTAAATGGCTTTAGAATTTGATAAATTCTAGCGAACATTTAAAGAACTAATGTCAATTCATATCAAACTCTTCCAAAAAAAAAAAAAATAGAAGAGGAGGGAATACTTCAAAGTTATTTACAAGGCCAACATTACCTTGATACCAAAGCCAGATAACAATCCTACAAGAAATTGATTAGGGCCAAAACCCTAATCAATATAAATGCAAAAATCCTCAACAAGATACTAGCAAACCAAACTCAACAATATATTTAAAGAATCGCCTGCCTGGTTTGGCTGAGTGGATGGAGCGTCAGCCAGCGGACTCAAGGGTCCCGGGTTTGATTATTGTCAGGGGCATGTGCCTTGGTTGCGGGCACGTCCCCAGTGGGGGAAAAGGAAGAAGTGAAATTTTCTCTGTTTGCTAATGACATTATCTTGTATGTAGACAATTCTAAGCACTCCACCAAAAGAAAACCCCTGAAACACAAACACCTGTTAGAAGTAATAAATAAATTCAGTAAATTTGCAGGATACAAAATCAACATACAAAAATCAGTTGCATTTCTATACACTAACAATGAACTCTCTAAAAAAGAAATAAAGAAAACAATCCCACTTATAACAGCATCAAAAACAATAAGATACTTAGAAATAAATTTAATCGAGCAAGTGAAAAACCTATACACCAAAAACTATAAGACGTCTATAAAAGAAATTGAAAAAGACACAAATAAGTGGACAGATATCTCGTGCTCATGGATTGAAAGTGTTAAATCAAAAACTTCCATCAAGTCCTGGCTGGTGTTCCGAAGTAGTTGGAGCATCAGCCAGTAAACCAAAGGGTCACAGGTTTGATACCCAGTCAAGAGCAGGTATCTGGGTTGTAGGTTCAATCCCTGGCCCCAGTCGGAATGCATGTGAAGAGGCAACCAATCCATGTATGTCTCTCACATCAATGTTTCTCTCTGTCTCTGTCTCTATCTTCCCCGCCCCCGCCCCCCCAACTCTCTCTCTAAAGGTCAATAGAAAAAATATCCTTGGGTAAGGATCAACAACAAAAAAAGAAAAACTTCCATCAAGTCAACTTTTTAATCTTCAATTATTAGACAAGCAGCTCCCTTTGCCATTTCTTTTACCCACAGCCCAAAGAACAAGTCAAGGCAATAAATTTTATTTTGGTATGAAATTCTGCTCCTTGCCATAAAGCTTTGCAAGGCTATAGTAAACTGCTACGGTCGGAGTAATTGGAAAACCTAGATGAAAAGGTTTGGTAAAATCCACATAGCTAGCACTTGATAGAAAAGAAAGTATCAACTGTTTCTTTTCTTTTCTTTCTTTTTTTTTTTCTTCAGAGATGAATAGTTTAAGAATCCAATTTAAATATTTTTGTTTGCTTGATTTTCATGCTTCTGACCTCAGGCAAAAAGCCTTCTCTGGTAACACTGGCAAGATTATTTTTCAAGTTGCTTTCATTGTAGCCACATATTCAGCTCAACTTTTCCTAAGGTTTTATGGCCTGATAACACATTTACAGCTTAAGTTACCATTTCCACAAGTACTAAGGTAAAAAATACAATTTAAAAAAAAAAAAAAAAGAATACAATTTTTTCTTGCAACTCTTTCTCTCACTTGATCCCAATTTAGAAACTGTCCTGACGAAAAGAGTTAACTTTCTCTCAGCCCTAACCAGCTCTGGCAAATTTATTAAGCAGACAAAGTCTGTCGTTGAGGTCACATTCCCTCTCCGCTGCGGGTACTCCTCCCAGGTGTGCAGCGCCCTCCAGAAGACCTGTGATTGCTCAGGGACCGCATCCAACGGGAGTGGTCGCCGTCCTTCTGCTCCCATGCCTCAAAGTGCACCAGTTCTGTACATTAGAAGCCTGCTTTCTCTTAGTTAAGTAGAGTGATTAATGGTTGTTATTTGTTAACTAGCTGTGGTTATCCTTACTAAATAACATAATATTTTTACTGAAATGAAGTGCAATATCTTTTTGACAAGCAGAAATGTTAATGATCAGAACTTCCAGCTCTTGCTGCCGTGCCTGTGCAGTGATTCGCCTGCGGCATCTGCCAGACGTCCTGACAGAGCTGCCCCAGCAATGGTCCATGGCTCACTGAAATCGAAACCACCTTGCGTGAGTATTAAAAACTGCCAATTCTTGCCCGGCCAGCATGGTTCAGTGGTTGAGTGTCAACCTGTGACTCAGGGGGTCATGGTTTGATTCCCTGTCAGGACACAGGCCCTGGTTGCAGGGTTGCAGGCTCGATCCCCAGTAGGGGGTGTGCAGGAGGCAGCTGATCAATGATTCTTTCTCATCATTGATGTTTCTATCTCTCTCTCCCTCTCCCTTCCTCTCTGAATAAAAAATATATATATGTTTAAACAAACAGACAAAATAACCCTGCCAATTCTGTGCCCTACCCCAGACTGTCAGAATTTGAGTCTCCATGGTTGGGAACTCAGGAATCTGGATTTTACAATTTAGATGATTTTTTTTTTTTTTTGGTGCATTGGAGATGGAAAATCTTTGATGTCACAGGAAGAGCACTAGATTTGGAGTCAGCAGGTCTGAATTTTAGACTCTTCTTCAATATGTACATGTAGTCCTGTGTCGTTGATGTTACCTGTTTTGAGACTTAGTTCCCTCACCATCAAATGCAGATAATGATACTTGCCTTGCCCACTTTATAGAGTAGTCATGGGGCTCAAATGAGATAAAGCCCCCAAACTGTTGTATTTACCCCAGGGCTGGGACTAGGGTGAGGAGAGTGAGGCACTTGCCTCAGGGCACAAAATTTAAGGGGACACAGAAAACCTAGGTAATGAAAAAAAGAATATTTTAATGCAATATTTTTTTAAAACAAGAATCAATGCCAAAAAAAAAAAAATCCACGATGAGCAAAACATCAAATTTTTCATTAAAGACAGGATCAGTATTACTGAATTTTCCTTTGGGCTCTAGCATGAATGTGGTATAGCAGTGACATTGCTGCTGATCCCATGTTTATTTAAAATTTTGATGTTTTGTTCACCAAGGGGGGTTTTGTATTAATTTTGATGTTTAATAAATACTCCATCAAGATATTACTTTTCTTGATCACTGTGTGGAGCCGGTTTAAATTTTGTGCCTGAGGCAAGCACCTCTCAGGCCTCCCCCGCCTCACCTGCCTCACCTAAGTCCAGGCCCTGTGGCCTGGAATGGGCTGTGTCCATGCAGATTATCATTTCTATGTGGCTCTGACTCTCCAGCTCCAGACTCCTCTCAAACAGTTGCATGCACATGTCAAAAAATGCCAGCCTGCTGGCACTTTGTCTCAATTCTAACTATTGAACGGTGGGCACAAGGTCCCCAAAGCAGAAGGCAGGCGTGCACTCAGGGCTCTCCCGGCGGCTCCCTTCCCTGGGCACTAGGAGTATGAACCACTCTAACGCGAGTGGCTGGAAAACCTGCCCTGGTTTCAGGAAGAACTCCTCCAGCAGCCACACACCCTTCCCTAGGAAGTTTAGATTTTCAAATTGCCTCATCCACAGCTTTCTATTTTATTTATTTATTTATTTATTTATTTAAAAAATATATTTTTATTGATTTCAGAGCAGAAAGGAGAGGGAGAGAGAAAGCAAAACATCAATGATGAGAGAATCATTGATCAGCTGCCCCAGTGCAACACTCCTGGGGATCAAGCCTGCAACCCAGGCACGTGCCCTTGACCAGAATCAAACCCGGGACCCTTCAGTGGGCAGGCTAACACTTTATCCACTGAGCCAAACCAGCTAGGGCCACAGCTTTCTATTTTAGAGGCTGTTGGTATATACAAAGGGTGTGTTTTTTAGAGTAGTCCACATACCACAATCACTCACAAATAAATTTATTAAAAACATATGGGTGTCTCTATCCCTCAGGGTCTGGCCCTCAGCAGGCACAGTGCAGGCCATAATGCTTACCATCCACTTTCATGACCACACTGCTTGGGCCCCAGGGAAATGAATCCCCATATCTCTTGCTCCATACCCACCTACGAAAGAAAGGGTGACAGGATTGGAAAGCTGTGAAGGATCATGGGTAATGGTGATGATATTGTGCTGGAATGCTTGGAGAATTGGAGAGTGCTGGCTTAAGAGAAAAGTCAACCTTGTTGAAGTCTCCCTCTAAGAAAATATGAAAGCAATAGATATTTTTCATAACAAAGTATTTCTCAGTAATGCCAACAATCCTTTTTCTTGCTTCTCTTTTTGTTCTAATTTTTGGTTCCCATGTTATTCAGTGAGTGCAATATTTCACGAAAGTTGCCAATGGTGGCTTAAAAGCATTTTGAATTTTAACTTTTCATATTGCTCTTGGTACTACTTCTCTTTTTAAATTGAGGTAACATTGGTGTATATAACATTATATAAGTTTCAGGTTTACAACATTATAATTAGATAACTAATTATAGTTTAGTTTCCATCTCCCACCAAACTACTGTCCCTCCCCTCCTCCCCCCCCACTTATCCATTTCACCTCCTCATCCTTGGTCCCCTCTGGTAACCAGCAATCTGTTGTCTGTATCTGTGAATCTGTTTCTCTTTTGTTTTGTTTGTTCATTTGTTTTGTTTTTTAGATTCCACAAATAAGTGAAATCACATGGTACTTGTCTTTCTCTGTCTGGCTTATTTCACTTAGCATAACCCACAAGATCCATCTATGTTGTTGCAAATGTCACTATCTCATCTTCTTTGTGGCTGAGGAGTATTCCGTTGTATATATGTACAATATCTTCTTTATCCACTCATCTGGCAATGGACACTTAGGTTGTTTCTGTATCTTGGCCATTATAAATAACGCTGAAATGAACATGGGGATGCATATATCTTTTTGAATTAGTGTTTTCATATTTTTCAGATAAATATGATACTGATTTTTTATATTGGCAACAAAATGACCATAGAATGTTTAAAATGTGAATAGTTGTAGCTTTATAAAAATAAAAAATAAGATTTAATTAAAATGTTAACATATAATAAATTTTGGCTTCTCTTAATTATAATTTGTAGTTTACTTTTAAAACTTTTGAATATTTGAAAAGAAAAATTTTAGAATATATAACTTTTATATTTTATTTTTTGTGCTTAATTTATATGTTCTCATACAAGTGCAATTTTTGAAACCCTTCAGATCATTACTATGAGTTGAAAACAAATATGTAAACATCTTGAATATAACAAGATTAGTGATTTTGCTGAAATAAGGTGAGAAAAATAATTTTATGGAACAAATACATAATCCATAAATTACATAAATCTTTATCACACATTCAGCTATCACCAGCCCATTGATAAATGAGCCAGATGTGTGCAGTAATAATTAAATGTAGTAGACTGATATTCTTGCCAGATCTTAGACACATAAAAACAATAGCTTTATACATACCCTTTGTTGTTGTTGTTTTTTCATGATGAGGGTATATTTGTCCAGATAGGAGGATAGTATATATTTCATTTACCAGTTCATAATAAAGAACTAAAATCCCCTCTGGAGTGCCCGCTGCAACCACCCCTCTGGGTCTGTTTGTTCATGAGTGTCCGTCCATCCACTCTCCCACGCCAGACAAGATACAGATGAAAGCCAGGTGGATGATCCCCAATTGGGAGTGCCCCTGACCCCCAGCAGAACAAGAAGAAGGCAGCCTGGAGAAAGCGACTGATTCACCTCAAAATAGTAGCTTCACCAAAACAGACCCTGCCCGGCTGCGCCAGGCCAGATTAGAAAATGCTTTGGGAGCCATGTCCACAGGGACAGGGACAATTATGGCCTCAGACTGACATGGTAAGGAAGTAGCAGCAAGTATTTGTGGGAGAAACTGAGCCCCACAAGTACTATCTCTTGTGGTGAGCTTCCTTTGTTTCCTCAGCCCCAACACTCAGATGCACTTAAAGATAGAAAGTGTTTGAACTTGACAGACAGCTAAGCGCACCGATTGTCTCAAGAGCAGAGATTCCTTGGAAATGATAAGGTGCAAATACTGTCAAATGGCTGCCTCTGCATTTCATTGCAATCTCCAGACATAACGGCTGCCGGACCAGCAGGGGCAAAGCTCCTGACTGTCCCTCAAAACACCAGGCTCTGGCTATCTGAGGGCTCCTGGGCGACACAGTGACAGAGGCTTGAGCATCCCGGGTTGGGACGTGTTCGTTCAGGGAAATCTCCAACCCTGGTCCTCACGTGGATAAGCTGTCCCTGAGGGATGCTGCGTGGTCCTGATGAGGAAGATGAGCCAGCTGGGCCTCTCTGGCTTTTTCTCCTCTGAGCTTGGGCAGGCAACAAGCTCCCTGCCGAAGCCAGGATAGGTGCACGAGTTGTTATCTTCTCCTGGGAGCATGCTGCTGGGGATGTCTCCCTAAGAGAAATGATGGGTTTTCTGGACTCCCCAGGATTCTAGACTGTCTGGAAGGGACCAGTGCAACCTGGGAGGATTCTGATGTCAAGTGCCCAGAGAGAATTGCTCTGGGAAGAGGACAGGATCGAACACTGCTCATACTTCATGAAGGATCTCACACCTGAGAAAGCCTGTCATATTCTACCCTGATGTGCCATATACATATGTTCATAAAATATCGGGATTCTTGTAGCATAATCGTTAAAATTATTCATTCCTGCACTATTTTAACAAGTACCCATTTAGAGACAGCTATGTGCCAGAGGCTCAAGACCCAGGAATGCTAATAATCACAATATTGTTGAGCCCTTAGATGTTTTGTTTTTTAATCTTCACCTAAGGATATGTTTTTCATTGATTTTCTAGAGAAAGGAAGGGAGAGGGGGAGACAGAGAGAAACATCAATGTGAGAAATAAACATCGATTGGTTGCCTCCCACAGGCACCCCAAGTGAGGACTGTGAGTCCACTATTCTGGAAGATTTTCAGATGTTATCATTTCAGATATTGCTTCTACTCCATCCTCTGAGACACCCAGTAGACATATGTCAGAACTTCTTGCTCAATGGCTGATATTTTTCATATTTTTAACCTCTAAGATATATAATGATAGTCTCAGTTGGAGTTTCTGTTTACAATTTTTCCTTTATTATTTCCTTATTCTGGTGCTTATTCCATTGTGTATCTAATTATTGTATGTTTACTTTCTAGAAATTTTATTTGGTTCTTTTTAAAATCAGCATGTTACTTTTATAGTCTCTGTTTTAGGTCATATTTTTAGGAGTTTGTTTTATTTATTTAAATGTATTTTGCACAATTGTTTTACATATGTATTTAGTAATTTTAGTACCTGTGGCATTTATTGTTTCTGCTAACTTTTTTAAAAAATTATTTATTTAAAAATATTTTTATTGATTTCAGAGAGGAAGGGAGAGGGAGAGATAGAAACATCAATCATAAGAGAGAATCATTGATCAGCTGTCTCCTGCATGCCCCACACCAGGGATCGAACCCAGAAACTGGGCATGTGCCCTGACTGGGAATCAAACCGTGATCTCCTGGTTCATAGGTTGATGCTCAACCACTGAGCCACGTCAGCCGGGCTCTGCTAACTTCTTAATTGTGGCTTATTTCCTCATATATTTTCTAATCTTTCTTGTGAGCTCATGTTTCTGAAAATGGTACTTCTTTGAAGCCTATGTTTAAGGTGTGTTTCTTCAGAGTTCACGTTGACTTCTGCTTGTCCACACTATTCTCTCTCCCAGAGATGGGTAATAAACAAGCAGATGGAGAAATTACAAGAGACCCAACTTGATTTAAGATTACAAAACATGTCAGTCTCTTTAATATCACAATTTATCCATTCTATGCCCCTCCTGATCTATCTCAGGGTCATTTGGACAGTACCTGTCAAATGTGAGACCATCTGACATAGGTCAGGTACTTTTCTGCAAAAGCTGCTCAATTATTGCAAACCAATAAAGTAGGGTTAAATGGTGTGTGTGTGTGTGTGTGTGTGTGTGTGTGTAAGGAATTTTGGCAACATTTTAGAGATTCTATACTTGGATCGTTTTCTTCACCCAGTTTACTGACCAGTGTTTGAACAGTCACCCATAATTTTAAATTTGCAAATAAAGCTTTCATTCAACAAACATGCTGTAAGTACTTAGGTTACAAAAGTGGCTAACATACTTTTTCCCTGGAGATGCTCTCAGTGTACTTCAAGAGAACGTGTTAACAATTACATCACAGCGTGATTAGAGCTACAATAGAGAAATGCATCTAGTACAATGAGAATGGAGAAAGTGAACCAAGCACTAGGGGAGTGAGCAGGGGACACAGAAGGCTTCACAGAGCCCTGAGGGCCTGTGGGTCGATGTGAGGATAGGGAGGGAAATCAGGACAAAAGGTATGAAAGCGCACAGCACGTTCTGGAAATGCGAATAATCTCTGTGCTTTGGGCAGAAAGGAAAATGAAAGGCATTCAGATAAAAAGCAGCCTCTGTGGAAAGAAGTAGAGACTCAAATCTTATTTGAAGAGATGGTGAGGAAAATCAGTTCATCTGCAGAAGATGGTTTGGGGGAGGGAAGTAGAGATAAAAGAATTTAGGAAGATAGAAGATATCATATACATGATTATTGCAAAAAGAGAACTATGTAAAATCTCTTGTGCCACAGTTTATTATTTAGACCAATGCTTCCAAATGTTAATGTACAGACAAATTCACCTTAGGTGACTGTCAATTCTGATTCAATAGGGTGGGGCTGGTACCAAGACTGTGTCTCTAATAAGCTCTTAAGTGAGGGAGAGAGAGAGAAAGACATAGATATGAGAGTGAAACATCAATCAGCTGCCTCCTGCACGCCCTCCACCAGGGATCAAGCCCATAACTCAGGCATGTGCCCTGCCTGACCGGGAATTGAACTGGCAACCTTTCGATGCATGTGACGACGCCCAACGAACTGAGCCATACCAGCCGGGGCCAAAGAGCCTACTTTTTTTTTTTAAAGCTTCATATAAGATGTTCCTAGAATTAGAGAAAAAGAAACCCTATGTCTTTCTCTTCCTTCAGGCTGTTGAGTCTCATTTTCTCTTTTACCAAATGCAGCATCTCCTCCAAACGACCATTTAATAACTGAGTTCTCTAATTTTATGAACATTTTATGCCTACATCACATAGTCCCTTTAACAGAGAAGCCTTAAAACTAAGTAAACTATAAATTATTTGAGATCTGTAATTAGATTTCAGAGAAGTTTGTTTCTTCTGTAGTACCTAGCGTAGGACTTTGTACACAGTGAATGCTCCTATCTCTCTGTTGAATAACCCACGTAACCTAGGTTGTTTCAAAAGCATTTCATGACTATATGGAAATAAATTGTACACATAATCTTTTTTCCTCATGTGCATGTAAATTTTGCATTTCAAAATACTGGGCTGCCTTCACTTCCAATGGGAGTTTTGCACACAGTCTATAAATCTTGCTGTTAAGACATTTTCCTTCATTATCCTAAATTTATCTTAATTTCAATCCAATTAAAAACTGTTTACTGGAGTTTTCTCCCATATAATTGAACACAGTATAGTTGATTTTTTAACTGTAAACATACATCTGTGAATAATTCCTAAATGCCACAGCATATAGGAGATCCTGCAGCATAATGGAAGTAATTTATTTCCAAATTGCTCCCATTTCTCTTATGGCTCACTTGCAAAGCTTTATTAAAATCAAGTCCAGCAGGTATGACAAGAGGCTGACCTTGTTTCCTAAGCATTATGCACGCTACCCACACAAAAGACTCCTAAGACTTTTGCATAGCCCATAAATCCATACATCCTCAAGTCTATGTCCCTAGTTAGTGCTTAAAGCATAGTGTAGTGGCAATAGTGCATCATATTTTAAAGCATGGAATTCAAAATAAGATCTCAGGGGTTTGCACTTCATCTCTACCACTCTCCAGTGGTGTCACTTTAAGCAAGTTATTGAACCGTACAGTCTCGGTTATCTCATCTATGAAGCAGAACAACAGAGTCCACTCCACAGGGTTATTATGAGGATTAAATAATTTGGTGCATGCAAAGACCATGATAAATGCTTATTGCTGGTTGTTATTTTATAATCAGTGCTATGGTCATTTTTAATTCCAACCAACCCCTATAGCAGCCAATTTCCAGGTAATCGATGGAGTTGCCACACAGACAGTAAAGATCAGACAACATCTGATGCCAGATGATCACAAGCAACCATATCCTGGTCTGGTTATTCTGGTCATATTAGTAGTCAAATGTCATTGATCAGCAGAGTTGGTTCCATTTTTCAGCAGATAACCTTTTATATTTTATTTTATTTTATTAAATTAAATCTTTATTGTTAAAAGTATTACATATATCCCCTTTCCCCCCCTTATTGACCCCCTCTAGTCCACCCCTGTCTCCTGCCCCAGGCCTTCACTGCCCTGCTGTCTGTGTCCATGGGTTATGTACAAATGCATGCAGGTTCTTTTGTTGATCTCTTCTCACCCACCCACTCACCCCTGCCTTCCCTCTGAGATTCCACAGTCTGTTCCATGCTTCTATATCTCTGGATCTATTTTGTTCATCAGTTTGTTTTGTTCATTAGTTTCCACAGATGAGTGAGATCATGTGATACTTGTCTTTCTTTGACTGGCTTATTTCGCTTAGCATAATGCTCTCCAGGTCCCTCCATGCTGTCCCAACAGGGTAAGAGATCCTTCTTTTTTAATTGCTGGGTAGTATTCCATGGTGTAAATGTACCACAACGTTTCCTCCCCCCCCCTCCCCCCACTCATCTACTGATGGGCAGACAACTTTTTAATAGTCCCTAAACCAGCTAATTGTGTTACTCTGTTTCTCACAGAGCTGCATTTTCTATCACACAATTTGAGCAATGTGTCAATTTGTTTGGATTCATTAGATTGGTATTAAACATCCCCTTTGTGCAAGGCCTTGTGGCAAGATGTGTGGAAGGATACAAAGATGAATATGTAATGGCTATAAATGCCTTTCTATGTGCCAGGCACTGAGCTAGGTGATGAAGATATAAAAGAGAGTGACATACATAAGAGTTTCTTTCCTTGGGAAGTTTCTAGCTTGGATGGGAAAAAAAGAAAATAAACTGCAGTTATAAAGTTTGCATGTTGTGCTAGGGTAGAACAAAACGCTATGTGAGATAAAAATAAGATGAGAAGGAGGTCAAGGATGGTGTCCAGGTGGAAGTGGCATCTAAGTTGAGAACAAAAGCATGAGTAGGAATTAGCCACCTGAAGAGGTAGGGAAAATACCCGGGAACAGCATAAGCAAAGGCTCAGCGGCAAGGACGGACCCAACAGGCTTCACTGGAGAAACTAGCAGGATTAAATATCTCTGGAGTATATAGTGCAAGAGTTAGGTGGGAGAGATGAATTGAACCTTGTGAGCCAAGGTAAGGGATTTGTATTTTAACTCAAAGGCAATGGGAAGATACTATGGGTTTTAAGCAGGGGATTGAGATGATCAGATAAACAGGTATTTTTAGAAAAATCAGTCTGACTGCAGAGTAAGCAATGAATGGACAAAAGGAGTCAGACAGAGGGCAAGCCTTGAGTTGTCAGAAAAAAACAATTTGATTGTTGTGATGATAAAAGCAAGAACCTGGAGGTGGCCTGCACTCAGTGAAGGCAGTAGAAATAGAAAGAAGTAAATGGTTTCGGGAGCTATGGAGAAGAGAGAATCGGCAAGAGTTAACGACTGATGAGATCCAGTGAGTGTGGAGGAAAGAATGAAAGATGAGTTTGAGCTGAGATAGAGGGCACAAAGTAGGGAGCAGCGCCTGTTCCCTGCTGTGTGGCTGAGGAGGGAGGACAGATGTGATCACTGACATCCTAGAAATGCAAAGAGCCAAGAGAAGCATGAGCAAATCATTCCTTAGGGACAAGGGGCTGGAAACATCTTCAAGGTCAGGAGGCACTTGGAGTTGAATGACGATAAGCAGGGGTTGGGAGTTTGGCAATGCTGAAAGGATATTTCCATTCTCCGGTGATGTCAGTCCTGTAGCTTGGATCCTTCTCAGTGGCCAGCGTCCTCGGGGCAGGGCAGGCTTTTAGGAAAAAGCACTGACAGTCAAAAGTCCAGAGCTGCCTCGATCTGTTCCTCAGGACCCGGAATCCCTGCCTGGAAACGTCTGTGGCTCCATGGAACATTTCTCAGCTTGTAGATATTCGAGGTCATGTGCAGGTCTCTGTCAGCTAGGGAATTGCTGCTCTGAAAGTGTACTTAGCAGAAGCCTTGCCAAAGTTGTCAGAAGCAAATCACTCTCCCTACCCCCTTAAAATTTCTTTTAAAAAAATGACAAAAGCCAAATTTCAATATAATTTTTCAAGACTTCACATACCAGATTTTGTCCCAGAGTGGATTTTGATGGAACATCAAACCTCAAAGAAATAAGCTTTGCTCTCCTCCTGGACTGTGAACGCTGACCCTCTGTACTGCCGCCCTGCTAACCTGAGCTCACAGTCAGAACTTGCAGCCACGCTGCGAGGGCTCCCAGCGAGAGCAGTTATCCGGCCTTTTAAATTGCCAGCCCAGCACATGTGGGATACATCTTTAACCACAAAATATGTTTTCTTTAAGGCCTTTCCTCAATTGTGAAAACTTAAATTTAATAAGGATTGAGGAAGCCTATAAATCAAACACAATAAAATATTAAATTATGCACCTTACGCCAAGTGGGGTACATATATTTTATCATCGAAAAGTGTGGGTCTGGGTATTCTGGAAATTCTGATGTCTTGGGCAGTCTGGGGGTTGGGGGAACAAAGCTGCATTAGTTTTCAATTTACGGAACATGATGTTAGTGATTACATTAACTTAATCTAATATTATTTCCCATATTTAAAGACAGAATGAGAACCTTGTGTTTAGATTGTTGTTGGCTTTAAAAGTATAAATGTGAATGCATGTGTGAGTGTGTGTGTGAGTGTGTGAGTGTGTGTGTGTGTGTGTGTGTGTGTGTGAGTGTGTGTGTGTGTGTGTGTGTGTGTGTGTGTGTGTGTGTGCACGCGCGCGCGGACATAAAGAAACAAGGGCCGGCTGGCGTTCCATATAATAGGCTGAGTTATTGGTACAGCTGCACATTCTGTGTCTCGGGGGATTAGGAGCTCAGCCTGAAATCTCATTTAATTACAGAGCACTGACTACCATGGACCTCTTGCATCTGGACTCAGGAATAATAGCGAGCATTTCTCGTTGAATGGTTTGCCGTGTTCAGGATAGAAACACATGTAGTTCAATTTCTACCATTTGGTTAAGAACAAAAAGCAAAAGTTTGCAGATGGTTAGCTCAGCCTATTACATAGTTTTACTAAACTTCCTGGACTCTCTTCTCCTTTACAGACTTTAAAAAAAAAAATGCAATCCTCTTCTCTTTTAGATGTGGAGGTCAAAGGGCACAAAATTACTCGGTTCATCTGTAAATGAACGTAACAATCATACCCACCTCACAGGTTATCACAGGGATGACACCAGGTAATGGAAGTGAAAGGACAACACAAAGTAGCAAATGCTGCTGAACGCTGGCTAAGCAGTATTATGACTCTTTAACTCATTTATTCGTTCAATGAAAACTTGAGCACCTCCTAGGTGCCAACCACCGTTCTAGAGGAGGGATACAGAGTGGTGAATAAGAAAGGCATGGTTTCAGCTCTAAGGCAGTTTACATTCTAATGAGGGAAACAGATGACAAGATGATGCTAGAGGGTAAAATGTGCTGTGAGAAATACGAAGCAGGATAAAGAGATAGATAGTGGCTGGGGGTTCCTTTAGAAAAGAAAGACCCATTGAAAAAGCAACATTTCAGATGGAGGCTGAATGAATTGAATGACAAGAAGCCAGCCAGTGGAAGAACATCCCAGAAAAAGAGAAAAGCAAGTGCAGTGGCCTCAGCTGCAGTGGGCCTGTTTGAGGACAGAGAAGACCATAGTGGCAGGAGGGGAAGAGAGGGGAGTGGTAGGTACAAGGCTAGTCTTGATAGAAAGGCGGTGGCCCAGCAAGTAGGACCAGCCTTGTTAGCCTTGCTGGAGTTTGGACTTTATCACAGGAACTATGGGAAGACATTGGAGGATTTTAAGCAGGTAAGAGAGATATTCCTGAGTTGCATTAAAAAAGAAAGTAATTTTTGGCTGTTATGTGGAAACTGGATAAGAAGTAGGATGGGGAAGTGGCTAGAGTTATAATAAGGGCATCAATTAAGAGGCTAGTACAATAGTTGAGGCCACAGGGAGAAAAAACAACAAAACAAAACAGATATCCCCATGGAGATGTCAAGTAGGAAACTGTATATATGACCTGGAGCTCAGAGAAGGGATTCCTGATCTGTAATGCCAACCTTTAGTCTCTATCCATCTCTCCTAGATAAGACTCATATCAAACCGCCTACTTGAAATCTCTAATTGGATATTCCACCAGCACCACATACTCCATATGTTCAAATCCTACTATTTTCTTCCTCTTCTAAGCCTGACCCCAACAGATTTAACATTTTTGTCCTCCAATAAGATTTGATATTTTTCTTTACTGGGTCTTGTGTAATTCTTGTGACGTTTATCCAAGATATTTTAGAATTGTTTCTATTGGGAATGATATATTTCCCATTTCTACTTCTAGGTGCTTACTGCTGGCATAGAATAAAGGCTACTTTTGTATATTTATCAAATATTTAGGTACCTTAATAAATTTAGTAGCCTTTTACTGTAGTCTTCTGGATTTTCTAAATATAAGTGCAAAGAATTGTCAAAAAGCTAGTTTATTTTCCTTTTCTAATGTTTATGCTTATTATTTAATGTTCTTGTCTTGCACCTTTGCTAATCTTGCTACTGAAAGTGTAGAATCAACAGCACTGGCATCTTCTAGGAGCTTATTAAAGTTGAAGCATCTCAGCCCCATCCCCAATATACTGAATCAGAAGCTGTACTAGTATTTTTAAAAGATCCCTAGGTGACTCATGTAAAGTTTGAGCAACACTACTATAGAATATTCCAGACGTTCTTTAATAATAATGATATTTTCTGGCTGTGTGCTATCATCATTAGCTGGTTCCTGATTTTAATTGAAATAGTCTGTGTATTTCACAAAAACAATTTTCTTCTCTTGCTCTCTTGGGACTTTTTTTGTTTGTTTTTTTTTAGAATGACTGCTTAATGTTATCCAATTCCTTTATATATGATAACACAGTCTTTCTACTTTAATTTGCTTAATTTTTTAATCTTCACCCGAGGATATGTTTGGGTTTGTTTTTTTTACTGATTTTAGAGAAGAATGGAGAGAGAGAGAGAGAGAAATAGAGAGAGAGAGAGAGAGAGATCAATGAGAGAAAGAAACATCGATTGGCTGCTTCCCTTATGCACTCTGACCAGGGATGGAACCGCAACCTAGGTATGTGCCCTGACCGGAAATTGACCCACCACCTTTCTGATGTACAGCGACAATCCTCCAACCAACTGAGCCACCGACCAAGCTAACTTGATTAATTTAATTCATTACATCAATAATTGGTTTAATGTATTATACTAACAAAGTAAATGTATCTTTTTTCTAGGTTACTGGATTTTATTTCCTAGTATCTTATTTTACTTTTTTCTTTTATATCCAAAAGCAATTGTCCTTTGGTTTTCTTTATTGATTTGGGGTATTAAATTAAAGGTGGTTTGAGAAAATAATTTGGGGATTATCTTCATCACCTTTGTCTGTAGACTGGAACAGGCAAACTTAGTTTGCACATTAGAATTACCTGGATAGTTTTAGGGAAATATTAATGTTTAGACCTGGCTCCTAGAGATTCTGATTTGGAGACTCACCAGAAAACAGATCTTCTTTTAAATTATTTTTTTAAAAAAGCTCCATAAGTAAGTCTAATGAATTTCTAGGATTAAGAAGTGCTGGTCTGGAATCCTTTAAATAATTCACAAGATTAAATACAATTTAACCATTATCTTATCAATGGGCACTATTTAGTCACCTTCTGGATTTCTTCTCTGGTAATTGTTCCATTCAAGTTTCCCATTTCTTTCTGAATGTATTTTTTAATAAACTTATACCTTGCTCTTTATGAGGTTAAGGACATTTCCTTCTATTCCCATTTTGCTGAGAGTTTTTATCATGAATGGATGTTCGATTTTGTCAAATGCTTTTTCTGAGTATATTGAGATGATGATGCAGTTTTTCTTCTTTCATCTGTTAATATGGTGAATTACATTGATTGATTGTGAAAGGTTGAACCAGCCTCCCTCGTTCCTAAGATAAATCCCACTTGATTGTGACATAGTCTCCTTTTTATATATTGCTGGGTTCTATTTGTTAACATTTTGTTCAGAGGGGGAAAAAGACACTCAGGAAATACTCTTACTGGTTATTCTTCACTTTCCTCCCCATATGTCTGCTATTTACTTTTTAGAGTCTTAAGATAGTTGCTTCATTGCTTTTTGTAGTCTATCCAGATTTTCTTTTGGAATCAGTGGAAGAGAGAAGCTGTGGTAGGCTTACTCCATCTTGACTAGCCTGATAAGTCTATCATTTTTGTGTGTGTGTTTTTTTCATACACAGCACACCCAATCTATTAGTCTTCATTTAAATGAAGAATTCAGTCTATTTACATAAAGCTCATAGTTTATATTTTGTTTCATTTTGCTCTACATATACTAGTACTTCTTTGTCTTTGTTTTATTTCTATTGTTTAATTCCCTTCCTCCCCTCCCCCCGCCTCATCTCCTTGTTATTCGGGAATGCTACTGTAATTTTCCAACTCATTCACTTTTTATTTCTAGAGTCACAATCTTGTATGTGCCCCTGGGGTGGCCACATTGCAATCAGTTCACAAGCCAAAGGATTTTGACTTTGTACGGAGCTGGAGACAATAGGGCAGACTGGAAAAGCTCGGCCATTCAGAGATCTTTGTGTCACACTCCACTCTCCCTTTCTCTGAAGGGCTTGGAGACCTAGGGGACATGAAGAACACTGGTAGTCATTGTAGACACATGGAACTTGGTTTCTCTCCACATGCAGTCCTTGTCTGGTTGCATCAAAAGGATGTAGGATTGAGGAAGGGCCTGAATGTTAGAAGGTACTTTCCAGGTGGGAGCATGGGAGCAGAGCCCCACATCCATGTAACTGTATGTTCTATCAGCTTCAGCTTGCTCTCTGAGATGTATCTGCATCCTCACCAATGCAGCATGACCACACTCCAGTTCCACCACGGGTGCCTCTAAGTCACATGGGTATACCACTTCTTAGTACTACTTCTGAGCATATCATGCTGCCCAGGGGATGGATTCAATTTATGTATTGCATGATGATATTCCACCTATAGGGTTTCTTATTTCTCTTATGTGGTTATATCCTGTTTCCCCATTAGGATCATAAACAGGGACACCTGCCGTCACCATACACAGAGTGCTCTGTAGCAACACTGAATCCTTCATACTTGCCTATGCTCACAAGTAGATGGCATTTTCCATTGATGTCTATTTCTTCATTTTAATTATTCACTACAGTGTGGCCTTTTAAACTTTCGCCAGCCAACAATGCTAATATCACATGACAGCCCGTTGGTGGGATTAGTCTGCCTCAGTCCCGTTGGAGAGCTACAAGAGACAGGGCATGTGGTCAATTTCACATGATATTTTGATAGATGATATCCCGTTACTGAGAATTACAACAAAAAAATAAAAACATTGTCCAGTAGATAAATATAGATTTTTTTTTTCTCATTCCTTATACCTCTCCATTTTCAAGACCACTTTCCATTTATTTAGTTCTTGTTTCTGAAAAACCAGGAAAGACATATTTCCCTTGAGGTAGTCTGTTTGGAATGAATTACTCAAAGGGCAACCCAGCAATGTGTGGGCTTCCATAGGTAACATGGCCATCCATCACTTTAAGGAAACACAGTACAAATAGATAAAGCAGTTAGCAGTTAATTACACCCATTGAAGAACGATTTTTCACTTTCCAGGGAAGAATGACTGCAAGCTCCCATGTTGCCTTGAACATGAATTCCAGCTTTTACATTTTTATTTGCAACAACTTTTTTTTGTAACAGAGGCCTACCCATAACAAGAATTCCTCCGATACCAGTGCTGGGAGGTGGGCCACATGGACGTCTTACCTGACCGCAGAGGTATGCATAGCAAGGCCTTTTGGAAATGCCAACCCTGCACTGTAAAACCTAGGTGAGCAGCAAATTGAAACACCAAACCAGCAGATGAGCATTGTCTGTCACTGCAATGAGGAGGAGCCTGGGGGAGGGTCACCCAGCCCTGGCCACTAAGCCAGTGGGACTGCATCTACATTGGAAAGGGTGACATCTGACCCTCTACAGCTGTGCGCATCAGGTTGGGGGCTGGAGGCTCAGTGTGCAGCTGGGCCTGCTCACTTGTTCTCCCTGATCCTCAGGCTCAACTCCTTTCCCCATTACAACTCCTCTGCTCCCCTTTCTCGCCTCAGCCTCAATTTCCCCCGACTCACAAATAGAAAGGAGCTTAAAGGTGTTCTAATCCTTTCCAGTTTGTTTGTTTTTGTTGGTTGTTTTTTTTTTAAATCAAGGAATCCTTTGCTCAAATGAAGGCTCATCCAGAAACCCAAGATGTAAAACAGAACCCCCTGTGTGTGCTCTGGTCACGGAGGGAAGCCAGGCCAGCTGCCCCGCTGCTGCCCCAACCTGCTCCTCTGAGTTAAGACTTCAAGACAGAAATGCAAGGCTCTCCATGCAAAAGTGAAGAAACTGGAGGTTAGACGCAGTGTTTCGCAGTGGGGGCATTGCTGGCATTTGGGGGCCAGAGGCAGCCTTTCATGTGGATGATTGGCCTCTGCATGGTAGTCACATGGCTTCCCCTGTGTTGTCTTCCCAGACTTGTGTTGACTAAAATCAGCTACTGAGAGAGTGGGCTGGTTCCACGGAGGCTGAGAATCACGTGGAGTGAGGAGCCCAGGAGTTCATCAGAGAGCAGGGACAGTCTGAACCCAGGTTTCCTCATTCCAGCAAGTGGACTTGCCTGCCAGCCACCGTTTTTCCCCGCCCTCTCTGCCTTTGAGCAGTGCCCTAGCAGTCTGTCCCCTGTTACTGAAACTCAGCTTCTACTAGTCTGTGAGGCTGCCTTATTGTACCACTGCCATGGCTGCTTCTAATACGGAAGCCAGGCAGGCCCTTCCATCTAAGGTTGGAGGTTGGTGTAGACAAAGAAAAGACGTCTCCAGCACTTTCTCAGTTTATAGTGACCACAGTTTAACTCCTGGCCCCATAACCAATGCAGCTTGTCAGGGAGATGTGATTTTCAGAACACTAGCCCCCCACCCCGCCCCAAATGACTTTGGATCATTTATATTCTACATAAATCATTTGATTCTGGATCACCTATATTCTATATAAACTTAGTAGATCATTTCTTGGCTGCTGTCTTCAGCAAACTCCAAGGGCTGTAGAGCCAAGAGACCTGGGTTTGATTCCTGCCTCCTCCGTTCTTCAGCTGTGTGACTGTCTAAAGGACGCATGGCTGTCCTGAGCATCAGTTTCTTCATTTATAAACTGGAGAGAAGAGGAAACTTCCCTGACCGGATCCTTGGATGGATTCAATGCAAGAATGTATGTAGAGTAGTCAGCAATACAAGCTGCCTATTAAATAGCTTCTGCGACATTTAAGATTGTCACCAGCACCATTTCTGCACCTTGGTATGATATGTTGGAATACAGTAAAGTCCCCTCAGGTGAATTTGATAAAACTGTCACTTGGACGTGGCAGAGGACCCTAATTCCAGATTCCCTGCTCAGGGTTTCCTCTTGGCTTTCCAGCTGGCCCAGTCCCGCCAGCCGTTTTGGAAGGCTGGACTCCCCTCTTCCTTCTCTAGACATCCCTGTAGTCATCGGGAGATCTTATTTTCCACTGATAGAGACCGGCACATTTCCAGACCTTTTAAAATGGGTTTTTACTAGCAGTGTATCAAGTCTCCAGAGACAACTATCATGTCTGAGACAGCTAGGATCTTTTTTTACTGACAGTTTGAGCTGTGTGGTTGAAATCATTTTTGACAAGAAAAAAACAGGCTCAAGTTTTATGAAATCACGGACTGTCCACAGTGACCAATTTTCAAGCTTCAAAATCCTCACTAGAGCTTAATTATGCCACACACACACACACACACACACACACACACACCACACACACACACCCCCACACACACACCCCCCCCACACACACACCCCACACACACACACCCCACACACACACCCCCCACACACACACCCACACACACACACCCCCCACACACACACCACACACACACCCCCCCCACACACACCACACACACACACACCCCACACACACACACCCCACACATACCCCCCACACACACACACCCCACACACATACACACACCCCCCACACCCCCCCCCCACACACACACCCCCCACACACACCACACACACACACACACACACACACCCCCCACACACACACACACCACCCCCCCACACACACACACACACAATTTCCATGGAGGTTTGATGTAAATTTTTGTCTATTGCACTCAGTACTCAAAAGCAGGCAAACGATTTCAAAAATCACAGCTATTAAGTCCAACTAAACCAAACACATTGTTCTGAGATATTTGCCAAAAGTTCCAGCGTACAATTCGCTTTGCTGAATCACTTCGTTTTTTCAAAGTTATATTTGTGTAGAGCATTTGGTCGATGCCTGTTTAAAATCTATCCATATGGTTAGTGTTTTAGATGAAATATACAGATGTTAAGTGTATATGTGAAAAAGTATACTTTCTTAAAAATCATGTAAGACCCAATAAATCCTAGCAAATTCACTATTACCTTCCATGTCGGGATTCTTCCCATAGATCGGACTCAGCAGCTCTCCCTAACAGAAGGCTTTGGTGTGTTTCTGAGGAAATTCCACCCAAGGAAAGGCTAGCACAGAGTCTCTTGCTACATTTCCTGGCTCTTTTGATTCTCAGTGAAACAATAATTATTCAATTAATCTTGTCAACAAGTGGAGGCTGGTTTCATTTCAGTTGTTTACTAATTATATTGGGTAGATCTTTAGATCCTTGAAAAAGTTGTCCAATTGCAACAAACTACTAATGAAGCAAGACTTGGTTAATTAGGGAATAAGAGCAATTAGCTTGTCAGCAGTTAATTCCAACAGTCCTGAGAGAAATCCTACATGTAGGGATACGTATCACAGGAGCCATTGACCTCTAAACCTTCCTCCTTTCCTGTCACTGCTGTTCAATGGAAAGTCACTTATTTTGTCAGGCTAATGACAGAGGTAATGGAGTAGCCTATGGCTCCGGCTCACTACTCTTGTTTTTCTCTTGCTATTTTTAGAAAGTTTAAAAATAGATGAATGGGTCTATTTTGGACATCATTAAAAGAGGAAACCCAAGGTGGGACTTTCGGAATCCACTGAGCGCCGGCTGACCACCCCCAAAGCTATCTGGAGCTCATTAGTCGCCACAGAGCTTGCTCTGCCAGAGAAAAGTTGGTTGTGAACTTTTTAAGTTAAAAGACTTTTACAAGCCAAACCAAGTTTTGTTTGAGAATTTGATTTACTGGGGTAAAGAAAGATGATTCTGAACGATATTCTCTTGTTTCCACGTTTACTGAAAGAAACTGGAATTAGATCATTCATTGTAGCCTTCTTTTTTATGGGGGGAGGGTGAGCGAGGCTGGGTTGAGGTTTATGATAGAGCTTAGAAAATATTTTAGGACAACTTGACAAGCTTGACTATCACAGAGTAATAACTTAAGCGGGGATAATATGCTTGTTCTAATATTGACCTCCTATTTTCAATGTAAGTTCTGTGTAGACATTCCCTCCACATCTACCCTGTGCCCGAATCAGACTGAAAGTGAGACATTGCACTGAACGAATTTGCTGTTTTCTGTCTCCCATTCTGACAAAAGGCTGGCACCAGAAAGAGCAAGCCCTGCCTCTGGACGACTAGTCAAGGCACGGTCTGTCTTCCCCATGCCATGTTTCAGAGCTTAATTTTCCTTCACTTTTCTCCTTGAGAGCATTGTGAAAACTCTCCTAAGCTTAAGCTATGACACCACCTCAAAGAATATAAAAGGAACATGAATGTGGAAATGCAAACGAAAGCCACCAATCCCATTGCATCATGTACTTTTGCTGAAGTTATTAGAGGTACCAGGGTTGACCTTGTAGGAATTCAAGGGGCCCAATAAATAACATCTCTCTACCTGACCCCGGGCCCCCAAGTTCTGAACTAAATAAGAAATAAGACTAAGAATAAGGTGGTTAAGAGTCCATATCCCCTTTATTTTAGACTGATGTAGCTCAGTTCAGATTTTATTACATTTTACTCAAGGACATGCTTAGAGAGAGGAAAGGAGGGAGGAAGGGAGGAAGAAGGGAGGCAGACACAGAGAGAGAAACATTGATCGGTTGCCTTCCATATATATCCCAACCAGGGATCAAACCTGCAACCTTTTGGTGTGCAGGACAATGCTTAACCAACAGGCCCACTCCAGCCAGGCTTGCCTCAGTATTTTAAAGAAATCAACAAAATGTAACACTGTTTTAAACATCATCTTAGAGAATGTTGTTGTTATCAAAGTATAGCTTCTATCACAGACAAGCAGGATTCCGAATAGGACTAGAACCCTGAATTAGGAAGACTCACCCACCCAGTATCTGGACCAGCAGAACCACATCATGTGGGAAAACTACCCATGTGGACCAACAGAAGATGTACTCCTGCCGGTGGCTGCGTGCTGGAGAGGAAAGAGCTGGCTTTACATGTTCAGCTTCTCTTGCCAAACCCAGTAATCAGATTAAGTCACTCCCCCTCCAAGAAAGCTGTGAAGATGGGACAAGAATGCAAGTGTGTTTCCTACATTGAAGTCCCTCCAGTGGAGAAGGGGTGGCCTACTCCTTCTAACAGATGTTACAGACATAGGTTTTCCATATCATTACATTTTGCTGATTCATTAAGAAATTAAGAGTACAGTAAAATTTGAATTAAATCTCATCAATTTAAACAATAGGTATTTAGCACCTTTTGCATTGTAAATAAACAAATAATCTGTAAAACACATTAAGAGTGTCCGTAGAATTTGGAGGGACTATTTTGATTCCTTAAGAGAATATACTAATTTTGAGACATTTCAAAGTACTCTCTCAAATTAAAAAAAAACGGACCATATTAATTATAAAATGTTATTTGTTGAAGTAGCTCATATGAGCATGAGTATTTTGTTTTCACCAGAACAGTAGAAATACTGAACAACAGCCAGTTATTTTCATTTTACTTCTTAATATGCCCATATGCCACCTGCATGCTCTCCCTTCAGCTTAATGATAAGTAAAGAAAGACTGAAGGAAAAGGAACTGTGAGTTTCCCTATCCTCCCCTTCTCTCTTTGACATCATTTTCACCATAACTGACTGACTACACAAGGGAGTAATGCCAGTGAAGAACATATGGTAGGGTTCCCTGGTTGTTGGTGTTTCTTGGAACATTATTACTTTCCTCCTATGTTTGTAACAAGTTCTGGTTTGAACAGGAAGTGTAGTCTTTTGGGACTGTGAGAGTGCCCCTCCTCCATCTCCACTCCTGTCTTAGATGTAACATACTTGCTCTGTCTTTGCTTTGAATTTTGCTGAACTCCCATGCATTGTCGGTTCACCAGAATTTCATGCTCATGGGACATTGCAAATGCTATCTGCAAATGAGGCAGCTGGAAAGAGTGGGAGTTAGTCATACCTCCTCTGCCCAAATGCATGCTCTGTTGTCCCGTCAGACTTCATGTACGAAACACAAGTTCAAAGATAAAATTACTAAGAATTTCCAAAAGAGAGGGTAGAGAAATAAACCAACTGTGGGGCACTTTTGAGCACAGGTCATGTGCCTATAAAGCCAGCCCTGGTTAGAGGGTTGTAGCTAAGGGAATTTAGGCCACACTTTGGCAATAGCAAAGACTGAATTCCAGGATATTGGACCTAAAGAGAAGAACAGGTAGTGGAACAACTCCTTATTCTTGTTCTAGATAATTGCTCTCACTTTTGCCAGGAGGTGAGTGTATCAACCAAAAATGGGCCCTGAACCAATAGAACACCAGGCTGCAAGCTGTTGCTGGCAAGAGTATTAGGGGTGACTTGCCCTCAATTAATACAATGTAATTCTTAAGTTGTTTTTCAGAGTTTTATGGGCCCAATTTAGCCTTTGTGCTAAATTTTATTCCACTAAACACAAAAGTATGTGAAGTTTTTTGCTGCATTTTTGTGGGCATCTGGCAACAAACAGTCTGGTTAAATAAAAGTTTATTATAAATTTTCAACTGATTTAGTTAAATTGGCATAAATATGTAGGTTTGGTAAATTAAACGGCTTTGGAAGTCCTTTAAGCCCGTTGCATTTGTAACCACTTTAGAGTTTACAAAGGGTTTTTACCTACGGAATCCTCGTTTAACCCTCTTAATAACCCTGGGAAGCAGGATAGGCGGATATTATAGTCCCTATATAAGGGCACATGTTCAGGCCTCTGAATTGGATTGCATGAACTTAATCCTTTCATGGTCTCAGTTGATTTGAAAAGTGAAAGCACTTAATGCAAGGGAAATCCAACCATAAGCTAGACAATGAATAGCCTAGTGTGGCGGGACTCTAAGAATGAACTGGGCTGATGAGATGTATCTCTCAGCAGAGGTAAGGTTATCTGTTCAATACAGATCTCTTTATACAGCTCATACTGAGTCTCAACATTAATGAAAAAGATCTATTGAGACATGTTCTCAGATTGTCCCTTTCTTGGTCTTCTCCATTTTAGCAAAATGTACTTTCATCCACTTATTTGCTCAGCCAACATCCTTGAGTCTTCCTTTTCCCTCCCTCCAATCTGCCAGCTCTGCCGGCTCTATCAGTAGCTTCAGCTTCTCTGCTTATTCTTTTTAAAAATTAATTTCAAAGAGGAAGGAAGAGGGAGAGAGAGATAGAAACATCAATGATGAGAGAGAATCATTCATCAGCTGCCTCCTGCATGCCCCACACTGAGGATTGAGCCCATAACCGGGGCATATGCCTAGACAAGGAATCAAACCGTGATCTCCTGGTTCATTGGTCAACACTCAACCACTAAACCACACTGGTTGGGCCAGTCTCTCTGTTTGTTTTCATTGCTACTGCCCACCCTCTGGTCCAAGCTACAACCATTTCTTGCCTAACTTTGCAAGAGCCTTAAAACTGGTCTTCCTGCTTCCATTCTTGCCTCATTGTAATTCATTTTCCATACAATAGCCATTGTAAGCTTTATAAAATGTAAATCAAACCATGTCATTTATATACTTAAAATTTTTCAAAGAATTTTTAGTTTAAGACGTCATTGCCCTGACTTCCAAGGCTCTGTATGATCTAGAATTTGATCCCTCTCCAACCTGACTATACTAATTCCTTTAGCCGCAGTAGCCCTCTGTTAGTAACTGGAGCTGATAAAGCGCTCTCTAC
This sequence comes from Myotis myotis, assembly GCF_014108235.1. Taxonomy (NCBI): domain Eukaryota; kingdom Metazoa; phylum Chordata; class Mammalia; order Chiroptera; family Vespertilionidae; genus Myotis; species Myotis myotis. Next base: position 35,765,914 of record NW_023416315.1, read on the forward strand.
CACAGGGTCTTTGCACTCGCTAGTCCCTCTGCCTGAAATGCTCTTCTGTCAACTCTTTGTAATTAGGTACTACTTTATATCCATTAAAGTGGATATAATAAATAATAATAATAATAATTATGATAATCCTATATAATAAAAAAAGGCTAACATGCAAATTGTCCCTACAGGATGGAGTTATGTGTGTGCTGACCACTGGAGGTGGCGCGGAACATGGCGGGTGTCGTCGACGCAGCCCTGGCAGCGGGTGGCAGTGGAGGCACTGCTGGCCCCTACCCATGCATGAATTTCATGCACTGGGCCTCTAGTCCTATATAATAAAGAGCTAATATGCTAATTAGGCCAGATGGTGGAATGACCTTCCAGAACAACCTTCCAGAACGACCAGTGGGTGGGGGGCAAGGCAGCCAGGGCCATCAGGCAGCTGGGGCTGTGAAGGCCTACTCTTGCACAAATTCCACGCATCAGGCCTCTAGTCTATATATATAAAAGGCTAAGTGTCCATCCTTCCCTCCTACCTGGAGCTATGATGCTCAATGACCACCAGCAGGCAGATGCTCCAACTGGTAGCTATGACACACACTGACCACCAGGAGGCAGATGCTCAATGCAGGAGTTGCCATGATGCGCACTAGCCATTTAAAAATAAATGGCACCATGGACCTGGCTCTGACCAACCAACACTTGGCTTCCCCCAAGTGGGACACAGGCCCTGCTACCACCCTGGAGTGACATCCCACCAAATCACAGCCAATGCTGCCAAGACCCCATGGCACAAAATGCAGCCCACAGCCCAGCCCGAAACGGTCGCTGCAGGTGCCGGGTAATGACATCACGTAGCAATGCCCAGCTTCCTCTCCTTAGCAACTAGCCTCCTTGGAGTTTCTTCAGCCCAGGAACGAGACTTGCTTTATAGCCAGGTGCAAACATTTTACAGTTCAACCAAGTGTTTGCGAAGCATTTTCCCATGCCTCATCTCATTTGATCCTCACAGAAGTCCTGGAGTAGGTAGACAGGAGACCTGGTAGAATCCTATTTTCTTTTCATTAGCAAGACAATGGAGATTTAAAACGTTTAGAAACTTGATCCAACTGAAAGGAAGTAAGAAATGGTGGACCTTAAAAATGACTTCAGGTTTTCTCACTGTGCAGAATATAGTCAAACACTGCTGCAGTTCAATATTTTACCCTTTGTTCTCCCTGTGTGATCTACAATAATAATCTGCTTCGTGTTGATATTTACTGCTGTATTGCTGACAATTACTTGAAAGAGAAGTTGGGGTGCTTCACTGGGCTGGAAAAAGCTTAGCTAAATCAGAAAGCAGGTCTAATTAAGCAAGTTATATATATAAAAGGCTAAATTGACTCGTGCATGTGCAATACATATAAAGCTCTCGCTGGCACCAATTGCACATGTGTGTTTCAATCTGTCATTACCAATCGTGAATTTGGTTGACACATCTATTACAGAGAAAGGACGAATAGCGATATTAAAATATTTCTTCTAATTAATTTCCTTTCAAGTGCATGAATCTGTGCACTGGGACACTAATAATAATAACAACAACAACAATAATAATAATAATAATAATAAACAGAAAATAACAAGTGTTGATGAGGATATGGAGAAACTGAACTCTTGTTCTTTGCTGGTGGGAATATAAAATGGTTCAGTTGCTGTGGAAAACAACTTGGTAATTCTTCATAAAGTTAACATAAATTACTAGATGATCCATTAATTCCATTCCTAGGTATATACCCCAAAGAACTAAAATGTACTCAGGCAAATACATGTACATGCATGTTCATAGAAGCACTATTCTCAAAAACCAAAAGATAGAAATAGCCCAAAGAGCCATCAGCTGATGAATGGATAAGCAAATTGTGTTATATACAGACAATGGAATATTTTTGGCCATAAAAGTGAAATATTGATACAGACTGCAACATGGCTGAACCTAGAAAACATACTAAGGAAAAGATGCCAAACACAAAAGATTACATATTGTATGATCCCATGTATATGAAATATCCAGAACAGACAAATCCATAGAGACAGAAAGGAGATTGATGGTTGCCAGGGGCTGGCAGGAGAGGGAGTGAGAGCAGTTGTTTAATGGGTATGGGGTTTTCTTTGGATTGACTAAAATGTTTTGGAACTAGATAAAGGTGGCAGTTGAACAATATTGTGAATGTTCTAAAAGCCATTCAGTAGTTAATTTTTAACTAGTTAATTTTATGCTATGTAAATTTCATTTCAAAAAATATGACTACAAACTGATTATTTCCATAAGGATAGTAGCATTACAGCCTTTCCCACTTAATCTCTCCTATTTTGTACTCCCAGGGCACATGTGTCCTCCATCAGAGCATGCTATTTCATGTGTTCTATTTTGTTTTATATGCACATCTACTACAGGGGTCAGTAAACTATGGCCCACAGGCCAAATTTAGGCCGTTGCTTTTGTGTGTGTGGCCCACAGCTAAAAATGCTTTTTACACTTTTAAAGGGTTGAAAAAAATCAAAGCAAGATTAATATTTTGTAACACATGGAAATACTGTGAAATTCAAATATAAGTGTTTATTCATCAAGTTTTTTGTTGTTGTTAATCCTCAAGCGAGGATATTTTTTCTATTGATTTTTAGAGAGAGTAGAAGGGAGGGGGAGAGACAGAGAGATAGAAACATCGATGTGAGAGAGATGCATCAATTGATGGCCTCTCCCAACTGGGGCCAGGGATTGAGCCTGCAACCAAGGTATGTGCCCTTGCCTGGAATGGAACCTAAAACCTTTCAGTCCACAGACTGATGCTCTAACCACTGAGCAACTGGCTAGGGCATATTCAAGTTTTATTAGAAAATGATCACTCTCATACACTTATGTATTGTCCACATATGACTGTTTCCTTTCTACCATAGTCGAGTTAAATAATTGCAACAGAGATTATGGTCCACAAAGCCAAAAGTATTTTTCATCTGCCCCTTTTCAGAAAATGTTGTTGACCCCCCCAATCTGCTAGATTATAAGCTTCTAAGGAGAAGGAATCCCTCAAGCCCACAGCCTGATGATTCATATATTCACGTTTTCGATAAATGTCTCTTACTTTAACACCATTGTAAACTTTTTAGTATTCAAATGTGTGCCATGGGATTCCTGCTCATACATGCTAATAAAATTGAAAGTACTAATTTCTTTATATTTCTACAAAGTTTGACACTTACTTAGTTTGATATTTAGCATATGAAATCTATAAAAGATTTTTTAACAGAAACTCCATGCTGCAATAAGAATTTATTATACCCAAAAAGAGAAGTAATTTTGTAGTCTTTCAAAAATATACATAAAATAGGTGCTCATGTTGAAATCTTAAAAATTACCCTAATGTACCACTCAAACTTTAACTGTCAGTACATGGAGATATGTTAGTTTTCTAGCACAAAGATAAATTAAGGATTAAAAAGTTCTGCACCCTGACATTGCCTCTCTTAAGGATAAATTTACAACTGGTATAACATTATTCTTTTAAAAACTTATATAGATAACATTTAATCCATTGAAGCAAATAGAATTCTATACTTGGTTTTACAAAATTAGATACCACCTATGTTCAGGAGAATATAGGTAAAGAAAGAAACACTAAATATTCCTAGAGTTGATGGGGGAGTTGTATAGAGACTATATTTTTTCCTTGATTGTAGATGACAAATGAGTTAGAGTCTTCATAAGATAAAATGGTACTTAAGCAGAAATCACTTAAGTTTTTAAGACATTTTATTAGCAAAATTTTTTCTTTGATTTTGAGTATCTTTCATTATTTATATCCCTCTGTTTTGTTCAGATTGTCTGGGTTGCATAGGACTCTCAGTATAATCCAGCAAGTATTTAATTCAGTGACATTGGTTCCATGTAAGGAGTAGCCTATTGGGGAGTCCAGAAACCCCAAGATGAAGCCAAGAGACCTTGAGCCTATCCTTTTACCTTTCATCATCTATGATGAAGGTGGCACCATGCTTTCTGATGGTCATATATAATAAGTTAAATTTATTTATAGTAAGTTATATTTATTTTTGATATTTGAGATTGACAGGTTATTCAACAGATTTAGGTGCATCACATTTTTTATAATACATAGATTTGAGCCATGTATTTCTTCTTTCTCAAATATTCTTTGTGTATCTACTAGTACAGTAGCTCTATAATAAGCCAATATGAAAGAGTTTTCAAAGGGTGAAAAAGCTATAAAATATAAGTTATTGTTATTATTAAGTAAAATCACACAATGTTGGGCCTAGAAGGCTCTAGAGTTCACCTACATGACATTTTTATTTCACAGATGAGGAAACTGGATGAGCTCCAAAAGATAAAATGCTCGAGATTTGAGCTTTTCCATTATTCTATGTTGCCCCATTTACTGCTAGAAATAGTATTCCAAATTTTTGCTGTTATTGCAGTATTTGCCTACATTGGCTCCTCAATTATAATTTTTTTTTTCAGGCCACATTTTATTTTCTCACACTCTTACATTTTCATTCCCATGGCTTGACTTCAATCTAGTTTCTGTGTCTGCAAAACATTGCAGTATCTGGTTGGGTTTATCAAACATTGATATCTCAATAGTGTATTTATATTTCATTCAAGCATAAGAAGGATATAGCTCATTAGAATTCAGGACTAATAACATAGTATAAAGAAAAAAAACAAAAATGAAATAAGGGAAAAAAATTTTGCCTTATCTAGACCATTTTGATGTCAGATTCTTCTTCAAAACTATGGTTTTATAAAGGGACATAAATTAATCTGTCAAATTATATCTTGTTAAACAAAAGAAAATCAGCAACAGTAATAAGAAACTTCTGGCAAGAGTCAACTCACTCAATCAGTTATGGAGCCTTCAAACAATTATGGAGCCCTATAAATAGCCAGGCATTATAGAAGACCCTCACTAAAAGAAACAGATTGAGTTCCTTTCTTCCTAGGAGGGAATTTAACAAAAACAATAACTCACTTGTTGAGTTCTTACCAAGTACCATGTCCCACACTAAGTATCTTACATGAATTACCTTTTAATCTTTATGACAATACTAGAGGCCCGGTGCATGAAAATTCATGGACTGGAGGGGGTATGCCCAGCCCAGCCTGCCCCCTCTCACAGTCCGGGAGCCTTCAGGTGCGGGAGGCGACTCAGCAATCAGGGGAAGGCGATGCCCCATTACACCTCTGCTGCTGCCACTGCTGGCAGCGCAAGCCTTGGCTGGCCCTGTTTACCTGAGCCTCGGGTGGCCCTGGGCAGGTGGGCAGCCGCACATCCGAGGCTTGCCTGCACCTCGGGCCGGCCCATTAATTTCCTCTCTGTCCTCCTTTTTTTCCCCACAGGAGACATTTCCTTCTAGAAAATATATCCCAGACAGCAGTAGATTTTCAGACCTAAATGAATGATGCAACCAAAAGAACCTACTGATTGAACATCAGAAACATCCCCACATCCAAGGTGCAGCTTAGTGGAGTGGAATGAAGCTCAACTGAAGACAGAAATGAAACAAATGCTCATCTGAAGGAGCCAGGGACTGGTGTACACAAGAGATGTTGGAGATGGGAGGTAAACACAGAGGCTCTACCATAAAGGGTTGAGACAAGAGGTGGTCTGGGCTCTGCTTAGTCATGTAATGGCTCATGCAGTTGGGGGAGGCCCAGGTCCAAGGAACACACTGAAGGAAGCGTGGGCAGAGGCACAAATGAAAGATTGGAGCCTGTCTCATGATGCCCCAGCTTAGAGCCTTCAGAGCGTGGCTTCCAAAACCACAACAGACCAACACTTTCCACAGAGATGGGGAGGAAGTTGTTAGAACAAACACTATCCCGAAACTTGCCCCAAATCTGAACCTAATCAAACCCCAATGTTTTCTTGAGGTTAGAAAAGGCCTGGCTTAGCATTTTAAAAACAATTATCTATTTGCCTTTTGTTTCCCGTTTGTAGCCAGAAGTAAAAGTTCTAAAAAAAAAAAAAAAAGAAAGAAAAAGAAAACAATTAAAAACTGGGTTTTATTTTATATTGATTTCTTACTATATGTGTCGCCTAGCCAAAACCAGCAAATGCTGGAACGGCACAAGTTTGCTCTCCTGAGATATGCAGATCAAAGTCCTTTGGAACTGCCTTGGCTAAGCAACTGAATATTTCCATTCTTATCCAAACCAAGCTTCAATCCCTTGCAATTTACTCATATGCATCCACCTTCTCAAGTGTTCTGAGGCATTTCTTTCGGCACACACATTGGCCTTGAAAGGGTAACAAGCAATTTTGTGTTGGCAAAAGCTATATTTTCAAGTTTATACCTCCCAACCCTCATCTAACAAAGAGAACAAGAATTTCTGGCAACTTTGTTCATGCTCTATATATCCCATATAGAGGAAAAATATTGGAAAGGCAACATCAAGTACCCTCTTGCATAGATATTTACTATTTTGCAAAGAATTTTTCAATTTTACACTGCTAAATAGTCCTCCCTCTTAAGTGTAGAAATCACTTTGGCCAAGGAAAGTTTGAAGGTAGCTCATGCCATCCAATCAGCAAACTTTCTGGAAAACTGGTCTCATTCTTTTCTTAGGCCTTGGAGCAGTGGTTTTCAACCTTCCTAATGCCACGACCCTTTAATACAGTTCCTCATGTTGTGGTGACCCCCAACCATAAAATTATTTTCATTTTACTTCATAACTGTAATTTTGCTACTGTTATGAATCGTCATGTAAATATCTGATATGCAGGATGTATTTTCATTGTTACAAATTGAACATAATTAAAGCATAGTGATTAATCACAAAAACAATATATAATCATATATGTGTTTTCTGATGGTCTTAGGCGACCCCTGTGAAAGGGTCGTTTGACCCCCAAAGGGTTCGCGACCCACAGGTTAGCGACCCACAGGTTGAGAACCGCTGCCTTAGAGAGATAGCTATGTCCCTTGCAAGGGGGTGGGGGTGGGGGTGGGGGGTTCATATAAATTTGCCTCATCAGAAAATCTACATTTTTATTGGGTAACCCACAATTTACATGTATTGCCCTTTTGGTCACCCTTATTCTAAATGACTTTGATCCATGGGTATATTACCTTTCAGGAAACTATTAAGAGTATAATGTATTAGATGCCACAATCTTACTCTTGTCTTCATAAAATAGTCAGTTTATCTACAGCACATTTTTGCCACTTAATCTAGATTTTCTTTTTTCCATGGGATACATCAGCAAGCTAGAGTTTGTCTTACTAAAAAATCGACTCTCAGAGAACTTTCCACCTTTTCAATGGGATGAAAAATAATTATGATGCTGTCCTACTCAAAGCTGCTGAGAAAACATCATAGTAACGTCCGTCCGTGCCTGTGACCTGTTTTAGCCTCAGCTCCCTTTGGGCTAGGGTATTTCTTCAAGGGTTTTTATGCGGCCTTGGCGATGCCTGGCTGTGTATTTGAAGCTATGTTTATTAGCCCAATCTTTTTCTAATGCCAAATGAAATACAAGTTTATGATGAGATAGATGAACTTCTAAGGTCAGCATCCCTGTCTCAATTTCTGATGTTTCCAAAATATACAAGTGATTTTTCAGCTTTAGAAACCCCCGCCTGCTTCTTCCTTTCATGTAACTGGCCTTTGTTCGCTTGTTTGGCACCACCCCTGGGGTGTTTTCAAATATATTTCAAACCCCCCAGCAGCCCCATTTCAGCTGATTGACTTCGGAGAACTCTAATGCCGGCCAGGCATTTTGCTGCAGCCCCATTTAGACTCAGCAGGAAGAGCAGATTTAAAAGGCAGATTACATTTTTAGCTTTTTAAAAACTGCTTTATTAGAGAGGCTAAAAGCCACAGTGGTGGTAAGCTGGATTCTTTTGAAATACAAGCAACTTCAAGACATCTCAGGAGCCGTTCCTCACCTGTGGCGCTCCTCCCTTTGGGTTTCAATGATGGCAGGGACCAACTGGCTCTGGGCATTTTCCTGAAGGGTCCTTGTGGCTCCAACAACAGAACCCATTAAAAAACACACACAAAGAAGTTTCATTTAAGGGTAGGAGACCTTTGAAAAGCAGCTCACTGAAGTTCCCACCCCTGGACTCTGGCAGGCCATATTGTGTGAAAGAGTTGGTTACATATTGGCCTCTATTAATTGTAAGGGTTGGCCAAGGGACAGTAGGTAGAGGACCATGGTGAGGATGTGAAAGGCCGCTTAGAGAGGAAGAGAGAATACTTGCAGCCCTAAATCTTATGACCGGCAGATAGGAGTCTAAATGGATAGTTAGGTTAGATGATAGATAGGATGATAGATGATAGATAGATAGATAGATAGATAGATAGATAGATAGATAGATAGATGATAGATAGATAATATGAGAGAAAGAGGAGAGAGAGAGAGAGAGATGTGAAGAGAGATAAATGGAGGCCACACAAGTGGCTTCTCCTTCACATTATCTTACAACATGTGTTACAGACCTTCAGTGCCTTCCCTTCCACTTACTTGGGGTTCTGTTTGAACTATACCAGGAGCTTCTTGTAAGTGGCTGAGGGTCATTGAAAAGAAGGTGGGCATGATGAGGTTTTGAAAGAGTCCATACAGAAGGTTTTGTTTAGAGGTTTTGAGATGAGATGAACACTACTAGGTTTCAAGAATGTTCAAAGAGACAGTATACTAAGAAGCAGGCTGGATCCTATTTAAAAGCAAGATACAGGCTTAAACTAGAGATGTAACTAGTCAGAGAAGGCAAATAGGTGGCATCTGCCACCCACTCCCTCTGTGCCCAAAGAGAATCTCAGCATCTAATCATAACTCTTATGCCAAACCCAGACGCAGCCTTAGCATCCTTCTCAGCAGGCTGCTGCAATCCTGGATTAGACAGGGGATATCCCTAAAGAAGTATATGGATCTATTTAGAACTCAACACAAATTCCCATGGGTAGGGAAACAGGTGACAGAATTGAGTGGAACTGCAGGATGGGGACGAGCAGAATGTCAAGTGCATAACCCATCTGAACAGGGTGCTGGGGACTCAGCCTCAGATGTTATCCCACAGGGATCTGGGCCCCATGTCACTAAATTTTTCAAGAGTAAATAGAAATCCAATTATAACTTGGAATCTCTGGATTTTTTTTTAAAGTTGGCTCCTAATAGAGAGGGGAAAGTTAATTCCACATGGGTCAAACCAAATATTTATGCAGAAAAATAAGTAAATTAAAAAAAAAAAAATACCTGCAACTAATGTAGCCTACAGACTTAGAAGAATTGAAGATTCCAGTTTGCTCTTATCTTCCCTGAACTACCTTGCTACCATCTGCAGCTGGAAAACAAAAGAAAACCATCTTACCAGGGTTTACAGAGGGCATGTGACAAATTGCAGAAAATTATAGCCAGCGTTTTGTGGTTGCTGATCTCCCCTGAGTCACACACTAGCGGCGTCCTGAAAAAATAGGCAAACTTCAAAGATCAAAGTTTCCAGGGCTGCAGAGGGGACCTTTCAACCAGCTTGCTTTTGTCAGGATCCTCCCTCGCCCCGCCCCCTTTTTGTCAATCACAAAGCAGTTGTCTCAAAGCTCAGGTCCTGACACTGTCAGAGGCTAATGACATTGTCAGAGGCCCTTTGCCTGTGGCTTATTTCAGTGTTCCAACCCTCTCGGTCTTGGTCTTCCTTTGGGCTGTTTACATGCAATTTCCTTCTGGGTGGAACTTTGTTTTTCCTTTCCTTCTTTTGAGGCTGTTGTTTTTTCTTAAAATAGGAGGTCATTTCAGGCAGAAATGTGTTTTCGTATCCTTGCTTCCTCTATGGCTGGGCCTGGGGCCCTTTTGGAAAGAAGGAAATTTCCACTTTGTTTACAAGGAGGGATTGGTTTTCTTTGGATGTCCCATTCATTTGCTGGGTAGGGAGTTTGAAGTGCCTAGGATTATCTAAGGAGATCAGAAAAGTCATTCCTTTGATTTTTAAAAATGTCGTACATTCTGCTTTTCTTATTCTTTTTTTTTTTCTAACCAGTTCATGTTTTTCCAATGAATCTTAGCTTCCCATATGTCTGTCCCTGCATTTCAGTTCTCTACGCTGCCTTCCCGAGATCTTTCAGCTTTCATTGTCAATAGGGATAATTTGACTAACATTCTGGACCTATTCCAGCATGAGTCATAGTTTTATACTTTGGATTGGGAAAGTAATTTTCCCCTTCCCTTTAAAATGCAGCCATGACCCATTACTGTGACTGGAAAAGATAGACTTGGTCATGCATACCTTCCTCCACCCCATCCTCCCATCCTCACAAGCTACATCTGTCACCCACATCAAATAATGTCAGTATCACCCAGGACAGTGTGGACTTTTCTAGGCACCATTGAAAGTTTACCCTGGCCACTGGAAGAATAGATTCAAAGATAGAATATTAACTGGAAAAAAATGTTTTCCAATCCTTCCAAAACCAAACAGAATCAAAACTTTCTAGGTAAATCTTGTGATAACTTTGGTAGGTTTGATGCAAAAGAAATAATAATTTTAACACAATGTATCCAAGGTCACTCCCAATAAGGGATTTACTTAAAGGAGCATGTTCACTAACAAAAATTACTCAAAAACCTCAGTTAAATGGATCCAAGCAATCAGATTTCAATTTTGATTGTTTAGTACCATTTAATTTCGTATAGGCTTGTTTATTCTAACCCTGAGGACAAAGGTAAATAATGAAAAATAAGGTAGGTCATGAGAAGGATTGAGATCAGGAAATATGTGACCAGAGCGGAGAAGCATGGTGGTTAGAGCCATGGATTTGGAGCCAGGCAGATGTGGGATGGGTTCTCATTCACATTGGTACTAGCAGAGTGGCCTCAAGCAAGTTACTCACTATGTCTATTCTTCAATTTTCTCATCTGTGAAATAAGGATAATAATAGTACCTTCTTCATAGAGTTTTATTGGATTAATATATTTAAAGACAGTAAGTGCTCATTGCTCATCACACCAAAATAGCAATAATTCTAACCTTTATAAGGCACTTTCTCTGCATCAGGTACTGCCTTTACTTGAATAACTTGATGAAGTAGGTATCATCATCATGATCATCATCATCATTGTTATTATGATTATTATTGCCCTCACTTTACAGAGGAAATCTGGGATTCGGAGAGGTGACGTAACTTACCCAGGACCACAGAGCCATTAAGCAACCAAGCCAGGATCCCAATCTAAGTGAACTGGCAGTGAGCCGGAGCCTTTAACATTATGTGACTTGTATTGTTAACATCTTTTTAATGTGCAATGAGTCTTCATTATTCCAGGTGGTGTCCTAAGTTTATTTCACCTTTAAATCAACATCTTATGTTGCGTATGACTTTATATACAGTGTTGTATATGTAGATATGTTCACATGGCAATCCTGTTCTCCATAAAATATCTCTCTCTCTCTCTCTCTCTCTCTCTCTCTCTCTCTCTCTCACACACACACACACACACACACACACACACACACACACACCGATTTGGTTACTCTCACTGGGCTCTACTTCCTAAGTCAGAAAATAGTAACTGATGTATTTAAAAAATATTTTCTATTGTATAAAAGAGAAAGGGATTTCTAATGCACTTTCGCTTTTTAGTTACCCAAGAATTTGTTACTTGAAAGCTCTTGTTCCTCTTAGCATTCTGGTTAACTGAGATTTTTCTTTATAATAAAATAAATACACATAGTTGAAATTACAGAGTCAAATAGCATTAATCCCAAAAGGTACAAATGCTCTAATTTATCTAGTTTCTAAAAACGCAAACATTTTAAGTAAATTGTTGGTAAAAGTCTAAGTGGCATTTTCATTATTTTAAGAAATGAAATTTGGAGGATAGAAGGAGTGGGAGGGTATAAGATCAGAAACAGATGTAAAAACAGGGCCAGAGGTAATATATTCTAATAATCAAGAAATTAAACACATCATTGAATATGTTTGCATAATTATAATATGCTATCTTCAAATACAGCCTGCATTTTATTTTATATTTTACTTCGCCATGTATGAACTCATTTGATTTGCATAGTAGAAGTAATATTTAATATTAGGTAAAGCAGGCAGTGGAAATAGTATCAATTCATTTTCTGAAGGAGGAAACTGAGGCTCAGAGAACCAATGGCTTGACCTAGGTCACACAGCTGGTTACTTGCAGAGCCAGAACTTATCATTTCCTCCTCTTTCTACTAAATCACAATTCCCAGTGGCACTTTGGCTGAGCTTAGTTTGACAGTTTACTTAGACCAAAATGGCTTTTCCCCAAGGGCTGGGGATCAGGAATGATTTTGGTGGGAAAAACCCAGGAAGAGAGGTGGCAATGCATATGGGCACCCCTCCCAAACCACCTTTGAAGGCCCTAGGCAGTGTTGGAAGGAAAGAGGTCATGGGCATGAGAGGGAGCAGTTCCAAAGAGCAAATGTCCCAATTTTCCCACATGAGGCCATGCTCACCCCTCATTTTATTTTGTGTTAAAACTACTGACTCTCCAGTCAAACTCCAGGGATTGAGTCCTGGCTCCGTCCTTCATGAACCTCTTTTTGCTTCGTTTCCTTGCTGGTAGAATGGGATTCATAATAGTATGATTTTGTAGGATCGGTGTGAGAATTCAACAAGAGGGCCCACGTGGAAGGCTTTAGCATTATAACCGACTCATGGGAAGTACTTAATACACACCAGCTACTACCATCATGATTATTTCATGCAGAGGTGTAAGTGGCAGAGCCAGGATTTGAATCCAGCCAACCAAACTCCAAAGACCAATTTCTTTGGTCTTTGTACTTGCTCTGCTTGTCTGTCTGGAAAGCACTTTCTCTAGATGCCGTTGGCATGGCTCCCTTCCTCTCTCCATTCAGGCCCCTGCTCAAATGTCACTTCCAATGGATGACCTTTCCTGGCCGCCTGATCCGAAGCAGCACTCCTTGTGACTCTCTATGTCTTTAATCTGCTTCACTGTTGTTGTTTTGTTGCACTCGTAGCAACCTGATACAATACTGAATATTTATTTGATTATTCATGGGTTGCTTTTTTCACCATTAGAAAGCAAGCTCCATGGAGCTCGGTTGGGCTAACATTCATAGCCTTATTGCCTAGAAGAAATTCAATTGTTCGTGGCATAAATGTGTAAATCAATGAGGGAAAAACTTACTAGCAACAACTACTAAGTTGAACTACTATCAATAGAGGGGCCAAGATATGGATAAGACCTCATTCCTACTCTTAAGGGACTTGCACTTTAGCTGGAAAGGCCAGTGACAGAATGTCCCAAGGCTGAATGAGTGATGCCTAACCTCTGGGTACTCACACCCTGAGTCTTATCTCCTTGCTAAGATGCAGACTTGTCCAGCAAGTCAGCCTGACCGTCTAACCTTCCCTAGTGAAATGTTCTAGACACAAATCTCGTAAAATCAAATGAAAGGCTTTGGGAAAGCCACTTTAAGAGAGTTTAAATACTACTCAACCCTACTCTCTCTATGAAATCAGACATATCATTTTCTTGGAGGTGGCATTCCCCAGAGAGTCACAGAGAAAGTACTACTCAAAGCACATTTCTTCTCTGAATAACCTACTCCCAAGAGGAAACTGGGAACTAGCTACTGTGCAATTGCTAAAAATCTTGGGAGAGTGGAAACTAGGCCCTCCGCCTCATTCAACTCAAACTACTGAACTGTGTGTCCCAGGAGTAAGTCATTAATCAATCCCATTAAGTTACAATTCTTTGCTGAGCTGAGAAAATGCAACTCAAACAGTAGCAAAGAGTTTCTCCCCTTGCCATTTACCCCTAACTATGAAGAGCAGCCTCTAAAAACTTCAGTCTTCCTGAGATTAGCGGGTCTGCAAAATGTCCATTGGATTTGCCAAGAGAGAAAATGTGCCAGACTCGATGAAGTGTGAGAACACTGCTTGATTCTGACCACTCACACTCAAAACCATTTCCACAGGCCAGATAAAGAAATGCAGAGCTCCACAGGATGGCATGACTCAAATAAAACAAATCATGTACATGCTTCCCCACTGAGCCGTGTTCTAAGTCGCCCTGTGGTGGACAGTTGTTAGCTAACACAGAACAGACCCTGGGCTCCTGAATAGGAAATCCTTTTATGACAAATGACATCGTGTGTGTTGATAAATGGTGACCACAGGAAAATGGCATGATATAATGAAAACATCAATGGTTACGGCTGAGGAAGACTACACTGTACTTCATCAGAAAAGCTCACCTTGATTGGACGTGATGGACCAAAGGCATAAATAGCCACTGGGGGAGTCAAATCCACACTCATAAAAACAAGGGCATAGCAAAGTGCCCAGTGTGGCTTATTTAAAGGGCAGCACAATGGAACATAATTTATCCAGTGTCTGGTATAGGCAGTATTATGGGTTAGGGGTTAAAGAGATAAAGAGGCACAAGACACATTCCTGCTGCTAAGGAAGAAAAAAAATACTAACTTAAATGTGATCTCATTTAATTTGGTTCTTGTAAGAATCTAGTAGGGTATTCAGAGCAGGTTCTATTGACCCCATTTTACAGATAAGGAAGCTAAGGCTCAAAGTCATCTGCTCAAGGCTTACCAGGAGGGAGTCTGAGTCCCAGACTTTTAGTATATAAACTCTGTAGCTGGCTCCATTTTTAGACAACTGGAAAAAAAACAACAAAGTCCTCCTTCAAACCTAATCCTCAGGTGAACTAGTACTAGAATCTGACTGATAACTCTAAACTTTTAACCACTTCAATATATCTTCGCAAACATTATTTAGCTTTCTTTCATAAAACCATGATATGCCCACATGACCATCTTGAGGGAAAGTTCATAAAATTTTCAATTCTCTAAAAAATGTTACTGAAGATCAGTTCAAACCAGGATGATCATGGATGAAGAAAAGTCACCTAATCCAGTGGTCGGCAAACTGTGAGCCACATGCGGCTCTTTGGCCCCTTGAGTGTGGCTCTTCAACAAAATGCGGCTCACGAGCCGCAGTTTGCCGACCACTGACCTAATCAGTATTTGAAGGAGAGGAGCCTTGCTTTTCCCCAGAGCCTTGAAATGCCCAGTGATCAATGGTTTTAGATTCACCTCAGTTATGAATCATTGGATCTACTGGCAAATTATAAACTCCTGGCAAAACACACCTTAAAGAGAGAGATTAGAGTTAGACCATGTAATTCAACCTATTCATTTTACATGTGAACAATGGAAGCCCAAAATGGTGATGTAATTTGCCCAAACTCACTCAGCTCTTCAGTGAAAGGCCTAGGACTAAAATCTAGGTGGTCCTCTGAGGTGTTTTTTTATTCCACCATTCCAATCTGTCTCTCCCAAATATAATAAGTCCTGCTGATATATGAGTTCCTGTTTTTATTGAATTTGCCTGGTTCCTTGAATCCTCTTCCTGTTCTTATACCTGTCCGAAGCACCAGGCCACTGAACGGAGAGCCTCAGTCCCCATGGCTCCCAGAGGCCACCATCAAGCAGGAGGGCGCTTGACTCTCCTCCTTGGGCAGTTTCATTTTCCCTACATACCCAGGGGATCCTTGGTGTAGATGTCAGCCTAGAATCCTTCAGTAACTGGCAGAGCAGAGAGATCATATCTAGGCTTATGTTGGTCAGGCAGACACTCATCTACAACCTGTGGGTCAGGTGATATTGCACTCTCGCCAGCATACCTTGATTTAAGAATCACATAGTTTTATTGGAGTCCTTGTGATTATATCACCATCTGAGCTACCTCATTTACTAGTCCTACCTTCTGTTTTAAATATTAATATTTTCCTTTTCTCATATTTGTTTAAGAAATGATAGTTTTGTGGGATATTACTTGAATTTAAAAGAAAGTAACAAAAACATTATACAAAAAAAGATGAACTTAGAGCAAGCTGTAATAGAAAGAGCCCTGACTCTGAAATCAGAAGATTGGAGTTCAAATCCAGCCTCTCACACGCTTTGTGACTTTTGCCAATGATTGAACTTCTCTGAGCCTCAGTGTGTCCGTGTGTAGAATAGAGATAATAACGCTATGACACAAAGTCGGAGGGAAGTTGAGTGAGAAGTCTTTGAGTGGGTCTGGTATGGTGCCTGATGTGGTACATGGTGACTGAAACTGAAGGGTTTTCAGAAACATAAGAGCAACTTTGTTTATCAGAATTTATTTCACTGTTGCTCTGGTTTCTCTTTTCTGATAACATTGGCACTTCTGTAGTATGTTTTCAAAAGGCCTAATTAATTTTTAAAAATCAAATTTAAATGAAATGTTAAGATATCATGGTGCACATTACTAAACTATGTATTACATATGTACTCTTAAGAGCTTAGTAAAGAAAAGTACTTATTCAAGAGAAGTAGATTAAATAGTTGTTAAATTCAGGCAGCATTACTCTTAGGAGGGCAGCAGTAGAACTTTGGATGTCATCCAGAGAAAAACATTAAGCAGCATGAATACAAAATCTTTCAGAGTGCACTAGGAAATAAAAAACCTGCACTAAATTGAACATTAAAGAGGTCCTGAGTTTTTCTTCTTTTTTATGGAAATCAAAATGGCAGTCCAAACAACCATTTCTTAAACCAGAAAAAGCAACATTAATGTTTTTAAAAGCAATTCCTAAACTGTATTAAAATTAATGTTATCAGTAAGCACATCACCACAATCCACATATTTTCTTATTACATTTTACCTACCACTTACATATAGATTTCAGATAATGTGTCATCATATTTTGAATTCTACTCACTCTCCCTTACATTATATTATAAATATTTTTCATTTATTTAATTGGCTGGATAATATAGTTCATCATGTTGCTGAATCTAAATTTAATTCCTTCTCTAATTCTAGACCTTTTTTTGAAAATTCAATTAAATTCAATGACTAAGAGGTTTTAAAGAGTTTCTATAGTTTTCATGTCAAAATTCCCTTGAATTCCTGGTCCTAGTGGCCATTTCAGTTATGCCAAATATGACAAGGACATGCCAAACAAAGAGGTGGAGGAACAATCAAGTCCTTAAAACTACTCTTATAGGGCAAGGGAGACCGTGAGGAGCAGGAGAGGCACAGATATAAACAAACAAAAAGTTGTTTCATGTTTGTCTTCAGTTATTGGGCTGAATGATTATTTGACTCCCTTATGTGGATTTATTTCACCAGCCACTTTTTATAATTCCCTTTGGCCAGGTAGAGATAGCCTAAAAATAGGTGCAGGAAAGAATTCTGGACATATTTAATTTTTTATTGATTCATTTGAGAGAGAGAGAGAGAGAGAGAGAGAGAGAGAGAGAGAGAGAGGCATCGATTTGTTGTCCCACTTATTTATGCATTCATTAGTTGATTCTTGCATGTGCCCTGACTGGGGATTGAACCCATTACCTTGGCATATTGGGACGATGCTCTAACCAACTGAGCCACACGGCCAGGGCTGGACCTGTTTTAATGTGTATATATCTGCATTGATTTACATCCTGGCTTGTTATGAAAAGGACTTAAGGCTGCTCACTTTGGGGATTTTCTGAAGGACTTAAGGTCTTTAACAATGCAATTTTTTCTTGTCCCCTCCCACCCCTTTCTATTCCTAGAGCATTTCCATCACAGAAGTTGAATTATATTTCTTAGAGTCTTATCTCATATTACAGGTATATAATATTTTAATTCCTTTTTATTTTATTCTCTATAGAAATCAGTTTGACGTGAACAGTTTCATATCAACGTTCGGGGGTTATTACAAAGGTTTTACATTTGTCTTTGTTATATCTCTTGGGTAATTACAACCTGGACAGAGTATTATTTGTTCAACCTTCTGAGGTCGCAGAGCAGTCTTTTCTGGTTTATGTCTATGTTAATCAGCTAAGAAGCAATAGGTTAAGTTATGAAAAAGCTCAATGTTGACGATTTCTGAATGCAGGGCTTTACAATAACATGCAAGTAGCTGGGCTTTGGCCCCGACTGTATGGGACTGGGAATGCCCCATTGTTTGTTGCCATGTGAAATTATTCTGTCACCGTGTTTGCTAAATCACTGCATGATTTTTTATTGGGGTTTGTTTTTGTTTGCTTTAGCATTTGCTATGTGTCAAACTTCTGTATTGTGTGCAGTAGCAGGAGGCATTTTGGAAATGTCAGGAGAAAGACCTGATCTCCAGCAAATATAAATCTTCGCACTTGTATGGACCTTTAGAACGGAAAGGTTTTCCACATGTGGCCCTCACAACAACACAGTGAGATAAGACAGGAATGATTGCCTCCATTTTGTAGGAATAAATCAGAAACTCGGATTTTGTGACTTACTCAAACCCATCAGAACCAGAAAGTGGAAGACACTGGGCTCAAACCCAGACACTCCTGTCCTTAATCCAACCTGCTTTCCACCACTCACCACTGATATTAAGACATTTACTAAGTAACTCCCCCCTTTGAGGGTTTTCTGCAATGCCTAGTTGCAAATTAGTCCTACAACAAGCCAAGTCAAGGAGAAATCTGTGTGCTTGTGAAATGATTTCTTCTTTTGATGTGCCTGCACTCTCCGCAGAATGGATCCACCAGTTCTCTCCCCCACTCAAGAGCTCATTAGCTGAGATCATACTCTAAAAGAGTGAGACTTCTCAAAGCAGAAAACAGAGCAGGGCTTCCTAAATCACATCTTGAAAGGACAAGCAGAGTTGCCCTTCTGGCTGGTGCTAAATCTTCAACAAACCCAGGTGGCGTTTCTCCTGGGTTCCCGTATTTCCTCCCTTTCCTCAGCCAAAGTCCACATTCCTTTCCCTGTCACCACACACAGTTTGACCCTGGGCCAAGGTGGCCGCTTCCTCCATCCTTTTGAGGTCACAGCCAGTGCTGCTCTGTGGACTCCCTGACAGTGGGCATTTGGGGACAGCTGCAGACCACGCCTGCGGCAGCAGCCCCTACACCTTACCTGACAATGGCCTTGTGTTCTCCCTGGCACCCTGGGAGGAAGACCCATCCTGCTCAGCCCAGGCCTCCCACCGAGTGTGTTACTTGGGGCCCTCCACCGAAACAGGAGGGTGGTTGACCACCATTACCTCCTCCCCGTCCCCCAGCTGCTTGTTCAGCCAAAGATGTCGGGACCCTGCCCTACAGAGGTTTGGGATTGTTGTGAAAAAAAATGTGAATATCTTCTGAGTCTTTCTTCCCCACTGAGTGGTGGGCCCAGGGTGAAGAGATATTTTTGCATATAGTTTTTTTTTCCTTTAGGGGTGGGGGGGGGGGGGTGAAGGGGAAGTCCTTGTCCAAATAGCTGAGAACATTTTTATTACTTAAACCTGGGATGAACCACTGTGAGGAAGATTGCTGCCCCCGACAGCGTGGTCGGAGAACAACAGCACCGTCTACTGGACAGAGGACTGAGTCCATGGGTGGTGTCCTGAATGCAAGGGCCTTGAGGAAATATGGCTGACACTGTGGGTTAGCGCACAGAATGAAAAGCCAAGAAAGAGGCCCTAGCCATTTTACACTCAGCAGATCCCATGAGAGGCAACTGCTATGGAGGATTATTCCCAAGACAAATTCCAGGTCTTGCGAGCGGTCCCTAATTGTTTAAGTAACTTAAACAATGTTATGTCTTATATATTCACATCATCCCCATCCATCTACTGTCTGTTTTTATGAGGCTGCCTCCACTAGCAACACTTATTAAACACCCTCTCACCTTAACACTCACACATTCATTCTTTTATTCCTTCCTTCGGCACTGGACCCTGTGCAAGGCAGTAGGGATAAGTAAGACCCAGTGTCCTCGAGCCATTCTGTGGGCATCCAGGACTGGGCCCCTTTCATTTCTTGTTCTTTCTTCCAGTTCCCCTCCGATCCCTGTTCTCTGCTACATGGGATATTGGCATAACTATGTACATTAACCGGGCTGTGATATAACCAGGTAATATGTTTCTTCTCCCATGTAAATTCGAACTCTTGGATCCTTAATAAGGCTATTCAAGAATGATCCTAAAGGTAAGATATTCAGGCAATTTGGCAGATACACAGCAGATAAATGAGTTGGATATGCGACCCTCAACCAATTATTGCAGTCAGGGGCTGCCTTTTAACTCATCCAAAAGGACAGCTCTGGCCAACAATTGGCATACAAAGAAAGCTGAAATTTTCTTAGGCAGAACGACTTTGGTATGAATATATTTTTAATTTCCCATTATTAATGAGTGTGTATATAAAAATGTATATCCAATCTTTAAAATCAAGTAGGCCACAATAATATCAGGAAGAGAAAATGAACAATGTCAATACTGAGGCAGAATACCTCTCTGTAGATGTTGGGAAAATTCAGGAAAATAAATATCTACCAGTAAGCCATCTTTATCATTATTAGAACAAACTTTCTCCTCCATAAAGATTATTTGTCCAGCGCTTCCTAACACTCAGATGAAGAAAAGCTTAAAGTATGATACAGAACCAAGGGACTGAAAAAGTTTTGGGGATCCCCTCAGTCACCCCTCTCCTTTAAAAATCAAACCCATCCAGACCAATTATATCAATCCTAGTAATAAAAATGTTCTAGGGAAATTAATTTTATGTGTTGTTTTATAGCCCCATTGCAGTAGTTAAAATACATGCATCATCAAAAATTTTTTCTAACCTCTAATTTATAGCTCCAGATCAAATGTAAACCTGAATTCAAGGATGGGGAGGATGGGGAGTGAGAGGAGGTGGAATAGAGATGGAGAGCACCAATTAATTAGCCTCCTCTTGGTAATAGCACTTGTATGTTTGAAGTCCATGTCTAATTCCATTTATAAACATTTGTTTTCTGTTATGAGCAATTTCCGATTGATGGGTTGGTTCAAATGAGCCATAGTCTCTTCAACTTTTCATTAAATGTGTTAATAGTAACTCGCAGGTATGGTAAATTGCAGCCACAGAGGGCCTTTTGAGGCTTTATCTGTTGTCCTTTCTGTTTATTCAGGAGGGCCTGATGGGTGATTTGAATATTTGCGGGCAGCAGTTAATTTTTTCACTAACTTCTCTCATTAAAACTCACAAGTTTTAAATCTAATCAGAAGCCCTTGGTTTACAGTTCTAATTTTCAAAAAGGATGTGAAATTCTAAGATAATGACAATAATGTTTTTAGAAATAAGTATTCTTCAGTTGCCCTCCTATCTTGAACAGTGTTTATTACATGGAAGAGCAGTTTTGCTGAAGGTATCTCTCCCATTTGTCACAGGGTAGCTTTTTCACCTGTTCTGGAGTTTCTATGTCCCACAGTCTGGAATAGAATGGAACGCTATCAACCACATTGATTCCTGCTGGCAATTTTGACTTCCTAGAGATCAAAGTGAATGTCCTACCTATCTTGTCACCATGAGTGACAGGCCAGCATTGTGCAGTGCCGTAGATCAATTCATAGCACAAAAATAATAGTACTTCTTTCTTAACTTAACTTCAGTAAAATGAAAGGGATAGTCTCAAACAATTTAATTTCATCCTTCAGGGGCAAGTCATGCTTGAGCCTATTGTTACTTAAGGGAGGGATAACTTGTGGTATAACAGCTTCCCAGTTAAAAGTTTTACTGCTGTCCATCAATTTTATCCTTTTGTCTGTATCTAATCATCATTTTAAAAATGGATCATGAGAAAATAAGACAAAATAAAGTAAGGAGGGAGAGAATTATTCCTAATGAGCAGGGATAAAGGACCTGTATTCTCTGAGTTTCAAAATAGTCATGAATCTTAGAAACCCACTATTTCAGCTAGGAATCCAATCATATGATTATCTAACAATTTTTTAACTGAACCTTTCTGACCAATTATTACTCCTTTCAGAGCATTTGGTTTAGTCCTTTACCGACAATAACCAAGCATTTTAAAGTCAATAAAAAAGGATTTTCAAGAAGCAATGTAAGAGCCTTTCAGTATTCCCATAACAGATAGCACATTTTACTTAGGTAGGCTGTACCAACCTTTCTGTACATGTGTGTACAGTTTGAGTTTCACTTGAAGAAATATATTCAACAGAAATCATTGACATGTACACTAAAATACATGTATAAGATATTCATTATGTTGTTTATAAAAGTAAAAATTGGGAAAGCTAAATATTCCTCATTGAAAAACCTAATGGTACATTCATGAATTATAATACTGTATAGCCACTGAAAATGATGAAATCTATCTCAATGGACAGTGAAATATGTACATGTGTATGTATATATAGATATATATGTGTGTATATGTATATATGATACATATGCATTCAGGATATCTATAGTTACATAAACATATGTATGAGGCCTGTTTTTTTGTGTGTGTTTTTTTCAAAAAATGTTTTACATGATATGTAAGAGAGTGTGTGCATAGAAAAAGCCTTTAAAGAAATAGAAATATGTCAAAATGTTAATAGTAGTTGTGCCTGGTATTGTACACAAGTAGTTGTACCTAGGTAACCAGCGGTTGTACCTGGGATCACTGGTGAATTTATTCTTCTACTTTCTATATACAACTCTCACAGTTTTAAAAGCTAGTCTCACTTTGAGAGGAAAATGTAGCTCTTAACAACAGAAAATATTTTATCAGGGTTTTGTTTTCCTCAAAGGAAAGCACTCATGTGTGGGAAAATTCTATGCCCAAAATACAGTCCATTTTATTTATCATAAGTGGCCAAGGAATGGGGCATAGTAGTTAATTACGAGTCACTATTAACTATACGGACTCTACGTGTACCAGCCAGGGCACATCAAAACCAGCACTACAAAGTGGCTTTCATCCAAACTTGTAAGACCTTCTATTTTTAATGACTGGACCAAAACCAAAAATAAGCATCTGTGGATTCAGCAGTCATTACTAACCCACATTGCCTGGTTGTAAACATACCCAGTTCCTCCTCCCTTTCCTCACCCACGCACTCTCACAGGCTGAAAAACGACCTGAAGGGCTCTGGCCAGTATTCATGCTGGGTTTCACAAAGTTGCTGGCCTGGCTTGTCAGCAGAGGAGAGAGGGGCTGAGGACTCCTCCTCCATCTTTTTTCATCCTGGAATGATACATAAAGCTTCATTTGAAAGAAGGCTTCTGTGGCAACACCACCACCAACAACAAGCTGTGAGGCACACCCTCATTTTACAAATAGGGAAACTGATGCCTAGAGAGACTAAGTTATTTACACGCCAGAATGGAAATGCTAGCATGCAGGTTCCCTGACACTTGTTTTGTGAGTTACCGCTTCCAGAGCACCTTCTCAGCTCCTCGCATAAAGAATCTCTGCGAGACAAGCAAAAAATCAGACCCAGGGAAAGAGTGTCCCTGTCCCAGATCCATGGTGATGGTTTTCTGGCTGAAAAGTAATTCACAGTGTTTCACATGAGTAAGGTTCTTATGGAAGGCAGCACACCAACGTATAAAACTCTTTCACATATCTAACACAAGACCTCCGAACAACCATTGTGTTCCATGTCACAAGAGATTTTCATCTTAGTATTTAGTGGCTTGCAGGAGATGACTCAGTGCCATGGAATTTAATTTTAAATTGTTTTCAAATAAATTCACAGGGTCCAACGGGGTGAAACTTTGGAAGGTGACGGGTGGCTTTGGAGATTTGGCACTTTTTAAAGCCACATATCAAGAGTTACCTCTGACAGTTGTGGGGATTTATCGTGTTCTCAACCCCAATTGTTTCTTGAAAGCTCTCAACCATGCTTCCCTGTGCAAGAAAATTAAATTTGGAATTCTTGCCATCTTCACCTGCCAGGGACCTCCAGGTATCTAACCTTATGTACCTGGAAACAGCTCAGCCACTCCTTTCTGGGGACTGTCATTAAATCCTCGTTTTCTCGACGTGGGTGCAGAGGGTGCAACCATTGGTCAAGGTCACCCGGTGAGTCAGCGGCAAAGCTGGGAAGGCAACCCAGACTTTCTGACTCCCTCGCTGGTCCTCTGACCATCGAACCGCACACTCCCGACCAGAATGAAACCATCTGGGTCTGCCTCAGCATTCGGAGGGAGCGGACTGAAAATGCAATTTATCCGTTTCCCTTTCAAACATTCCCATGCCATTTGTTTCAGCAGCAGGCGGCCCATGGGTACACTCCCCCTCTTTTTCTCGCAGCCCATAAAGTTGTTTCTCCCAGCGTTTCGTACCTGTCGTGTTTGATCACAACTATTTCTTCCTCAACATGAACTAAGTTGTTTAAAAATGATCGTCCCGCATCATTTTTCACTCTAAAAAGTTTATTTTTTATTAATTTTTAAGAGAAATGCTATCTTAATTTGGAAGAGCAAGAAAAACTACATTTCCACCCCCCATTGTATCACATTGTGTAACAGTGGCATGTGGTTGCTCCAAAAACCCACAGAAACGGCTTCCTTTGCCAGCTTCTCCATGTGGCCTTCCTTGTCCTGGGGTCTGGTGTCCCGTGGTTCCGGGCAAAGGCACGTCCCACGGACCAGCCAGGCCTTGACGTGGCTGTTCTTTCTACTGCTCTTCTCAATGTTCCTTGACCACAGAGAACCCAGGGCTCCCGCCAGCTACACCCCACGTGCCACCTGAAATGTAGTCAGAGGGGACGGTCCAACAGGGCGCCAGCCGGAGTCCAGAGCAACTTTCCTGGGGACGAGGGGAAAGCAATACAACCAGGTCTCCTGCCAGTGAGGCCCGGCTCCTGCCAAAGACCACACGGTGGGAGAAAGGCTTTAACACTCTGAGCAGCAGGCGGCCCGTGGGTACACTCCCCCTCTTTTTCTCGCAGCCCATAAAGTTGTTTCTCCCAGCGTTTCGTACCTGTCATGTTTGATCATAACTATTTCTTCCCCAACATGAACTAAGTTTGTTTATTGCCACAGACCTGTTGCCATGTTGGAGACAACTTTCCACGCTCTGGGTCGGGGTTTTAGACCAGCTGGCTCCACGGGCCCCACCCCCCTCCCCTGCACCTCCACCTTCGGTTGTGCTCACGGATGACGCCCCCAGAAGCTCCGAGCATCATACATGGAGTCAGGGAAGGAGCGGTGTGTCATGAAGGTCTGTCCAGGCCCCTCTCCACCCCGTGCGTGTGAGAAACCTGCTCAGGCAGGCGAGGGTGCTGTGCTCAGGTGAGATTCCTCCAGATCCCCTCAAAATGTAATGCTGCACCCCTGGGGAAGGGCCACGCCTGCCCCAGTGCCCAGCCACTTGTCCGGGGCTACAGCTATGCCACTATATTTCAGAACAAAGTCCCCACGGACACACAGAGTGGCCCCAACTCAGTTTCTCTAAAGGGTTTTACCTTTCAAACACTTAAAAAAGGCTTCTGCCTGTCTTTCCCATCACACATGGCTCCAGACACATCATCTTATTCTATTTTTCAACTTGCTCTGCCCAAGCCATCCATCTCTGTGTTCCCAGGAGCAGAAATGAGTTTGCTTAATGCGAGAACACTGGAGGGACTCCAGGGAGAGTGACAACATAATTTTGTTTACTATTCACTCCAAGTTCTAAAGAAGTAAACTTCATTAACTTTCCTGATAAAACACAAAGACTCTATTATTTGCCCTACCCATAAAATTAAAAAAGAAAAAATAGTAACTTTGATGTCCCCAAGAAGGCAGGGGTTTTTGAAGTTTCTATTGCTCGACCCAGGTGATCCCGAGGGCTGATACTGCTTCTGCTGGCCTCGGACCTGTGATGGAAAAGCCCAGGCAGGTGGGCGGCTCTGCGTGGCCGTCGGCGTAGCTGGTCTGCCCCTCTGTGCACTTAACGGTCCACCAGGCAACTTGACTAGCTGAGCAAAGAGCTATTGCATCCCTGCCTGATATTATGTAGAGAGACACACATTTATATATAGGTAAATATGTAGACTTATATACAGATATACATTTACATATGGAGATATAGGTATACATTTATCTATAGGTACATATATATATATATATAAATGTAGGTTTATACATATATATAAATGTGCATTTGTGTATAGGTATATAGGTATATATAGATATGCATTGATACATAAGCATATAGATAGATATACATTTATACATATGTTAGATATACATTTACACATAAGTGTATATATACATATATATGCAGGGTGAGGCAAAAGTTGTTTGTATGAAAAATAATGCAATAATCTACACTAATAAAAGACAAAGATGCTAATTGACCGTACCTTCGCTACACTCATCAGCCAATCAAAAGAGTATGCAAATTAACCCAAAAAAGATGACCGTTAAATTTGCATGCTGCAGGCAGATCCCGCTGCGCCGCCCCGGGGCGGGCAGCAGCGAGATCCTGAGCCGCCGAACTCCCCAGCGCGGGATCCAGGCCTGCCGTGTGCGGCCAGGGGTGGGGGGCGGGGGTGTGCGGCAGTGCGATCCCAAGCCACTGCCTGCCCCAACATGGGATCTGGGTCTGCTGTGTGCGACCGGGAGAGACGGGGCAGGCACCGCTGGATCGGGCATGCCATCTGCCACCAGGGGAGCGGGCCTAAGCCAGCAGGTCGTTATCTCCCAAGGGGTCCCAGACTGTGAGAGGGCACAGGTTGGGCTGAGGGACCCCTCCCCTGCCAGTGCACAAATTTTTGTGCACCAGGCCTCTAGTCTATATAATAATAAAAGTGTAATATGCAAATCGACCGAATAGCCAAACAGCAGAATGACCATCTGGACAACCATGCTATGACATGCACTGGCACCAGGCCAGCCAAGGTGGGTGCAATCCGATTGGTCGGGGGGCCCCGCCATTGCCTCACAACCGCCCTACAGAGGGAGGCCCAGGCCACCGGCTGGCAGGGCAATTAATTGGGGAGGCTCTGCGATCACCCCAAAGAGAAAGGCCCAGGCCACCCTCTGTGGAGTGATCAATTGTGGGGTTCCCAGACTGTGAGAGGGTGCAGGCTGGGCTGAGGGACACCCCCCCCCTCCCTGAGTGCACGAATTTCGTGCACCAGGCCTCTAGTTAATAAATAATAATACAAGAACAAACTGTTTCATGTACTCATAACTGTAAACCTTTTGCCCACCATATATATATACATATTCATTTACATATAGGTGCATGTATGTATATATACATTTTTCATTCACAGGGTAACAAATCATTCAAAGCAGTCACTCAATCAGAAAATAAGTCCCTCTAGAGCAGTGGTTCTCAACCTTCGTAATGCCGCGACCCTTTAATACAGTTTCTCATGTTGTGATGACCCCCAACCATAAAATTATTTTCGTTACTGTTATGAATCGTAATGTAACTATCTGATATGCAGGATGTATTTTCATTGTTACAAATTGAACATAATTAAAGCATAGTGATTAATCACAAAAACAATATGTAATTATATATGTGTTTTCCGATGGTCTTAGGCAACCCCTGTGAAAGGGTCGTTCGCGACCCACAGGTTGAGAACCACTGCTCTAGAGAGACTGAAGTCCCAGGAGGGAAAAGTGGGGAGGACAAGTGAGCCTGGCCCTCTACCTTCCAAGTCTATTAGTGGAGCTACGAGCCCTGCTTAGGCCTGCATCTTTTTTTATTTTCTGTCTGCAGGGTCGAAATCTGCTCTTGGGATCAAAGATGATAAGGAAAACTATCTGGAAAAAAAATTTTTAGAAAACTGCTTTCAGTTAAAAAAAAAAAATAGCTAGAAAACCCAACCAAACCCCCAAATTAGATATTGGACCAGATTACCTTATTTTTTTATGACCTTTTTTATTTCTGCTGAAAGGAAATGGTTGTGTGTATGATTGTGTCAGCAAGCCCGGGACCCGGCCTCTGACTGCTCACA
Organism: Myotis myotis; assembly: GCF_014108235.1. NCBI lineage: Eukaryota > Metazoa > Chordata > Mammalia > Chiroptera > Vespertilionidae > Myotis > Myotis myotis. Next base: position 35,793,621 of record NW_023416315.1, read on the forward strand.
GAAATTAAACTGCTTTCAAAGGCAGAAGCAGGTAAGACAGACCAAGAAAAGGAGTTTAAGGCCTTGTGCATTCATTAAAATGTATTTGGAGCATGATAAATCTTCCATACATGTCAAACAGTCGTCTTTTCTGCTTTATTGTAAAAGCAGCATTTGAAGATCTGAGAGTAACAACGATGTGAAAGTTTCCTTCACAGGACTTTCTTGTTCTCGCCCCACCCCACCCCCACCTAATAAAATGGTGTTTATGGCTTAATGTACAGAGTTAGAAAGAAACGATGTGAGTAGGAAGGCATAAAGATTTTAGAATCTACAGACTCTAGAATAAAACTGTATTTGGAGGTTGAACTTTTTAAAAAAAGGCAAACTTTTTAAAAATTTAATTTTTTTATTGTGGTAAAAATATATATAAAACATAGTCATCATTTTAACTATTTGTAAGTGTACAATTCCATAGCATTAAATACATTTGCAATGTTATGTAACCATCACCACTCTCCATACCCAAAGCTATCATCTCCAGGAAAAAATCCATACCCCTTAAATAATAACTCCCATACTCCCTTACCCCCCACCCCCACCCCAGGCCCTGGTAACCTCTATTCTACTCTCTTTTTCTATGAATTTGACTATTTTAGGTATCTCATATAAGTTGGGATAATAACATATTTGTTCTTTTGTGTCTGATTTATTTCACCAAACATACTGTTTTCAGGGTCCACCTATGCTGTCACATGTATCAAAATTTTATTTCTAAAAAAGGCAAAGCTTTACCTGGAAAGAATCAGAATTTTGATCTGTTTTCTTCTTATTTGCAGCCTTTGCTCCGTGGAGCTTGTTAACTCTTCTTAGAGGGAAGTGGAGGTCTCTGATCTTAACCGGCTTTGCTCTATCCACAGTCTTCTGAGCACTTGGAAGTTTTTCCCCATTGCCCGAGAATCTTAAAGACCTTCTGGATATTGTTTTTATCTTTCTTTCAGATTGTCTGGTATTACTCCTGTCTTAAAACCAAAGGACTGGATTCTTACATGGAGGCACTTATGGTCAGCCCCAAAGCATTTTGGGGGGAAGAAAACGGGGGGCACTCCTTGACCTGAAGACTTCTTGTAACTTTCCTTCAGTTAAATTACATGGGAGGGGTACCATTTAACACAACCCGTGATTACAACTCCTCCTTTTTATTACCTTTACTCAACTCTATGAACTTAATGCCACCTTTTTATAAATATTATGTTAATCCCCCTTTAAAATCTTAAAATAAAATTCATAAGCAATATAACCTATGTCCCCAGTGCTTGTTAAAGTATAAATAATGTGTTAAGCATGATATAAATTAGAAATAAAAGGAAAATTATTTTAAATAATTTTATTATAATAATACATATCTCAATTTGCTTGGGAATAACGACATAGAAAAGCACAATGAAGTAGTCAGAAGCTGGCATTTAGATGGAGAATCACCTCTGAATTCAGTGACTACAAATATAAACCAAGACAAATGTGTTATATAGACAACTAAACCCATTGAGCAATTTGGGTGCCTTTTATTTCTTTTTCTTGTCTGATTGCTGTGTCTAGGAAGAGGTTAATATCCAAACTATATAAGGAACTTATATAACTTAAGACCAAAAAAAATAAAATCAATTAAACAGAGGACATGAATAGACATTTCTCCAAAGAGGACATACAGATCGCCAACAACATATTAAAGATGCTCAACATCACTAATCATCAGAGAAATGCAAACCAAAACCACAATGAGATGAGTGGAACAGCTGGGGGAAAAAAACCCACAATGATATATCACATCACACCTGTCAGAATGGCTATCATCAATAAATTAACAACAAGTGTTGGCAAGGATGTGGAGAAAAGGGAACCCCTGTGCACTTTTAGTGGAATTTCAAATTAGTGCAGCCACTAGGGAAAAAGATATGGAAATTCCCCAAAACATTAAAAATAGAACTGCCATATGGCCTAGCAATTGCACTTCTGGTATTTATTCGAAGAAATCCAAAACATTAATTTGAAAAGATATATGCACCCGTATGTTCATTGCAGCATTATTTACAATAGCCAAGATATGGAAGCAACCTGAGTGTCCATCAGTAGACAAATGGACAAAGAGGTAGCACATATATACAACGGATTATTACTCAGCCATAAAAAGGAATGAAATCTTATCATTTGAACAACATGGAAGGACCTAGAAGGTACTCTGCTAATTGAAGTAAGTCAGACAGAGAAAGACAAATACCTTATGATTTCACTTACATGTGGAATCTAAAAAACAAACAAACAAATTCCTAGATAGAGAGTACAAATTGATGCTCACCAGGCGAGAAGGGTGTTGGGAGAATGAGTGAAAAATATAAAAAGGATTAAGAAGTACAAATTGCCATTACAAAAATAGTCACAAGGATGTAAAGTACAGCATAGGGAATATAATCAATAATATTGTAATAACTATGTATGGTGTCAGATGGGTACTAGACTTATTGGTGCCATCATTTTGTAAGGTGTTAAATGTCTAACCAATAGGTTGTATCTCTGAAACGGTAATGTTGTATGTCAACTGTAATTGAAGAACAAATTTAAAAAAAGGACAAAGTTAAAAAATATAACCCAGAGGAGAAAGTATAACTGGCCTTAGTCTTTTTAATAGTGGGAAGCCAGCAGATAATTCTGAGTGCCTCTAAGAATTCCCAGGTATGCTTGTGTGCCCATTTCCAGCATGGCCTCTGAAGAGAGAGAGGCTCCTGGGACAAATCAGGCATGGAGGCTGCTTGGATGGTTGCGGTTTTGTGAACCATTTTCTCATGTCCCTGCCCGTAGCAGGGGCCTGAGATCTTCTTCTTTGCCTTTCTATTTGGACAACTCTCTCTCCCACCTTTGCCAAGCCTCCCAAACATAGAAAAGTACATCAGCAAGTTTCCTGTGGCATGGTGGACCTCGGGGTGGAACATGCAAATTATGTCCTTACAGCTTCAAAAAAGTTTCAGGTTCTTTCCTCTTTCATTTTTTCCTTCTCAGTTCACCCATAATTGCAGCCTCCTGACCAAAGCTGCAAGTCTTGGCAAAGCGCCCATACTATTGAAAAAAATCTAATAGTTCCTCTCTCTATGGTTCTCCAATCCCACCCCCAACTTGGTCCCATGCCCACAATGCTCTCTTAGTTTGCCTGAGCCACACTTGGGGGCTTCCTGCATGCTGTGCCACAGTCACATTGGAAACTGCGCTTTCCACTCTCCAATACCGTAGTGTCCCAGGGCATCTCTGCTGGGTGGCCAGTCTTGCCCATTTCAAAATTATGTTCTGAAATAGCAAATTCCTTCTATGCCTCCATAGAGTCTATTTTTTCCCCTTCTATCCCCCATAAGTTATATTATCTGCTCAAATCCTCACGAAAATCCTAGAGATCAGGGAGATGACACCTTACCACTGAGGTCAACCAGGTACAAGATATACTTATTGATTGGCTAACGTTACACAGCTAATAATCTGGGAAAATAACACAGATTTTGGTTTTCTTATTTATTTTGGTTTTTATACTTTTAATTCCATAGGTATTTTAGGCATTAGTTCACTAACTCCATTAAAATGAAAACCTCTTTGATGAAATAAGTCATATTTAAACTTTCCACACTCCTGTGAAATTTAGCAAGTCTCTCAAAAATCTTCTTGCTTTCTTTGTCAGGGCGGTTGGAAAACCCCTCATTTCCTGTCTATCAGCATAGCCCAGAAGTGCCTCTGCCCTTCAGATGGTTTAAGGTGCCCCTTCTTTGACCCTGGCCACCACTGCTATTTTTCTGTATACACAGAAACCGGAACTGCCACACTAAAAAATATATAGGCTTACATTTTTGGTGACCAAGTTGTGATAATATTTTGTTTTATTTCTGAGGCACATTGCTGGCAGAAGAGCACTTTGGACTGGAGACTCCTCAGAACAGCCGTTACTACCTGTTCCCACTTCCCGAGGCCCCAGCTCCCCACGCGCTTCACCCTGTTCCTGAAACCTGGATGGCTCTTAGCCCCCTTCCCGCCCTAACACCCACAGACCTCACAGCCTAGCTCGCAGGCCGCCTCCTCTCTGCAGCTTTCTCTAAACTTCCCCAATAACTCCTCCATTACTCCCGCAGCACATCGTTTGAGACCTGCTTAGCACTTATTTAATTCTGCCCGATATTATAGTTCACTGCTCACAAACTTTTGTTTTACGTTCATCCTTGTTTTTGCTTTGCCTTAAATTTCACTCCTTTCCTTGTTCATGATTGTTATTCTATCTCATTGCTTCTTCCTGAATTCAAGTTTCTTCTTTGTGGAGTAAAATCTCTGAGAGGATCTGTGGATGGTACATTTCTTGAGTTTTCTGTGTTTCAGTTTAGCAACTTCTGGCGGCAAATAACAAAAATCTCCACTCAAATGGTTTAACAAGTAAAGGAATCCAGCCACCTACTTTACCAACAAGGCCTGGGATGGGGCAGACACACCATAAAAGGAGAGGCTCTTCTCGTCACCCCACCCTGCCATCTGTACCTCCCTGTTCCACTCTGGGATTAACCCCCTTCTTGGCAATGGCAGACATGACAGTGTCCAACGAAGAGCACTCTGCCTCTTTCCCTCTTGATCTCTTGAAAGAAAAGGAGACCTTTCACATAAGCCCTCCCAGCAGACTTCTCACATCTAATTGGCCAGGATTGAACCCCCAACCCTTTCATACCAAGCAAGCACTGTCAAGAGAAATGGGATCACTAAAATTGGCATAGACGTTGTCAGGTCAGAAGGTGGGGGAAAACACTACTATCTACTTGGGAGGGTGGGTAACACTTGGCTTGTAGGACAACACTTATGGGAAGGACTTCCCAGAATGCACTTAGTTTCCACAGAGAGTTGTGCTTGAACCAGGCAAAGCAGGAGGCACTGTGGGTAGTGCCCTGAGACAGAGAGCTGGAGCCTGTGCTGCATTAGCATGTATGAAGAAGGCAGGGCAGGAATACTCCACTAAGCCTGGAGCAACAGGAGTTTTTAAGCAGGAGAGTGGACTTGCTGGGAGAATATGTGGAAGTAGGACAGCAGTTCCCTGGAGGAGTTTTCTTTTCAGCTCTGGCTTCATCTGGAGACCTTGTAGGTTTCCCCACTGAGCCAGCTTGTTGCAATTAACTGAAGGGACCCAGGGAGAGTTCCTGGGATGTGAGACAGAATTTTTCTTTCCTACTCCCTGAATCACATGGAGAACGAATGTACACCTCAGGGCTCTACCATCAAGAGAGAAAGCTCTTTGAGTAGGCGATTGAATGTACCTTGTACTTTAAATGTTTGCAACTCTCACCAAATATGGCTAAATCTTAATTCAAGACTCAAAAGTTCTTTTCCTTCAGATTTCACTTCATTGTCTTCTCTCATTCAGTACTGCAGGTGAGAAATCTGGGGGTCGTCCGTTTTGATTCTCTAGACTAACTTTTGCATTTTTTAATCTTTAATGTGCCAAAATATCAGAATTTTGTGTGAATTTGTGAGGTTATCTCATCCTGTTTGGCACATAGTGTTACCTTTCAATTTGAGAGCTCATTTCTTTTTTCAGGTGTTATTTTTTCAGAAGTTTCTGGGAGAAGTGAATCATGACTTTGAGATCTGAAGGCAAAAGAGGGGTATAGCGAGGGCATTGCAAGCAGAGAGAGCAGCAGGAAAGGTAGCAAGAGGGAATTTGTTGGAATCAAGAAATGTCAGTAGTTCTGGAAGATTAAAGTAGAGGAGGGTTGAGGGAGGTGAGAGACCATAGAAGAGGTACTAGCCCTCCCTTCTAAGGCCTATATACCACCTGAAGAAGTGTAGCTCTTACCTATAGACAATCCAAGTCATCAAACATCTTAAATAAGGAGCAGATTTTCATTTTAGAAGAACCCCCCTGGCAGCTGGAAGACAGAGGTCCACGGTAGATGGACTGAAGGCAGACAACATCCCATTGCAGGTGGGCAGTCAAAGCAAGGGGGCCCTTGTCATAGCATTGCAACTACGGCTTGCTTTTGAGAACTAGAGAAAGCACTTCTGTTTGAACTGCCTGGTTATGTCATTAAGGTCTCTCACCACCCCTTGTTTGTCAAAACATTGCTCAAGCCAATTTTTTAAGCCAAAAGTCTTAGGAATAAGAATATCACATACATTGAGGAAATTTTAATTTAACTTTCCCGAGAGCAGGAAACCAACCTCTTGCAAAGTTCAGCACATTCCTCAAAGCTGCTCTCACTTTCCTGCCTGGCTGAGTCGGGCAGCAAAAGGACTTTGTTACTAAGACAACTCCATACAAGGCTCTCCATGCCGCTCTGCCATCTGCTGCACTTTCTGCCTAAATCTTTTGGAATTCCTTGGAAAATTACAAACAAAAACTAGCAATACTACTTCTTCACTTACCTTTCTCAGAAATCCCACTTAGGTATCCATTTCTATCAATCATTTTATTTCTGTGATCAGTATCTCCAGCCCCTAAATTTCTCTTCTTTGAAAAGAAACCTGGGCTTCCCAGTCAAATTAGATTTTATTTTCTGATATTTTCAGACCTCATGTGCTACTATTCTATTTGTTTGAAATCTAAGGAAGGAGTAGAAATATGTCACTCAGGCTAGGTGCTAGAAAACATCCAAGTTCCACGCCTAAAGGTATTTCCTTGTTAAAACATGTGATACCAAATATTAAATAAGAGCAATATTGTGTGTCTGGATTTCAAAAAGGGTTTTGGCAAAGTTTCAGGATAGGAACCAAGGTGAAGAAATAGGAACTGGATAAGTTTGTGCGGTCAGCATCATTCAAATCTGACAATACCCAGAGGGGGTTGATCAATGAATCACTGACATTTTGTAGGAAGGGTTCTAGTCTTAACCCCATCCTATTCATCAAATTCATAATCACTTGGCTATCCACATATGCTATTAATGTTGCAGATGTCCCAATGCATCTAGTGCAATGAAAGGCACTAAATAATTGCTCAACGAGTGTTTGTTGCACTTGAGAGTAAACTGTTGATACTTTACATGACAACCACAGTTCTAAATTAGTTCATTAGGCTGAAAAAAGCAAAAATGTTAATACAATAATATAGAAAAAGGATAGGTGAATTTTGCACTCTTGGGCTCAAACAATCAATAAAACAAATGTTGGATTGAGAAAGCCCAATTTAACATGAGAAAAAAATAGGATTTAGTTGACTACAAACCAAGTATGAATTAATAGGTTGCTTTCTTCTCCCTCCAAAACTAGTGTAGGCTACATAGCATCATGATCAGATCAAGGGAAACAGCAGCCTGTTTGCTGTTGTGGTATTTAGACATCTGGAAGCAGGGTTCCATACTGGGCGCTGCACTTTAAGAGGATCATTAATCAAGAGACTGTGTCCAGATTAGAATGGGCATAATGGCAAGGGGCTCCTGTGAGGAAAATTTAAAGACATTTGGTTTACTTGCCCAGATTATAAAGCAAAATTTTATACAGGAGTGGGAGTAATAATGGAAGACTTCATGATAACTACCTTCATTTGTTGAAAAACATCATGTACAAGCAAGATTCAAATTATTCTTAACTAAGCTAAGCTTAATTTAACTTAATTAGGACCTTGAAAGAAGCAAGAATAAAGCAAATTTGGGCTATAGATAGGAAATAATCCTTTACCAAATAAAATGACCAACAAATAAAAAAGTGAGTGCTCCAAAGCAATAGTGAAAATGAGGTTATTTTTTAGAGAGAATTCTAGCGTGAAGTAGTTTGTTTGATTTTTAAAAATATTCTATAGTTTAAAGTCCCTTTTATCTCTAAGAATGCCTGACTGTGAAAGCAAAGGACAAATAGTGTTAAACCACCAACAACCAATTAATCATCATGCAGACCAGTAGGATACATGGATTTAAGAAATATTAATTCAGTGAAATTCCACAAGTATTTTTTAATTGCTTCTTTTGTTCTAGGCACTTTATAGGTGCTGACTTAACAGTTGAATAAATCCTAGTGCTTGGCCACAAGAAGTTTACAATCTTGTGATGAATAACGGACAACTTCAATATGTTTGCTATAATAGTGCCTGCACATAGTAGGTACTTATATTAGTTTCCAATTACTGCTGTAACCCATTACCAAAATTTATTAGCTTAAGAACAGCATGATCCTATTATCCTTGAGTTCTGGGGGTCAGAAGTTAGAAATGGGTCCCACCAAGCTAAAAACAAGGTGGCAGACTGGTTTCTCTTGGAGGCTCTCGGGTAAAATCTGTTTGATTGCCTTTTCCGGCTTCTAGAGGAAGTCATCCACATTCCTTGACTTGTGGCCCCATTCCTCCAACTTCAAAGCCAGCAATGCCAGGCATAGTCATTCTCACACTGCCATCTGTCTGATTCTTTAGCTTTTGCCTCCCTCTTCCACACTTAAAATGTTTGTGATTATGCTGGGCCCACCCAGATAATCCAGGGTCATCTCCCATCACAGGTCAGCTGAATAGCCATGTTGTATTTAGCACAGTATTGTCAGATATTCCAGTTTTTTCAAGCGAAGCTGCAGATCTTGATATTTATATGTAAAATATCAAAAAATTTAAACTGCCTACCCTTTTACACTGTCAGCACTATTAACATCTGTGGATCAGATTTGGCCCATACGTGACTAGTTTGCAACCTGTAGTCTAAAGTGAAGAAAGAACTTGACTAATTAGCCAGCAATTTTTCACCTAGAGTTCAGGAAAGAATTCAGGAGTCTGTGAACCTGAATGAGGAAAACATATATTTCTTTGTTTTTATAATTTACATATCTTTTATATATCTGTTTATCTCTCTGTATATTTAATAATAGAAAATAAATTATATGTTCTATCTTTACTAACCTCTAAAAGAAATTTGGCAGCTCTTAATTTATGAATTTCAACAACACACCATAGTAGTATTTGGGTACCTGTAACGATCACTCATGAAAATGACAAATATTTTCATATTACATCTCAAAATATCTTCTATGCTCATCAGAACTTGGAAATTGTGGTAATTTTTAGATTTACTCTACTTCTTGTTGTTTAATGTTTTAATAAGGTAGCATGTATAATACCATATCATGAATTTTCAATTATTTAAATATTTTGATAACTATATTTTATCATATTTGGGTACCTTTGCAATGCTGCTTTACTTGATGTATTTAGAATGATTATTGAAAAGGCTTCCATATACTTCATAAGATTGCATGACATATGCACACACATTCTCTCACACACACTCTCTCTCTCTCACACACACACACACACACACACACTCCAAGAACCCTTGAATCAAATGAAGGAAATGAAGGAGAAAGGCAAGGCAACTATTTGACAACTCCAAACCGGCATTCACAACTGAACATCTTACTTTCCTCTTTGATAAAATGTTAATATGTACCCAGGTAGCACCTGCCCATCCCTGTCCTTGAGGCAGTGACATGAACTCTTCCAGGCCTCTTGGGTGCTGCAGTAAGTCTACTTTTAGCTCCCAGGAGTGGCTGAGTCCTGGTGAAAACTGAAGCCCGATGGGGTTAGACTCTATTGTAAAGCAGGCTGCCCTATGACCCATGTTTTGTTCAGTTAGTAGGTCACCCTTGCACTTCAGCTGTATAGTTAAAGATGCAAGGTTTCGTTGTTGTTGTTTAGGTCTTGCTGGACTGAAGAACTTCTGATTTTTTCTTGCCATCCATTTAACCAAAGCCTCTCTGCTGGTGGATGATGGCTGGTTACTTTGCAGGTCTGGGAGATGTGTTTGGCCTGCTCCCCATCTGGGCTGTCTGTTCTGCTTGCTGGCTTTTGCAAATCTGAGCTCAGTTGTGGGTTTATTTCGTTCCAGGAGACTGGGGTTGGCTTTTCACATTCTTAGGTCTCGTGTGTCTTAAGGCCTTCAGTTTGGCTTTACGAATGATTCTATGGTGTAACACTAGCTTCTGAATGGTAACTTACGTTTGGTAATAATAATAAAACAGAAATAGGGGGCTATCAGAGTATTAGTGCTGGCATATGAATTAAACCATATTGCAACAAATCTGTTTCAAGGGTAATAATCTTAGTTTGGACAGAATTGAATTCAAGACCTCAGCCTCGCTGGCATTTCCCACATCCACTTCCTCTAAATGTGAAGCTTTCCAGATCTACTGAAATGATGTGTGCTCCCGAAAGCATGGACACCACGACGCTTTCTATTTAATCACATTGAAAATGCCTATAGCCAGATGAGCTCGGAATGCTATTAACCAATCGCTTTTTGTCCTGTATAGTAGGCACTTATACACATTCAGGTAAATGAAGGTCAGGCTAAATTGCTGCGTTCAAAGAGATCCCCCCCCCCCGCCCCCGCCAATACATTCTTGATGTCTTAAAGAAACAAATGGGCTTCTTTTTTTTTTTTTTTAAATATACTTTTATTGATTTTAGAGAGGCAAGGAAAGGGAGAGAGATATAGAAACATCAATGATGAGAGAATCATTGATTGGCTGCCTCCAGCACGCCCCCTACTGGGGATCAAGCCTGCAACCCTGGCATGTGGCCTTGGCTGGAATCAAACCTGGGACCCTTGAGTCCACAGGCAGATGCTCTATCCACTGAGCCAAACCAGCTAGGGCACAAATGGACTTCTTGATCATGTACCAGCCTGAGTAAGTATTGCCAGTTGATAATTCTGTTGCATGTATGAGCATTCAGAAACCCAGGCTAATGGTAGCTCAACTATCTTTAATTATCTGCCCCTTAGTAACAACCTAAATTCCATTTATGAGCTTAAATATAGACCACAAACTGGTGATTTTATTGCTTTGTAGTTTAAAATGTGACCCATAAATTGACTTATCTTTTCACCCTATAAATTTGCCTTTTTTTCTTTTCTTTTTGTTAATCATGGCATGGTGACTATTTTTACACATCATGTGCAGTGGGCAAACTTGGTAAAACATACAGAATTCTCTCTCTTTTTTAGCTATACTGAGGACCAGATAAATGAATCTGAAGGCTTATATTTGTGTGTATACAATTCTTTTGTTTAAAAAAAAAATCAAGGATTGATATTAAGGCCTATGTTTTTTTAATGTCTTATTTGCAGTCATGTTAATAGACCAATGTCATGCTGTCCTTTCTATAGAGAAAACTAAACTTCAAAATATAAAGGAATGAGTTCTTTTGTGTTCCATTTTTGTTGATGCAGGATTTTTCTTCTGAATAAAAATAAAGCTTTTCCCCTCCCTCTTCAGTAGTAACTTTAAAGTGGCCAAAAAGAAAAAAGAAAAAGACAGCAATGTGTTGGCATATGCCAGGAAACGGTGGTGACTGTTTTTATTTTTCTAGTGCATTGTGAAAGACATTTCACAGAAGAAATTTGAGAGACTGCTAAGAATAAAATCTTTTTCAAGGTCTCGGGCTCCTTTTTAAAAAATGACTTAAAGGATCATCAGCATTTGGTTCTGAGATATAAATAGGAAGTCAGGAAAAGAAAGTCAGCTAATAAATGAGCATATTTACCAAACCCCAGAAAATTAAAAAAAAAAAAAAAAGCATGTTATTCACCTTCACAGAATACAAATTTGTTTGCTGCTCTGAGGAGCCAAGAGATCCTATTGGGTGAAACTGTCATGTGGTTCCTCTGTGGGGCTACATTTCTTGGGCCAGTAGACCCACCACAGCTGAGCAAACACTCTGGAGTTCTGTGCAGCTCCAGACCATGCAAGGTCTGCTGGAGGAGAGGAGGGCAGCCACCAGTGGAATCTGACCGCGTGGTTCCTGAGTATGAGATGGCCTCAGGGGTGTCAGAAGCCTGTTATGAACCCAGTGCCAAGATTAACTCTCAGATCAGCAAGGCCCCGAGGTTAAGTCAGAGGTCCCCTGCCTACCTCTATCAGACAGCTGACGGCGCTGGGTGCGCAGCCCCAGAGAACTATTTCTCAGCCCTCCCACAGCTGTCCACAGTAGTTTGGGCCCAAATCATTTCCTGCTACATTTCCTTTCCCATTGCCATGTAGAAAAATGTGATGGCGCATGAAAAATAGTATTGCAAGCCAAATATTACACTCTATTTGCAAAGACTGGTCTGGTATCCTTAAACAAAAAATAATAATTTGCTTATAATTTCAAATGCCAGCCTACAAATTTGCAAGAAAATTAAAAGACCACAGGATGTGGTGGTATAGACTACTCTGTGGTAAAGGCCAGAAAAAGGAACTATCCTATATAATAAAGAGCTAATATGCAAATGGTCATCACGCCCTCACACAGTCATGCCATTATGGCTCAGACACTCAACACTGGGGAGAGAGGAATGGGGACCAGCCAGGCACAAATGAGCTCACGAGAGAGGAATGGGGACAAGCCAGGCTGCGGCCCAGGAGAGGGTCAAGCCGCCCACCCCACAGTCCTGGGAGACAGAAACTGTGCCTGCGCCCACAGCCCAGGAGAGGGACAAGCCACCCGCCCCATGGTCCTGGGTGCCTGTGGCTGCAGGCTAGGCAAAGCCGTCCACCCACAGTCCCCTGCAGCTGCCGCTGCAGCCGGCCCGGGTGAAGCCGGCCTGGGTCCTGGGTGCCTGCAGCCAGCCAGAGGGAGGGAAGCTTGGGTCCCAGGTGTGGGCTGAGGCAGAGGTGGTTAGGGGCAATCAGGCAAGCAGGCAGGAGAGCAGTTAGGAGCCAGCGGTCCCGGATTGCTAGGGGCAGTTGGACATCCCCCAAGGGGTCCCGGGTTGGAGAGGGTGCAGGCTGGGCTGAGGGACCCCCATCCCATGCACGAATTTTGTGCACCAGGTCTCTAGTACTAGTATAAGAGTCTGGGGGGAAAGGGTCCATAATTAGAAGGTGTAGCTTCAGTGATGAGTCAAGGCCTTTCTATTGCACAAAATGGTGAAGTGAGTTTAGTTATACATATAATCCCTGCTTGGGTCTGTAAAAATTTATTATTCCAAAGAATAGATTTTAGTGTGTATTATTACAAACAGTTAAAATACAGTCTGGTACTTTGTAGCATAAGTGATATCAACAGAAATAGTTGGAAACTAAAGTTATCAGGTCACATATAATTAATGCAAAACATTCCTGGTAGGTAATAACAACTGGATAGCAGTCATTCTCTTCTTCTCTGGCCTGAGCATGTGTGTGCCCTAGCATGTGAACACACACAGGGCACTCAAACGAGGCCTGAAAAGAGGAAGATGAGTGAGGCAAAACAAGTAGGAAAAAATGGGGCAGAACTGAAAATCAAAACAAACTTACACTTGAAATGATGTGATTAATAACATTGCCAAGAATGACCCTCAAACATCAAAGTAATGCAAGAACAGGGACGCTTTCCAAAGCTCCCTGTAGAATAAGGAAGTCATTTCACTGTACGGATTACAACAATATACACAACACTGGCCCTCCTTACTAGTCATAACAAAAATTACCTGAAACATATACAGAGTGAAGGAAAGAATTCTGGTTGTGAATACTGAGAATTCAAGAAGAGAGAAGTTATTTCCTCCAAAGGCTGAAAATCTACCCAGCTTATATACTATATATTTACCTTGAGAGCTTGAAATAATTTGATCTTCTTGAAAACTTTTTAGAAAATAGACTGTAAACATTCCCTATTGAACATATGTTTAATGGAGATAAAAGAACAACCAAAAATTTCAATGGAGGCATTTTTTGTCAAGAAAAGCTCTCTTGGCCAAAACCGGTTTGGCTCAGTGGATAGAGCGTCGGCCTGCGGACTGAAAGGTCCCAGGTTCGATTCCAGTCAAGGGCATGTACCTGGGTTGCGGGCACATCCCCAGTAGGAGATGTGCAGGAGGCAGCTGATCGATGTTTCTCTCTCATCGATGTTTCTAACTCTCTATCTCTCTCCCTTCCTCTCTGTAAAAAATCAATAAAATATATTAAAAAGAAAAAAAAAAGAAAAGCTCTCCTGAGTGAATTTCACGATGGGCTTAGGAAATAGAGAAGGGAATGTTCTGTGTAGACTAATGCTGTTTGGAAAATTGTAAGCTAGACTTAAAATCAATTTTATGTTGATAACAAGTCACTTTAAGTATTTTCATTATAGGCTGTTAATTAAGTTAAATGTATAAATTGGACTTTCCTCCTTTCACAATAGAAAAACCTGGCAGTTACCACCTTAACCAAGAGCTTGAATGGAGAATCATCCCTTGGAATGGGACACATTGTTGTGGTACTTCTTAATGTGATGCTATGCAGAGCATGAATTATAACTTACGTAGTTTTGTAATCAAATATTTAACCTGAATATAATAACAAGAAAACAACCAAGCAAGTCTAGATGATGGAGCATTTTCTAAAATAATTGATGCTGACCCTTCTAAAATGTGAATACCATGAAAGACCAATAGGAAAGGGACTATTCTATATTGAAGGAAACTACAGAAACATGGAAACTATATGTAATATATAATTTTTTATTGGATCTTGAATAAAAATAACTATAATAAAGGGTAATTTGTGGACAATTAAAGAAATTTGAATATGAACTATTTTATTTGATACTACAGGCCCTCCGTGCACTCCAGGGATCAGGCTGAAACCAGCTCTCCGACATCCCCTGAGGGGTTCTGGATTGTGAGAGGGTGGTTCTCAGGTGATGCACCCCCTAATCAGGCTTCCTCCTTTCTGGTTCCCAGTGCATCACCCTAGAACTCAAGCTGCCAAGTCACTACAGCTTAGCAGCTCCTGTATTGAGCATCTGACCCCTGGTGGTCAGTGCATGTCATAGCTACCAGTTGGAGCATCTGACCCCTGGTGGGTATTGCATATCATAGCTACTGGTCAGACGGTCGGACAGTCGCTTAGGTTTTTGTATATATAGATTATTGAATCAATATTAAATTTCTTGGGTGGTTTTGTAGGAAAATATCTTCATTCCTAGGAAATACATGCTAAAGTATTTAGGGGTAACGTGTCAAGTTGCTTTCAAATATACATATAGATACACAAGTGTGTGTGTGTGTGTGTGCATGCACGTGTGTGTGTGTGTAGACAGGGAGAAATAAAAGCAAATGTTGCAAAATACTAACAATCAGTGAATCCAAGTTATAAGTATACGAGCTTTCATTATACTATCCTTTCAATTTCTTAGTGGATTTGAAATTGTTTAAGGGCACTGGGTTACTAAGTGGTAGATGAGGGTTATTTTGCTTTTTAGAAATATGTCAGGCAACAAATGAAGAAGGAATGATAGAATTAGACTATCTCCATTTTATAATCTCTAATATAGTCATGGATCTAAGCATGCAGCATCAATGGCCATAAAAGGAAAAACAATCAGATATGCCTTTACACAGTGCAGTATACAGATCTTGTAACATAGAAATCCACACCTGAAACCTATAGGACCCTATTAATCAACATCACCCCTAATACATTGAATTTAAAAAGTGGTCTTCACAAAGAATATCAAACCTGAAACTGACTACACCTCTAAGTCAGCTGTTCTCAAACTTCAGCAGAATCGGCATCACCTGGAAGGCTAGTTAAACCACAGATCCCGGAACCGGAAGCTCACAGGTTCTGAGCTGGTAGGCCTGGGGTAAGGTTCAAAAGTTTGCTTTTCTAACAAGTTCCCCATTAAAGCTGAGGCTGAGATCCAGAACCACATTTAGGAACAAACTCTCTAGATCAACATACTAATCTACAGGAACTACATACAACAGGGAAACATGCCCCTCAATACCACGGGGATGCTAGCAACAAAACCAGACTGTAGGTAAGTAAAGGGAAAAACACTCTGTATCTTTTAAATAAATTAATTGCAATTTAAATAAAGGTAAAAGTGGAACCCGTAGGTTAAAGGAGACTTAAAAGATACACCAGTCAATTGCAATATGTAAAATTTTATTTGGATTCTCATTTAACTGGGTTTTTTAAAGCATTTATTATATTTATAAGACAATTAGAAATTTGACCATTTACTGGATGAATTATGGTTAATTTTTCAGGTGTGTTAGCAGTATTATTTTTTTTTAAGAGGAATTTTTATACATATATATTGAAATACGCATAGATAAAGAACATTAGAAGGGGGGTAAGTAAAATAAATAATTAAATACAGGTATCAATTCTGTAATTCCCAATAATTTCACTGATTTTTATTTTCCAGCAAGAATTTTTTTTATTCTTGCTTATTTCATCTTTAATATTTCTGTCTAGATTTTTTTTTTTAAATCCTCCTTTCCCCTACTGATGATTCAACTATTGGAAATCTGAAAGGGCCATCACCATTATTCTCATGGTCAAATTCTCTTGCTGGTGCCAGCTTAAGTCTTTCCTGAATCCAGGGGACACGTGTGTTTTGTTCCCTATTT
This sequence comes from Myotis myotis, assembly GCF_014108235.1. Lineage (NCBI taxonomy): Eukaryota > Metazoa > Chordata > Mammalia > Chiroptera > Vespertilionidae > Myotis > Myotis myotis. The sequence goes on from NW_023416315.1 coordinate 35,809,946, forward strand.
TGAAATGTCAAAATGCTAAAACACTGAACACACCTATATTCAATATAAGTTCCAGTTAATTACAAGCAAAATATCAAAAAGTAAGTTTGGTTTTATTGTGAAAATATTATATATAAAGATTATATGGTGAAGGTTGAGCTAAAAGAATAGTAAGTGAAAACCTATGCATTGACCACCCAGCTTAAGAAGTAGGACATTACCTGTACCCCTAAAATATCTTTGTGTGCTTCTCTCTGTATCACCTCCCAACACTGAACCCCGAAAGAAACCACTATGCTGAATTTCGTGCTCATTATTCCTTTTCTATATTAGATGATTTTACTGCCTGACACTATACTTTTGTCTATTGTGATATTTATATAAACATAATCATACCATATGCATTCTTCTGTGTTTTTGTTATTATTGTTTACAACATTATGTTTTTGAAATCCAGCCATAAAGATATGTACAGCAGGAATTCATCCATTTTGTTATGCTGTATAGTATTTATTTGTACAGATATTCCAAGATTTATTTATCAGTTAGTGTGTTGCTGAATATTTTACCTCTTCCTTATTTGATTGCACTATTACCTCTATTACATAGTATAATGTTACACTAAAATGGCAAAGGAGTGCTGACCTTTTAAACACAGTTCTACCTGACTTTAGTGGAAAGACTCCAGTGGTTCCCATTAATTCTTATGCTGTCTTTTGAGCTGAAATGTATATTTATATAATACTAAAGAAATAGCCATCTATTCATACTTAATTGAGTGTTTTTGTAAAAAACATTGCTAAATTTTGTCGGTGCCGGTTCACCATTTTTTTTTTCTTCTTCTTCTCCTTCTAACATATTTTTATTATTCATTTCAGAGAGAAAGGGAAAGGGAGAGGGAGATTGAAACATCAATGATGACACAGAATCATTGATCAGCTGCCTCCTGCAGACCCCACACTGGGGATCGAGCCCGCAACCCGGTCATGTGCCCTGACTGGGAATCAAACCATGACCTCCTGGTTCACAGGTGGATGCTCAACCACTGAGCCACTCCACCCAGGTTGACTCTTCTTATTCGTTTTGCCAATTAATTTTTTTATTATTATAGAAGTGTCACTGATTCATGAAATAAACTCCCTTTGCTCATGAAGCTTTAATCTTAAAATTTATTGCCAGTGTTTATTTTGGAGTTAGGATTAATATTTATAAGTGAAATTGGTCCCTAGGCTTTTTGTTTGTTTGTTTTGTATTCTAATCTGTCAGACTTTGGAATTAGCATCATTCACGTCATAAAAATAATTTAGAATAGTGCTTTTTTAAAGGCTGTAGCTATCTAAATAGAATTGGTATTGTATTTTCTTTAAAGTTTTGGTACAATTTTTCATCAAATCAAATGGGTCTGAAGCTTTTCTTTATTAAATGTTTTCTGTTTCTTCTAAGGACATAATCTTGTTTTGATTTTTCTAAGTCTTCTGATATCAGATTTAGCATATTACATTTTCCTAGTTAAAAGTCATTTTGTTCATCCAGGTTTTCAGATTTTCACAGCACTGAGTGAAGTATCCTGTCATTTGCAACAACATAGATGGACTATGAGAGTGTTATACTAAGTGAAATAAGTCATATGAAAAAAGACAAATATCATATGATTTCACTTATGAAATATAAAAACAAAAACAAATTTGTAGAGGCAGACAACAGATTGACAATAACCAGAGGGAAGGGAGGTGGAGGGAGAGTATAATGCATAAAGAGGCTTAATTATATAGTGATGGATGGAAATTAGACTTTTGGCAGTGAGCATAAAGTAGTACATACAGATGTCAATTTATAATGTTACACACCTGAAATATATATAATATTATAACTAATATTACCTCATAAAATACATTTTAAAAAATCAATCAAGTCACAAAAATTAATGTATGACATAGAGAATAGTCAATAATACTGTAATAACCTTTAAAAAATAAATACTAATTGATAATATAATGTAATGAGAAGTGATAAATTTTGCAATTAACTACTTTTTATTGAAATAGCAATTCATACTCATAGCAACTATTACTACCAATTTCTTGTGCAGTCTTACAGAGAAAATGTATGCAAACAGGTATATGCCATTTGTTTACAAATGGGAGCATACTATATACTGTGTTTTGCACTTTCTTTTTTTCATTTGGTAAAATATTTTAGTGATCATTTCCTATCTATAATAATAAAAGCATAATACACCAATTAGATTGGATAGCCAAACGACCTTCCAGACATCATTCCGGGCATCCTTCCAGACGAAGCCGCGGTGGCAGGGGCCAAGGCAGAGGCGGTCGGGGCCATCAGGCTGGCAGGTGAGCAGTTAGGGGCAATCAGGCAGGCAGGCAAGTGATTAGGAGTGATCAGGCAGGCAGGTGATCAGTTAGGGGCATCAGACAGGCAGGCAGAGTGGTTAGGGCCAATCAGGCAGGCAGGCAGAGGCAGTTAGGGGCGATTAGGCAGGCAGGCAGGCAGGTGAGTGGTTAGGGGTAATCAGGCAGGCAGGTGAGGTGGTGTGGCAGGCAGGCAGAGTGGTTAGGGGCAATCAGGCAGGCAGGTGAGCAGTTGGGGTGGTGTGGCAAGCAGGCAGAGTGGTTAGGAGCAATCAGGCAGGCAGGCAAGTGGTTAGGGGTGATCAGGCAGGCAAGCAGTTAGGGGCAATCAGGCAGGCAAGCAGAGTGGTTAGGGGTGATCAGGCAGGTAGGCGAGCAGTTAGGGGCGATCAGGCAGGCAAGCAAAGTGGTTAGGGGCAATCAGGCAGGCAGGTAAGCAGTTAGGGGCGATCAGACAGGCAGAGTGGTTAGGCACTGTGAGGCAGGCAGGCAGAGTGGTTAGGGGCGATCAGGCAGGCAGGCAAGCAGTTAGGAGCCAGTGGTCCCGGATTGCAAGAGGGTATAGGCTGGGCTAAGGGACCCCCGCTCCTGTGTGCACAAATTTCGTGCACCAGGACTCTAGTTAGTACATAATCTTCTTAACATCTAGGTCATATTTTTTGACCTAGATCTTAATTTAACTTACCTCCCCATTTATATGTATTGAAGTTATTTCTAGTCTTTTGTTAATATAGGGTGTCCCAAAATTCACGCAAGATTTGCAATATATAAACAATGTTGCAATGAGCATCTATTTTTTGCACTCTTATATATCTGCAGGAAAAAATCCTAAAAGGAGAATATGTCATTATCCAAATGAATAACTCTAAAAACATTTCATTGATTAGCAAGAAAAGATAAATATTGAATGAACCCTGTCCTTGTATGAAAACACACCTCAAATTTCTTTCAACGCTTTTCCTGATGAGTTCAACTAGTTGACATTACCACAAAATGATTTACTTATGAATTCCAAAGTGACTTAATTAAGTTTGAGGGTTTACAGGTATTTCATAGACTTTAAAATAGGAGAATAAATGGCCATTTAAAAATCCTATATAATAAAACGGTAATATGCAAATAGACCAAATGACAGAACAACCGAACAATTAAAGCATAATATGCTAATGATATGCTAAGGATGCTCAACCACTCGCTATGATGTGCACTGACCACCAGGGGCAGATGCTCTGATCATTAGGTTAGCTTGCTGCTGGGGTCCTGCCGATAGGGACTGAATAAGATGGGCCCGACACACCCTGGAGCCCTCCTGTGGTCCCTCCCCAGCCCGATCGTGCACAAGTGGGGTCCCTCAGCCTGGCCTGTGCTCTCTCTCAATCCGGGACCCCTTGGGGGATGTCGGAGAGTCGGTTTCATCCTGATCCCACAGGCCACTCCCCTGGGGAGGGCACCAGACCCAGGGCTCATGGCTGGCAAGTGCTGCTGTGGCAGTGCCAGCCTCTCCCAATTGGGACTGATTGGGTGTGAGCCTGCAGGATGAGTGGGGCCGGGATGAGTGGGAGCAGCAGGTAGGAGCTGCAGGCAGCATTGGATTGTGGGTTTCAGTCTGATCCCTGCAGACCACCCAGAGAGACCCCACCCATGCACAAATTTGTGCACTGGGCCTCTAGTAACAGAATAAATACCATCAGCAGGAATTTATGAAAAAAAAAAAAAATACATTCCCCGTATTTAGTTCAAGGCTCATTTCTCATTCACATTATTGTTTTTTAAAATGTTTTTTTGAATTCCTTTGTGAAACGTTGAAGGTTACTGGATGTATGACTTATTTTTGCAAATCAAATGTTTCTTTAAAATTCAACAAATTTAGAATGAGTTTTAATTAAGCAGAGGAGCTTTCAGAACTCATTTTAAAACACGCATGGTAATTAGAGGACATTAAGAGAATACAGAGCATCAAAGAATATTGTTACATTCTAAACAGTAAACAAGGACTGTTAATGATTTAACAAATTCCAAACGTTATTTCACAGTACAGAATACTGAAGCTTGTTTTTTCAAAGCAAGTAAAGATTAAACTAATGATTTCTCAATCCCTCTCCTCAAAAACTAGTTTCATCAAAGACTGCATCTGTCATTGCAAGGGTTAAAGTTCATGGAAATTTAGAGCTGGGGGAGACCTTAGGTCTCTTTTCATCCACCAGCAGATAAAGAAACTCCCTTGACCACTGTCTTATTTGGTTGTCAATAGGCTGAACAGTTTTCCTGGCTCTCAATATCCATCACTTTCTACTACATTTTCTTGTGTCTATATTAATGTGCGAAAAAGCACTTACCAGTACAACACTATTTAACGTAAGGTGGAATATTATTTTTCATGTTGATATTTAAAAAAAAATTTTAGGTTGAGAATCACTGTGATAGATAAGTAATAGGACTATCCCAGTGAATGGGGAATGGGGGAAGTTTCTCTTTCTCTCCAGAGTCCACAGTCTGGTGAAAAAAGCACAAAACCATGATTAGAAATAGCTGCAGGGCAAGATTGGGAAATCCTGCCGGGACTGATTAGCCTTTGTCCTCAGGGCTGCTGAGGCATAGTGGCATGTCTGTCCCATTATGTCATTGTTACCCCAAAGATTTACCACATTTTAATTACAACTATAATCCCTTACACTTGTGTTTCCTTTATAGATATGAAAGCATGTCTCCATTATTGTATCTGGTCATTATAGTAAATTGAGGCAGATACTATCTCCGTTTCTAATTAAGGAGCCCATAGCCAAAAGAGGGTGGCTTTCCCGAAGCCTCACAGTCAGAAAGTTGTACACCTGGAACTACTGCCCCAGGCTTCTGGCCGTCAGTCTGGTGCATGGTCATAATACTAATCAATCTGAATTTCCCAAATTCCAGATACTTAGTTTTCTGGGAATTCTGAGGTCACTTTACAAGGAAGATCCTTCAGTGGAAGTTTGGGTAACCTAAATGTCCAAATTATAGCATGCTTTCTTGGAAAAGGAAAATAGTAGCGCCCAAAAGTTCCATGGAAGTGCTTGTGGCTGCTAGTGAGCTGTGAGGATGACATTTTGCTAGAAGCATGAAACCACAGTCAGCTTTGAGCTCCTCGGTTTGTTTGTTCCATTCCTTGTCATGGGGATAAGGAAACTTTAAAATAAAACATCACTGAAATTGAAATTAAATGTGTCTGGAAAGACGTTTACTAAAATGTTACCAGTCTCTGGGTGGTTGGATTACAAGTTAATTGTATTTTCTTTTTCTGAATTTTCCACATTTTCTATAATAATAATGTTATTTTGCTGATCAGAAATTATATAATTCATCTATAGCTCTATATACTTCCCAACCTATTCAAGGGGAAATTTAAACTTTCTTAAACTGGATACTTGGATGGACAGATACTTGGAACTTCTCCCAACAAACGAGCATCCTTTAAAGTAAAAAATCTATCTGTGAGTAAGCTAAAGAATTCATTCAGGCATTTATTCATTCTTCTAACAAATATTTACTGAACACCTTCAATGTGCCAGGCATATTTAGGCACTGGATATACAGCACTGAACAAGACATAAACATTTTTGCCTTCATGGACATTTCATTTTAGAGGGGGAGACAGACGAAAAGAAAAAAAGTATGAAGATGTTAGAATATGTTAAATGGTACTAAATAATTAGAAATAAAGCAAGGAAGAAGAATAGAGTGCTTGAGGTGGGGGCATTTTGGATAGGTATTCAGGGAAGCTGTCACTGGGGAGGTGACCTAAAAGAGATGAGGTAGTTAGCCTGGTGGGTTTCTGAAGGGAGAGAAATCCGATAGAAAGAGCAGCAAGTGTAAAGTCGTGGGGCAGGAGCATGCTTACCATGTTCAAGAGACAGCGAGGTAGCCAGAGAGTCTAGAAGACCAGGAGCAACAGGGAGTAGGAGACGCCATTGGCAGGAAAGGAATATGATCTGACTTGTGGTTTAGGATCACTTTGGCTGCTGGGTAAGGCTAAGTGGAAGGCAAACAGAGGCAAAGCGAGGAGGACAGATCGGGGACTATTACATTACCTTGGCAAGTGGGCTTGGTGGCTGGAACCAGGATGGTAGGAATGGAGGTCGTGAGTGTATTTTGAAGGTGGGGCCAACAGGATTTGCTTACAGGTTGAATGAGGGTTCTAAGAAGAAGAGTCAACAGTGACGTTTCCAACTGAACAACTAGAAAGCTGGAGTAGTCATTTGCTAAGATAAAGAAGACTATGGGGAAAGCAGATTTGAGGTGGACAAAATCAGGAGCTCATTTTTGGACACGATAGATTTGAGATGCCTATGCTTTATCGAAGCAGAAACGTTCATTTGACCCTTGGATATACTTGTTGAGAGTTCAAGGGAGTGGTCTGAGCTGGAGACATCGTTAGGCATTGTGAGCATAGGGATGACATGTAAATCCATAAGCCCCGATGTGGACCAGGAGGAGCAGGTGAGACTAGATGAGAGCAGAGACCCCTGGAAGAGCAGAGACCCCTGGGTCCCACCTAGAATGAGGAGAACCAGGAGACAGCGTGTCCTGGAAAGCAAGTGAAAAATTAGTTTCAAGAAAAAGGACATGATCACTTAGTTGGTAGTAAGTCAAATGCAGCTGAGAAAGATTATTTTTTAAAAATATATTTCTTTTTTTAAAAAAACATATTTTATTGATTTTTCACAGAGAGGAAGGGAGAGGAATAGAGAGTTAGAAACATTGATGAGAGAGAAACATCGATCAGCTGCCTCCTGCACACCCCTTACTGGGGATGTGCCCGCAACCAAGGTACACGCCCTTGACCGGAATCGAACCTGGGACCCTTCAGTCCACAAGCCAACTCTCTATCCACTGAGCCAAACTGGTCAGGGCCAAATATATTTCTTTATTGATTTCAGAGAGGAAGGAAGAGGGAGAGAGAGATAGAAACATCAATGATGAGAGAGAATCATTGATCAGTTGCCTCCTGCATGCCCCCCACCGGGGATCGAGCCTGCAACCCAGGCATGTGCCCTTGGCTGGAATTGAACCTGGGACTCTTCAGTCCGCAGGCCGACGCTCTATCCACTGAGCCAAACCGGCTAGAGCGATTATTTTTGAGACCAATTATTTCTCAGAAAAATTCAAGTATTGTTTCTTCCAGGGATTAACAACCGATAACAGCTGTACCAGAATAAAAGCACTTTGGAGGCCATAGTAGGATGGGAAAAAAAGGTAGGAAACATGGATTTGAGGACCAACTCCATCACTTATTGGCTGTGTGACCTAGAAAAGTCATTTGATCCCTTGAAACCTAGATTCCCACTGTAACATAGAAGCCCTACTAGCTATCACTCCTGTTGCTATGAGGAATAATGGAAATAAGAGCTCTGCCATTCTTCCTAACAAACAATAGGCACTCAATAACTGTTCGCTTTCTCTTTGTTATTAAGCAGCACACTTGGGGTTAGTCTATGGCAGTGATGGCGAACCTATGACACGCATGTCAGAGAACTCATTTTTTTGGTTGATTTTTCTTTGTTAAATGGCATTTAAATATATAAAATAAATATCAAAAATATAAATCTTTGTTTTACTATGGTTGCAAATATCAAAAAAAATTTCTATATGTGACACGGCACCAGAGTTAAGTTAGGGTTTTTCAAAATGCTGACACGCCGAGCTCAAAAGGTTCGCCATCACTGGTCTAGGGAACAGAAATATGGGCAGAGTCTGGGGTCACTTCTTCATGAAAACCTTTTGTAATTCTCTCCCCCTTTTGCAGGCTGATCATCTTTAGGTGCACATATTAATTGAAATCACACAAGTGAGGTTGTCCAAAGGATCTGTGAAATACAGAACAACAGAACAACTCAGTGGTTAGAAATGCAGGTCATTGACCCTCACTTCCAAAATTCAATTCTGGATTCCCTACTGAATAGTTTTAGGACCCAACACTTGCCAGGCTGAGAAGAGAGAGGAAATTATACATACATTCCTTCTAAAGAATATGAAGAATTCATTTTACTTATTTTCATGAACATGAGTATGTGTAGGGAGGAGGGGGAAATTTATAAGGAAATCTACTGAATTGCTGGCTTTGTTTCTCATCCTGAAGTATTTCACACCTTTTCATCATTCTTTTCCCAGTTACAGTTATTGACCAACACATTTGTATTTGCTTCTTACCAGACCAGGAAAATAAACAGCATGAAAGGTAGAAGACTTCTAGATAATTAAGCTTTAAAATGAAGAATAATAGTTACCTCCAAGCGGATGCCTGCCCTATTCATCTAAGCTATGGAGTCCTCACCACGTGTGGTAGGCAAAATAAAAGCTCCCCAAAGATGTCTTCATCCGAATCCCTGAAACCTGTCCGATCCATCTCTCAATGTTCAGAGGCAATTTTTATAAAACTAGATGGTTTCTTAATCTCCTCTCACCAGGAACCTCTGGAGCTGAGTTATCTTATTTTGAAGAGGTTCGCTTCCCACATTTTCCCACTCCTTGTCCCATTCCCAAATCCATAATTTCTGCTTTGTGCTGAAATGATCTGCCAAACCAGATTCTGTCAGCTAGGGTTTCCCTTCGCCTATTTTCCTTCAAGGGATGGAGCCCGGCCAGAAAAAAAGGGTTTTGGAGGTTAGTGAGGAGCCTCTCCAACGAAAAACACAAATGTGGTTGGGGGTACCAGAGATGGCAGGAACCTAAGGACACTGATTCTTTCTTTGTGGTCAAGATGGATAAGCGACACTGGTGAGGGCAGTTCTGTTTGCCCATGTTCTTTTTTAAATTCTATTTTAACGCTGTATGTCAGCATAAAATCCCTCATTGTTTATTTTCTACTGGGCCTTTCTCAATATGCCTTTCACTGTTTTCTTTCCAACACCTCACTGCCAGGCTGATTGGAAAGGCAGCTGATTCAGCCTCCCAACGGTTAAATTGTGAAGTTAAACACATATGCCAGATTTTCCTCTTTAGTAACACAAAAAACACTTTGTCTCATTTCTCTTGCATTTAACTGGACACACAAAATACTCAATCTCTTATTCTGAATTCTCACCAGCTAATGAGGTGAATAATTAAGAATGATCAAGACCCTTAATTCGTTGAGGGTTTAAATGGTGAGTTTGATGTGGGAGCAGACATGTCTCCTCTCCTTTGTTTCCCCCGGGGGCGGGGAAGGACATCAGGTAGCAGCCCTGAAGCCAGAGCTGTGGAATGGGGGCTGTCGTCTGTAACCTTCCCACTGAACCAAGGGTCTTAGTAAATACGGCATCTCTCTCCCACTAACTATGGCAGCTACCCAGGAATCGGTGAGAGGGTCATTTTCCTTTTGGGGAGGTGGGAAATTCCAGGAGAGTAGTCTATGGAGTCATACTTGGAAGGATAGACCCCTGGAAGAGCTCCTATGATGTATGATGGGCTGTGGCCAGGGGCTGCTGTTAACCACAGCACCGCCTCCCTGGGAGAACACAGTGACATGGAGCCTGCCTTCCTGCTTGCCTGCTGTGACCCACGTGGAACCTCAGTGAGCACAGTAGGCAGTATGTAGTTCCTGGGCTCTCAGAAGGTAACAGAAGCCTACTTCAAGCACTTGCAAAAGAATTCAGCTGTTTAACAGTGGGGATCTTCCCATCGAGGCATGTGAATGCATGTCAGCCTCCCTCATTTAAAAATATAAACCATAGTATATATTTTGCCAAGCGTGTAAATGTGTGTGAAGACTGGACTGTGTTTCCATCTCTGGTTACTAAATTCTGTTCAATGCATCATAACTATTTTTTGAATGCCTTCTTTGCATATAGCTGCGTACATTATTACTCTGGTAAATACAGAAATGAGTGATGTTGTTTCTTAAATATTTCTCACAACAACCCTGATAGGCTGTGTGGTTTAGATTAAAGTTTGGTGTCATATAATGGAGAGTCAAAATCCTACTTTTAAATAAGATAGAAATCTCTCTTCTAATGTAAGAGCCTGGCATGGGGCTGCCCATATTAAAGGCTATATTTCCTGGATAGATTTGACCATGAGGCTAAGCTTTGGCAAACCATCTGTGAGCAGAAATCAGGTGTGTAAGGGAAGGAATGTAGATGGGGTAGTGCCGGGAGCCGGTCCATGCTTGCTGTTTCAAGGGACCTGGCATATATGGCATACTGTTCTTAATATGTTTGCTCACCTTCTTGGCACTATGTGTTTTAACCAATGTCTCTGAGAAAGGTTGTTTCCCCAGGTAGGGATTTTCCCCTGAAGTTAGGGAGGGAATAAAACCTCTTAACTAGTGCCAGGTGGGTAATTAATCACTTTAACTATGAACAATCATGCTTAAGCTACATAATCTTTACTCCCTGGAATGGAGATAAGAAACGCCCTAACCTTTGTAATAGAGATTGATAGGATTGAATCAACTGGTATAAATACAGATGTAATAAGACAGCAAGACAGAACTTAGAATACGGAACCAAGAGAGACAGAACCTAGGCACAGAACCTACACAGAACGTTCTCTAGAGACAGAAGAACTTCGCTGGAGAGAACATGGCAAAAGATCCTGGACAGAAACTGGCCTCAGAACCTAGAGACAGAACCTAGAGAGAGAACATGGCAAAAGATCCTGAGCTGAACCTGACTACAGAAATTGGCAAGAGAACCTGACTAGAACCTGGTGACTGAACCTGGCTGGAGAACCTGGGCAGAACCTGGCTGGAGAACCTAGTGAGGGAACATGGCTACAGAACCTGGCTGGAGAACCTGGAGAACCTAGCAAGAGAACATGGACACAGAACCTGGCTGGAGATCCTGAACCAGAACTTCGCTGGAGATCCAGACCAGAACTTGGCTGGAGATCCTGGCTGGAGATCCTGGCTAGGCTGCTGATCAACTGAACGCTGTCTCCATGTCATTCCTTCTTCGCCGACTCCATCCACACCTTTGGGGACCCCTGGACCCGCTGGGGTTGGACCCCGGCAGGGTAGAGAATCATGCCCAATATTCAGCAACATAAAATTTCACTAATGCTCTAGTACCAGCTATGGACATTATTCAAAATCATGCTCAAATTTAGTTTAAAGGCATCAAGAACACAACTTCAATAAAGAAGAGGTTTGAAGGATGTTAAATAGAGAAGTTGGTATTAACACATTTGCATGTATAGTAGCTCCCTTCAGAATTTAATAAGCAAAATCAGTTGAACTTTGTCATGGAGTAATGCCATGCAACTGTAATGCTGTTCCCCATTCACAGGGGATACACAATTGATCTGTGTATTTTCAAAGCAGAGGCATTGGTACTTTGACAGACATCTATTACAGTGACAGTACTCTTATTATGCCAAATGTCTAATGTGCACCTAATGATTGTATCATACACAGAAAGCTGTTATGCCCTGATTACCAACTGCTGTTTATAATCTTTTGAATGCATTTTTTTGATGCTGAAAAATGATGGAAAAAAGTCACAAGAAGGAGAAAATGGAAGAGAAAGTGATCCATAAACAATGGGGTTTCATATAGCTCCATGTGGCATCATCAAGCCTCTGAGAGTCTTTGACAAGTTTTAGAAGCATGATAAATTTCTACGCTTAATAGCAATAAAGCAAATAATAGCTTTCAATTTAATAAACACATGGCTGTCAGGGTTATGGTAACACCTGATATCATGAATCCTTTGTGACTTAGGCCCACTGGCAACTGCTGAGCTTACTACACCCCAACCACAAATCATTAATCATCCTAATCCATTAGAGATCAATTTTCCTGTGGGAAAACTGCTTATTTGAATGTTTAGAGTTATTTCCCATGTTTGTTATAATCCAATTATATTTTCAAATATTTGAGAGGCTCAGTAGCAAGTCTACTGATCTCCATGTCTCAAAGGTCCAGTTGAAAAGGACTTGACTTATCTGAGCATAGTAGGTGTTATCAATATCTGCAAATTGATGGCCATCATGATAGGAAAGCAGAAGCACAGGGTGGTCCAAGATGGGGCCAGGTCCTGAAACGCTGCTCTCTCCTTTCCACGTGGCATTAGAAGGCAATCATCTAGAAAGAAAAGAACAGGGTAGAAAAAAGGAACGTCTTTTCCATGGTGGGATGAACAAAGTTTGAGGAGAACCAAGGCAAGAGAGTGGGAGAAACCGAAATGAGTTCAGCCCGAGTAAAGCAGAGGTTGCAGGAAGGAAGTGGTGAAAGATGAGGCTGGCGCCTGCCCATAAACAATGTTAAGGAATTTATTTAAGGACAATGGGGAGGAGCTAGTAAAAGATTCTGAGTAAAGGAGTGACCTGGTGAAGTGTGGATTTTTAAGATTCACTTTGGGTACAGGTTGGAGAATGGTGTGGAAGAGAATGAGGCTGGAGGCAGGGAGACCAGTTAAGAGATTACATCAGAATTCCTTAGGACAGGTGCTCAAGCTTGCACCGCACAGTGGTGGTGGTGAAGAGAAGACATTTACATGGGGGAATCTATAGCATTTGAATCTACAGTAAGTGAATGGATATGGAAGGCGAGGGAAAGAGAAGAATCAAGGATGACCCCGATGTTCTTGGTTTGAGCAACAAAGTGACTGATGGCGATCAATATGAAAGGGGCTGGTTGGGATGGTGTCCAGTTTGGACATATTAAAGTGTTCACCACCAGAGGACATATACGTAAGTAATTAGTTTGAGCCTGAAGCTCAGGAGGAGAAACAAGGAAAGAGGTAAAGATTTGAGTCAGACATGGAAGCTTTGGGGGTAGGTGGAATGAGATGAATCTTTAGGAAAACGTGGGCCCAGAGAGGGTAAAAATGTTACAAAGATAGTATTATTGGAGCTGGGATCACAACCGAGATCATCTGACTCCTAGTATAATGATTTTGCCTAAAAACCAGAAGGGAAAGCAACCCAGCATAATAGTTGAGAGCCTGACTCAGGAAGCAGACAGAGAGCCATTTAAATCCCAACTTGGCCACTTAGAAGCCAAGGGATATTGGCCAAGTGACCGAGTCTTGTTATGCCTTTCTTCTTAAGCTATATGGTCAAGAGACAATATCAGCTTCAAGGGTATTGAAGATGAAATGAGAAAGTACTCCTGTAGCATCTAAGTTAGTGTATGACACATAGTAGGAAATCAATAAATAGTAGTTCTTCTGTCATGTTCAATAAATAGAAGAAAAAAGGTTTATTTGAAGATTATTACATAAAGATTATGCTTAAGAATATTGATTTTAATATTTCAATTTAAAGTCAGTCAACTTTCACTTTTAGTTTTCATGTAAACGGCTTAATTTTAATTTATACAAATTGGCACTTTCCTTTACACAATAGTTGTACTATTGGGAATTGCTTGGCCAAAGATCAAACTTTCTGTGGTTAGAGATGCCAATTTGCATTCTATTTTGGAGTAGCTCTGCCTATGCTCAGACAGACACAAGAGCCACTTACAAGGTCACGCTTACTTACATTAGGTGCTATTGGGATTATATATAAAAACAGTCACTCTCTCTACAAACAGTAAGTACCATATTGGAGGGGAAAGTGCCTATAGCATAGGCAGTACTATTTAATCTATTTTGGGGAAGAAAAAGCCCCTACTGAAAGAACATGATAAATATGCTAAGTTTATACAATATGTGCTCAGTGATAAATATTCTGAGCATGTACTTCAATAATCCTCTCATCAGAGCAGCCTTGTTACCCCCACCATCAGCAGATACTGATAATTAATCAACTGAAATGAATCGTTACAGAATAAACAAATCTGTTTTACATGGATGATGATTATGTCTCTCTCAGTGGTGAAGGCTTTTCATAACTTATTCATGCCAACGTTATGAAGACTTTTCCTTGGGAGAACAAAATCTTGTTTTTGGTGAGACCTCTTCTTAGACTGTTTCTGGTGATCAGTGGCATTTCAGCCATATCCTGATGGAAGCAGGTTTTTGTAGAGAGCATATGAGGGTTCTGGGGGGGGGGTCATTCCTTTCTACCCCCCAGAGGGGAGAGTGGGCCCCTTAGTGTCACAAACATTTGCAGTCTTGCTGGCAGAGCAGGATGGTTTGCTCTCATGGAAGTGGACATGATATCGATCCTGATGGGAGCACACAGTTCCACCCATAAGTCTCTGCGGAGGACACTTTGCAGCTTATACATGCAGACGTTAACTTCTGTGGCTAAGGAATATGGAAAGAAAGTAGATGATGCCTGATAAAGAGAGACTTCAGGTTGGTCCTGAAGAAAATAATAGTCCCATAAATAAAATAGACATACTCTAGTTCAGTACCCTTTTCATGCTCATATTAAAGATAATTCTCCACAGGTCTCTCACAGTTTTGCACATCTTATGGGTAGATGCTTTGATGACCTTTGCTCCAAATTGTCTCATTAGGACATTTGCGTAACAACAGCTTTGGATGCTCCAGGACATGGAACAGCATGCTTACTGCCCCTTATAAAAGATTCAGGTTCCCTAACTCTGGGTTTCTCTCCTATAGTGCAACTCACTGTGGTGATCACTGGGCCCTCTGTGTGTCATCCTGTGGGAACTGGGGTATGGATATTCTGGCTTTGTTAAGCTGTCTTGGACCCAGGTGTTTCACATCCTCTGCCAGCATCCATGAAACCTATTAGCTTGCGGGGAGACTAAAACCTCAGACCCTTTATAGTTTTTTAAAAGAATATATTTTATTGATTTTTTACAGAGAGAATGGGAGAAGGATAGAGAGTTAGAAACATTGACAAGAGAGAAACATCAATCAGCTGCCTCCTGCACCCGCCCCCCCCCCGCCCCCCCCCCCCCCCCCCCCCCACTGAGGATGTGTCCGCAACCAAGGTACATGCCCTTGACCGGAATCGAACCTGGGACTCTTCAGTCCACAGGCTGATGCTCTATGCATTGAGCCAAACCAGTTAGGGCAATAGTTTTTAACACTAGATTTTAGCATGTCTAATATTTAATTGGTTAATTTTATGAGTTATTTTAATGTACCTTAAAATTTGCCTTTGGAATTCTAGTTCACACATAAAATTTCAGAATATGAAGAAATTTTAAGAATTAAGTTGATTCAACTGACTCCCTCCAAAAAAAAAAAAAAAAAAAAAAAAAGGCATCTGAGGACCAACTCCTATTGACTTCCTTTGCATCCTCCATAATGGCTTTTATAAACTTCTTCCACTTTCCTTAGAAACTCAGAACAAACTTGATATATAAGGATATTTATCACATTTTACTTATACATAAAATTATAAATGACTGAAATGCCCACCCATTTAGGAATGGTTAAGGTATTAGCAAATTCTTATGATATACTATTAGGTAGCCATTCATAATTGTATTTCAAGAATTTTTAACGACATGATAAAGTGCTTATGACATATTGTTAAGTGAGATAGTAAGATACAAGAACTGTGTTATCCCAGTAACAGAACACATAATTATAACACACACTCATGCATTCAGAGAAAAGAACTAGAAGAAAATTACTTTAAAATATTTAAAATAGTTACACTGCATGAAGGGAATGATGGATGCTTTTTAATTTTCTTTTTTATTGCCATCTGCATTGTCAAATTCTATATAACCTACTCATAATTTTAAAAAATGATCCCTTGTGCAATAAAATTAAAATCCTATTCCTAGATAAATAATTATCATGAAAGCTCATTTTTGTTTAACCCACCATGGGACTCATTTTAGCTTTTCTTAACTTTCTTCACCAATGAGCAAGTGCACTCACTGTGTAATGTAATTTTGAGGAGTAGAGTGGAGTAATAGAATCTTATCTGATTCCTCAGCCTGCTACATCATTTTGCCCCTCTTACCCAATTTATCATACTCTAGCCTCATGTGAAGTCATGTATGCTGAAGATTTCTAGAATTTTCTGGGAACTCTGGCCAGTACCTTAACATTGCAGAATTTTTCTTAGCTTCTACCTAAAGGTGCAATTTGAGTAAAAAAATGGGGAAATATAAGGCAAAAATGTCTTCTTGACTCACTCCCATCTCCTTCATCAATCTCCTCCTTTGCTACATCAAATCCTCCACCATAGGATCCTACACACACACACACACACACACACACACACACACACACACACACACGGGTACAAATGACTCTAGCTTTAGATCAGTGCTATACAATGACAATATACGTTGAGCCACTAAGTAATTTAAATTTTCTACTAGTCACATAAAAAATGTTAAAGTACACATATGAAATTAATTTTATGAATATTTATTTAACCCAATATGTCTAAAATATTGCTATTTCAACATGTCATAAATATAAAAATTGCTTAATGAGATATTTTACATCTGCTTTCCATATGAAAATCTTTGCAACCCAACATGCATTTTATATTTTCAGTACACTTCAATTCACATGAGCCACCTGTCAAGTAGCCATAATGGGCTCAAGGCTACAGTATTAGAAGGCAATGTCTGGAGAGATGTTTTCTCTCCACAACTTCTGTTCCATCTACTTTTAACCAGGGGCGTTAGAGGAAATTGGCTGTCACACTTCATGACACACACATTGAGGGAGATCAGGTACCTTTTGTTCTTTTCCCACACAGAGTAGGCAGTCACCTATCTCACCTATGAATCCTGCCAGAATGGGTGATTGGATCAAGAAGAGGTCAGCTCCCCTTTTAAAGGGCAGTTTGCAACTTAAGTACAGGGGCTATCACTGTCCTTAATACACACCACTCTCCCTATCTTCACCAAAGTAAATGGCTTCTGAGGTTGGCTGGCTGGTGGACTGACTGGCTGTCTACATGAATCAGGGCAAGAAAATAGAACGCTAGTACTAGATTGAGCCTCTTCATTATTAAGTAGTGAAGACATTGAGTCCCGGGGTGGAGAATTCCATTTTAATTTTAAGCTTTGATGTTTAAAGATCTTCTTTGCTGCATTATACCTAGAGTGAATCAGCTCAGTCCCCAGCAAGAGCGTCTGGAGGTTAAACGGACCGGCCTCTGTTTCTAGCAGTGGATCCCTAATGGATTCAGGCAGGAGCAGCAGGACAGAAGATAAAGCACTGCCAAGGCTGCTGGCCCTGGGGCTGGAACTGTGAATGTGTCCAACTGATACACTAGTTCGGACATGAAGTCCGGTCCAGTGTCCTCAAATTGGAAACCCAGAGCGAACACTAATTGGTTGTTCTTTAAATACTCAAGTGCTTTTGTGTTCTCTGCCTTGTTGACGTTTAAAGTTCTAGCTTTGAAAATAGATGTTTTCCAATTCTTCTAAATTGATCTACCTCCCTCCCTTCCCCCACCTCCCAGATTTCCTACCTTTGGAAGATCCTGAGTTGGTAAATTTACATAACCAGTCTTCTCTGAAGAAGACAATACTAGAAGGAATAACTCTAGAATAGAATCATAGGATACTAGAGCTCGAAGGTCTCTCAGAGGACAGCTGTTTTGAACCTCCCATTCCAGTATTATTATTATTATTATTATTATTATTATTATTATTACATATTCTTAAGTACCAAATGATTTCTGTACATTCACTTTAATAGCATAGTAACCTTGCAAAATGGGTATTTTTTATCTCTGTTTTGCAGGTCAGGAGACTGAGGCTCAGAGAGGTTAACAACTGACCAAAATTTACACAGCCTAAGTGGCAGAGCTGGGACTCAAATAAAGGCCTGTCAGATTTCTAACTCTCTATGCTAACTGAAGCTGGTTAGACAAACAGAGAGACCTATGGATGGGGAAATAGTTATAAGGACCAGTGCTAGAATTTACCTAACACGACTAATTCTTTTTTTTCTTCTTCTATAACTTGATTAGCTGTAAAGAAGAGTGCAAAACAGAGAAATAATACCTAAATAGAGTTTGTGTTATTGTTGTTCTTTCTGTTTGTTTTTTTTATCTCACTAAACCAGTTTGGATAAGATGGTTTTACAGAGCATCTAATTTCTTAAAGCATTATGGACCTCTCAATCAAGAGTTTGGGGAATTCTTGCAAAATAAACTGCTACCCTGAAAGAAGTGCTCCATGCTACAGATGGCCAGGGCCACAGAGCTGACTGTATACATCACTGGCTGCTGCTCCTCCTTGCTGGTTAGACCCTGGCCTGCTAAAGCACCTGCCTGTTCTGATGTGTTCCTCCTGGGTGCACTGAGGGGCCAGGGTGGCCTCAGCTTGATTTGCCGTTACTTTGAGTGGTGATGCTGGGTCCATCAGCCGGATTCATAAACATCCCTGGGCTTGGCGCAAGGCACAAGGCCATGGGGACTCTGGTTCTGAGCCATAGAAACTGAGCTCAAACTCTTAAGACCTTTGTCGTAATTCCTCTGACCAGACAGTTTTGCTTTACTGGGATCATATGGGACTATAGTTAAAGGTACCAAATATTCTACTCTAAGAACGATTATTTCTCTAAGATTTGCTATTCCAGCGATAATATTTTCAGGACAAGCATTGTAGGTAGGCGGAATAATGGCTCCTTGAAGATGTTCTTGTCTTGATCCCCAGAACCCATGAATATGTTACATTGTGTGGCAAAAGGAAATTGAGGTAGCAGATGGAATGACACTTGCTAATTGTTATGGGCTGAATTGTGTCCCCCTCAAAATTTATAAGCTGAAATACTAACCCTGAGGACCTCAGAATGCGACTACGTTTGGACATAGGGTTTTTAAAGAAGTAATTAGTTGAAATAAGGTCATTAAGAGGGGAGGGCCCTAATCCAATATGACTAGTGTCTTTAGTGGAAGAGAAGATTACAACACAGATATGCACACAAGAAAGAACATGGGAAGACACGGGCAGAAGGCAGCCGTCTACAAACCAAGCAGAGGGGCAGCAGAGGAGCTCACCTGCCAACGCCTTGATCTCAGGCTTTAGCCCAGCGATTTTCAACCTTTTTCATCTCACGGCACACATAAACCGATCACTAAAATTCTGCAGCACACCAAAAAATATATTTTTGTTGATATGACAAAAAATAGGTAAAATTTTGATTGACTTACAAAAATAATAATAATATTAATAGTGATTAGCTACCCTTTTTGCTCCAAAGTAACTTTTTAAAAAATTAGGTGACTATAATTGTATATAAGGATTTCTGGTACCGAATTAACCAATCAGATGCAACTTTATTATTCAACGTGACGAATAAGATGCAACTCTATTAAGATGACGTCTATATTTATGGTTCAAAGCATGGCATTGACATTGGTCTGCTGTTGTTGTGTTTGCTGTTGTCATTTTTTCATTTGACATGCTAAGGGAAAAGGGGTCAGTGACCCTGACTGAACAGCCAGGTATTGCATGTTTTGAAAATTCTTGAGGCACTCCTGTTGCAAATCGCTGTTTTAGCCTCTAGAATTGTGAGAAAATAAGTTTCTGTTGTTTAAGCCACCCAGTTTGTGGCACATTGTAATGGCAGCTCTAGGAAATAAATATACTGGTCAACTGACCTTATCATCAGAAGGTTATCCGGATGATCTGGGTGAGCCTGATGTAGTCACAAGGGTCCCTAAATGTGAAAGAGTAAGGCAGAAGAGGAGATCAGAGCCTTGCGATATGAGAACAATTGGACCCATTGTTGCTGGCTTTGAAGATGGAGTAGGAGGGCCATGAGCCAAGGAATGTGGTGGCTTCTCAAAGCTGAATTGAGCAAGGAAATAGATTCTCTCCACGAGCCTCCAGAAAGCAACACAGCCCTGCTAATGCCGTGATTTTACCCATTTCAGATTTCTGAACTATAAAATTATAAGATACTAACTTTATATTGTTTAAAACACTGAGTTTGTTACAGCAGCAATAGAAAACTAATACACAAGGGTTCCCAGCCTGTGTATAATGGACTTGCTTCAGCAAGGTTTGCGCATCTGTTGTACTCATAACATTAGAAGCTCTCCCAAATCTCCTGCTATTTCTTATTCATCCACTTTTCTTGTCAGTGTTGCAGAAGAAATCAGAGATATTTTTCTCAGGAACTGGTGGCTGGAATAAGGCATTGGGGAAGAAAACTGCTCTGGTCTAATACCTTCATGTAGAAAATTCAGAATATACCTGAACATTGTGAGTGAAACCAAATAATCACAATGGCTTTAAACTTCTACCCCTTGGCCCCTGTGGGATAACCCTCCTCAGTCCTTATGGACCTTGGTGTCCTAAGCTTAGGAGTTCATGTTTTCAGTGCATACATTGAACACATTTTTATTGAGTACCTCGCAATGCTGCAGGCACTGGGATAGACAATGGGCCAACAGAGATGCAATCCCTTCTATTCTAATGGGGGGCAGGTGACAAATACACTAATGTATGCCAGGCAATGATGATGAGGGTAGGATAAAATCATGAAGGGGTGGGTGAATGGCGCGAGGGCAGGAGACTTCTCTGATATGGTGACATTCAATGAAGACCTGAATGACAGACCTGTGATTCTCTGAGGGACAGGATTATGTCTTCTTCACATTTGCTTCTGTACCCAGTGTCTAGTCCTTACAATGTAGGGCAGGAAGGGTGTTTAATACTAGGATATGAGGCTAAGTTGGCAGAGGCAGCAATAGTCAGACACTGTGGAAGTACAACGAGTGCATATAACCTCAGGAATACTGGTCAGCATCAGCTACCTGCCCAATCTTACCCGAGTCCTTTCAGCTCTCAGAGTACACAGCAACCACATAACTCCTTCAGCCTAGAGCTTTTTAGGGTACTATGTGCCATCTATCACCCCAATTCCAATTTAAGATACTTTCTCTAGGAAACATGGTAGGCTGGGGACTTGAATTGAAATCGGAAATGTGTATTTATCCCCCAAACTGCAGTGGCTGTATCAGATTTTAGAGGCTTTTCTTTGCCTCCTGACAAGTTCTATATAATTCCAGTGTTTGTGAATTTAATCATTTATCACTGAATTGGGGTATGTGGCTATTGACTAGGATTCTATGATGAATTATATTGTAAGGTTAATAATGTTGATTCTTTCCCCCCTGTTAGTTGCTATTATGACCCCACTTGCACTTTGCTCACATTTTATATTTGGTGAAACTGAGGCTCCACTGTGTTCTGCAGAGGGTGAGGGTAGTGTTCACGTGCCTGTTCTGCTCTCAAAAATGAGCTGTTCAAGGCCTCGCTCTCAGAGTATCAGATCTCAAAGCTCCGGGGATGTGTTTTCAGTCAGACTGTATCTCAAGGCGTCTCATGTTTCCTTGTCCTGGCTCACTCTCCCCCTCCCCTTCCTTCCCTTTTCACTCTACGAATGTTGACATAGCTTTCTCTTTCGGATCCACTAAGACGCTAGGTCATATTCATTTCTGCCCTACCTGTAGCTCCCTCTCAGAGAAGGTTTATCATGCTTGATCTATACTTGGCAGGATCCCAAAAAATAATATAATCATAAAATAAAAAATGACTGCACAGAAGGGCTCTCTGTGTCCTTGAGTTGCTGTTTCAGCTGCAAGGTCAGAACTTGGGAGGTTGTCATTTACTTATCTCATGGTGCCCCTTGTGCTCTGTCACACATGTCCTTTACCAGCCCTGGCATCACCTTTGCACAGTGCAATCCACACAAAGGGTCATTCTTGCATTCTGTACTTACCTGCTTGAAGTTTCCTAGAGATGACGTTCTTTGCAACCATTCTTGCTGGCTACCTTCTCCAGCCATCTATCTGGGGGCCTACTGATGGCGGTAGCAGAGCCTTTACTTGCTTGCTTGTTTTTCATGGGCCTTAAGGAAACCGGATTGTTTAAAAGCGTGGCCAAGGACATCTATGAGGCATGGCTGTGGTGAGGAAGGTGGACGTTCAAAGCAGTACACGCTGCCCACTCTTCTGACCTCCCAGGACTTGTGCCCACGTGCAGGCTGTGTGCCCGTTAGCCCGTGAGCTATCCCCCTGGTTTGTATTAGCTGCTCTCCCACCAGGCCAGGCTGCCATCTGGCACTACCACACATGGGTGGCTTTGGGGCCTGTATTGGATTCCTCAGCCTGACATAAAAGAGACTGCACACTGGGTGGCTTTAAACAACAGAAACGTATTCTCCCACAGTTCAGGAGGCTAGACGCCCCAAATCAGGTTGTCAGCAGGGCTGTGCTCCCTCTGAGACTCTGTGTAGAAGTCTTCCTTGCCTCTTCCCAGCTTCTGGTGGTGGCTCTGGGCCCTCGGTGTTCCTTGACTTGTAGCCGTGTCGCTCTAATCTCCGCCTTTTTCTTCTCTCCCAGTATGTCCCCCCTGTCTTCTTCTAAGGACACCAGTCATAGCGGGTTAAGAGCCCACCCTACTCTGGTGTGACCTCGTTTTAACTAATTACATCTCCAATTTCCAAATAAGTCACATACTGAAGTCATGGGATTAGGACTTTGGGGGAACACAACTCAACCCAAACAGGACCTCTTCGGTCTAAATTCAGTGCCGGCTCCTTTGAAATGGTAGGGAAGAGGGTGCTCTGGGGGCAGACAGGAGGAACAAGTTACTTACCAGGAGGGAATCTAACCTGTCAGGACAAGACAAAGTGGCAGGCGCCCAGCCAACATCTATTTTATTCTCTCCGATGATGTCTCACATCACTCTATTGTTTACAGGTCCCGTGGAAGTCCAGGAACACCTTTCCTGTTTCAGGGCTCGGGACAATTTAATTTTTTGAAAATTTTATGTTTGTGGCAATTCTAGAATAAAAGAGGGAGCTGAATTAACTGAGTCTGACTCCAAATGTAAGTTGAAATACACTTTTTACCCATCTGTGTGCACCCTTGCATCCATAGTGTGGTAGGTTTGGTAGATGGACTCACGGCCTTCCCAAAGCTGCTCACAGCCTAATCCCTAGAGCCTATGCATGTTACCTTATATGGGAGAGTCTCCGAAGGTAGGATTAAGTTAGGGATCTGGAGGTGTAGGAATTATCCTGGGTTATCTGGGTGGACCCTAAATGCCATCTCAAGTGTCCTTACAAGAGGGAGGCACAGGGAAATCACAGACAGAAGTCATGTTAGGGATGCAGGGGCAGATAGAAGATGCTATGTATCCTGGCTGTGAAGATGCAGGAAGGGGCCATGAGCCCCTGGAAAAAGCAAAAAGGCAGATTCTTGCCTAACTCTTTTGGAAAGAACATGGCCTTGCTAACACCTTGATTTTAGCCCCGTAAGGCTCGTTTTGGAATTCTGATCTCTGGAATTGTCAGAGAATAAATTCTGGTTGTAAATCATCAAATATGGAGTGGCTTTGTTAGAGCAGTCATACAAAATGTATAAACAGGGTATGATTCCTTGTATTTAAATTTAAAAAATGTGACTCTCTACTTACACACATAAATACATCAAGATTTGAAGATTAGGAGTGATTTTTTTGTCATTACTCTGACTTCCTGAATTTTCCAATTTTTTAAGAAAAGAATCTAACAGATTCATTTTTTTTTCTCCTTTAAAAGGAAAGGGAATATTATTCAGTCTTAAAGAGACTTAAAATTCTGACACATGCTACAACAGGGATGAACCTTGAAAACATTATGCTAAATGAAATAAGCCAGTTACAAAAAGACAAGTAGTATATTATTCTACTTTTATGGGGTTCCTAGAGGAGTCAAATTTACAGTGACAGAAAGTAAAATGGTGGTTGCCAGGGGCTAGGGAGAAGGAAGAATGGGCGTGGTTGTTTAATAGGAATAGAGTTTTAGTTTTGCAAGAGGAAAAGAATGCTGGAGATGGGTTGCACAACAATGAAAATGTGCTCCACACCACTGAACTGTACACTTAAAACTGGTTAGATCGATTTTATATTATGTGTACTTTGCCATATTTACATTTTTTAAAAGTTCATTTATATTATAAAAGGAGAGCTTCAGTGAAGACTTAAAATAAATATGCAGTATATGATATGATCTTGGTTACATGAGGTTGTATTTTCTCTGCATCTTCTAAACCCCTATAGAGCAGCTAGGGCCAGCCCTTCACATAAGCTTTAGGCTTGTCTCTGATATCCTTTTCTCTATTAGTTCTCCTGGTTTTGCTTTCGTGTTTACCCTTTCACTCTTTGTTGGTGTTTTCCCTCTGTCTACTAACATGTTCAAGTCTTTCTGGGCTTTGTTAGATCTCTTGAGTGTGTTAGTCAATTGTTCCTTTTTGAAATGCTTTCTTTGGCTTTTACCGGTACAACATAATTCGTATATTGCACACACACTCTCCTTACAGACACACACACTTCAAAACTGATCTCTGGCCTGGATGGCATGGCTCAGTGGTTGAGCATGGGCCTACAAACCAGGAGGTCACGGTCCAATTTCCGGTCATGGAGGATGACCGGGTTGTGCCTCGATCCCCAGTGTGGGATGTGCAGGAGGCAGCCCATCAATGATTCTCTCTCATCATTGCTATTTCTCTCTCTCTCTCCCTTCCCCTCTGTACAAAACAAAACAAAACTTATCCCTGGTGTCTGTTCAACATCCACACCAGGGACCCATGTGGGGGCCAATATGACTCCTTTCTCTCTCCCACCCCCACATACAATCAGTCATCAGGCTGACTAATTTTACCTCGAGTAGCCCTCTCCCATCTCTAGTTTCAGGTTGCGGCCCGTCTTGTCTGGGCATTCCAATAGTTCTATCTTGCCTCATCCTCCCTACAGCTAGCAAGAGCGATCCATATATCTGATAAACTTGGCCACCCTACCTTCTTCCCAAAATCCCTTCAGTTAAGGTGCACGCCCTTCCACTTGGCCTGGCACCCAACACTCTCCATGACATGGTCCCTACCTGCCTGTCCAGACTCCTTCTACCAGTCCCACAGCTCAAGTTACCTTTCATGATGAATCATTTTCATAAGCTGCTGTGGCTCCCCCTCAATTTCTAGGCCTCCAGTCTCTTCACTTCATTTTCTCTGGCTGGAAAACCCTTCCCTTCCACCTCATTGAACAGAAATACAGTCCTTTTACTGCATTTAGCTTTGGCAGCCTCTCCTCTAAGAGGCTTTCCCCCATCCTCAATGTTCCCATAGCGCCATGGGAACAACAAGGTATTGCCTTAACGGCAATTTTCAACCAGTGAGCAACAAGAATATTTAAAACATTCAATACCTGACTATTTAGTCAGGGGCGCTGACTTCTTTTCCAGTAGATTGTCAAATAAAATAATGACACAACACAACAGCTGTCGAGTGTGAATGAATCAAAATTCTACCTACATTTTTGTAAAATCAGCAAAAAATATATTTTTTGGTGTGCCGCAGAATTTTAGTAATTAGTGCATGTGTGCCATGAGATGATAAAGGTTGAAAATCACGGCCTTAACAGATTATATCCAAGTTAACAATGTATGTGTCTGCCTTCCCACTCACCCCTAAGTTATTTAAGGGCTCGGGCCATCTCAAGTCTTGCTGGTTTCCCAGCAGGTAGCACACAGAGTGCCTGCATAGTAGGCACTCATTCAGTGTGTTGATTAACTAAAATGATTAGTTATAAAAACACTTTCACTGATAGGTTACATCCATAATCCACAAAACATTTAAAGCCACCAGTACCTTAACTATAAATTCTGATGGCGAGACAAATGAATGAAATTCTGATGAAGAGGAATAAGACCGCTGGAGATTATACATTTAATTTTTCATTAAAGTTTTGACTTATTTGTTTTAGTAGGGCATGTTTTTTTGTTTTTCCCAGTCCTAAGCTGCAGGACTGAAATACACTAGCCCTACAAATATAAATATATTATATATATTTGTTTAGCACATAGAGTTTACCAGTTTTGACTGAAAGTAGGCTTGCCAGCAAAATCACTTTGCTATCTTCCCTTCGACTGGCCAATGCTTTGGGGTCCATTATCTGACAGTGCAGAATCGAGTCCCCTTGGAAGGAAACTGACCAGGAAAAGCTGGCTACACACATGTGACCCAGTGCAGTTCTCAACGTCCCCAGGCGGTGTGCCTTCCTGGCCGGTACCAGTGGCAGCCGTCTTGAGGCCACCTGACCAAAGGAGAGGGGCTGGCACCCCGCCACCGGCCCAGGGCCCTCGCCTTGGAAATGAGCCGGGGTCACGTGCCCGCATGCAGTCCACCGCCCGTGGACCCTGGCCCGCCCCGGCCGCAGGGCAGAGGCCACCGGATCACGCGCGCCGCGGCGGCCCGGGACGGCCCAGCCAATGGGCTGGCGGCGCCCGCAGGACCCGCGCGGGCGGGAGGGCGTGGGGAGGCAGGCCGGGCGCGCACGCCGCCGGGCCCTATCGCCGCCTCCACCGCCTCCCGGACGGGAAGTGAGCTGCCCGGGTCCGCAGTGCGAGCGCGCCGGTGAGAGGGTCCCGCAGCAGCCCGCACGTGGGGCGAAGCATGGCGGCCGCCAAGGTAAGCGTCGGCCGGTTGCCCTGGGGAGCGCGCGGGTCGGATCGGGCCCGGGGGCGCGACAGGCCGGGCGTGCACGTGCCGGGTGGATGCAATGGGGACGCACAGGGGAAGGAGCGCAGGGCAGCTGGTCCACCTTGCAGCGGCGGACGGAGGGAGGGGACCGCCACTCCCGGGCGGCACCGGCGGCCCGAGCGCGCTCCGAGGCCGGATCTTGCCGCAGAAACTTTGCAGGGGACCCTCCCACTGGCTCCGGGAGCGGAGCCGGTGCCTGATAGGCGCCGGGCGGGCTCAGCTGAGGCCGGCGAGGCGAAGTCGGTGCGCCCGGGCGGGGGAGGGCCTGGGCTCCGCAGCTCCTTTGGGCCACCCAGCTCTCTCCTGCCCCAGGTCCCGGTGGTGGTTGTCCTGGGCTTCTTCTTCCCGGGACGGAGCGCGGGCTGAAGCCTGATCCTTTTAGGTTTCAAGGCTCCGCCCTCCCGCGGGCGGGGAAGTCACCTTGACTTCCGTTTTGGAGATGGCTAGGGAGGGTTGGCCTGAGGGAGCCTGCGGACCAACTCCAGAGGACCCCCACCCCCCACTCCTTGCCCCAACCTTTCTCATCCTTCTCCCCACTCCCCATCTGACAACACTTACATGCCGGCCTCCGAGCGTTTGAGAGGCTTCTTTTTAGAAATGACAGAACAGATTGTCCGGGGAGCCTGTAAGCCCTGTGAAGTTCTACTTAAAAGGAATTCTGCGGAATGTGAATCATTCACTCACCCAGAGGAAAGGCAGCTCGGACAGCTTGACCTTTCCTTTTTCTTGAAACCTGGACACCATTTCAGTCTCTTTGGACTCCATTTCAACTTCTCTGGCAGAATACCATATTTAGTCCCAATCACTTGAATCATTGGAATTTATTGCTTTTAATTTTTAAGTTCAGGAAGGCAGCCCTTTAATCAAGCCTATACAACTTCTTAGCTCATTTTAAGTGCAGTGAACTTAAATATACCCAACATTTCAAACATTTGTCCTTAATCAAAACTTCGTGATAACCCTCAAGAGGAAAACATGGCCAACACATCATATTCCTATTTATTCAAGCAAACTAATCACATTTGCAATGGAAATTGTAAGCAGACAAATATATTTAAATGCTGTTCAATGACTTAAGTTTCTCCAGGCTCCCCAAATCTGCATGCTTCTTCATACTCCTAGACTCTGGGGCCTAAGTGGCCTTTCCCTTTTCAGTAATTACTCCGAGTTCCATATTCAGGAGTATGCTGTGTATTGTGTGTGAGCACGTGGGTATATATAACTGTTTTAGGTAGACTCTCTGAGGATTACTGGGATTCATTTTTGGAAGCTGTGGTTAACCCTTTCAAACCTTGACTGTTTCTTTGCATTAAATTTGCATGCAATCAGAGTACAAGGCTTGGTATAAATTAGTTTCCTCTAGGTGAGTTCTTCCAGGAGAGTGGGTGGGAGTAGATACCCATACTGTACTGTCATTTTTTACATATGCAAATGAATTAAATCATTTCACTTAATTTGGAGATAAAATAATTGAGGAACTTAAATTGAGGAATATGCATATAATTGGAGTATAAGATAAGACTGATTAGTATGAAGTAAAACAGTGCCGTGGAAGCAGGTTTAACTTTGGGGTAGTACTTTTATTAAACTGTCACATCATATCAATAAGTACAGTTGAATTTTAGCCAAGTAGTGAGAGTCAGGGAAGATGAAACATTTCATTTTTACTCTTTGGGAACTTGTGTTTTATTTCTTTATTCATTTAAACTTGCCTCTTTTCAGGATATCTAATGGCTCATGTCATATATACATACTAGAGGCCCAGTGCACGAATTCGTGCACAGGTGGGGGGGTCCCTTGGCCTGGCTGGCAATTGGGGCCGATTGAAGGGGGCACAACTGGCGGAGGAGAGGAGGTTGGCCATTTGGGGGGGAGGGACTGCAGGAGGTTGGCCAATTGGAGTCGATCGGGGGGGGGAGGAGGGGGTGGTTGGGGGAGGGACTGGGGGAGGTTGGCTGGCCACAGGAGGTTAGCTGTTGGAGCACGCTGACCACCAGGGGACAGCTCCTGCATTGAGCGTTTGCCCCCTGGTGGTCCGGGCACGTCATAGCAATCAGTTGACCAGTTTGGTCGTTCAGTCGCTTAGGCTTTTATATATATAGACTAGAGGCCCGGTGCACAAAAATTTGTGCACTCGGGGGGGAGGGGGGCCCCTCAGCCCGGCCTGTGCCCTCTCGCAGTCTGGGACCCCCTCGGGAGATAACGACCTGCTGGCTTAGGCCTGCTCCCGGGTGGCAGAGGGCAGGCCCAATCCCTAGGTGCAGCCCCTGGTCGGGCTCAGAGCAGGGCCGATTGGGGAGTTGGGGCACCGCCCCCGTCATGCACAGAGCAGGGCGATCGGGAGGTTGCGATGCCACCCTCAGTCACGCTCAGGGTAGGGCCGATTGGGGGGTTGGGGCACCGCCCCCTGTCACACTCAAGGCAGGGTCGATGGGGAGGTTGCGGCGCCACCCCCTGTCATGCACAGAGCAGGGCCAATCAGGGGGTTGGGGCGCTGCCCCCTGTCATGCACAGAGCAGGGCCCATCAGGGGGTTGGGGAGCTCCCCCCTGTCACGCACAGAGCAGGGTGGATCAGGGGGTTGGGGCGCCGCCCTCTATCACCCACAGAGCAGGGCCGATCAGGGGGTTGGGGCGCCGCCACTGTCACACTCAGGGCAGGGCCGATGGGGAGGTTGTGGCTCTACCCCATCACACACAGAGCAGGGCCCATGGAGGGGGGTTTGGGGCGCCGCCCTCTATCACCCACAGAGCAGGGCTGATCAGGGGGGTGGGGCGCCACCACTCTCACACTCAGGGCAGGGCCGATGGGGAGGTTATGGCTCTACCCCGTCACACACAGAGCAGGGCCCATGGCGGGGGGGTTGGGGGGGTTGGGGCGCCGCACCCTGTCACACACAGAGCAGGGCGATCAGGGGGTTGGGGAGCTCCCCCCTATCAGGCACAGAGCAGGGCTGATCGGGGGTTGGGGCGCCTTCCCCTGTCACGAACAGAGCAGGGCAGATAGGGAGGTTGTGGCTCCGTTCCCTGTCACACACAGAGTCGCAGGGCGATCAGGGGGTTTGGGCGCTGCCCCCTGTCACACTGATCCTGGTGCCGGGAGGCCTCTTAGCTCCGCTGATCCCGGTGCTGGGAGGCATATTACCCTTTTACTATATAGGATAGAGGCCTGGTGCATGGGTGGGGGCCAGCTGGTTTGCCCTGAAGGTTGTCCTGGATCAGGGTGGGGGTCCCCACTGGGGTGCCTGGCCAGCCTGGGTGAGGGGATGATGGCTGTTTGCAGCTGGTCACACACCCTTCAGGGTGGGGGTCCCCACTGGGTTGCCTGGCCAGTCTGGGTGAGGGGCTGAGGGCTGTTTTCAGGCTGGCGAGTGACTGAAGCTCCCAACTGCTCCTTTTTTTCTTTTTCTTTTTTATTCTGGGCCAGCTTTAGCTCTGGCTCCAGCTCTGAGGCCTCTGCTGCTGAAAGCAGGTATCTGGTTTGTTTGGGTTCTACAATCGAAAGACTGTATCAACTCCAGCTCTGAGATCCCGGCTGGCTGAAAGCAGGTTTCTGGGGTTTTGTTTAGCTTCTATATTTGTAGCAATGTTTCAAACTGCAAGCTCAGAGGCCGGCAAGGCAGGCGGGGAACGTTGGAGTCCTCCGTCACTAAAGTAAGCAAGCCTCATGTTAACTTCAAGCTGCCTGGCTGCTGGCCGCCATCTTGGCTGGCAGTTAATTTGCATATCTTGCTGATTAACCAATGGGAAGGGTAGCAGACGTACACTAATTACCATGTTTCTCTTTTATTAGATAGGATATTTACAATCCAACAAGACATCAAAATCAAGTCAGAGTAGATGAGAAAACAGCATAAAGGGGAAAGTAAGATGAAGTCAGGGCTAAGGTTCACGGAAAATATGGATTTACTTAGTAGAGATGACTGAATTTTCTAGCAGCCAAGGCAAAGAGAAAACGATCTGTGAGGTCAGCTACTTGGGAGAGAGGCCTCCTTGTATTGCTATCTGAGGGCAGTCTTTCCTCACATCCTTTCACATGCTGTGAGCAAACTGCACTGCAAACTACCTACTGACCACAAATATATGTATGCGGGCTCCATAAGGCCATTTCTTACAATGTCCATCATTGTACCTCACAGGCAGTGCAGTACATGTAGTCTTAAAATGCCCCAAATGAGCTGTGCTGGAGTACTTCAATCCAACCGTGCCCCTTACTTAGATGCCTTTGGGCACAATCCTTGGGTGATTCTGTCAGCTACAATCAGTGCTGGGCAGCCCATGTTAGTGGCCACCCTCTGCTTTTTGCTGAAGTGCAGATACTCCATGTTGCCATGTTGAACACAGAGCCATAGGGTTAACAATCTCATCCGGGTTAGGGTTGACATTCCCTCTTAAAACTAGGAGAGAAGCTCCCTTCCATGGAGGGTCTAAGAAATTGGGCCAAGAATCTGGGACTCAACAATTGTAGGTGAATGCCAGCACTCACTATGGTGACTTGTTTGACTCTTCAAGCAGATTTGTTATTTTCTGGATGCACCGAGCCACAACTAGCAGTGTCCTGATCTCTTGACCATTTATTCTTAGTTTCCTTGGTTTTTTATTTAGTCAAATGTAATGAATTATTCAATAGCCTTCTTACTAAATAGGAAGGCTGAGAATTTAGTCTTTGCTTTTTGTTTTGATTTCTGCATGAAGAATAATACTTAATGATGCAAGAGGTGTTTGTTTTTCATGAAGTAACATTGATCTAAAACTCCTGGTGTTTTGAGATGAACTGGAAAGCGCTTCCATTTGCTTGCTGCCTACTTTTGTGGGAATAATCTTGGGTTGTTAGATGGTAAATGATAAGTGATGTGCCTGAACTGTTTGGGTTGTTTTGAATATTTCTTTGAAAAACTTCCAAACACTGCCCTGTATGTATTACAATGAAAATGAGTTGTTTTTTTGTTTTTTTTTTAAACTTCTTTCCCTCTGCCCCATTTTGGTTGTAGTGAACATTTCCTCTTTGTCGCTGGTTGAGTTTATACATTCAGAATGATGAAATTAAACTAGATGGAAACTGTTAACAGAGAATGCTCACTTGGGTTCAGGCATGAGAGATGTTCAGGTGTAAAACTAGACATGGACCAATAATTTGGGTGACATTAGCCTAGAACTAAAAGAAAGAAATTTGGGGACAAACGAAAGCATGGATAATACACGCATAACTTGGAAATACTGAGGTTTTGGTTCTAGACCACCACAGTAACACGAGTCGTAATCTTTTAGCTGATGGAGGGTCTTGCCTTCCCTTTGTAAAAAATGCACATCTGTAAAGCACAATAAAGCGAAATGCAATAAAATGAAGTATGCCTGTTGTAATGGAAATTTGGTCTGTAGGACTAGTACATTTAGTATTGATATTGCATTCTTGGATGACTTGTTGCTATCATCATTGATCCATTTAAAATTGTGTATTCATTGGGTTCTTTCTAAATTCCACATGGGACTAAGATGAGGGTATGAAAGTCAATTGGACTCTATTTGGGCCTTTAAGAAAACCACAACCATATTAGAAATTAAGTCCTCTCATGGAAGAGCCCTACGTTTAGAGTTAGTGCTATCACAAGGGCTGTGGGAGCATCAGGGAAGGAGCCCGTTTCTGTGGGGGTGAGAGGAAGAAATGTCTCAGGGTGGTATTTCGCAAGAAGTGAATGTCCCAGTGATAGGAAACAGCAAATGAAAGGCAGAGAGGTGAGAGCACATGCTACAGTTAGGGGATGGCGGGTAATAAAACAAATCGAAGAGCAGCTAACAGTTATTGAGTGCTTATGAGATAGGAGATTTAATTTTAAAGCTTTTCATTATAACTCCCTTAATGCCTTTAACAGCGTTTTATACTATCATCCCAGGTTTACAGATGAAGACTGGGATACCAAGAGGTGATCTGATAATCAGGAAGGAAGGAGCTGGGGTTCAAATCCATCCAGTGTGGTTCCTGAGTCTGTGCTTTTACCCTGTCTACCATATTGTCCATCTGATGGTTTAGCGTGGTACAGAGTAGAGCATATGGGAGAAGGGAGAGATGGCCTAGGAGGGGGAATTAGGCACCTTAGTTATACCAAACTTTTATTTCAAGACTACTTACATAGCGCCGACTATGTACCAGGCATTTCCCCTAGTGCTTTACAAATAATCACTCAATTAATGTTCATAATACCAAAAGGTAGGTGCTCTCTATTTTTGTCCTCATTTTACCAGTGAGAAAACTGAGGTCCAGAGAGGTTATGTAATTTCCTCAAGGTTGTACAGCGAGTAAGTTATACAGCCTGCGTTTGAACCCTTCCAGTCTGTATTCAGAGTCTCTGTTCTTAACCCTTCTCTTCCCAGGCCTTAAAAAGAGTTCCATTTGCAAAGGTGCATGTGAGGATTCACACACCATCAATTAGGAACATGCATGTTTCCTGACGGTGCCAGTTCAGTCATTTGTATCTGTAGAATGCTTTTTGGCGCTCAGCATATGTTCCATTCATATACTGAGCGTATATTTGTTAAATGGCTTTCAAACCACATTGCACAGGGCAGGGATTGTCATATGCCATTTACCATACAATTCATATACCATACAATTCACCCATGTAAAGTGTACAATTTAATGGCTTTGCGTATCGTCACAGAGTTGTGCAGCTGTCATCACTGTCATATACCTTTGTAAAAAATTTTAACCCAGTATTTAACCTCCATTTTATGTTTCTCATCCTGTAATAATACCCTCTTCAGAGGTTTGTTATTGAGGATAAAATGTGATTGAGTTTATTAAGGATGTTCTGCAGATTGAAGTCTTTCTCTTCTTTATGGTAAAAAAAATGCTAGGCATTTGGTGGTATAATAATAGCATCATAAAGCAGACCAGTTGTTTGTGGTAGGCAGGAAGGAATGCTTGAGTTGGTTTTATGCTACTATGATGATGGTACGTGTTTGTGGTTTCATTGACGTTTGGATTTAGGGTTTCTTAAATAGATGGAGGTGGATAAGCCTTGGGGGATATATAACACTCTTCCCTTTATCAATTCTGTCCTTTTTACCAGGTGAAGAAATGGAGTCTCAGAAAAATTTATAATTGGTCCAGTTTCCCTTGAAGTCCCTTTGCATTTTGCACTATTGTAGGCCAAGGATTCTCAGCACATTGTAGTCATCTGAACAGGTATAAAAACGTCGATGCCCGGGTCTTACCCAGAGGTTCTGATTTCATTAGACTTCGGCATGGCCTGAGCCTCAAAGTTTTTTAAAAGCTCTCCAGGTGAATCAAATGTGTTTCTAAGGCCACTGCCCGAGGCTGTTCTTGTGCTCTTTGCTTCAGTTGGTCCTCTGATGGCTCCTTCTTGGGATAAGGAAGAGTGAACGCAGTGGGATAAATGAACATCCCTGGTGTGTCCGTTAAAAGGAAGGGTGTGTGGGGGTCCCTATAAGTCCTCTTCTTTCTTGGCTACTTAATTTCAGTCCTTCTGCCCCGTATCACCTTGGTGCTCAGACATCGAGTTTATACACTTTCGTAATTATCCTAGAATATAGGTTTTCCCACCAAAGCGGTTGAAAGCTCCTTTTGTCTCCTGCAAAGCCTCGGTGGTATTGTAGGTCAGGGTGGGTGCCCGAGGAGGGAAACATTGCCAAGCACAGCCCTGGTCTGGCAGCCTTTCCCCTGGTGAACCTAGTTCCGTGTGGTCCCTGCTCCCCAGTTAGGTCACCCGGCTTTGTAAGCCTTGGCCAGCAAATACAGAAGTGGGGGCCGGGAAGGGTTGAAAGTCAGTGTGTAGTGTAAGAAAATCAGAGAGCAGGTCTTTCTGGATATTGAGTTCTTTCCTGAGATTGCTGGCGGAGTCTGACTCCTGCATCTTTGACCTTTTGTCGTGTGACCAGCCTCCGCTTCTGTTGAGTTCTTACATGGTATCATTCTTGCTGTTCTCCACCGTCGATGAGGACTGGTGAGCATGGTCCCTTCCTGTGCTCCTGCAGCATAAGCACCTCTCCTTCCTGCCATGTGTGCTTGGCTGCCTCTGGTGGGGTCTTGGAACAGAGAAATGTATTGATTTGCTTGGGAGTAAGAAGGATGTACCCTGTCACAGGGATGTAATTCCCTTAGAAAAATATTTAACAACTGAGCAAACCTCTCTCTCTCTCTCTCTCTCTCTCTCTCTCTCTCTCTCTCTCTCTCTCTCTCTCTCTCTCTCTTAATGGCTTATTTAACCAGAACTTCTGGTTGGGTCATACTGACCCAGCCAATGGTGGCTTTGGTCTGTTCCCTCAGAATTATTCCCAGTGGCTATTTTGTAGAGTGGTTGGTGGTCTGGTCTGTTGATTGGAAAACTTTAAAAGATAGAGTACTCATACTCCCCATTTCTTTTGGAAATTTGCTGGTTGAAAATAGGCCCGATGGTTCCTTGTGACTTTAGGTGCTGACAGCATAGCAAAGTGGGCAGCGTTGTAAGTCTTAGCAATTCAACCTAAATAAGCCACTCTATTTAATGACTGTTATTAGGCTGGTTGCTTTGTCTTGATTTCCACATGTAGTCACAGCTTCCACATGTTATCCGTGAAAACTGTTGATATGAGTGGGATATCTCAAAAGACACAGTTTTATGGTAAAATATCTTCTGCATAAGACATTTACAGTACAATTTGTAAGAAAATTGTAAGTGTAGAAAATATAAGTAAATGTAGGGGAAGAAAAAGTTTTCCTCAACCCTCTCTGGGTCTCTGGCTGGGTCTGAAAATTAAACTGACAAAGACAAATTAACAGGAGAAAAAGCATATCAATTGTATTGAATTTTTAGAAGTACATGAGCGCCTTCACAGGGCAATACGACCCCAGAAGAAGTGATCAGAGCAAGAAGCTTTTATTCCTTTTAGACAAAGAAATAGTACTTTTGTGAAGAATTGACAGGAAAAAGGGTGTTAGGTTAGGGTTAGTAAATGGTGAAGAAGTAACCAGGCAGATAAGGGTTAGTTTAACAAGGTCTGTTTGTACAGATTTCTTGGCCCCCAATTCCCCATCTCTGGTGATAGGACTGTCTTCCCTCTTCCTGGTACGGGGAGGGCACTCTTAACCTGGGGTTTTTATGACCAGTTTCAGAGAAGGAGGGTGCATTGGTGGTTGGGTAGGAGGTCACAGTGCCCTTCCTGTTTCTGCCGTTTTTTTTGTGTGTGTATGTTTTTTTTTGTGTTTTTTTTTCCAGATTTCTTCAGCTTAAGCTATTCAATATGCCAGGGTGCTGTATTTTGGGGTAGTGTGTTTAGAACTCCATCATAAGCCTGTTTTGATGCATCTTTAGTGTTTTCTTCAGGTTAGACATGTGATTGCATGTGTCTGGTACTGTCCTCAGTTGTGGGCTAAGCTTAGCAAAGGACCCCGACTGCTCCATCAGCTCAGAACTGCTTGCTCATGTGGGAAGAGGCTTTAAGAACTTTTTATTTTTTTAAATCAGTAGCTCTGGTTTATTGAAAGAGCCCTGGACGAGAAGATGTCAGAGCCTGCGTTACAGGCCCACTGCTTCTACTGATGCTAAGAACATAGGGAAGTCTAACTTCTCTGGTTTCTTAGTCTCGCCCTTGGGAAATCAGGGACTCTCTGTGACAAGCAAGAGGAAACATAACATATAAAAACACTTTGGGCCATAACCGGTTTGGCTCAGTGGATAGAGCGTCGGCCTGCGGACTGAAAGGTCCCAGGTTCGATTCCGGTCAAGGGCATGTACCTTGGTTGCAGGCATATCCCCACTGGGCGGTGTGCAGGAGGCAGCTGATCGATGTTTCTCTCTCATCGATGTTTCTAACTCTCTATCTCTCTCCCTTCCTCTCTGTAAAAAATCAATAAAATATATTAAAAAAAAAAACCACTTTGGGAATTATGAAGTGCTGTAGCAGCGGTTCTCAACCTGTGGTTCGCGACCCCTTTGGGGGTCAAACGACCCTTTCACAGGGGTCGCCTAAGACCATCGGAAAATATATAATTACATATTGCTTTTGTGATTAATCACTATGCTTTAATTATGTTCAATTTGTAACAATCAAATTGGGGGTCACCACAACATGAGGAATTGTATTAAAGGGTCGGGGCATTAGGAAGGTTGAGAACCACTGTGCTATAGGAATGTCAAGAGATATCTGTTGGAGACGGTGGGACATTTGTACCTAAGTGAAAACTAGGGGACATAGGAACTATTTGACCTACCTGAACCAACCATGGCGTACTTTTCCTAATTGTGATGTATGAAATATTCACCGTAACGCTTAAGTAGTCCAAGTCTCTGAGTGGTCTTTCTGGAGCCTTGAGTTGAAAGTTTTGGTCCCAGGACCAGCAGCACTGGTTTTACTTGGGAGCTTGTTAGAATTGCAGCATCTTTTGACTGACTTTGTTTGGGGCAAACATAGAATATTGGGGATCAGCTATAATTATAAGAAATACTAATCATGCTCTGTTAACCTTGACTGCCTTGTTCTGATTAAAGAAAGGACATTCTAACCTGGCTGGGAGTTGTATGCCCCCAGGACCTGGAAATCAACCTTGGAATGTGATCCATTCTCATTCAAGAACTGTCTATTAATATGGAAAGATTAACAACCTGGTTGCCCAAACAATGGAGTCCCACTCCAGTCCCCATTGCCTACCTCCCCATGCCTGCAATTCCTACTTTCCCATGTCCTTCTACCCAATATAAGCAGTTTATCGGGGGCTGTAGAGCAGATTTTTGTGGGTGACCTGCTGCTCTCCTAAACTGCCGGCGGTTTTGGGGTAAATGCTCATATATGATTCAATCCTGTTTCTGCTTAATTGGCTCAAGTAGTGACAAGCAGCCTGGACCCATTGGTGATCTGGTTCAACTTTAGGTTGAAGATTCTGTGGCATTGGACCCTGCATTCTTAGCTAGATCCCCTGGGGATTGGATGCACAATAAAGTTTGAAGACTTTTGACTGGAACTCTTATTATTGTATCATTACATGTATCTATCTGCCCTTTCTAAACTAAGGGTACCTCACCTTTTGACTTGGTTGTCTGTCAGTCTAACTTTTTGCGGAAATAAATACATAGTGACAAAATTCAGTATAAATTTTGGGGTTTTAGAACTCATTGGATCCCACACTGGGGACAGGGTATTATTTTGGAACACATCTCTGGATTATTGCTTAAGGGAATGTGTGATTATTCTGTAGGGATTGTACGTTTCTCTATTTCTTGACTGCCAGCCCACACTCAAAGTTCCTGAAATGGAATTGATACCTGTTCTTTTGTTCAACATCCTCTCCTAAATGTTACCAGTGATCCCAGTCCTGACGCTGTTGGCTCATCCTTACTATTTTTGACCTCATGGGACCTGTGTCCCGCCACTTCCTTAAACACCCTACATCAGCTTTCATGGTGTCCCCTCTGAGGGCCTCTAATTCTCATATTCTGCCTTTATTCTCCTTTGCAGCCTTCTTCTCGTCCTTCTGCTTCTCTCTGAAATGTTGGTGTCCCCAGGACCCTGCCCAAGATCCTATTCCCCCTGGAAGGTGATGGCTCCACGTTCACTCCTCACGCGCCAGCCTTGCATTTTCAGCTGTTTGTTGGCAATCTCAACTTGCCCGTCTCAAAGATATTGCAGAGTCCGCTTACCTAGAATTGAGTTTGTCTTCTTGGTTGTGCCTCAGTGTCAGCCTTCAGCATAGTTTTCCCAAGTACCTGTTGAGGGCAACCAGGGGAGACATCACCTGCAAGAATTTGGATGTGGGCAGAGATGGGTTAGGCAAACTCTTCTTCCCTGAGAGGCGTTTCCTGTCTTCTCCATCGATGTTCAGGTTGCCATTGCTTTTTAGCCACAGCATTGCCATAGCTTCCGAGCTGGTCTTGCCTTTGGTCTTTCCCCTGTACTTCTCTCTCCATTCTGTCCAGAACTGTCAAAAGACGCTTCTAAGATTGGCTCTTGTAGTCATGTTAGTAGCAGTATTGTGTTCATGGGTATAGATCTTCACAGTTTTAAAAAAATGCTTTGAAGTGTGTTACTGGGACCAACCATCCGCCAGCTCCTATACTAAGTGCCGGGCTTCCCCAAATGATAAGCTTGGGTGTGTTTTCAAGAACTTAGAGTTGACAGGGATTAAAATAGACAGAGAATCTGAAGACCCAAGTTTCATGATTTGACCTTCATCATCACCTACCAGGTAGAAAGGAAGGTGTAACCTTTTTTGACAGAGAAATTTAAGAGTGGCCGCTTACACTTCTGTAACTCTCATACAAGCCAGGCACTGTTCTAGGCACTCTGTGTATGAAATAATTTAATCTTCACAGCAGTCCTATGACATGTCGTGCTGTATTGTCTCCATTATACAGCGGGGAAACTCACCTGCACAGAGAGATGAAGTGACTTGCCCAAGGTCACACCGCTTCTGCGTGGCAGAGCTGTGGTTTGAACACAGGCAGCCTGGCTCCAGAGTCCGAGCACATGACCACTGTGCCACATTGCCCTCTTTAATTTACCAGCTACACAGTGTGGATTCATGTTGCATGCCGAATGCAATTTAATCTCTTCACCCCGCTGACGCCTCCTTGGCCTTGGCTGTTGTCAAACAGTCATTCCCTTGTCGTGCCCTTCACAGCCGTGTGTGAATGGGACCTATCCAAACCCTGTTCAGATTCCTTGCCATAAAGCTATGGCAACAGGGTAGTGGGGAAAAAGGAGCCTGCTTGTTTAACTTAGAGTTGTCAGAGATAGGAATGTTTTTGGCCATTTCTCTATATTGGCGGGCAGATTTTGTTTATTTATTTTTTAATTCTTCCCTTCAATTTTAAGAAAAGGGGTCTTAGTTTTATTTCCCTATTCCTTGAAGCACCTGAAAGGATGTTAAAAACCCATGTCCTAAGTTTATAGTTTTTACAGTTGGTTGGTTCCAATCAAGGTGCAGACACAGTCCACACATGGCATTTAGTTGCCATGTCTTTTAAGTCTTGCTAGCCCAGTCGTGGAGGTAGGTGGCTTGCAAGGAAAGGCTAGTGATGTGTCAGGTCTCTTATCTGATTCTGCCGGGCCCGCCGGCAAGCACTTTCCTGCCCCGTGAGCATGCCCACACTCTTTCATTGCAGGTGAAGTTCACGCTGTGTTTGAGGATTCCACTTTCTCCCATTGTCTTCCACTCGGTTCTGGAAGCAAAAGCTCAGGCCCTGGCTCTTCTTTGTGGTGGTGCTTGAAGACCTCTGTTGGTCCATTTTTGGTGTCCACCAGCACTTTGAGAAGAGGCTAGTTTTGACCTTTGTCCAATTTTCTATTACATTATTTGCCTTTTCATATTGATTTGTTCTATGTAAGAACCGTGGCCCTCTGTCCTACCTGTTACACATTTATTTATTTTTTATTTTTTGCAACTGATGTTTAACTGGCTCACACTCACTTTTGATTTAAAAAATTTTTTATATTATATATTAATATTTTCCTTTACCGAATTCTGGGTCGTCTGTCATGTTTAAACACGGCTTCCCACCTTAATATTACACAAGAAACCACTCATGTTTTTTCTAGCACTCTTTATAAGCCTCTCCCTCTTTTTAAAGATTATATCTGATTATCTGCAGTTATTTTGATATAAGATGAAAGGTTAGGGGACCAGTTTAATTTTTGTAGTTGTCCTTCAACCCTAGGAGGTCATGAACTGCCACTAGTGCCACATCATCAGCCAGTGTGGCTGCTACCAGCTCAGCCCAGACCCTCTGCTGGTTCAGATGCTTAAGCTGAGAGCCTTCCCCTAGGGCTCCGCTGTCCGCTGCTGACTCAGCCAACGGGCCTCGGTGAACATGGAAAGGATACCAGTCGCTGGGGAGCCAGGCACTGCCAGCTTCTCTCCCAAGTTACCCTCCTTTCATTCAGTGCTCATACTCGTGTTCTCTTTCTCACAGATAAGAAAACAGGAGGTCGTATTAATGGTTAACGATGGAGTGAGAGTTTAAACGTACAATTGTAAACCCCACAAAGTAGGTGTAAACAGGATTCTATGAGGGGAATCTGGTTGCAGAATCTGGAAAATATTCCTGGAGGAACTGGCATTTGACTTGGGCCTTTTAAATTTACTTTCAACAATAAAGATAAATTTAGGAAGAAAAGATTGGCAGCATTGCCTGGCCAGTGTGGTTCAGTTGGTTGAGCCTCATCCCATGCACCCGGAGGTCCCTGTTTGATCCCTGATCAGTCGTGTCACAGTCCATGGGCTGTGGCAGAGGGTGGAGGAGGGGCTCACTCGAGTGAAATCATGCAGATACTTTGGGATGAATCCAGGCTGTGCAGAGGGCTCCTGTTCTTTTTCTTTACACTTCCTCTGCGGTACTTGGACTATTCTTCAGGTGTATGATGTTGACGCACAGAAGAATTGTGAACAGGTAGGGTACCATTTAGTGGAAGCAACTTTTCTATTGTCTTTGATTAGCTGCTTTCCGCTGCATTTATTAAGTTAGCTGTTCTCTCTCCGAATCCATTTTAACTTCCTGTGGCAGTATTTGGGCTCCAGCCACTTGTGTGATCTCCTAAGTAGAGCCTTTCAGCACTTTATAAATATGCCATATACTTTTTATATTCCTTTGTTCCCTGTCAGGAACACACATCCCAATCTTCAGAACAGCACAATCAGTTTTTATTCATTTAAGGAGCAGTAGTAATTTGACACTTGCTAATGTGTAACAAATTATATTGGGAGCGATAATTACAATTGCAGCTGGCTCCTAATTATACTGTAACCTTGATGCTTAAAAAAAAATTGAGACTGAGTTCAGCATATAATACTGGAGAATAATACTCTGCATTAGGCAGGTCTGCCTTCTACTGAACCCTGGGCATTTATGTATCATAATGCCCAATCAAAAAGACTTTATTTTAAATTGCTTTCGTCTACAGTGTTGTCCAGTATCACGATTCATAAGGATTGCTTGAAGTCTCCATCTTTGCTTGCCAAATTCTTAGCACATCCTCCAAGTATTATAATTAGTGTCAAAAACTGGGCTGTAGAGTATTTTTGTCTCTGTGGTTGACTACTGCTCATTTAAGACCACGTGTCTTAAATGCCTCAGCTTCCTCATCTGAAAAATGGAGATATTAATGACTCTTCACTTTACACAGTTTTAGAGATTTTTAAATGAGATCAGATGTAAAGCCATTAGCATAATGTCTAGCATAGTGTCAAGGGTCCAGTCAAAGTTAGCTGGTCAGT
The DNA here is from genome assembly GCF_014108235.1 of Myotis myotis. Taxonomy (NCBI): domain Eukaryota; kingdom Metazoa; phylum Chordata; class Mammalia; order Chiroptera; family Vespertilionidae; genus Myotis; species Myotis myotis. The sequence goes on from NW_023416315.1 coordinate 35,851,827, forward strand.
GTTAGTTGCTAAAATCAATAACAAATGACCCAGCTGCTAAGACTTTGCCTCCCTCCATTACCCCTGACTCCAGCAGAATTACGATCTTAGTTCTGCAACCACTCTACCTTGTGATGATGGCATGTATCACCACACTCTTTGTACCAACCGCTTGTTGATAAGTCTATCATTCTATCTGCAGGCAGGGTCTCTGTTTATTTGGCATTGTCTCCTCAATGCCTGGCACTGGGCCTAGCACACCGTAGGCTTCCCCTAGGCCAGTGGTCGGCAAACTGCGGCTTGTGAGCCACATGTGGCTCTTTGGCCCCTTGAGTGTGGCTCTTTCACAAAATACTGACTTCTGCGCACGGGCCACCAAGTTTCAATCGCACTGTACATGCGCGCCTGCATGTGGTATTTTGTGGAAGAGTCACACTCAAGGGGCCAAAGAGCCACATGTGGCTTGCGAGCCGCAGTTTGCTGACCACTGCCCTAGGCCATTGTGCAGCATGAATGAGCCAGTGGAGCAGCACCATCTAAGGCAGTGGTTCTCAGCTGGGGCTGGGGTAGTTTTGCCCCCTGATGCTATTTGGCAATGTCACATCTGGGAGGAGGGGATTACTACTGGCACCTAGTGAGTAAAGTCCAGGGATGTTGCTCAACATCCCACAAGGCACCAGACAGCTGCCTACAACAAACAGTAATCTGATCCTAAATGTCTGTAGGTCCAAGGCTGAGCAACCTGCCTGCCTGGCTTTGGCATTGTGGAAAAGGGATGGGCTTGGAGCAGATCAACCTGTTTGGCCCGCAGTTTTCTCCAATGTAAAGGAAGATAATCCAACCTGCTTTAAGGATTCTCTGAAAGAAAGGGAGATTCTATGGGTGTGTGCCTAATGACTGCCTAGTCAGGTTCATCTTGATGGCCCTGGCTATCCATGATTTAAAAAAAAAAAATAGACTTTATTTTAGTTTCATAGCAAAATTGAAAGGAAGGTTCAGAGATTTCCCATATACCAGCTGCTTACACATATTCCTAGACTCCCCCATTATTATCATCAGACACCAACAGAGTGATAACATTTGTTACAATTGAACCTACATTGACACATCATTATTACCCAGAGTCCATGGTTTATAGTAGGGTTCACTCCTGATGTACATTCTATGGGTTTAAACAAACTTTATAATGACATGTGTCCATACAGAGTATTTTCTCTGCTCTAAAAATCCTCTGCGCTCTGTCTATTCTCTTTCTCTACACCCTAACCCTGTCAACCACTGATCTCTTTCTTCTTTGCCTTTTCCAGAATGTCATGCAGTTGGAACCATACAGAATATAGCCTTCTCAAATTGACTGCTTTCACCTAGTAATATGCATTTAAGTTTCCTCCATGTCTTTTCATGGCTTGATAGCTCATTTCTTTTTAGGACTCAATAATTTTCATTGTCTGGAGGTACCATAGTTTATGCATTAATTGTCAAGATGTTTGTCAAATGTGTGCAGGTGTTTGTATAAATATATAAGTTTTCAACTCCTTTGGGTAAATACTATGAAGTATGAATGCTGGCCTAGCTGATGTCCCAGTTGTTGAGCATCTAGCTAAGAACCAGGAGGTTGCAGTTCGATTCCCTGGTCAAGGCACATGCTTGGTTTGAGGGCTTGATCCCCGGTGTGGGGTGTGCAGGAGGCAGCTGATCAGTGATTCTCTCTCATCATTGATGTTTCTCTCTCTCTCCCCTCCCTTCTCTGAAATCAATAAAAAATATATTTTAAAAAAAGAAGTATGAATGCTGGATCGTATGGTGAGAGCATGTTTAGTTTTGCGAGAAACCTCCAATCTGTCTTCTAGAGTGACTGTACCGTTCTTCTTTCCTGCCAGCAATCTGTGAGACTTCCTGTTGTGGCACATCCTCACCAGCATTTGATGTTGTCACTCTTCCAGATTTTGGCCCTTGTAACAGTTGTGTAGTAATATCTCATTGTTTTGATTTGTAATTCTTTGATTGCATATATGATGGGGAGCATCTGTTCACATGCTTGTTTGCTGTCTTTATATTTTCTTTGGTTTGCTTTCTGTTAAGGTCTTTGGCTCATTTTTTAATTGGGTTGTTTGTTTTCTTATTGTTAAGTGTTACGAGTTCTTTATATATTTTGGATAACAGTCCTTTATTTGCTATTCTTTTGCAATATTTTATCCCAGTCTTTTCATTCTCTCAATTCATTCGCTTGTCTTTTCATTCTCTTGATAATGTCTTTCATAGAGCAGAAATTTCTGTTTTAATTAAGTCTAGTTTATCAGTTCTTCCTTTCATGGATCATGCCTTTGGTGTTATATTTAAAAGTCTTTGCCAAATCCACGGCCATCTAGGTTTCCTACTAGGTCTTCTTTTCTAAATTTATTTATTGATTTCAGAGAGAGAGGAAGGGAGAGAGAGAAATATCCATTTGCTGTTCCACGTATTTATGCATTCATTGGTTAATTCTTGCATGTGCCCTGATTGGGGATCAAACTCACAGCCTTGGCATATTGGGGTGGCTCTCTAACCAACTGAGCTACACGGCCAGGGCTACTTTTATATATATATATATATATAATCTTCTTTTTACATTTTAGCTCTGTGATCTCTATATAGCTTTGAATTTTACATTTAGCTTTATGGTCCATTTTGTTCCACAGATCTTGGGTATTAGTTCTGGGTTTTCTTTCTTTCTTTTATTTTTATTATTTTTTTTTGTGTGTGTGTGTATGTGTTTTCCTCCCAATCTTTTTTCTGGTCGACTGGTCAGTTTCCTGCCCCCTGGTGGTCAGTGCACATCACGGCGAGCAGTTGAGTGGCCTTAGCATATCATTAGCATATTATGCTTTGATTGGTCGAATGGCTGATGACCGGACACTTAGCATATTAGGCTTTTATTATATAGGATACTCTTAGTCTCAGATTCTCTCCTCAGCTGTGTCCAGTCTACTAATGAGCTCATCAAAACATTCTTCTTTACTCTTTCAGTAGTTTTTGATCTCTAGCATTTCTTTTTGGTTCTTTCTTACAATTACCATCTTTCTGCTTACATTGCCCATCTGTTCTTGCATACTGCCTACTTTATGCATTAGAACACTTAGCACATGAATTATAATTGTTTTATATTCCTGGCCTGATAATTTCAACATTCCTGCCATATTTGAGTCTGATTTTGGTGGTTGTTGTGTCTCTTCAAATTGTGGTTTTGCCTTTTGGGATGTCTTGTAATTTTCCTTGGTGGCAGACATGCTGTACTGGGCAAAAGGAACTGCTCTAAAGAGGCCTTTGGTGATGAGATGGTAGGAAGTACATTAGGTGTCAGTCCATTAGAGAGCCTGTGTCCCTGGATAGTATATTTCACATGTGCTTCTCAGTGTTTTCTTCCTCTTAGGTGGGAGAGGATGGCTGGAGATGTCTGGAGTTTGGGATTGCCTTCCCTCTGACCAGTTAGGCTCTGATAAATCCCCAGCAGCTTAGGCTGTCATTAGATCATTTCCCCGGAGGGCAGACCTTGGTGTAAAGAACAGAGGGGTCCGATGGGTTTCAAAGTGGTTTTCCTCTCCTCCTGCTGAAGAGCAAGGTGTTTCTTTCATCGATGATTCCTTGTGGGGACCGGGTGGAGTTCCAGGAGTCGAAACTCACCAAATGTGGGGAACCCCCTATGTCTGGGTCCCTTAGAGTTTTAAAACCTCCATCTTGTCCACAGGTGAGCCTCCAGCAGTTCGTTATTTCCTGCTCAGACACTGGTTCCCATGTTGGTTTCAGTTCACAGGTTTCTGCTCTGGTCGGCTATGATTCCCTGCTCTGCCTTTCTGTGTCTCTAATTTTGGGGGCAGTGGTTTTCCTAGTGACCTCACTTTTCTATTGGAAACTTCTATTGAGATACCCCTAGTCTCAGATTCTAGGTAGAGTTGTTGATTTTTCAGCTTTTCACTTGTTGGATAGATAGAGTAGCAGCTTCTAGGCTTCTCACCTGCTGGACTGGAAGCCAGAAGTCTCCCCACCATCTTTTGTCTAACCTTTCTGTATTGGAGAAAATCTCCACATTATAGGGCCTGCCTGCCAGAATGAATGAGTCAGAACTCAGTTCCCACCTTTCCTGCAGCCAGAACAAAAGCACATGACCTAGCTCTGCCAATGAGAGGCTGACGCTTGGCTTTGATTTGGAAGAGAGCAGCATGAGGAAGCTGCTTGTGTGTGAAGTTCCCATGGCGGCTGACCTGACAGGGAGCTAGGCTCCCTGCTTTTGTTGTGAGATCGGAGGTAGACTTCTCAGCAAGTGATTCTGGGATAGTTTCCGGCTTCTCTGGTGGAAACTTAGCCTCAAGCTGATTCTTCAACCTTCCTAACGAGACTGTGATTATCCAGTAGAATTCTAATAAAGGATTTTTCCTCTTAGCTTGCCAGCTTTTATTGTTTATTTCTACGTTGAATACATGCTGGACCTCCTCGCCTTCCATTCCTATTTGGGATTAGAAATATCATGGAGGTGCTCTCAGCTTATATTTTTTAAAGAGTAGCTAATAATCACTACCAACAGTAGCTGTCACTTCAGGATTCACAAAGTTGGTTGTGTGTGTGTGTGTGTGTGTGTTTTAATTCTAATTGATCCTCAAGATAACTTTTTGAAGTAGATAAGTAGATTTTGGCATTTTCCCCATTTTATAGATGAGGAAAGTCAAACTCAGAGATGTTAACTGACTTGTCCAAGGTTCAAGTTAGCAGCACACTGAGACCCAAATATTTATTCTCAAGCTGGGGATGTCTGTTTATGGCAAGGTGAGCAAGCACCTTCAACTATCTCCATAAGAAATTAAAAATATAAACAGAAAAATGCCTATTTCAGAAAGACTCATACTGTCTCTTGTCAAATTATTACTCTTGGGAACATTTACTGGAATATTGGCTTTAGCTTAATAACAATAATAATAAAGTCTAAAATTAGTGTGCTTAAAGCTATTTTGGCATAACAGAACACAGCTAAAACATTGACATTCTTTTTTTAACTGTGATACTCTCCTTGTGAATATCAGGATTTTATGGTGATGGTGTTATGGTTGTTTAATGTTTGTCTACAATAGCACAGAGTTAAATCCACCACATTTCACAACCTACTGAATCCTTTGATAAACATCTCCCACAGCCTTGAAATGACCTGCTTGTGTAATTACCCAGTGGGTTAACATTTGTGATGTCTGGTGCTTTGTAAGTCAACTGTTGAGTGACATGAACTTTTGGGATGGATTACACAAAAATGTTGTGGTTTAAAGAATACTTAGCAAGGCATCTTATCTGTATGCTAATTTATATTTCAATGACTTTTTTCGTAATTCCTACTTTTTTTATTAGAAATTAGGGAAACTGTAGAATGAGGAATGAGTGACTCAGTGAATTCAATGAAAATTATTTTTCTTAAATTTTATTAAACACCTCTTTCTTCCTCCCAAGTTAATGGTAACTGTGGTTTTGGGGAATTCTAAACTTTCTTTTGTAATTACTGATTGTATCAGTCAAGGTTCACTTGCGGAGAACAGAATCCACTCTAGCTGGGTTAAGCAGAGGGAGTTTTATTACAGGGTATTAAATGGCTTCCAGAATTTGTTGGGAAGGTGAAGAAACAGACTTTCGGTTGAGCTCTCAGGAATGACTTCCAGAGCATCACAGCAGAGCAGGCCACCAAGGGAATAGCTGCCTCTTGTGCAGTCATGAAACCACCTAACAAATGGCGAGTGTTTCAGAACCATGCTGCTGTTGACATGGCTTGGAGGTTGCCACTGGAAAATCAGACACTTTGTATGATGGTGCTTGCTAAGACACGGCAGAAGTATGGCCCCTAATTTCCCAATCTCTGCTTTCCAAAACTCTGGCTTTTAAATCTCACCCAACTTCACCTAATAGGGCAGCACCTAGACCACATAGCTGCAAGGGAGCCTGGAAAATGTAGTTTTAGCCTTCCAGTCTTTATATTTATAGTACAGGAAGGTACATGGGAAGAAGCTTCTAAGTTGTTAGGTCACACCCAGTAGTACTTTCCATTGAGATTTTGGTCTGCCTACTACACTTATTTCCACAGGTACAAAAGACTATGCAGGAACATTTTTCCCTCCACCTCCTATTCCGGCTTGTCACTGCATGCCTGCATGTGTGTATGTGCACATCTTTCTCCACCGCCCCCCGTCCTCCGTCCCCCCCCCCCCCCCCCCCCACACACACACACGGAGTAGCCTGCTTTGGATGAGCTGTCTCTTCTGGTTTTTGTTTTTGTTTTTGTTTTCAGATCTAAGGTAAAAAATTACTTCATGACAAGTAGGATTTTCAGTGTAAGCTTGTCTTGGTTTTCAGACCTTTAGGTTTTTTTTCTGGCGGGGATGGGGGGTGTTGGGGGAAGTATTGCTAAGTGAAGGCTGTGTTGTGCAGTTGGTGAAGTAGCAAGCTGAGGTGAGGACCTTGGGTTCTAATGCAGTGGTTCTCAACCTAGCCAAACATTATACTCTCATGAGGAAGCTTTAAAGATAGCCTAATTCGATTGGCCTCTGGTAGGACCTGAGTACTGACAAAATTTAAAAGCCCCTCAGGTGACTTGGATGAAACAGAATTGGGCATTAGCTAAAGTTGTGGTTCTTAAACTTGAACAGGACCAGGATCAACTGCAGCGGTTCTCAACCTGTGGGTCGCCAACCTGTGGGTCGCAACCCCTTTGGGGGTCAAAGGACCCTTTCACAGTGGTCGCCGAAGACTATCAGAAAACACATATAAAATTACATATTGTTTTTGTGATTAATCACTATGCTTTAATTATGTTCAATTTGTAACAATGAAAATACATCCTGCATATCAGATATTTACATGATGATTCATAACAGTAGCAAAATTATAGTTATGAAGTAGCAACGAAAATAATTTTATGGTTGGGGGTCACCACAACATGAGGAACTGTATTTAAGGGTTGAGGCATTAGGAAGGTTGAGAACCACTGAGCTAGAGGACTTGCTAAACCATAGACAGCATTCCCTTAATAGTGTATGCACTTTTGTCATAAAATATACCCATATTCCTTATGATTGAGCTTGAAATCCATTGAGATTTCAGACCCAGTCATATCAAACCAGGGAGAAAATTTCCTCATGGAATGAAATGAGCACATGTGCTCTGGCAGTCAGAGCTGGTGAGTCAGACTGCCCAGAGTGGATTTAATTCCTACTTAAATATATATATATATTTAAAAAATTGATTTCAGAGAGGAAGGGAGAGGGAGAGAGGATAGAAACATCAATGATGAGAGAGACCCACTGATCAGCTGCCTCCTGCATGCCCCCTACTAGGTATTAAACCGGCAACCTGGGAGCCTGCACCCCCAATGGAGGGTGGTCTGGCACTATGTGCCCTGACCACGGACTAGAACTGTGACCTCCTGGTTCATAGGTCGATGCTCTGCCACTGAGCCACATGGGCCCGGGCTGTGGAATCTACTCTTATAATGCAAATTTAAGAAGCGTAATGATAAAATCAGGCAATTAGATTTTAAGACTTGTAGCTTTAAACAATTACATGCCGTTAGTATATGAGAAAAATATATATAACAATGAAAGTAAGTCTTCTGAAAGTAATCTACAGTTTGCTGACTCTTCCAAAGCCCAGCGAACTAAAGCTTCTCAAGTGATGCACACTGTGCCTGCTGAGCAGTGATTCTGAGTTGGCTAATACCTTTCTGTGGTTCCCTCTTTCCAGCTCATAGAACTATCTGGGTATTGGTTTTACCACCAGGTAGAATCCATCTCAACACACCTCAGAACACTGGCACTTCTGACGGCATTTTTATGTTGTCCTCAGTGAAGCCACTGAAATGACACTAAAACAAGAAGATAAGAACAGGAGGTAGAAGAGAAAAATGGACATTTTGAATGGCCACACAACACTGGCACAATAGATGGGATTAGTGCAGGGGTGAGGCTCAGGAGTGTTTCTGAATCCACTTCCTATGGAACCGTAGCTATCTGTGCTGCAGTGGAATGTGTCCAGGACCCAGTACACATTTCAGTGGGCCTCAGGGGAATTCCACAGTGATCCTTAACTGTGTGCTATACCCTGAACTTTGGGTCTGTTTTCAAGAAGTAGCCAGCAATGGAGCTAGGATAGCAGATGGAATGATGAGTTAGGAAAGACCTGTATGTTCATTTAGAGCAGGGGTCCTCAAACTACGGCCCGCGGGCCACATGCAAATGCAAATATTGTATTTGTTCCTGTTTTGTTTTTTTACTTCAAAATAAGCTATGTGCAGTGTGCATAGGAATTTGTTCATAGTTTTTTTTTAAACTATAGTCCGGCCCTCCAATGGTCTGAGGGACAGTGAACTGGCCCCCTGTTTAAAAAGTTTGAGGACCCCTGATTTAGAGCTTTTGTGAATGTTTTTGAAGACCCATGAGTTACTTTCTCCTCTCTTCCCCTGATTTCTCCCGTCTCAAGTTATGAGCCAGGTTAGTCATCATTTAGACATTTTTAGGAGTAAGCATGATAGAATATAAACACATGTGGATAAATAATACAAGTAATATAAACCATTGATTGAGTACTTTAACTGTTGGGGGTGTTGATGCTCAGCACTCTATGTGATTGTCTCCTATCACCCCTCTAACCACTCATGACTTCTGGCTTTGTTAGATGAGGACTGTGAGGCTGAGAGGTCAGGGAAGTAGCTCAAGGTCACACAGCTAGTTAGGTTAGGGCTTGGGCCTGGCTCCCAATCGAGGGTGGTCTGGCACTAAAGCCATGCTCTTAGTCACAGCACTGGATGGACATGACACACTGGTGGTGGTAGGAGCAATTGGTAGGCATGTACTCACTATATTATGTCAGTGGTTAACACAAGTCATCATCATTGTTTAGCTGTATGTAATGTGGATCAGTGCAAAGACCAACCAGTCAAAGAAGGAAGATTTGGGATCTGATTTCAAATACATAGAAAATGTAAGTACAGATTGGTGCTAATCTGGCTTTGGGGAAATATTTAATCCTTTTTGAGTCTTGGTTTTCCTTTCTGTAAAATGAGGGTAATGATATGCTCTATCTGAGTTTCAGGGCTGCTGTGAGGATCCACTGAGGTGATAGTCATGGTTTGACAACCGTGGAATGTTCTGTACGCATTAGGCATCACGCCTTACAAGTGTTGCGTCGCTGTGTGGATTTTCTCCTGTGTCCGAGGCTCTGGGAGTTACAAAGGGAGCGCTTTGCCCCTTTCTCTCTCAGAGGCGCATGGTCCTGGGGGTGAGCCCTGAGTGTGCATTTTGGGATCAGCAAGGAGAAGAACGCTGTGGGAATTTAGGGCAGGAGAAACCCACTCTGAAAGAGCACTGCGCAGGGAAGGCTTTATGACATAGTGAATTAATTACATTTTAAAGGATGTGGTATTCAGAGGGAGCAAGGATAGTTCACTTTGTGGAAACTTTCCTTTGCTTTTAAAAGGAAAACCAACCAAGTGCCTAGGGTCACCATATGCCTTTTAACAAATGTTACCTATGGACTGTCTTGCGATGTGGAACTTGGACGAAATTTCTCTGCTCTTAAAAGACGAGGGTGGAGGCATTTTTATGCTGTCCCCTCCCCTCCCATTAGTGTTCATTCTCTCCACCTTCCTCAGAACATGGACCTGCAAGGGGGGAATCTTCTCCGGCAGCCTTCGGTCAGCATTATCATCAGTCTTAGGTTGGTTAGCAGGCTATCTCCCCCTTCTTCATTGAACAGCAAAGAACACTACCTAATTCAGGATTTTAAAAGATCACAAATTCTTATGGATAAAAATAGTACTGGTGGTTACAAGTGCTCAGCTGAAATTAAAAGAGTTATCGGTCTTGCTTTGGGAAAGAAGGTGACCAACCACTGATTTCCAAAGAGTACCTCTCCCATCCCAGTGATTAGTTAATAAAATTATTTCCAACAGTGGTGGGCAAAGGAACTCAGGCAGTTACACACTTAGAGACAGAGAACCCATTGTCCAAAGATCTCAGAAGAGTCTTTGCAAACACACAGAAGGGATTTAGAACAATTTGCATAAATCTCCCTGTGGATAGCGCCATGGCTTGAGTATTGGGGCGGTTCCAGGAACCCCTCTTGGCTCTATCATGGGGTGACGCTGTGCTTGGTGAGAATTCAGTCTCATGGCGGTTTTGCCAGCAGGACTGGGTGATGGGACGCTGAATAAGCCCACTGTTTGGTTCCACATAAGGACTCTTTTGTGTTGGCCTGGGGCAGCATGTGCAAGTTTGTCTTGCTTTTTCCCCAATGATGTTTTTGGACTTTGTGGGCTGGAGAATTAAGCACAACACCTATTCTGAGCTAATCTGACACATTTTGCTCTTGAAAGGTAACCATAGCCCCTTGTATTTCCAGAATGTGGAGAATAATAGCCATACCTTTGGAGACCTTTGTCTTCTTAAATTAAAAGTCAGGGAGAAGAGGAGAATTGGCTTGGCATGCCCAGGTAGCTGGGGCCTTCTCACCTGCTCAGGCTGGCACTGTGGGAAGTAACCCGCTTCTGCTTGTTAATATGATTTGCCTTGTTCACTAACTTCTTTAAGAACCATCTTCTCTTGCAGAGTTAACAAACAGGTTGTACTTTAATATTTACTATTCCCCTATGAAAGGGTTGGGATCACTGGAGTATAGTTTTAAAATGTCAGATGATTAAAAATCTGTTTCAACTTTTCTTTCTTTTTTCTTCTTCTTTTTGAAAAAAGCAAACAAAACAAAAAGGTATGCATTAAACACTACATATTTGGAGCTTTAACGGTTGCTTGGCCAGAATGTTAGCATTTATGAAGCCACATAGGGAGTCTAATTTAAAAATTCAGGAAGTAGGTTTTGTACTGGGGAATTTACTATTTAAGTACAAAAATGAAATCCTCTAATTTTTGACCTGGAGTTTATTTCTTTCAGTCGGTAGCTTGATTTCTCAGCTTTGTTCTAATAATACAAACGTCTTTATGTTTATTTGTAGGTGGCTTTAACCAAGAGAGCGGATCCCGCTGAACTTAGAACAATATTTTTGAAGGTCGGTATAAAGGAATCTATTTTGTTTCTTGGTCGATCTGTGTTCTATACCTTTTAAAGATTATTTTTAAGCAGATCTTTATTTTATTGTTCTAGTTCTTAAAAATCCCCCAAAGTATCATTACTTAAGACTCATAAAAGAGGTCCTTAACAATTATACCTATTTTTTTTAAAAAATGTATCAGAAACTTGCTGTTATTTGTTTGTGATATGTTTACATTTTCATTCCTCTTATCTCACATGGTGTCAGGTATTGAAAAGGAGTTCCTGGGGGATTTAGTCTCCCAACCCATTTACCTTTCCAGGGTTGACTTGTGTGGTTTAATGGTAATGCTTTTCCTCCTAAGCAGTTTAAAGCTCTTTGTAAACATTTCAGTAATCCTTCTTTCACCCAGAAGCCCGTCATCATCATTGTCGTCATCATCATCATTTTATTACAACTGTGCTGCCTGGTGAGGAGGCCGCAGCATGAGTAATACTAGATGTGAAATCACAACAGACGCCTTGCAAGTTTATGTCCTTAGTTTCTTCCAGTTTCGCCTACTTTGCCATATTGCACAGTGAATGATTAATCCTCTAATAAAAGTCTACCTCAGATTCCAAACACTGAACCACTTTCAATGTTATTCAACTGGAATCAAAGTACTCAAAAAAAGAAAAGGCCACTTTTATAAAGATAATTTTAAAAGTATTTATGTAGCCTTCTTCTACACATACCAAAGGTAACTGTGCTGTATATAAAGAAGACCCGGGCTTTGAATGAGAAACTTGATAATCTACTGTGTACTGAGAATATATGTCTTTAAAAGTTAATAATTTTATATGCATCACTTTCTTCATCAATATGCATTACCATTAAACAAATTGAAAAATCAGGGAATTTAAACACTGACAGGATTATTCGATATTGAGTGTTTGTTATTTTTGATGTTTAGGCTGGATAATGGTATTCAGATTATGGGAACCATAAAGAATCTTTTTCTCTTATATAGAAACACACTAAAGTATTTACAGAGATTATGAGACTATGATATCTGAGATTTGCTTTTAAATAATCCAGTTTTGGGGGGGTAGGGAAAAATGAGCAGGCAGTATGATGATAATTTTTGAAATTGGGAAATGCAGTATTGGGTTTATTATACTATTCTCTCTACTTTGTGTGTGTTTGAACATTTTCATAATAAGTTACAAAAATTGTAAAGAATCAATGAAAAAAACTTTGTGAAAATGCCCAGCACCTGATTTGCTTTAGATATTGATTCAGTAAATGTTTACAATAAAATAATTCAAACACAGAGAGACAAAGTCTCCAAAGGAAAATGATTAAACATATGAGCAGTTTTGGGGGAGAGGGGGAAAAAAGGATACATTTATAGGGAGGCTTAGATTATATATAAGAAAGCAGAAATATTTTATAAATTTGTTGTTGGCCCAAAAGGACAATACAATATTGAGATTCTAAGGTGGAAAATGATTCCGGATACTGACAGTCCAGGAAGCAGAAACGCTTCATCTCTTACCTTGACCAGTGTCTGTTGCTATGCATTTTGGGCCCACTATGATTGGGATCAGGTGTATATGAGGGAACCTCAGATATTTGTAGTATGTGTATTTAAGGTCTTTATTGAAAAACTCTAATGATGTCATTCTGGAAGACCACTTGCAGAAGAGCATGTGAGTGGGTTGCCAAAGAGCCTAGAGAAAAGAGTAAAGTTCATTACCTTGAGCTGACAAATTCCTAAGACCTTGAACTCAAGACTTGTCTGTTTTGTATTTCTGTTTTCTAAACCGGCCGTAGTTGCAGGCATCCTTCTGACAGGAAGAGGGAACAGCTTTCAGAATGTCTCAGCAGATGGTGCATCTAGATATGCTCAGTAGTCTTTTTTTTTTTTTTTTTTTTTTTAATATATCTTACTGATTTTTTACAGAGAGGATGGGAGAGGGATAGAGAGTTAGAAACATCGATGAGAGAGAAACATCGATCAGCTGCTTCCTGCACACCCCCTACTGGGGCTGTGCCCACAACCAAGGTACAGGAATCGAACCTGGGACCCTTCATTCCGCAGGCTGACGCTCTATCCACTGAGCCAAACCGGTCAGGGCCTCACTAGTCTTTTGGCGTAATCAGTGGAAAGGCTCCAGGTAAAAGCGGTGTCCACCTTTTAAGGCCGTGTGGCAGGTTAAGGTCCTACTTTGGGACAATATGTCCTTTCCAGATGTGGTTTCTCAATAGCAGGAAAGTCTATACTAGAAACAAATCAGATTGGTCAAGTAGACCCTGGGGAGGGTAGGAATTCCATGTGGGGTTTTGGAGTGTCAGCTGTGCGGTTTCTGGGTAAGTGGGCCTGTGGGCTGGGGTGGAATCTATGGGACCAAATAGGAAAGTGTTGTCTGTCCTCCCTGGAGCGTGGCTAGGACTACCTGGCTATTGAGCGAGAGTTCAGTATGACTTCGAGTCCGGGGGGATGATGTGGGGAGAACTGTCCCTGAAGAAAACAGTGGTCAGCAGTTTCTGGAAGGGATTGTGGATCTGGCAAAGGTTCGGGTGACCTCATCAGGTCTGGATAGTGTGGTACCGATGCAAATCCTTGGCTCAGCACGCTGAGGATCTCTTGTTTACCATCTACCGCAGACGCAGACGCAGACGGTGTTGTGGTGGAGGAAGAATAGGAGCGAGGCGCCCTGGGGACTGTGCCAGGCACGTCTCTACTGTGGCTGGGTTTTATAGTTAATTATGGATCAGCCATAAGCATTCTGTAAACCTGACTACTTTGCGGATTTTCTGACTTTTTCTTGACTTTTTTTTCTAATAAATATCTCAGCCTTCTCTCTGTTAACCGGGGTAGAGGATTCTTCTGTAGCTTGGGGCATGTGAAGAGAAGCATCATTGTACCCTTGGACCAGAGGTGCTGGTACCAGAGGTACTGGTAGCAGGTAGCTGTGGAGATGAGAGAGCCAATGGAACCGAGACAGATAAGGAAAGAGGGGTCCTGGAGGACTAAAATGGGCTCAATACTGGCTTATTTTATGTTTTTGAGTTAAAATAATTTCTACTTTAGTTTTTTTTCTTTCTTTTTTTTTAAAGGTGTTTACTGTAAAGTAGTGTGAGGTATGGGGTATATAAAAGTGTATAAATTATGGCTCCTGCACTTAACTATTTCACAGTGCAATAAAAAGATAAAGTGTAATAAAAAGATAAAGCCATTATATGGATGATGAGTATTATATAGCATTAATTAGCAGGAAGATGATAAGGGGCTAATTATGTCTCCCTAGAGAGAGTCATTGAAGTTCTAGGGAAGTAGTGGTGTTTGAGGTGCATTTGAAGATGAGTAGGTATTTATTTATCAAAAGGAGAAGGCAGAAGAGGGTTCTGGGGCAAAGGAAGAACATTCCAGGCAAAGGGAGAGCTTGTGCGATATAAGAGTACCAGGAGTGTGGGGTGGCCTGGAGCACAGGGTTTTGGGCAGTGATACTGGAATGGTAAGTAGGGCAGGACTTGGTGTAGGACATTTCTCCATAAGGCCTTTGAACTTCATTATGCAGGCTGTTCTTGAGGTAAGTGCTGGCTAGTGTTTTGTCTGGGTGTGGAAATTAAAGTCTAGGTGTGGTCAGTTTTGCTTCTGACATGAATTTTTTTGTCTGCCTAACACTTTTGATGCTGATTCATGTTAATTTAAGTAGATATGTATTTGATACCATTGTAATTAACCTAGTTATTAATAACAGGAAAGGAGCAAAGGGAAGGCCAAATAGCATAGGCATGCCAGCCATGCAAATAAAAATCATTTTCCCATGCGAATCTCAGAAAATTATTATTTTTTAAAATATATTTTATTGATTTTTTACAGAGAGGAAGGGAGAGTTAGAAACATCGATGAGAGAGAAACATCCATCAGCTGCCTTCTGCACACCTCCTACTGGGGATGTGCCCGCAACCAAGGGACATGCCCTTAACCAGAATCAAACTCTGGGTCCTTTCAGTCCGAAGGCTGATGCTCCTATCCACTGAGCCAAACCGGGTAGGGCAGAAAATTATTTTTCTCAAGATATCATAAGGATCCCAGTAGGAGATATCTTTATCTCTAGCTCTATCCATCCATCCATCTTTCCACCCATCCATATTTATTATGAGGAATTGGCTTAAGCCATCCATTATAGAGGCTGAGCAGTCCCATGATATCTGCAAGCTAGAGACCCAGGAAAACTGGTGAGGTTCAAGTCTGAAGGCCTGAGAACCAAGGAAGCTGACGATGTAAATCTCAGTCTGAGGGCCAGGAAAGGTATGTCCCAGTTCAAGCAAGGTGGCAGGAAAAAAGGGAGCAAATTCTTCCCTCCTCCAGCTTTTGTTCTATCAGGCCTTCGGTGGACTGGATGATGCCCGTCCAACCCTGGGGAAGGCAGTCCACTACTGAGTCCACAGATTCAGGTGCACGTCATCCAGAAACACTTTCACAGCCACACCCAGAATGTTTAATCTGGGCGCCTGTTGGCCAGTCAGGTTGACACAAAATTAACCATCACATTTAGTATCACATTGGGTTGTGCAAGGAATCCTAAAAGCCTTCCTGTTTCATAAGTATGCGTTTAATTGTATTAAAACTTCTCAAAATTGTTAAGGAGAGAGGCTCAGGTCACTTGTAAAAGCTATTCACTGTGCTCCCCTTTCTCTTTGGCTGCCAGTATGGTTTCTGTCACCCATTTATCCCTGTTCTTTGTGTAGCTTGCTGTCCTCCCTCCTCCACATCCCTCAAATCACTGCTGTGTCTCCAGGACCAAGAGGCCCTTTCCTGCTCCATAGGAAAATACATGATGTCTAAGTCGTTTCTCAGCATTTCCCACAGCACCAGGGGCTCCACAAAGCAGGAATGAGCAGGTCCCAACTACATGAGCTGGAGTGAAACACACTAAAGGCCAGACCTGGGGAACGCTGTGAAAAACCATCACACGCCACCTAATCCTTACCGGCCATTTCTGCTCTAGAATGAAGAGGACTCTACTAGAGCAGCATTTCCTACCCCCTTCCGTACAACCCCACAGGAAGCCATGCAGTTAACAGTCTCTTCCAACTCAGCCTGTCTGTCCTCCTTCCTTTGTTTGTTTTTTACTTTGAGGGTACATTTTAAAGTGGGGGGCAGTGAAACAAGGAAGGGCTTAGCATAGAAGAAGCAACAGGAGAGAACTAGGCGGGGCTGCTTTAGCTCACTGGGAAGTCCGAGAAAACGGGGAAGTTAGACAGGTTCGGGGTGAGCCCGGACAAGCTGCTTCTGCCCATTGCTCCCCTGGTTGCAAGACTCCTGGTTCCCTCAGAGGTTAGGAGATGCCTGCCTGGGGCTGGGGGATGGGGGAGAGGGGGGGAGGGAAGAAGAGGGGGAAGGGAGAGGTACGAGTGTGCTCCCTGGAGGGAGAGGGTGCCTTGTCACCCTTTCTTGCATCATTGATGCCCTTGAAGCAGAAATGGGCAAAAGAGTTAGATTATATTCATCTATGACTTCATAATTAATCCTACTTTTAATAAAAGCCCTATATCCTTGCTAAAGAACAAGACATGGGTTGTAATCCATAGTTTCTCAACCTCGGCACCGTTGATATTGTGGGCTGGACACTGTTGTGGGGGGTCATCTTGTGTACTACTTCAGCAGAACCCCTGTCCTCTACCAGTGAGGTGCCAGTAGCATCCCTCTGCCTGAGTTATGACAATCAAAATTGTCATCAGACACTGCCAGATGTCCCCTGTGGGGGAAAATAGACAAGCAGAGGAAGCTCAGAGCTGGAGAATTCCACCCCCAGAAAGGCAGGTAACATGCAGACAGGGTTCCTCGATGGTTGTACTCAGCTACTGGGGGCCATTGACATTCGCAAGCTGTCAATCAGGCTAAGCTGCCCCCCGTGGAGAAGCATTGGTATAAGCATGAGCCTTGGTGTACTTATGTTTGTTTTTTCTTTGGAATGATGGAAAAGAACTCTTTGTGAAGAGAATATTATCATATCTGATATATTATCCTTTGAGTGTTTCAGCTTTTCCACATATTAATCTCACGATTGTGTACTTTTGAGAATAAAATATCTCTTCTCTCTCTCTCTCTTTTTTTAAAAACAGTATGCAAGCATTGAGAAAAATGGTGAATTTTTCATGTCTCCCAATGACTTTGTCACTCGCTATTTGAACATTTTTGGAGAAAGCCAGCCTAATTCAAAGACTGTGGAACTTTTAAGCGGTGTGGTGGATCAAACCAAAGATGGGTATGTTTATTGCTTATTGTCTCATTTAATATTTTTGTTTGAAACAGCTTTCTGTTGCTTTAAAGATTAGGAAGTCGGCATACACTTCCCATCTCTTAAGAGCATTTTCTCTACCTATTACAAGTAATACATTATTTTAGAAATAATAACTTTAATATTTCCTCCAGCATTTGTATCACAGATGGGGATTTTGCATGTGTATTTTTTTTTTATATAGTTTAAAGAACTACTTACAGTTTCATGGTACTGTTGTAGTTGATAAGTGGTATGAAGATATTCCAGAGTGTTTGTATTTATGTTGGTATTTTTCAAAGGAACTGTAAAATTGTGAGCAAATATGAAACATAGCTCTAAGAATATAACTTTTCTTTCTTTTTTTTTTTAATTAAATCTTTATTGTTCAGATTATTACATTTGTTCCTCTTTTTTTCCCCCCCATAACTCCCCTCCTCCCAGCTCCCGCCCCACCCTCCGCCCTCACTCCCCACCCACTGTCCTCTTCCATAGGTGCACGATTTTTGTCCAGTCTCTTCCCGCATCTCCCACACCCCTTTCCCCCCCAAGAATAGTCAGTCCATTCCCTTTCTATGTCCCTGATTCTATTATGATCACCAGATTATTTATTCACTTGATTCTTAGATTCACTTGTTGATAGATGCATATTTGTTGTTCATAATTTGTATCTTTACCTTTTTTTTTTCTTCTTCCTCTTCTTAAAGGATACCTTTCAGCATTTCATATAATACTGGTTTGGTGGTGATGAACTCCTTTAGCTTTTCCTTATCTGTGAAGCTCTTTATCTGACCTTCCGTTCTGAATGATAGCTTTGCTGGATAAAGTAATCTTGGTTGTAGGTTCTTGGTATTCATCACTTTGAATATTTCTTGCCACTCCCTTCTGGCCTGCAAAGTTTCTGTTGAGAAATCAGCTGACAGTCGTATGGGTATACCCTTGTAGGTAACTGGGTTTCTTTCTCTTGCTGCTTTTAAGATTCTCTCTTTGTCTTTTGCTCTTGGCATTTTAATTATGATGTGTCTTGGTGTGGTCCTCTTTGGATTCCTTTTGTTTGGGGTTCTCTGCGCTTCCTGGACCTGTAAGTCTATTTCTTTCACCAGGTGGGGGAAGTTTTCTGTCATTATTTCTTTAAATAGGTTTTCAATATCTTGCTCTCTCTCATCCTCTGGCACCCCTATAATTCTGATGTTGGTGCGCTTGAAGCTGTCCCAGAGGCTCCTTACACTATCTTCATATTTTCAGATTCTTTTTTCATTTTGCTTTTCCAGTTGGGTGTTTTTTGCTTCTTCGCATTTTGAATCTTTGACTTGATTCTTGCGCTCCTCTGGTCTGCTGTTGGGTGTCTGTATAATATTCTTTATTTCAGTCAGTGTATGCTTAATTTCTAGTTGGTTCTTTATCACAACATCGAGGGTCTCATTAGATTTCTTGAGGATCTCACTACATTTATCGGCGGTCTCACCAGTCTTTTCGAGGGCCTTACTAAGTTTATCGGCAGCTTCTAGACAGTTCTTAAGAGACCTTAAAAGTGTGGTTCTGAACTCAATATCCTCCATTGACAGTTTTGTCCTGTTTCTTTGTCTCCGCATTTTTTATGCTTTCTTGGTGCACCCCCTAGTGGTCTTTGTCCGCAGTCTTGTTGCCTTTAAGCCTTGATTGATGTCGGCAATACCGGGGTGATTTGACCTCCAGGCTAACTGGCTATGAGAGTCGGCTGTGTCTGTCAGAATATAACTTTTCTCTAATATTTCCCTCTGCTCCAATAACTTTTAAATCTAACATATGATTAAATGCTACTAGTAACAGACTGAATGATATGATTCCAAATCCCCATGAAAAGCGTGCTAACCAAGCTGGAAGAGAAAGACCGAACCATCTAAAATTCAGTAGGACACTCGGCAAAATGCCTTGGGATTGTTTTTCCCGCCAGACTTCTCGGTTTACATTTTAAACAGGAGTCTTGCCTAAGCTGTCTAGGATTGCCGTCGGCTTTTATCACCAAGGGCAGAAGTTTGGACTCTGCACCCTTGCTGATACAAACACCAGTGTCCCCTCATAGTCACATAGAACCCCCAGGAACCAGCCTCTCTGTACAGACTGTGGTGGGCTCCCAGCCTTCCGCTCTCGCTGCTTGCCAGCACCTACCCCTTCGACAGAGTAGTTACCTGCCATTCTGGGGTGGGTTTTTCTAGCTCTGAGCCTTCATCTGTCACGTGTCTGATTTTCCCACATGTGTTGGTTTGAGATACAGCCAAAGTGAAATCTTTTGATGTACCGTGAATGCTCTCTGTTCTTACCAGCACTTCCCTCTTCTTAGTTACCTATCGGTTGTCTCATCACTCGTGGAAATAACCTGTTCAGAGTGGCAAGGAGTGGGGAGGACATAGGCAGTTACACCTCCTGTTGTATCCTGGAGGGTGGCTGCGTTATGCCTTCTCTCTCTGATCTAATAGTAGTTATTGGGGTTACTTCTGTGTTCTATCTCCACCCCAAGGTTAGGTCATTGCTAGGTGGTACAAGGAGAGGCTGAAATATATTTCATACTAGTCCACTAAAGCAAAAGGTAGATGGGACATAGAATTAGTCTAGCAAACATTTTTTTTTTTTTTTTTTGAGAAAATTTGGTTGCCTCCATACCTTCTGTGTTAATGATTCAGATGAAGGGTGACCAACTTATGCAACATAAATTATCTGACTCAGTGATTAAGATCTTTTTCTTTTTCTTACTTGATAGTTTAAAAAATTTTAAACTACACAAAAATTGGAAGAATGCAGTGAACACCCAATATATGCCGTTCATCTGAATTGACTGACTGTTAACAGTTTTCCACCTTTGTCCTCTCCTTTTACATTCATACTTTCTGCACACAAATGTGCACATGCATAATTTCCTTTTTTGGCTGGACTATTAAATTGTAAATTGCAGCCATCATGAGATTTGAGCATTTATCTTCTAAGACTAAGAACATTCTCCTACACAACCACCACACTATGATCATACCTGGGAGAATTAATAATCATGCCAAATAACATTTGATATGCAGTCCATTTTCAAATATGCCAGATCGCTCTGTCCACCTCCCCTCTCAAATGCCTCATCTCCTTTTTCTAAAATCCAGAATCCAGTTAAAGTTTTCATATTACATTTATTTTTTCTCTCTCTCTCTCTCTCTCTCTCTCTCTCTCTCTCTCTCTCTCTCTCTCTCTCTTAATCCCCACTGGAGGATTTTCCCATTGATTTTTATGTGAGAGAGAGACATTGATTGGTTGCCTCCTTACCAGGGCCCAGAATGTACATGCTCTTGACAGGGAATCGAACCCTTGACCCTTCGGTGTGTGGGCCAATGCTCTACTATTGAGCCACACTGGCCATGGCTGTATTAATCTAGAACAGATCCTTGCCTCTTAATGTTTTTTTTCATGACATTAACTTTTAAAATCCTGGCCCAGTGATTTTGTTGAAGGACCCACATTCTAGACTTGTCTGATTCTTTCTTCACGCCTGCCTGTTAAACTTTGGGGTGCAGATTAGGACAGTCTCTGTACTACCTGCTGTATCTTAGGAGGCACGCTGTCCCAGCATTGATCATTCTAAGTTTGATCAGTTGCTAACAGTGGTATCCACTCAGTGATGGCGAACCTTTTGAGCTCGGCGTGTCAGCATTTTGAAAAACCCTAACTTAACTCTGGGGCCGTGTCACATATAGAAATTTTTTGATATTTGCAACCATAGTAAAACAAAGACTTATATTTTTGATATTTATTTTATATATTTAAATGCCATTTAACAAAGAAAAATCAACCAAAAAAATGATTTTGCGTGTCATAGGTTCGCCATCACTGCACTAGGTATTTCCATCATATGGGGCCGTTTTTGTTTTGTAATTAATATATAGAATATTTTGAGAATGTGTGGATGTCTTCTTTCATAGCAACTTTTCACCCCATAGTTTCAGCATCTGTGATAATCCTTTTCTGAATCAGTTATTACACTGGGGTTTGAAAAATGGTGATTTAAAAAAAATCCCGTCTTTATTGTTTGCCATTCTTTGGTAAAGAAAAGCTTTCTTACCTCCATTACCTTTTCTTTCTCGCTTCACTTTTTATATCAGTAAAAATTCATGGATTGGTTTATTTTAGATGCAATGTATTATAATCTATTACTGTTATTCCCTTAGATGCTAAAATTGTCCCAGTGTGGTCGGTGGGTGTCCCTTCAGGCTGGCTCCTGTCCCCTTAGCCTTTGAGTGCTCCTTGCTTTTAGCAAATAAGATGCTGTAGGCCCACCATGGATTTTTCCTCCCTGGGACCTGGAAATTGCTATTTTCTCTAAGAAGCCCTGATTCTTTTTAAATCGGAGTGGTGCTTAGAAGCAAAAATGGAGCACTGGCTTATTGTCACTAGGGTGTTACTGCATCTCTTTCTTTTCAGTGGGAAGAGCTGGGAAATACACTTTAAAAAAGTCAAAAGTTCATAGTGACATTTCCTATTTAAACTTAGCATAATAGGATTTTTCTGTCTTTTATTTTCTATTTCTCTCTCTCAGTGAGCATTTTGGTTTGTAATTAATGTATTTATGGGCATTGATTTGTGTAATTGTAATACCTTCTGATGTACTTTGCCTTGTTTTCCATCCTCACCCCCATTCACTTTTTCTATTTCTTTTTACATGTATACCCTCAGAAAACATAGCCTTAAATTTATTAGATGTAACAATGTGACATACATTTTACCCATAGAATATAACATAACATAATAAAAATAACATTGTTTCAAAAGCTTATAACACAGCTGAAATGTTGGCTTTGTTTTCCTGGTTTCTCAGATAAGGTAGACGAGGTGCTCTGTAATCAGGCAGTTTTCTGCCAAAAGGTGTCCAGGCTTGTCTGGCTGCAAAGACTTTGACCTTTCCCATGTTCCCAGCGGCCTCTTCTCTCGTAATCTCACAACCCTCTTTAACCTGACATTTTCTTTCAGGTTTCGTGTTATCTTAAATCCCAGTGTTTCCCTGTGACAGAGAAAATCTCCGATGGCCTCAATTTGTTGCCCTCTGGCTAACTTTTTCCCCCAGTTGCAAAAACAGTAGTAAGAGTGAACACCTCAGTTTCCAAAGGGAAAACAAAACAACCACCCATAATCTTATCTTGACACAGATATTTGGAACATTTTACTATCTTCCATGATTTGTTAATGTGCATCGATATTTTTCATAATTTGAATCTGCATTAATTGTAATTCTCTTTTGTAATCTTTTAGACTGTATCAATTAATTTTTATATTTCTGTATGCTGTTCATATGAACAGCACTAAATAGCTTCAGCATTTTCTATCAAATTAATGTACACTGCTTTATGAAATTCTGCCCTTACAGAGTTATTTCAATTTCTAGTTTTCTGAAATAGATAATATTGGAGTGAATAGTTCCCCCCCTTTTCATTTAACTATTTCCTTAGAAAGAAATTCGAAGAGAAAGATTCCTGGGTCTAAGGATAGAACTATTTTATAGCTCACCATATATATTATGGTAATTCTTTCCAAAGGGACTAAGCAAATTGAAGAATTTATCCAAGTTATTTAAGCTTACTGAGCTAGTCGGGCCACTGTTCGAGGCTAGGCCTGCCCAAGGCCCATTCAGATGTTCATGTACCGTTTTCCCTAACCCTGACCCTGACCCTGACCCACAGTGCCTCAGTATTTACTTCACAAGTAGGTATAATCACACATCTGTTCTCAATGGAAAACTGCAGTTCCTTTCTTTCCCCTTCCTTTCCCTTTCTTTGGAAGCACAGCTTTTGTCAAGTTCACAAGTCTCAAATCATCGTCCCTAATCAACCACTGTTCCTTGAGTCATTGTGACCACAGAGATTGGAGTGATGTGGCCACAAGCCAGGGACACCTGGGGCTACCCGAAGCTCGAAGAGGCAAGAAAGGATTCTCCCCTGAAGCATCTCCCTTTGTGGGGAGGGTGGCCCTGCTGGCACCTTGATTTCGGACTTCCGCTCCCCAGAACTGTGACAGGATGAATCTCTGGTTTGTTAAGCCACCCCATTTGTGGCACTGTGTTGTAGCAAACCTAGGAAATGAATACTCTCACAAAGCTATTTTCTCTGGGTGATTAGAAAGCCTGTGGTTGCAAAGAATTTATTGGGGACAGAGACCAACCAGCCCGATTCCCCCCAAACAGCTTTTTTCTCTAGCGGTGTGGTAGCTTTTGGCTAGATCTAGGCATTTTCTAGGCAGAGACCCCTGCACACTGTGGCACAGCGTCTCCGTGAGAGCACAGCCCCCTCCTGAAGGCCTCACTCACGTGTAGGGTTGGGCTGAACTCTAGCATGGACACTAAACACCTGTGCACTGCATGGGCTTCCGGAAAGGGGTCCTGTGTATCTGGGGCACTCACTCCTGGTTCTAATTTCATGTTTCGTGAGGTTGGGACTTGGTCAGCCTTCCGTGCTGTGAGTTTCTTCCAGAGTGTGCCGGAAGCCGGTCCGTCCTTGCTGCTTGACACAGTCGCTGCAGGGAAAGAAACATCTGCACAGCATATGTTTCAAGGGACCTGGCGTATATGGCATATTGTTTGCTCACCTTCTTGGCGCTATGTGTTTTAACCAAGGTCACCTCTCTGAGAAAGGTTGTTTCCCCAGGTAGGGATTTTTCCCTGAAGTTAGGGAGGGAATAAAACCCCTTAACTAAATACCAGGCGGGTAGTTAATCACTTTAACTATGAACAATCACCCTTAAGCTACATAATCTTTACTCCCTGGAATGGATATAAGAAACGCCCTAACCTTTGGAATAGAAATTGACAGGATTAAAATCAACTGGTATAAATACAGATGTAACAAGACAATAAAGGACAGAACCTGGCTGAAGAACCTGGCTAGAGAACCTGGCTGGAGAACCTGGCTATAGAACCTGGCTATGATGATCATCTGAAAGCTGTCTCCATGTCATTCCTTCTTTGCCGACGCCACCCACACCTTTGGGGACCCCTGGACCTGCTGGGGTTGGACCCCAGCAAGAGTGCTGGCCAGTCTGCCTTCAGCAGCTGTTGGAGAACCTCCTCTCCTCTCTGTGCCTGCTCGGTGCTGTGTGAGGAGGATGACTGGTCAGTGGAAACACCATGGTGTCCCCTTGGACCTCCTTATTGACTGCAGCAGACAGCTGTTAATCCGAGAACCACAAGGAAACATGAATTGACGTTGTGATAAGTGTTGTGAAGGAGAGATGTGGTGGGAGAGACAGTTAAGGGCTTCATGCGGCTGGGAGGTCAGAAACGACTTCCCCAGGATGAGTGACATTTGAACTGTAGGAGTTTGGGTGGGTGATGGGCAGTGGAGGTGGTGGGGGGATGATCAGAAGACAGAGCATTGCAGATGGGGACCGGCAGTTTCCAAGGCCCTGGTCACATTCAGAAATGCACAGGCTGGCGTGGCCCCAGCGTGGAAGCCGCAGGGCACGGTGGTAGGAGAACGAGGCCGGGCAGGACTGTGCGGGAACTGGTACATCATATTAAGGATTTGGGGTCTTTGAGCGGTGGAGAGCCATCAGCATAATTTGAGTCGGGATTGGCACGATTTGCCTCTGCTACAGCACGCTCTGTTAATGTTCTTTGATTTCACTGGTCCTCACCCCTCCCTCCTAATTGCCTGTTGTGTGTAGATTTCCCCGAATTCCACTGTTTTAATAGATTGAATGATGGCTGTACTCATTTTGTGAAGCACCTTGAGGGGAATGAGAGGAAACTTTGAAGGCCGAGCCTTGGAAACCTTTTGTTTGGTGGGGGTCCCCGGCCAGGAGGGCTTGTCACAGAATCTTGAGGGAGGAGGAGGAGGAGGGGGAGGGGGAGGGGGAGGGGGAGGGGGAGGGGGAGGAGGAGGAGGAGGAGGAGGAGGAGGAGGAGGGGAGAGTCTCTAAAGCCTTCTCAGGCCCCCTCACCTTAGCTGAAGAGTGTGGATTCTCTGCTTGCTGTTGGATTTGTTTGTGTGGTTTTTGATATCTTTTAAATTTAGTTATCCGTGTGATTTTGTTTAAAATAGGACTGAAGCTTTCTTTATCATCTAAGTGTAATTTTTATACACACAGCTATCTCCTAAGAACAAGGTAAGAGTAAAGGTTGTGAGTATGCCCCTTTGTTCAAGCAAACTTGTTTCTATTTGTGGTTTGTTTTTAGTATTAACTGGTGCTTATTAGAGAGGTCTTGGCACTCAAAGGCCGTTTCCACTAGTACCTGGTCTCCTCACCCGGAAAGATGAAATGGGGCCTGAATAATCCGGAGGGTTGGGTGCCTGGCCTCCTGGGCTCAGGATGCTCACTGCCTGTCACAGGTTCAATTCCTGCATGTGTGGAGTGGGCCCTGGGTGGCTCCGGTATCTAAACGGCTAGCTAGGATCACATACAAATTGACCACAAAAACGTTTTCTATCTCAAGTGTTATGCATGGAGTAAAAGGCCTATTCCTATCTTTGCACTCCACGATGAAACAAAAGTTGGCTCTTCTCTGCAAAAGGGGATGTCAGGAATCCATCCTCCCTCCCTCCCTCCCTCCCTCCCTCCCTCCCTCCCATCCTTCCTTTCTCCTCACCCGAGGATATTTTTTCATTGATTTTTTAGAGAGAATGGAAGAGACAGGGAAAGACAGAGAGAAATATTGATGTGAGTGAAACACATCAATTGGTTGCCTTAACACACGTAGCCAGGTACCCGGCTGGGGGTGGGGGTGGGGGGTGGAGCGGAGGGAAAGGCGGGGAGCCTGCAACCAAGGTACATGCCCTTGACTGGAATTGAACCTGTGACCCTTCAGTCCACAGGTCCACAGTCTGATACTATTCACTGAGCCAAACCGGCTAGGACAGGAATTCTGGTTTCTTAATGACAAACTGACATGTCCATCTTATTGCCTTGTCAGCACCCGTTTTGTTGAATCAAAATGGTAGTAATGGAGTCAGCATGCACAAGTAATCCCTTTCTATTCCAAGTATAGAGACTCAGACCTGGGACAAATCCCATTTGGAGGCAGGAGGAATAAAGGCGTCAAAGATGAAAAAGAAATCTAGGTTTTCAAAATGTGTGGCTGTATCAATCAAGTGTGTTGTCTGCCTTTTCCATGTTTGCTATTTATCCTCCTGAGAAAACAAACAAACAAACACGGCCTTTTAAATACTTCACAAGGTGGAGGATCATATAATGTTGTTGATGATAAAATCATTTTTATATACCTGTTTGCACTTTGGGAGGCTGTGGCGATGAAATCCAGGCCCTGGCCGCATGCTGGGAGCTAATGAGGTTTACAGTGGCAGCGCTTAAAGAGTATTAGGGGAATGTATTGAAACATCAGCAGTGCACAGTCTGAAGTACTCATCCTCTGTCCAATATAGTCCAGAATCAACACGAGGAGTTCTTTCACGCTGCTGACGAGGCACGTTTTCTGCACTTCTAGGGTGGACACAGATTCAGATAAACACACGACATGCATAACCTATAGAATTAAGCAAAGGCATCTCTTTATTTCTTTAAAAAAAGAACTTGATCATAATCACCAGCAGTCACCTGCAAAGCTTAAATTTTCTTCTTAGTCATCAGACTCCCAAATTAATCTCCCAAAACAAAAAGCCTCATTAGCAGCTCTCATTGAATCAGTGTTATTTTTCTTCTTTCTCTCAAGGTGTCTGATTAACCCCCTTTCTTTTTGCATTACTCACTTTGTGTTAATATTTGATGTCTGAAATCATAGGGGGGTGCGTGCAATGTGGTGGCTAGACGCTGTCTGCGAGGAGTAAATTAAAAAAGAATTCTTAAAAAGGTTTGTATTATGTCGCTGGTATATTAGACAACCTTTAGGAATGTCAGGTGCCTGGGTTTATTTTTCTTTTTAATTCCAGAAAGGGTTGATTAATGACGAGGTGCTGATTTCACTTCTCATTCATATGTAGGACAGCCCTCCTCCTCCCGCCCCTGCTTCTGCATACAATCCAGGCCCTTTTGAGAGAGTTTTGCTGTCAAGGGAAGGTGAGAAATGGGGCCCTAGCTGGAGGGGGAGGACGGTGAAGGAAGGGTCTTTTAAAGGTGGCTAGATAAACGTCATGTATGCTGATGGGGTTGACTCTATAGAAGAGAAAAAGAAGTACTTCCGGTGTATTGTCTGCGAGGGGGCGGCCTCCTGTGAGAACATGGAGAGGTCCTACAAAACAGCTGTTCTCAAAGCGTGGGCAGTGGCACCCGGGAGTTTCGGAGACCTTTTCAGGGAATCCTGAGATCAGAACAGTTTATGATAATGTTAAGTGTGATCTGCCGTTGTCACTGTGCTGTACTTGACAGGACGGTCCTAAAAGCACTGGTGGGTGAAACTGCTGGTGCCCGAACATCAATCACGCAGTGCCAGCAAGCCAGTCTGAGCATCACTGTATTCCTCTCGAGCACACGTTCACAGTGACAGCGGTCATTGGTGAGGATGCTGATTCTGCCTCAGAATGTTTCTGAAGAAGCAGAAGAATCAGTAAAAGTCATTGATTTTTATTCAGTCTCACCCTCGAGTACACGTCATTTTAGAGTGCTCACTGTCGTGTGATGGTTGTCTGAGGAAGTGAGCTTGAACAGTTGTTTTGAGTTGCTAGCTGAGTTAGTCATTTTCATTACCATGGAACAACTTTTTTATTTGAAAGAATTAAAATATGGGTGTGACAGCTTCCCAATACTTAAAGACTTTTTTGATATGATTAGTGATGATATTAATGATGTGACTTTTTAATACAGTGTAATGAAACCTGCCAACATTTGGAAGATCTACATAACTTAGGGAAAAAGATATTTTCCAGTTGACCAAGACATGGTCTTATGCATGGGGTAAAAAGTCTATTTAGAGTGTAGGCTGGATGCATGGATTTTAATAAAACAGAATGGGAAAAGTTCATGGGTACAGTTTCAGATTCCACATTGCAACTGGTCCTTAAGAAACTACCACTTTTGGGGACGTGGTGTTGTGTCATAGAAGAATATCCACAATGGTCTAAAACGGCCATGAAAGTACACTGTCTAACTGTGGTCTGTGTAAGGCTGAGAGCCTCTGTATCCGTCATCCAACACAGCATATACAGCAGATTGAACGCAGCCGCAGCTAAGTCAGTTAAGTCAGACATTTGAGAGATTTGCAAAGACATAAAACTACTTTTTTTTCCTCACTACATGTTTTAGAAAATAGTTTTCTTTAAAAAAATATTTTTATTGATTTTAGAGAGAGAGAAAGAGAGAGGGAGGGAGAGAGAAAGAGAAACAGCAATTTGTTGTTTCCCTTATTCATGCATTCATTGGTTGATTCTTAATGTGTGCCCTGACCAGGGATCAAACCCTCAATTTTGGCATTTGGGGACAATGCTCCAACCACCTGAGTTACCTGACCAGGGTGAAAAGAGTTATTTTCAAACAAATATGTTATTTATATTGCCATATAAAAGGTTTATTCACTTTTTAATGAATTACTGAGTATTTTTTAAATTTATCAACTCTAATTTCTTATATATGATTGGTATGGCCCACATAAATAGAAGCTCTTAGGGATCCTCAGTAATTCATAAGCATGTAAAGGGGTCCTGAAATCCCAAAGCTTGAGAAATGTGCCTTGGCCAGTTGCTCAGTGGTTAGAGTGTTGGCCTATTGACCCAAGGGTTGCGGGTTCGATTCCTGCCCCCAGTCAGGTTGCATGCGGGGGAAGCAATCATTCCATGTGTCTCTCTCACATCGATGTTGCTCTCTCCCTACCACCCCCCTCCCTTCCACTCTTTCTGAAAAGCAATGGAAAAATATCCAAGTGGAGGATTAACAAAAACACAACAAAACCCCCCCACAAAAGTTTAAGAAATGCTGAACTAGAAAAGTGGAAGAGCGGCCCTAGCCAGTTGGCTCAGTGGATAGAGCGCCGTCCTGTGGACTAAAGGGTCCTGGGTTTGATTTCAGTCAAGGGCACATGCCTGAGTTGTGGGCTCAATCCCCAGTAGGGGGCGTGCAGGAGGCAGCCGATCAATGATTCTCTCTCATCATTGATGTTTCTATCTCACTTTCCCTCTCGGAAATCAATAAAAATACACTAAAAAGAAAGGTGGAAGCACGGGTGGAGTATAGGGTAAAGATGTATAGATGTACTAGTGGGATTTGGAGGACGTTCTCTAACCATTTCCTGGGTTTTTCTATGGGAAATAGGTGAGAGGGAGGATGCGGGTTGAGGTATTGGCAGTTTGAGGAGAGAGAAGAATATACCAAGTAGTCATCTAGAAGTGGGAGAGTGCATAGACAAGGGAGCGGACTTGGTTGCTGGGCAGGACCCACTTGAGGGCTCACCAGAGGGTTTGTGGTCATGACATTTTAGGGCAGCTGTGAGCTCTCCAGCGAGTTCATCTGCTTAGCCCTGTGGTAGAGTTGGAAGCGCTTGATGTAACCAGGTTGAGGTCTTCACCAATGAATAATAATCCCGTGTGGGAGAAGTGCCAGGGGGGTTAGGTGCTTGTAATGATTGACTATAGACTTAATCCTGATAAGGGGCAAAGAGGGGACCTCGGAGTAGGAGGCAGTGAGAAGGTGGGAAGCTTATTGAATTGTAGGTTCCAGAGTGGTTGAAGATTGTTGAAGTTGGTGTATAAGAGGGAGTGAGCAGGAAGACTAGAAGATCGTGGCCAAAAAGTGAGATGCAAGAATTTGAAAATAAGGAGGTATTGCAGTTATCGGTAATGGCAAAAGTCTAGAGTCTAACCATGGGAGCAGGTGACTGAAAAGGGGTGGAGAAAAAATGATTGGTAGAGAGGAATTCAAGTTATTGGAAGGCTGAGGTGTTTAAAGGATTCATATATTGAAGGATAGGTGTACTAAAAATATTAAGAATTAAGATAGGAGTAGGGTAGAAGAGTGTGTCAGCTAGCCAGGAATTAAAACATGGTGGGGATACAAACCAGGAGTTCTTAGGTGACAGAAACAAAGAGGGGTGCTGAGTGATAGAGTCAGATGATGTGAGTATTTAAACGGGTGAAGACAGACGGGTTGGGGGATGCTCTGAAAGAGGCAATGAGAAGGAAGGAGGAGCCTACTCTTCTCAACCCTGGTGCAACCAGGACTGCAGAGCTAGGTCCCTCTCTGTTTAAGCGGGGGCTGCATAGGAAGCATGGTCCTCAAGGAAGAGCCAGGTACTGGTTAGAGCAAGAATGTGGAGGGTTATGCAGAGGATTCCTCTGAAAGGGATTTCCTTCAGCAAACGGTTTGAGCATGGGATTTTGCTTATCGTGAACTGTGAAATCTCGAGGGCGCAGTGGAAGGGATTCTGGGGGATGGCAACAGAATAGGGGACGTGCAGAGCCCCGTGGGGATTAGGTGTGGGTGATAAAGGGGAGCCAGGGGGTCTTGGGTTGCCAGTGAAGTCAAACATGCACAGGATAAAGGACACAAAGGGCTTAGTCCTGGTGGGCTTCAGATTGTGTGCGCTGGGAGATAAGGGTCTGCAGAGAGGCAAGGAAGCCTGGGAAGGGGTAATTTTGTTCCTTGAAGAACTTTTAAGTAAAAATATTCTTTGGGATTGGAGTTCTGCGGATGTTTTCTTCCTAGATGGTTAGACTAAAGGATGAAGGAAGCAAATAGTTACTGACCACATAGAAGATTCCAGATCTGGTGCTAACGATTGCCACCCATTTTCTTATTTAATCCTCATAAATCCTTAAGATAGGTACTTTCACCCGTCACTGCCAGAGGGTGATGCAGAGTTTAAATAATTTGCTCAAAGTTGTATAGCTAGTGAACTAGAATTTGGACCTAGTTTTTTAAAATATTTGTGCCCAACCTGCTCTACCATGAGCTTTTTGTGATGAGAGAAATATATTAAATATAGAGCTTTGGCCCAGCCAGTGTGGCTTTGCGGTTGAGCATCGAACTATGAACCAGGAGGTCACAGTGTGATTCCTGGTCAGGCAGCCGATCATTGATTCTCATCATTGATGTTTCTATCTCTCTCTCCCTCTCCCTTCCTCTCTGAAATCAATAAAAATAGATATTTAAAGCATAGATCTTTGCATGAGAAATTTGCATCTGTCTTTGCTTAAAAGTTGTGATGCACTTTGCAAGTTTCTTAGCCTCCAAGACTAATTATTTGGCCAATGTAAAAGTACTACCCCAACTCATCCACACCCACAGACTTAGGAAACACTGTCACCACATTCCTCACAAATTTTTTAAACCAAGGAATCGTTTTTGGAATACTTTCCCTTCTAGTATTCTTACCCTCAACCTTGAGGTACCATTGCATACATATTTTCAGTAACGGTAAGCCCTTCTTCTGTATTATTCCAGGCACGTGAAGGTGCTCCGAAAGTGTTTGAATGAGCAGGTACTGTTCCTTCCCACCTTCCTTGTTTGGTTGTCTGCTCTTCCTTTATCTTCACCTGAGGTATTTAAAACTCAAATCTAGCCTGGGTGATGAGGCTCTGTGGTTGAGCGCCGAACTTTGAAGCAGGAGGTCATGGTTCGATTCCTGGTTAAGACACATCCTCGGATTGTGAGTTCGACCCCCAGTGTGGGGCTTGCTGGAGGCAGCCGATCAATGATTCTCTCTCTTCATTGATGTTTCTATCTCTCTCTCTGAAATCAATAAAAATTTATTTAAGCCTTAACCAGTTTGGCTCAGTGGATAGAGCGTCAGCCAGCGGACTGAAGGGTCCTAGGTTCGATTCTGGTCAAGAGCATGTACCTTGGTCGCAGGCACATCCCCAGTAGGGGGTGTGCAGGAGGCAGCTGATTAATGTTTCTCTCTCATCGATGTTTCTAACTCTCTATCCCTCTCCCTTCCTCTCTGTAAAAAATCAATAAAATATATTTAAAAATATATATATATTTAAAAAACAACAACTCAAATCTAAAATTGTAAAGGAAGGGAAATCACGTGTAAGTTCTGTTTCCTGGCTACTTGCAAATCTGTTCCTCTAACAATTTGAGTGTCATAGGCACGGGATGTGGCTGTTGCTTAAATTAAAAGTCTTGTGCTAAGCTGTGAGGTGTTCCTGAAGGGAAACGTGAGGAGATTTAGTGCCTATTACTTTCCCATTGATTGTGGCATAATTGTCAGTGAGTCACTTCCTACTAAATAGAGTGAGAGTCTCAGATTAAATTTAATGAAGGTTTTTAACTTTCTCAGATATTGTAGAATAACTTAGTATCTGAAATAAAGAATATATGGTAAGGTAACATGGTTTTGTGGTAAAATCAAGAGAACCTCAATATTTGAGAAACCTAAGTTAATTTCATATTATTAATTCATTTTGTAGTAGGCAGTTAGACATGAGCAGAGCAAGGACGATGGGCCAGGTACAGAAGCTCACCAGGGCAGAAAGCCTCAGGGGCCTGGTATCAGGCAAAACTAGGAAAACTCCTCTAGCGTATCGCCCATCATGTGGTTTAGAACCCCTGACCTTTCATTTCCCTTGTCATGCGGTTGGAACCCTCCCCTGGCCTTTCCTCCCCTGGCATGTTGCTAGTATGTGTGGGAACAAACAAGGGGGCCAGAGAATAGCCCGTAAGCATTAAGCTCCCAGGACAATGAGGTTCTGACCCATAGCTATGCCATAGCAGACATCTGGACCAGCTGCATTGACTAATGACCCCCTGCCCTGGCTCCCACCAATCAGTAGAGACCATGACCCTGGAAGGACACACCTGGAAAGCTGATGAATGAATATTCTATTGAGGTCCCCTGAAGACCAGGACTCAGCACTGCTCTCTATGGAGCACACCAGCACCTTTCCCAACCCCATTCCCCCAGGCCCACTTTCCTTGCCTCTTTCTTTCTCCTAAGCTCCAGGGGCCCTTCTTTTGTCTCTGTAAATGTTTCCCGAGCCCTTTTCTCCTACCGCTCACTTCTACCTCTGTGACTTTCTAAATAAGCTTTCTCTTATAGTTTGAGTCTTGGCTCTGAATTCTTTCCTAGTTAGAGCTCAAGTACCAAGGTTGCTGAGCCAAGGTTTGGTCTGACCCCACTGACTAACACTTGGTGCTATTCTTGCCGCCAACAATTTAACAGGTATGTATTGGCACATAGTTCTGATGTAGCAAATAGACAATGTAAACCAGTAGATATGTATGAATGGAGGCAGCTATCTACTAATGCAAAGGAGGGTTTTTAGAAATCGTAATCAGGCAACTATCTGTGCTTCTTACTTTTGGGTTGTCATTGCTTTGGGGTCTTTTCAATGGATAGTGGGGGAAAAAGTCTTCAGTTCATACTGATATATCGATTTCAAAGTTAAACAATTGACAAAATTAAATTCAAAGTGTCTTTTATTATTACTTACATCTTTATTCTTTCATTGAAAGTCTTGGTTACCAGCAGCAATTACATATTTACATATATGCAAGATGTAGGATATATTTAAAATAACACCAGTATTGCTGCTAACAGTTAATTAGTGAATGAAATTTAAGATATCTTTTCAGCTCTATTTGTGCTTAGAATGTATTCCACTAAATACATACAGTGAAAAGACTGTGTTCTAAGGTTATCTAGATACATAAAAGCCTAACCGACTGTTGGACCATTTGACTGGTAGTTAATGACTCACACTGACCAGACACTCAACGCACAGGCATGGAAACATGGAACAGACTGATGAATCTCAGAGGGAAGAGGGGAGGAGAGAGGGCGGGCAGAGATGAACCAAAGATCTTACATGCATATACTAGAGGCCTAGTGCATGGGGTCCCTCAGCCTGGCCTTTGGGGTCGGGCCGAAACTGGTCTGGTGCATAGATTCATGCATCGGTGAGGTCCCTCGGCTTGGCCTGTGGGGTCCGGGCCGAAACTGGCAATCCAACATTCCCCGAGGGGTCCTGATTATGAGAGGGTGCAGGCCAGGCTGAGGGGCCCCATTGGTGCACAAATCTGTGCACCAGGCCTCTAGTTTAAAATAATTCATTTTTCTGTGGTTTTGCCACCAACTTGCTATATGGTTAGGTTCATTCGTTTCAGTTTGTTTTCAGTTTTTAAGGTTTTTTTTAGACTTAATTTAATTTTTGAATATGTAAAACATATGCTTCCCAAGTGAAAACTATAACAGAAGCAAGATATCCTCAGAAAAGTCTGACTTAACATGCCTGTTCCTCTCACCCTGTCTTCTCTCTCCCCTTAGAGTTCACTCTCATTCACTTTAGTTTTTGGCTTCTCCTTTCATAGGATGTTTCTTCCCCACATATAAGTAAATTGGTATGTATGTATGTATGTTCATGTTTATATTTCTCTCCCTATTTATACCCGCAAGCTTTCTAAATTATATTATACTAGAGGCCCAGTGCACCGGTGGGGTCCCTCGGCCTGGCCTGTGGGGATTGGGCTAAAACTGGCTCTCCAACATCCCTGAGGGGTCCCGGATTGCAAGAGGGCAGTTCTTGGGTGATGCACCCTGGAATCGGGCTCTCTCCTCTCTGGTTCTGGGTGTATCACCTGAGTACTGTAGCTGCCAAGTCACCACAACTTGGCAGGTCCTGCATTGAGCGTCTGCCCCCTGGTGGTCAGTGTGCATCATAGCTACCAGTTGGACGGTTGAAAGGTCGGATGGTTGCTAAGGCTTTTATATATATAGATTCTATTCTATTTTATTCTATTCCAATTATATATTCCTATGAGAGAGTATATGTATATGCATATGTGCATATGTATTAGGGATCTCAATATAGTGAGAGACGGTGGGGACAGAGAGGGAGAGGTATAGGAATTGGCTCATGAGATTATGGAGGAAAGTCAGTGGTACAGTTCAGTTTCAATCCAAGAGCCTGAGAACCAGGGGAGCCGATAGTGTAAGTTCCATTCTGAGGGCCTTTGCACTTCCTCTTCCCCAAAGATAGTCACCTCCTTAAGGTCTGTTCTGATGACACCTTAGGGAGGCTGCCCCTAAACACACAGTTTTATTTTTTTTATTTTATTTATTTATTTTTTTAAATATATTTTATTGATTTTTTACAGAGACGAAGAGAGAGAGATAGAGAGTTAGAAACATCGATGAAAGAGAAACATCGATCAGCTGCCTCCTGCACATCCCCCACTGGGGAAGTGCCCACAACCCAGGTACATGCCCTTGATCGGAATCGAACCCGGGACCTTTCAGTCCGCAAGCCGATGCTCTATCCACTGAACCAAACCGGTTTCGGCAACACACAGTTTTAAATTGAACCCCAATACTCCTTTCCCCCTTTTACTGTAGTGTTTCTCGTAGTGATTCCCTTGTAACAAAAGACCTTAATGTTTGATTGTTGTTTCCCACTGGACCTTCTCACACACGCTGGACTGGAAGCTTCAGGAAGGTAGGGATTGTGCCTCTTCTGCTCACTGCTGAATCTGCAGGTCCTCGAACAGTGTGGCTGGCACATAGCTGCACCCCATCAGTGCTTTTTGAATGAATTTGAATGGATGCATATATAACGTGCCATGAGTGTGTGAGGTATTGTTATCAAGATGGTGAGGGGATGGGATTCTCAGGCTACCTTTCTGTTCCACATAGAAATTCCGCCTGTTCAAGTCCCTGGTAGTCATTTCCCCCGCAGGAACACGAACATTTTATGCCGTCTGTCTCTGGAACAGGTGCTGCTACTTTAGCAAATCTTTTTTTCTTCTCTTGTCTTCGCTTTTATCCTCTCCCAGTAGGCAGGTACCACATAGTCTAGGGTTGTGGTTGGCAAATTGCGGCTCGTGAGCCACATGCGGCTCTTAGGCCCCTTGAGTGTGGCTATTCCTAAGCCTTAGGAGTACCCTAATTAAGTTAATAACAATGTACTTACCTATATAGTTTAAGTTTAAAAAATTTGGCTCTCAAAAGAAATTTCAGTCGTTGTACTGTTGATATTTGGCTCTGTTGACTAATGAGTTTGCTGACCACTGGTCTAGGGTTGTTTTCGTTTTTATAAAATCTATTCTTTGTACCGAGAAACCACCCTTAGGATTAGGTTCTTGATTTTGTTTGAGATTCCTGCCCTTCCCGTTTAGCCCCCTGGGAAGGCCAAGGTGTTTGCTGACGATTGTGGTTTGGGGAGTTACAGCCTTCTGCTGCGGAATTAAATAAATGCATCACTGTTTCTTCTCTTTTACGAAATTTTAGTTCACCTTATCCTTCCAGTTATTACTTTAGAATCCTATCTAATAAAAGGCAAAAAGGGTAATTGACCGTACCTTTGCTATGCTTCCCATTGGCTAATCAGGGCGATATGCAAATAACTGTCAAGAAAGATGGCAGTTAACCACTAACAAAGATGGTGGTTAATTTGCATATGTAGGTTCCAAGCCACAGAGCGAAGCAGGCTGGCCCTGGGCAGGAGTAGTGAGCGAAAGCCAGCGTGGTGAGCGAAGAGCAAAGAGGGAAGCCCGCCGTGCTGGCCTCCGCCACGCCTCTGGGGCCCGCTCGCCGCAGGCCGGCTTTCGCCATGCCCCTGGGGCCTGCGTGACGAGCAAGGAGCTAAGCCCCTCGCCCGCTGCGCTGGCCCCTCCTGGCGAAGAGCAAAGGCCTGGGTTCTGGGCGCCGGAGGAAAACTGGTGCCAGCAGCCAGGGGAAGGGGCCCCCGAGGGGTCCCAGAGTGCGAGAGGGCACAGGTCGGTTTGAGGGACCCACCTGAGTGCACAAATTTTTGTGCACCAGACCTCTAGTATAATATAATGTTTAACATTGACTAAAGGAGTTGCATTCCCATTTGGGGAAAATGCCCCTTGAACGTCCCCGAGAATTGGCTGGCCATGTGATTCATATTGAAACCCTCTATTTATTGCTTTATGGTTTTCTGATCAGTGCTCTCTCTTTTTGAAAGTCAGGAAGTAAAACAGTCACCCACCTATTGAAGGAAAAAGCATTAAACTCTGATGTTGCTTTTCCCACAATGAGCAATAATTGTACCTAGAAAAAACCAGAGAGCCTCACAAGTCTTGTAGCTTAATTTGCTTTTGCAAAAATATAAAGTACTCCCACCACTTTCTAATTCTGATTGTTCGTTACTATTGCTGCTCTGTGCTGTAATTGCCTGCTTTAAAAAAAGCTTGGTGTTGTGTGAGCCCTTTAGAAACAGTGCTTGCTAATGGGTGCAGAGCTTGTGTGGAATAGGATGGGAAACCACGTTGGATCAATTGGGACAGAAAATTTTTCTTTCCTTGCCTGTTTTTCAGCATTTATATAGGTACTTCCAGGCAGTGAAATAAAATTTACCTGGGTAGACCAGGCTCAGAGAGTTATAATAAATGCTTTTTGTTATTTTCATGAGAATCAACGTTCATGGGTGGCCTGTGTTAATAGGTGAACTCATTGTTCATGATTATTAGTATTGTGAAACATAGTTAAATATGAAAAATTTATGTTTCTTTCTTTACTAGATCTTGGCAAGTTCTTAGACAAGCAAATTACGCTCATATAGTTAACTTTCAATTAATCTGTATTGGGAATAGGGATGAAAATAGCATTCTGTTTATTTTGGATTTGGGGTAAAAGCCAGAAAGATGACTTAATCAGAATATTGTAAGCAGAAGTCACTATTTATTTCAGTTCTCATTAATAATGTTTCTTGAGTTACTAGGTTACTTTTCCCAGTAATGATAGTTTGTACAATTTAGTTTTAAGTTTTATTTGAAACCCTAAAGCTTCTTAGATAATCATTCAGAACACCAATTGTCATGGAGGCTTCAGAGAAGTAACTGAATCTATACTGATTCCAATATATCTTGAAAATATTTTACTTAAAATTTATTCTTGCTATCAGTTTGTTCCTCTTGATTAACCTCATTTCAAAGCAGAGTGCTGAAACCAAAATGGAATATACATTTACTATCAAATAATTTTTTCTTTGCTAACCACATCTTCACCCCTGCACTGAACATGGTGATTGAGGTTTCATTCACCTTTGCAAACAGCTGCGTGAATAATTGTGGGTCAGTGGGAGGTAGAACATACAACTACTCAAGGCTAAGTCACTCCATTTCCTGTGGCCATTTCTTTCTTACTTGGGATTAGGAAACAGATGTAGGAAGAAGAAAGAGATCCCAGTTCATCATCATAATTGTAGTCTCTGGGATCTCAATCCCCATTACCAAGAACTCATTTGTTCTGGGCAGAGATTTCTCTTTAGTTATTCTTAAGTTGACTATAGACAGTTTGGGGGCTGCCTCCTAAACCTTAACCAGTTCTTCTGCCCCCACTTCTAGGATTTTGGAGCCAGCCTTTCTCCTGTAGAGGGAAAGGTGAGAAAAATGTATTGGAGGTAGCTTTGCCTTTTGATGATGCATTTTGTTTTTGTATGTGTCCTTTAACAACGAAAAGTTGGAGGCCCTTTGTAATGCAGACGATAGAGCACAAGTTGCAGTTGCTTAGAGGCTGAGAATTTAGTTTTACATGGAATTATGATGTATCTCAGGAAAATTATGATTCCAGGGTTTAAAAGTGGTGATGTCAGCCGAAACCGATTTGGCTCAGTGGATAGAGCGTCGGCCTGCGGACTGAAAGGTCCCAGGTTCGATTCCGGTCAAGGGCATGTACCTTGGTTGCGGGCACATCCCCAGTGGGGAGTGTGCAGCAGGCAGCTGGTCGATGTTTCTCTCTCATCGATGTTTCTAACTCTCTATCTCTCTCCTTTCCTCTCTGTAAAAACTCAATAAAATATTAAAAAAAAAAAAAAAAAAGGTGGTGATGTCCTTTGGAAAGGGAGAGCTCCTAGGGCTGAGACTGTTTGTAAAGCAAGCAGATTGTTTTTCCTAGACACAGGTGCTTGTTCGGGGTGGCATGGGATGAGGGGCTGATGGAAATTATTAGGAATGGCTGCTCCTCCTAACGCTGGCATTGCTCAAGAACAGCCTGTGTGAACCATATATTATAGCCGTGGGCAAACTACGGCCCGTGGGCCGAATCTGGCCCGTTTGAAATGAATAAAACTATTGAAAAAAAAGACCGTACCCTTTTATGTAATGATGTTTACTTTGAATTTATATTAGTTCACACAAACACTCCATCCATGCTTTTGTTCCGGCCCTCCAGTCCAGTTTAAGAACCCATTGTGGCCCTCGAGTCAAAAAGTTTGCCCACCCCTGGTATATTACCATATCTAAACTACAGGACACTCCATTACATTTTTAGTATTTAAGATACTGCAAGTAATGCACAGTGTATCCTGTGCCTTCTATTTATTACTATGTGCTTTGATTTTTAAATGCCTCATTCAATAAATTTATTGTTACTGAGCTCAAGTGCCTCCACCACCCTTAGAAAGGAGGGTGAAACAGTCTTCGGTTGCGATGAAATTGATGGAAATATTTTACAACTTTGGATAAATTTTAAAAACCTGATCTTACTATGCTTCCAGTGACTATTATGACCCTGTTGATGAAAATTGTTACCCCTGAAACTAGGTCTGAGTTCTCTTTTGGTAACAGAAATTTCTGCAAATTCAATTTGGAATCAACACGTGGGCACTTTTTTTTTCTCCTTCTTTTTCATGGTCTTAAATACAGAAAAGCATAATCAATTTTAAGCTTCTTATAAATGATGGAGCACTTGTTTATATGGGTAAAATGACTCTATCTAAGTAGTGTATTGAAGTTCATGTTAATGTTTGCTATTTAATGACACCTAATGATATTCAATGAAGGGTTATGCTAAACTGGAGAGAAAATGTGTTACCCCGGCAACTGCTGCAGGCAGACTTGGAGATTTGGGCATATGGCTCTGTAGTACACATTATTTCAGCATCTTTAAGCATAAAGAACCACACACGTAATTGACTGTGAAAAATTACTGCTCAGTTACTGTATTGTATGGTCATAATAGAAGTAAATGAATATGTCATTGTTGTTGGAACAAGTCTGTTGGGAATCACTTGTAGACTGTACTGTTTAAGAAGGAAAAATACAATAAGAAGAAAATAGCTGGTTTAATTAACATGTAAAATTGGGTTAATTTGAATTCAGCTGGCACAGTAGATATTAATGTTGGCTGTTGTGTGCATGTGTGATATTCTGGCTCAAGCCAGTGTACTTCTATTTCTTCTTGCCCACACTATGAATAATTTCATTTTTAAAAATATGATAAAGGCTGCTTCAGTCACTTACTGTTTGCTTTGCCAGTAGCTTATGTTACATTTACATCAAAAAAGGTTTCTGTGTGGGTCCAAGACGTAGGATTTGTAACTGAACGGAAGAACATGTTAAAATGTTCCGGAGTAATTGATAATGTCTCTCAGAGAGGAATCAGTAAGACTGATGTCATGTCGTTTCTAAAAACTGAAAATGGCACTTTTGCTTCTCACTTTTGTGTCCATGCTTAGGTGCCTTTTGTTTTCAAATCTTGTTTTACTCATCATTTCCTTGCTTAAGAGATTAAGAAAAACACTTTGAGAAAGGCATTATGTTCCAATTTAAAAAATCACTTAACCCTTTTTTCTTTTTCTTTTTTCCTTTAAAGTGATATTTGAGCAAGGAACACGCATAGGTAATGTGGACCTCTTTAAAAGTATGCTTGAGGAAGTTCTGTCCCTCAGGCTGTCCTCTGTGCCTTAGGCACCCAGAGGCTCTTGAGTGGAGGGTACTTTTTGTGCTTTTCAGCTCTAAACCAGGGGAACAAGCAAACTGGAGACTGAAGTCAGATAAACAAAGGGGTTGGCAGTGCCTGCTCTACAGGAAGCGTTTGAAGCTGGTTACCCAGTGGCAATTGAACAACTAACCTGCTACTTTTTGCAGTGTTTGCCAGTACACAGTGGTCACTGAAAAATGCTAGTTAATAAATTTGAGTGCCTGCTGGCTTTCAGTTACTGATTTCTTATCTGTGGTTTATCTCCCTGTTATTGTTCTTCATTTGCCATTTTAATAAAGTCGAAGCCTCCTCATCCAGCCTTAATTAAAAGAATAGGGAAGATGTAGAAAACCTAGATTTAAAAAAAAATCTACTTTGCTTGCCTAATTGATTTTCTAATATGGTTTACAACCACTTTCCCTCTTTTTATGCCAATGTTCTTTCTTTCCCCCTTTAAAGGCAACCCCCCCGTTAAAAATGATGTGTGTGTGTGTGTTTTAACTTAGTACACTTTTCCTTTAAAAATCCAAGTCTGTGGATAGATCTCAAAATACTGTTTAACCCATGATGTAAGTAAAAGGCAGAATGTTTTTGATGCACCTTAAATTCTGCTCTCAATATTGGTAATTTTATAAAATAGAAATAATGTAATATGATGAGATAGTTTTTAAATAATGTTTATTAGTGGTCCCGGCCTGGTGGCTCAGTTGGTTGGAGAATTGTCCCATACACCAAAAAGGTTGCGGGTTTGATTCCTGGTCAGGGCACATACCTAGGTTGCAGTTTCAATCCCCAGTTGGGGTGCATACTTATCGATGTTTCTCTCTCTTCCCCTCTTTCTTCCTCCCTTCTTCTCTCTCTGAAATCAGTAAACATCTCCTCAGATGAGGATTTACAAAAAGGATGTCTATTAGTATTTAAGAAATAGGGTATCTATCTAGAGTCTTGCGGAGATAAAGAGTATGATTTGTCTCTAGTTTTAAAAAGCTTGGCGATTCTTTTCCTTGATGCAGTGTCATCTTGTGGGGATTGGCCACGATTAGAGTGTCTTTATCACTCAAAGGTCTAAAGATGGGTTGTTTTTGGGTGTGTGACAGGACAAAGGAACGCATTCTCCTGAGGTGGCCTGGCAGTATTATTTAACAGAGAGGAGAAGGGGGATGGGGGAATAGAAGATGTTTAGGCGAAAGACATTTTCTAGGGTGTAATTGAATGAGCTATTAGCAACAGTGAAGTAGAAGCGATGGATCCCACCTGGTAAAGATGTGCGATCCCTCTGGTAAGGAAGAACATGCAGGCGGTACAAGAACGCCCTCCATAAATCCCACTAGTTGGCACAGTCAGCCTTGGGCAGCTCAAATGCTACATGGAGTGAAATACAAGGCAGCGGACAGACAGGTACATCTGGAAGTGTGGGTGTATCACTTACTGCATTAAGCTCACAAGTACGAGGGCCTATATATTTATCTTTTTTTTGGCAATATGGAGGCAGTGATATGAGCAGGGGCTGTATTTATAGGCTAAATTCATGATAACAATACAGTAAAGTCTCTAATAAAATCTTTAATAGGTTTTTAAAGCCAGGCAGTCATAGCCTACTTGTTTGAACGCTATTCAATCTGCCAGATTTCATTGGAGCCAATGAATTTAAATAGGCCCTTGGCAAACGCCGCAGTGAGATTTGAACCCGAGTGAGCGGTCGAGCTGAAGCCCAGCTGGCCTCAGAACAGATGCCCTCCCGGGAATGCCAAGGCTGTGCCAGAGCCGGAGTGGCACGGAAGGCTCCCTGTAACTGAAAGTGGAAGAGAATGAGATGGTAGAGTGAAAGGCATGGGAGACAGCACCTTTCATAGATCAGGAAAGGAGGCCGCCTCCAACTTGCCTGGCAAGATCAGTCAGGCAAAGGGAGCACTAGAACTCAGGTCTCTTTCCCCTTGTTACTGATGGTTTTTAGAATATAAAATTAGGTGATAATGCATTGTCACTGTTAAGAAATTTACATATTGGGGCTGTGAAGCTTAGATTTTTTGCTCACTGACCATCAACGGGCATATGACATAAAATCTTTATTTATGAGCTCCGTCATCATCTGCTTGAATAGTAGTGTTCCTATCTTCAGGAACCTCGGGGCCTTAGAGTCTGTCTGTGATTCTGGCTGCCATGGCCCCTGCAGCCACCGGCCACCCAGGGTCCCCAGCTGGCACCTGAATTCTGCCCCTGGGCTTTAAAAACTTCCAGGACAAGCTCACCCCCCAGCTCTATCTAGAAAACATATCCTGGATTTGACCATTCTCATTTATGTCGCTCCTGCTACAACTGCAGCCACTTTCTTTTCTTTACTTTTAAATATGTTTTGTTTTTGTTTTTTGAGAGAGAGAAAAGGGGAGAGAGAGAGGGAAAAAAAATCAATGTGAGAAACATCGATCAGCTGCCTCTTGCACACCTGCTACAGGGGATCGAGCCCGAAACCCCGGGCATATGCCCTGACCAGAAATGAAACCAGCAACCTTTCAGTGCACAGGACCATGCCCCACCAACGGAGCCAGGGCTACTGCAGCCACTTTTTGACTGTAGACTCAACGGTCTGGCCCTGTAGTCTGTGCTCCGCAGGCTCCTGCGTAGTCATTTCATGAGGTCACCTCACTCCCCTGCATAAACCCTCCAACAGAGGCTATTTCCCATGCGCCCTTAGCATAAAATCCAAGGGCCTCATGTGCCCTGCACACTCCTCCATTCCATGTCCCTGTTCACTTCCCTTCTCCTCTAGTCTCCAGCCACTCAGATGTCTCCTGGCCTGTGGAGCTAGTCCTGTGGAACTTGGCCTCTCTCAGGGTGAGCTCTGGAACTGTATCTTCTGCCTCAAATACCCTTCCTCCTGATCTTCCAGTGCTTCCTTCTTTTCATCATTCGGATCTTCATGCCTCCTCCCTAGAGGCATTTTCTGACCACCTTAAGCAAGTGGCTCCCTCTCTGCCATCCCCATCATTCTCAAGCTTGGCTGCATGGTAGAACCACTTGAGAAGTTTAAAAAAACAAATGGTGGCTCTAGTCCTTCTCAGACCAGTTAAATGGAATAAGCTCTCTGGGACTGAGGAACACTGGTTTAATGCATTCGACATCTTCTACAACAGTTACTGGATTTTGGAATCATCTTATCTTTATATTTGTGTGTTTGTCCTCATTGCTTGCCTTCCCCATTAGACTGTAATTATTTGGGGACACAGATTCTGTCAGTCTTACTCATTTTCATGGTATCCTTACTGTCTGGGGTATTTCCTGGCATATATTGGTATAAGGTGCGTATGTGCTTGGTGGCCTGAACAGTGTATATTTGCAAGGCTTTTGGGAGGGAGATAAAAGAACTGGAAAACACCCAAA
Organism: Myotis myotis; assembly: GCF_014108235.1. Lineage (NCBI taxonomy): Eukaryota > Metazoa > Chordata > Mammalia > Chiroptera > Vespertilionidae > Myotis > Myotis myotis. The sequence goes on from NW_023416315.1 coordinate 35,896,045, forward strand.
GCTAATAAAGATGTTCAAATAATGGAGGCCAAAGCTCTTTGGATAAACGTGATCACAGGAAAGCCCAGTTCTGTTTTTTGTGTGCTTTTCCCCCCCCTTGACATTCACGGATCCTTGAACCTGGGTGGTCTGGTGGTTGGAGCCCTGTTTTTGGAGTTGGATTTTACTTTTATCTCTGTCATTAATCCTGGACAATTGTTTGGCTTCTGTTATAACACACAGAAGAGTGTCGTAAGGAGAAGTTATTCTTGCAAAGCACTCTTGTGGTTAGGAACTGTAAGGAAAAGTGGTAATTGGGTTTTGATATGGTGCATTGTCTACAACCAAACTTCCTGAAGTCTGGACAGATCAGATCCTTATGTGCAGTCGCTTAAACTTTCATAGCCGCAGAGTTGGCCTGGAGATAGGAGCCAGGCTGGAGATGAAAGGGACCGCATGGGGCAGGAGCCACTGCCCAGCGAGAATAAGCAACAGCAGGGAGAAATAGGAGAACTGGAGGTTGTCCCCCTGGATGGCCAGAGGTAAAGTGATTGTTTCAGTCATTTGTTTCTTTTTTTAGTCCCCTTCCCCCTCATTTCTTATTCAGTCCTTCTGTCATTACCCACGTCTTGGTCCTTGCTGTTTTGCCTTATATACATTTGTATTTTTTTATTACAAAAATAGTATACTGTGTGTATTACTGAAAAGATTAGCAAATATGGGCAAGCAAAAAGAAAGGAAACAAATTTCTAATAATTTAACTCCTGAGAGATAATCACTGCCAACCCTTTGGTGTACATCCTTCAAGCTGTGTGAGTGTATAAAATATTACTCTGGCCCATTTTTAACAAAATAGGACCAACATGACAACAATTTTCAGTGGTTGGATAGTATTCCTATATTTAATCAGTCACATACTGGTGCATATTGAGGTGGTTTTCACTTTTTCATGATTATCAATTATGCCCTGTGGGTAAAAGTTTGCACACATTCATTAATTATTTTTTAGGATAAGTTCCTAGAAGTGGGATGTGTCAAAGAGTGTGGGCATTTTTAAGTCTTGCTGTGTTGTCACATTGTCCTCTGGAGATCATAGCACTGTTTACTCTTGTCCCTTTGTCATAGGAACACATCTTTCTCCTTCAGGCCTTCATGGCTCTTTCCTGGGTTCAACCAAGCCATCTCCTCAGCTTTGGGCTCTTATCGTTCCAGTTCCAGTTCATTTATCACTCCTCTGCTGGATTAAACAGTCTGGAACACAAATTCATCATGTCATTAAACATTTCAGACCCTTGTCTACCATCAGGGCATGACCACCATGCCTTGCATTGCATGCACTTGCCCTCACTCCAGCGAACCTGCATGTCATGTGGGTTTTCACCTCTGTCCTTGCTTCCTCTGTTCCTGGTTCACCATCCTTGCTGGACCACCAGTTCTTGGGGAGCAGAGATTGCATTTTCATCTGTGTATTCCCAGCACTGGCCTTTGCCCTACACATAGAGTAAGCACCAGGGCCCCACTGCAGTTGGTGGCCTCTCCTCCTCCCACCGCCTATCGCGACTTCATTACATCTTTTGTCTCCTGCAAGACTAATTGTTACATGTCCACTTGGTCACATCTTCCTTCTGATCTCATCTGGTCCTAATTTCCCGATCTCCTCGTTGGTCTCAATACAACACTAATCCCTCCATCCTCAGAATTCATTGAATAATTTATCTCCAGTTCCCTTTTATTATTTACCACCTTTTCCATAGTATCAAAAGTTTGCTGTCTGTATTCTTTATTGAATTTTAAGTATCTCTAAGCTAAGAACTATCCCTTAGAAAGTAGAGAAGGGATGTGGGTAGGAGACTAAAAGTGGTGCTACTATAAGGAAGCACTGTGATCGTTTTGGTGTGTATCCCTCCAGTATTTTCCTACGTATACTAGAGGCCTGGTGCACAAATTTGTGCATGGGTGGGGTCCTTTGGCCTGGCTGGCGATCAGGGCTGATCGGGGGGATCAGGACCGGCCAGCCAGCAGGAGGGACTCTGGGAGGTTGGCCAGCCGGTGGGGGAGGAGGGGCCGTGGGAGGTTGGCCGGCCGTGGGACGTTGGCTGTGGGAGCGCCCTGACCACCACGGGGCAGCTGCTGCATTGAGCGTCTGCCCTCTGGTGGTCACTGAGTCATCATAGCAACCGGTTGTAACGGTCGCTTAGGCTTTTGTATATATAGATGATGTTTATGTAACCTTGTCATAGTTGAATCCACTTTTAATCCCTGTCCTCTTTGGCTCAATATTTGGTAGTAGTATATAGTATTTTCCCTGCTTTACCTGGACTTTAAAGGAGTTCTTAGGTGACTGCTGTTACAAATGGCTTTCAGGAGGATAAAAACAGCTTGAGTTTGGAAAACAAACATGACTTACTTAAAAAAATCTCTGGTAGCATCAGAGCCATAAAATCAAGTAGTTAGAAACCTGATCTCTGAGCAGTGTATAGGTCCATGAAAACGTGACCTCTTTATTTGCTTCCATGTTAGCTGGCCCGTGTCTCATTATTAGTTGTTGTAGGTAAGCTTTAATGTCAAATACTTTTCCTTCGAGAGTAGATAGAGTTCATCAGAGCTGCGTGATTTATTTTAAAAGACATCAAACGTTGTCAAAGGAGTTTAGGGAGTGGAGGCCGGGAAGGGAACGAAGCGAGCTCAGCAGCCAGGTCTGAACTTGATTAAGCTTGTATTTTTTGTTGTATTTTATGCTAATACCCATTAAATCTGTAAAGTAAGACTGAAGTACTGTTTATATGGAAAACATATATAAATGTTTTTAGATACCATGCCGTAAATGAATATAGTACTATATAATTACTTTGGTAGCCTTCTCGTCAGATTACCTTGAAAATCCAAAATAATCTTAATGAACAGTAAGACATTATGATTTCATGGTTCATCTGTGTACCTCCTACATCGAAGTAGAGTACTACTTGCATCTAATAGGATTACCAAATCACATACCTTTCTGGTATCTGTGACATGCCTAAGATACCAGAGTATTCATTGGCCCATTGTGTATATGAAACCACTTTGACGTTGCCAGAGGATTTGTTCACGCACATCCATAGCCTTCAGGTTTCTTGTACCATTTTGAGAGAGGTAAGATGCTCTTTTTTGTTTTATTTAAGCCTTTCTTTATTCAGATCATTAATTTTTTGTGTGTGTGAGATTTTTTTTTTAATTGCTTAAAGTCAGATCATTAAATTTTTTAAAATGTCTCTTATCTAGCCTGGCTGGTGTGGCTCAGTGATTGGGCTTCGTCTTATGAACCAGGAGGTCACAGTTGAATTCCCTGTCAGGGCATGTGCCCGGGTTGTGGGCTCAATTCCTATTAGGGGGTGTGCAGAAGGCAGCCGATCAATGATTCTCTCTCATCATTGATGTTTCTCTCTCTCTCTCCCTCTCCCTTCCTCTCTGAAATCAATACAAATATATTTTTAAAAACATAAAGTGTGCCTTTTCTAAATACTATACACTATATGTGTGATTCACTCTTAACTACCCTATCATCTGTTCAGCGAAAATTGATCAAAAAATATGATTATTTTCTGCCTTTTACTTGCCAGCAAGTGAACCTGGTGACCAATGTGGCTGTATGGTTGCTGGGGCCTGCTCAGAGGGGGTCATGGTGTGTGAAGAGGGGTGGTGAGAATAAAGCAGATAATCGGAAACACATTTCTTCTCTGTCCTTCCTCAGTAGTCTGAAAGGGTATCTCTGATTGAAATGCTTCTGGGCAGTTTCATTCACAGCTTTAAGTAGCCTTTGTTTAAAGCAGCAGTTCTCAACCTGTGGGTTGCGACCCCTTTGGGGGTCGAACGACCCTTTCACAGGGGTCACCTAAGACCATTGGAAAACACATATATAATTACATATTGTTTTTGTGATTAATCACTATGCTTTAATTATGTTCAATTGTAACAATGAAATTGGGGGTCACCACAACATGAGGAACTGTATTAAAGGATCGTGGCATTAGGAAGGTTGAGAACCACTGGTTTAAAGACTCCCAGATCTGCCTTTCCAATCTTGGCCCCTGCATTAGTTTGCTGTAGCAAAATACTACAAGTTAAGTGACTTAAAAAAAAAAAAGTATTGCCTCACAGTCTGGAGGCTAAGATCAAGGTGTTGGCAAGGTTGGTTCCTTTGGAGGGACAACTTGTTCCATGCCTTCCTTTTAGCTTCTGTGGTTTGCTGGCAATCTTCTGTGTTCTTGGTTTACAGAAGCATCACCCTGACCTCTGCCTTCATCTTCACATGGCATTCTCCCAGTGTGCATGTCTAGTCACATTGGATCAGGTGCCTGCCCTACTCCACTAGGAGCTCATCTTAACTAAGTACATCTGCAACAACCCTATCTATATATATAAAAGGCTAAGTGTCTGTCTGTCCGACCGGTAGCTATGATGGCACTGACCACCAGGGAGCAGACGCTCAACGCAGAAGCTGCCATGGCATGCACTGGCCATTTAAAAATAAACGGCACCACGGACCTGGCGCTGACAAACCAATACTTGGCTTCCCCCAAGTGGGACACAGGCCCTGCCACCTCCCCAGAGTGACACCCCACCAAATCGCAGCCAACGCTGCCAAGACCCCAGGGTGCAAAATGTGGCCCACAGCCCAGCCCAGCCCAGCAACGGTCGTTGTGGGCGCTGGGTTAATGACGTCATGTAGCAACGCCCGGCTTCCTCTCCCTAGTGACCAGCATCCTTGGAATTTCTTTAGCCCAGGAACCTGACTTGCTTTATAGCCAGGTGCAAACATTTTACAGTTCAACCAAATGCTTGTGAAGCATTTTCCCATGCCTCATCTCATTTGATCCTCACAGAAGTCCCAGATTAGGTAGATAGGAGACCTAGTAGAATCCTGTTTTCTTTTCATTTGCAAGATGTGAATAGCAATATTAAAACATTTCTTCTAATTAATTCCCTTTCAGTGTGCACAAGTCCATGCACCAGGACACAGTTTTTAAATAAGCTCCTATTCTGAGGTACTAGAGGTTAGGACTTCAGCAGAGGTTGCAGGGGAACATAGTTCAACTTGTATCAGCCTCTCTCCTGAGTTCCATGCTGGTCCTTTTGGATTCCTGCTGGATACCATACCTCAGTGTCCCACTGGTACCTCACATTTAACCTGGTCAGAATCAGTCTTACGCTCTCATTTCCCTTTCTACCTGTTCCTTTCTCCCCCCTTTATCTTTGATGATATCATCAACCCACTCAGTTACCTAGGTTAGAAGTCATGGAGTGACTTGGCCTATTTCTTGGTCTTCAGCCTCTGAAATCCAGTCGCTACAAGGCGTTGCCATTTCTGCCTCCACTGTGTTGCTCTCGCCCCGTGGTCGGCAAACCTTGGCTTGCGAGCCGCCTGCAGCTCTTTGGCCCCTTGAGTGTGGCTCTTCCACAAAATACCACGTGCGGGCGCGCACATACAGTGCGATTGAAACTTTGTGGCCCATGCACAGAAGTCGGTATTTTGTGGAAGAGCTTGTATTTTGTGGAAGAGCCACACTCAAAGGACCAAAGAGCCGCATATGGCTCGCGAGCCACGGTTTGCCGAGCCGCAGTTTGCCGACCACTGCGTCTAGCCCTTCCTCGTTTTTCAGTCCTGGTGCTCTAGCCCTGGGTGAGAACCCCGCGAGCCCTCACTGTCATGCTGTCTCCCCACTCTTGTCTTTCCTCTGTTAAATTCATCTTCCACACCTGTTCCTTTTCTAAAATAAAGATGTGACCCTGATATTTATCAACCCCACAACCTCAGAGACTTCTCACTGCCTGCAGAAAAGTCAAGGTTCTGTAAATTGGCCTTGCAGGTACTTCACAGGTGGCTGTCATGACAGCGCAAGCCACTTTTTTACGCCTTGTGACCGACATCCTTCTCGAAACACAGCATTTGTCCTGACTTTGCTCTGTTGCTACCTCAGTGTGGCACGGCCTCTCTGGGCCCTTCTCTCCATCTTCCTATACCAGTTGGAATCCTCTCTCAGTGAAATGGAAACCAGGGCACACGGCTCTTAGGCCCAAATGCCAGAAGCCAATTGTTCACTTTATACTAGTCATTAAGTTCTAGTTTTCTCAAAAGCAAAACGAGGAGGTTGAAGTAGATGAGCTCTGAGATCTTGTCAGCTTTAAAATGTCTTCTTTAAATGCCAGACCTCTATGAAGCATTGCCCAATTCTAGGCAAAATAAATCTCCTTCTTTTGTGCCCTTTGGGGGTTTTATTTCTTTTACTGTGACCCTCGGCTCTTGCATTCTGGTGGATATATATGCACATGACTTCCTCTCCTTCCCCCACAGGTTATAAGCTCCTTTGGGCCAATCAGGAAGGTTTGACTCGAATTAGATTCCCTCCCTCTCCCTCCCCACCCCTGATCTGGAGCATAGATTCTCAGTGGGACAGACTGTGTAGTAGAGGATAAGACATTCTGGGCATGTATTCTTCTGTAACATGTGTTGCTCTGGAATGTTCCCATGCACTTGTAAGGATGGTTTTGGGTGGTGAATGACAGAGATAGTGTATTGGAACACAACACGAGTTTCTCCTTTCTTTGTGACATCGTTATAACCAGGTGACATTTCTGGGAACAGCTAAGGTAGCTTTGTAAGACATTGTATAAAATATGCTCTATCAGATGTTTAGAAGTAATTAAATATTCCGTGAAACATAGGAACGCGCTCCTGATTTCTTCTCCCCTCTATTAGAATCCAGAAACTTGGACTATCTTAATGTACCATTGACATAGTTGGATATTTAAAATACAAAACAGTGGCAAAGAACATTTTTAGAAAAGATTTTGTGGCTTTGTTTACCTCTTGAAAGTCAAAGCATCCCTGGCCTGTCATGCTCTTCTTATCAGATAAATTTGATCATGTCATGACCTTGCTCAGAAACTTTCAGTCACTCCTGTACTTGTCTTCAGGCACATCTCTGGTCTTATACTTCTCATCTCATTTTACAGTGTCCTCTTTAATGCATCCCATCATACAGACCCAGTCCGTTTCTCACCATTCTCCTTGTACATGCCCAGCTTTCTTGCACCTGCCTTGTTGCAGGCATGCCTCCTGCTGAAAGTACCTCCCTTTTTAAAAAATATATTTTTATTGATTTCAGAGAGGAAAGGAGAGGGAGAGAGAGATAGAAACATCAGTGATGGAGAGAGTCATTGATCAGCTGCCTCCTGCACACTCCACACTGGGGATCGAGCCCGCAACCTGGTCACATGCCCTGACCAGAATTGAACTGTGACCTCCTGGTTCATAGGTCAATGCTCAACCACTGAGCAACATTGGCCAGGCAGAAATACCCTCCCTTTTGCGCCCATGACTGCATACCTGAATTTCACTCATTTTCCAGGTGCAGCTCACATTCTATTTCTGCAACACAGCCTTCTTTGATTTCTTATCAGAATTCTGCTTTCACGCTGGTCTCTGTCTTACGATTTGTCTTTCCTGCATACTATTTCTACGTTAGTATTATATCTACCTGACAGGTTCCTCCCTGTCACATTCTATGTCTGATTTATCTGTGTTCTTCCCCCTTTGCCACTATCATCTCTAGTTTAATCCACACGGGTCAGTAGGCGTCAATAATGAATGAATCTCTGTGAAGCATTCTTCCATAGTGTATAAAGAAATCATTAATGAATGACAAAGTTGCTCTATTTGCTGTTGTACAATCACATCTTCTTCTAAGTATCCGAGCTTCAATTCTGGAATCCAACACTATGCCTGAAACAAAAGTGATATGTTGGGGAAAAGTTACATTTGAAATTATAATGCATCTATAATGTGTCACCGTATCTTCAAACCTGTCGCCCCTTTTAGATTCTGTATGTTGTCATTTCAGTCCACTGTATGTAAAAGGAAATGCTAAGTGTTTTTAGCTTTGAATTTTATTTTTTTTCCTTAGTACATATTTGCGCATGCTTTTGTTTTCTGCAGGCTACTGACTTTTTGCTTTGTGCTTGTTTTTTGTTGCAGATTAATATCCTTTCAAGAATTTGTAGCATTTGAATCTGTCCTGTGCGCCCCGGATGCTTTGTTCATGGTGGCCTTTCAGCTGTTTGACAAAGCTGGCAAAGGAGAAGTGACGTTTGGTAAGGGGCGTGAGTGTGTGCACACCTAAGCAAGTGCAGGCTTGTGTGAGCTGCTCTTTTTCCCCATGGAACGGAATGCATGGAAGTGCTTTTAAGAAATTAGCATATCCCTTTTAGCAAAGCTATCAGTGTTTGGGGGCTGCAGTTTAACTGTCTCCCTGCTTAAAAAGCTAAGTTTCTGGCTTAGTAGTTTGATGCTCTGGTTTCGTTTTAAGGTGAGTTAGGATGTGGCAGGACTTTTTCCCAGAGTCGTAGAGCGTGAGAGCTAGACGGGACTTCTGTTCATATCTTCACAGTCAGCACTGCTTTCTTTCCACTGACAGAATGAGGAAGTTCATCAACTGCCCAAGAACAGAAGGTACTCCTGTCCCCACGACTTCCTGTCCTCACCTTGTCATCAGGGGGTAGCTTCAGGCCAGAGGTGCTGCTCAGGATGGTAGTCCCCGGAGAACCCTGTTCTAAACAGCACGTTCCCCCCACAGCTGGGTGGGCAGCGCCTACTGTGCTGCTGCTGTCTTTGTTCTGAAAGGCAGAACCATCTTCCTGGATTAGCTGCAAAGCCGCAGAAAACCCTGAAGTCTTTGAAGTATTAGAAGAAAGGGAAGACCAGGAAGTGGCTGGGGCAGTAGTCAGTTCTTTTCTAAAAGAAACAGCCCACCGAAGCCAGATTTGACCGAGAGCACTACGTTTCCCTGGACTGGGGGGTGTCCGGCATAGGGTGTCTGTGCATGTGAACCCTCATACACAGCAGTGCCCGTGAAGAGTTTGGGAGCCCTTTGGGGCATACGGATTGTGCATTCAGGGGAGATGCTAATGCGCCCATTTTAAGGTCTTTATTCATAGTTTCCAATGCACTTAGACCTCTTGGGCTTGTCCTACTGGGTGGATTATGAGAAATGGTAGGAACTACAGATGGTGTAATAGAACACCATCCATTCCGGAATGGTTCTGGGATGGTTCTGGAACTGGAGAAACTTAGCCTCCTCCAACTCTGCCACTTTTGCCTCTGAGCTAAGTTAATTATCCTCTCCGGTCTTCCTTTTCCTTATTGGAATCGAAGATAACTACACTCAGTGTAAGTAAGAAGTATAATAGATTTATCCCAGCAGCCTGCCCCCTCTCCCACCCACTGTTCCATGTTCATTTGACATGACAGTTACTTAAGGCTCAATACGCGAGGGCAGAGGCAAAACACATGTATTTGCCTGTTTTTGTTTCATGTAATCTGGAGGCTCATATGCTTTCCATGAACACTTCCTGAGGATTACTTAATATTTAAAAATCCCTTGAATAAGTTTAGGTTTTTTGTTTTGTTTTGTTTTTCATCACCTAATTCCTCTTAGCATCGCTGTAACTACAACTTCTCAGTGGAACACCAATGAAAAATGTCCCCACTGAAATCTTTAAGTAATAAACGAGCAGCCAGCTCATGGTGGCATTGATGTACCCAGTGGAAGCCAGTTTGGGGAACATGTCATGAGAGCGTTTCCTGGGGATACACAAGGCGAGCCTGTGAGTTTGAGTGTGTTGAGCATAGATGTGTTCTCCGTCTTCCTCCTTCTGCAGCAGATCTGGAGGGAGAGAGCGGGGTTGAGACTGGGGACTGAGAAACGGACTTCAGATGTTTTCCTTCACTGTGACCGATCTTCCCTTCCCGGCATGAAGTGCCAAGGGACGTTGCTGCCACCAGCCACACCACCAGCTGGTGGAGGAAAGAAACAAAGGACTTTCACCAGTGCCAGGGTTTCTGCCTCTCACTAGTGGTTTGTTGATAGGCAGGTCATTTCAACATTCTGAGCTTCATTTTGCTCATCTGTAATAACCTACTTACAGGTCTACGTAATGATGAAAAGATCTACTCATATGAAGGTGCTATCTGGAAAACAAAGGCCTTTATAAAATAATATCGCTAAAAGAAATAACTTGCGAGAGCAAGGGCAGGTCTACTTTCTCCTCCTCCTCCTCTTCCTCTTCTGCTCCTTCTACCCCCTCTCCTCTCCCCTCCCTTCTCTTCTTGCCACCTTTATTTTTTTATTTTTATTTTTTATCCTCATCCCAGGATACTTTTTCCATTGATTTTTTTTTTTTTTTTTTTTTTTTTTTTTTATTGCTTAAAGTATTACAAAGGGTATTACATATGTGTCCATTTTATCCCCCCGCCCTAGACAGTCCCCTAGCCTCCCCTATCCCCCCATGTCTTATGTCCACTGGTTATGCTTCTATGCATGCATACAAGTCCTTTAGTTGATCTCTTACCCCCCTACCTCCTGCCCCGCAACCCTCCCCGGCCTTCCTGCTGCAGTTTGACAATCTGTTTGAGGGAGCTCTGCCTCTGTATCTATTATTGTTCAAAAGTTTATAATGGTCTCTATTATCCATGAATGAGTGAGATCATGTGGTATTTTTCCTTCATTGACTGGCTTATTTCACTTAGCATAATGCTCTCCAGTTCCATCCATGCCGTTGCAAATGGTAAGAGTTCCTTCCTTTTTAGAGCAGCATAGTATTCCATCGTGTAGATGTACCACAGTTTTCTAATCCATTCATCTACTGATGGGCACTTAGGCTGTTTCCAGATCTTAGCTATGGTGAATTGTGCTGCTATGAACATAGGGGTGCATATATCCTTTCTGATTGGTGTTTCTGGTTTCTTGGGATATATTCCTAGAAGTGGGATCACAGGGTCAAATGGGAGTTCCATTTTCAGTTTTTTAAGGAAACTCCATACTGTCTTCCATAGTGGCTGCACCAGTCTGCATTCCCACCAGCAGTGCACAAGTGTTCCTTTTTCTCCACATCCTCTCCAGCACTTGTCGTTTGTTGATTTGTTGATGATAGCCAGTCTGACAGGTGTGAGATGGTACCTCATTGTTGTTTTGATTTGCATCTCTCGGATGATTAGTGACTTTGAGCATGTTTTCATATGTCTCTTGGCTTTCTGAATGTCCTCTTTTGAAAGGTGTCTGTTTAGGTCCTTTGCCCATTTTTTGATTGGATTGTTTATCTTCCTTTTGTTAAGTTGTATGAGTTCCCTATAAATTTTGGAGATTAGGCCCTTATCGGATATGACATTGGCAAATATGTTTTCCCACACAGTGGGTTTTCTCGTTGTTTTGTTGATGGTTTCTTTTGCTGTGCAGAAGCTTTTTATTTTGATGTAGTCCCATTTGTTCATTTTCTCTTTAGTTTCAAGTGCCCTAGGAGCTGTATCAGTGAAGAAATTGCTTCGGCATATGTCTGAGATTTTGTTGCCTTTGGATTCTTCTAGAATTTTTATAGTTTCCTGTCGTACATTTAAGTCCTTTATCCATTTTGAGTTTATTTTTGTGTATGGTGTAAGTTGGTGGTCTAGTTTCATTTTCTTGCATATATCTGTCCAATTTTCCCAGCACCATTTATTGAAGAGACTATCTTGGCTCCATTGTATGTTCTTGCCTCCTTTGTCAAATATTAATTGAGCATATTGGTTCGGGCCGATTTCTGGGCTCTCTATTCTATTCCATTGATCTATATGCCTATTCTTGTGCCAGTACCAGGCAGTTTTGAGAACAGTGGCTTTGTAATACATCTTGATATCTGGTATTGAGATCCCACCTACTTTGGTCTTTTTCAGGATTGCTGCAGCTATTCGAGGTCTTTTTTTATTCCAGATGAATTTTTGGAGAGTTCGTTCTAGATCTCTGAAGTATGCCGTTGGTATTTTAATGGGAAGTGCATTGAATTTATAGATTGCTTTGGGTAGTATGGACATTTTAATGATGTTGATTCTACCAATCCATGAACACGGTATGTTCTTCCATCTGTTTATGTCTTCCTCTATATCTTTTTTCAACGTCCTGTAGTTTTCTGAGTAGAGGTCTTTTACCTCTTTAGTTAAGTTTATTCCTAGGTAGCTTAATTTTTTTGGTGCGATGGTAAACGGGATTGTTTTTATAATCTCTCTTTCTGAAAGTTCACTATTGGTGTATAGAAATGCCTCGGATTTCTTGGGGTTAATTTTGTATCCTGCTACATTGCCAAATTCATGTATTAAGTCCAGTAGCTTTTTGATGGAGTCTCTAGGGTTTTGTATGTATAATATCATGTCGTCTGCAAATAAGGACAGTTTTACTTCCTCTTTTCCAATTTGGATGCCTTTTATTTCTTCTTCTTGCCGAATTGCAATGGCTAACACTTCCAGTACTATGTTGAACAGGAGTGGTGAGAGGGGGCATCCCTGTCTTGTTCCTGTTCTTAGGGGAAATGGTGTTAGTTTTTGTCCATTGAGTATGATGTTGGCTGTGGGCCTGTCATATATGGCTTTTATTATGTTGAGGTATGATCCTTCTACTCCCACCTTGCTGAGAGCTTTTATCAAAAATGGGTGTTGAATTTTGTCAAATGCTTTTTCTGCATCAATTGATATGACCATGTGGTTTTTTTCTTTCAATTTGTTTATGTGATGTATCACGTTTATTGATTTGCGGATATTGTACCATCCTTGCATCCCTGGGATAAATCCTACTTGGTCATGGTGTATGATCTTTCTGATGTACTGCTGGATCCGATTTGCTAAGATTTTGTTGAGGATTTTGGCATCTATGTTCATGAGGGATATTGGCCTGTAATTCTCTTTCATTGTGTTGTCTTTACCTGGTTTTGGTATTAGGGTGATGCTGGCTTCATAGAATGAGCTTGGAAGTGTTCCTTTCTCTTGAATTTTTTGTAGTAGTCTGAGGAGGATAGGTTTTAGTTCTTCCTTGAATGTTTGGTAAAACTCCCCTGTGAAGCCGTCTGGTCCTGGGCTTTTGTTTGCTGGAAGCTTTTTGATGACTGCTTCAATTTCTTCCATAGTTATTGGCCTGTTGAGATTTTTAGATTCTTCCTGATTGAGTTTTGGAATGTTGTATTTTTCTAGGAATTTGTCCATTTCCTCCAGGTTGTCTAGTTTGTTGGAGTAGAGCTGTCCATAGTATTTTTTAACAATCATTTGTATTTCTGTGGGGTCTGTTGTTATTTCGCCTCTATCGTTTCTGATTTTGTTTATTTGGGTCCTCTCTCTTTGCTTCTTGGTGAGTCTGGCTAGAGGTTTGTCAATCTTGTTTATCCTTTCAAAGAACCAGCTCTTGGTTTCATTGATTTTCTGTATTGTTTTTTTGGTCTCTATGTCATTTATTTCTGCTCTAATCTTTATTATCTCCTTCCTTCTGCTCACTCTGGGGTTTTCTTGTTGCTCTCTTTCTAATTCTTTGAGTTGTAGAGTTAGATGATTTACTACCATTTTTTCTTGTTTTTTGAGATAGGCCTGTAGAGCTATAAACTTCCCTCTCAGGACTGCTTTCATTGTGTCCCATAGGTTTTGGATTGTTGTGTTTTCATTGTCATTAGTTTCCAGGATGTTTCGAATTTCTTCTTTGATTTCATTGGTAACCCAATCAATATTTAATAGCATGCTATTCAGCTTCCAGGTGTTTGAGTATTTTGGGTTGTTTTTATTGTAGTTTATTTCTAATATTATGCCATCGTGGTCTGCGAAGACGCTTTTTATGATTTCAATTTTCTTGAATTTGGGGATACTTTGCTTGTGACCCAATATATGGTCTATTTTTGAATATGTCCTATGAGCATTTGAGTAGAATGTATATTCCCTGGCTTTCGGGTGAAGTGTTCTGAAGATGTCTATTAAGTCCATCTGATCTAGTGAGTCATTTAGGATTGCTGTATCTTTGCTGATTATTTGTCTAGAGGACTTATCCAGTGCTGTCAGTGGTGTATTAAAGTCCCCTACTATGATTGTATTGTTGTCGATGTCTCCTTTGATATCTTCCAGGAGTTTTTTTATGAATTTGGGTGCTCCTGCATTGGGTGCATATATGTTTACCAGGATTATATCTTCTTGTTGTATTGATCCCTTTAGTATTATGAAGTGGCCTTCCTTATCTCTTGTTATGGCCTTCACTTTGAGGTCTATTTTGTCCGATATAAGTATTGCTACCCCAGCTTTCTTTTCCTTTCCATTTGCCTGAAAGATATTTTTCCATCCTTTCACTTTCAGTCTGTGTGAGTCCCTTCTAATGAGGTGGGTTTCTTGTAGACAGCAGATGTATGGGTCATGTTTTTTTATCCATTCAGCCACTCGATGTCTTTTGTTTGGAGCATTTAGTCCGTTTACGTTTAAAGTTATTATTGAAAGGTAGTTGTTTGTAGGCATTTCTGTTTTTGTGTGGCTGTTTTCTTTCTGAGCTTTTAATTTCTTATTTTTATACCAGTCCCTTTAGCATTCCTTGCATTGCTGGCTTGGTGGTGATAAACTCCCTTAGCCTTTTTTTGTCTGTGAAGCTTCTTATTTCCCCTTCAAGTTTGAATGATAGCCTTGCTGGATAGAGTATTCTTGGATTCAGTCCTTTGCTTTGCATCACTTTGTAAATTTCCGTCCATTCTTTTCTGGCCTGATGTGTTTCTGTTGAGAAATCATTTGACAATCTAATGGGAGATCCCTTGTATGTAACTTTCCGTCTCTCTCTTGCAGCCTGTAAGATTCTCTCTTTGTCCTGAACATTTGCCATGGTAATTATGATGTGTCTTGGTGTGGGTCTTTTTGGGTTCACCTTGTTTGGGACTCTCTGGGCTTGTGTGACTTTTTTCTTCCCCACCTCAGGGAAGTTTTCTGATATTATTTCTTCTAATAGGTTTTCTAATCCTTGTTCATCCTTCTGTTGTTCTGGTACCCCTATTATTCGTATGTTGTTTCGTTTCATGTTGTCCCAAAGCTCCCTTAGGCTCTCCTCCTGTCTTTTCATTTTTTTCTCCAATTGCAGTACATTTTGGGTGTGTTTTGCTTCCTTTCTTCTAAATCACTAATTCGGTCCTCCGCTTCTCCTAGTCTACTGTTGATACTTTCAATGGAGTTTTTCATTGCAGCTATATCGCTCTTCATATCTTCTTGGGTCTTACTTAAGTTGTTGATTTTTTCATCTGTTTCTTCTAGCTTCTTCCATATGTTATCGATTTTTTCATCTGTTTCTTCTAGCTTCTTCCATATGTTATCGATTTTTTCATCTGTTTCTTCTTGCTTCTTGCTGAGGTTGTCGATTTTTTCCTCCATCCGGTTTATGCACTCTAGGACCCTTATTCTGAATTCTTTTTCTGTCATGTTGCATGCCTCTGTATTACTTAGCTGCTTTTCTGGAGAGTCCTCCTTCTCTTTCCTTTGGGGGTTTCTTTGTCTACCCATGTTTGATCTCACTGACATATCTAGACGTTGAGTCGTTCAGTGGCTGCTCCCTTGGTGGCAGTGACTCCTTGGTCTGCGGTTCCTCTTCGGGCGGTTGCGGTAGCAGCTGCTCTTCAGTTGGCAGCAACTCCTCTGGTGGGTGCTGTTCACAGCTGTGGTGGCTCTTCTGGCTGGTGGGGCGAGGTTTCACGTACAGCTGCTGTTCCTCAGCAGAGGGTGTGGTGCTCAGGAGGTTGCTGTTGCTTGGATCTGCTGTGTTGATTTAAAGGCACAAAATACAACACAACAAGGCACCACGTACCAGGCACTATACACAAATATATTCACGATATTAATAACCCCAAATAAAGGTGACCACCTGAATTAAGAGAATTAGGGGATAAGGAAGAAGGAAGAGAAAAAGAGAAAAGAGAAAAAAGAAAAGAAAATTAGGGACCAAAAAAGGAGTGCAAAAATGAAAGTGGGAAAAAGGAGGGGGGAAAGTAAAAGCGAGAAAAGAAAGGAAAAGAAAAAAAAAGAGCGAAAAGAGAGAATGAAGTGGAAGAGGGGAAGAGACTTTTTATATGAGGAGAATGCTCCTATAGAACAGCCATTAATCCCAACAAATTCCAGCAACAGCTCCCTGGAGATAAATGCAAACTAGAAACAACCAATAATATAACGATGAAAATAGAATGGAGAACACTAATCCCAAAATAAAATAAAGAGAAAATAAAATGGCACTTTAAAAAAAATGGTAAAATGGTAGCAGTAATAATACTGGTTAAAAATAAGAAGGTAGTAATTAAAAGGGTAAAATCAGGTGATGGAAAAAAGAAGAAAAAAAAAAAAGAAGAAGAGGAAAAGAAAAAAAAAAAGAAAAAAAAAATAAAAAAAATTGGTTTCTTAGTTAAAAGGTGAAAAAAGAAAAAAAAAAATATTGCAGTAGTGAAGGTCCTTCGGTTCTTCTATTCTTCAGTGTGGCTCGCCTTAGACCTGCCCGGTATTCAGGAGAGTGTTGAGTTTCCCTGCGATACACTGTTCCTCTGTGTTGTAAACCACAGTCCTTATTTTAAAGCAAGCCGCATTTGTTTCCCAGACTGCCTTATTTTGTGTTTAGCAAAGAGTCAGTTTGTGGGTCAGCCTCTGGGTGGCAGTGCTCTGGGGTTGGCCTCTGAGGCTACAGGGCCTCTCTGTCCAGTGGAAGTTCACTGCCCAGAGCTGGCTGCGTAAGAGTTACCAGTGCTGTGTTGTTGCTGGGATTGAAAATCCCTCTATAGGCCAGACCCTGTTAACTCCCAGGGACTGATCAGGTTATTTTAATCCTTGATCTCCTACAGGGTGGAATCTGGGTGTGGCTGTGCTCCTTGCCTGGGGGCTGGGGGGAGGAGTCTCACTCTCCGGAGAGAATGGCTGCCTCAGACGTGGGCTCAGGGGTGTCTCAGCACTCAATTCGCTGCCACCTCTCCCGGCCCCCCTTCTCTCCTCAGTCTCTCCCCAGATTCCACTCCTCCGCACACTCTCCCTCTCTTCAGCACAGGTGAGTGTCTGTATCCGAAATGTCCCATGAACAGGATTCAGTGAAAACAAACAAACAAACGCCGGCCGCGGAAACGGGGAAGGCTTGGTTTCTGTAAGCTTCTTCTCTTACCGGGACTGCATGGTCTGATCAGCTCTTCAGGCTGCCCCCTTTAGGCTCAGTCCTCCGTGATCACAGAACCCAGCTCTCAATTCCCCCGGCAGCGCCAGGAATCCCGCGGTTCTCCTTTCCCCTGTTAGGGGCTGTGCCTGTCCCAAGGGACGCGGCTGTCTGCCACGCGGTCTCCCTCCGACTCTCTGGGCTCAGAGGTCTGGCAAACTTTCCTGCCCAAATCCCTGGTTTTTTTACCTTTCCAGGGGAGTTCTGCTCTTCCCGGATGTAAACCGTCTCGCCAGCTGAGGAATTTCGCCAATTCGGGGTGGATGTTACTAGTTTCAGCTGCTCACTCCATTTGCTCAGGGACACGACCTGGGACGCGTCTGCCTATACCGCCGCCATCTTCCTGAATCCTGATTTTTTTTTTTTTTTTAAGAGAATGGAGGGGAGGGAAGTGTGTGGGGGGAAGAGAGAGATATACATAGGTGTGAGAGAGACACATCGATTGGTTGCCTCCCCTTCACACCCCAACCAGGGTGGGGATTGAGCCCTTAACTGGGAATCCAGCCCGAGGCACTTCAGTCTGTGGGCCTATACTCTAACCATTGAGCAACTGTCCAGGGCACCTCCCCACACCCCCTTTATTTTTAACTTGCAGTTTAACCCCTAGCCATTAACCAGTAATTTGCTTACAACCTGTTCTGGGTTGTACACTGCCTCATCTCTGAAGGCATAAGAGATTGAAGTAAGAAATTGGGGCTCCCAAGGATGTAGAATTCTAGTCACATCATTTGTTGCATATGGTTGTTGGAGAAGAAAGCGCAGCCCTCTCCAGTACGGTGCCTTCCACAGGTAACTTGTTTCACAGTCAGTCTCGCCCAGAAAGGCAGCAGGGTACACTCTGTATCGATTTACAATGAGCTGATGGGATCCTCGCCCTGTGGGTGTCATCAAATGTGCCCTGGGCTTTTTTGAGATCTTAATCTCTATGTAGGATTAACTGAAAGTGCTGTGAGTAGTACAAAGAAGATACCCAAATGACCATCCAATTCCAAAATAACAGCTGACCTTCAACACTTTTCATAAGGTAGGGCAGAGTCATCCTGGAGGTGGGTGCTGTGGGTAACAGGCTTTTGACAGGTAAACAAAGTCACGGGACTTGGGGGGAGCCTAAGGAGTGTTTTGAAAGGTACCTTTTAGAAGAATCTAGCAATTAGTATGTTGGGCCGAAAAGAGGACTTAGTCAGTCCTGGTCTCATCGACCCCCAGTGTGAAGAGATCCTCAGTCTTTGACATGTCTGTCTGTCCATATGAGGCTGTTTGAGATACAAGCACTATCACTCACTCTGTCTCTGGTTACTTCCTTAGCCCCTTGTCAGTCCACCCAAGAATGAGCCTTTTGTATTTCTGAAGGTTGTCTACCTGAGTATGTGTCTTTGGGCGGGTGAGCATGGAGTGGTGAGAGAGGAAAGGCCCCTTTTTTTACCTCTCAGATTGGCTCAGTCATTGGGGGTCATGGGGTGAGCATGGTTTTCTCACTCTAAGAGGGTCATCTGGGCCTTCCTGTGGGCTGTAGTGAAGGCTGGCGTGCAGCTGCAGATTTTCGGTGCCTCCCAGCCTGGCCTCCGAGCCTTGCATTTCACCCAGAGGAGCGCAGTAACACTTTCATCTGTCTACATAGTGGATTTCCGCGTAAGAGCTTGTCTGAAGCAGGGCTGGCTCACCAAGCTCAGCAAGCATCAGTGTTGGTCTACAAGCCGGGAGTGTTAGTGCTCCCACTACTCGTACACTGCTCGTATCCCTGTGCTCAGCAAACAAAAGTCAGCTGGAGCGAGGGACAGACCCCCAAGTGTCCCATTTCAGGGAACTCGTTCCTGGTTTCTCTGAGGCCTTGTTTATGTTCACCACCTTTCCATGCCTAGCCCACTCCCTGTGTTTGCTACAATGAAAAGATCTTCATTCCCTCAATTTTGTTCCTTTGACCTAGACCAGTGGTCAGCAAACTCATTAGTCAACAGAGCCATTATCAACAGTACAACGATTGAAATTTCTTTTGAGAGCCAAATTTTTAAAACTTAAACTATATAGGTAGGTGTACATTGTTATTAACTTACCTAAGGCTTAGAAAGAGCCACACTCAAGGGGCCAAAAAGCCGCATGTGGCTCGCGAGCCGCAGTTTGCCGAACACGGACCTAGATCATTGTGTTCGGTTTCCTTTGAGACAAAACATACTTATAACAGTCTTGTTCTTACCATGTTTTCTTATTTTGATTCCTAATATTTGTAAATGACCTTGAGATAGCATGTACCCTTTTATTCCTACTTCTTTTGCTTAAGTTTTATTTGTGATATTCATCCAGGTCTTTTTTGTATTTTTACTTTGTTTTTTTGTTTTGTTTTGTTTTGTTTGCTGTATATAGTATTCCATTGTGTAAACTTTTCTTCATTTACTCTTTCTAAATGTTGATAGACGTTTGCACATTTCTAGTTTGACTGCTGCAAATAATGTGCTTATACATACATAGATTTGGTGTGTGTCTGTGTCTGTGTGTGTAGGCATTTCTAGGAGTAGAATTGCTAGGTCATAGAAAATGTGTATATTTAGTTTCAGTAGATACTGCCAAGCTGTTTTCCAAAGCGGAGGGTCCCATTCTGGGTTCACAGTTAGATTTTTGTCCAGGAACACCTGCTGTGATGGAAGTGAACTTGGTATGCTCTGGGAAAAGGGACAGGCTAGATGGCAGGAGAAAATATGTGGAAACAACCCACTTGAGTCGTTTTGGTTCAAGTTGCAGAAAATGATGAGAGTTAAAAGTATGGAAATGAGAAGTTTTGAAGGTAAGCACCCAGATTTAATAATAAATTAAAAAGCTAGAAGAATATAAGTATTGGAATAGAAGAAGACAAAACATTAGTCGTAATATTTTAAGCTCACTGGAAAGAGGGTAATTTATTTCTTATCTTTGTAAAGAGTCTTGGAAAATGAAATACTATTCAAAAAGATAACAGGGGGGAAATGGGTTAAGGAGCATTATTGGGGGGAATTTTTTTTGTTAATATTGATTCTGATTTAGTGTTTCACACACACACAAATGTATTAATGTGGTATCATTGCCCAATAATGATTTTATTTTATATAATTTTGGGACCTGAGTATATCTTCTTACCCACATACCAATGGAGGATAAGACTCCTGGGTGAGAACAGTGTGCTTTTGGAAGTAAATGACCTCCACGCTGATAAAGGTTGTGGCGTGCCCTGGTACTGAGGGTCTCGCCTGAGATCCCTAGGCTCTTCAGAAGCTGTTCCAATTCATCGGGTCAAAAACCCTCTGTTTACGAAAAGCTAAATACGGATTTGCACGATTGACCATAATGGCTTCAATTTTGCAAGATAGTAGTATCAGAGAGCACTTCCAGTTGGTGGGATAATTTGAAAATCGCCCATGCTTCAAATGGCTAAAATATTGTCCCTTTTCCTACTTCACCACTCCACTTTAAAAACAGGGACTGGGCTGAGGTGGGGGAGGCCTGCGGAGAAGGTGGGAGGATGTCAACTGGAGAGGAAGGCTCCATTGCCCTGGAAGCCCCTCCTTAGTTAACAACCGCTGAAAGTTACCCTCTCCTCAGAAGACTGCCGGTGTGGAGAGGCCGGATTGGGGGCTTCTTCCCCTGTGTGTGTGTGTGTGTGTGTGTGTGTGTGTGTGTGTGTGTAGATGAAAGGAGAAAAGAATTTGCAATAAGGAAAGAAGGCATGGAGAACACAAAACTAACAGTAAATCCTAAAGCTTGAGGCACTGGAAAAATGTGACTATTTTAAACTGTACTGCTCACTTAAAAATAGTCAAATTATACCATTATTCTTTCCGTGTGAGAGAGAGAGATAAAAATACGGTTTTTCTAAATTGGAAAATTTGCTGTAATCTTGCCGCTAATGACTGATTTCTTCCAACAGTGGCGAGGCAGTTTTTGCTCTGATAGGTCCATCAAGGAAACAAAATCAAGCGCATACTGCACGTTCTCAGAGAAAATTACAGTTTAGGTGTATGTTGGAGGTGGATAGTTAGACATTTTAATTGAAATAAAACAGTTTTACACTAATATGGGATCACTGTGGGTATATGTTTGTGGTACCTCTGCTCTTGAAAGCATTTAAGGTGGGTGAAATGTATGTTAAAGCTTTTGCAAGAAAATTCCATTTTATAACATCCATCTAAGGAAACTAGCATTGCTTCGTTTTTTAAACAATATAGATAGTATGTTTGCATTTAGAGAATGAATTTGGATTCTTTGTACCCCTGTAAGCATTTCAAAGTGCTGGAGCTTTTTGGTTGTGGACTTCTCTCATGGCGGGGAACTTCCCTTCAAGGGCGATTAACACTGCCAATGGTTAAAGCCAGGGCACACACCTGGAGGGTGACCACAGTCGGCTCTATGCCTCCACGCGCCATTTTCACTGACCTACTTTTGATCTTTTGAAAGCCTGCTAATGATTTATTCTGTCTGTTTGGAAATGACTTTTTCTAGCAGATGGAAACATCTTGGTTGGCCTCTGTTGCTGTTGGTTTAGTCAGCGGTTCTCAACCCGTGGGTCGCGACCCCTTTGGGGGTTGAACGACCCTTTCACAGGGGTCGCCTAAGACCATGGGAAAACACATATATAATTACATATTGTTTTTGTGATTAATCACTATGCTTTAATTATGTTCAATTTGTAACAATGAAATTGGGGGTCACCATAACATGAGGAACTATATTAAAGGGGCGGGAAGGGAAGGTTGAGAACCACTGGTTTAGGTGATGGCATGGGGCAGAGATTAATAACGAATGCTCAATCCCAGCCAGCCTTTAACTTTTTCTGTTGTTGTTAACCAACATTCACTACTGTGACTTCAGTAGTGTGTTCATCTTGAGGGTTTATAGGCCCATCAGGTTTTAGAATAGGAAGGATTGTTATCTGGATGGCAGGCCGTGGGTTCTCCTTGTGATAGCGAGGGGGAGTGTTCATGACAACTGTGGACTCCCTGGCTCCGTCTCAGATCCGCGGAATCAGAATCTTTGGTTGTGGGGCTTGGGAAGGTGTTTTGAAGGAGCTGTGCCTGGGGACGGGTTCACCCTGCAATTGAACAATGGCTGGTGTGTAGTTCACAGCTTTCTTCCGTGGATGTGGGAACAGGCCCACAGATGGGAAGGTGACTGGTTTTGTAGGAATCACAACGTTGTCTGCTGGCGCTACTAGAAGGACAGTGTTCTTTTCTAGGATGTCACATGAGCTCATGTCAGGGCAGTCCCATCGCTCTCTTAGTTCAGAACTTGAAGTTTTCAATTAGCCCTAAATTTTACCTGTGCCAGCATCACCTTTTGCTTCAATATAATATTCAGTGTGGGCTTGTTTTTTGAAAGATACTTTCCAGCATTGTACCTACATGCTCAGAATCAGAATAATAGAAAGTGTACAGCGGCTCAGCGCGAACTCATTTTAATGAGAAGAGCTGTGCGTGCAAAGTACTTGTTCTGTCCTTACGCTGTTTTAATGGCACCCATTTTCCCCCTAGAACTTCCTTGCGCGAGTCTGAATTGTAGCCAGAACACTTCTGTCCTCTTCAGACCCTTAACTGTGATTAATATAAAAAGGCACTTGTCAAAAGGATTTGAAATGGCAACCTTGCTATGGGAGCCTGTGGGAGCAGAGATAGGTCTGCATCCACTTACTCCATTATGTCATTTAACTCAGGAATTCAACAATTTGTCTTTGCTCCCTGCTTAAAAGACGATGGCCGCCTAAGCTGTTGTTAACCACATCAGCAGGGTGGAATATTAGTGCCCTGAGAGCGAAACCACAACTTTCTGGGAGGATTGAGCACACACTGGAGAAGGCCCCCAGTGAAGCTGCTGAGATAAAGTGTGGCCGTTCAGCCACTCTCCCTTTGCCTCCAAAGCCACTGCTTTTGGGTTTAACAGAAACATCCTTTTTGTGTTTATGTATTAACTAGAGGCCCAGTGCACAAATTTGTGCACAGGTGGGCTCCAGCTGGCCTGCCCCCATCAGGCCGGGAGGGGGGAGGGGCTGTGGGTGGATTTCTGGCTAGCCCCGCACCCAATAAGGGTGGGGGGGGCAATCCGGGGCAGGGACAGCCAGGGGGAGGGGCCATGGGTGGTTGGCCAGCCCCGTCCCCTGGTCGAACTCCTGGTTGAAATCTTGATCAAACTCCCAGTCGAGGGGACAATTTGCATATTAGCCTTTTATTATATAGGATGCACATTTTAGGATCTGAGAGAGAGAGAGAGAGAGAGAGATTATGGTGCAGGGTTTGAAATAATGTAGCTTGATGAAAACCTTTTTTATTTTAATGGGAAACTTTTCTTTGATTTGCAGCTTCAAAAAGTGAATCTTTGGGAAATTAAAGCACATTAATTTCCTTATTCTGTATGGAAACAAAAACGTAGAAAGTTAAAATTTGCATAAGTGAAGACCTTGATGATTTCAGATTACAGTGTGGTGGAGGCTAAGGAATAAGAGCCCATAGAATTTGTAAAAACAAATTCAGCCTAACCACTTAATGGCATGTGCAAGTAATTTGCCAATTAAATATTTCTAGTTATCTGAAAGATCTTCAAAGTAAAGAGTGGAGGTTCTTAATCTTTTTTAATTTCATACTTTTAGAATCATAATAGAAAATTACTTAGTTTTTCAAATCACTTGTTATTCAAAATTTTAATATATGAGTCAAGAGAAGGGTGAATTTTAAATATTTGAGGGAAATTATTGCTTTTTGAGAAACGTATAAACTATGATATTTCCAAATCACACTGTGCCTGATTCTTCTTTATATCATTCATAAATATTTAGTTCCTGGAA
Organism: Myotis myotis; assembly: GCF_014108235.1. NCBI lineage: Eukaryota > Metazoa > Chordata > Mammalia > Chiroptera > Vespertilionidae > Myotis > Myotis myotis. The sequence continues at coordinate 35,919,841 of NW_023416315.1, forward strand.
AACATCTTTGATTAAAATTAAGACTTTAGATTTTGGAGTTTTACCATTTTAATGGTCACCTACTATGTTTTATAACACTGTGCTAGACATGCTTAGCCATAGGACAACCCTCGAAGATACATATTTTATTCCCACTTTGCAGATTAAGTAGATAATTTGAGTCAGTGTAGGTAATTTGCCTGATGTCACTCATTAGTAAGAGGCAGAGCTGACAGTTTCAGGTTTTTTAAAAGTAGCTTCATTGCACTCATTTAAAGTATAATTTAGTGGGTTTTTGTATATTCACAGATTTGTGCAACCATCGCCACAGTCAATTTTAGAACAGTCTTAGGCAATCACTAATTTACCTTCTGTCTCCATGGACTTGACTATTTTGGACATCTATAATAATAATCCATAATAATAAAAGGCTAATATGCTAATTAGACCGAACGTCCTTCCAGTGTCATTCCGGATGAAAACCAGGGCCAGAGTGAAGCAGCCTGGGTCCCGGGCGCCTGCCATCAACAGCCAGAGCAAAGCCTGGGTCCCAGGTGCCAGAGGGAAGCAGGTGCCAGCAACCGGGGGAAGGAAAGCCTACTCTTGCACGAATTTTCGTGCATTGGGCCTCTAGTTTCATATAAATGGAATCATACAGTGGGTGATCTTTTGTGACTGGCTTCTTAGCATGATGTTTTCAAGGTTCACTCATGTTGTCACATGTAACAGTACCATATTCCTTTTTATTAATGAATAATATTTCATTGCTATGGATAATTATCACATTTTGTTTATCCATCCTTCAGTTAGTGGACATTGGATTGTTTCTATGAATATTGCTATGAACATTTGTGCACAAGCTTTTGGGTGGGCTTATATTTTCATTTCTTTTGGATATATAGCTAGAAGTAGAATTGCTGAGTCATATGGTAACTGTGTTTAACTTTTTGAAGAACTGCTAAACTGTTCCAAAGTAGCTGCATCATTTTACATTCCCACCAGCAGTGTATAGGGGTTTCCGTTTTTTCATATCCTCACCCACACACATTTATTATTAGTGGCGGTTAAGTGGTATCTCATTGTGGTTTTAATTTACATTTTCTGAATGGCTCATAATATCAAGCATCTTGTCATATGTTTATTGACCATTTGTATATGTGGGTGTTTGTGTTTTTTTTAGGAATATCTACTCCAGCCCTGGCAGGCATTACTTAGTGGTTAGAGCATCAACTCATGCCTAAGGGTCACGGGTTCAATTCCTGATCAAGGGCACATACCTGGGTTGCAGATTCAATCCCCAGCCCCGGATGGGGCATGTATGGGAGGCAACCAATCCATGTGTCTCTCTCACATCAATGTTTCTCTCTCTCCTCTCTCTCTCTCTCTCTTTCTTCCCTCCCCTTCCTTTCCTCTCTCTCTCTCTCTCTCTCTCTCTCTCTCTCTCTCATAAATAAATAAATAAAAATCAATCAACCAATCAATGGAAAAAAATATCCTTGGGTGAGGATTAACAAAAAAAGAAAAGAAAAATATCTACTCAAATCTTTTGCCTATTTTTAAAATTGGGTGATTTTTCTTTTTTTATTGAGTTGTGATAGTTATTGATATGTTCCAGAGTTCTTTATCAGATTTGCAAAAATTTTCTCCAATTCTGCAGTCTGTTTTTTCACTTTTATTGAATACAGAAGTTTTAAATTTTGAAGTCCAATTAACCTGTTATTTTCCTTCGTTGCTTGTGTTTTTGGTGGCATCTCTAAGAAACCATTTTCTAATCTGGAGTACAAAGATTTTTGTTTGTCTTTTTTCTTCTAAGAATATCACAGTTTAACCTCTTTATATTTAGGTCTTTGCTCCATTTTGGGTTAGCTTTTGTATGTGGTGTAAGGTAGGGTTCTAACTTTTTTCTTCTGCGTGTGATATCCAGTTGTCCCAGCACCATTTGCTGAAAAGACTAATCTTTCCCTAGGAATTGTCTTGTCAGCCTTTATGAAAACCAATAGACCATAATGCAAGGTTTTATTTCTTGACTCCCAATTCTGTTGCATTTGTCTTTATGTCTATCTTTATGCCAGTACCATACAGTCTTGATTACTATAGCTTTGTAATAAATTTGAAATACAACTTTGTTATTTTTTTTCAAGATTGTTTTGGTTATTCTGGGTCCCATATGAATTTTAGGATCACCTTGTCAATTTCTGCAAAGAAGCCAGCTTGAATTTTGATAAGGATTATACTGAACCTATAGATCACTTTGGGGAGTATTTCCATTTCAACAGTATTAAGTCTTCCAATCTATGAGCATGAAATGTCTTTATTTACTTGGGTCTTCATTAATTTCTTTTAAAGGTATTTTATAGTTTTTAGAGAATATGTTTAGCATATCATTGGTTAAGTTTATCCCTAAGTATTTTATTCTTTGTGAGGCTATTGGAAATGGAATTGTTTTCTTAATTTCATTTTTTGGTTTGCTTATTTTCAGTGTATGGGAACACAATTGATTTTTATATATTGATCTTGTATCCTTCAATCTTGCTGGACTCATTGAATAGTTTTAGTGGATTCCTTAGGGCTTTCTATATACAAGATCATGTCATCTGCAACCAGCTTTTAAAAATAACAATCTTTCTACTATAACTGTACTCTGTAGCCTGGGAAATTTATTAACTTGAGGGAAATTAGTTGACTTTGAGGTTATATTTAGGAAAGAAAAGTTGTCACTTTGTAGGTGTCTTTTTGACACTGAGAAAGAAAAATACAGCAGACTTTTAGGCTCAAAACATTTGTAGAGAAAGCAAAGTCCCACAAATAAACTCAAAGAATCCTTGAGCTTATTTGGTGAAGTCTTGCTTTAAATAATATCACCATTATCGGTATGTTATGGGAACTTCCTATAATCCTTCCAAACATAATTTGTTTGGCACAGACTGAAATAACAATGATTATACTTTAAGAGATAAGCATTCTAATTTGTTTTTACTTTAAGTAGGATTTGGTGAACTATGAAAAATATGACCTTGAATGTCCAAAATATATATCCAGTGCTTCATTCATATTCCAGTGCTAATTCAGTTTTGCTTCTTTGCCTCTGTGACCTCAACCTGGTAAGATTTTAAGAACTAGTGTGTTAGGCCAAGAGAGACCTTCTTCTAATTCTTTTGAAGTGAATGATAAATCTGCCAAGTAATGCTTATTTGAAAGCTGTCAGCAGGTGAGTTATGAGTTATAGTTATGTATAGAGTACACTGAACTGTAACTTACCAAGAAAACCTAAAACACTTTGAATTTCCTCTTTTCTCTCCAGGAGTACAAGTTATGTTTGCAAAAGTCAGGAAATGGTAAAGGTTTAGTGATAGGATGGCCCTAAGGTTGACGCCTGGAGTTTTTCTTGGTAAAGCTCATGGAATTTTCCACAGAAGCCCGAGTACAGAGCAGAATTTCAAAAGCATTTTGGTTTATTTGCTTCTGATTTTCCCACTATAAGATAGGAGGCATATTCTTACCTTTCATTGCCTCACAAGGCATGGAGAAATCTTAAACAGTACAGGTCTATAGGGTTGACAGTTTGTAGAGTTGAGATTATTTTAGGGATTACATGTTGCTCTCTCCTGTAGTGTGACTACATTTCAGTACTTCAGGCTGACATTTGCATGAGAGGTGAGCTCTGTGGACTAGCGGAAAAGGCTCTAGCCTTAATACCTTCTGTTACTTTCTGTGGGTTAATACCTCCTGTTACTTTCCTTCATGGAAAGGAAGGACCTCATTTTTGACAGCTGCCCTATGATTATTACATTACCACTTAATTTCATCAGGATGCTTGAGGGAAAGGAATATTTCTTTCACCGGAATGCAGAAAAATGGCCAGAAAGCCATTATGGTTTGTATAGTATTTCTCTAATGTTTTCTTGTACTGTAAAATTTTATTTACAGTGTAAAAAATTGTGTTTTTTCTTTTGCATCTTTGTCATTGGAACATCAATTCTCATTGGATAATTTATTGTTCTAGATTAGAAGACTGTGGGAGCCTTCCTTAAACCTCTGTTGAGCCTGCTTTACATAGATCTATAGAATTTGATAACTGGAGAGGAGCTACAGATTATCTGAGTTAATATCTATGTTTACCACTGAAGACTTCCACATTCATAGCCATGAGAACAATACCTGGCACAGTGTGAGAGCCTGTAAAATATCAGCTACCATTTAGTACAATCTGAACCCATTATTTGAATTTGAATTTGAATTTGGTAATTTCTTCTCAGGTGTTTTAGAGCCGAAGAAAACTTGTGGAGTTTCCCTCTACCTAATTCTTTTCACTGAGGACCACCCCTCCATCTCCGCAGGTCCTCAGGGAGTCTTTCCTTTTGTAAAAAAAATTCCAGTTCTTGATTCATTTCATTTTTCTTATGTCCTATCTCCTTTTCCCCCCTACAAGTAGAGAAGACAGAATAAATTCAAAGAAATTGAGGGTTGCCCTTTAAAACTTTTTATTTTGCTGTCAGGGCCAGCCAGAGGTTTTCTGCCACCTTTCATAAAATTTATGCCTGGCATAATTCTGATTTTTACTACCTTCTCTGTGCAAATACACACCCAACCTTAAAGCTGGTGGTGGCACTACTGTTTCTTTATGGCAAGACTTTAAAATTTTCTGGAAACTTGAAACTCATGGAATAAAATCTTGTGGGTGTCATGGGGGTGGAAATAGGAAATTTGGGGGAAACAGTGGAAACATGTGCCAAAGTTTTTGGCATCCTTTATAGGACTAACGAACTTTGCTCTTTTTTCTTATTTTAGACACAGGTAAAAAACAAGGTATCAGGCACAGTTTACTCATAAAAATAAGCAGGTTTAGTAGTTATATTTGACAATGTGAAGGCCAGGACAGATTTCATTAATATAATAATAACCTGTATTCTCTCTAACCTCCAAACACATACTTTTGGGAAGGTGGTAGGAGCGGGTAGAGAGGGGCGGGGAGGAGGAGGAGACTAGCAAATAAAAACATGAAGCTTTAGAAAAGTAAGGTTTTTCATATTGTTGTTTTCTTTTCTCTGTCGGTCCTCTTACAGTGTTGTAGTAGAGGATAAAAAGAGGTGAAGAGTCAATACTAGCACATTTGGTAGCCCATCTTAAAATGGGATAATTCGAACCATTTGAGAACTTTTGTCAAGCTAAACGTATGCCGTGGGAAGTTAAAAAATTGGGCTGCTGGCTTTTCCTCCCACTACCTTTGTCTTCACGCATGGCTTGATAAATAGTGGAAATTTCTAAAGTTCAAAAAAGGTCTTAGTGCTGTTGAGTATGTGCTTTAAGATTTATCTAACTGATTTCTAAATCCTCAAAAACGTTTCAATAACTCGATAAAGGACTGTATTTAGTGTCATATGTGTTTCTGTATGCACAGGGCTGGGCAAAAGTAGGTTTATACTTGTAGTACACATAAATAATACAGTAGTTAATAAATAATAATACAAGAACAAACTCTGTTTTTTGTGTACTTACAACTGTAAACCTGTTTTGGCCACCCTTGTATATGTTTCCTGCTCCTGAAGATTGAATTATATCCATTATGCCTAGGAAATAATTTTTGTTGAAACAAAACATATGAGATTATGATATTAGATATATAGTTTATTACTTTGATTTAGTTTCCTACTGCCTTTTACAGGTGTGTGTGTGTGTGTATGTGTGTGTTGTTTTCCCCCCTTTATATGGTAGGATTATTAACTTTGATTTTTTAACTGATTCCATGAGGATTCCAACTTTTATTTCTGCCATGGTTTTATAATCTGTGTGTGTGTTTTTTTTGAGTTGAGTTACCTTTTATAAGAAGAAAGTAGCAATGTCCATTTAATAGCAGATTTTATAAGGGCGAACCTGAGTGGCTTTGTTTTAATCAACGTTTCTTTTCTCTTTTCAGAGGATGTTAAACAAGTCTTTGAACAGACCACAATTCATCAACGTATTCCATTTAACTGGGATTCAGAATTTGTGCAACTACATTTTGGGAAAGAAAGAAAGAGATGCCTGACATATGCGGAATTCACTCAGTTCTTGCTGGTGGGTCTCTTGAAAAGAGTAAATAAATGAAACTGGGGGTCCTGGTTTACTTTGGAACTCTGGACCAGACCATCCCATCTGGAAACATAGAATGGGCTCTTACAGATTGGGTGGGAGCCCTTTCCAGGAAATCAAGTGATTTGATCAAAGATCATGTAAGTCAGAAGGGGCAAACTTGGAACTTCAACTCTTGACTATGACTAGTTCCACTGCTATTTACCAATACTTCATTTTCCCCTGAGAAATGGGTAGATGTCTTTATTAGCATCTAACAGTACTATCGTTTCATTTGAGGCCTTGCATAGACAAGGCCCAGAGTCTGGAACTTGGCTGCATGTTGGAGTTACCTGGTGAGCTTTAAAACTGTCATTGCTTAGGCCCCACCTCTAGAGAGTAGATTTGGTTTGATTTGGGGTGGGGGGTGGGGGGTGGGGGGAAGGCAGACAATCTGAGCATTAGGACATTTCAAGCTTCTCAGGTGCTTCCTTTGAGAACCACTGTTGAAAGGGCACCTGCTGTCCATGTCCAGGGTTGAACATTTCTCTAGGAGTTGTCAACATTTCTCTAGGATGTGTCTGGCCTCATCACTCCTGCTCCCACCCCCCCACCCCCCCACAATGTGATCGTATCACTAGACCACTGATGATGCCAAAGGAAGAGTAGTAAGAAAACAGGATTATAGTGTACTTTTCCTTTTGAAGCATACTTTTTAAAATGTTTTAACTATGACATTAACATTTAGCCCCAGACACCATTACCTACTTGTGGGTCTATATGATAAACCACCCTTTCTTTGGGATTTTTAGGCATTTTTTTTTGTTTTTCTAACAATTAAATTTGATATTTTATTAAATGTAATATTTTATAAATGTTTTATTGATTGATTTTTTGAGAGAGAGAGAGAGAGAGAGAAACGTTGATTTGTTGTTCCACTCATTTATGCGTCCATTGGTTGATTCTTGTATATGCCCTGACTGGGGATCAAACCCACAACCTCAGCATATTGGGACGATGCTCTAACAAACTGAGCTACCTGGCCAGGACTTTTAAATGAAATAGTTTGAAAGAGTCATTTAATGGGATTTGTTGGCTATGTTAAATTCAAGGTCTTGAGGAAAAATTTTGCCAGAGAAACCACCTTCTGTTCTTTGTCAGTAGTAGTGTCAGCAGCAGGTACCCTGATGTCCCTGCCTCTCTTGTGTGCCCGAGACCTTGTTAGAGCCTTCTGAGGAGTGGGTGGAAACAGATGCAGGGTGGAGGTGGAGGTGGAGGATCCCGGGGGCTCACACATACACTGCCTTGTGCTCATTCAGTCAGCGTTTTGTGGCATCCATACCTTGGCACCAGCATATGTAATAGGTTGACTTTAACAGGTGCTTCTCATTTTGACTTTCACTGGTGTTGTTATGATGTATGAAGGTGTCATGCTGTTTACTCTGCTTTTATTTTCCTGGCTTTTGGAACTTTACAACACGATGTCTTAAACCTGCTTTTGTATTATTCTTTAAAAAACATGGCCATGTCTATGAATCCCCATGGGCAGTTCTGTATCAACATAAACCTATGTGAATAACTCAGGTGGAGAATGGAATTTCACTTGGATTTTTGCTGTTGTGTATACAAGACACTGGCATGCAGTTGGAGAGGGTATTCATTTTGATGAGGAATAATTACAATAATGCTATTGAGACAAAAGCCTCAAATTGACTTTATGGAATACAGCCTAATTAACTTTGAGTCTTAATGGGATGTTAGCAGTAGTAAGGCTGATCACATTTTTCTTTAAGTAAGCATCAATTACATTGCATTGAGTCGACTGTCTACCACTCCCAGCGGCATCTAGGTCTTTCTCAAGATGTGGAGAAGTCAGTCAAAGATGAGATGACTCAGGGATAACTGATGAGGTTTCCTGCTTCATCGTGTAGGGCATTCACTAGATTTTGACTCCACTCTCTAATGGTGAGTGGACCCATCCCACAGTGTCCTGCCTTAGGATGGTTTTGACTTTGTAGCGCAAATGCACATGCTCAACTTTTACTAGGTTCAAATAGCTCAGGTAGGGCCTGTTTTTATGTCCCACTCCAGGCCCAGATTGAAAGGAAGGAAGGGATGCATCATAATAGACTTTACATGAATGCCAATGGAATGCCAGTTTTGATGTCTGCCCTTGGGTCACCCTCCCCCCCCCCCCCACCGCGCGCACACACACACACACACACACACACACACTAAATGTTTTTGTTTGCTTCCTTTGAACTTTTGTCTGGATTCAGGGAACTTCTTACAGATAGAAGTGAACTCAATTTCCTATGTTTCAGACTCTTGCTGTGTCAAGCATGCACCCGCCCTGCTGCTCTAGGGCAGGGCTAGGAGACAGAGGCACCAGCTCCCTGGCTGGCGCCAGGCTCAGGAAAGCAGACACTCGGCTGCTGGAGACGTGAAAGAACTGCCACTGTGCATGCTGCTACCTGTCACCTGCAGCCACAGGAGCAGCTGAGATGTGCTTGTGGCTTCAGGAGTCTGGGCAGAACGTAGAGACAGCGCTGCTCCATCCCACTGAAGGTTCTGGAAGGTAGAACCTTCAGCCACTTGAATACGTACACTCTTGTGTGTTACCTATGCTTGTGTGGTCGGTGGACATTGCCATGCTCTGCACGGTCAGATTTTATTTTCTTCCGTTAATAAAGGTTTTACTTTGTGATAAGCCACCATGTGGTTGTGAGGACATCACATGCACATCTGTGTACCATCCGGACCAGCTGCCCACCCACTGAGACGGTGCTGGTCACAGGCATCCCTCGAGTGCTGAGTTGGTGTGTTGTTTTCCATATTTTGGTTATAAAGTTCATAAAGTGTTGAATACATTTGATATTCTTCGAACTTAACTTATCTTGTTTATACTTTGCATCTAAACTGTAGTGTTGAAGTAAGCAAAGCCTCCTTCCTGGAGTCTTGTTCCCAGGGAAGGGTTTCAGAAGGGGGTGGGGCTACCATCCTGTGACTGCATCATTGATGCCGTGGCCCTTGCTGCTGCAGATTTTCATGCCCGGTTCTATCATCTCCACTTCATGCAGGAGTGATGGCGTGTGTGTGTGAACGAGAGCAAAGCTCTAATTTTATGGTGGCTAAGTTGAATAATTCATTGTAACATACTGAAAACAGTATTCTTAGAAAAGAATTTGGAGAAGTTTTTGTGTCCTATGTCTGCCAGAACTCCTGTTCATGAGTAGTATTAACATCAAACTCTCTACCCTGTTTGGAAGTATTTCTTGTGCTGTGATTATTACTCACTTGGAACAAACCACTCAGTTCAGCAAGTGTTTGCTGAGGATGCAGGATTTACTGTGAGGCCTTATGCAGAGGGCCAGAGTGCAGAGATAACAACTTTGGAGACACTTGTATTAGTCTAAGGGTTGTTCCTATGTTTTTCTGCCTGATACTAGTAGTTCCAAAGAAACAATCACAAACAGTATGAAATGTACACCTTATAAGATTACTCTATTTTATTTTTTTATTAATTCTCATCTGAGGATATTTTTATTGATTTGAGAGAGGAGAGAGAGAAACTTCGATTGGTTGCCTCCCATATGCATCTGGACAGCAGATTGAACCCACAACCTAGGTATCTGCCCTGACCAGGAATTGAACCCACCACCTTTTGGTGTATGGGACAATGCTCCAACCCACTAACTGCGTGTTGGTTAGTCTCTTGTGGCATCAACCCTATGGCAAGTATAAACCTGCCATTAGCATTCAGAGTATGGTTAGAGCAGCCATCCAAAGTACGAACTTAAAGGACACATACCAGCATAAGGTCGTCTAGTTAACTGCCTTACCTTACAGATAAGGAGATTGAGGCCTTTCACTTTACTAGAAGCTCTTAAGAGGTATCTCATTTGTAATTTTGATTTGCATTTCCCCAGGGCCAATGATGCCAAGCATCTCTTCTGTCCTTCTTGGCCACTTGTATGTCTTGTTTGGAGACATGTTTATTCAGACCCATTACCCATTTTTATTAGATGGACATGATAGGCAACTGTGAGCACAGAGTTAAAGGCCTCAAACTCTTCTGCCAAATTATTCTGTGGGGTCATACTAAGAGTCATTCTAAAAAAAAAAAAGTAGAAATAGTAACAATCTATAATTTATAAAGTGCTTTTAAATATTCTGTTTCTGATAACAGCATCCCCAAAAACCCCGAGGGGTGATTATCATTATACCTTATTATATGCAAAAGAATAAACAGGCTCTAGGGCAACATTTTGCATTTACCGGTAATTTTCTGGGGAAAATGCTCATGTCTTTCATTAGGTTCCCAAAGGTATACCCCAAAAGACTACAGAGAAACTGTTCTAGAGCTTAGCTTCTTCCATAATAAGATCACAGACATGTGAGGGATTCAAAAGTACCATGCTGTTACCACTATAGTATGCTGTCAGCAAGGCCCAGGCTCTGAAGGGTTCATCTCTGAATGGGGTGTACAGTCAGGCACTGCCAGACGTTTAACATTTCTGACCCCTACCAGATATGACCACTAAAAAGTTATGTGTTCCTGTTCTTTCCATTTACTTTTTGATAGTGTTTTATAATCATAGGCATATATTTCACACATAGTTATTACAATTTAAATATAATCCACCCATAGGAATTTCTAGTGGCTCCAGTCTCTTAATAGGAAAGTCTAGGATTGCTACCAAATCCAATATACATAGGGTGTTCCCCCATCAATGTATACACACACTTTGAATAATTATAAAGGCAGTGTTTATTAAGATACATTTCATTTTCAAAATTGAGCTATCAGCTGTTAAAGCATGATACATTTTTTGGGACCCCCCGTACTTGAAAACTATTGCTATTAGCTGCCTCCCATAGAGCGTTTTTCAGCTTAGATAATGCTTTGACTTGCGTTTGTCCTTAGAATCACCTTTGGTGTCAGGCAGTTGCTATTGTTTCTGTGTAAAAGATGAGCACACAGAAGCTTGGAGAAGTTTTCTAGATTTGGTCATGATGAGACAGGTGGAACTGAAGTTGATTTTAGTTTTCCTAAATCTCTGTCTTATCAAATGTCATATAAAATTTTTCTGAAGTGATTCTTTTATTTTTTTTTTTTATTTTTTTATTGCTTAAAGTATTACAAAGGGTATTACATATGTGTCCATTTTATCCCCCCGCCCTAGACAGTCCCCTAGCCTCCCCTATCCCCCAATGTCTTATGTCCACTGGTTATGCTTCTATGCATGCATACAAGTCCTTTAGTTGATCTCTTACCCCCCTACCTCCTGCCCCGCAACCCTCCCCGGCCTTCCTGCTGCAGTTTGACAATCTGTTTGAGGCAGCTCTGCCTCTGTATCTATTATTGTTCAAAAGTTTATAATGGTCTCTATTATCCATGAATGAGTGAGATCATGTGGTATTTTTCCTTCATTGACTGGCTTATTTCACTTAGCATAATGCTCTCCAGTTCCATCCATGCCGTTGCAAATGGTAAGAGTTCCTTCCTTTTTAGAGCAGCATAGTATTCCATCGTGTAGATGTACCACAGTTTTCTAATCCATTCATCTACTGATGGGCACTTAGGCTGTTTCCAGATCTTAGCTATGGTGAATTGTGCTGCTATGAACATAGGGGTGCATATATCCTTTCTGATTGGTGTTTCTGGTTTCTTGGGATATATTCCTAGAAGTGGGATCACAGGGTCAAATGGGAGTTCCATTTTCAGTTTTTTAAGGAAACTCCATACTGTTGAAGTGATTCTTTTAAAAGAGAGTTCTGGGCCTCTGTTCCCACCAAGGATCTGCTTTAGTAGGTCCTATATGTATTGGGCCTAAGAAACTGCCTTTCAAGCAGGCATCCTGAATTGTGGCGTTCCAGGTGGTCCACATTGAGAAACACTGGTCTAGCCTCTGAACCCCTGACTGTTGAAAGCACAGAACCTGGTCTTCATCCCAAGGTTGATGGGGAGCTCTGAGAGGCACACATGATCGGATTTGTGTTTCAGAAAGATCACTCTGGTTATTGCGTGGAAGTCAAATGGAGGGGGCTCTGTTGAAGGGGAGGTGGGCCAGTTGGCTCCTTCCAATCCAAGACAGAAGCAACTATGGCCTGGGCTGGAGGTAATGGTGATGAGCCAAAGTAAATTGGTCCAAGAGAAGTAAAAGGGATAGACCTGACCAGGCGTGGTGATAAGATGAGGTCAGTAAGGATATGCAGAACTCATGGTTGAATCGTTTTGGGCTAGGCAAGTGGGGGGATGGTAGTGGTTTGCTGAGATGGGGGTGTAGGAGGATGAGGAGGAGGCAGTTCTAATGAGGGCTGCAGAGCAGAGCTCAGCTTATAATTGCCTTTCACGTGTGTGTTGCTGGGTTGTTCCCACCTCCTCTCCTCAGTTTCTTGGAGTAAGGATGATACTCTAGGACAGCCGTGGGCAAACTACGGCCCGCGGGCCAGATCCCGTCCGTTTGAAATGAATAAAACTATTGAAAAAAAAGACCGTACCCTTTTATGTAATGATGTTTACTTTGAATTTATATTAGTTCACACAAACACTCCATCCATGCTTTTGTTCCGGCCCTCCGGTCCAGTTTAAGAACCCATTGTGGCCCTCGAGTCAAAAAGTTTGCCCACCCCGGCTCTAGGATCTCCACCGATGGCCCCACAGACCTAGGCATTTCCAAAGAATTCCGTTTCCCACTTTATGAAGCCGGGGCATTTCTTCTGTTTCCAGAGGCCTTGAAGAGGAATCATCAAGAAACCAGCAATGCTGTAAAATGGAGGAGATTTTGAAGTTGGGGTTTTATTAGTTACCTGAGAAACAGGATGGCTGACTTGGGAGGGAATCGGACTAAACATTATCTGTAATGTCTTCTCATCAAATAGCACTTAAGAATGAAGTTACCTGACCCAATGGAGAGCCCCAATCACAAAGGTGGTGTGAGTGTTTACCTTTATTCTGGTTGCCCCTTTGTCAGAAGAGGATGAGGAAACCCAGAGAGGTGAATCATAGTGGGCAGAGCTCGGGGTAGAACCTAGGAATAGAGCTGCATCTGGTGTTGCAGACTGGCCACTCATATTGGTAAGGACCCTTGATGTCAGATCATGTGATCCCCATAGCAACCCTTGTTGGATACCAAAGCATGTTCATGCTACTATGCAGCTTAACAAGTTTGGTTCTTTTTGTGAAGTCAAAGTGACCATTATTTTGGCTTATGGGTCGACATGACCTACCGATCTGCCCAAGTCTTTTCTGTGGTAAATGGACATTTTGATTATTCAGGTTCTGATAGTTTTCACATATCCCTCGGCCACTGCTCTGAGTCAGCTGTGGTCTGGACTTTCTAGTCACCATCACTGTGGTTTGCTATTATGCTTGTCATGGCATCCTGGTTTAAGACAAAACTTTCAACATAGAAGGCTGTAGATGTTAAAAATTTAGAAATTGTTCCTCTTCACCATCAATCAAAACAAAACATAACCTTCAGTCTCTGCAACATCAAATTCTCAAGCTTTGGAACTGATGGAACATTTTGGGTGTTAACAAAAAGCAATCTTGTACTAGACCTTGCTGAAGCCACGATGTTTAAAAGGTCAGTGGATAACTAGCATGGTCCTTCTTCGGATTGAGTAACCTGAGCCATTTGTGCCTCCCCGTTGTCCCCAAACTTGCCATTTGTATTAGTTAAACTATCTAGACCCGTGGTCGGCAAACCGCCTCGCGAGCCACATGCGGCTCTTTGGCCCCTTGAGTGTGGCTCTTCCACAAAATACCATGTGCGGCGCGCACGTACAGTGCGATTGAAACTTCGTGGCCCATGCGCAGAAGTCAGTATTTTGTGGAAGAGCCACACTCAAGGGGCCAAAGAGCCGCAGTTTGCCGAGCCACAGTTTGCAGACCACTGATCTAGACCATGGATCTTTAGTAGCTGGAGATCTTGATTATATTTGCATTTTTAACATGTGAGTGCTTTTTATGTTGATTTTAAGTTGAACGAGATGGGATCTGCACTACAGGTTGGCTCCTGTTTCATCAATACATTTTGAAGTTCCAAAATGAAATGAGTAAAAGTAACTTTTGTGAGTAAGAGTTGTTTGCCCTCAGCTCTTCCAGGAGATTAGATTGTGTGTTGTGTCCAAATGAAAGGCATTGCTAGTTTGGCGATGGGTAACCACAGAGGTGGTAAGATCCTGGTCACTTGGAGAATCAGATGCAGGACATGTCATTCACATTGTGTTTTCTACTCTCAGGGAAAAAGAAGTCAGCGTTTTTGTTGTGCTGTGTTGTGTCCATGGCGTTAGTCAGCTTGCTGTTTTGTTGGACAGCCTGTTGTGCAGGCTTTTACAGTGACATCCTGGTAAAAATGAACATTCCATATGGCATCTCCCCAGCCGTTACCCACTGTGAAGTTTAAGGTTAACTCAGAAGAACAAGGAAATTTAGAGGGAAAAGCTCAATTCTTGGTTTCTGCCAAAGTGTTGCTTGCCTGCAGTGCCACAAATCCTGCTTCTAAAGACCCTTTGAATTAAAGGCCCCACCCAGTGAATTAGGGATAAAATTTCACTGTGAGCTGACTGCATGGGCTGAATATGGAAAGCACAGGAAGATGTTAAGAATAGGAACTACTTGTCTCTCTACCTATTCCATTGCTGAGTTCCATTGTTACTCTTTAAAAATATGTGGATCTTTAACTAGAATTTTTTTCTTCAAATCAACATAGGAAAACGAAAATGAAGTGGGTACTTATATATTAAATAGTGTGCAAGTTCTGATACTGGATGTAATATAGAGTTGATTTGAAATAGGGCTCAATGTGATGCCATAATTTATAAGCACACCTTCTGTATACATTTTTGTTCCTTGTTTTCTTAATGACTTACCATTTCCCCAGAATTCTTCTATGTCTCCCCCACCCTCACCCCCGACCCTACCCGCCAAAGGAATTCTTTTGAATCATACTGTTGCTGGCAACTCCCTGCTTTTTTTAAAGTTTTAGATTTTCTTTTAAATTTCAAAACTGTACAAAACACAAAAATGCAAACTAGCCAGGGGTCTTTTTTGGTGTTCGTGGCTTTATAATACAAATCATCTGGATATGCCGCTTGTTTTGAGGGTCTATTGGCCTAGGTGTTTTTGTTCCTGATAAATTGTTCTCAGGCTGAAGCACACACTTGCATGTCTGAATAGAGGCGAAGAGAATTTTTGCATTCAAAGTATACCCACTTGAAAATTGGAGATTATTAAGGAAATGACAGGCCTGGAACTATTAGAAGCGTGAATGTTAGACCTAACGTGGTGTAACCCCTCTATATGTTTATTTCTGTACAGCTAGCAATTTTGAAGACTTTGATTTTTCCCCTCCTACAGCAATCTGAATGGGTGTGTTGAAGTCTTTGGAAACAGTGGCCATAAAAGCCTATTCCGTTCATTGTTAGGCACTGGAATAGAAGGAATGGAAACAGTCACTGGCAGGTATTAAAGGAAAAGTGGACCTCCTTGCCTGTGCTTGGGCAGAACTGCCGTGGCGATAGCTGTGCAGCTCCCTGCTCGGGGCCTTTGGCCTCAGGTAGAGGAGGGCCCTTCTCTTCAGCAGGCAGCCCTTTACCTGTCACTCACAGGAGCTCTGTTTGCAGAGCTGTCCCAGCTGGGGGTTGCACAGTTTCTTGGCCCAAGACTTCACTGTCAGTTAGTACTCACTTATTTAGGAATTAGTTCCTTTTTTGTCGTCTGCCTGCTCTTTGTATGTGCTGTGGCATGGTCTCATCTATTTCTACAACTGTTACTTTTTTTCTCTTCGTTTTTGGTAGGCCTGCCTCTGAAAAGGAACGCGTCGGTTAGTTAACTGGAGCTTCAGAGCCAGACCGCATGGGCAGGACGTGGGTGGGTGACCCACGGCTGCTCTTTACCTCAGATTTCCATCTGCGAGATGGAGGTGATGGTAGGCCCACCTGATAAGGATGTTGAGTGGCTGGAAGAGATGAAAGAAGAAAGCACAGCAGTCCCTGGAGCATAGCAACACTTAAAAGCAGTAAACGTTAGCCTTTTGGGTTTCTCCCTAAAGCCCTGTTATCTACATCTCCCAGATTTATGTTTCTGCCTGTACCTCTAGCTTTCTTTGGTTTGTAGCTTAACTTTTCTTTATAACTTAAACTCATCTCACTCCAGGTTTCTCATCATGGTCAACCATCTCATTGCTTTCCCCTCAAGTGTTCTCCTTTGTGGTAAAGGCTCTGTCTCCCCCGTCATCCACAGTGGGCATTCTTTGAGATACCTCTTGCTCCTAGTTTTACATATAAGCAAGCACCGCAACTCTTCTTTACATCTCTTCCCAGCTATCTGTCCAGATCGACTTAGGATCCTCTGACAGAGATTTTACCCAAGGCAGCTAAAGTCAGTAGTGTAAAATTCTCAGTTTTGGAATCAGGCTCCTGGCTGTGTGACTTTAGACCTGTTACTTAACCTCCAT
This sequence comes from Myotis myotis, assembly GCF_014108235.1. NCBI lineage: Eukaryota > Metazoa > Chordata > Mammalia > Chiroptera > Vespertilionidae > Myotis > Myotis myotis. Next base: position 35,936,334 of record NW_023416315.1, read on the forward strand.
GAGCTTCAGGAGCCTTTGTAAAATGAAGATAATATTATTACTTCGAAGAATGATTGTGAGTCTTAAACGAAATACTACCTTTGGAGTTCTTGGCATAGCCTCTAGCCTGTAGTAGATGTTTAAACCTCCCTCTGTTACTGTGATTCCCTACCCTGTCTGGTCTTCATCTCCTGTGGCTGTTCAAGATGACTCAGCAGAACTGCTGTTTCTTACTCATGATTTTTTTTTTCTCTGGAAGGACTCAAATGACTTATGTTGGAAAGGACCTTAGAGGTTGTGAAACCATTCACCTCTACAAAAATCAAAGCTACCATTTATTAAGTGCCTGTCATGCATGACTCCTCATTTTTACAACCCTGTATAGTAGGTGTTGCTGGGGCTCTAAGACACAAACACACGGCCCTGAGCCCTCCCAGCTGGGAGTGTTGTGACTGATATTTGAGCTCTGCCCATTCATTCCTGTTTCAAACTTCAGATCTTGTCTGTTTCAGACTTCAGATTTTTGTCTTCATAACATATTGCTTCCATAACCCCCCTCTATTAAAGTAAATAAAATAAAGTAATTTCTTGACATATGTTCCTTTGTTAATAGATACTTCCAAAGACTGGGAGAGAAACTGCTACTTTGCAAAGTAGTCAGTCCAATTTATTGCTGAATATTTAGACAGGTTAAATACTTCTGTGCTTTGTGCTAAAATCTGATCCCTATATTTTCTCTCCATTGATTTATTTTTAAGAACTACAGAAAGTCAGTATAACATGTTTCTTTCCTTTTCTTTTTTTATCTGATGATAGTCCTTTAACCTTTAAATATTTGAATGTAACTTGGTTCTCCCATTGTTCTCACCTCTGCCACATGGGTGAGGAGTTTATCCATTCTGGTCCTCTTTGTTTTAGAAATGAACATTATCTTATGTATGTTCTATTCCATGCATAGCGAACATTCTCTGTCCCAGTTTTATCACTCTGGGTTCAGATCTAGGAACCATTAGGGTCTTGGTAGCTCTAAGTCCACATTAGGTTGTTTTTAAATAGCTTCAAAGGTGCTAGTGGAGACCTTGAAGTGACTGCCATGTGTATGGAGCCTGGATATTTGTTGCCAACGTCATTCATTCTCAAATTAAGTATTTATGGAGTACCTACAAGTTAGCTCCCAGGGCCTCCTCCTATGTCTTTCTCCTCCTCAGTCTCTTGGGATTGTGAGAAAGTGAGTCAGCGGTGAGCAAGGCCAGCAGAAGCCTTTTAGATTTGGTTTCTGCCCTCCATGGTGTCTGCTATTGTTGGGCAGACAATGCTGGCACTCTGAGCGCATAGTTTTGCCTTAATAAAAAAGTATCAAGAATTTTATTGTTTTCTCATGGAAAATAGGCAACAGAAAAATCTAGAGCATTGAGAATAATTTAAAAGGAAATTGAATTTTATCTGTTCATAGCTATTAAGATTTCTAAGTGTCAACTTTGTGATCGGATTCCTGCCAGCAGCATTACCGGACTCCCCATGAAGTAGAGTGCAGTATTAGGAGCATTGTCCGAGGGGAGGAACTGCCTGGGTTGAATTCCAGCTTTGCTGCTTCCTGTCAGTGAGGCCATATTTTCAACTGCTACAATGAGGTGAATAATGGCATCTACCTGGTAGGGTTGCTATGAGCACTGAGTGAGTTTATTACTATAAAGTGCTTGACATCAGTGTCCGGCACATAATATATGCTCACTAAATGCTGTATCGTGGTGGTAGCTGTTCTTCGGAAGGCACCCACATCTGTAGTAAGCTTCTTTTAAGTCTATGGAAACACCGAAGTGTTTTTACTCTGGCCCATTATGTAGAGGCCTGTGTAGGTCTGGCTTCTTGTTTTTTTGTGGAATTTATAATGTCCCCAGTCTTTAAGAGCTGTCAGAAATATATTCTTAAGTTGTTCATCATTAGGGTTAAAGGTGCTTTCTTGTTCCATGATCGGGGATCCCTGCCAGTAAATGTTTACTCGTGGAAGCTCAGACACAGAAACGTGTAGTGACACCATACTCAATATAGGTGTACTCGCTGCCCTGCAGCATGGGTGCCACCCGCACTGCGGTGTTCCTTTCCCACCTGACAGTCTGGACAGGAGGGTCTTAGTGTGCTTTCTGAGGAGGTAGGGTGGCCAGGGAAAGTGATGCTGTTTTTGGTATAATGGGCTGAGGATCCCTAAGACTCTGAGTTATAAACGAGGGGAAACGGTACATAACTGAATACACATTCTACTACCGTTGAGAGTAATCTTGGCTTAGGATAGCTTTAGCAGTGGGTCTGGATTTTGTGTTCATTTACTTTCAATTGAATACATACTATGGCCATTCTTCACAGGGGTTTAACGGGGTTTTTTTTTCCACTTAAATTGGAGGCAGTTGTTCAGACAACCCCATTTTGTTTCATGGAACATGATTTACTTATTCAATCGGTTTTACAGTTTTATTATGATTCTATTTATTCTCTGGTTTACTGAGTGCCTACTATACCTAAAGCATTCTGCCTACACCATGATTGGGATGAACAGGACATATAGTCTCTTTTCCCTGGAAAGGTAGGGAGAAAGGCAAGGGCGTAGGGTGGGAAAAGGCGAGTCATACCATTGACGTTTAAGCCGGGGGCCAGGTGAGCAGTTGTTCTCAGTCCGGAGTCCTAGATACATTGACCTAAGAGGTGGCATCTGAGCTGCGCCTGGAGGAGGTGGTAGGATTTCAGGGACTAGAGGAAAAAAGCTACTGTCAACGCTAGGTGGAGGGAAGAGTGTAGGCAAAGGCCTTCATGTGTGGAATGTCTGGCAGGCTGGGCATGGGGTGCTGGAGACAAGACTGAGAGTAGCTCCTTGGAGGACCTTGAGCTCTATGCCCCGGAGACGGGTCTTCATGACGAAAGGCTTTCGAAGGTTTCTGAGGAGGGGATGAAGGTCAGATCTGAGGTTCTGAAAGGCAGCTGTCGATGCGTGTGTGCAGGATCGACAGCAGAGGTCAGACAGAGCGCCAGCTGGCAGTTGGACCCAGTGTGGGAATCAGGCACGGTCCGGGGAGGGCTGGGAACAGTGGCATCAGGAGTGAAAAGGAGAAGATTCATTTGAGGGAACTTTCAAGGGCTTTGGTAACTGGTTTTCTCTGGGGGAAAGGAAGCTTGAAGAATTAAAATGGACAGATTTCTAGGTTGGGTGACCAGAAAAACAACATGCCAATAATTAAGCTCGGCACATAGGAGAGGGACCACGTTTGTGGGCTGGATGGGGGACATATAATAGTGGGTTTACTGATGTGTAATTTTATGGCTTTTATAAGATACACTCAGGGATATATTCTCTAAGCAGGAGGAATTCTGGTCCGGCAGACAGGAGTGAGAGATTTGGATCTGGGACGCAAACCTCCTAAGAACTCTTTGAGGCCTTGGGAGGGAGGCCTTGGCCTTTTCCCATCGCTCCTTAACTTAAATGAGAGGCATCTGTCCTCAGGTTTTCTCACTGAGGACAGAGGACCATGGCTGACATATGCCTCTCATTTACGAAGTGAATAGAAGGGGCGTTAAAAAGATTAGGGTTTCAGAAGAAAGTTCCAGCAAGGACAGGCTAAATCAAAATCAGCAATGCTGCCCTGGCTGGTATGGCTCACCTGCTTAACTTGCCCTAACTACCAACAGCGTTAAGGCTGAGAAACCCCGTAGTAGAGGAATCGCATATTTCAGACGGGAACTGCCCTTTCCAATCTGTTGTTGTGTCACATGCTTGTATGCCAGGTTTCCACTAAGAATTTTCCTCTCTTCTTTGGAGAGAGGTGATGTCCATCTTCTGTGTCACCTAAGCTGGTTTTGATTGGCTCTTTGAGCCTAGCAGCCTTGATCCCACTTTTATTACCTTGGTGTCCTCAGACTCTAGCAGAGCATGGAGGCCATTTGGTTTCTTGGTGGGAGATGTAAGGTGGAATGCACTTCCAGGACACGTCCCCTGGGCCGAGCAACCTTCTGTCTTTGGAAGAAGACGATAGCTTGGGGGAGAGGGCGGGGCTATTTAACAGGCTGATGGGGCTAGTTAAACCAAGACTTAATCTCTCTTTCTTCACCCTAGCTTGAAGTTGAGCAGTTATTTGTAGTAATTGAGAAACGTACATTATTTTACCTCCTTCATTTGTAGGAAATACAGTTGGAGCATGCAAAGCAAGCCTTTGTGCAGAGAGACAATGCCAAGACCGGAAAAGTCACAGCCATTGACTTCCGAGACATCATGGTCACCATCCGCCCCCATGTCTTGACACCTTTCGTAGAAGAATGTCTAGTAGCTGTAAGTGTAACTTGCCCTAATGAAGTAATTTCTTCTACCTGGCATGAGCTCAGGAAATAAGGGATTATAAGAACAACTCTTACATATTATTTAGAGGTTTTTCTATTTTAACAAACATTTTCCTAATGTGATCGCATACATTACTAAAGTTAAAGACAGTATGATTTGGCTAGTTTTAATGGGTCAGTTAATTTGTTATTTGGACAAGAATATCTTGAAGAAAAGGTATTAACTGGGTTTTTAAAAAAGGAAAAACAATTCAATGATTGCATATTAATTTTGTTTTATATTTTGAGGTATGTCGAATACTAATCTTTGCTTTTAATTATTCTCCAAGGCAAAAACATTTTTTTAGTTGTATGCATAGATATATTTGAGAGGTCAGCAGAACACAAACTCTGAATCTTATACCTACTTGGTCGGTCATTCAAAAGTGGCTCCTGATGGGCAGAGCCTTGCTGGCCTGTGTCATAGAGTTTCCTCCTAGTGGACATCCAGCCACTCTTCTTAACACCTGGCCCCTGAGGTGTCCTGGAACATTCTGTGGTGGCAGCTTCCAAGCCTTGGTCATGGAGCATAAGAATCACCACAGATAATTATAAAAAATACCAATGCTAAGGTTCTTTCCAGATCTAATTCACCACCTACAGGTGGTGAGACCCTAGAATCTAATTCTGAAGCTTCCTAGATAATTCTGATGGTCCCTCCGATTTGGCAACCCTTAGGCAATGCTAACTATCTCTCTGTTCATCCCAGGGAGAAGGTTTTTTTGGGTGTTTGCACCATCCTGTGGGCTTCTTACAATGTTTCCCACAGTCAGGAGCTTAGTCTAGCTTTTCATTTTTCCTTTTTCTTTTCCTGGTGCCTCTTTTTGGAAATGTGGCATTCTGACAGGGCCCTTTCCACTCTGGCACTGTGTTAATCTAGCTCTTTTTCTTGCCCGCCCCCCTCACACATCCCTTTCCTACTCCATTTTAAACTCCCATGTCAGCTATTCAAAATGATTACTCAGTGAAGATTTATGTGGTTGTTACCTTATAAAGAAGTGCTTTCCTAATAGAAATATTTTGCCTTGTTAGGGAAGGCTAGAATTTGAAACCCCCAAACTGAAGTTCCATTCATAATGGGACATGCTGTCTGTTTCCCTTGTCCCCAGTGAAGAAATATGGTTTCTTACAAATTTTGACTATCAGAATTCTGACCAGTCTTAACCCTCCATCAAAGCATATGACATCTCATAATTTTACCATAATACGTCTGTTTGCTAGAAATCCCACCACTGTAAAGTCTGTACATAAATGATTATTTATTGCTAGTTATAAGTAACATGACAAATCATGATATTAATGGTAGATTGACCACTTTTCATATCATGTTTGTATTAGTATAATATAGTTTTGCATGCATAAGCACACACATGTGTGTAATATAGTTTTGCATGTCTAAGCCTTTAAGAATTGCTCATTAGATGAAATAAACAAACTTATAAAACATTTCCAATGGAAATTTGAACTCTGTAAATTACTACTGGTCCTGTTGCTATAACCCTACACATGTATTTATTTAGTTTTCTAGGACTGTGTGTGGAGAGTACAAGTTCTGGTCATGATTAGTTGCAGTTACTTCTAAAAATCATTTATAGCTTTTTTTTTTTAATGTAAAAGAAAAATACTTACGGCTCTTTGTTCTTATACATGCATTCCTGATCACTTCCAAAACTGGCGTTTGCTATTTGTACTTGTGAATCTTCTTCGTTCTATAAATACTTATTTGTCTTTATTCTTCTCTCTGTTTTGTCAACTTATTTGAGGCGGCTGGAGGTACCACGTCCCATCAGGTCAGTTTCTCCTATTTTAATGGATTTAATTCACTCCTTAACAACATGGAACTCATTAGAAAGATCTACAGCACTCTGGCCGGCAGCAGGAAAGACGTGGAGGTGACTAAAGGTGAGTGAGAATAAAGCTGAACTCTTGCCTGCAAGTATCTTGGTGTATCATTATTATTAGAGTGAAGAAGGCAACAAGAAGTTCTGTAGATTTTTAAATTTCATTATCTTTTATTTCATATTAGCCCTGTGGTATATGTGTGTTCTCTGTCCTTTGATTAGACAGAAGCAAATAAAATAATCTTTGGCAAGTTGTTTTTCTTTTTTTAAACATATTTTTATTGATTTCTGAGAGGAAGGAAATAGGGAGAGACAGAAAGATATGAGAGAGAATCCTTATGGGCTGCCTCCTGCACACCCCCTACTGGAGATCAAGCCCACAACCCAGGCTTCTGCCCTGACCAAGAATCATACAGTGACCTCCTGGTTCATAGGTCTACTCTCACCCACTGAGCCACACTGGCCGGGCTTCAGCAAGTTTTAAATAAGCCAAAGCCTTCTTTGAGTGAGGGATGTGTGTAAAGTTTCTTAAATGTTTTCAAATCTTGCTAGAACCTGAGCTAAACTGGCAGCTTCTAACATGGTCTTCAGAAGTACATGAGGAGGAATTCCATAAACTTACACTGGTAGCAGTGCAAATTGATCTACAGTCTTACAACAAGATACCAGCATTTTCATGGGATTTTTGTGGGGTTTTTTTAAACAGAATTTGCTAAGGAATTCCACAGCCTCATTGATATAACCTCTTGGGACCTATGCATATGACGTTTCATAGTTGCTTCCTAGTTTTCCCTGACCTGCAATTCGGAAAACATCCCTGTCATTTATTCAGTCATCCGATCACACCAGACTTTAAAGTCAATGTTAGAGACACTCCTGGGCACACACTTCCCAAACGAATGGGAGCACTGTAGAAGTGCTTACCCTACGCGGATTGACTTGAATTCTGCGACTAATGATAATAAAGTTTTGTGATATTCCCTCATTCCAGTGCCTTGAGTGAGTGCTGCATGTAGTGGCTACTCCTTGAATCTTTCCCCTTTTAACTCTTTTTCCATACAGAGGAGTTTGTTCTGGCAGCTCAGAAATTTGGTCAGGTTACACCCATGGAAGTTGACATCTTGTTTCAGTTAGCAGATTTATATGAGCCACGGGGGTAAGTTGGCCCTTTTTTTTTTTTTTTAATTAGCTTAATAAAACGAGGTTGGGTGGGGTAGGAGGAGGGCAGCACACTGGGAGAAAAATAAGCCAAATTAAAGATGACTCTGAAATATGGGAAACGAAAAAGGGAATGTTTTCAAGTTCTGCAATGTACATCATTTTAATCAACTTGTATTTTGTCGTTGCTTGTTCTTGTTTATTTCCCTCCTTCCAGACGGATGACCTTAGCAGACATTGAGCGAATCGCTCCCCTAGAAGAGGGAACTCTGCCCTTCAACTTGGCTGAGGCACAGAGGCAGGTGGGCAAAAAAAGCAAACGTGCTTCCTGGTATTTCTTTGGTAGAGGACCCAACACCCCTTTTCCCTTACAGTTGCGTTTCTGATGCTGGTGTCTGACCTACCATTTTTCCATGTTGCACCCCAAATCCAGACAATTTCTAGAGGCTGAAAAGAAAAATGACGTGGGGATGTTCTGATTAGCAGAGAGTTGGCATCTTTGCTTGCTTTTTTTCCCCAAAGGTGGGGTGATTTCCTAACTGCATGGGAAACCTCACCCTCCCAAAACAGGCAGAGACCCTTTCCTCTTCCCTGAGTCTCGGTTGTGAGATATGAGGCAGGAGTGCTGTTCTGGGGTCACCATCCCAGCAAAGCAGCCTGTCGCTAAGTGAGAGCCGCCTTTGCTCTGCAGAGAGGTTCTTGGTCAGCGCGTTGCCGACGGCCATGCCTTCCGTTCTTCCGAGTATCAGAAGGAGATAATTTTGTTTAGTCTGGAGTCATAGTTTGAAGTCTTTTAGACCCCGTTTTTCTATGAAAGGATTCATAAGTTATGTGGAAACAATTTGAGGAATGCTTCATTTTATTTTATGGTTAACAGAAACCAATCTCTTGCAGTGGTGGGAGTCAGAAACTTAAGACCTGGGGACCTCCTCATTTAACTCTTGCTCGCCCCTCTGTAGATCAGGATTAGAGAATCAAAGCCTTCATGGGGTGGTTGCCCTTCCACGATGTTTGTAAAATAAATCCGCTCACAGGCGAGTGGCGTTTTAGAAAAAGAGATCCTTTAAGGCAAAGCCATCTTCGAATCCTGTGAGACTTAACAGTTTTTGGCTGGGAGCTCTGGGTCTGTGCAGAGACGCCAGTTTGACCACAATGGGTTGATGCGGGCTACATTTTTAGGACTGGCAGGCCTCGCGCCAGGACCCCCTCCTTTCAGCTCCTTCCCACCCCAATGCAGTGGTGAGTCTTGTGTGCATCGTGTAACTCAGAGTGGTGGGTGTGTGCTCAGTAAATCCTAATGGGGCACCTCTGGGAAACCAGCTGGCCGTGGTTAAAAGAGGAAGCCGATTTCCCCAAGTGCAGGACAGAGAGCTGTATAATCTGTGCAGAGGCAGAAGCAACCTTGCCCTCTTCTCCCTCTGATTTTTAAACACTGCTGACCAGTGTCTCTCTGCTACTAGTTGTTGTAGAAACTTGGGGATTAAGAAGAAGTAAAGACTTTTATTTATTTATTTATCTATCTATCTATCTATCTACCTATTTACTTTAAATACATATATTTCTATTGATTTCAGAGAGGAAGGCAGAGGGTGAGATGGATATATCAATGATGAGAGAGAGTCATTGACTGGCTGCCTCTTGCACCTGCCCTACTGGGGATGGAGCCCACAACCCGGGCATGTGCCCAGACCAGGAATTGAATCGTGACCTCCTGGTTCATAGGTCGACATTCAACCACTGAGCCACGCCGGCCGGGCGGGACTTTTATTTCTTATATAATTTTTAGATTCCCTCCTGTGCTCCATTTGGCAGCGCTTTCCCACACGTTTTCCTTCGAGCCCTCTGCAGCTTTGAAGAGTTTGCGATGGTTGCTTATTAACACTGGTCGTGAGCGGGTTTGAGGGGGTTGGTGAGGTTTACAGTGGGAGGTGCCTGGCTGCTGCTGAGAGATTTGGAGCAATTCACGAGGGCCTTGCCTGGAATATTCTTTGCTCTGAGTCCCAGTGGGCCTGACCACATTGACAGAGGTCGTCCACCTGGTAGGCTCTGTGCTAACATTCATCCTCGACAAAGGTGTGCAGAAGGAGGAATCTTGCTTTCTCATTCATGACCATGCTGCACTTCTAGCGTCAGAAAAGTTAAATATAAGTCTGGGGTTTCATTTATTTAATCTTTTAAATGAAGAGTTAGTGATAGTGGTAGATTCTTCCCACCCTGTTATTTTCAGAGTATGTTCACTTGTTATTTTGATACGAGAACTTTGCTAAGCATTGCACATTTTTCGTCTTTTTTTAAAGTAAAGTACAGTTGGCATACAGTATTATGTTAGTTTCAGGTGTACAACATAGTGATTTGACATGTATATATCTTACAATGTGCTCACCACCCTCAGGCTGGTAACTCCCTATCACCGTGCAAAGCTACCGATTATTATTGACAATATTCACCTTCACCATTTTTACCTGTGTCTCTCCACCTTCTCCCTCCTGTTTGTTTTTTGTTTCTGAGTCTATTTTTGTTCTGTTCTATTTGTTCATTCTCATGGCATATTTGTATCCATGTGACTAAAACAGTACCTTTCTTATAGTTGCATCTGTCAAAATGCAGTTACTATTGATGTCCGTCTGTACAGGGATAGAGTTGGAAATACCCCATACAATTTGCAGAAGAAATGTTTTATGTTTATAAAGATGCATATTTCTATGTTAAGTTGTTTTCAGTGAAATGACTTTGAAGGATATTGTAAATTACCTCATTGTATTAGAATTGTGTTACTTTGATAGCAACTAAAATTCATTGGGTTGATGGCTGGGGTTGGTATTTATTTTTGTGGCTCATCAATTTTAATTATCGTGGCTTTTGAAAAAACAGATTTTATTGAATGTTTTTATTCATTCAACAGGTATTTAGTAAGCACTAACTGTATGCCACCCTCCTTTGACAACTCTATATACATGTATAGGAGGCAACTGATCAATGTCTCTCTCCCTTCTTCTCTCTAAAAATTAATAAAAAACATATCCTCAGGTGAGAATTTAAAAGTTAAAAAAAAAGAAAAACACCACTTACTGAACTTAACCCACTTCCTCTTTGACATTTCAGTTGTATCATGAATTTAGAAACTAGTGGGTAATTTAAAAAAATAATATGTGCTCACTTTTACTCTGTCTTTTTTTTCTGTCTCCTTCTTTCCCACTCTCCATTTCCCATGCATGCAAAGCAGAAGGCCCCAGTCGATTCATCTCGCCCAGTTCTCCTACAAGTCGCAGAGTCAGCCTACAGATTCGGTCTGGGTTCTATTGCTGGAGGTAAGTCATAATGAGTTCACATTTTTCATGTTTATTATTCCTTTTATTTTTTCTCTGGCTTTCCATCTTGAAATATTAAAAACAAATGCCCTCTAGTCTGTCCCTAAGCCACTTACAAGTCTGGACCTGTGAAATGGGACAAGAGCAAAGGGAATTGTCCCCCTATCTGCACCTGATTAGGTACTTAGATGTGGCTTTTTTCTCTTAATTTATCTGCAGATAGGCTTTCTAAAGACAGGTATTTAACAGTGCAGTTAGACTGTAGGGATGTGCTTCTTGAAAACTGACACCTCTTAGCCTTTCATTCACTCAAATGAAAATCCATAATTGTTAAGGGTAATTGTTAGTACAGTTTTAAAATCTGTTCATGCTAAATTACGTTTTTTCTTTGGTCAGTCTTCTCTTTGACTTTGCCTCCCCTTTTCCTCAGACAGACCTTCATTCCTTCTGAAATGTTGGTATTATTTGATTTCAGCTGTGGGAGCCACTGCCGTGTATCCCATCGATCTTGTCAAAACTCGAATGCAGAACCAGCGATCAACTGGCTCTTTTGTGGGAGAACTTATGTATAAAAACAGCTTTGACTGTTTTAAGAAAGTGCTACGCTACGAAGGCTTCTTTGGACTGTATAGAGGTTAGTGCCATGTGCTAAATTCATGCAAGGTGAAGTAATAGCCAGAGGTTTGGTTTTCCATCTGAGTGCCTGAAATGTATTAGAGAGGCTGTGCTGAAATGGAAATGCAGCACATTCTCAATTATCCATGCTAATGGGAGTGGGCCAGAGGCATCTGGGGCATGGCTAATGAAAACAGCCCATAATCTGAAAGCTATCTCTATTGCTTGTAATATGTTTTATTTCTTAAAATAATTATGTTTATAAACATCTTCAGTGAGTTTTTAAAAGGCTTGTAGTTTGTGTCCTTGAAATAACGCCACTCATCAGCTCATAGGGAAAGGCATCCTGGAGACAGGACAGAGCCTCCTGAGATTAATGAGTCTCCTTGAATAGACACAGGAAAGTCCATCAGGCGGGAACCAAGGCTCAGTGGAGCTCTCCTTTCCTGCCTCTTTCTGAGTTCAAGTTGCTCCTTCCCTGCCTCTACCTCTATACCCAGTGGAGTTGATTCACACACTAGCCAGGTAGTACTTCTGGACCCAGCTGCTCCTTTAATCATCTCAGGTTCATTAAGCAGTGAGAACAGCAGTAAAAAGTATGCCATCACTCACGGAAAGAATCCCACAGTCCCTGACTGCTTTTCCATTGGCACTGACTACTTTCCAACCTCTCTCCCGTTGTGATGGCCGTCTACAGAGAAAAGTAGCAGGAGTATTTGTATCAGCTAGAGTACGGCAGTTCAGGCTGAGCCACTTGGCCATTTGGCAACTGCAAAGTCGGCAGGGTCTTCCCTCCTCTCCCTACCCCCGCAAGATACAGGCCTTAACTGGCAGCCAGGTAAGCCTGTGCCTCTGTGCCTCTTCTGCCATCTGCTGACTCCAGTCTTCCTCTTAAGCACCCACGCTTTAAAAAAAAGAAAAGGAATATAAAAAGACCACTCATGAAATCTCTCACCTTAGCAACTAGGAGGCTTCAGACTCCAGAGGAGTTCCATTTTACAGGTTCTGTTGTGTAGTGGATAACCTCCTTCAAAGGCCCTTTGATCTTTTCTTTGCCCTCTTCCCTTCACCCCTGCCTCTTCTGACAAATCGGGAAGGTCTTTGACCCTAGGTGATTGATGATGACCCTTGCAGGGTCACTGCCTTCCATTTGAAATACTTTTCCCTCCTGGTGACAACAAACCTGGCAAATGAAATGTCTCCCAAGTAGTGCAAGGTTAATGTCAGAGTTCCTGCTTCACAGAGTTTCAGGCAAAGGTGGCCACCTTCCCTGGTCACCTGGGTTCTTTTCTGTAGGGGGCCTTGCACCTCGGGTTGGGCAGATGTTCCAGCCTTGGCGTTGCTTCACAGACTACTTCTGTGAGCTTTCCTTGGTCTCGGGGGAATGTCAAGGGGGTGTTCAGAATGCTAAGAAATACTGGCGTCCGCCTGGTGCCCTTCATGTCCTTGTGTTGACCTGCTTTGTTTTTAATGTTTAATCTGTTTCCAGCTCTTGGACTACGCCTGGCAGGTCTTGATTCTTGGTTGCATCTGCATTTCTTTCTTTGATCTGTCCTCTTGACCCCCTGGACGGAGCAGCCTAAAGCATACCTGAGTGCTGAGCCGCGTGGGGGCCATCCCCCAAACCCCTTGCTGTTGGAGCTATTACGTCTGAGAGACAGGGAAGGGGGAGCGAGCTGTCTATTAGATAGAGATGGAGGCTCATTCTGAACCCCTGTCCCTGCTTTAGAAATAGCCATTTATCTGATCTGTTTGAGGTGCCAGGACCTTAAGGGGTTCTCTGTCAGAAGATGATAAGCAGAGTGTGAATATAAGGAGATTAGTTCTGGAAGTCACCTATGTTCATTTCTCCCTGATTTCTTATTTTTTTTTCTCCAATAGATGATTTTAAAACAAAAGATTTACTATAAAACTTTGTTTAGCTCTGTTCTGTTACTGGGATCTTGAAAGCAAAGAGATGATTGACAATTCAGGTTTAAAACAATGATTTACAATCTTGCTTCATAAATTACTTGTTGCTATTGATTGTTTGGGGACCAATTCCCTTTAGTGCCTTGCACAAGATCCTTAATTAATAATTGTATATAACTGCATATGTGGAAATGCTTATTGCCGGGCAAGAGGAAGATTTGATGAAAATGGGAAACCGTCATTGCTAGCAAAAAAAGTATAATAAAAACAAAAAAGACCTGAAATATTTCTGAGAATCAGTATTCTAACCTTTGTGTATAAAGTCAGGCTATAAAACACCCTACATGTGATTCTTTGACTATAAATCTCTCATTAAGTGTAATTTTATTGTTTTAAAATGCTATTATTCCCGGGGAAAATGGTTAAGTTTCAATTTTGAGAATTTAAAATTGCTGCTGTTAACGCTTCACCTAGCAGTATTTGAGAAGGTGTCAGAGTACATCTCTAATTAATAAACATGTTTCGAAATATTGAGCATATTTTTTCCTGTTCTGGAATTTTACTTAACATGTAATTTTCTGCATCAAGACATATATAATTGCTAATATTTTCTGAATAGTATAATTTGGGAATGTTGCATAAGTAAGGTCCCTTCCCTATTTTACCATTATCTTTATTTATATTTTGGGGGAAAGTTGGCAGTCGGCTCTGGGAGAAGGTGACTGCTTGCGTGTATTCTTATTATAAGGTTAATAAGGAGCTATCTCCCTCTTTTTTTCTTTTAAAAAGAATACAGATTTATAAAGGGAAGCTCTGTTTGTTTTAGGAGTAAGCTAAACTACGAAAATGTGGGTTATTTTTAAAGAACTTTTCCAGCACTCCACAAGTTGTTCTCTTTCCTTCTCTGGTGGTGGCCAGCATCTGTCTGCACAGTCCTGGAAGCTACCCCATCCTAAGCATGTTTGAATCACTGCCCCTTCGTCCAAAGGAGACAGATAACACAGCATGCGACTGTTAGCAGTTGTCCTCAGTGGACACGGGGTCCTGTGCCTCAGTGCACCATGCGATTTTAGTATTGTGGTTGGTTAGGTCTTATTCTTCACATCTCTGTACTTCTTGGTCTCTGGAAGTCTCTTATTTGGGTAGGGCTAAGTTTTGGTTATTAGAAAAAGATCCCCTTAGAGGTCCTATGAGACTGACTCTGCAAACCTTCTCTACAACACAGACTACTCAAAGGGATTGTTTTTCCTAGTTTTTCCTATAATTTTTGAAAACCAGGCCCCCAGGCTAAGTCTCTCTGTATGAAGGAAAACAACACCTGAGCTAATCCAGAGCTCTCTGAAGTCACTTGTGAACATCTTTCTCTGTTTCCTCCCAGTCTTCCGAGTGATTAAACACACTCAGGTGTTTAAAATCCTTAATGAATTACCTGACAGCTCATTTGGTTTGAATGAATCTCATGATCAAGTGAGTCAGTTACTGGTCTGCTTTAGACTTGGCATATTAAAGAAAAACAATTGATTGGGTAATCATCCATAATGAAATGCTCTTCACGTTCCAGGAATAACTAATTTCTGCCTTGAAGCTTTGCCACACTCTCCTCCCTTCGATGTTTTAGGTAATGGGATGAGTAGCCTGAGAAATTGGAAAATGTTTTGGGGAGGATCTTGGGGAGAAAGATGGATTCAAGAGAAATCAGGATCCATGAGAAATACTTTTTAAAGGAAGGTTTTGATTTTTGTTTCTGTTGGAGAAGCCATAAAGAAAATCTGTCAGAAAGAAAAATTAGATCATTTTATGAATTAAACTTAATTTGGAGCACTACATTATCTTTGAGGTAATTGGCAATATGTATGTGTGTGTGTGTGTGTGTGTGTGTGTGTATTATTATTAATAAGCCCATGATCCAGGCTTGCAAGGTTTTCAATGTGTCTATTTCAGGTTGTATCTGTGGTGCAAATGCAGTCATCTTCCATCCTGGAATGTTCTCAAGGTGACATCTAGAGGATATTGTGGTGATATCTCGGGAAGTTATTGATATGTGTGCATTCTAGAAGGAAATTTTGTCAGACAGCTATTTTCTGCCAAGTCTCTTCTTGTGGTTAATGGTTCTGTTGAAGGGAATATCCAAGTTGTATGATCCACAGTGAGATCTTGTCTTGCATAATTCTTGTGGATAGAAATAATTTAAAAAACTCCAGCACCAAGAGAAAAAGATAGGAACTCCTACAACTCTGTTTTGCATAACTTAGGAACCCATACATCCTGAATGTTTTGCATAACTTAGGAACCAACCATCATGAATCTGTGAACTGTACTGACTCGTGGATGCCCACGCATGCCCACCAAAGCTTCTAATGAGTGCAGAATGATTGGCTTGAGTTTCGTCTTCTTGGTCAATTTCTGCACATTTTCTTTGAGAGTATCAAACTGTGACAAGATCAAAAGGCAGATATTTGGTCATAGGAGACCAAACAGAAATGAACAAAAGACTTAGGCAGTCCATGAGCTGGGTCATCAAATCTCCAGAAATCTACTAGTACCTACAGTGAGCCAACTGAACTGAGCACAGGGCATTTAAGTAGGAGAATAAGGTAACACTAACTCAAACTAGGGTGGGGCAGAGCGTTGTCCTAGGCTTGAGAAGGCTAGATGAGCTTAGAAAACTGGGAAAGGTGACAAAAAGATGGAACCAGACGTAGCCTTGGGAAGATTAATGACCGAACTAGTTCCAGGTCTCAAGAATGACCATTTCTAACGAACTAGCTACTGTCAGTTGATGAAACCAAAAGAAGGGAACTAGATTAAACCTCAGCACCAAGGAAATAGTTTAGATGGAAGAAAACCTAACCAGGACTTTGAAAGTAGCCATAGACCAGAGTGAAAAACTGAAGGAGAGGGTCCGATCCTTTTCAATGATCTTCACTTCTAGAAGGCCCCAAACAGAAGAGGAGTCAAAAGAACTGTTTTTCTTAGACCATAATCATGCTCTGACACTCCCAAAGCCATCCTGAGCCAGAGGTAAGATAACAGATGGTTCTTGCCCATGTTGAGTAAAACATTTAACCCAGATAAAGGAGCATTTAAATCTTAATATCTGCATCGTGCCTCCCCTATCTTTTCCCAGCCCCATTGTGGTCACCTTGGGGTGGGACCCTGGATTGCAGCGAGCTCTGTGAAAGGGGGTAGTGTCCTTGCGAGGGTGGCAGTGCCTCATGCCCAGGGGCAATATGAGTCAGAAGCAGACAGACAAGTGGGAGGAGGCGGAGGGAGGAAGGAATGCTTGAGCAAGTGAAGAGAGAAGGCCACGGAAATCGGAGCAGGAATAAAAGCTGTGAGGCAGGGCGGGCAGCGTGCTGATAGCTCCCGAAGGAAGGTTAATCTATTGTTGACAGCCAGGAGGGCTCTCTGGGAGGATGGGGCAAGTGGAGTGGCCACGGGGGTGAGGTCAGGAGGGTAAGAATGTAACATATCGGAGGGGTTGCCTCCGGGGTGAAACTGGATAACACAAAAAGTGCTGGATGTGGCTTTTGCTGCAGGAATTGGGGTATCTCACGCTTTAATTTCTCCTGCCGACGTCTGCTTGTCTCTGCCCGGAATGCCTTCTTTCCCGTTTTTGCTGCTTTGAGCTACCTTCCTCGGGGCTGGGCTGGCCACTCCTGAACTTGCTTTTGTCTGACCTGAGACAGAAACGCTGCCTCAGTTAGGGGGTTTCTTCCTTGCCTTGGCTGCGCCATACCTGTGCTCCTGCTTGTCTTGTTCAGCGTGCCCCTTTGGGACGCTTAATACACTGGTTCCAGCGGTCCGTGCGCCAGCCGTCACCCTGGCCCTGACCGGCTGCTTTCCCTGAGCCTCGTGCCCAGTGGGTTCCCCGACTCTCACCTGGTCAGCAGGTCATCACCTACAGCTTGGCTCTGCCATTCAGTGTCTTTAGCGTCTTAAAGAGCCTAAAGTTGAGAACCTGGAGAGAGTGAAGGAGACATGATATGGAGGCCCACACAGCCACCATCCTTATGTGAAAGGGCCTAGCTGTGCAGGGTGCCGGCCCTCTGGGAGTCAGGCCCGGAGAGCCATCTGGGCTGGAAGAAATGCCTTCATGGAGCAGAGAAGGGAGTTGGAGCAGTGAGTCCACTAGAGTGAACAGGGAAGAGCTGAGCGTTAGGGGGATAGAACCCTGGTGTGAGCACAGCGTTGGACCTGAATTCACTGTGAGTGCCACTGCTTAGTCACCAGGTAGTTAGTGATGTGGGACAAGCTGTTTAGCCTATCCAGATTCTAGTTCCCATGAAGGAAGGGATAGTGATGATGATGGTGATGAGCATAAAAATAACCAACAATAAAAAACCCCACTCTGTGATACTTACTATGTACTTAGCACTGTTCTGAGGGCTTCATTTTATCTTTACCCCATGAAGACGGTTCTGCGTTTATCCCATTGTACAGGTGGGGGAACTAAGGCACAGAGAGATTGGGTAACTTGCCCACAGTTGCACAGCTAATAAACAACAGCGTCAGAGTCCAACCCCAGCAGCCTGGCTGCAGACTCGGTGCTCTTCTGCTACTCAGTAGAAATGATGTTGTAAAACGTTGCTTAGCCTCAGAGGTTGAGAAATGCTTAAATTCTTAACAAAAACGTTTTATTGTAGCTTAAGAACATAGTTGAAGGTGTGCCAGATGTGTGCTACTTCCTTATCTTTGCCCAAAGTAAACAGGGCCACTAGATACTATGAGACCAGATGTGCCCTCGCTGCCCGGGGACAGCTCCTCTGAGGATGGGCCTGATGCCATGGCAACAGCATCATACAGAGGCCCCCCCACTTACGGTGGGGTTACATCCTGATAAGCCCATCGTAAATTGAAAATATCATAAGTCAAAAATGCATTTAATGCACCTACCTCCCAACCATCGCAGCTGGGCCCGGCGGTTTCTGCTGAACGTGTATCACTCTCACAGCACAGTCAAGTCGGAAGTCTGAAGCCAAGGGCCCTCTGTCCTCCTTACCTGATTCTGGACTGTGATCATTATTCGGGGCACATCGCCTCTTGTAAGTAAGAAGAGAGTCAGGGATAAACCTTGATCAGATAGGCAGAGAGAAACATCCCATTTTTAAATACACGATTTAGGTTGTGAGCGGTGTCTGGCTCTTTATATATATTTACTCGTGTGATTATCATAATAAACCAGGGAGTCATAAATAGCATCCTCGGTTTACCAGTGAGTACCCTAGAGTTCCAAGAACAACATCCCCAAGGTCACTCAGCACGAAGGAGGTGCAGGCCGAGGCTTGCAGCCCAGAGCCCTTGGTCCAAGCCCTTCATTTTGGTACAGGCCATTGAAAAGAAACGGTTTTAAGTAGGCCAGCTTTGTTAATGAGTTTCTTTCATAGTATCTCCCAACTCTGAGACTCTCCCAACTCTCACTTAAGTGATAGCATAGTAGCCCTCTGACCCAGGACACTGCTACTTTTGAGGGTGCTGTATGAAGTGAGGTTGGGGGTTCCTGATGTGGGCTTCGTCCCCACACCTCCAGCTCAGTTCTCATTGAGTTGCACCGAGGACTGGAATCAGAGGGGATAGTGTGATTTATATCTCAGCCCCATGAAATTTGAAGACCAAACGCTGTATTAATATTGTACCCTGTAAATCTTTTCTCGCATTAGCAGCCTTCTGGTAAAGTTTGCCCAGGAAGCATGGCCATGTGTGCTGATGGAGCTGAACTAAAATGAGAAGATTAGGAAACTAACCACACTAATAAATTTCATTTGAGGCCGTTGGAAAACAGACGGCTGTTTTGACAAGTTAGAAACAACACACACATCCATTCTCTGTTTCTAATGGTTAAAATGAATTTCCAGAATCCAACAGAAACGTCTTATATTAGAAGCCTAATTTTTCTGTGGAGTCACCCAGATGTCAAATCTAGATGTGCTTTCGGCTTCAGTGTGATCGTGCTGAAGCACCTGAACGAGGCCAGCTGTTTTAGGAATTACGGAGCCACATTCTCCTCCTCCCTCTGCAGTCAAGGGACCAAGAGGGTTATTGAAACCCCCACCTCTGTGACTTTTCATTGTCCCACAGATTACTGCCCCTCCCAAAGGGCATTGACCCAGCATGAATGGTGTCAAGGCCACATCTGTAGTGCCACTTAGATTGTCGTCCGCAGCCACCTTTGTTTCCCTACCGAGGCAGGGGGCTCCCCACAAGAATGGTACTTATCCAGTAACCCCCACCCCCCACCCCGAGTACCAACATCTGGCCCAGGTCTTAGGACTGGATTTGTACTTTGGTTTTATTCTTACCGAGTGGACGTTATTCAATTAATATGGTGAAACTGGGGGGCCTTCAATGATATTACTTTACCTCCTAATTACTCTCCCAGCCCTTCACCTGCCTCTAGGACTTTTTACTGAAATTCACTCTCTACTTTAAAAAGAATTTGGTTTAAGTTCCTTCACGTGGCCTAGGAGAGAAGCAGTGCAGTGGACCAGGTAGGAGCCCCCCTGCAGCCGGACCACCTGGGTTGAACCCAATCCCCATCTGACAGCTGAGTGACCTTAGACAGGCTCCTTGAGGTCTGCCTCAGTTGCTTCATCTGTCGATGGGGGCAAAAATAACATACAGTGATTTATTGGTATTGACTTCCTGTTGAGTGGATTGAATGGGCTGATGCACATGAAACACAGAGAGTAGTGCCTGGTGTGTGATAAGTGCCCCCAAATCCTTCCTGTTGTCATTATCTCTGCTATTGTCATTCATTGCCAGGTCTCTGACCTAGCCATAGCCTCCAGGCATCTTGCCCCAGCCCTGAATGTGCCATGACCTTGAGGTTTTTGCACGTACTCTTCCCTCTGCCTGGACCACCCTGCCCTCCGTTCTAGTCATGTCTCTTCCACAGTGAGTCTCTGCTTATCTTTACAGATCCAGGTCAGGTGTCTCCTCTCTGATGCGTTTCTCCCTGCTGCAGGCAGGACAAGTGATTCTCTGCTGTGTTCCCATCACCCTGGGCTGTGGACTTATCACTCTGTCCGCTTTCTGGCACTCAGGGTCACCTAGGTTTCCCTTGTCTCCAAACTGAGAATTTTTCCAGGGGGTCGCAGGGTTCCCACTGTGTTCATCGCATGCTGCCAAGCACGCGGAAGGCATTTGGTAAATGTTTGCTGAACAAATAAATACACGGTTTTCCTTTTTGTTTTGTTTTGTTGTGTGTGTGTGTGCGCGCGCGCGCGCGTGTTTGTTTTGTTGTTGCTGTTCACAGTGCATTACTAAATTTATAGCGAGAAAGACAAGTCTCAATCGCTTAAAAGGCTGCCTGAAGTGATTGTATCTAACCAAGTGTAGTCATTTGGCTCTGTGGGCTGGTTGTTAATAGTCATTTAAAAAGACTGTCACAGGGTAGTTACAGGGATAAGAGATCATCATTTAAATCACAGTGCTTTCAGCCCATCCATGGTGTTGGTCTACAATTTAATGATGAGGAAAATACATCTAGCAAGTAAATATTTAACTAAACATCCAGGCACTTGACTTGAATGCGGAGAGCAACACGGCAGTTGTAAATGTTAAGATGTAGTTTAACCAACTTATCCCCCCATTTTACTGGTAGAAACTAATGTTCTTTCACGAAGCAATAATAAGGCTTTCTAATATTACAGATAGCATATCATCTCGTATTATGTGGTATAAGAAAAATGCTGTAAGTGAACGAAGTTTAGAAGAGAATGCTCACTTTGAATAAGAGCCCTGGCTTTGCCCAGGTGGTTTCATAGTCCTATTTTCTGAGCTGCTTTGGTTCATTTAGATTATAAAGAGCATAGCCCTACTCAAGCTGGCCAGAGACAGGGGGACTTTAGGTAAAGAGTTCATACTGGAGAGAAAGAAGGCGGAGATCTTATGAGGATCCCAGGGCAGGGGTTCCTGGGAACCTGGCCCAGGGGGACTGGCTCCCCCACCTGTGAACCTTTCACAGTTGTTTTTGTGTGTTTTTTAATTTTTTCTTAGTACATTTCTTTATTGATTTCAGAGAGGAAGAGAGCGGGAAAGAGAGAGAGAAACATCAACGATGGGAGAGAATCATTGGTCAGTTGCCTCCTGCACGCCCCCTACTGGGGATTGAGCCTGCAACCCGGGTATGTGCCCTTGGCCAGAATCGAACCCAGAACCCTTTAGTCCGAAGGCCAAAGCTCCATCCACTGAGCCAAACCAGCTAAGGCAATCTTTCACAGTTTGTGTGTTCTCTCCCTGGTGTCTCCACTCCACCAGCCCCCTTCCTTTTTGTGCTTGTGATTTCTCCTTCCTCGTGGCATTGGCACAGACTTCAACGACTGGCTGGCATCACTTTTGGAACCAGGGCATAGGGCCCAGGTTGCCGAAATCATTGGCCACATGTCTTTTAAGAGTCTTCCCCAAGTTCAGTCAGCTGTGGACCTAAGGAAGAAACAAGCTCAAAATAGGGCTGCCTAGAGAAGACATCACAAACCCCAGTGTTTGCAGGATGCAGGCAGGTTGTGTGATTGAAAGATGAGTCTGGGTGTGAGAGGCACAGGCCAGAGGCGAGTGTGATCTACAAGCACCGATTCTTGCGAATGAGGGCTTAGGGTTGAATCCCTGTCTATTTGTCAGCTGGATAATTCAGGCCAAATTACTTAATCTCAGTATGCCCCAGTTTCCTGTCTGTATGGCAGTTACAAGAATTAAATGAGTTCGTAAAATGCTTAAAATGGTACCCAGCACATCGTTAACAATGTTAGGTGTTTCTTAAGAAAATTTTCACTCGTATCAGCATGCTCCTCATCATTTTGTCCCACAATGAAATGAACTTCCTTTTTTAAAAATACATGCAGCTCTCTTGGTCTGTCTAGTTTTTCCCTTTTTGTGGAGCCACAAGCACAGAGAAATAGTTTCGACAGAGCGAGAAAAATGATGAAAACAGCTGGCACTCCTCTTCATCGCCGTGTGGGTTTTAGGGCAAGCTGGGCACCACGGTGAATGGATGCTGGGGGCCTGAATAAAAGGGCAGGGCCTTACCCAATGGAGCCGATTGCTGTGATGTGAGAAACTGGCCTAGGCCTCTCACATCTGTCTGTTCTTACAACAAGCTCATATTATGTTTGACACTTTATACATCTGCAGGCTGGTACAGCCCTGGATCTAGTGACTTTTGGCCCCAGGCTGCTGCTTCAGGAAGATGGTGTGGACAGGGCTGGTCTCTCTGAAGAGGCAGCAAGTGGCTCTTCTTGTATGAAATAGAAGATTGTGCTTACAGAGGATAGCACCATGAGGCCCCTCCCAGGGACAGCAGTGTGACCCGGGGAACTATATATCCTGATCCTCCTTGTGAGCTTCCTGTGTGTTTTCAAGAAAAGGCATCTGACTTTGATTTCATGTTCAAACGATTATATTTTTTAGTTCAGATATTACATCCACTGTTGTTGCAACTGCCTTTCCTAGAAGCGGCCCTTTCCTGTCCCAGGCCACCCCTCCCCTCTGAGTTCTGAGTCTTACTTAATTCCCTCTCATCCCAACATGTATGAAACAGCTCTTTGCTGGTCACCCACACCCGTTACTCCCCACGACCTTCCTCATCCTACCCTGGTATTCTGGTAAAAACTGAACAAGAGCAGTCAAACCCAGTTTCTCTCTCTCTCTCTCACAGTCTCACACACACATGCACATGCACACAACATCAGTGTGTCCTGTTTATTTTCTGCAGAGCATGTGGAGTGGTCTTTTAAAAATATGAATTAGCACATTTCTCTGCTCCTGGTCAAAACTCTCCCGTTCTCATCTGACTTAGACTTTCTCAAGCTCAGGGTCCTGGCCTTCAATGTGGCTGTAGCCCCTGGCCCCTCCGGGCCTCTCCCTGTGCCTGCCCCATGCTTTGTAGCTATAGCACCCGGCCTCTCCCTGTATCTCCTGTGCTGTCCCACCTGCTGTGCTCTCTTTGCCCCATTGGTTCCTCTTCCTGGGATGCAGTTTTCCCCAGTGGTTACCCTGCCTCCTTCCACCTGAGACCTGTCAGAGCAAGAACCTTGTTTGTCTTGTGCTTGTCACTGAGTCATCATTGCCAAATGAATGAATGAATGGTTGAACTGTGGGCATTTAGGGGTGGGGGTATAGGGAAAGTGTTAGAAAAAAATGTAATCTGTTCACCAAAGTTCACTTATTAAGAGGCAGGAGGGAAAGGAGCAAACTTGCCATGGCATGGGATTTCTTATATCACTAACCCTGCTGATTTGCCTAATGTGCAAACGATGCAGCAAGTGAGAGGGGATTGACTTGGGCTTGATGTGGCTGTGAGACCTTAGTCCTCAAAACATTCCATTTTGAGTATTCTCATTAAAGGTAATAGCAGAAAATTGCCCCAAAGATTGCCCCAGTTTTTCAGTGGTGATCCCTTCTTGAGAGCTGTTAATTTGTTTAGTTAATGCTAATTTATTTCATATGCTTCTACGTTTTGTTGTTTTTTAGGTCTGTTGCCACAGTTATTGGGAGTCGCCCCAGAGAAGGCCATAAAACTCACAGTAAGTCTTTTGAGTGGATGCTTCTTATTAAAGGAGTTTGCACACACTCAGGAATCTAGTAGATAATTCGTTTGTGAAGCAGCAGGTTGGCGTTGCCTCAGAGCTGCTGACTGATTTGAACATAGAGCACTCACCATGCCCAGCTCTTCATTTTTCCCCACTTCCCACTGAACATCCAAAAATGTGGTGATACAGCTGAGCAAGACCTTTGGTGGTTGCCGCTGTGTCATCATCCTCACCATTGTAGTATTTCAGTTCCTACCATACGAGGCTCTTTGCATGTATTAGCTGTTATTTTTTTCATCTCCAGGAGAGTATGACTCAGAGTTTACAGACAAGGAAAGTGCGACTCACAGGGTTTAAGTATTTACCTGTGTTCACATGAGTTATGAGTGGGAAAGCTGGAATTCAAAATCAGATGTTTCTGCCTCCAGGGCATATGCTCATTCAGTTACACATGCTGTCTACAGGATTCATGGTTAGGCCATATTCTGTAAGCATTTGCCAAAGCCACGTGTTGAGGGCTCTGAGTTCTAGTTGAGGCTGATCCTTCATGAGGTGGTTTCTCCAGTGTCCGCTCCCGTTGGGCAGACGGTAGGGATTCACTGAGTGTCGTGGAACAGAGAGCTATGCATCCGCATCACCCGGGACATGAAGCCCAGAAAGTCAAGCTCCGCTTTTAGATTGGGCTGTGTAGCTTTGCTACCTGGAAGTCTTCTTTTGCCATTTTATTATGTGACCTTGGGACAGCTAATCTTTCCTGGCTCACAGCTTCCAAAATCATATGATTGATCCTTAAAATTGCTTGTAGTGCATACTATTTTGAGACTATTATACTTAATTAATTAATGCTATTGACGTTCTTTGAGAATGCTTGAGAAAATTTTTAGATACTGAATTTTGGCTAAGTTGAAAAATCTCCTGAGCCAAGTTTGTCTCAATGATGAGTGTCATTTTAGATTAAATCTTGTTAGAAGACTTGAAAGTGGTTTTTAATCAAACCCTTTAGAGCAGTTTTTAAGTTATAAGGCATATGTTTTCATTTTGTCTCTATTGTTAGCATGTCTCTCTTTAAAAAAAAAAATTTGTTTTATTGATTCCAGAGAGGAAGGGAGAGATAGAAACATCAATGATGAGAGAGAATCATTGATTGGCTGCCTCTAACACTGGGGATTGAGCCTGAAACCTGGCCATGTGCTCTGACCAGAAATTGAACTGTGACCTCCTGGTCCATAGGTCGATGTTCAACCACTGAGCCACGCCAGTCAGGCAATATATCTCTCTTTTTATGCTATTGTAATTGCATGACATATTTGAATTTAAGGCTTGTAAGCCATTGACATTTTAATTTTTTTCTCCTGGAAATATCAGGAATATATATATATATATATATATATATATATATATATATATATATATATATACACATACACACATACATATATTTCCTTTCGAAAACTACCTATATGCTATTAAGAGCACTTTTCAAACTTTTTTTAAGATTCTTCATTTATTTAGTGTATGATTACTCTAATAAAGTGACAGAAAACAATAACGTATATTTAAAAATGTATGTTTATATGTGTTTAATGACTTTATTTTTTTCATCGGCTTCTATAAATATTTTTCTTCAAGGTGAATGATTTTGTGAGAGATAAATTCATGCACAAAGATGGTTCGGTCCCAATTGCAGCAGAAATTCTGGCCGGAGGCTGCGTAAGTACTTTTTGCAGATCTCTGCATTGAAAAGATTTGTTTTGCACACCTATCACCACCATGGTAAACCAGTGTGGACTACGGCTTCTGTTCAACCACAGATCCTGTGCAAGGCAGAGTCTACTAGGGCCTCTCGGCTTTTCCTAGCAAGCCAACGTCCTGAGAAGGAAGGGTAAATGTTCCTGATCTTTTGCCTGTAAAGCCCTGCCTGTTAAATTTCTCACTGCTTGTGGGTGGTTCCTCAATAGAAGTCTTTTGGGGCAGAAGTGTTTGGCCTTTGAGAAATCTTTTTTGCTAACCTTTTTAGTACATTCTTTCCTCGTGGCCCTCTCTTCTGGGTCAGGCACTAACATTTGTAGTTTGAAGTCAGCGGCCATAGCTCTCTGCTTTGCTTTAGCTCCCACGTGCCGGCAGCTCTTCAGGCTTCCCAGTGCCTCTGGGAGGAGGGTCCTGGGAAATAACTGGCTGAGTGCGCGCTGCATCATCAAAAACGCTTGGAATGAGTTATTTCTTTATGTGGATGAACACCCTGCATCTTGTTCTTGAGCTCAGCAAAACATGTCTTGTTTTATCTCATGTACAGGTTTGTTCATGCGAATGTAAATACTTTGGGTAAATTAAACTCTTATACAAAGAATGGTGCTATTCCAAGATAAGGTTGGTTAAATAAATGGGCTTTGATCACCAGGGCAATGCAATAGTGGTATATTTTTTCATTTAAACCTATGTTTCTTATAAGAAAGGTGAGGTCACATTTATTTTTTTAATTAGCTCATTCTGTTCAGGCAACGGTATTCATAAAATAATCTTCTCTTGAAAATTGTTGAGTTTAGAAGCTGGGCAAATACCTGGGAATATTACACCTTTGTTTGGAAAGGGCCTATTGTCCTGTCTAACATTGAATGGGGCTTCCTTGAATGTAGCAGGAGCTAAGAAGTCCTGGCTCCGGGTAATTCTTAAGAGATGGACAGAATCGGGCTGCGGCTGCCTCTCTGTTTGATCACTGACCTGTTGTAGACGCCCAGGTAGGAGCTCCTAGTCCGGTAACTTTAGGAGCATTTAGAATGAAAAAGGGAGCCTTTAATGTTCTAAATAAAAAGGGTGCACATGTAATAATAATAAAAAAGAATCGCAGGAGTTGCAGAAACTGTACTTCATTTAACACAGTTTCCATTTGAGTAACTAGGTTTTCTCATTTGAAACAGGCATATCCCTAGGTCGTACTTAGCCTGTCCTGCAGGCTGTGCCAGGGGGCCTGGGTAGCAGGGCATTTCAGTAGGTCAGGTGGGTTTATTTTTTTTAAAGTCTGGTTTTAAACCTGCTGAAAAGACATGATTATATATCTCTGTAAGAATTTAAAATGTGAAATTAATTATGTGATACTGCTCAAGATTTTGGCAATAATCTAGAGGTTTATTTTCTTTTGAATGAAAGCATTTTGCCTGCACATGGGTCTGGGTGCCAAGGAGATTGGTTGTGGCACGTAGTGTCTCCCCTAGGTGGTCTTGTTTTCTCCTACGTGGTCGCCCATTTCAAGCACAAAGCCCAGGTTGGCATCTGAAGTGGTGCCTCGTCACTGTAAAGAGGTGCAGCCCTTCTTCAAGCCTGATCTAAACACAGGCTTAAAATTGGAGCCACTCGGGCTTTACAGCTACTTAAAATAGCTGTGAAATGAGGTTTGCCATCCTTCATCTCAAAGGCTGGTAGACAGTGGTCCTCAGTGTTTCAAGTCTCCTGTTTTGTCTCTCCCTCCACCCTCCCCCGCAACCCCCCAGGTACGGCTTTAAGAAGTAAGAGTTTATTTTGCAGGTAAGCAATCCTGTAGGTTGCAAACAATCCAGGCCCATTAGCTCTCTGAGGAGTGGGATGGATGAGTCCATTTTTATGGTGGATTTTTAATAGCAGGACATCTCTCTTTGCAGACTTGGCAATTTTCCTGATCATCCGGGCCAGCTACACACCTTAGAAAGTCCTTGGGAGCCCACAGCCTAGCCTGTCTGTCCAATTGGGAATACAAAGGGTTTTGAAAAGTTGTGTCACATGAGTGGTTCCCCTGCTTAGTTCACCCAAGCATTTCCAGGCGTTGACTTTTAAGCCCCTGGGCAGCTCACCTTGCTTCATTATTACCAAGAATTAGTACACATGGCTGACTTTTGCACTTGTAATCAAAGCCACTCATTTCTTTGAAGAAGGCCTTTTCTGTTTTATAATCTGTTTTCTGTAAAAACAGAAAATATGCAGGGAAGTCTTGGTCTCACAACCTTCTCAGTGCTTAGCGAAAGTAAGAGTATACTATAAGGTTTGATTTTATATATTTTTTTTAGAATAACAACAAAAATGTTAGTAAATTTGGAGGAAAGGGGGATTAAATTAATCCTATTCATTCATGTTTGATATAATAATATCCTTGACTGAAGTGATTAAAAAATACTCCTTTCCTTCATTGACACATATAAAAGGGTGACTCTATTTTTAAATTCATTTTTTGGACACTTACAGTTTAGAACACTGAAAAATTTGACTTCAGTTTTCTGAGCATGTGTATAGATTCACACTTACCAGTAGTGTTATATTCAACACAGTTCAAAATGAAGCTAAGATGCTGAGCCTGGGGTTTTCAGACTCTAAATCTGAAAAGTTCTTGTGATGTGTGTTTTTTTCCCATAGGTTGGGTTAGGCCAGAAGTTGTAGGAGTTTGGACAGAGACCTGGACGCTCAGGTGTCTCTGCATGAAATGTACACACTTCTGTTTCTTTCTGTCCTCTCTTCTGGGTCGGGAGCTCAGCCTGCAGGGTGACGTGCGTGGCCATCATGGTCAGTGACCGCAGAGGCTCTCAGTAAATGGGGCAGAGGCGAGAGGCCTGTCACTACCACCCATTTCCCAGTTAGGTTCCCAGTGACTCTGAGAACTGATATAATTTCTGAGTATTGTTGTTATTGCTGTGTTGCTGTTACTTTAAGACCATATGTCATGCCATGTGGTCTGTAGGTGACAGTCCCTAATTCCACAAAATAAGTATGAATTGACGGTTTTCTATGCATCTAGTGGAATAGCCGGTTGAAATCCTGAGGGGACTGGAATTTTTAGCTTGTGGTCCTTTGATCTTAATGTCATCAGATAACATGGGGCCATGACTGGTTTCAAGGGAGATATAAATATGCTGATCAGCTTAGTAAATGAAAACAAATGGAATAATATTCACCAGAAAAAAATGTCAAAACGTATGAACCTCTGTCTTACAAAGCTCATATTATTAAAAATTATTCACATACCAATAAAAATAGTATTCTGTAATAGTTTTTGGAAAGATAAGTGAACATGATTTTTGAACAATAATCTATAATGATAAAAGTGTCTCGCCCAGTCCTACCCCATCGGCCACCTTCTAATTAATTTCCTTTCAATGTGCATGAATCCATGCACCAGGCCTCTAGTCCTTTGATAATAGGCCTACTATATTTTTTCATTGAGATACATGCACGTGTGTGTGTGTGTGTGTGTGTGTGTGTGTGTGTAAATATATCTAATGCTTATGGGAGTTTATAGCCATTTTAAGCGGAAAAAATAAGTGATATGCTCATGTCATTGGTGAAATTTATTCTCTCATTAGAGATTTTTAAGCACAGAAGAGCCATAAGCCTGGCTTTGTATTTTTAAATGATATCCTACTTTCTGCAAGGAGAATGGTTTGTAGAAGGGGCAAGAGTGCGAAGCAGGGAGGCAGGTCAGAATTTGTTGAGGTCCAGATAGGAGATGCATTTCCCTGATTAGTGATGTTGAGCATCTTTTCATATACCTGTTGGCCATTTGAATGCCCTCTTTTAGGAAATGTCTATTCAAGTGCTTTGCCCATTTTTTTTTGAAGTGGATTATTTTAAATCTTTTTCTTTTTTAAAATTCCAATTTGCATTCAATATTATTTTGTATCAGTTTTAGTGGACAGCATAATGGTTAAACAACCTTATGCTTTACAAAGTGTTCCCTCAATATTTCAAGTACCTGCCTGGCACCGTGCATAGTTATTACAACGTTATTGACTATATTCCCTATGCTGTACATTACATCCCCATGACTATTTTATAATTATCAATTTGTACCTCTTTTAAAAATATATTTTTATTGATTTCAGAGAGGAAGGGAGAGGAAGGGAGAGATAGAAACATCAGTGATGAGAGGGAATCATTGATTGGCTGCCTCGTATATACCCCTACTGGGGATCCAGCCTGCAACCCAGGCATGTGCCCTGCCCGGGAATTGAACCATGACCTTCTGGTTCATAGGTAGATGCTCAACCACTGAGCCATGCGAGCTGTGCTAATTCCTGCTTTTGTGATCTTTCTCTTCCCAGGCCTTTCTGTGGACATGTGGCCTCACAGTGCAGTTTTCTTAAGGCAGAGTTTTTATTTCTCTGTGCAAATCTCTGTGCACATATCCTAGTTATAAATATTGAATGACATGAGGCTTACTCATTAAATTGAATTTCTATGGGGTTGCTCCTATGTAGCATGTCAAGTAGCCAAGATTTATTATGTATTATGTTGATGCTAGGGAAATAAGGTCATTTTTTAAATGCTCACATCTTTATAATTCATTTGTAGTTTAATGAAAATCTAATTGTTAGTTGTATCAAATTTTATTATTGCTATTATTTGGAATAATCTCTGGGGTGTTTTTTCTGCCTACTCTGAAGAATATAAGACCATATTGTAAGGGTTTCTTTTTGTTTCTGGGTTTGTTTTTTGTTGTTGTTGTTCATCAATAGTAATTTCTATTTTAGTAGATGACTTACAGCAAGAGTAAGTGAATTAAATTAACCTTGCTTTTAAAAGCTTTACATTATTTACAATGCTTTTCATTCATTTTCATGTTTTTATAAACTTAAAACATACATATTTTAGTTGAGATCATATCACAGACATTTTCTATATTTCAATATGTTATAATTATGATTTTTAATTATGAAAAGAATAATCATATTAAAGCTATGGTAGAAAACAAAGCAAAATAAACTGCCCATATTTCCTCAATTCTAATAGGATAAATTTTCTTAATTTGTACTTAAGGTTTATTCCTGTTTTCCAACTCTATTGACTCTAAGGCTGAGAGTCTATTTCAGGTACTGTATATGGCCTGTTGTCTTGTTAGGTAGGGCCCTGCTGCCCTGGCTGGGTGACTCAGTTGGTTGATTCCCAATCAGGTTGTTTCACAAGAAAGGGTTTCCATGCTCACTCAGTGAAGGAACCAACCTAAATATTTCCTGTTTATTTTGTTTCTCAGAATGGCAGATAAATGAACCACCAGATATATATAGAATCTTAAGACTAGGATGAGGGTAAACAGCGTGGGGTATTTGCTATAGCTTATTCATTATTGCCTATGTCTTTACTAGAAAATATTTTATTGAGTGGCTAACGGGAAATTATGATGTCAGAATCATGAAGGAATCATATAAAAGAGTTGCTTTAAATCAAAAAGAGACTAACAATAATGACATACTACTGCACACCTGTTAGAATGGCTAAGTTCTGAGACACTGACAATAGAAGGCAAAGTATGAATGGGTGATTGTGATTTGTCAATCACTTATAATACATGTACCACTCTGGTGGGGGATGTTGATAATGGGGAAGCTATGCATGTGTGGGGCAGGGGGCATATGGAAAACCTCTATGCCTGAAACTGCTCTAAAAAACAAAGTCTTTAAAAAACAGAGAAAGAGAGAGCCAATAACTAGCAAAAAAAAAAAAAAAAAAAAAATTAACCATGGCAATATCTAAATTTGGAGGTTTTTGAGAAGCCAATGAGGCATCTCCATCACATTTTGCCCAGAAAGTCTTCTGGGACAGGAGTGGGACTAAGGCACTGGGCTGGAATAAGAATTATGTGGCCTGCCTGCTTCTATAGAATGTTCTTTCTCTAGACTTCTACTTGGACCCTGGGCAAAAATAAAGAGATAGCTGATGACACTGAGGGTTCATAGGGGTGACCTACCTGCCCAAGGGCTGCTTCGGATGGTTCAGAAATGTTGTCATCTTACCAGAGGAAAGTTCAACTTGTAATGGACACAAGCCAGTGAGGTGTCTCCTTTCTGTTTTCCTCCCTTCCCCTCTTTGGGGAATGTCTTAGAGTTGTTTGATTTAACACAGTTCCAATGTCAGGCCATCCTGGTTTTCTAATAAATGGGGGAGGGGCTTGTTGTGATTAAAATATGAAGACAGATTGGGTCACAGCTCTCATATAGTTAAGGTACTATAGACACTGAAGGTCTGTAAATCATTAAACGATTCTGGTCATAGTAGTCAAAAGAGACATGTCTGCCAGGCAGAGCCCACATGTGAACATATTTGACAAGTCTGTAACGTAATGGCTTTTTAGTGTCAGTCAAACAGATTCTACTTTGGTTTCTTGGCCTGGTTTCTATGGTCCTATGAAAACTCTACGATAGCGATTTTCAACTGGCGTGCCGCAAGAATTTTTAAAACATGCAATACCTGATGATGTAGTCAGGGCCATTGCCTCATTTCCCTAAGATTATCAAATGAAAAAATGGCAAAAGCCAACACAATAATAACTGACTGGTGTGAATGAATCAAAATGATACCTTTTTTTTTTTTTTTCAGATCAGCAAAAAGTATATTTTTTTGGTGTGACACAGAATTTTAGTAATTAGGTTGTGTGCACCATGATGAAAAAGGTTGAAAATCACTGCCCTATGAAGTTGAAAATGTGAAATTTAATATTTATAAAAGGTGTAAACAGTGTAGCCTTTTTCTGCCTTACCATGCAGTTAAGAAACTAAGAACAGGACATTTCAATTTGGTGCCTGTCTCAAAAACAATCAAGTGGTGAGAATCTATTCTCTTTTCAAAGTTCTTAAAAATGTAATGACAGATTTTTATTTTTTTTTACATCAGAGCTTAATTTACACACCAAATCAAGGGAGAAAATTCTGTATTGCTTTATCAGAGATGTACAAGTATTTACAGCCTAACTAGGTATATGCTAGTTTGCTAGGGCTGCCATAACGAAGAACCACAGGCTACGTGGTGACTTAAATTACAGAAATTTGCTTTCTTACACTTATGGGAGCTAGTAGTCCAAGATCAAGGTATCTGTGGATTCGGTTTCTTCCAAAGGTCCTTTGCTTTGTTTGCAGATGGCCATGTTCTCACTATGTCCTCACATGGTTTCCCCCGCCCCCCTTCTGACTGTGTATTGTCTGCATCATAATCTCCTCCTCTTATAAGGACTCCAGTCTGATATGACCAGAGTCCTTATGACCCATACAACTTCATTTTACCCTAAATTACCTCATTAAAGGTCCAACCTCCATATAGTCTCATTCTGTGATGCCAGGTTAGGATTTCAACGCATAAAATTTGGAGGGACACAATTCAGCCCATAACACTAGGGGTCAAAATAAAGTTTTTTTTCTCAGCTGCCAGGATGGACTCCTTCCTAATTACAGAAGTGGATTAAGCTCTAGCGAGGGCACCAGGTCTGACATTTCCATGCAGAGCCGGGATGGAGCCAGTGGCCTCTGGGCCACATGCTCCTTCAAGTTTGCTGGCATCTCTGTGGGTTGGTCAGTGCTTGTTTTTAGTGCTTCTGAACATCAGTTGACTGCTTTCGGGGATTGCATTTTAATTTTATTTACTTACTTAAAATATATTTTTATTGATTTCAGAGAGGAAGGGAGAGGGAGATAGAAACATCAATGATGGGAATCATTGATTGGCTGCCTGTTGCATGCCCCCTACTGGGGATCGAGCCCACAACCCAGGCGCCTTGACCGGGAATTGAACCTTGACCTCCTGGTTCATAGGTCGCATTTAACCACTGAGCCACACCAGGTGGGCAAGCAATTTAATTTATCCACCGCTCTCTGCCGACTATCTGTTTTCTACCTGCAGTCTTTATATATGATGATAATACCGGTACTACATACAAATTATTTTCAAGTCTCCATTTAACACTGAGTTATTAAGAGGGTAAATGGAAAATATGTCAAAGCTTAGATTTTTTAAGAAATCTTTATTTTTCAATATATTAAAAAATCAAATAGCGTCATCACATGAATATTCATTTTATATGTAATGAAAATCATTAGATATTTACTAGTGTAGGCCTTTTTTGTAGTAACAAATTTATTTGTATCTAAATAATCAAAATAATGGACTTGGGTTTTAGTTTTTAAAAAATTCATATTTCATAACTTCATGTTAATCTATTTTTGACACATGTAAGCACACATTTTAGAATGTCAGTGTGCAATTATATATTCTTAGCACATGTCATTTGTGAAAAGCACTTTAAATCTAAGTACATTCAATTGAGCATAATTAAAATATCAAGATACATATTCTTCATATACATTTTGCCACTTAATTTTTAAGTAGCTATAAGTATCTACCATGTGAATTCAAATTAAAGAGAGGTGATTAAATTACAGTTATCGTTAATGCTTTTTAGAATATAGCAGGAATTACACTATGTTAAAAAATACACTGCTGTTTTCTGTGGACAGCAGACTAATGACGAATTGGTTTTTTTTAAATACAGGACTGTTAATATTCTCTGCATATTCTCCAGATTTGCCTCTAATGGTTGTGTGTATGTGGGGGAGGGATCATAAGAAAGCATGCTTTCCATCATGTGGGATTCATTTGACTCAGCTTCCTAGGTCATGAGAAAGAATGTTCAGGGATACTGTCTTGATTAGTAAAGCATTGGAGAAAGGCTTGTTTAGTTCCTAACAGGTAAAAGAAAATGGTTTATGGGGAAGTATGAACTGATCCATTTGGTAATATATTTAGATATTTTATGTCATTTCCTGTAGTTATAATAATGAGCAGTCAGCCCTGGCAAGTCATTTTTAAGGCACGTACAGCCTTAAAACATACTTGTGCCCTTGCTGGTGTGGCTCAGTTGGTTGGGTATCATACTGTATACTGAGGGGTTGCTGGTCTGATTCCTGGTGGGGGGTGTGCAGGAGGTGGCCCATCGATGTTCTGCTCTCACATCTATGTTTCTCTCTCTCCCTCTCCCTTTCTTTCTAAAAATCAATTTTAAAAATCTTTGAAAAATCAATAAAAAAAACCCAAAGCATACTTTTTCACAATT
Organism: Myotis myotis; assembly: GCF_014108235.1. Classification (NCBI taxonomy): domain Eukaryota; kingdom Metazoa; phylum Chordata; class Mammalia; order Chiroptera; family Vespertilionidae; genus Myotis; species Myotis myotis. The sequence continues at coordinate 35,970,865 of NW_023416315.1, forward strand.
ATTAGACCTAAAGTATGTTAAGGTCATTTTTGTGAAGGTCACTATTCTTAGAGTGGAAAAATTGGGCAGTACATTAGGATTGTGTTGCCTTTCTAAATATGTTATTTCTTGAAATTCTTGTTTTTTAAAAAAGAAATAGATACATCATGTCCTACAGTAAAATTATCTATGCATAATCAGGAGTGTTAACAATGAAGTAAATCATTATAGAGCTTGGCAAGAGGAGTTGGGATGGCAAAATTGTGAAAAAGAAACAGAGAAATAAAGCTTACCAAGCATCTGCGATAGAAGCCACACTTCAGGTTATGTGCAGACTGTCTGTCTAGCTCATTTCAGAGAGGAGGTATTGGAAGAAAAAATCTATATTTTACTCCTAGCCATGAGGACTGTGTCATGAAAAGATTATAGACCCCTCTTCATTTGAGAGGCCTGGTGCTAGGGGTTCCTGCTGACAAAGTTGTAGCGTCCACAGTCCCGTTTCCTTTCTGGTTGCTCTCGTGGACTTAGGCAGGAATCACAACAGCTAAACCGTCATATGGAAATGGGAACTCTCATTTGCATTGGTAGCGGGATGAGGCATCCAGCATCCACTTGGGATAGCGTTAAAAGCTCCCCAGATCAGAATTTGATCTTGACCATTAAGGGTCATTGTGTTGCCTTCACTTCCAGCAGTCGTGTTACCTGGTCAGAAGGATGCACACTGCCTCGTTTCAGCACTGGGGCACCTTTTGTGTTACACACAGTTTAGCCTCCCTTTCAGTCCCTTTGTGACAGTGGTTCACGTTTTCAAGGTGATTTGCCAGTGTTGGGGGCAGCCCACACCTGAATGGAGCTGCAGACACCAGACCCACAACATAGTGTGGTGGAATATGCTAGTTACCCAATCAGGTTACAATCTGGCCATTGACATTTTTACAGCTCCTCCAGTAGGGTATGGCTAACCATTTCTCAGTAACAAAAGTATTTCAGAAGTAAAAACGCCCACAATTTATTGAATGTCAGCTTAAATTTAATTATGTTGAACTTTACTACATCACCCATCACTCACTAAGGTGTGTTCTTCTCCTTCTCCCCTTCTTTTTTTTTTTTTTTTTTTTTTACCTGATATAGCTACTGCCTATTAATCCTCAGTATAACTGTGCTTTGTTCAGAAAGAAAGTTTAACTTACAGGTTTCCAGGGAAAGGAACATTTGAGAACGCATTCATACTGATATTAAAGGAGTTTGGTAAGTTAGGTTCACCTACATAGAGTTCTAGCCTATATTAATTCATCGTAATCAATACCATTGATTGAGCACTACAGAAGGCTAGGGACTGGGATAAGTTCTTCAGGTGTGTGTTCATTTCATTTAATCCACACATACTCCTGTAAATAACAGCTAAGATACGTGCTTCATGAGGGTGGCATCTTTGTCGGTCTTGTTCACACCTACTATCGAGTGGACATAGAGTATTTATTGAAAGCATGAAGAGCAGTAATGTGAATGTGCCCATTTTACAGATGGCATCAGTTTGGAGTGGGTAGGTTCAGAAGTTTGCCAAAGCTTAGGCTGTCAGCCATGGTGCCATATGACTCCCAACAATGCCTCATTTCTTGACCCATTGCTCTGTGTCAGTCACCATGCTAGAGAGTTACTACTTGCTGCCTTAGGAAGGCCTCAGAGTGAGTCTGAATTGGTGTCAGTCTGTGGTCCAAATGAGAGATCTAAGTTAGCAAAGAAGTGCCGTAGGTCACAGACAAGGAAGTGATAAAGCCCAATTAAAATCCAGGTTCCTGTGACTCCATTGCTATTATCCTGAGCCCCTGTGCTATATTTAGGTAAAACTCACACCAGTATAATTATTTTGTAAGCCCTTCTGAGTGAAATTAAAAATATGTACTAGTTTTACATGTCTGAGTTTGAACTATTCCTCAAGGATTCAGACTTGGCATGATTTAGGGATTTTACTGCCTAAGGGCCTGGGGCTTCCTTATGATTTATTGCCAAATCTACAAAGAAAAGTTTGATGCATCTGATGAAAGTCTACCATATTGTACCTGGGGAGAAAAACCTCTCTTCCATATTTCTTGATGTACTTTAGTATCTCTGAGTCATTTATCTCTTCCAGAGAGAGTCCCTTTAAGTCACAGGAATTCAAGTGTAAGTGATCAGGTTAACCCAAGATTCAGGCAGATACTCTGTTTAAACAAGAAAGAAGAAAAAAAAAAAGCAACTGAAAACGAATCGTTTTCAAGCACAGACTTCTTGACACTCAGAAAATCAATATAATGGTTCTGAGCTTGAATTAGGATTCAGGCCAGCCTTGGGTTCAAATTCTCTCTCTTCTTTGAACAGAGTTCTATGCTTTTGCGTTATCTCCAGAGTGGCAGATGGAATGGGACACTGGAGTCCTGTACTGGGCTGACTTTCCCTCTGCTAGGAGAGACCTCATAGGTCAGGACCCATGGTTTGAAGAATATAGGCATTGCAAAAAAAATCCTTGCAAAATCCTTACAAAACTGGTCAGTGAGAATTCCCTTACCAGCCTTTGAACTTTATGCAACAAAATCTTGGCCTCTCATTTACCTTCAGACTTTTACATTCTTGTGGGACCTCTTGGTTAACAACCTGTTCTATAACTAAAGAGTAAAAAGAACAACTCCTGAAGCAAGAGGTGATACAAGCTGGAGATTCTTGCAGAACAATGGATTAACTGTATTCTGCTTCGAACTCTATGGGACTGATGCAAAAATGGATCAAAACCAGTCCCCTAGTCAAGATTAGGAAACCACAGTGAATCAGGATGCTCCCAGATACATGAGTTGGGCAGAAAGGGACTCCTGGCTACAGATAGAAGGAGGTCTGCTCTACCATTGACTATGCCACCGAACAGCACTTAAATACCTTTTCAAGGAATTTAAGGCCCAACGTATCTCGATTTCTTTAATTTACTTAGTCTTGGACTACATTTTTAAAAATCGCTGACTCCAGCCGAAACCGGTTTGGCTCAGTGGATAGAGTGTCGGCCTGCGGACTGAAGGGTCCCAGGTTCGATTCCGGTCAAGGGCATGTATCTGGGTTGCGGGCACATCCCCCATGGGGGGCGTGCAGGAGGCAGCTGATCGATGTTTCTCTCTCATCGATGTTTCTAACTCTCTCTCTCTCTCCCTTCCTCTCTGTAAAAAAAACAATAAAATATATAAAATAAATAAATAAATAAAAAATCGCTGACTCTGTAAGTGTGTGTTAACGTATACTGATGCAAGGTTTTCCATATGACATTTTGTTCAGAGTATGCCTGTCCTTAAACATCTTTAAGAAAACTTGTTGAGATTTAGGAAGATTGCTTTGAATTTTAAATGAATTTATGGAAAAAATTGACACCTTTTCAACATTTGACTATTATATTCATTTATAGGAGGATTGACATTTTTTACATTTGCATTTTAAATTAATCTACTGGAAAATTGACAACAACATTGAATCTTCTGGTCTAAGTATAATACTTGTTTCTCTAGTATTCAAATACTTATGTCCCTTTTTAAAAAAAATCTATATTTTTCTTCATTTTACTTGTAGACATTTCATGTTAGACTATTACTAATTAATGGTACTTACAAAATAATGTTAATGTGAAAGATATTTTGGTATAGTGGTTCCATATTTTTCCTCTAAAGATATAATTAATGTGTGATTTTGTTTTTTATTCTCACCTGAGGATATGTTTCTGTTAATTTTAGAGAGAGAGGAAGGGGAAGGGAGCAGATGAGAGAGAGAGAGAGAGAGAGAGAGAGAGAGAGAGAGAGAGACATCTATGTGAGAGAGAAACATTGATGCATTACGTCCCATAAGCACCTTGACTGGGGATCGAACCCACAACCTAGGTATATGTCCTGACCAGAAATCAAACTTGCAACCTTTTGGTGTATAGGATGATGCTCCAGTTGACCAACCTGGTGAGGGTGATATATAATGTCTTTGACTATCAGGTTCCTTTTTAAAAAAATACTATATATATATATATATCTCCAGACTGATACTAATATTCAAGACTAATAGAGTAAGTAATAAAATGTCCTTGTTCAGAACCTGGTAGTAGCCTGGGTACAAACCCATCTAGCACTGTTATTCCTCACATGGTCTTTTCTCTGTACACATAGGTGTCTGTATCTCTTGTTATAAACACTTTAGTCACATTGGATTAGGATCCACCCATATGACCTCGTTTTTACTTTAATTACCTCATTGAAGGCCTTGTCTCCAAATATAATCGCATTCTGACTCCCTAAGAGGTAGTATTTCACTGTTTAAATTTTGGTGGAACACAATTCAACCCAGAACAGTTGCCTTAATCTTTCTATGCCTCCATTTCCTCTTAAGTAAAATCTGGAAAAAATACCACTGCTTGAGTGGACTGAAGATTTACATATAAATACTTGCAAAGCAATATGCTGATAGTCCATAATGGATGCTTAATGAATATTTGTTACATTACTCCTATTTCAAGCTGCTTGAGAACAGAAACGCTTTCTCACTCATCTTGTGTCCTCACAGTTCCTAGGACAAACTTTGAACACGATTGCTTATAAATATTTGTTGGGCAAACATATAAATGAATGATTAGATCGCAGAAATAAGTCTGCAGTAGTGTATGCATTTCTCTTTAGATGGGCCCAGATACTGGGTAGTAACTAAAATTTCAGTAACAAAGAATGTTCCAGGAAACCTGTGGAGAAGTCAGTGTCCCCACTGTAAATATAATATTGCCCCACAGAGCCAGTTCCAGTATGGAAAATCTTCCCCTGTCCTCAGTGCCTCAGACTCCAGAAAGTCACAGGGAAATGATTTGTGACAAAATTGCACACACACAAAAAGAACAGCATCTTCACACAGCCAGAGCTCTCGAGTGATGAGGGACACAAAGACATGGCGCACAATAGGTGTTCCTGTCCTCGGATTCAGCTGCCTTTGATCTCTGCAAAGGAGGAACCCAGGCAAGGTACTGTGAATGGATAATAGACCAGGAGCCAGCAGAGCAGCAGGCAGTGTGCTCAGTGATCAAGTCGTGGTGATGCCCAGACACCGTGCATCTGATGATAAGCATCTTCTCCTGGTGCCTTGGAGTCTCATTTCCTTCCAGCTTGACTCCAAAGGACCCATTCATCTCTGGCACCTCGACAATGTGCCATGCGGAGTCTGTAGGTTCTTTCTTTCTGAGCCCACCAGAGGTAACGAGGACATCATTATTTTTTCCCTGGTATCACTACACTCTTTCTTCCCGCTGCTTCTGTTCCCTGCAGCTCTCTGGGGTGGATTTGACTTCTGTATCATCCTTAGAGATTAGAATTCCCTTTGTTGTGCTGAAAGAACTGGTATCTATGGTTTGGCTTGGGGTTTGGGGAGTTGAGTCTATATTCTTATTTTAGTGTATATAATGTTAACGTTTATGGGTATTAGTAAAGATACAAGAAAATGAAAAAGGCATCAATTCTATATCTAAGAATTATACCCTTTAATAATGGCACCACTTGGATATGGATGAAAAGTTTGTTATGAGATCAGATGTAAAACATCTAAAAGTCGCACAGAAGGCTAGAATTTGAAATCACAACTTGAAATAGGCCCTATAAAGCAATCTCGGGATCGAAAGGGATCCTAGAGGTGATGCGGTGAACTGAAATGATTCTCAGCTCCCTTGTACATCTAGTCACGTAGGACCATTTTCAAAGGGCAGATGCAGAAATTCTCTATTAATTTGTCTGGAATTGGGTCTAGAAATATTTTTTAATTTATTGACAGTATTTTACAGATGCCTTCCCCTTTCCTCCCTCCCTTTACCCTCCTCTACCAGGCTCCTGCCCCACCCTGCCTTCCCCACACTGTTGTCTGTGTCCACGGGCCGTGCGTATATAGGGTGTCCCAAAATTCACGCAAGAAGTAATTTTGATAGAAAACACAGGTGTATAGTTAAAAATTGTAAATTTTTTATTGATTCATAAAATATACAGTATAGGATTATGTATGGAATAGCACATCGAGTAAATGGCCTCCACGGCTTTGCTGGCACATACGCAAAGCCTTGATCTTCATTGGTCTTCATTGTCCCTGCTCCTGGGCTATAATTGGTACTTGGTAATGCTTATCAAATTGAAGGGATTAAAATCAACGGGCAACAGATATTAGAATCTGATTCAATAAACCAAGTAAAATTAGGCCTTTATTTTTTGTTGTTGTTGTTGTTAATGCTCACGCAAAATTCAAATCTTGCGTGAATTTTGGGACACCCTATATAAGTTCTTTAGTTAATCTCTTCCTGCCCCCTCTCCCCTCCCCCCTCTGAGATCTGTCAGTCTGTTACATGCTTCCATGTCTTTGGATCTGTTTAGCTTGTCAGTTATTTTGTTCATTAGATTCCACATATGAGTGAGATCCTGCGATACTTGTCTTTCTCTGACTGACTTATTTCGCTTAGCATAATGTTCTTCAGGTCCCTTCATGCTGTCTTAAATGGTTAGAGGGTCTCCATTTTTACAGCTGCATAGTATTCCATGCTTTAAATGTAGCACAACATTTTTATCCACTCATCTGCTGATGGGCACTTGAGCTGTTTCCAAATCTTAGCTATTGTAAATAAAGCTTCTATGAACACAGGGGTGCACATATTCTTTCTGATTGGTGTTTCAGGATTCTTAGGATATATTCCTAGAAGTGGGATTGCTGGGTCAAACAGCAGTTTCAATTTTAATTTTTTGAGGAAACTCCATACTGTGTTTGATAATGGCTGTACCAGTCTTCATTCCCACCAGCAGTGCACGAGGGTTCTAGAAGTCATTATATTTTAAAGCTCTGAGAGCGATTGTATCATGCAGCCAGGAAGGAGAACCATTAATTTAGGAGCTGGAGGAAACGACCAACGTGTTTGAAGTCACTGCTGTGTCTTGAGCACTGTGCTGGCTGCAACACCACCACCATCTCCTTGATCCTCACAAGAAGTGAGATCGTTTGACAAATAGGGGAATAGGGGCAGGGGCTCGGTTCTAATCAGGGACACTCCGCTCCCTCCTTCCCTGCTGTTGGCAATACTTGTAAGTATGCACTGAGTTCCTGCTTTGTTCTTCAAGATCAGTGTGCACTGACCACTTTCCATCCTACCCTTGAGCTTTCAGAAATCAGCCTCAGGCTAATTCGAGCTCAGCAAATCTTTCTGAGCAATCCTGCCCCCAGAAAATGATTTTTTAAGTTTTGCTTATTTTCACAACTTGAGAGCCCAGGTCAGAAGCACAGACATAATCTTTATTGTGCGCTCAGCACTGTTACTAGGTCAGGTCCATTTCATCTCTTCATCCTGCCACACTGAATTCCCCTCATGTCATGTGAAGAGGGGCAGGAGCAAACCCACAAAATACTCAAGGGCTGTAGCAGGCAGGTCTTGGTCTTCTGCCTGCCTGCTTGGAGCACAGCCTGGCTGCTCTGGGCCCTGGAGGAGTGGGAGCAGAATGCCTTTGTTGGGACCAGAGCACACCAGCTCCTGGATGTGCTCACCTCCTTTCCACTTTAGAAGGGCCTTTCTTGGGCCCGTCTCTTGATGAATCCAACCCAGGTTTCTTCTACCAAGATTACTTGGTCCAGCTCCTTAGAGTCACCTAGGAGAGATGAAGGTGATGGGCAAAGCACAGCAGAAGCGCATACGGCAGTGTGGCAGTCTAGACTCAGGAGCCTCCGCTGCCTTCTGTCTAAACCGTTGTAGTGTTTAATGGAGAAAGTGGAAACTCTCCGGTCTGTTTTCAAGAACACGTGTGTCTTGATTAAGGTACGAAGTTGGTAAAAATGGAAAAGCAATTTGATTTAGGAGTTAATGAATGAACATTTTGGGGTAGGGGGAGGTTGCCATGTATATTAAGTAAGGCAGAAGTATTTATGTTTCCTTATAGAAGTAACACATGATCTGTGTAGAAGAAATAAAGCAAATACAGCAGAAAAGAAAAGAAGCCATTTGTAATCTGCCACCTCAGAAGCACTGCTCTGGTGTGGCTCTCCCACATGATGTTTAGGCAGAGCTGGGGCAGGTGTCCACGCACTGACGCACGGGAGAGTTTTCACTTCACAGAATATAGTGAGCAGCCGCCATAATTTTTTATGGGCAGGATAGCCTCTCGTGGCACAAGCATACATACGTTCATTTAGTCCTCACCTTACTGCTGGATGTTTATGTTCCTAATTTTTATTCCTAGGTGTTATCAACAATACTTCAGAGACCATTGTCGTAGCTGGTTTTGATTAGTGCAGGCCATTTTGTCCGGGTGTGTGCATTGGTTAATAGGATCAAAGGCTCTAGCAAGAAGTAGTTGGAGATGATATTGACCCAAATTGTGCCCGTTGCCATGGCGGCATCTCTAAGCTGCATTGCCGTGTCTGTGGTCTAGTTTGGTGCATTCCCTACCTAATAAAAACTCTGAACTATAACTGTGTGTCAACCTTAGCTCGAATGGTATAAAAATGTAATATATTTGTGACAAGGAATAACAAGTTGAAGTACAGTAAGAAGGAATGTAATTGCTTATGATAAATACAGGCTTAGCTTCAAAATAGCGAGCTTAAAATTTCCCTTAGAGTGCACTTTAAAGATTTCCACTGATGATCTCGGCGGAGTGGCACCCAGCCATTGCTGGGATGAAATAGCACACGTTGTTCAAAGTTGGGGCCATAATTGATTTAATGCATATTTTTACTACTTTGACATTTATCTTATATGAAAAGAATAATTCTATACACAGGTAATACATAAATAAAATTATAATACTATGTAACTCCAGAAAATACTGTTTGATGATTGGCCTGCTTTTTTAAGAGAAGAAAGAAATAGCTTTCATCTAAGTTTGCATGTTTCCGGGGTCATTGAGGAAATCATGGAGTCCATCATGGGAGGACCTGTGTCTTCCCTGCCCCCCTCCCATCCTGATGGCAGATCTGTGTCTCGTCATTTGGATACTGTTGGATTTCCATTTTATTGCTGCCTTTGTGACCTTGGCTTTGAGCCCTCTGATGGCAGTTGATTGCCCTTCAAGGAATCTTGGTCATTTGAGGGTGAGGACTCTGGTGAGGCCAACAGAGGTCTCTCTGTTTTCAGCTAAGTCTCTGGTCTTTGCTTTCCTTCAACCTTCACACGAAGGAGTTAGGGCCTAAAATGACCAGAGCCCTCACCCTAAAATGACAAAGATTCCTTGAAGGGCAATCAGCTGCCATCACAGGGCTCAAAGCCAAGGCCCCCTCGGCAGCAATTGTATTTTGATTCGAACTCATAATCACTAGCTGTTTTCATTGATGGGACAAGGACTGAAAATGCGGTCTCTTGAGGATAGAATATTCAGAGCTCCATTGAGGAGGCTCACTCACCTCTTCCCGAACCGTTTACCATGACCCTGCTTTGATAATACTTTTCTTTTTTCCTCTCTAGGCAGGCGGTTCCCAGGTGATCTTCACAAATCCTTTGGAAATCGTCAAGATCCGCTTGCAAGTGGCTGGGGAAATCACCACCGGTCCCCGAGTCAGTGCTCTCTCTGTCGTGAGGGACCTGGGGTTCTTTGGGATTTACAAGGTAACTTTCCTTTTGGTCATTTGTCTGACTGCGTGCTCATCTCCTAAACTAGTCACTGTTCACCGGCATGAAATCGATCCCTCACTTTTCCACACCTGGAAAAGGTCATTGCCATGTCTGTGGTCTAGTTTGGTGCATCCGTAATAAAGATTCTGAACTATAGCTGCTGCATCCACAGGGCACCTGCATGCCAGGGAGAAGGTAGGTGCCCTTCCTGCCACCCACCAAAAAACTGTCCTTAGAAATACACACATCAAGGATGGCTGGTGTGAATGACGTCCGCTGGCGCTGTTCAGCGCACAGCTCTTTGCAGCAACACTGGCTGGAGCCTTATTTGCATTTGTTATTGATACAACAATTCCTAATCCTCAGTGTTGTCCGCCATGAAGGATAGATGCATGAATCACAGGGCACCATCTTTCGGGAGGTATGCTGAGCTCAGTGTAAGGAGTCCACACCAGATCAAGAATGTATTTTCTGATCCTATACATCTCAGCCCTGTCCATATGTATGGTTTGTCATAATTGTGTTGAATCTTAACCGTTTTTCCTTTAGAAAATAGTTTTTCAGAAGGATTGGAAAACCAAACTTTTAGAAATTTCTTAAAATTTGTGATTCACACTCCTCTCCCAAAGAAGGTATAATGGAATATACTAGAACTTGTTTCATATATGCCCAGCTATGATGCTTTAGCAAACATGAGGTGGTCATCATTTTTTAATGAGAAAAATTAAAAAAAAATTTTCATGGCCAACTTGAATAAGTAAACCTTTAGGAATATAGGATGAGAAGGCCAATGTGTACTTAAAATAGTTTTCATTTATTTACATAAAATGTATGTGCCCTTGACTGGGAATTGAACCCGAGATCCCTCAGTGCACTGGTTGACACTGACCACTGAGCAGCACCGGCCAGGGCCACTTGATCTACTCTTTGACTCGGTCACGCACATGGTTTTGCAGTGTTTCATCTTTATTCCAGGCTGGCACTTCTGTACTCTGTGGACATAACGCCAGGGCAGCTGTTTTCTTTTTCCTCTGTTCTCAGCTCACCCTGTAAAAACTTACACTGCTTTTTGGAGTGAACTTTAAATGCCTTGTTTGGACATTCAGCACAGCAAGTTGTGAGATCCCACCCCCACGTGCACTTTTGTAACCTTTTCTTTTTCACTCATGTTTGCAGGTCAGTCACCTTGCTACACATCAGTGTTAGTAATAGTTGGGGTTGTTTCAGGTACATTTGCCTTCCCCGTACTCAGTCAAGTGAGGGAAGAGTACCCCACCTCTGAGACTTTGTAAGGATCAAACATAATGGGATGCCCTCTTTTCCGGGGGTTAGTTTTAAGTGGGGTAGAGAACTTGCCTTATAGTTTGGAGTCTGTGGAGCTCTGGAATAAATATGCCGAAATTTTCAAAGTAGCCCTTAAAATGCTCAATCTGTGAGTGTTTGCGGTGGAACACAATATTCTAGCTATTTCATTTACCACATTATTGCCCAGCTGTAAGAAATAAACAGAATTGTCATGAGGCACAGCATGGATCATTTTGAAGTAGAAAAAAAAAAATCAGCTTCTTTTCTAAATTTTTAGGTTCTTGCGGACTAGAACACAATGTAGCAGCATGTCATTTTGACAAGATGCCAAGCAGTCTTTCAACAGGTTGTCTAGTAAAAAACACTTAGGTGCTAAGAGTAGTGACGGCTATGGAAATGTCTAGATGGATAAAATGGTAGAAACTTGTTTGCCGACACCGAAAGAGACTGTTCAACGACCTGCAAATGATACAAGACTGAGACTTAGTCCTTTTCATCTTCACGGTGTTTCATGATCTTAATCCCCTTTAACACCCCCTGGAAGTCCTTGGCCTCCTGATTTTGCAGTCAGGAGAACAGAGGCTGCCAGCGGCAGTATCCGAGCCGAAATCGAGGCTCAGAGTTTCTTGTTTCCACTTTTGTGCTAAAATTGCTTTCCTGAAATGAGCAGGATTGCTCAAGTTTGAGCAAGAGACCTCTCCCGTATAAAGTTAGTTTAATTACTAGTCTGGTGGTTTAATCTAGTTCAGAGGCATTCCTCCGGGCTGGGTGCTGCTTTGGGTGCCTTGGTAATTACCATGGGAAGTCGCTGGCACTCCTGAGCTTCCGGAAACTTGATTTCATTGCACGAGAGTGATCTTGCCGTCCTTTCCTTTCTGCTGGCCAGTGGTGCCCTCAGCTGAATTCGCTAAGATTTGTAAGCCGGGATTCGTTCATCGGAGGTCATCGGAGGTCACAGCTCTGTTCAGTCTGCTTGGTCTTCATTGCCTGCCCAGGTTGTCCTCATTTATATCATCCCACATGCCAGCTTTAGGTTTGGTTTCCTGTGACTCTCTTCTCCAGGCGCCCCCACCCTACCCCACCTCTCCTTGGTCAGAAATCATATTAGCAACTCAATGTCCGTGGTTTTATGGTTGTCAGAGCTTTGCTCTGCTATGTCATTGACGTCTTTGTTGTTGTGTAGGATAGTACTTCTTGGTAATAAAGCTCTTCACTGATTCTTGTCTTGGTTGAGTAGAAAGATGACTTGGAGTGACTTAAGACCTTTACACCTGGTATGCATCCCTCCATCTTTCAAAAAGAGGACTACTGTCCTAGTTTTAGTTGGGACAGGTAATCTTCCTTCCTTCCCTGGGTCCTTTTGTTGGCCGTTGTTAACATGACAATGCGGGACCCAGGAGGGGGAGTGGTTGATTCTGTCCTGTGTGTTTAGGCCTGCGGTGCTTAACCTCCCTAAATTGGACTTAACCCGGCTTTCTATTTTTCTCCTGAATTGACTTGCAAAATAGCCCACTATTCTGTGACTTCCCCGTGAATGGTAATTAGAATACTTGCTTTAGAAATACATTTACAACTGAAAAAAAAAAAAAGTGGATGTGGTAAACATTTCACATTCCTGAGGTTAGAAATAGTTCTAGTGGACCCTGTAAACAAAGCCTCCTCTTTGGGTACCATTTAGAGAGGTTTAGTTACAGCACTGAGTAGGTAGGTGATTGAAGTAAAGGCAGGATAAAGAACGGCCTTTGAAAGAGCTTTTTGAATGTAATGTTGTTTTCAAAAAATCTGCAACTCTACTGCTTTTCTTAAGAATGCCAGAGGATGTGTTTCCCTTTCTCAAGGTAACTTTTGTTTTATTACATAAGCCCCTAGCGCATGAGATATGTAAAATAAATCGTCAGAGAAAAGAAAGTGGCATCTATGGATTTGTGAATGTTACCTTTCCTGTAGGAGCCAACAAAGCTTTGCTGGGGAGACGGATTACACCTGAGGAATGGAATGGAACTTACTTTTTAACACTGAATGTCAGCACAGCGCATGTAGGCTGAGAGATGCTTCCTTAAGCAAAGGAACAGTTTCTGTCTCTTTGAGTTCAAAAAACGAGCAGGGAAGCAATGACAGCCAGGATCCATCATGCAGAGTTGAAAATCATTTTTGGATTGTGCTCCTGTGTGGTACATTGGCTGCAGCATGGAAAGTCACTTGCAAATATGGGCTGTATCTACTGTGTTCTAATCAGAGGTCTTTGTCCACTGCATTCTAGAACATTCAGATATATAGTCATCCGTGTACATGTGTGCATGTGTGTTCATTCATTGTGTATGTGTCGATGAATCATTGGACTACTGTCCATAAAATCAGAAAGCAAGTAATGATATATGTTCTTGATTATTCTGCTAGTTATCTCAAAGGGATGTCATTTGTTTGTTTTGTTTTTAATATATTTTTATTGATTTTCTAGAGGAAGAGAGATAGAAACATCAGTGATGAGAGAGAATCATTGGTCAGCTGCCTCCTGCATGCCCCCTACTGGGATTGGCCTGAAACTGGGACATGTGCCCTGATCATGTGCCATGTTCATCCACTGAGCCACAACGGCCAGACCTATTTGTTTGTGTTAAAGGAAATACAAGTTTATGTTTAAAAAAAAATCATATACTGCCGAAACCGGTTTGGCTCAGTGGATAGAGCGTCGGCCTGCGGACTGAAAGGTCCCGGGTTCGATTCTGGTCAAGGGCATGTACCTGGGTTGCGGGCACATCCCCAGTAGGAGATGTGCAGGAGGCGGCTGATCGATGTTTCTCTCCCATCGATGTTTCTAACTCTCTATCTCTCTCTCCCTTCCTCTCTGTAAAAAATCAATAAAATATATTTTTTAAAAAAAATCATATAATTCAGAAATGTCTGAAAGTAAAATTCTCTCTACCCTTTTCAATCCCATTCTTTCTTCAAAAGATAACCATTGCTTGTGTCTTTCATATTATCTTTAAGAAAATAAAACCTACTTAGGTCAATATTTACCTCTCTCCTCCTTTCTGCTTTCTCTTTCTCCCTGAATATCACTAATTGTATCCATATCAGAATCTTGTGTATGTGTGTTTTAGCAAAAATGGAATCTTTCTAAGCGCACTATATATCTTAAAGCTCTTTCCTCATTTTATGTAATAGCTGTAGAAACATTTTTAAAGTATTTTTAAAGCAGGTTCCTACTGATGGGCATTTATATTGTTTCTAGTTTGGGGATATTACAATCAATAGCAGGGGGAATATCCCTGCATATATTTGGATATACTTTTGTGAGTTTATCCCAATGATAAATTCTAGCAATGAAGATGTGAGATCATAGGGCATGTGCATTTTTATTGTTAATAGATTTTGTCAAACTATATCATTTTATCAATTTTATGTTGGTAACATGTAAGTACACAAGAAAAATTTCTCAATTTAGCAGCTTGTAAAGAAATACTCATTTTTATGAGCTCATGGCTCCACATGAAGAAAACACCTATTTAGTCCTTAGTGTGAGGAGCTGGTGCCATGCTAATTTTCTAACACCAAGGGCATGCTATAGCTTTACACTTGCCCCCTTCTTCTCCCACACATGGCTTTTACCTGGACCTCTGGGAAAGCCTCCTCATGGGTTTGACTCCCAACTCTTCCGAACCCATTGTCCCCACAGCAGCCCGGTTGATCTGTTTAAACTGTGAATCAGATTAATTCACCCACTCAGCACAGGTCTATTGAGAGCTGACTGTACGCCCTGTTCTAGCCATTTAGGGCATGGCTATGAAATCCAAGTCCCTGCTCACACGGTGGTGGGTAGAAAAAGTCAGCCATCAAGATAACAAACATGTGACATCTTTGGTGCTAAGAACTTTGATGAAGAAGCAGGCAGGGTAGGTTGAGGGCATGGAAAGGGCCAAGGCAGGCTAGCATTGAGGAAGGAGGGTGCATTTTAGTAGAGCAGTCAGGGAAGGCCTCTCAGATGAGATGACACTTGAGCAGAAACTAGCGTGCCCTACAGGAACGTTGTCCTTGCCCAGCGGCTTCCTGCTGCACCTAGAACAGCACCCTAGCTCCCTCCCTGCTGGCCTCTCTTCCCCTGCACTTTTGTTCCACCCTCCCTCTCCTCTGGCTGCCCTGCTGCCATTCCTTCCCGCAGACACTCCAAGATCATTCCCTCTCACTTTTCAGTCTGCCTGCAGGTTCTGCCCCTCACTTCTTTGCTCAACAGATGCCTGCTCAGAAAGACAGCCAAGTCACTGCATGGCACCTGTCACCATCTGAAAGATTTCTCAGTGTGTGTGTGTGTCCTTATCTGGAGTGTGCTTGCATACCGGAGACCTGTCTTGTTCACTGCTGCTTGTAACAATTTCTGGCACACAAGTGGACATTTGATAAGTATTTGTTGAGCCCATGAAGGGTAAGCAAAAGCCACGTGTTTACAAGTTATGACAAGGGTATTAGAGCACTGACAGTGAATTAATGTGGGCAAGTAATGACCAAAGAAGACCATGATATTGGGGAAGTCTAATGCAAAGAAAGGAGACATCCATTCATTCACCCAGCAAGCTCTGCCCTGGGAATATGAAAGTAAATCAATAACGCATGGTTTTATAAGGAATTTACCATCTCGTGCCTGCACACCCCTGTGGGGGATTGAGCCCGCAACCCAGGCATGTGCCCTGATGAGGAATCAAATCATGACCTCCTGGTTCAACCCCTGAACCACACTGACCAAGCGAAAAATATTATTTTTATAAATCAGTGCCCAAAGGAGTTGAGTATACAGAAGGGGTTAGAAAAGATTCTTAAAAATATTAGGAAAATTATTATTTTTTTTTTTATCATTCTTCCGTTCATTCACCAAATACTCGTTAAGCACTAATTCTAATAGGTGCCAGAGTTACAAATATTGAATGCAGTATTATTGCCGTCAAAGTGATCAGTGTTAAGGGAGGTGAGAGAATATAATCATTCCAGTGCCATAAAGTTCTTTTAAAAAATAATTCAATAGGTAGTATAGTTTTGAAAAGAAGAAAATTCAAATATTCAAGAGTAGGTAACAATAAAATGTTAGTGTTCTCGCCCTGTCTTGCAGATAACCTACCTTTCCAGGGACAAACATTTTTTATCAAGTTCATGCTTTGTTTTGTTGTTGTTTCTTTCTTTTGTTTGTCTTTTGCTAAGTGCCTGCAGAATTAGTTTTAACAGAGCGCTTTTTTATTTCAGCGACACTTGTATAATATAGCATGCTGTCCTTCAGGTTTTAAGTATTGAAAATACTGCCACTCACTGTTTGTGGAATGCTCTGAATATATTTTCCAGCAGTGACATAGATATCTGATAATCTATTCTAACCTCCCTCTGGTTTCTAATTGTGACCAAGGTATGCACTTAAAAGATGGCCAGTTTAAGAAATGTCCATTGACTGTAAATTAAGGTGATATGTCCCATGTGGGATATGATCAAGTTAGCAAACTATTGGAACTTATTGGGTAGGATTAGGTCTTCCGCCAAATAAAAGATTGATTGGTTCTTACCTGATAAATGTAGAACTCTACTGTGATTCAAGTATGAAACCACATAGGAGTCCTATTCCAGTTTCTGTTTAAAGAATATATTAGCTATTTCTGTTTTCTGCTGTAAGAGGACAGTGTGTTTTTCATTGACTGTAATAATTACCTCTATATCATCACCTTTCATTGAAGATCCTTGAGCTAGGTATTTTACTAGGTCCTTCATATGAATCATTGGATGTAAATTTAATTCTGATGTCAATGCAAATGTTACTCGCATTTTAGAGATAAGGAACTGGAGGCACCGAGAGCGTAAGAACTTCACCCACCATCAGATACCAAGTGGCAGAGCAATACTTTGAGCCCAGGTCTCTGACTCCAAAGCCTGCATGCTTGCTCCTGCAGTGGCCTGCTGCTGGTGGGGGGTGGCAGGATGCAAGTAGAGAACCATCGTTAAGAGGATTTATTTTAAACTACTTCTTTGAATGCGCCTGCTTCCTCTGAGAAGTCATCCTCTCCAAAAATTGCAGTGAGAAGGGTGAAACACGAAGAGACTCCCCAGCTCAGCTAGCCCATCAGCCACAATTGCAGAGAAATGGCCTTCATTGGGCAAGCCGAGGGCATTGGAATAAAGAGCTCTCCCTTCCTCCCTGGATCTACATCAAGGAGAAGGAAACAGAGGAATGAACACGCATTGCCTGCACAATATTGGAGGCTGAATGAAAGTTGTCAGGAGGATGGTTCAGGAGCAGACCAGCTTGAGCATCTCCTGGACAAGGCATTGGTTCTCTCTGGAGGGTTTCTCGCCAGTGGCAGAGGAGCACTGTTGATGGCAAAGCATCGTGTGGTAGAAGAAGAGTAGGGAAGAGCCAACACTGACACAGGAGGGAATTTCCTACCCAAAAATCTCCAGTGACCAAATGCCTTCCTTAAAATTGCAATGAAATTCAGGAGAAACCGATATCCTAGAAGTCTCTGGAATAAAGAAAACAAATAATAGGCACTGATATTTTACATTAAAATTGAATTCATTTCAATGTCACTGATATCGAGTCTCCAGTTGTTGGCTGGTTTATTTGGTTCTAACTCCAACAACACAATCATACCAGGTCTCGGCATCAGTGATATTTCTCACCCAGTTCGAATCCCAGCCTCGCGGCCCTAACTGTCCTTGGACTGGGCAGGAGAGGTGCTGCCAGGCTGTGAGCCACGGGGTAACTGGCGTGGGAGAAACCAAGAGGAATGCTGAGGGATCAAGACATGACATGCTGCCCATTGTGTGCAGCTCCAGGATCAAAATATACAATTATGCATGCCAAATAAATTCTCAACCTGCAAGTTAGGGACAGAGGGGTGGCTCTGACTGCAGGTGCCAGGAGCATTAAATAACCTTCGCAGACAAGGTGCACCACTGTTGTCTTGAGGGCTGCAGGGTCCCCCAGTCTGGCATTTGCCCCCCAAGCTAGACAATGTGCATTCACGGCAGGAGTCTCTGTTAAGCCTCCGTCTCCCAGACCTGCTGGCTCCTGGTGCCCAGCCCTGACACAGAGGTGCCTTTGTGAGTGTAATTACCTTCCCCTGTATTAGAAATAGTCTGTTTAGAGCTGTATTTGCAGGTACAGCTAGAATAAGCAGGAATTAGCATGCGAAAAGACCTGCCCTGGCCCTGACTTCTTTATCAGCAACCACCCTTCAGGACTGTTTTGTTGTTGCTTTTTTCTGCCCATTAAATGGATTGAGCAGGTGTGATACCAACCGAGATGAAGAGCTTTAAAAGAAAAAGTGGGGGGGGGGGGGGGCGGGGAAAGACATCGGAGGTAGCAGTGTGTGTGTGTATGTGTGTGTGAGTGTGTGTGTGGGTGTGTGAGTGAGTGTGGGGGAATGTGTGTGTGTGTGTGTGTGGGTGGGGTGGGGTGTGTGTGTGGGTGTGGTGTGGGTGTGTGAGTGAGGTGTGTGTGGTGTGTGTTGTGTGTGTGGTGTGTGTATGGTGTGTGTAAGATACAAATCCTGTTGTGTTATATCTTTTGACAGTTTCATGCCAGACAGAGCTGCCAGAGTAAACTTGAGTGGATGATTCCAGCAACTTAAGAATTGATTAAAGCTCCCTTGGGCTTTCAACACAGTGGCTGCATCCAAGAAAGCATGAGACGCAAAATAAAGAATTCCTTTGCTGTGGTGATACCGTGGCCAGCATCTCTAGGCCTGCGTCATGGGCTTGTGTCGATTGTGGACTCTTAACTTTAAGTTAAGTGAGGCCTGCCCATAAAGCAGCTTTCCTGGACCTTCACTAGAGTGATGACGAGAGACTTTAGAATGATACAGAGTTGGTGTAGAGAGAGAGTCCGTCACTAAACTAGATCTGAGTTTTGATTCTAGTTTATTTACATAGGGGTCTCCCTGGAGATGCCTTTTATTGTTCCTGTCTGTTATTGGTGGGTCTTTTATTTAAAAGGAGGGGGAAAACACACACACAATAATTTACCCTCTTTGGAGAAAGAGTGCTTTAATGAATAGTAAGAGATCAGATGATTGCATTTTGTGTTTATTAATTTTCCCCAGGTGGCTTTACTGTGCACAGAGGACATTCAGGGCTAACCAGAGGATGTCTGAGACAGGGCTGCCTCGGAACCAGTGAGAAGGAAAGGCAGGAAAATGTGGGGATTTTCTTATGCGGCAAGAACGGTTCAAGGTTTATTTTAGGTGGCACACACTTTGTAACTTATTAATTTTTTAAATGGCCAAAGTAATTATTTTTTGTGTTGCTGACGCAGGCACTGGGGCCGCACGGAATGTTTCCCTTTATTATAAAGTCGCCTGTTCAAAGTGGCTGATCACCTAGTAAAAATCGCATGGGGGGGGGCGGGGGGGGGCGGGAGCTGACAGATTTCAAGTCAAACAGGTTTCTGTTTTGCTGTAGGACTGAGAATGGGTGTTCACCACCCATGTGAAGGATTTATCAAGGAATCCGGGAGAGGCATTCTCTCTGTTGGGACTTTAAAAGCCTTTTCACATCCTGCTTCCCTTTTCATTGTGGGGAGCCACAGGTCAGGTATTGCCTGGGGCAGCCTTACAAATTGGCACCTGCCTTTGTGCCTTTGACCTGAAGGAAGTGGTGAGGAGAGGAGGCCCGGGGAATTTAAGAAGTCTGTGACTCTTTCTCCAACCTTCTGCAGAGTTAGCTTTCCTTGGGAACTGGGCTCTCGTGCCTGGGGAGGGGGAGGCTGGGGGCACCTCCTGTTCAGGCCAGTGATTTGCTGCCTGGAGGAGTCTGAGCAGGTGCTTGGCTGTGGGGGATGCAGCACCTGAGGCAGGGAAAAGGGCCCCCTCCTCCCCACCCCCTCCATTGCCCTTTACATGTGTACTGCAGTGGGCACTTTACAGGGGCTAACACAGTCATCGCCTCCTTTATT
Source organism: Myotis myotis (assembly GCF_014108235.1). NCBI lineage: Eukaryota > Metazoa > Chordata > Mammalia > Chiroptera > Vespertilionidae > Myotis > Myotis myotis. The sequence continues at coordinate 35,990,679 of NW_023416315.1, forward strand.
CCTAAACCTCTCCCGGACCCCCGGAAAAAGGCAGCCTTTAGTATTTGTGACAAATGAGGAAGGTTCAGAGCTTGATTTCTCCTGATGCTCATCTCCAGATACCCAGCGACAGAATAGAGGGGTGTTCTTCATGCCTCAATCAGTAGAAATTTGAGTTTTTAAATGTTGAGTTTTGGTGGGGGTTTTTTATAGTATATTTTTATTGCTTTCAGAGAGGAAGGAAGAGGGAGAGAGACAGAAACATCAGTGATGAGAGAGAATCATTGATTGGCTGCCTCCTGCCTCCTGCTAGGGATAGAACCTGCTACCCTGGCCTGGTTCATAGGTCAACGCTCAACCACTGAGCCGCTCCGTCCAGCGAGGTTTTAAATGTTTTAACTCACTGGCAAGGCTGTCCTGCTTCTGTAGAGCGGAGATGGAGGCTGCTGCACACGGTATCTTTCTTCCTTGGCGTTGCCTTTTCTTCACATTTTCAGAAACCTAAGACCTCTTACATAGTCTGACATTTGCTCCAGTGCGCACAAACTACTTGTTTTTTATTATGCACTGTCTGATCCCTGGTAGGAAAAATGCAACATAGTCCTATCCATTTTTCCTTAGATTTGTTCTTTTTGTGTTTGTTTGTTTGTTTGTGTTTTGATTAAGCCATTTTTCTTCTCAGTCATCTGGGGCTGTTTTCAAACATCTCTTCAAGCACCTCACACCCATTACGAGGCGCTTGTTTTCGCACTGGGACCTGGTGGTTATCCTGATTCCAGCAGAGAGAGCTCCTTCTGGGGAAAACCCATCGCTTCTTCCCGGGGCCTTACCCTTCCTGTGTCCCAGGGCGATTTCAGATCACATCTCCTCGGGCCTTCTGATAGCATGAAGCCATATAGCGTAAGAGGGGCTGATCACTCTTTCTCTCTCTCTCTCTCTCTCTCTCTCTCTCTCTCTCTCTCTCTCTCTCTCTCTCTCTCTCTCTCATCTCTCTCGTTACCATTCCAGTTCAGAATTATCCATGACTTCCTCCTCAGCTCTGTTGTATCCATAGCAAATTACATATCTTTGTTTGAAAAACAAAAGGCTTGGTTTTGGTCTCTAGTATAGTTTCCAAGAAATGAGTTCGTTGTCCTTGCAGAAATCTGACAACGTAGCCCAAAGCCTCGCGTTTCTCTTTTTAGTTGTGGTTTTCTCTGTGTGACTTGGCAAAGCTAACTCAGTGTCACCAGGAACGTGTCTTAGGCCCCAACTGACAGCCAAAGATTTTGCTGTTTTCTAAGTTAAATCAGACAGCAGTTCCTGGCTCCTAGTTGCTCACACCCTGAAACAGGCCAGGCTGACCGAGGCGGGTGTAAGAGCGAGAAGAAAGCCCGGAACAGCACTGATGAAGTATGGACAGCGTGGAGCCACATGGAATCCACTCCCTGTCTACCTTCTAGATAAAAGATCCTCAGTGGGAAAGGGTGGCATTTGCGTTTAAATGAATGAAGAGCTGGTATTTAAGAGGTTGCTGTTCCCAGCTTAAAAATCGTCCAAGAAGATGCAGAGTGATAGGTCCCTTGATTAATCAGGTGAATGGGTCATTGAATAGCTTTCCACTGAAAGGAATCAAGCTGACCAAGGAGAGGAAAATGGGAAAATGGCAGCATTACAAAGCTTTGAGAGGGTGAGGATACCAGGCCTAATCTGTAGGACAGCCAAGACCAAAGGTGGCTGACGAATGAAGGAGATGTTAGACCATACTCCCCCACAACAAAAACAAAAAGAAAAACAACCATGAAGAAAAGGCATACCTCAGAACCACAGAAGCATGGTCCCAACTATGGAATGAATGGTGGTTGATATTGCTCCTCTTCTCACTTAGGCATTTAACAGTTTGGGGGTAGACGATAGAAAGGTGTGGGCTGATTGGCAGAACATGGTGTGTATTCTTTTCTTGAAATGTCTGCTCCAAGGGGACAGAGGCATCTGAACCCCATCTATGAGTGAGTTGGCTGAGAAATAAGCAACATGACAAGGTCCAGATTCTGAGCATTCATTCTGGTTGGAAGGATGGGCCAAAGCAGGAGGAAGTTTAATAGGATTAAACATGAAGTGCTACTTCTGTTGTTTAAGGCAACTAATTAGGTTACAGGAGCCCTGGGTCAATAGCCGTTCCTCTGCAAAAAGACGAAGGGTTTTGTTACCCACGAGCTCAGTTTGAGTCAGGGGTGTAATGTGGGTCAGAGAAACAAAGCTGCAGTAATGAATGCGCTGTGTTAAGGAAGTTTGACAGATTGGAGACCACCATCCGCCCCAAAATACCCAAGATCCAACATCCTTGGGCCTCAGTAAATGTCACTGGGCTTAACTGCATCTGATGAATTTGGATGGAGTCATTATTTTCTTTAAAGAATCTCTAAATTTGGTGGAAAGCTTTAGGTTTTACAAAATCTGTAAAAGAAATGCTATTAAATCATGAAGTGTTGCAAAAGGGTGACTTCCTTTCCATTTAGCCTACCTAAACACAGTATACATCTTATGGTTTTCATTAGACGATTAACTGTTTCATTATCTAACTGGGCACGTATCTATTCTCAAGGCCTCCCCATGTCACCATTTTGACACCAAAAATTATTTGGTGAAGACTTTGTTCTAGTTGTTAATTGCTCTACACACAGGTATTAAATGTGTAGGAATTATTGTAAATATTTTAAAGCATTTGTCAATGTTTCATAAATCCTGGAGGGTAGGGGTAAGTATGTGAGTAGATTAGGGGATCCATGAACCCATTGAAAAAGTATATAATTTTTTACATATGTGTAATTTTTTCTGGGAAGGAGTCCAACACTTTCATCAGAGTCTCAAACAATACAAAAAATAAGCCCCTTCCCTTGCCACCTATCTAATTGTTCTACTTCCTGGTATATGAACAAAGAGGCATCTTGGCTATTGCTGCCCATCTTCTGAGAACAAAACCTCCTTGAAATGCCAGTGACCTGCCATCAGTAGGGAAAGGTTGTCACAGACAAAGTCCCAAAATCACTTGAATATAAATCTTACTATTAGAAAAAGCTAGAACTACCCCTTCTTCCTCAATAAAATTCGTTTTATTTTTTAAAAAGAAAATTTAGATTTATTACTTGCAGAATTTGGGCAATACTTTTTTTTTTTTCTGTTACCTTTTCAACTTGTGAGTACAATTCAGTCTTCTCAGGGAATATTTTGTTCCAAGATAAGTTCCAGAGAAGCTTGATCTTCTCAATGGGATATGTGTTTCATGTGGTTTTTCTTCCTTTTCCAATGGACAGGGTGCCAAAGCATGCTTTCTGCGGGACATTCCTTTCTCAGCCATCTATTTCCCGTGCTACGCTCACGTGAAGGCTTCCTTTGCAAACGAAGATGGGCAGGTTAGCCCTGGAAGCCTGCTCTTGGCTGGTGCCATAGCTGGTGAGTACCCCTCGGAGAGCTCCGTTCCCACCCACACCGGAACCACTACACTGGAACTTTGCTTCTAGCTGTTGACTGGGCACACAGGACTTGGCTGGCTATATATGTTGCTTTGAAGAGCTACTGAAAAGAAAGGGAAGGAAATGAACCTTACTTCTGGCAGATTAAACTGTTAGACAAGTTAATTTCTTAACTCCAGAAAAGGCTCATTAAAAATGGGTGTGTTTCGTGATATTATTGGATTCCAGTTCACGTTCCATTTAGTTTCCCTTCATAGCATAAGAATGAGAACTAAGTCGGAAGTTTAAAAAAAAATGTAATAATTGTGCTTTAGTGGTATCTAAGCACAAGCATGTATGACAGCTTGTCCAGAATTGAAGCAATAGTATTATCATTTAGAGAAAAGAAATGTAGTACAACTTGGTGCTGTTAGATTCCTGCTTCCTCCTCGCTGTATAAGGTCAGAGGATCTGGGGGTGTGTGTGTTTTGAATCTCAGAGAGAAATGACTGTCATCTTTTTTCAGGGCTACAGTGAAAATATCAATAGAAGAGCAATAGATGTGGAGGTTGGTTTCTCCATCGCCATGTAAATCCCTAGAGGAAATTTGATTATAGCCACAGCAGGGATCAGTGTGTTCTTTGATGCTACTCCTGGTGCAGAGACCCTAAAGGCCGGAACAATCTGGATTAGCTCTCCAGGTGTTGACAAACATTTAATGAATTAACAAACCCTAAGGCAGTCCTGTGATGCCTGGGTCCCAACAGTTTTGATACAGGTGGTGTTCTCATCAGATATGTGGCTTAAGTCTCTGAGAACAACCCCCTGCTTTGAGAAGTTGCTTGCTGTTTTGTGAGCTCCTTGTCCTGCCTGTAGCCTGGGGAGCCCCTGGAGGAAGGAACCTAGGTAGCTGCTCTTTAATTCTTAATTAATTCTTTTTCTTCAAAGGCAGTGATATTGGCATATGAGGCAGGATTGATCCTTCCTGGCTGCCCGGAACCCTAGTGTAAAAGTAGCAATGAGATCACTCTACTTGTTTCAGGAAATCATGATTTCAAGACAAGAATATAAAACACCACGTTTAATCCCATCTTGCCATTGACTCACTGTGTCCTTTAGGTATCATTTACATATATATAAATGATAATATTTTTTGAGCCAAAGGTTATCATACAGTTTGTTTTAAATTACTTACTTGAAATAAGGTTGAACACCGAATGGGGAGAACTAACATACCACTTAGTGGGTGACCTTGGCCAAGTCATTTTAACCTCCCCTAAGCTTTGGTTTCCTTGGCTATAAATGGAGATAATTACCGACTAGGAGGTGTGGTTGTGAGGCGCAAGTGAGAGCAACCACGTGCCTCGCATATAATAAATACTCAATAATTGTTAGCCAATTGTATATTGAATCCAAAAGAATCTGTCTATAAATAACTCCAGAAATCAGTTGTGAAATCAGAAGAATTTAAGCTCAGATCAAAGTCTAGGACTTTGTTTTTTTTCATACCACAAAAATATCCCCTTTAGCCCTAACTGGTTTGGCTCAGTGGATAGAGCGTTGGCCTGCGGACTCAAGGGTCCCAGGTTTGATTCCGGTCAAGGGCATGTACCTTGGTTGTGGGCACATTCCCAGTAGGGAGTGTGCAGGAGGCAGCTGATCGATGTTTCTCTCTCATCAATATTTCTAACTCTCTATCCCTTTCCCTTCCTCTCTGTAAAAAATCAATAAAATGTATATATTTTTAAAATCCTCTTTAATTCTTCCCTTGCAGAAGATAGCTACTCAGACATGATTTCATCTCTGGGTAGTGTTTTCTAAAACCCCATACAACCAAGCTATAGAAATTAGTAGTTGATTTCTTTCTCTTTTAAGGTTTTTTTTTTTTTATGATTATGAAAATAACATAAAGGTTAAATAAAATATCCATTTTTCCACAACGCTATAATCACTATTTAACATTTTTGTTAATTTTCTCCCCCATGCATGGTTTTTAACGGAGTTTTGATCACACTGTGTAAATATGTGGTTTTCACTTAATATCATTTCTGAAGCATTGTTAGCCATCACAGTAAAGTGATTCATGGCATGGATCATGGTGTCAGACTACCCAGGTTCATATTCCAGTTCACTTAGAATCAACAATTTGGAAGATAAGGTACAAAGAAATACCCAATCAGAGTCAAAAAAGAAAAAAATAATTTTTAAATGAGGATAGTTTAGGGACCTTTGGGACAACATGAAGCGAAACAACGTCTACATCATAGGGGTACCACAAGGAGGAGAGGGAGAGCAAGGAATTGAGAAACTATTTGAAAAGAAATGATCGAAAACTTCCCTTACCTTGTAAAAGAAAAAGACACACAAGTCCAGGAAGTGTAGAGTCCCCAAAAAAGATGAACCCAAAGAGACCCATACCAAGACACATCTTAATTAAAATGGCATAGTTTAAAGACAAAGAGAGAATCTTAAAAACAGCAAGAGAAGACAGTTAGTTACCTACAAGGGAGCTTCCAGAAGACTGTCAGCAGGTTTCTAAACAGTAACATTTCAAGCCAGAAGAGATTGGCATAAAACATTCAAAGTGATGAAAAGCAAGAACCCACAACCAAGACTACTCCACCCAGCAAAGTTGTGTAAAATTGAAGGAGAAATAAAGAGCTTCCCTGGCAAGAAAAAACAAAAAAGTTAGTTACCCCCAAACCAATATGACAAGAAATGTCAAAGGGTCTTCTTTAACAGAGGAACATAGTTAAAGATTAAAATAGTAGTAAATATGCATCTATCAGTAATCACTTTAAATGTAAGTGACTTAAATGCTCAAATCAAAAGACAGGGTAGCTGAATGGATAAGAAACCAAGACACACATGTATGATGTCTACAAGAGACCCACATCAGAATGAAAGATATACATGGACTAAAAGTAAAAGGATGGAAAACGATATTTCATGCAAATGGGAAAAACAACTAGGATAGCAATACTTACATCTGACAAAACAGATTTGAAAACAAAGCCTCTAGTAAGAGACAAATAACACTACATAATGATAAAGGGAGCAATACAACAAGAGGATATAGTCCTCATAAACATTTATGCACTCAAATAGGAGCACTAAATATATAAAGCAAATCTTGATGGACATAAAGGGAAAAATTGACAGCAATAGAGTAAGTAGGGGATTTTGACACCCCATTGACATCATTGGATAGATCTTCCAGACAGAAAATCAACAAGGAAATGGCGGCCTTAAATGACACACTAAATCAAATGGATTTAGTTTATATTTTCAGAATATATATTCTTTTCAAGTGCACATGGAACATTTTCTAGGATAGACTACATGTTAGATCACAAAACAAATCTCAGTAAATGTAAGAAAACTGAAATCATATCAAGCATCTTCTCTGACCACAATGGTATGAAACTAGAAATAAATCACATACCAAAAAACACACAAAGATATGGAGGCTAAATAACATGTTCATAATTGCATCCAAAAAATAAAATGCCTAGGAATAAATTTAATAAAGGATGTAAAAAACCTCTACTCAGAAAACTATATGTCATTGAAAACAATACAAATAAGTGGAAGTATATACCGTGTTTATGTTCAAATGTCCATCCTTCCCAAACTAATTTATAGATTCAATACAATTCCTATGAAGATACCAATGGCACATTTCACAGAACTAGAACAAATATTCCAAAATTTTATATGGAATCCCACAAGACATCAAATAGCCACAGCATATTGAGAAAGAAAAACAAACTTGAAAGAATCACACTACCTGATATCAGAGTTGACTATAAGGCATAGTAATCAAAACAGCATAGTATAGCATAAAGACAGACACATAGATCAATAGAACAGAATAGAGAGCCCAGAGATAAACCCATGCCTTTATGGTTGATTAATATTTGACAAGGAAGGCAAAAACATTCACTGGGGTAAAGATAGTCTATTCAATAAATGGTATTGGGAAAATTGGACAGATACATGCAAAAAATGAAACTAGACCGCCTTCTTACATCATACAAAAGAATAAAATGGATTAAAGACTTAAGTGTTAGACTCTAAACCATAAAAATCCTAGAAGAAAACATAGCCATTAAAAGCTCAGACATTTCTCATAGCAATATTTTTTTATATCGCCTTGGGCAAGAGAAACAAAGGAACAAACAGATGGGACTACATCAAACTGAAAAGTTCTTGCACAGCAAAGGAAACCATCAACAAAATGAAAAGAAAACCCACTTAATGGGAGAACAATTTGCCAATAATACATCTGATAAGCAGTTAATATCCACAATTTATAAAGAACTTATAAAACTCATAAAAAAACCCCAATCCAATTAAAAAATGCACAAAGGACCTGAATTGTCAGTTCTCCAAAGAGGACATACAGATCGCCAATGAACATATGAAAAGATGCTCAATCACCAGGGAAATGCAAATTAAAACCACAATGAGATATCATCTCACTCCTGTCAGAATTGCTATCATCCATATCAACAAACAAGTGCTGGCAAGGATGCGGAGGAAAGGGAACCTTTGTACACTATTGGGAATGCAAATTGATGCAGCCACTGTGAAAAGAGTTACCTCAAAAAAGTAAAAATGTAATTGCCTTATGACCCAGTGATTCCACTTCTGGGAATGTACCCCAGGAAACCCAAAACACTGATTCGAAAGGAGTTATGCATGTTCATTACAGCATTATTTACAATAGTCAAGATTTGGGAGCAGCAACCCAAGTGTTCATCAGTGGACGAGTGGATAAAAAAATTTGTGGAATATTTATACTCAACCATTAAAAAGAAGGAAAAAATCGCCTTTTCTAACATCATGAATGGACCTGGAGAGCATTATACTAAATGAAGAAAGCCAGTCAGAGAAAGACAAGTACCATATGAATTCACTCATATGTGGAATCTATTGAACAAAATGAACTAACAAACAAAATGGAAACAGACTCATAGATAGAGAACAGACTGACAGCTGTCAGAAGAGAGGGGGTTTTCGGGGCAGTGTGAAAAAGTTGAAGGTATTAAACTAACGAAAAGGAAAAAAAAGACCCTCATAGACAGAGACAACAGTATGGTGACTACCAGAGAAAAATGGGGGTGGGTGGAGGTAGAAGAGGGTAAAGGGGGGATAAATGGTGATGGAAAGAGATTTGACTTCAGGCAGTGAACACACAATATAGTATACAGATGACATATTATAGAATTGTACACCTGAAACCTATATAGGTTTATCAACCAATGCCATTCAATAAATTCAATTAAAAAAGGGAAAAATAATTTAAAAGCAATTCTTAGGTTATTTTTTTTAATGTAGTGGAGAGATTAGATCAAGGTAATGAACTGAGCATATTCATCTGTCTTTCCTCCTCCCAAATACCTTAAAATGTAAAAAAATACATTTTCAAAACTCCTCACTGACACTAGAAAATGTCAGCAGCAGCCCTTAAAAGGCGGGAAACGGACCCATAGTGACTCTGAAATTGGACTGAAAGATGCCACAGAGCAAAACACTGGTAAGAAAAACTACTTGTAGTAAAAGCAGATCCAGAGAATTTTGACCTCTGAGTGAACAATACAATGTCTGGAGTGTGGGGGTGGAGGTTTCAGGGTAAATCATGGCAAGGGTTAAAGAATTTCATTTCCTGCCTGAAGGTTAGGCGTAGTCCCCCTCCCCCCTCCCCCCCACCCCCTTTTTATTTGGAGCTTCAGGCAACACTTGCAAGGAGGGGGATTGAAAGAAACCAAGGTTTAAGATAATTTTAGGCCTTTACCACAGATTAGGGGGGGAGGGGGGTGATAATGGCCACTCTTCCCCATAGGGGTGTAAAATAATTCCCTCTACTTCCAGAGTGAAGTGCTTTGTACTTCAGCTGATTTGGAAGTTCTCCACTCTGCAGCTAACAGCCCCTTGCATCCAGTTAACAGGCCTGTGTCTCAAAACCCATAGACCATCCTCCCATTCAGGAGAGAGGCCTGTGGGTGACACTGTCCTAGGGTGACACTGGTAGAAGCCTCCACAGCACTAATCAGCCTGTCCTTTGAACTTGAATATCAATAGACAGACAGAGGTCCTCAGACAAGACTGAGCTGTAAGGCAAGTAAACAGATGAATTAGAGAGAAAACAGGCAATTCAGGGAACAGAGAAGAACTTTGAAGAACTATAATTAAGGTCCTCAGAGAGATTTTAAAGGAACGATCAGTAAAGAGGCTTCCTTGAAAGCTAATAACAGGATTGCCAAGATTAAAAATCCGTAGATGGTCTGAATGATAGAATGGATTTGATCAAAGACCAAATTAGGCATCTGGAAAATAAACTCATAGGAAAAAAGAACAACAAAAAAGAACCCTCTAGAATGTGGAGCAAAAAGACAGAGATGAAAACTTTGAGCACGTTTAAGAGATATGTAGGATTAATCCAGGAGGTCTAATTCAATAAGGGAGGGAGGACTTCTCACCTTCAGTCCTGGGTAGCTTCAGAATGCCAGGGGAGGATGTCTCGGACCTCGGTTACATTCCCAGCACACGAGCGTTTGGGCCAAGCTTAAGTGAGTTTCTCCATGTCGGGACTCAAAGGTTATCCCTCATAGGCTTCCAAGTCAAAATAAAAAGTGAATTTAAGAAAGAAGAAAATGTGGGATACACGAAACAGCAAATGAATTTAACCTGAGAGTCTGTGCAAATAACTGTTCACTTTGGCACACACTTTGTTTTTATACAAGAGGAGTCCTTGGGAGGCAGATAAAGCAAAGGAAGGACAAAGGTGGAAGTGTGCTGGAGGGCTCACCTGCTGGTGAAGGCTGTCCAGCTAACTACTTCTACACATTGTAAATATCACACCTGTGCAATAAATGCACATAGCATTTGAATACATTGGACAGGAAAGGGTGGAGTTCAAAAGCAAAACAAAAGCAGAGAAAATAAAAGCCGTAATGTAGGGCGGCAGAAATAAGTCTGTTAACCACAATAATAGCCACATGGAGTGGATTCAATGCTCCTAAGTCAAAACAGATGCCTTCCGATGAGTTCTGAAAAGAAATCGAGTCACCTGAAGTTTGAGAAAACAGTGACATAGAAAGATTGAACGAGAATGAATTGAAAACCATGTACCAGGCAGATACCAACAATAAGCAAGTTTAGCAATATCAGTGTCAGACTAAATGGAAGCCAGGGTTTGAAAATAGCATTCAGAAGGACAGAGGCATGTTTGCACTTACAAAAGATAAAATGCACCCACATCCGCCTCTTAAGTCAGCGGTTCTCAACCTGTGGGTCTCGACCCCTTTGGCGGTTGAACGACCCTTTCACAGGGGTCGCCTAAGACCATCCTGCATATCAGATATTTACATTACGATTCATAACAGTAGCAACATTACAGTTATGAAGTAGCCACGAAAATAATTTTATAGTTGGGTCACAACATGAGAAACTGTATTTAAAGGGCCAGAAGGTTGAGAACCACTGCTTCTAAGTATTATCAACATAATACTATCTTATAAAACCCCAACTTAAAAGTATGACACGAACATGGTATTTTCTCATTCCAAGTGAGAATCTCCAGACTTTTCTTAGAAGCTGATACAAGCAGGTAATTTAGATAAGGTTGCCAATGGAGTGTTTAAAACTCTTAACCTTGATCCAAAACAAATAGGTATAAACTCTGAATGCCATAAACAGAGAGGTACATCCTTTACAGATACTAATGGGGTAGTTAGGGAAATTAAGGATGACTTGCCCCAAAGTTGTCTTTTGCTGGCCATGCTTCCTTTTTGTTGTAAATGAACTTCTCCTCTCCAGCTGCTGGGCCCCCTTAAAGAGAGGTGTTTTTTTTTTTATTGGCTAGAGAGCACCCCGAATTGTTCCTGTCACAGGAGTAATGGGTGGTCCCGAGGTCTCCCCCTTTGTCTATCCCTGAAGCCTCCAGGTCTAGCCCCCTCTTGCCCACCCCCATCCTTGGGAATAGAGAACACTTGGCCTTGATCGGGATAGCCTTAGCCTTTTAGAAGCCAGGAGAGACCAGGCTACTCGTCTTCCCCAGCCTTGTTTTGGAGCAGCCTGTTGCTCTCCAGGTGAAGAGAAAACCCCTGTCTATGGAGAGACAGTTTCTCTGAGGGCAGCGGCCTCATCTGAGAGATGGGAGCTGGGGATGGAGAGCCCGAGCATCTAGTGCAGGCTAGTGTGTTTCCAGCAACCCCCCAACAAACACACATGAAACTAAACATCTTATGTTTACTAGACATCTTACTAAACACCTTATGTTTCTTTTGGCAATTTTATTCCACTAATGAGTATCTTTCCTCTGCCACCGCACGCCCGCCCCCTCCCCCAATGCATTTCTCTCGCTCTTTTTTTTTTTTTTTTTTTCATAACAAGGAACTCTATTTGAAAACGACCCTAACTGAAGGAAACTTTCCCCATTTCATTGCTTGTGCATCTTTCACAGTCACATCTGACCTGCCTGCCCAGCACTGTAAGGAGGATGTTATTGGATGTTTACGGCAGACAGCCTTGCTAAACTCTTTCTAAGCCAGGAAGTAAAGCAAAATCAGTGGTGTGAACACCGTGGGTTCCTAAGCATTTTTCCTGTTTCCTTCCATTATGTTGGAGAATAAACTTTTGGCTCAAAGTTAAAATAATTCCAACAAGCTCCTAGGAAATTCAGGATGACTTATCCCGTGAAGCACTGAAATCGAAAGTGAGCTTTCTCACATGCAAATATGTGATATGCTTTATAAAAACGGGGACCTAAGATGAAGTTTGAGGAGCTCAGTCCAGATGGAAGAGGAAGAGCTTCAGCTTCGTAAGAAAAGTGCAGACGTGTCCCGTGCGCGTTTCCCCAGACACATGCGCGCACTGTAGCTTTAAAGCTGTCTGTTAGAAGGATGGGATGGCGCTGCGAGCCAGACCACGTTGGTTTGGACAGAAATTCTTACAGAATTATTAAGCCTTAAAAAAAGCAAAGGAGATTTATGCATCTGCATTTGACCAATTTGGTTTGGAGTGGGTTCATAATGGAAAAGTAATAAAACCAGAAGAGACAGTGTCTTCTGAGCACAGTCTCGCTTTTAAAAAATCTAAACATGGGCTGCCCCATTTTGGATAAAATGACTGTAGAAATATTTCCCATTGGTAATTTGGGGAAGGTTTTGTTGTTGTTGTTGTTCCTTTTTCATTGATGACCAGCCAGTATAAATCTGTCAGATATTTTCTCTAGGAGATGTCAGTCTATGAAAAAGAAATCCTAAAGTGTTATCTATGCAACTCTCCTCCCTAGTCACCTTTACACACACACACACACACACACACACACACAGCGCAGATGCGCGCACACAGTGTTTGTTTAGCTACTAGTAAGGCCTTTTACTGGTGTAACTGGAGAGGCCAGGGTTTGGAGGGTGGGGGGTGGTTGACTGTGTGCGAGAAGGCACCTCCTGTGACTGCCAGCAGCCACAGAAAAGCATGAAGAGGAAACGCATAACAAGCTTCACCTCTGAAAAAAATCAGATCTAATAACTTGGTGAGTTTCTGATTTCAAAAAGAGAGCGGGGGCAGAGTGCCACAGACGTTCTCTCCTCTCTCTGTTTACTCTCACTCCCTGGGAGGAGTGTTGTTGATAAATAATTCATTATAACTATTTAAGAATAGAAGCATAACAAGTGGAGGTGATGGGGGTGGGGGCGAGGGGTGTCCATAGATGTGCGGGAGCCTCCATCGCCTTAGACAAGATGGTTAGGGTGGTCTGTCCCAGAGGGGACAGTAAAATAGGCATCTGATTTCCTCGGTTTCTTAACTTTCCTTCCACGGGCCAGCAGTTCAAAGCGCAGTTATTTTTTATATAGTGCGAATGTGAGCAGACTGCCACAGCCTTGTCTTTCCTGCAGGTATGCCAGCGGCATCTTTAGTGACCCCTGCTGATGTTATCAAGACTCGATTACAGGTGGCCGCCAGGGCCGGCCAAACCACTTACAGTGGCGTGACGGACTGCTTTCGGAAGATTCTGCAGGAGGAAGGCCCGAAAGCCCTGTGGAAAGGAGCTGGTGGTATGGAAATAATTTGTCCTGAACTAAACCTTTGGTATCAGGTAAAGTTTTTTAAAAATCTAATTATACCTGATATTCCTCCCCGCCCCCCCCCCACGCCACCCCCCCTTTTTTTTTTAAGCTCGTGTGCTTCGATCCTCACCCCAGTTTGGTGTGACTTTGCTAACATATGAATTGCTGCAGCGCTGGTTCTACGTTGATTTTGGAGGAGTGTAAGTGTCATCATGCTACATTCATGCTAAATTGAAGCTATATTTCAATTGCTTCTCATACTCCGTCATCCTGGAGAAAGGTATGCCCACCTACGGGCTGAAATGGAGAAGATGTAGGGAAGTAGTGAAATCACGTCTTCAGATCAGACCTATTTCCCAGGGGAACATACAACTGACCAGAATTCCACCACTCCTTTATGGTGCAGATGCTCAGTGTTTGGATGCTGTTTTTGCCAAGTTAAAAAAAGAAAACAAAACTCAGATGCTGCACTCTCTTTTCTCTTTCAGGAAACCCATGGGCTCCGAGGCAGTTCCTAAATCCCGGATCACGCTGCCCGCTCCCAGTCCTGATCACCTTGGGGGCTACAGACTGGCAGTAGCCACATTCGCAGGGATTGAAAACAAATTCGGACTGTACCTACCTCTCTTCAGGCCATCAGCATCTACCTCAGAAGTTACCAGTGGAGGCCCCTAGGAATGCCCGGCCAGGGGGTGTTGCGATAGCTCTGTTGTTACATGGGTAAAGAATGCCCCATCTAGGGTGGAAGCAATATTTCATTCCTTTCACGTCTATCTCTTGTTTAAATTCAAGTCCAGGCTTTTTTTTATGAGGAAAATCATTCCTTTTCTTTGTGTTTTCTTAACCAGATCATTGTAAAATTATTCATAATTCCTCTTTGGGCCTCCTGCTCACAAACCTTTGTGCCTGACATTTGCTAGGTTTTGGTCAACACTCACATGATTTGGGAGAAAGAGCAAATCTGAATAGAAATTAGAGCTGTTCTCCTTAGATTAGGATTATAATCCCAAAGAGGCTACTGCAAGGCAATCACGATGCTCAGAGCAAAGTGTTCCATGAGCTTTTGAACTGGTAAGAAGCTGGGTGCGTATTTGGGAAAAGCGTAAAGCCCTGGAAGCAATGAAAACATGGTCAGAAGTAGCCAGCCTCGCCTGGCTTCAGATTTTAAACGCACACTAAGTCTGGCCTCTGGATTATATTATAAAGCTTTTATGTGAAACATGTTTTATTTTATTTTTTTGTAATGAAAACCACATTGAAGATATTTAATAATCATATTCTGTTACTGGTACCAAGACTACTGGTGAGAAGGCTTGTACTTTAGGGAAGTCCTTATGGCATTTTCTTATGTAGATGGAGAGAGACCGTGAGACGCCACACTTCTGTGTTAGACCTGCTAACTTGGAAAAACTGCTCGTCGGCTGCACCTGTGCTGGCTCTGCCTGTTGCAGTGAACGCTAGGAAAATGCATGCCCGTTCCTGGTACCTGCCCTGATCCCCTCCCGACCCCCGCTCAGGTGGCACCCATTTGCTTTAAAATCCACTCTTGAATCATGTAAGACAAATGTACTCTTAAGTTTTTATTTAATTTGTGGTGCCTTGGATAATGGTCAGCAGGCTTGTGTGTCTCTGAAGGAGGAAATAAACTATTTTTAAAGCTATTGAAGTATTTTCTTTTCTTTGTATGTCACCTGGTGAATAATGACCATTATTGGATTCAATGTGTTTTGAGAGGGATTTTATTCATATTGGCACGGATATGTACCCTCCTGGTCTTCCAAGGTAATGTGTATCCTCATTTTCAGCAAGCCATTTTCACAGTGAGGAAGAAAAACCACATTTAACCATCCGTAAGCAAGGGACCTAGCAAAGCGACCCTTTTGTTCTGGTCATCCCCAGCACTTCCTGCAGTTTCTTATCCTGGGAGTTAAAGCAATATAAAGTTTCACTGGAAATTGGGCATGAAGATTGGTATGAAATGATGGCAATTGTATTTTCTCTGACTCATTCTCCCTCACACCAAAACCTTATACCGCTGTATCCCACACTTGGTAATTTTTGGCCAGAGCTGTAACCGTTTGGGGAAAGAAGCTTGAACAGAAAGTAGAGCTCCTTTTCTCCCACAGGCGTGCTCCTGAAGAGGCTATGATGAGTCTATTGGTCGTCAGCTCGAACTTTCCCCTCCGTAGGAGACAGCCACTGTCAGTCTCTGTCTTGCTGTAGGTCAATAGGTTGACATTCAGTTACTGTTCAAAATTGGGAACAGTCAGTGCCATCCACAAGTCTGATTTTTTTTTTTTAAGCGAACAAAAGCTTTGTTACCCTCCCAGAAAGAGTGCACATGCATACGTGGCTCCCTCCTTGGTTTGGGTTTGGTAAAACCAAAAAAAACCCCTCCTCCTAACCTCCTTCCCCAAGCCCCTGGGAACGTGATGTGATAAATGTTTATATTTTAATCCCAAAGACAAGTCACAAAACTCCAGAGAGGCCTTAGCCATGTGGGCGGTGTTAGAATAACAAAGCCTTCGAGCTTGGGTCTTCTGAATGTGGAGAAAAGCCCCCATAAATCGCTGCATTCCTTTTCTTCACTTGCATGAAATTTTATAGGAGATCCAATTTTCATGGTAGAAGCACTGACCCAAATCTCAGACATGGTGGTTGCCCTGCCTGCTGCTCTAAGAGCAGTTGCATTGGGTAGGGGAGCGTCTTGGCTTCACCTAGACCTACCTGTCGCTGAGGACTATTCTCTTTAGTAAATGAGAAACCAGAGGTATGAGGAAGCCAAAAGAAAAAGGGCCACAGACAGCTGTCTCTCCTTAAAATCCTCCCCTTATTCTGTTCAGAGATGGCCAATGGCTTGAGACATTTTGAAGGGGGCCTAATTTCCATCTCCGTTCTGCTCAGTGGGTGGTGTGACTATGACATCCTTGAATAGGACTGCAATCACCCTGCGGTGGAAACCACGTCAAATTTGTTCTGGGTTTTCCTTCTTCCTGAAGTGACAGCACAATATGTCGCCAGTGCTGTTGCTGCAGCCCCCGTCGCTTCCCTCCCAAACGCTGAGGAGCTAGAAGATGTGTAACTCCAACATGCTTGCCTGCCCACCCTGGGGGGCCAGCCCCGCAGCCTTTGGCTCTGCCCTTCCTCTATCCTGTGGTTGCTTAGGAGGTGGGAGGGAGGCCTGACTTTTGTAGCCACTTTTTTTTTTTTTTTTTTTGCAAGGAGGGGAAAAAATGTGAAGCTGGCCACAAAGTGAACACACTGATTCTTGGGTTCCAGTCGTGGCTGGGTTTCTTGAGGCTGGGTGGCACGCTGTCGCCAAGCTCATGCTACACCTCATAACCCACAACCATTTGCTGAGCTCCCTAGAGTCGCCTTAATCCCAGCAGCCCAGGGTTGCACAGGGGAAAAGAAGAATTCTGGCCCAGAAAGGAGTCATTTAAATGCTTATTGCATTTCAAGCTTCAGTTTTTACTTAGCTCAAATATTTACTGCTGCTGGAAAACAATGTTTAAAATGTTGTGCTTGTATGTTATTTCATGGTGTGGCCTATGTAAACCTCAGGATGCTTACATTTTGACAGTCTCCTGGAAATGTTTAACAGCACATAACTCGGCGAGCAGGGAATAAAAACGGAAACAAATTGTGCTTGAAAACGTTTGTAACCTCTTCCAGCTAGGGATCCGGCAAGGCACGCTGGGATCCTTCAGGTAAAGGGAAGGAAATCTCCGAGAACGGAATCTGGCGAATCCTGTCCTGTGGCCCCATTTACCAACCTTGTCGATAAGCCCTCTCTCAAAGTCACGTGCCTTCTACTGCAGAAGCCATACTTGTGGGGATGAATTTGTATCTTTGCCACTGAGCAAAATCTCATTTTAAATTCAGGGGAATCAAATGCTTTCAGGATGTGGATTTTTCCAAAGATTTTTAAAAGACACGTTCCCTGGTAAGAACAGCGAAATGTTCTTTCCACCAGTGGTACTGCCCACAGAGGCGCGTGTCTTTTGTTTTACCCTTTGGGAATAACCCAACCCTCACCAAAGAGTTCTACCTTCGATGTGATGAAGACCGTGGGGGCTCACTGCTTCATCGTGAAAGTCTGAGGCAGCTGAAAGCAGGGCTACTGTATCTCTTAAAACAGGTGATCTTTAGATTGAAAGCCCAGCTTGGGCTCCATGAGGGCCGTGACTGTCTTTCATGCTAATTCTAGAGCACCTGGAGCTTTGTGGGCTCATGGTTATTATTTTGAAGGATGGAGGGATGGATGGGTGGATGGGAGCTTTGAGAATATTTTTTTCAAGAAGCATTCTGCAATCTCTATTATTTTCCTACTGTTTTACGGGCTGTTTCTGCTGCTGAGTTAAAACCGTAACTGAAAACAATCGCAGTCTTATGTATTGTTCACTTACTTTTAAAGTCATACATACATACAGCTCTTATGAAAGCAACGACAGCTATTTAAAATTGGTTTTATAGTTGGTTATGTTGAATCAGGAACTGTCATATAAACGATATGATATTTAAATTTCCTGATCATGGTTAAAAGTAAAGGCTCGAAAAATGTATATCCTTTGAGATCAGTGTCACATTAGGGCTAAGCTACATCATTGAACCCATTGTCCTCATCAATGAATCGCATTATTGACAGCTCCCCCGCTCCGTCCCTCGCACTGCCTGTCATTTATGTGCCCTCAGGAGCAGTGGCCAGCTTCCTTAAGAAGCTGCCCGGGACGACGGAAGACGGGAGCTCTTTTCAGGAGGGTTTGTCTTTAGCTAATGCATTAATTGACTCCAAAAGAGTCCAAATGGAACTCGCTGCTTTCATCTGCTGGGGTAACCTAATAAAATAATGTTTGTTTGTAGAGTCCTGGCTGTTAAGGGGGTTTTGCTTAAGGCAAAACCCAAGTCCCCGGGAATAACTTTAGAAGGAAAGTCTAAAGACCCACTAATTGTGCCTGTCCGAGGCTGCTTCTCCCGGGTCCCAGGTGCTCCCCTGCACACGGGTCTGGCACCGGGGCCCGTGCCCACCGCTGCTCTGCCTGCCCCCGTTGGAGGATGAATCATTTTGCAGTGCAGCAGTTCTTACAATGATTTTTGAATGGACACAAGCTCTCGGAACAGACTTGTGCAAGCACACTTTGGTCTGTCCCATGTGGTGGGGAAAGGGAAATACAGATTAATGAAAAAAGACTGATTAAAACACTCTTCCTTATCTGTCATCACCTCCCCCTCCCTTCCTTTGCTATTAACCTGGTCTCTTAGTGGGCTGCTTTCAAATGAGAGAGGGGCAAGTAATTCTGCCCCCACCCTGGAGTTCTTGGCCAGTCAGAACTCATTAAATATGAGAGAGATGCCAGGTATCATCTCATTAAATCCCCAAACCCTTAAAGTAGGCAAAATAAGTCCTCGCCTAATGTCACTGATAGGTTCTATGACTTTAAGCAAAATGACATATAATGAAACCAGTTTTACCATAGGCTAATTGACTAAAAACAAGAGGTAAGTTCCTATGGCATTTTATCCATGTGACAATGAAATGATGTTGAATGAAACAACGTTATTCAAGGACCCGCAGTACTATTTTCCCTGTGCTACAAATGAGAAAGCCAAGACTCAGAGAGATTACGTATCCTGCTCCTGGTCTCTACGCCAGTAAATGAGAGTGTAAGGATTTGAATCCAGGTCTGATGGCAGCCGAAGCCGCCTTCTTTTCCTATGGAGGTTTCACAACAATGCTCAGTACAGAAGGTCCTTATGATAGTCTATGCCCTGAATGTCTCATTGCCCCCAGGTCTCTGTATCAGATGGATCATTCCTAGCTCGGAGTAGAAGGGAAGGGTGGTCTCTGATTATTTTCCATAATTAGTGCATTTATCTCAGAGAATCCCAGAGCCTGAGGATCAAGGGAATCCTGACAAGCCTTTTGAGGTTCATCTTAAACTGTTTTACAGCCTATTTAAGTCAGTAAAGAAAGTATTACGGTAAACTCAAAGCATTTGCCCCACGGGTTTAAAATTGGAAGGTAATGTGGAAAAAGCAGAGGTACATTTGCACACTGTTACAGTGCAATGTGATATGACACGAACTGAACTAAATCTTAAAAAATCTCTGCTATAACTAGAAAATGTCGTGCTTCAACAGAAGTTGGAAATGGAAAACCAAGTTAAAAGTAAATATCTATGGGTACTTGACCTCCAAGTGTGTCTGGAGGGAATGGAGACAGTTTACAGAATGTGAGCTTTGCTGGAATTACTTTTAGACATAAAATCTCCGTCACCACTAATGGCGGAAAAGTCTTACTCTGTTCCTGAGTTTCTTGCTATCCCCAAAGTTAAGTGAGAGGCTATCTACCACAGCCTTTTGCTGCCTTCTCCCCTTTTCTTATATAAATGAAAGCAGATTACTGACTGACCCACACCAAACAGTTACAGCATTTCCTTTAGATATAGGGTGTCCCCAAAAATGTCTGTACACACTGAATAATTATAAAGGCAGTGTTTATTAAAATACATTGCATTTTCAAAATTGAACTATCAAGCTGTTAAAGTTTATTTACGTTTTGGGGGGACACCCTGGAACCTATGTATTAAAATGTCTTATTCTACTTTTCAAAAGCGTGATGCATTTCAAAGTGTGCATTTCTGTTTTGAAGCAGAATTTAGCTACCTAAGTTCTCAGTAGAGAGATATTCCCCATTGATTGGAGAACTTATGTCTCCTGACAATTAGCCGCGCCATGTAAAGGCTGCCTTTGGTGATAACCCCTTCGTGTGGGCTCAGTGTATTATCATGAAAGGCTCAGACTCTGTTAGAGTAAGATCAGAAAAATAGAAACTGGGGGATGAGGAACATGGAAACAGGCATTCTTTTTTTTTTTCTCCTGACAGAAGTGCAGTGACTGCCGGTGTCTGTTGAATTTTATTCCTGTGGAGAGTGGAGATTTCTGCACACGTTCAGCCTCAGCCTTTGTCCCGCCTAGCTGTGTTGTGTATGCATCTCGTTCTTCCTAAGCAAAGAGGCAGTTCACACTTGACCTGGGACCCCCAAGTTCCTTGAGACCCTACTTACAAAGTAAGCAATTTCTTTCTTTTCTTTACCAGTTTGCCTGTGGGAGGGTGACTGTAGAGAAGCCATCAGTTCCGTCTCATTTTGGTACTTGAAGGTAAGCATGGCATTCTTTCCTTTTATTTATTTTAGAAGGTGGCTTCATCTGCCTTAAAAAGTTAGCCTTCTAACACCACACCAGGCTAAATTATTAAATATTGTAATAGCACTTGACAGAAGTTGGATGTAAGGGATAACTGCTATCTTTTATTAAGGATGTTTAAAACTAAATTTCAAAATAATCATAGCAATGTATCATCAACACCCTGAAGTAAATATTAAGTAAATGCTTTGGCCTTTATCGACACTGAACGCTGATTTCTTGTGCCTTAAAAATTATACTTTGGAGAGGTTTCTGCCTCTGGCCTCATAGTTAGAGCACGAGGCAGACTCTGACAAAAAACAAGATGAGACCTCCTAGTGCACCAGCTTACTGCTTAGAGGCAGTTCCCAGTCCCTGTGCAGGGGAGGGGAACCCAAACAAGGCCCGTAAGAATCCCCAAACTGCAGACATGCAGATCAGAAGTCAGGGAGGACAAGAAAGCTAGAATTTGTAAGACAAAGTACCGAACAGGAGGGAGCTGTTCTGAGAGAGAGCTCTGGAGTTTTGCAGAGAGCTCCCCAATCTTCTTGTACTGCCCTATGCCTTTGTGAGAGGAAACTATACAAGAGTTGGGAAAGAACCACTGGAAAGGAGGAAGCAGAAAAATCCTGGAGCTCAGAGGAGAAGTGGTTTGTGTTTTCCCCAGCAAGTGTAGAAAGCCCCTCATAATACATAGAACACCAGGTAGAGTCTTCAGAAAAACGCTGTATTACATAGGGAGCTAAATTAGTCTCGTATGATAAAGGCTTTTCTGCCTTTACAAAACTTAAAAAGCAGACCTCACAAGGACCCACTGATTGTCAGAACACAATTTTATACTACTTACAGCAACATAAGAAAATACCACAACCCACAAAGTAAAAATCTAATAAAAAAATAGTCTCACAAACCAGGAATAAAAAGAAACTTACTCAGATACAGGGCATTATTAAAAAAAAGTTATAGCTAATATCATACTTATTGTGAAAGACTCGATGTCCTAGCCAGTGCAATAGGGAAAACAAACAAACACATAAATATTGAGGAAAAAGAAGTAAAACAATCTCTAATTGCACATGAATTAATTATCTATGTGGAAAATTCTAAGAAATCTGCAGAATAATTACTAAAAGTTATAAATGGATTTAGCAGGATAACAAGTCAATACATAAAATTCTACTTTACTTCTTTATACTACCAACAATATCTGAAAATAAATTTTTTAGGTAATCCACCAAAAATAACATTAAAAAATAAAGTTACTATTATTCAAGGCAAAATGGACCAAAATAGAATTCAGAAATAGGCCAACAAAGGGCCTAATCTCCAAAATTTATAGGGAACTCATACAACTTAACAAAAGGAAGATAAACAATCCAATCAAAAAATGGGCAAAGGACCTAAATAGACACCTTTCAAAAGAGGACATTCAGAAAGCCAAGAGACATATGAAAACATGCTCAAAGTCACTAATCATCCGAGAGATGCAAATCAAAACAACAATGAGGTACCATCTCACACCTGTCAGACTGGCTATCATCAACAAATCAACAAACGACAAGTGCTGGAGAGGATGTGGAGAAAAAGGAACACTTGTGCACTGCTGGTGGGAATGCAGACTGGTGCAGCCACTATGGAAGACAGTATGGAGTTTCCTTAAAAAACTGAAAATGGAACTCCCATTTGACCCTGTGATCCCACTTCTAGGAATATATCCCAAGAAACCAGAAACACCAATCAGAAAGGATATATGCACACCTATGTTCATAGCAGCACAATTCACCATAGCTAAGATCTGGAAACAGCCTAAGTGCCCATCAGTAGATGAATGGATTAGAAAACTGTGGTACATCTACACGATGGAATACTATGCTGCTCTAAAAAGGAAGGAACTCTTACCATTTGCAACGTCATGGATGGAACTGGAGAGCATTATGCTAAGTGAAATAAGCCAGTCAATGAAGGAAAAATACCACATGATCTCACTCATTCATGGATAATAGAGACCATTATAAACTTTTGAACAATAATAGATACAGAGGCAGAGCTGCCTCAAACAGATTGTCAAACTGCAGCAGGAAGGCCGGGGAGGGTTGCGAGGCAGGAGGTAGGGGGGTAAGAGATCAACTAAAAGACTTATATGCATGCATAGAAGCATAACCAGTGGACATAAGACATTGGGGGATAGGGGAGGCTAGGGGACTGTCTAGGGCGGGGGGATAAAATGGACACATATGTAATACCCTTTGTAATACTTTAAGCAATAAAAAAAATAAAAAAAAATAAATAAAAAAAAAAAGAAATAGGCCAACATATATATAGTCAACTAGAGGCCTGGTGCATGAAATTCTTGCACTGGCCGGGGCGGGGGCCCTCAGCCCAGATTGCGAGAGGGCGCAGGCCAGGCTGAGGGACCCCACCGGTGCACAATTGGGGCCAGGGAGGGATGTGGGAGGTTGGCCAGTTGGGGAGGGACTGCAGGAGGGCTCCAGGGCATGTGTGGCCCATCTGTCTTGCTCAGTCCCAATCGGCCAGACCCAGCAGCAAGCTAACCTACCAGTCAGAGTGTCAGCCCCCTGGTGGTCAGTGCACATCATAGTGAGCGGTTGAGCGGCCTTAGCATATCATCAGCATATTATGCTTTGATTGGTTGAATGGCTAACTGGGCGACTGGACACTTAGCATATTAGGCTTTTATTATATAGGATTGATTTTCAACTGGGATGTCATAATATTTCAAAAAGGAAACAACAGTCTTTTCTAAAATGGTGCTAGAAAATTAGAGATGTACATGAATAAACTAATCTCAACTCACCACTTCATACACAAAATTAACTCAAAATGGATTATATAAGTAAATATGAGTTAAAACTATAAATATTTCATATGAAAACATTTTTAAAAATCTTTTTGACCTTGGATTAAGCAAAGATATTTTAGATAAGACATGATTTTAGAACATATGCTTAAAGAAGAAAAAACTCTAACTAGAACTCTACATCCAAAAAATATATGCTTCATAATGAAGGCAAAATAAAGACATATTTAGACATACAAAACTGAGGAAATTATTCTCTTGCAGAATCTCACTACCTGATATGCCAAAAGAATTTTGTTGGCTGAACAGAGTTGGCACTAGATGGAAAGCCCATATCTCCAGAAAGAAATGAAGAGAACCAGAAAAGAAAAACATAAGGGTGTTTCTAAAAACTTTTAAAACTTACCTTTATTTTATAAGTATTTTAATCCTCACAGACTTCTCACTGAAGCAGAAATAATAACAGTGTGTTGTGGAATTTATAGCAAATATGGAAGAAAAATACATGAGAATAAGGGAGCAAAGGACGACAAAAGTAAATGTATTGTTACCCACTTTTTTGTGTGTGGGGGGGAAGTGATATAACATCATTTAAAGGTAATTTATAATTAAAAATGCATACCATCTTACTGTGAAACCACTAAAAATAATGGAAGTCAACAGATGAAATGTAATGTAATACTAAAAATCACTTGATCCATCAAAAAGAAGGCAAGAGAGGATGAACAGAAGAACAAAGAATGAATGGGATAAAAAAAAAACAATACAAAAGAACTTTCAACTATGCTAAAAATTGCATTAACTGTACATGGACTAAACCCTCTAATTAAAAGGCAGAAACTGTTAGGTTTAAGCTGTTTACAAAAACCACCTCAAATATAAAACACAGATTAAAAGTAAAAGGGTGAGAATGCTATCAGCCAAAATGCAAAAATAAGTAACTCCAAATTCTGCCTCTCCTTAAAAGCAATAAAACAAAAAACAGGCCAAACTGTCAAAAGCAACTCTTCTTCTTGAACTCTGAGAACTAACCAAAGATTTATAGCAACCAGGGGAACACTAGCTGAAGACAAATGCTGATCCTCAGAAAGAATAGTGAACGTTGTAACATTTTAATTTACCCTAGTCCCAAACCTCCTCTCTAGTCCAGCAGCAGCTCTGAATATAACAGCTCACATACCTGGTACTGCAGGAAGCTACCTCATTCACAAAGAATTCTAATCATTTATTCTGAACTGTCTGGTACCTCCCTGGTAGACCTATCTTTACCTAACTCCTGGAACTGGCTTAGCGCTAACTGCTTCCTGGGAGACATTTGTCGATACCATAACTTAGTTGCTGCTGAGGTAATAAATAACAGAGCAAACAATGGACTAACCATACATGTGAAAGCACCAGCTAGGAAATGAGACGTCTGTAAGGACTTTGAATTACTCTGGCAAATTCCTGGTATTCTGGGAGAACACACACACACATACCCAGAACTGTGCACATGTTCAGGAAAGACCTGAAAAGACCTTAAGCTCTCAACTCCTGCTGACCTTGAGGCTCTGAGTAAACAGGAAGTAGAGGCTAATGCAGTTGCAAATTGCCTGGCTGAGTGGTGAAAGTACACCTGAACACACACATGAGCCCTTTGGCAAAGACTGGAAGAATTTCTTGGTCCCGGGCATTTAAGGGGATTCCTATTAATATTACAGTTACTGGGTTTATTACAATACCTAGTTTTCAACAACAAAAAAATGTATAAATGCCAAGAAATAACAAAGTATGACATATACACGGGGAAAAAATTATTGGAAACTCTGCCTGAAGAAATCTTAGACACTGAATATACTGAGTATACTAGAGCAAGACTTTAAATCAGCTATTAAAAATGTACTCAATGAATTTTTAAAAATCTCATAAGAACTAAAGAGAAGTATGAGAATGATGTCTCACCAGAGATTATCAATAGTTAGAAAAAAAAAATGTTAAGCCAAATAGAAATTTTGGAGTTGAAAAGCATAATAACTCAAATGAAATTTTCACTAAAAGAGCTCAATAGCAGATTTGAAAAGGCAGAAGAAAGAATAAGCAAACGTCTAAATTATGCAGTTGAAAGAACAGAAAGAATAAACAAGGGAGAAAATTGAACACAGACCTGTGGGCACCATCAGGCATGTCAACATACAGATAATGGGAGTTCCAGAGGAGAGGAGACAGAGAAAGAATACTTGAAGAAATAATGGCTGAAAAACTTCTAAACTTGATGGAAATCATTAACGTGCATATTCAAGAAGCACCACAAAATCCAAGTAGAAAAAAAAATCAATCTACTAGAAATAAGTGTATTTAGCAAGGTTGCAAAATATACAAAAATAAATTTTATTTCTGAAAACAAGCAAAAACATTTAAAAAATAAAAAAAATAACTGAAATATCTAGGAATAAATTTTTTAAAAAGCCATTTTACAGGTACATTTTACCTGTACACTAAAAACATTAGTGAGATAAATTAAACAAGGCTCCATAAATGAAAAGGTATACAAATTGCTTAATGACATCAAGTAGTGGTTTATGAATATACTTATAAGTATACTGTCAATTGACTTTTTTACCAAGTATGCTAATTAAATTTAATGGTTCAAAAGAAAATAACCTTTCAGAAAATATTGCCAAAACAGCTAAATATCCAAAGATTTTTTTAAAAATCAGTTTTGACTAGTTATTCTATACACAAAAATTAATTTAAGATCCATCATAACCCTAAATGTATAAGTTAAAACAATAAAATGTCCAGAAGAAAACATAAGGTAGTATCTTTGTGATCTATGGCAGGGAAAGTTTTATGAGAAAGAACCATAAGATACTAAGCATAAAAGATAAATATGGGTTAATTGGACTTCAACAACAACAAAATTTCTCCATTCAAAATATTTTAGTAAGGGAATGAATTCCAAGCTATAGACTGGCGAAAAAATACTTGCAACACATACATCTGATAAAGAGATTATAGCTAGAATAAGTAAATAACTTCTTTAAATTAATAATAAAAGGAAACCCAATTTTAAAAACTGGCCAAAATATCTGATCAGCTATTTCACAGAAGATAAGACAGACCTGTAAGAATGGCCTATAGGCACTTGAAAAGGTGCTTAAAATCACTAGTCATCAAATACATGCAAACTAAAACCACAGCTAGATATTGTCTCATATTTGCCAAAATGACCAAAATTGAAAAGACCAGACCCTGGCCTGATATGCCAAGGTTGCAGGTTTGATTCCCAGTCAGGGCACATACAAGCAGCAACCAGTGAATGCATAAATAAGTGGAATGACAAATCAATATCTATCTATCATCTATCTATCTATCTATCTATCTATCTATCTATCTATCTATCTATCTCTAAAATTAAAGAAAAAAAAAGACCAATAATCCCAGCCATTGGAGAAGCTGTGGAGAAACTGGCACTCCACTGCTTTCTTGAGGGAAATGTAAAATGGTACTACCAGGTTGCAGAACTCTATTGAAGTTTCTTCTAAAGTGAAACAGAACTACCATATTGCTGGGGTCCAACCCCAGCAGGTCCAGGGGTTCCCAAAGGTGTAGACGGAGTCGGCGAAGAAGGAAGGACACGGAGACAGTGTTCAGTTGATCAGCAGCCTAGCCAGGATCTCCAGCCAGGATCTCCAGCCAAGTTCTGGTCTGGATCTCCAGAGAGGTTCTGCTTTTTATTGTCTTGTTACATCCGTATTTATACCAGTTGATTTTAATCCTGTCAATTTCTATTACAAAGGTTAGGGCGTTTCTTATCTCCATTCCAGGGAGTAAAGATTATGTAGCTTAAGCATGATTGTTTGTAGTTAAAGTGATTACCCGCCTGGCACTTAGTTAAGGAGTTTCATCCCCTCCCTAACTTCAGGGAAAAATCCCTACCTGGGGAAACAACCTTTCTCGGAGAGGTGACCTTGGTTAAAACACACAGCGCTAAGGGGAGCAAACATATTAAGAACAGTATGCTATATACGCCAGGTCCCTTGAAACATATGCTGTGTAGATGTTTCTATCCTGCAGCGACTGTGTCAAGCAGCAAGGATGGACCGGCTTCCGGCACCATATGACTCAAATATTCTAATCAGTATTTATCTAAGAAAACATATGCCTACAAAAATAAATGTGTAAGAATATTCATAGCAATATTATACAAAAAAAGCCTAAAACTATAAATAACACTAATGTTCATCAACTGGTGAATGAATAAACAGATTGCAGTATAACCCTAAAATGGGATACTGGTCAGCAATAAAAAGTAATTTATTACTGAAACATTTTAGCACATGAATAAATGTCAAAAAAATTATATTGAGCAAAATAATCCAGGCATAAAATAAGACTTGCTATATGATTTTCCTTATATGAAGTTTAAGAACAGCACAGGCAAAACTAATCTATGTTGACAAAAATCAAAATGATTGTTAGAAAGAGTCATGAAAAAATTTTCTGTGCTTATTAAAATGTTCTGTATCTTGCTTTGTCTGGTGGCTACCTGAGTGTACATAATTATTAAAACTTGTTAAACTAACAAATGCACTTATAAGTGCATTTTATTGTATGTAAATTATACCTCAATAAAACTACAGAAACATACTTTTCCTCATTTTTATTCTATTATTAATCCTTTTTCTTTTTCAGTGCTTTCTCTAACAGGCAACATCAAATGCATTTAGCTTATCTCCAGCTGCTGTTGCTGTTTTCAACTATGACTTATTCATATTGACAATGATGTTAGGCCTTTAGGGACATTTACTTCCACAGATAAAAAGTTAGTTGAGCCCTGGCTGGTGTGCTAAGTGGTTACAGCATTGGCCCACTCACTAAAGGGTCTGAGTTTGATTCCCAGCCAAGGGCACGTACTTGGGTTGCAGTTTCAACTCCAGGCCCAGCCTGGGCACATTTGGGAGGCAATGAATTGATGTGTCTCTCTCACATTAATGTTTCTCTCTCTCCCCCCAGCCCTCCCTCCCTTCCACTCTCTCTAAAAAAAAATCAATGGGAAAAAATATCCTCAGGTGAGAATTAACAATTACAACAAAATAACTTAGTTGAAAAATCAATCAATCAGAAGAATGACCCTAATTAAAGGGTGGAATTTCAATATATGTGCATGAGGTTTTATAAACTCAGTGCTTATGGCATTCTGGAAAGAAGAAACCATTAATACAAAAGCCCTATAATCAGATATGCTGGTGTGTCAAAGGAAGAGTGTGATTGGAGTACTTGAAGTGGATTAGTAAAGATTAGAGTAATCTATATATATAAAAGGCTAATATGCTAAGTGTCCGACTGTCTGACTGGTTGCTATGAGGCGCAATGACCACTAGTGGGGGAAGATGCTCAATGCAGGAGCTGCCATGGGACACACTGGCCATTTACAGAGAAACAGCACCGCGGACTTGGTGCTGACAAAGCAATATTTGGCTTCCTCCAATGGGGACACAGGCCCCACCACCACCCCTGAGCGATACCTCACCAAATCGTAGCTAATGCTGCCAAGATCCCATGGCACAAGATGCGGCCCACAGCCCAGCCCAGCCCTGAAACGGTGACTGTGGGCACTGGGTAATGATGTCACATAGCAATTCCTGGCTTCCTCTCCCTAACGACTAGCCTCCTTGGAGTTTCTTCAGCCCAGGAACCCAACTTGCTTTATAGCCAGGTGGAAACATTTTACACTTTAACCAAATGTCTGTGAAGCCTTTTCCCGTGCCTCATCTCATTTGATCCTCACAGAAGTCCTGGAGTAGGTAGATAGGAGACTTGATGGAATCCTATTTTCTTTTCATTAGCCAGAAAATGGAGATTTAGAAAGCTTAGAAACTTGACCTGACTGAAAAGAAGTAAGAAATGGTGTACCTTCAAAATGACTTCAGGTTTTCTCACTGCACAGCATATAGTCAAACACTGATGCAGTTAAATATTTTACCCTTTGTTCTCCCTACGTGATCTACAATAATAATCTGCTTCATGTTGATACTTACTGCTTGCTGTGTTGCTGACAATTACCTGAAAGAGAAGTTGGGGTGCTTCACTGGGCTGGAAAATTTTAGCTAAATCAGCAGGCAGGTCTAATTAAGCAAGTTTACCTATATATATATAAAGCTCTAGCTGGCGGCAATCGCACACGTGTTTCAATCTGTCATTGTCAATCATGAATTTAGTTGACACTTCTATTATACAGAAAGGGAAAATAGTGATATTAAAATATTTCTTCTAATTAATTTCCTTTGAATGTGCACAAATTCGTGCACTGGGCCACTAGAAGGATATAAGATCAGAGAGAGAGAGAGTCAAATCATATAGTTCCCATGAGCCACCATAAGGACTTTGACTTTTATTCCCAAAGCCATTTGATGTGTTTTGAGCTGAGGAGTTCAGTGTTGTAATAGCATCTTCATTCAAGTGGCTATATTGTAAAGAGTCTGAAGAGACAGGTTAAAGGTTGAATCAGGGAGATAAATTAAGAGGTTATTCTAAGAACTCATGAGAATGATGGTGATCGCTTGGGTTAGGGTGGTAATATCTATATGCACTTACTTCTCCTTCTACATAGAGTAGATGATTAAGTAGACAACTCACAGCTCTGTCTATTGCAGCCGTGGGCAAACTACAGCCCACGGGCTGGATCCGGCCTGTTTGAAATGAATAAAACTAAAAAAAAAAAGACCGTACCCTTTTATGTAATGATGTTTACTTTGAATTTATATTAGTTCACACAAACACTCCATCCGTGCTTTTGTTCCAGCCCTCTGGTCCAGTTTAAGAACCCATTGTGGCCCTTGAGTCAAAAAGTTTGCCCACCCCTGGTCTATTGGAAAGTTCTTCCCTCTTTATTATCTTTCAAGGTCACCCTTGATAATGTAGTTGTCACCCATCTTCAATTTTCACCCACAAACTGAACCAACCCAGAGGCCAACTAAGCTCTGATCTTTTCCTTTTTCTTCAGCTGACCAAACAGAACCCCCTCTACACATGTGACCACATGGGCACAGGAAAGGGGTGTTGGTAAAATTCCATTGGGTGACATAGGGCTTCTGAGCTCCTTGTTCATGCAGCTTACTCATGCCTTGTGGTCCTACTCAGCTATAGATCTGGATACACCATTTCCATCTAACAAGGGATTTTTGTCCAACTTGGCTGACAGGACTCAACTTATAATGGGCTGTTTGGATGTCTGAAATCTTTATATCCCATGGTGAAAAGTTGTGTTTCTATTAGGACCCAGTAACATGCCAGAAGCTCTTCCTGAAAAGTCAGGTAATTCTTTGCTTGAGGTGGCAAGGCCTTCTTCCTTCTCCATGGGCCACTGTTGTCATTTCCCTACTGGGGCTTGCCGTAAGTTCCATACCACATCTTTTCCCACCATGGACACTCCAATCCATGAACATGTATAAACTCTTGTCATTACTACTAGTGTCTCTGGCCTTTGCACTTTCACTCTTCACTCATTGAATCATGTAGCGTTTGGTCTATAATAGCAACTCTTGGGTCACTGATGTGTTCTCAGTCCTTTAGTGTATGCTTGAAAAAAAATCTCCCCCCCCGTCCCCCGCCCAGTGCTTTTTATTAAATTGCTTTTAAACCTATTTAAGACATTCACATATAATCTTTAAATTTTTATTTTCTGTTTACAAAGAATTCCAATATCTATATGGGATGGGGCACTTGGAGAAAATTATATTATTTAAAAAATGTTTTAAATCTCATAATTTAAGGAATCCCTACCAACAAAGGACCATGGAAATTCTCTTCCTGAAAAGCTGATTTCAAATATTTTTCATGACTCAACCACTATTTATTTTAATTCTCTCTAGGCATGAAATGGCTTTTTGAAAAAAAAAAATTTCATTAAAGTTGTTTATAGACATATTTCCGAGTCCAATAGCCTTAAACATATTTTTCTGGTGTGAATAAAAATGAAAAATAATGAAATGTGTAGCACATTTAGTACGTGTGCATCTTAACTGGTTTTTCTTACTCTTTTGGGCAAGAGTTGCTCTGGTGAAGAGATAAGGGAGAGCTTTCCAACAAACCACCCACATTCCCTCATAAAAATGAGGCCAGTCTTGGTTTGGGTCCAGCCAGGTTGGCTGCCTGTAATTCATTATCAATCTTTCCCAGAGCCCTATCACATCTCCCCCACTCCCTTGTCACAGCAGAATTCTAATCAGGCTTTTTCCCCCCAAGCGAAGGATTTCTCCATGCTGGCTCAGACCTGGTTTGGAACATTTTATTGGCAATACCGGTGTCATATTCAGGAACCACAGACTTTTTGTCAGACTGGATTAGCTTGAACGACAAGTATCAATAGTCAACTACATTTGAAATATTGTTCAAGTACCTAGAAATAATAGGCATTAAAATTCATTCTGTTCACTGCAACAAACCTCTAAAGATTTCATGTCCTCAGTGGAACCGGCATACTGTAATTGTTATTTGGAACTTAATGTAACCTCAACAGCAATGGAGACAATACAGTCCTCTCATTACGCACATGCTCTAGGATCGTTTATTTTAATGCTTTCAAATAAATATGTTCCATGCAGCACACCACAATAAATAAGGAGCAGCAACGTTCTTCTAGTAAATCCATTCACAATGTGAGTCACCATGTAAAACACCACATCGCAAGTCTTTGGCCCTGTACCATAGCATGGAGCACACCACATCTGCACCTAATCATATCTGGCTTCATATGGATTTAATAGGACTATGCCAGAAGTGCATGTAAGCACAAATTTAACCCGAGGTTTCCAGCTATTAAATACAGCTACTAAGTAGTTAAAAGGCAACAACTAAACCCATAAAGGCCCCCCCCCCCAGCCCCCGCCCTTATTTCTGAGGCAGAAATATAAAGATAAAAATGCTCTGGTGAATTTCAGGTTAGTAGAGCCAGGGTGAGATACATTTAGAGCAAAGCTGGCACAATATGGCACCCAAAATGTCACGGCAACACTGATACTGAATGGACACAGGTCACGGTGGGATGGATGACTGTAGAGGCTGAGCTCTAGAAGGCGGAGGTGGGGCTGGGGTGGGGTGGCTCACTTCCACTAGGCAGACAGCTCCACGGCGCCTTCCTCCTCGCTGTCAGCTCTGTTAGCACGGATCTCCACGAGGGTCCTGGCAAATCGGGCCCATTCATCGTTGTGGGGCACTGCAAGCTGCAAAGCAAATGAATGGGAAATGGTGAACGAGATGTCCTTATGCCTGAAAGCCTTGAAGCCAGCATGACTGCTGCTCCTGAAGCTGGTGTTTCCCTCAGAAGGTAAAGGAAACCAGATCTTCATTCTTCTTCCTTGAATCAGTTAGATTCCCTGAAGGGTTGCTCTGAAACCGGCACTGTAAGGGCGCACTGTCACTCTCAGAAGCAAGATCACTCATGGGATTTAAAAAACTTTAACAAGTTGTGTGAACTATACTATTACATGTAACAGCCATGTTAAAGCACCTTCAGTGATGGAAAATTCATCATAAGCAAACCAGACTTACAGTGGAAACAACAAATAAAAACTGCCATATTGACTAGGATTTTGAAATAACGGTGGCACTGTCTTTCTAAGTCAATGCTATGGGTCCTTCTTTTAAAAGTGTCAATGCCAAGCCAGCGTAGCTCAGTGGTTGATCGTAGACCTGTGAACCAGGAAGTCACGGTTTGATTCCTGGTCAGGGCACATGCCTGGGTTTTTGGGCTCAATCCTCAGTAGGGGGCATGCAGGAGGCAGCCAATCAATGATTCTCTCTCATCAGTGTTTCTCTCTCTCCCCTTCCTCTCTGAAATAAATGAAAATATATTCTTAAAAAATGAAAGTATTGTTAATGTGCCAATATACATGACAAAAGTCTAGCTACAAACACAAAGAAATCTTACTACTATGAAATAATGCTTCGGCTTTTCCAGCAAGATCTTATATGATACCTATGAATAATAGCAATAGTAGCTAAAATTTACCAAAAATTCTGTTCACAGTACTTCATATGTATTAACTCATTCCTCACAACAATCCTATTTCGGGTAATATTAGGGTTGCATTTTACAGAAGGAATTGAGGAACAGAAAAAAATCACCCTACCAAGCTTGCAAAGCTAGCAAATATCAAAGCCAAGATCGTCTGGCTCTAGTATTTACAGCCTTAGCTAGTATGCTATACTCATTCACTAAAAATGGGACTTAAAAAATTTCCCAAAGAATATCTTCTTCTGTGCACAATTTAGTGAAGAGAAAATTACCCCCACCCAATATGAATTGCATGCAGAAATTTTCGTTAGCTGATTTAAAGGATAACAATTTTTCTGCATAACATCCAAAAATGAATTGCTTAAAGAAACCAGACAAGTGATTGGAATAGAAAAGAGAATTATTTGAAACTGAGAAGCAGGGTCAAGTAGACATCTCAATGGTTTTCAGATAGAATAAAATTGATTTAGAGTGTAGAGCCATTTTCTTGGAGGATTACTCTATAAAATGGTATAATCCATCTCTATAGGCACTAGTGCTATATGCACTAGTGCTATCCACATTTTCTATAAACATTAATAACATGTTCATTCTAATAAATATACATTACTTTAAACTATAAATGAGGCAGCAAATAAATCTAAGCTTAGAGATCACTTCCACAGCTGAAAAACTACCCACTATATAGAACCAAACAATTAGAACTTTAAATTTTTATTAGAGGGGATGAGAGTCTCAGATACTATCTGTCTAAGACAACTTACTGGAGAGTGGATCACCATTCGACAAAGTATGTCCTTCAATTAATGTCCTAGTACTAAGTTTAAATGTTTCAAGAGTTTAATTCTGGAAATAATATACAGGTGGGGGGAGTAAATCCTACTTATTTTGAGAAATGGGATACTGATAAGAATTCTCATTTAGTCATATGAATGTGATTTTGAATGGTTAAATACTTCCCTAGCTATTAAAATGAACCCAAATTTGTGTTTAGGCAATGACGTAAGTTCACAGTAGTATTGAATGACACTGTCACTCCTTTGCTCAGTCCGTTTTTTCACTTTGAGCTCTTCTCCCAGGTTCTGTTATTCTTCATTTTTTTCTTCAATTTTAGAAAATATTTCACTGGGGATATGAAGCCCATACAACAAATGATACAAAAAAGCTAACAAAAAACAAAAGTAGGATAGGGTTGGTATCATATTTATATGAGATACTAGGTCCATTTCTTTTCTCTCTTCCAACTCTTGACCAAGTCTTCCGAAAGAACCACACACCAAAAGCACAAGAAGAGACAAAATCTAATCATGATAATGTATTTATAACTTTTTTTTCATATAAGGAGTATATTGTTCATAAAGATCAATATGCTCTGGGAGTTTGGCTCCTAAACATAACACTGGATTATTGGTATATTTGTACAAATTGAAGTTAACATATGACGCCATATGTAATGTTTTATTGATATCAACATCTAGAAACTATATACTAAAATGAGACAATAGGTAAATATGTTTATACAGTTTCATGTGGTAGTAATGGCAAGACTGTTAAGAAATGACACTAATAAAAATTATGAAACAGTAAGGTTAGGATATGAGCCCAGATACAGTTGGGGACAGAATTGAGTATCACTTATGACATATAGAGTTGCACATCTAACTTTTCAAAAATAAATTTTATTAAACTTAAATGTTTCTCATAAACAAACGAAAATACCCTACAATGGAACTACATTTGACCTTCTCCATGGGGGTGGAAATAGTAGTACTATTATACTAATACTTGTCCTTAAAGATGCAGGTTATCCCTCATAAAAGGTTTCATAGTATTCTAACATATCCTGTCCTCCTTTTGATTTGTGAAAGTTTCACTTAGTTTGGGAAAATATTAGAAGTTTGTTTTTTCAAAACTCTGTTCTTTCAAATATTTCCTCTCCAGAAGATCATAAAAAACACAGAAATGCTAGTTTGCTTCAGTTCACACAAAAATTCTAAAGTTGAACACAATAGAAACACAGATGCTTCCAGAGACTTAAATTGACCTACCTTATCCTATTATATGTTTTCATCTAGTTGACTATAAAAATAACCCAAGATGATTGTAATGTTAGATTTAGAAGGTGAACTGTAGACGACCCCATTTTTAGAATTAAGTATCACCATCAGGAAGCATTTTAAGTATAATCTTAGCTTGAATGTGTGAATTCGTACTCACAGGCTGTTTCCACACCCAAAGTAATAATTTTGGGCATTTGAATTCCTTGTGTGGAAGACCAAACAGGTGTCCTAACAAACAAGACCCCTGTACATTTTACAGCTCTGGCTGGAACAGACTCTGTCCGGACAGCAACGTCCTTCTTACCCTTGGCGGTGCCTGGCTCTTCTTGCCTGGTCCTCTCTGATTAGAAATTGCTAGAAAGGAGTCTCACCAGCATCAATGCATCTGGGACTTTCTTTAGGTGACTTTTAATCCAATAAGACCTCAATCACTAAGTAAGAAAAATATTTGTTCAAGTTTTTTAGTTAAAGAAAAACTTTGCCCCATATCCTTCTAACCAGTATGCAACGTCATTCCATCAGCATGGAATGAGCACCAATTCTCTGTCAGGCACTATGCCAAGAACTGAAGATACAGCAGCGAATCATTTTGCCATATGACGACTATGAAATACAGATAAAAATTAATGTATCATGTTTTCTGAGGTCAAAATGTGTGAATACCGGCATAGGATTTTTTTTTTAAACTTAATGACATTCAAAATATGAAGCGGTTAAAATTTACCCTTACCATGACAATTGCAACATTTCCTGGTATGTGTTATGTGTCAAGCAAGTAGCAAGAAACGAATGGCATGGTAATGACATGGCTTCAGCATCTTCAAGTTTCTATCAAGGCATTAAAAGCTAAATCTAGAGCATTGCTATGGCCTTTTCTCCTAAAAATAATAGTTTAAAATAATTTTCAAAGAATTTGTATTTGTGATAGGAAAAATATTCACAAGTGTCTAATGGTGATGATTAATTTAAATCATTTAAAAAGTCTACTGGAAGCACAATGAAGAAAATAGCCCATAGTCATACCATGAGAAAGAACTCATAAAGATTGTCCAGTATTGTACCGAGTCAGAGTGGGTCTGGAAATGTTTTCCTCCTTCAGATTCATTGGCCAAAGCCCACATCCTAGGTCAGGATGACTCAGATTTTCCCTCTGCTTCAGATATGGCCGGTTCACTCCCAGCCCCTGTTAGGTGACTGTTTTCTAAAATTTTGCTAAATGTATAAAGCATATTTATGCCAAAAACACACAGGCCTCTGATGCCTGAGATAAGAAAATTTTAGCTCTAAGAGTGACCACCTTTTACAGATATAATATTACCCTATTTTTACAGCCAAGACCAAAAAGGTAGTTTCTGAGGTAGCAATTTGGCCTAAGGAGGAGGTAAAATGAACCTCAGCTTTGAACAGGCGACTAAGTCCTGCTCTCATCTTGGTTACTGGCAATGGCTAGGCACTTAACCTCTCATTGCCTGAATTGTAAAATGGGATGATGATGTCCAACCCATTTATCAACAGAGATGTGGAGAGGATGAGAACGGTAATCTAAGGGGAGAAAATGCCATGAGTTCAACACAGAATAGTCATACTCTCTTTTTCTCTAAACCATGACTCAGATTGAACAGGTTCTTAAAAATGATATGTAAGTGAACGTTATCAATTCCATAACATTTATGTGGTTTGGTTTTTGTGTCCTTTCAGAAGTAATTCTGCTATTTGAGATGGGAGGACTTTAAGGAACAGGGCACGGACCTCTTTCTAACAGGCAGGAAACAGAAGTACAGGATGCTGAAGGATTTGCTAAGGACAACAGAACTTTCCCACGTTGTTCTGGTCGTGTGGCGCAATCAGAAGCCTCACCCTTTTAAGAAATGCCAGCATACCAGGCCGGAAGGGCAGGCAGGCAGGTCATGTGTGTTTTGAATCACCTGCTAAGAGATTCTAAAGATTATTTTGAATGTTCTAAGATTCTTAGGAGATGAAAGGTGATCTTAATAAAATGCAAAAGTGCAAAACTTGTAGAGAAATCATGAAAATAGAACATTTTAGTCCCTCTCTGCCTCACCACTTCTGAGGCTGTATCATGGATCTGTGCTCTCCCCTCTGAGTGGCCTGGAAGGTTCCTCTGGACCCTGCCCCACCCTGACCCTAAACAGCTCATCAGCTAAGCATGGGGTGTCTTGCCTGAGCTTCTGGTGCATGTCAGGGAGGCACAGGCTGCAGAATAACTCGATTTGGAGAACGGAGGCAGATCATGTGTTCTGTCCCAGCTGCCACTCATTTGCTGTGTGACCTTAGGAAATGTGTTTTAACATCTCTGATCTCCAACTTCATTTGTGAGAAAAGACTTTTGAGACCCAGCTCCTAGGACTGTTGTGAATAGTAAGCATGGCCAAAAAAAAAAAAAAAAAAAAAAAAAAAAAAAAAAAAAGCGTAGCACAGTCCTTGGCACAGTATAAACCCTGAATAAATGATGCTGGTTTTCCTTCTTAATGCTTATTTCCCTCTCCTCCATTTTGTTCTTTTTCCTTTTGTTTTTGCTTCCTTCCCTCTTGTTATTCTTTTATTTTCTACTTTTCACCTATATAGAGCTATATTTTTAGAAGTATTCTTTATATTCTATCACATTTGATTCCTTTAAAACCCACCTAAATCATTTCCTAAATAGTCACACTTTTAATAATAGTTAAGTTCCAGGAGCTCGGCCTGGGGAAGAGGTTCATTCCGTTCACAAGACAAATTCTGTCGGAGTACTTTTCATTGCTTATTTCAAAAATCAAACTTAAAGCCACTATTCTCTGTAAATATGCACAGATGTACACACACACATATTTTTTTTTATTTTTAAAATAGGACTAACACAGCTTTAGCTAGCTATTTCCTTGTTACAGCACTTTCTGCAGTGGGCTTCTACATTTTTAGCTCAAGTCGGAAGGCCTTGTAACCACCGGACCTGCTGTTATAAAAATCAAATGACTTTTTATAACCAGGGTTACACACACAAATATCATTCATGTGTCCCCTTTTATAAGCGCCCGGCTAACCATTCTGAACAGTCCTCAGTCAAGCCTCCCTCATTTGTTAGTAATTTTAAAGGGTTTATAGTACCTAGCAACTGATTTTAAATAGCCGCCTTATCTGCACTCGCTCCTACCAGCCCAATGCTGTATTTTCTTAAGGTTAAAAATATGTGTCTCAGGCATTGCTTAGTACAAGAGTAGGTTAATTAAAAAAATATTTTTTTTATAATTAAGACAGAAAAATATTCCGTAATTTCTGTTTGGTTTCTTGGATATATTACACATGGCAAACAAATTAAAGTGAGTAGGACTCTAGGCTTCAGGATAAATATTCCATGGGTGTGTGGTTCATCAGCATCTTTGTAATCTTTCAATTACATGGAGTCATTAAAAAAAATGTCTGGGGCGATTATGTTAACCATGGATTCTGAACAGATACACAACAGTTCATCTCCTGCAGTAACCTAAATATTAAAGTCTTCTGTTAAAAAGATAGCTTACAAATTACCTTTTCACTTTAATACACATTGATTTTTTTGTTTGGTTTGGTTAGTGCATTTACAGAAACCAAGGAAGCGAATGTGGGCTTCCACAGAACCACTGCTAAACCCCTTTAAGCTCTAAAGGCTTTTTTAAAAGTACAATTATTAATGGCACCCCGATTCAGGAGATTGTGGAGTGACTGGTATACAAACACACGTTTGTGTTCGGAGGAAGCCTATACTTTTTAGGGCAATTCCCTTTGCCACACACACAGATGGAAGCAAAGTGGGAGGTAATACGCAATGAAACAGCCGCTGGAACGACCAAGCATGCTCGCTTCACATAAATACAGCTCCACTGTATTTAACTCTTGGAGAGTCTAGCATCACTGGTAACAATGGATGAAACCACGGACCAAAATGCCAAGCCAGAATGCAGTACACAGAGGGCGCAAATACACTACAGTGTTCTACCACAAAAAGATACACTGTGTGGTAACTTAGCATTTACAGCAGCTTAGAGGACTCCAGAAAGTAGAAGTTACATTAATCTCCATCCTGTAGCATCTGCTATGAACCAGTCAGTGGGTTAAAATTTCTGCGAAATTCAGCAGCAAGCTAACCTATGGTAGTCTGATGCTATCTGACTATATTTGGTTAAGAAAGAACTTCTTTTATCTGAAGATCCATCTAAGGGAGTCTTCATCCACCCATGAAGCTTGCGATCTCTGTGCCTAGGATCCCTTCCTTGTATTTTTAAATGAGTGGTTAACTTTTATAGCATGTTTGTTAGAACAACACTTTTAAAAAATCCATTACCACCCAATTAAGGAAAGAAATAAAGGTAGGACATAAAGGTCAAAAGTAAATAGTAACAAATATGGGTCTATATCACTTTCAATAAGCCAGCAAACATCAAAGGAAATACTTGATTTTTAAACACTATACTAAAAAACACAACAACAAACCCCTAAAAATATTCTTCACATTAAAATTTAGCATTATAGGAAGCATGACAAAAATTCAGAAGTTTTTACCTCTGAAGGAAAAAAATAAATCACACAGCTGGAGAAGAAAGGGTCAATTCACTAAGCTTTAAAGATGACCTTGTTCACATTTGTATAAAATCTTATCACCCTCCTTTCTTCAGAAATCTCTTAAGCATTATTTTTTTCTATTATTTGTAACAATCTATTTCTCTGTTCAAAAGATGGGAAAAATGCTAACAACATTGGTTGATGGGCAATAATGGAAAATAAACTTTTTAAACTTCAATTACCACTCTTTTTCCATAACAGAAAAGACCAAGGAATGACAGGAAAATGAGAAAGCATGTGCTACTCAAGCCCGATCTGTCATATTAGCTGACTAAACATATATCCCTCCTCTTCCTGATATTTATTAACTATAGGTTTTATAGTAAATTCCTAGCAACCACTGCATCTAAGCAGTTTTGACAAAGAGAAGGCTTATTGATAAACACCTTAAAAACATTTACCAAGGTAATAAAAGAAAGTCATTCCCTCCTACTGAATGTTTGGGCATAAAAGAGGTATTTTTATAATGTAGCTCATGATTTACCATATCTATAGTGTCCAAAAAAAGCACAATGAAAAGGAAGCATTTTTCCAGTGGTTTGATAAGTATTTGAATCAACTGTTAGGCTTTCATTAC
The DNA here is from genome assembly GCF_014108235.1 of Myotis myotis. NCBI lineage: Eukaryota > Metazoa > Chordata > Mammalia > Chiroptera > Vespertilionidae > Myotis > Myotis myotis. The sequence continues at coordinate 36,031,401 of NW_023416315.1, forward strand.
ACTAGTGGCCAATTGCTCACTTTTACAAGCACAGGAGGGGGGAGGGACTGGGACAGCGATGGGGAGGAAAGACAAACATGCTTTTCTGAACGTATTTTCTATATACCCTTTCTGTGCAAATATAGTTAAAGGGATTATTTTTTCCTGTCCATTAATCTATAGCCAGTGTGGACGCTGTATTCTGAATGCTTCACACAACTAAGCTTTCCCTTGACCTTCAACTTTCGCATGTAAAACTTTCAATCACCCAACTATTTATTGACTGCCTGTTACTCGTATGAGCCAGGCCCTGTGCTAGACCAGGATGGGGTACTGAAACAGACAATCGTAAGTATCTCCTTTGTGTATGTGTCTCTAAAGATTAGAAACTCTACTGAGGAATGCGATTAACCCAAGGAAGTCTGCCAAAGTGATTTTGTCCCTCTAAGTCAGCAGTTCCCAACCTGTGGGTCACGACCCCTTTGGCGGTCGAACGACCCTTTCACAGGGGTGGCCTAAGACCATCCTGCATATCAGATATTTACATCACGATTCATAACAGTAGCAACATTACAGTTATGAAGCAGCAACAAAAATAATTTTATGGTTGGGTCACAACATGAGGAACTGAATTTAAAGGGCCAGAAGGTTGAGAACCACTGCTCTAAGTCAACAGGTTGGCTGTTTTTTTAGGACCCCAGAAGATGTTCACTTGTTATCTAAGACTCCTTAACGCTAAGACAAATACACATAAAAGATTTCATCTACATGTTGAAAAACTGTTGGCTGACCGTGAGGAGACGGATCTTAGGGAATGAAGCACAGGTCAGTTTCATTTGCCAGCCAGAAAATAGTGCAAAATTTCTTCTATAATGTTCAGCACTGAGTTTACTGAAATGATAAATAATTCATGTTTTCAAATGTAAAAGATGTCCTGGTACCTGACAGTCTCAAAACTTTGTGCAGACCTTCCTTGAAATTAGAATGTAACGGTTCATTCACTTCCACATTTTGCAAGTCCAACTTATATGGTATATAAATATTACACATACACATGCCTAAGCAGATATTTGATTTCTTATTATATTTTGGATATACCAATAAGAGCACACACACTCATGGAAGAAACCCGTAACTCTCCATTTCTATTCAGGTTAGTGTTCATCGACTCACAGATGACTGGAGCCACTTCATGCTCGGCTGATCCAAGCTGTGATTTGAGGCTACTGTTCTAAGCAGTAATTTTTCAAGATAAAATTTAGCAGTTTTGGAATTCTAAAACTAAACACAATTTTGTCAGCCATAAAAAAAAAAAATTAACACTATAATTAGTGACTGCTTCAAAATCCAAACTGCTATTGAAGATGACAGTTTGAAACCACAGAAGAATCATAAAAGATGATTAATTATACAAACTGGCACTTGTTTCTGAAGGTTTATGTTCATAGGCCACTTGCCACCAAAATGGAAATATATGAAGTTCATTGACTATTGCAAATTACTACACACATACTAATTTGGTTTTCATAAAATTAAATATTAGGGTTTTCTTTTCATTGAATCAACTACTCCATAATACATAAAAGTCATAAGTATTTTCTTATCAATTAAGAAAAAAAAGTGCCTTGAAAAGATATTAATCCTCTAAATCTATTTTCATAAACTAATGTTACCTGAATAAGCACACTATTTATATAATAATTAGTTTAATCATGGTCTTTTACATATATAATTATCAAAATGAAAGCCATTGCTACTACATTCACTATAAGATGAATAATTATAACATCAACTAGAATAGTGCTTTTTCTTTTCTTTTTAAATTAAGCACTTTTCCAAGAAGAAATCAAGTTAATACTAAAATGACAATCATACATTTTAACTAAATTATTTTATTACAAATACGTATAATTTATTGTGGCAAGAAAATGAATACATTATTTCAAAGTGGCTTATTTTATAATTATATTTATTAGCACTCCAAATCTGCCCACACAAATATGCCGTTGTGCTTTTTGACTTAACTGCACAGTGTTGTGGCTACGACAATAAAAATTCAGGCAAAACCTGAAAAGTGCAGTTGAGAATTGCAATGCTTAGTTTCTCGGTCACTACATATCTAGATATTAGCAGAGCTAAGTATGTGCATTTTCGGTTTTTATCTCGGTATCTGGTATGATGGAATAGTTTATGCCAAAGTCGTCTTTAGCATGGAGGGAACACCAAAAGCAGTGTTTCTCATCAGCTAAAGAAAAAATATTTCTTCATTTGAAGAACAAGCTAGTACTGCAAAGACCTTCAAGCATCTTGCAGCTCATGGCCACACTCCCTTAATGAGAAACACAAGTGTTTGGGGTGATTCTAACTGGACTTAGGAAAGCTGAGCCCAGCCCCACTCACTGCTTCCGGAGGCTGCCGGAGCGCAGGCAGGCTACCGGGTTCGTCAGCAGCAGGGGTAATGGCCTTCATAAAGCAGAATCATCAGACGGACTGATTTCATATGAAATCGTTCTTTTTCATTAAGGGACTCTTACTTGAATTAACCACGAAATCTCAGTTGAACGTCATATTTTGTGTTCCGTACTCCTCCTTCCCCGCGGAGGGGGTTGTTCATATTCAGGGCACCAACTTCTTGTGGAAAATTGATGAAGGCCCTGTCCTATTCGAGGTAGTTCCACAAAGCAAACAATTATTGCTTCAGTGTAATCCACTTAAAACCATAAACATATTGTATTTGTTTTATGTCACTCAAATCCTGTTTAACTCCCAGCCCTTCCAGTTTCTCAGATGCGACCAGAGCAAAACTCTATTTAAAGTGCAAAGAGGAAGGGCTCCCCGAACCTTTGATTGTTATTCTAGCTGGCTATGAAAACCGGGAGGCACTTTGTAATGGTCCTTGTACATGATACCTTGACTGTCATTCCAAACTGTATTACCTAGGTCGTCTTTCCTGGTGGGATTCATAATAGATTCTTCATTCTAAGTATTCATTTCAGCTTTAAAATATATTTAAATGACCACTGAAGTCACGCTTTACGTTTCCAGCAGTTATATTTGATCTCTCCTATTCACCTGCATTTTTCCTGTTTAAGAATTTTTCAAGGACCTTTTAACATACTAACAAGTGTCAAATGTATTGTCTTTACTGAAATGTGTATTGAAATGACCAGCCCCCCCAAATAGTCCTATCAAACAAGGTGTCTGAAATGTTGCCAAAATTCAGGGTTAAGACATAAAGACGAACGCACGTTTTCTTAGGTAATGAGTAAGTGGGATACCAAACAAATAAAGCCAGGGCCAGAAGATCTGTTCATCTCTCAAATTACAGATTTCAAGTTGCCATTTTATTTTCCAAATTCTTCTTTCAGCTGAACCCGCGTTTGGAATTTTATCACTTGACTGCGGCAGAAATATAACCAGGGATTGGAAACTTCTGTGTGTTTTTCACAAGTGAACACATCTTCCCTGGAAGAGGTTAATGGAAAACGAAATAAAAGGAGGTGGAAGGTAAACTGGGTCTTTTAAAACTGGAGCTGCAAACAGCTCTCTAACTAATTCAGATAAGCAGGAAACACCGTGGTGAGGAGATATTCATGACAGCAGTGTCTGCATGACAGCACCCAAGCATTCGTGGTGGCAACGGGCTTTCTCTAAAACACATCTGCAAGGACGACAGGTAGATAGGCCGACTATCAATCATCAGCACACGTGAATAATTCTATCCTTGCTGGCCCATGTGCTGTGAAAATCAGCTCCACAGATGTGGCAAAGCTTGCTATTCAGTCAAGGAGCCATGGCAGTGAGTAATTTTTATGTTTCATTCTTTAGAATATGTGTTCACACATCATTAAAAAAAATTCAACCATGATTAACAGCTCTCTGCAAGTGGATTCTGAAGCAAAATACTCTCAACATTTTCAGGTCATATTTGCAGTTAATTTATGACTTGCTATCTTACCCGCATTTCAATTAATTGAATGGAAGCATACAGCTCCAAAACAAACAGGCTGCAATTCCATAGTCTGGAGAGAAAAAGCCTCAAAACTTATTCAAGAGCTAGGCTCAGTTTTTTGTGTGTTTTTTATTTTATTTTAAATCTTAGAAAATTTAAATGGTGCCCGCAACCACTGTCCATGGAAGTAACTTTTAAGATGCACAAATAGAATAAAATTATAGCCAAATCATACTAGGGGTTGTCACTGTTGTTCATTGATTTCACATAACTTCCATTTATGCTAATGGAATTAAGCACCTGCTCTGCAAAGAAAATAGACCCCTATCTGTGAAAATAAGTGTGTACAGTATATTTTCCAGATACAACGCTGAAATCAAACAACCGAAAACGCGTGCTATATAAACAAAGCATCATGTGGCCTACCTGAAAACACTGCTGTTTTATAGTTTACCTCCTGAGTCATAGGCCCGGAGATATTATTTGTGCCTTTGCCATTCCAATGTAACAAAAAGGGCGGGGGGGGGAGGCGGGGCGGGGGAGATGGACAAACTCAATCTGGTGATTTCAGTGAGCTCATACGCAATCCTCTGTTTACCCCTTCAGAAGTTCATGATAAATTGTATCAGTAAATGTGGATTCCAGCCACTGTTCTCTGCCATCATCTTAAAAGTCCCGGAGGATAGTTGTATATACTTGAGGAGGCATGGTCATGGGGACACTATGCTGGGACAGGAGGGGAGGCAGACAGCTGTTAAGGACTGGCTGACACCAGAGTCCCTTTCGAGCACGCCTTCTAGTTGACTGTCAGGTCTCACCTGTAGGCACGTCTACCTGGACTTGAATGGCGCTGTCTCCATTGGTAGTCACAGAAGTCTCTTGTCAGGGAGTTCTTGACAATGGAGTAGATGGAGAAAGGCTGTCCCTCTCTACTCCAATTGTACTGGCAGCATAGAGACCTTCTCCCAAACTCTATAATACTTTCAGTTAAAATTACAATGTGATCAGAACAGGGTTGTGGGAAGAATCAGAATATCCAGTATGGTTTCAGCTCTATTTTTATTGGCCTCATGATGTTTATAATGTAAAGTCATTGCTATTTTTATTCAACATTTTTAAATAGTCTTAAGAAATAGGTAATAATAAGAAAAACATATGGCATGTACTACATTTAACCACAATTCTAAAGATTTCTCCTTCTTCGTAATGGTCTAGGTCAAGGCCAGAATTTGTCATTTCTGATTTGCATCATGAGTGGTATTAAAAGCAACGCTCCCATGGACATGACTGGCTATATAATGTGCAGGGCCCAGTGCAAAATGCACATGCGGGGTGCCTAGTTAAAAATCTTCCGAACAATTGCAGGACAATGACCGCAGAGGACTAACCCAAGCTCAGGGCTCCTCTAAGCACTGGGCCCACGCGACTGCACAGGCTGCACACCAGGAAGCCAGCTTTCCTCTTGGAACATGACCTTGGCAGCAGATAGCCTGTTGCCCGCTCCTTTCTCTTTGGCCTAACAGAGTTCCCAGGGGAATTAGCCGTGGGAGAATGAATGTGCCATGTCTTCCCACAGACACCTCTTCTATGTTTGAGGTCCAAGGAAAATGGATCAACAAAGTGTACTCTAAAAGCTACCATTTAGTGTTTTATACAGATTGTATTCTAAGGCTTATTTAAAAGCCTTTCATCTTCTTTCCCGGAGGGTTCCACAGAACAAGGTTTTCCGTCCAAAGGCCAGCATGACCCTAGTGAGGGGTTTGTTTTTAATGGGGACCAGCAGGCCAATTTTGAATACAGATAATGGTAGCACAGTCTACAAACAATTTGATCCTCAATGCCATATTTTTTTCTCTTCCTCTTCTCTCTGTATTTTTAAACCACGTCCTGCTCAAACCCCTTCCCTCCGGTCAGCCTTGCACCAGCCTTACATTTGACCTCACATTCTAAAGTTCAGGTAACTTGGAAGGTTGGGCCGGGGCTGTGGAGAGGGTGTCCTTTCCTCCCAAGCAGTTATGCTCTGTCAGTTTCAGGCTCGGGGAGGAGATGGCAGTAATTACAGCAACCTCAGCATCTGCCCTTGAAGGGATCTACCACCTCTCAGAAGTGGGCTTTAGCTGAGCTCAGCTGTAGACAAGCCATCTTTCCTTTCAGTACCTGGAGCCCCTAAAGAGTTGGTCTTCAGAGATTTAGAACAGGGTATAGAGATGAACAGAGAAAAAGACTCCTTCCCTTTTTCCCCCGGAAGTAAATAGGAGGTAAATTTGTAAATACCTTACAAAAATACTGAAGAAAAACACTATAGTTAAGACAAAATTATCTTGTGAAGTCTGAGTTTTTCTGAGCTGTAGATGGCTTTGTATAAGATCAAACAATAGAGAGAAGACCGTGCAAACGTATAAGCCTACCCTGAGTTTTGGTCATTCAGAGAAGGGCTAGAAGATTATAAAATTACCTACTCTCAATAAAGTAGTATATCCCCCCCCCATCCCCCCCTCTGGTAGTGAATTTGTAGGGATAAACAACCCTACAAATTGTTTGGCCTATTATATGTCACAGAGATTTTTCTATAGCCTGTCTAGACTCCAGACAATAGGCGAGACTGGCCTATCGTTGCAGACATTTCTACAGTCTGTAATATCACTTAGAAAAGTAAGGGCAATAATACAAAAATGAAAACCAGCCTGACCTGCCGGTACGATGGTAGAAATACGAGTCTAACAACACTTTACAATTTAGAAATGATGGTAGCAACCTAGCAAGAAGTTTGAGCAGCCACATATCAGCCAAAGTAACTTTTGCAAAATCATTTATCTGCCCCAAATGAGGCATATTCAAGTAATTCTGTCCACAAAGTATAAAATCACTTTCATCACAGAAAATTCTGTATATGTTTTGTGTTTTCTTATTGCATAGAGAGAGAGAGAGTGTGTGTGTGTGTGTGTGTATGTGTATATATTACATATAACATATAAAACCACAAATATATGTATATTTATAATATTTGTGGTCAACATACAGACTTTTAAAAAGGCCTGTCTCTGAATAAACTAGGTTGTTAAACTAGTCTGTTTTTCAGCTCTCTTGGATAAAATAATGTTGCATATAATCTTACAAGAATTAAGGGACATTATGTATAAGCAAGGGAGGTAGAGAAAGGTGTTTTTTTTTTAATTTCACCTATTTCCTTCCACTGCATCTCTGAGCATCTCTCCCACAATTACGTTTGTTATAAATAAAGGAAAGAAAGAGAGATGGAGAAAAAAAAGAAACCTTGCTTGTTTCTTTATATTTTCTTTCTATGCTAGCTTTTACATTTTTCAGTAAGGCGCTGATGAAGAGTACTTGTTTTTGTTGTTGTTTAATTTATTGTAAGGACGACCCAATCAAAAGATGCACTGAATGTAAAGAATACCCGTTGAAGAAAATATTGCTGGAAAACTATCGGCAATATTTGCGATTCAGAGGGTATTCGCTCTCCCAAAGACTCCAAACTGCGTCAGTGCTCACCAGACCATTTGCATCTTCGACTCGGGGGATACATATTAACAGTCAATGCTGCTGGAATGACTCAGCTTGTGGCATGAGGAGCAATTAGGGGTGTGTCTAATGAAACAGAAAAAGGCAGTAAAACCGAGAGGTCCTTCCAGTTCGTTTATGTAGAGTTGTACCTCCCAAATAGAAAACTCCTATTTCTAAGGTCATTCCATTTCTGCTCTGGGTGAATTTTTAAAAATTCCCCAAACAACCTCATTTAGTTTTTGTTTCAACACAACCAGCTCTACTCTATAGCAGTTTGTAATATGTCATCAACAGTTGCTCTGCAGAACCATGTAGGATTGCTGTCGTTACAGGATGCTGATTGGTGAAGCCATGCAGAACCCTTCTCAGGGTGATCAGCTAAGCCCATCATCGACCAGGCATCACAGGGCACTTCCCAGGTTAACACCCGTATGCATACAGATGTGGTGTAGTCCCCCCGGGGGATGCAAATGTTAGATTCACAGGATGCCAAAATAGCATCACACAACATTCTGATTTTGTTTTGCTTGAAAGTTCAATATTTTCTGTCTTTAAGGAAAACATTCTTTAACCTCATCGGAAATGAAGGTTTTTGTCAAAACTTTCTTCTAGAATAAAAATAAACAGATATGCTTTGGTACAACTGATTGATAATGTGATATTAAATATAGTCTAATGCTTCAAGGAGATTTTATTGAAATAAAAGATGTAGTTTTTTTTTTGTATCATGATCTTCAATAATACTTAATATACAGGGTGGGCAAAAGTAGGATTACAGTTGTTCCTATGGAAAATAATACAATAATTAGTAATAATAATAATAATACAAGAATAAATCCCATGTTTTGCGTACTCACAATTGTAAACCTACTTTTGCCCCACCCTGTATCATGTAACAAGACATACCAGACCCCTAGCTGGTTTGGCTCAGTGGATAGAGGGTAGTCCTGTGAACTGAAGGGTCCTGGATTCGATTCCGGTCAAGGGCACATGCCCAGGTTGTGGGCTCGATTCCCAGTGGGGAGGCATGCAGGAGGTAGCCAATCAGGGATTTTCTCTCATCATTGATGTTTCGCTCTCTCTCTCCCTCTCCCTTCCTCTCTGAAATCAATAAAAGTATATTAAAAAAATAGAGATGCCAGAGAGGTCTATCTTTCATGTAATAATTTTGAATACCATAAAAACGGTACACAATTCTGCTTCACCTCAGCCTTTTAATGAAAGAGTAATAGTTTTTGTTTTAACAAAACACATCAACTAAAACTTGACTTTTTGGAATAAGCAACAAAGTCCAGATTCAACGGCAGCATGATGAATTTGGCAAACTTGCAGTGACATGAAGTTGGTGGGAAGTGCATGCTTTGCCCAGGGCAGCTGGGAATCCTGCAGTGCTCTGTGGGGAACATGGGTCATTCCCTATGTGTCCCGCAGTGGAGAGAGGAGGCCAAACTAGGCCCCAAGGAAGTCTCGCCAAACTCCCACCGAAGTCAATGGAAATTTGCAAACGCACTTAAGAGGGCTCTTGTGGTCCACAAGGTCTTGTTAATAGTTTCACTAGGTCTTTAAACGAGATACAGTGGGGCCTTGACTTACGAGTGTCCCGACTAACGAGTTTTTCGAGATACGAGCCGTCTCTCGGCCGATTTTTTGCTTTGAGTTGTGAGCTAAAATTCGGGTTACGAGCCAGCTTCAGATACCCCACTGCTAGTTGGCGCAGTGAACGTCACAGTGAACACCACAACATCAGCCCAGCATCACGTGTCTCACTCATTCACTTTATGATTTGACATATGAGTGATTTGAGTTTCGAGCTCAGTCACGGAACGAATTAAACTCACTGTATAGAAGTAAAATATATATATATATATATATATATATGTACCTCTCCAACATCGTAGATCCAAATACGGCCTTCGGAGTCCCCGACAGCGACTTCTTTGCCAGCTTGAGCCCAACGAACACGGTTTAGGGCAGACGCCCCCTCAATGGCCACACTGGCTGTTGGAACCTGCCAAAGAGGTTAGGAAAGAATCTCTGAATATGAATTTAAATATATGTTTAACTGGATGAGTCACCACTGCCTTCATGGGCCTGAAGTAATATACGTCCCCTGCAGAAGTAAAAGGATTCATTGTTCTTGGTACATCAGATGCTCCACTGTACTAAGGGGCACAGGGGAGATGCTTTCATGGAAAACGAAAAGAGGGAGAGTCTTTTTCCACAATCAATGGGCAGCGAGTGACATAAATATGTCTTCAGATTATGCAGGGGGTACATCCAATGTCCAAACCAACACAACAGCTCCATGTGATGATACTTCACCACCAGGTCCAGATTTATGGATGAATGGAGAGAGATTTCAGGATTTACCAGGATTAAGGATACTCTAAAAGGCATGAGGGAGGGTGTTTGGTGGAATCAAAGTCATAGTAATATGAGTCTCTAGGGGAAAAATATGTACTGATCCCTCAAAACCTCATCAGGGAGGGGATGATCAGAAGAAGAAAAAGTAAGCAGGTGAAAAACTTCAAAACCTCAAATTCTTTTCTTTTTTTCTTATTCCCCACTCCCCCCCCCCCCCCCCGCCTTCTGTTTGCCCTCCTCCTGGCAGCCCTGGATATAGCAAGTGCTCATACCTTTGGACATGTCCCCAGGGTGCCAACCTGATAGAATGGAGGCAGCACCTACTGGTAGAAAAGGTCTTATAGCTCCTCTAATACACACCTGAGATCTGACCACGTTGATAACTGAAACAACAATAACTATTAAAGGGAACAGAGAGTGCCGATGGAAACTGAAGGACTTGTTACAGGAAACTTAGCATTTGAAAAAATAATTTCAGTGGGCCTGCCCCTTGTCCATCATCGTTGTATAAACTCCTGTCTTTAAGGTTGAAGATTTACTCACATACAGCGCAGATGCCAAGTCATAGTTCCTTCTACATTGAATCTACAAGAATGTTGAATAAGAAACGACAACAGGCCATTAAAAAATCAGAAAGGTAAATGCTAAGACAAAAATTGGAAAAAAAAAAACAAACACAACTGTAGTGAAAAGAGGGCCACCGAGCTCATCTCCCCGCTGCCTCAGACCCGCGTCTAATACACACGCCTGGGAAGGAGGGGAAGACGACGGGCACTCTGCCGTGGCGCTCCTGGCTCTCTGTGATTCCAGGAATTGGAACCACCTGTTTATCTGTGATTATTGACCCAATACCTATCTTTAAAATAGCAATAAAAACTCCATCATATGTAAGGATCCATGTTTAAACTTAATCTTGAGATCAATAAACGTTCTTTTACCCGCTTAAGTCACTGCATGTCAAATTATGAGCAAAACTCTAAACAAAAGTCCCCAGCTCATTTTTTTTTCTTAAAATACACAATTTCTACAATAAGGGTACCTGCTGTGCAAGCTGGAGCCTGAATTTGTAACCAAACCTTTCCAAGGCCAAAACAATGTGAATTTAGATGGGCTGTAATTCTGTCAATATATTTTATTATTAGTGTGCTACTCAGAAGACAACTCAGAGATCCAGCTAGAGTTTTCAGAATTAATTCCATAATGTGGAGAAATCAAACAGGATGATACTTTACCTAATTCTATTCAATATCAGATTTAAAAAAAATGAACACTTTCAAAAATAGAATAAAACTGTTAATCTTAATATGAGTATGATAAAAAATGAATCACTCTGAAAAAAACTGATTTTTTGATACATTTTAAATTATGCCTAATACATTTTAAATAATTTTATATTTATGTGGAATTAAGTAATACAGCAAAGTGAATCAATTAATATTCTAACCATTTAACAAAACCTTCTTTTCATAGATATTATAAGTGGTAAAAAATGGCCATTACACCCTATAATTCGAGCTAGTAAATTATCGAATGCATGAAGGAAATGACTAAATATATTTTATTAGCCTGACCGGTAACAGCCTTTCAAAAGTTGATGAACCTATAATAAAAATAATCCTTATATTGCCTCTGTCTTTCTTACTCTTGTATTTCAGTTTCACAGGTATTTTCACATTTTTTGAGGCTCAATCATTTTAATTGCAAAGACAGGATCTATACAGCATCAATTACTACATTGCGCAGAGGTAGGTGAATATAAACTATCCTTGCATAGGAGCAGTTGGGACAACTTGGTTTAAAAGCGCAGTACTTTGAATAACAGCTAAACAAAAAACAAATCTAATTCCTAATCTCACAAATATTTGAAAAATCTTGTTCAACTTGATAGAAGGCAAAACTAATTTGAGGGTTTTCAAAAAGGCGTTCAGTTCATTACTGGATTTGAATCAGACTTATATATCGACTATTACTGTGAAAGCAGAATTACGTTTACCACAAAACTAAATGGTTCGCATGCTCAGTAATGATTTTTTAAAATATTTAGCTATAACACTTCTATGTGGTTGTCTCTTGATACCTAGAGAAAAAAAAAAGGGGGGGGGGTGACTTCTGGCAATGTTGAGACATTCATTTCATTTTACCTAAAAAGCTGATTAAAAACAAAACAGTAAAATAAGAATTATTAAGGAGTTTAGAGAACACTCACTCCCATTGCATTGTAGCTGGTTTTTACCTAAATGTCACCTCTACTAAGTCTGATTTCTGATACAGGGGGGGGGTCTCCCTCAGTCAATCTGGAAAACCTGTGTTTTTTTGGTTGCTTTAAGTGAATGAGTTTATTTTAGCAGCCAGAGGCAACATGGGATGAAAACCTTTGGAAAACTGTTAACATGTGGAGTAATAACATCTTTCTATTAAAAGCAATAATGTTATAACATTTCCAAATCCCAAATGATGGGCATTGTATGTACTCAGGCCTTTAGATTATTTTCAAAGATGCTTTATTACATAACCCCTATGCTTGTCACATGCATAGCTCTTATGGTCCCAAGAAAAAATAGACCTAAAAGGAAATATTTTAAAAAGATAACAATCTGGCATCGGTTATAGGTTGGTATATAATCTTGCAAGATACAATGGCTCAATAGTAACACCTGAAGGATATTTCCCTGCCCCCTCCCACAAAAAACGCGAGGGGAGTCTGCGCCTCCTCATCTCCTCCAGCTGTAGGCTTTCTAATTAAAAAGGCTGAGCTGTTTCCTGCTCAAAACACTTCAAAAGAGCTTTCTCTAGTTCTCCACTTGACGTATAGTTTGCAACACGTGTTCCTCTTACCTGTCCATTCTTATTTATGGAGAGCTGCCCTGGATCAGAGACCAGGGAATGATGGAGACCATTGTGTTTCATTAAATTGAAAGACATTTAATATTCATATATATTTGTAAAAACCCACATAACCAAATGAGCACCTCAATAATTTTGAGTAGAAAAAAGGGGGGGAAATCACATAGCATACTTTTAAAAACACTACATATATATATAGTTTAATTTTTTAAAAAGAATATTTCCTTAGTGTCAATTGTGTTTTTTAAAAGTGGCTATTTGTTCACCTGTGAAGTATTCTAAATGTGACGTTAAAATTGCACTTCTAAAAAAAACACTGGGTTTAACACGCACGTTCAGAGTTAGAAACTATTGTGGAAAGTCTGCCTGTGAGGTGAACATCTTAGACAAGGACTGTTTACCTTGTAAACAATTAAGTGGAGGCTGGATCTGGATGTGAGCATAAACAGCCAACAGAACCACCTCTTGTGAATTCAAAACAGGAATTGTACAAAGAGCGAAAACTGACGAATCGCCCTTTCAAAAGCCCAATCTAAAGTCAGTGTCCAACAAACAAACAAACAAGCAAACAAAAAGCCAGCGTCCACAAACGCTTACTTTTCCAACTGTTTGCCAACAGAGTTATTTCGGCCCCGCTCTGAAATATGCCTGTGTGTTCCTTCCCTTAGGGGAAAAGCGTGAACAAGTATCGTTTTGCTCTTTGCAAAAAAAAAAGGGTCGTCAATTGTCCAGCATCTGCCACGGTTTAGGGATGAAGTGAGATTAAATGATTTTTGGCAATGCATCTGCCAATTCCCTCCAGAGCTGTCCAGAACAGGGGCCGGCAGCCCAGCTGCAATAGGAGGGTCTGTCTAAAAAAGGCCGTTTTTTGTGTTTTTTTTTTGCAGAGAGAGGGATAGGGGGGTGGTGGGGAGATGGAGAGAGGCCGACTGCGCCCCCTCCCAACCCTCCCGGCCCGGGCGCCTGCGCCGCCGCTCACCTCGGTGTCATTGTTGAGGTTCCAGAGGTCCAAGCGCCCCATCCCGTCCACGCAGGCGAAGAGCGCGGGATGCACGGGGGACCACATGACATCGTACACATAGTCTGCATTGTCTTCAAAGGAGTAGAGCGGCTTGTTGTGCTGTAAAGCAGAGAGACCGTGAAGACTTTGTGGCGCTGCTGCTGCCTCGGGCTGTCTAGCGAGCCTAATTAAAAACTTTGCACATTCACCAAGTGTCATAAAACTTCCCGAGATGAAAGTCCTTACGAAGGTGAACCGCAGCTTTAATGTGACTAGAACTGTCCAGTGGCATAAATAAATGCCGGGGTGGAGGGGGGTTGCTCTTAAGGGGCTGGGGGCTGGGACACGCCAGGGGTGGCGGGGGGGGAGGGCGGTTGCAGGCTTCATCGTCATAGACATTCCAGGCAGGTGGACGGGGCTGCCCATTAGCTCGGAATTCTGGCCGGGTTACGTTTTGCAAGCCGCTCGGAGCCCCCAGTCGTGGTCCTCCTGCGGGGATCTGACCTGCGGGGATGCTCAGCAAACCCCTGGCGGTCCCGGTGGCCCCGAACCCTGTACACCGAAGGCAATGCCTGCCACCTCGTGGTCATTGTCTGCAGTTGCAAGTCTGCCTCCAGTCCCAACTGTAGACCAAATCCATACTTTAATGGTTCCTTTGGGGGGGGGGGGGGGGGGGGAGAAGGGGGAATGGGAACACATATTTTAAAAATATTTGTAGTTCTTCTGGGAAGTGAAAAATCTCGCGGTTCTAAGACCTTAGTCTCTCTACCTAGGGTCAGTCAGTGCACCCAAGCCAGGTGAACCGGTGTGGCTCAATTCACTACCCTGAATCTTCAAAGATGAACCACATTTTCTAAATCCCCCAGTATTTATTTCCAAGAGCCCTGAATTTGGTGTTTTCTTGGGCAAATGCATTTGTACACCCCCACTGCATACAAATGCTTGCACTCTCCAGAGGGATACAATAAATTAAAATGGCACTCTTGATTTCCAGTGAATATTGTCACATCAAAATAGCACAGAAGTCAGAGGCAAGTTTGAAAGTACACCAGAAATAAAATGTAATTGGACTTCATGAATTATTCATTCCATCTGGCTTGTCTTATTCTAATTTCTGCATAATGGCTTTACTAATCCCTGATCAATTAATGTAAAATGAAATTTAAATGATAATGAAAGCCCTAGAGATAAAAAGAAATTAAGTATTCTTATATCCTCTGACAGAAATCTAAACAATGAAGTTTTCCCCCACCCCAAGTCTTCTTTATCCAGTCAGCTGTCTATACTCTTGGGTTCCACTGAATGCCTGTACAGGCCAGAGTAAAAAGATCAAATCAAATTTAATAACATGCAATATGAACAATCTGCATAGAATGTTCAAAGAATGTATCTGTAGGGAATCAGCTTGGACTAGGACTATTATTTCCAACTCGCAAAGTGTACTGATAGTGAATGTGAAATGCACAAAATGCATGCACTGAAGTGGAAGTGAACAACATTAGTGAGAAGACAGTAACAGGTCCATAATCTAAACCTAAGGCAACATTTGTTAAGGTACTAACTATAAGTGGTTTCTTTCCTTGAATTAAATTACTTTGGCATTGCTTAGAAGTGAACACAACTGTAATACTATTAAAGCAGTACAGAAGATTTTAGATGGCCTATTGTGTGTGTGTGCATGTGTTGGTAGTGTATGTGTGAGAAATGTCTTATTTCTAATTCAAAACATATCTAATGGGGGAGTAACTTGAAAAAAATATATATATGACATTGAGATCTCAAGAAGAATGAAAAGGACATTAGCTTTAGAGTTTTGTATCTTAACTTGCTGTAACTCTTTTATGCCAAAATTTTTATTATATGCATGTCTGCACATTGATTTGGAGCTAAAATTGCCTCTTTGTTATTTATGTAGCTTCTTTCTTCCTTTCACTGTTTGGACTAGGTGATTCAAACTACTTCCTCCAGAAAAACTGTATATCCAAGGATTGTATGATTGTATCATTTTTCCTTATTAACACAGAAAAAAAAGGCAGTGTGGAGTAGCTGGGTTTTCACTGACTACTTGTGAATATTAAGTTCTCACTCTCATAGAAATTATTCTTGCCCAAATTGTTGATTTTATAGCAAGACAGTCAAGATTTGTTAAAGAACATGAGTAGCACGTTTTTATTAAAGTTAAAGGGTAGAAAAGACTACACATGCCTAAAAGAGTT
This sequence comes from Myotis myotis, assembly GCF_014108235.1. Lineage (NCBI taxonomy): Eukaryota > Metazoa > Chordata > Mammalia > Chiroptera > Vespertilionidae > Myotis > Myotis myotis. The sequence goes on from NW_023416315.1 coordinate 36,047,278, forward strand.
GATTCTCAGTATCTTCTCTCAATAACCCAGCTGGTAGTATAACTGATGATATAGAGGCCTAGGTATAGATATACACATGCAGATATACAATAAGCACAGAACACATCTACGGTCCTTGTTTTGATCAGAAGACCATCCAGCTTTAGAGTGCCCTTTTCTAAGGACCTGATATTATTTGATATGTTAATTCTCTCAATAATTAGCCTGTTCATCTCTAGTACTGTTTCCTTTTTCCTTTTACTGGCTTCTTCTCTGAGAAACTTAGTTGAGATTATCATCTATCCTGGAGACTTCACTTTTTAAACATCTGGAAATAACTGTTATTATTCATGTTACCAAAACCCAATCTTCTCATGTTTAATAGCATTACCTTGAAATGCTATTATTATTCTCTAGCTTTTTTCCCCCAACTTCCTTAACACCCCTTGCTCCCAAGACTGAACCTTCCATTTAAAAGTCACTGTGCAAGTAATTCTAGGCCACAGTATGTGCATGTTTGGGGAAAGGAAGAAGAGCTTATATTTTCAAAGGCTTTGTTTTAACCTTCACAAACTGGGAAAGTCTTGGTCAGGATCATATTCGTTATGAGCGTACCATTGACTGACACCTACCATCCATTGCTTTCCAAATGTAGCGTGGCATATGCTATAGGCATAGGCAAATGCCACTCTTACAAAATAGTAAGCAGTGCTATTCTGAATATTATTTGTACTTCTTTCAATAAAGGAATTTTTTTATTCTATTTTATTTGGGGCCCAAAGAATAATCTGAAAACCCAATTAAAAATTTGTCTCAAATGCCTGATATAAAACATTTTAGAGGAAACACATATATCATGAAATATTAACATTTTCATAAAATATATCAAAAGCATCAGGGCTGAAATATTCTGGTTTTGAATTCTGAGACGTGCATGTCAGGATCCACAAAGTCAGCATAACTTGCTATTTGCATCCTCACTGACTTGAGAATGCCACAAGTTTTGAAAAGGTGGAGAATGCGGGGGCAAATTTGACCCATGATTTTGAGGAGGATCCTGTAATGTCATTTGTGTATATTAAAGCCACAGAAGCCTGGAGATTTTAAATATTTACTCTGCAAATACTCAAGGCCATTTAGTAAACTAAATATTATTCCATAGCATGTTACTGTAGAAAGGGTTTTGCAAAACAATCAAATTTCACTGGTGAAAAAAACCCCCCTTGTGTTTCTTGTTCTAATGCCATGTTTAGTATCAGTGAGCTGTTAAAGGAGAAAGAAAAGGAGAACAGCACTGTTACGCAACCCACTCCACGTGTGACACATGCCAGAGAAATAGAGCCGCGACACCGTAGCATTAGACAAGTTTTCAGGACCGGGCCGAAAATGCTCAACTACCTAGACACAGCTCAGCTTGATTTTAATGCCCCAACTCTCAAACAGAATTGAGAAGCAGCACCTAGTAACTTCCCAGACAGACACGAAGGGCAGGGAAGGGTAAATTGTCAGCTGTTTGTTGTGTGCCCGACTCTATACACACATTGTCTAATTTAATCCGCATAAAATCTCTGTAAGGTAGATGGTATTTACAGAAAAGAAAATTATAGTTCAGGAAAGTTAGTAACTTTCCCAAGGCCACGAAGGTTGTGAGTAGTGGAGCTGGGTTTGACGCACTGGTTTTTCTTGCTGTTCAGCACACCCTCTCTTTGCTGGAACCATGGGGTCCTGTACAAAACACGGCAATGGTCTTCAATCTTCACCAAAAAAAACCCACACAGACCTGTTCCCTTTCCTCTTTGCTATCCTTGTCAGCACAAGCAATATGTACTAAACACACACGATGTAACTTGTAGAGAGTTAAAAAAAAAAAAAAAAAGATCACAATCAGAAGGTTTATTTCATTTCCTAAATCAGTTATTAATAATCCTGAAGATGTTACCCATAGAATTCCAGGCATCGTTAGCACCTTGTGACAGCAATAGGTATCTTTTTCTCCTGAAAACTAGGAAACAGGATGGAAATGGCCCTTTAGCTAGCTGAGATTACGAGTAGACCACACATTAGAGTAGAATGAAATGATGCTAGAAGGCAAAGATTTGGGTTCCAGTTCACTAAATGTCTCTACGACTTTGGGTAAGGAACTACAATGAAATTATCTGAAAGATGGGGATAACATAGGGGAGCATGGAGCAGGAAAGGCAAGAGGAGAAGGTGGGAAAACTACGGACCTTGGGACATTGAACTTATCCTTGGTTCTTAGTGTTTTCACTTGTGAGAGGGGAGGCTGGGCCTCCAGGGCTCCTATTGGCTTTGTGGTTCCACGACTCTGTTGTGATGTAGGGACGGAATGGAATTTAGTACGGGAAAGCTTTCTACAGGGCTATTCCAAGCTATGTATTGTAGCAAAAGCCATCTCCCTTGATGTTCTGTGGAATTCATATCACCGAGACTTCTTCACTTAGTATTTCATCAAAATATAAATATAAAATGTAACAGGGTGGTTTTTAGTAAATTTTTTAAATTATGAAAGCAATAGGCCTCCTAGTTGACTACCCGTGAAATAATAAATAATATTAAATTTACAGAAGACAGGCAGGCCGTGAATTCTGTCCCAAAATGAAACTTTACCACATCCATCAACGTTTTGCAATAAAGACTTATCTCTCGATTTGAACCTTGATTTTACAAGTATCCTTCTGACAATGAAGAGGGCTGCCTATTTTCCCAATCAGTTAACTATAGAATGATTTCATGAGGGACGAGTTTCTGTTCCTGATGTCAGAAATGTACCAAAGTCACATCTAGAAACTATGCTTGTTTTCTTTCCCTCTGTATGTTTTGTTTTCCTTTTATCAGGTACCTCTCAGCACCCCAACAGACTTCAGTATTGTGAAGGATGGTGAATAGAAAGAGTTGTGTTAAAATGCCTAACGCCTTTAAAGATTGTGGTTCCTGAGGTTGTATTTGCCTCTAAATGAGTAGCTTTTAAAGCTGACTTAGTAGAAACATTTACACGATCCTTGAACATTTCTTTTGGAGTGGAGGGGAGGTGGGGCAAAGGGTAATACATGGGTAAGTAGGGTGCGGGCTCAGAACTAATGGAATTTCTGTATATTTATTCTGAAATAAAAGGAAAACCAATTAGAATCTTACCTAGAAGACTGTATCCTGTTGGGAAAAAATGATGACCAAAATACTAAACAATGAGTAATAAGATAATGTCCTTCAAAAATTATCATGTGGGTTCCTGTGAAGTAATTAAAATACATGGCCAGCCAGTTCTTCCAGGAAACATGAAAATGTGAGACCACAATATCACTTTTAAAAAACCACCAACGGACCCCAAAACTTCAGGCTCACACAAAATGGATGCCTCTCCCATGAAAAGAAAGTGCTTAAAGAAACAAACAGACCAAACTCACAAACCAAACCAAACCAAAACACCACTTCGCTTGGCCCCAAAGAGGTGTTGCAAATTGGGTACAATCGCTGGAAAACATTATTTGCACCTTAATTGGGGATCCTTTTAAAAAGCACAAAGCACTCTGTTTCATCTTAATTTCTGTGGCTACTATTAGAACAATACTCGTGATGCCCAAATTGTGGTATCTTTATCTGTTTCTATCATGGTCAGAAATTCAAAATTAGGCATATACCCTTTGGATGAACAGAATATGTATGGTGGGTCTGTTTGTGTGCATTAACCAAGAATATATCAGGATTTTACCTGGAATTAGTTAATTTAAAATAATTAGAAAGAAGGTTACAGCAACCCAGGAATTGAACATTTGCCTCTCCAGAAACGTGGAAGTTTTGCTAAGTAAGACCCGAAGCCACATGAAAGGTGCTCTTTGTTGCACGACCTTCCTCTGCCGCTTATTTGCATGGGAGAATCCTCCTAATCCAGGAGGCGCCACCAATAAAGAAGATAATTATCCATATAAAAGAATGTATACATATTCACAGGTTTTGACTGGTATTTGAGTGTTTAAAGCTATGGAAAAAACTACAAGCTTTGCCTAATTCATAAAAGGAGTATTTCCCGACACTGGCATGATTTGTATGAACATCAGCTCCACCTAAGGGTTCTTCTCTATAAGGAGCGTTTTAGTAGCACAGCTCCGTACAAACCCACTGTGCACACACTGAGCGAGCAGGCTGCTCTCCTGAGTTGCCGTTTGCTCCTTTGGTATGTTCTGCCTTCTGGTTTAGTTGAGTTGAGGCTGGGCAGAGAGGGTCATTAGTACAACTGGGTGGATATTCTCTCTCTCTCTCTCTCTCTCTCTCTCTCTCTCTCTCTCTCTGAAAGACCATGTGGCTCTGGCAGGCAACCAGCAAGTTCAAAAGAGCCCCTCTTCCGTGGCCGCTCCCCAGTTCCTTCGACTACAGCTGAGTGGTTTCATGTCCAACATGATATTAGAGAAAGAAGCATTGGATATCTAGATCACAGTCAGGCTGGACATTGGTATTAAGGATTAGGAGGTGTTGAGGGATGATAATGGGCCAGAACTAGAAGCAGCAAAAAGTGTGGCTGTATTCGTGCTGTTAAGACTTGAAGGTTAGAAGGATGAGCAGGGAAAGTGTTATTTGCAGGCTCAAGCAGTTCGGCTTATTTATTTGTTACTTATTTGATGTCCAACTATGCAACTGCACTTTATTAGTGGGTAGGTTAAGTGGCACAGCATTTCCAGGCTGGTCCTTAAACTGTCAATCACTAGCATCTGGCTTACCAACATATATATGTAATCCTTTTAAAATATTTTTATAATTTCAAATTATCCTAGGTACCTGGATTACACCTTGACTCACACTTATGTTTAAGTTGCCAGGTTATCACCTGCCAGTTCCCAGGGCGAATCTGACATGGTGGTTTCACTACAGTTGTAAGTACAACATTTACACAGATATCATTTCTTTTCAAGAAGTTATATGCCCTAACACCGAGATTTTTCTCACACAGGTTTCACATCTAATGGTAAAATTATTGAGATAATTAAATTTTCAGTTCTACTTCTTGCATCCACAATTGATTTTATATAAGAAGGGTACATTCTCAAAGGGTCAAAGCAGTTTTTTGTGCATCTACACTCCTATATTTCCTGATGTTCAATGCAACATGTCTTTGACATTAGATGTAAAATCAGTGTAGCTGATTCTTGCATTTATTTTCATGGTGGAGAGCGGGGCACGGAGACTCTCACATAGCACCAATTCAAACAGTCTGTTCGAATGTAGAACATATTTGCTATGCCTCCTGCTTTACAACAGGTTTGCTTACTACCTTATTCTGTTTCAACTAAACCAAACGGAAATTAATTTCTATTCAAAAAGCAAGTTAACCATGAGGTGAGGTGATTCAGGACATTGGAAATGGCCATGGGAAAATAACCGAGTACAATTACAAACCTCGGGCAATGTACAAGGTTAAAAGGTCACATGAGGCTGGCCAAGAGGGACCCACATTGGTTTGGTTCAACCACAGTTACTCTGGGGGATAAAGATGAGTTTTATTTCATCTCCCACCGTCAGACATAAAATGCAGGTTAGATCAGGAGGTGGGGGGTGGACGTCTTTTTGAATCTCATAATTATGTAGATAGCTGGGTCTGCTACTTGTTATTCTCGTTCTCTCTTTAAACATTACCGCTGGAAGGAGAAGGCCGGGGAAGGCAACTCGTGTAGCATATTACTGAAATAAAAAGGCAATCATTTCCGCTCTGGTTAAAAGAGCAAAGGAAAGGATTCACCAAGCCCTTACTTCTTGCACAGTGCTAAAGCCCAGTCAACTGGGTGAGTTTCAAGTCTCAAAAGTGTTTTTTCTTATATGGATTATTCACACATGCCTGTATAAATATTTAACAGCTACAGGTAGGTGTTGGCGGTGAATGTTTGGGGAGGCTGGGGTTGGGGTGGGGGGTGAAAGGACAGGAAGTATGAACACAGGCTAAGTCTGGCTGTGACTTGATGATTACATTCTTGTGGTTTCTTTCAAAGTTATTCTCCCTGGGTGAGCTTAAAAGAGAAACCTCTTTCTCCTCCCTCCCGCCTCTCCCCCAAAAAAGTTAGACAGAAAAGAATTTGATGACTGGCACGGGTAGTTTTATTTAAAGTCAATTTTAATATTTGCTACTCTGTGTTAGAACAGGAGAAAAGGGGGAGCAAAAAAGAGGATAAGGAAAGAAAAGAAAGTCAGTCAGACACCACCTGAATGTGGTGTTTATCAGAAAGGCAGCCAGCGGGGCTTAGGGTTGTGGGGAAAAGTGCACTGCTATCGGGTAAGTGCTACTGGCAGTAAACTATTGATTTTGTTAATCTTCTCACCTGTTTTAAGTACTATGTTTAGCTACTGTAATAGCTAAAACAATAACTTTTGATTTTTACTGTTGTTCTGACATTTTAAACATTTAACAAAATGCAGCAGAAATACATGTGGTCAGATCCCTTTTTAGAATTATTTTTAGGAGACATTTCCATCTCGGTTTGAAATAACCTAACCTGCTTCAACAAAGTAGCTATTTAATTTAGGGTATCCCAAAATAGTAATCTAGCAACAATAATTTATTAAGGACCTACCGTCTGCTTTCTATTTTAGGCATTCAATAGAAATCCAAGATGTGGCTGGTCTCAGGGACTCACAATCCAGGTAGGAAAATAAAAATTATGAAATAATAAGAGAAGAATGTTGTCTACTTGGGGGTCTATTTCTCACTTTGTCCCAAAAGGATTTATGGTGCAAAATGAAGGATAAACACACAACAGTGGCAGATGGGACAGCTAGCTATTACCAGGATCCCGAGCTAAGCTGATTATTACAATCTGGTACCGAAGGGCTCTAAAGTTCCTGGTAACTAAGGGGAAAGGGAAAACACAAACTACCACAAGGTGGTAAGTAGCTTTCACCATCTGAAGGAAGAAAGAATATAAATTCCTCCTCAAAGACACATTGTTGGGGAAAATTCAAGGAGGAATTTACCATGTCTGCAAATCCCTGGGAAAGAGACAGGTTTTCTGTCTTGTTTATACCAAAGAAAGAGAACAAGTATGCAGCCAGGTGCTAAATTCTGTGGTACAGATGTTAGGTGCCAGAGGAATTCGGAGATTTGGAGGGGTGGCCTGTTGGTGGTTACCATGGTCTGATGTGGTCAAGGGAGGTATTATCTAGAACAGGTGATGGGAACCGTGTTGAAAGACACGTAGGCTTTGATAGACGGTAAGGAAGTCAGTCAAGGAGAGGAAAGCAAAACATGCAAGGACCTGGCTGCGTAAATTGGCATGGAATTCCCAGGGAGCTGGAAAGGTGAGCAGTGGGGACAGCCATGAGGACTCTTAAAATTTGTCCTGAGGAAGGAAATAATTTTGGTTTGGGAAAGGCAGGGATGAGAACATGCTATGAACGGCCCTGAGTACAGAGTTAAGGTTTCTTGAAGCCATAGCTATTCATCGATTACATATGTATTGATACAGGGCATCGTGCTGTGCACTAAATGGATTCAGAGATGTCTAACATTTGTGTGACCATTTTTCAGCTTTTCTAGTGTGGACGACTGAGTGATGAATACCCAGAATCAAACAGAAGAAGCAGCAGGGTTGGGAGGAAGATCTGGTTTGTCATTTAAACATGGTACATGGGAGTCTCTGGAGACCACACTCAAGTTAAGAGGGCCGTGGAAATGTAGGTCTGGAATAAAAGAGAGGCTTAAAGTTCATTCTAAAGAAGGGCTGAGGGAGAGGAGAGCGTGAGGAGGATGGAGAAAAAGACCTGGGCCAAGAGAGAGAAGGAGTAAGAACCAATGCAGAATTCAAGGTGAACCAAGAGACCATAACCCGTGCTGCAAGAATGGGTGGTGGACAGTATGTTGAGGACTAAAAAGAAGCCAGTGCATTTAGCCATCAGGGTTCACGGATGGCCTTGGAGAGAGAAGTGAAATTGGTGAAGGGTGGTTGGGAAATGTGGCAGTGGTCAGTGTGGATGCATGTTGGCTCTCCAAGTGGTTTGGCAAGCTAATCCAAATTTTAGGACATGTCTGTGACACTTTAAGCCATTCCATCCAACCACCACCCCCCAATCTCTAAGGGAATCCTAATATCACTGGTGTTTGTGTCCAGCGCTACCTTCTTTTTTTTTCTTAAGAAACCCACTTGCCATTTTGATGTAACTGTCCTGACTTTTGGACCATTTCTTATGTGAATTTATATCTCAAACATGCAGCATCGAGCCTGGCCAGTAGGAAACAGACAAGATGTACTGAAAGCGGGTGATGAAGCAGGTAGCATCTGGGTTCAGTCCCATTTCTGCCTGACACCTGTAAGCAGATAACAGAACTTTCTTCTAATTCTGTGGGATTGTGATTCTTTCATAGTCTTCCCAGGGCTGAACCTCTGCTTTCCCTGGTGGATTTCTGATTCAACATTTCCCTTGGTCTACCTTTTGTTCTTCTAGCATGCTACTTCAGTTCAGAACTTTCCCCCTCATTCTGCTATCTTAAATCTAATCTCTGATGAAGGTCATAATTGCTGCCCAGTCACAGCAAAAATCTGAGCAGCCCTAGCCTGTTTGGCTCAGTGGATAGAGTGCTGGCTCACAGGCTGAAGGGCCATGGGTTCAAATCTGGTCAAGGGCACATGCCTCAGTTGTAGGATCAACCCCTTTAGCCAATCGATGTATCTCTCTCACATTGATGTTTTCCCCCTTCTCTTTCAACTCTCTCTAAGAAAATCAAGCCCTAGCTGGATTGGCTTAGTTGATAGAGCATCGGCCTGTGGCCTGAAAGGTCCAGGGTTTGATTCCAGTCAAGGGCACATGCCTAGGTTTTGGGCTCGATCCCTAGTGTGGGGCATGCAGGAGGCAGCCAGTCAATGATTCTCTCTCATTATTGATGTTTCTCTCTCCCCCTCTCCCTTCCTCTCTGAAATCAATAAAAATACTTTTTAAAAAAATCAATGGAAAAATATCCTTAGGTGAGGGTTAACAACAACAACAAAAAATCTGAGCAAGTTTGTACACCATGGGCAAGGAACTAGGAACAGGGGACTGTTCTTGAGGAGGAAAGTGATATGAAAAAATAGTCTATAGTGACTTGATGGTAGGATATCTAAGCAAGGATTTCCTGTATACTACAGGAATAAGGTGTTGGGAATTAGATGTTTGACAAATGTTATCTCATTAAAAACAAACAAAACTTATTCTTGGACTTAAAGCATCCATATGTACCTGAAATTTTTTGTGATACATAAATGTCAATCAGGGTGTGTGTTTGTGTATGTGTGTGTATGTGTCTGTGCATGTGTGTGTGTGTGTGTGTGTGAGAGAGAGAGAGAGAGAGAGAGAGAGAGAGAGAGAGAGAGAGAGAGACAAATTTTTCCATGGAATATTCTTAAATGTTTATTTATTTGGAAAAGAGCAGTGATGCCTGGAAAAGGGAGAATGATGCATTGACTATAAGCAAGCCTCAATCCAAGTCAGCACCATACAGCAACTAGACATCTTGAGCCAGTGTGCAAGTGTACTCCAAACACGTAATAATGAAGAAACGGGTCTTTGGATTCAGCATCAGCAAAGTCACTTCACGTTAACCACATCGCATCAACTGCTCCTACCACTTTCCCTCACCATCCGCGGGTCCTTCAGGGTTCCCCTGCGCTTGGGAGTCGGCCTTGGAGGGATGAGAGGCCTTCAGGCATTAGGAGTGGGGTGGGGGGTGTGTGCATGAAAGAACCTCATGGGAAGCTCATTATCGTTAACTTTTTATGTTCATAGCCAAGGGTCAACTGTGATAATAAAACATCCTTAGCTCTGTTGTGAGCTGAATCATGTCAGCCTCACAATTCATATGTTGAAGTTCTAGCTCCTAGGTCCTCAGAATGTGACTGTATAAGAAGCTAGGGTCCTTAAAGAGGCAATTAAGATGAAATAAGGTAATATAAATGAGCCCTAATCAATCTGACTGGTGTCCTTATAAGAAGTAGCAGTTAGGACACAGACATGTGCAGAGGGAAGATTCTGTGAAGACACAGGGAGAAGGTGGCCATCCGCAAGCCAGGGAGGGAGGCCACCCCTGCCAATATTTTAATCTTGGACTTCCAGCCTCCAGAATGGTAAGGAAATAAATTTCTGTTGTTTAAACCACCCAGTCTGTGGTCCTCTGAGCTGGCAGCCAAACAGACTAACACAGCTCTCAAACGAGAAGAGGGGAGCTCTCTTTTTTTGGCCTCTAACACACACCCACATGGGCACATTTACCCTGCAATTCTGCATTTCCAGGAGTGCAAGGCAGAATGCTGGTTCTGAGCAGCCACGTCTCTCCTTCCCGAGCCATCCCTTGTCCCTTTATAACCAACGGCGGCAGCTCCACCTGGTGCTTTCCTGTGCCTTCCACTGAAAGGGGCTGCAGTGACTATAGAAGAACGCCCCTTTCTAGAGCCCGCAGAGCCTCTTTTTAATTTTCCACTTAGGCCTGGCCAGCATGGCTCACTCATTGAGTGTTGACCTATGAACCAGGAGGTCACAGTTTGATTCCGGGTCAGGGCACATGCCCGGGTTGTAGGCTTGATCCCCAGTGGGGTTCATGCAGGAGGCAGCCAATCAATGATCCTCTTTCATCAACAGCCAATCAGAGATGTTTCTATCTCTCTCTCCCTCTCCCTTCCTCTCTGAAATTAAAGAAAAAAAAATGTCCCCACTTAGCTTTAAATCCTATCTATAGTTCTGCAATTTGTTGAGATGACTGGGGCAGGTGAGGCTGGAGAATGGAAATCTATGTGGACTTCAATGTGATCACAGTACAAACGGATCAAACCATTCCAGGGATCCAACTACACTTGAGCCAGAAATTATAGTTCTGTTCAATTCAGTCACTTTTGCCTGAAGACAGAGCTATTTTCCCTTGAGAAGTCTTCTATGCTGGAGATTTAGAGTTTATGTTGGTTGAATTTTGTCACTCTCTGCAGTCTCAGCCTTGCCTTCCCATTCTTTGAGAAAAGGCAGTCAGAGGGTGAGATGGGGGATGGGCTGAAAGGGCAGGAAAAGGCCAGGCAAGCAGGTAAAGGAGATGCAGCATGACAAGGGTCTTGAAGCCGAACCCTCTCGTCAGGGGCTGGGACTGACCTTTCAACTCCCTAGGCAGGCCCCTGCCAAGCTCTCCGTATCAGCCTCCTTAAAGGCTAATTACTGCTGAATGGGTTCCTGAGGTTGGAAAATTTTCAAAGAATTTTTGAATAGATTTCTGCAGTTCTTTTCTCCTAACAATAGGATCCATCAAACAGCCAGGAGAAGGCTCTATTTAAAGGCACCACCGGGAGAGCGGAAGACTATTTGATTGCCAAAGTGACTAATTTATTTTTACACAGTATTAATGATGCTACAATAACCAATATCTATAGCCTGGTTTTGACAGTTTATCACAAGGGCTCCCATTGTTTAAAAAAGAAGAAAAAGGAGGGGGAAAAAGAAACTACGAAAGAAACAGAGCATTTTATTTTGCTACATTTCCATTTGTTAACAAAACTCCCCATAAGCAAAACCAGAGGTCATTAGCAAACAAGCAAAACATGCCTGTCTCCAGAAGAATACAATTCCCTTCATCATGTAAAATACAGCGCCGCTGAAAACCCAAATCATGACAAATCTTTAACATGAAAAATTCAGTGCAGGCTCGAAACCACCTGACTTCACTTTGGGTTTGTGCTCCTTAAAATTACCTAGAAAACACCATAATCTTCTCTTAGTGCGGCTGGATGCGGGCCAGGGCCCTGGCTCCAGAGGCAAAGGGCAAACTAAAAATCATGTCTGAACAGACAGCTCCACCCTCTCTCCCAAGTCCACTTGGCCTCCTGACAGAAAGTGAGGTCTGAAGCACATTCATCTTGAGTGTTGGCCAAAACTCAAGACTCTTACAGGACAAACAAAATGAAATCCAAAATGTTATCACTCCCGCCTGAAGAAGTCAAATGGGCTTCAACGACCGCCCTGCATATGGTGAGGAGTCCGCCTTTGCAGTGTAATAGAGAAGCAACAGAATTGGATTAAAATGTAGCTTTTTGTTTAGGAGAAAGATCCTTAGCTGAGAGTTTAAATTTCAAAGTTATTTTTTATAATCATTTGGGTGTGTGTTTGTGTGTGTGTGCGTGCACGTGCACACAAGAGAGACAGAGACAGAGAGAGGGATGGAAGGAGGGAAAGAGGAAGGGAGGAAGGGAGGGAGGGAGGTAGGGTGGAGGGAGGGAGGGAGGGAGAGAGAGAAGGAGAGACTTCTATACCGAACCAAATACTCTGAGTGAAAGACAAAGCACAGAGAGGATGGGAGGGTACAGGGACTCCACTGTGGGTGCCTGCTTGCCTGGCATGGATGCCCCAAAACTGTGGGTAAACTTCTCAATGCCCTTCACTCTCCTTTACCCAAAGTGTCAGTTCTTAAGGACTCACTCTCCCCAACGCCCACCCACTCTGACACCCTCATGCTCGCTCACGCTTTGCCTGGGTGAGAGCCAGGAGAGGCTGTCAAGTAATTTTTACCTCCTGCCGAGCTAGTGACAGGCTCAGTACAAATAGCTACATTGAGAAAGTACCTCCACGCCGCAGATCCCAGGGCCCACGCTGCAACAAGACAGTCTGGGTCTGTGAATACCACCGCGATTCCACTGGGGCAGATCAGTGCTGAAATGGCAGGACCAAGGGTTGCAGAAGTGGTTCCCCCCTAAGCCCTAATCAGAACCCTCTGCTCCAGCCAGTGGGCTGCGTTCACAATCCCCTCTGCACACTGGATCCCTCTGGCCCTCCAGCTCTGCTTCCACCTTGGAGAATGCACTGCTCTCTCTCCTCTCCAAACACTCCAGTCCTATGACCTGATCAAGACCTACTTAACCCCTATGCCCTCTCCACCACCTACATGCACAGGGATGTCTCCTCCCCCAGGACCCAGCCATTGCTTTCTGACTTTTTAGGTGCGCTGGGCCTGTCTTGGAATCTTTATTATGCATTTATATTTAAACTAGAGGCCTGATGCATGAAATTCGTGCAAGAGTAGGCCTTTGCAGCCCTGGCTACCTCAGCCCTCACAACCCCGGCTTTGTCCAGAAGGTCGTCTGAACAGTTGTTCCACTGTTCAGCTGGTCAGTCGATTTGCATATTATGCTTTTATTATTATAGATATACTTGCCTGGCCAGTGTGGCTCAGTAGTTGAGCATTGACCTATGAACCAGGAGGTGACGGTTCAATTCCTGGTCAGGGCACATGCCTGGGTTGTGGGTTCGATCCCCAGTGTGGTGCATTCAGGAGGCAGCCAATCAATGATTCTCTCTCACTGATGTTTCTATCTCTAACTCCCTCTCCAATCCTCTCTGAAATCAATAAAAATATATTTTAAAATATACATACCCTTACTGCATTCCTGAAGTTTAGTTTTTCCATGTAGAGCAAGAGTGTGTATGTGTGTGTGGGGGGGCATATTGTAAAAGTTATATTTTAGAGCAGTTTTAGGTTCACAACAATATTGAGTGGAAAGTACAGAGAGTTCCCATTTACTCCCTGCCCCACATACTCACCGCCTTTCCCATCATCCACATTTTCCACAGAGGGGTCCATCTGGTACACTCCATGTACCTATGGTGACACATCATCGCTATCATTCAAAGTGTGTCATTTACCCCGGGTTTACTCTTGGTGCTCATTCTGTGAGTTGGGGCAAACGTACAATGACAACTCTCCATCTCTGTAGCAGGAACAACATAGTTTCACTGCCCTGATCCTCTGTCAGAGCCAGGCTTTCAAACAATCCTGGAGGGCCGTGGATTTAATTCTTGGGGGTAGGTGCCACTGAAGGAGTTCTCTAGAAGTAGTATTTTATAGTTCCCTTTAGGTGAGAGTAAAAACATTATGTAAAGATGCTCTGGGTCCTCTCGATGCTGCTGCCTTAGATCTGTATGTCGGGGTCTAGGTCTGCAAGAGCGTTTTCGATACAGTCAGGGCAGACTAGGGAAAAACAAAACACCTAGGACCATGCCTAGGAACTGGCCTGTGTGTGCCAGGCAAGGCTCATTACACAGCACAGCGTCACCAGGGGAGTCAGCCCGACAGGCACACTGGGAACACCACTCGCTTCAGAGAAACATCATCGTCACGTTAAGTTAACGTGGTTTATTTAAATGGCATATGAGGGGGTGTAAATTCAATTTGGAATTTTGGGGGAGCTGTAAAACTATTTGAAAGTTGTAGACTATAGCTCATATGCCTATTTAAAAACATCAATCGCTTCACATTACCTTTTAGGACCGAATCCTTTTCAAATCTCATCTCCTGCTGGTCTACTTTGCCCATAAACATGGAGACCTTGGTCGTGTTCCTCACCCAAGCCAAGCTCATGCCTGCTTCACAGACATTCACATGTGTTCCCTCCGCCTACAATATCCTTCTTTCCCTCAAGTCCAGAGCTAATTTCTTTCCATTATTCACATCTACCCAGTTGTCCCCTTCTAAGAGAGGGTGTCCTAGTCACCCACTAAAATTTCCCCCCAATGTCCTCTCACTCTCTATCCTGAACCCTGCTTTATTTCCTTCCTAACACCTATCACTATGTGACATTTTTAAAGTACAGTTGGTCCTCATCACTTTTGGATTCCATGTTTTCTCATTCACCTACTCTTGCGATTAGTGAGTAATCCCAAAACAGTATTTCGAAGTCACTCACAGACAAGTGCAGAGTGGAGAAAAATCGGAGTCCCCTGACATGCACGTGCCAGCTGAGGTTGAACGAGAGGATGCTCTGCTGGCTGTTGCAGCTCTCACACTGTAAACGAACATCATTTTTGTGGCCTATGGAGTGCCACGTGGTTTCCATTTTTGTGGGTTCTCCTGCTGCTGATGTCTCTGTTTAAGGTGGCCCCTGAGCCTGGCAGGTGTGGCTAAGTTGGTTGAGCATCGTGCTGTGTACCAAGGGGTTGCCAGTTCGATTCCAGTCAGAGCACATGCCTGGGTTGCGGGCTCGATCCCCAGTAGGGGATGTGCAGGAGGAACCTGATAGATGTTTCTATCTCTCCCTCTCCCTTCCTCTCTCTCTAAAATCAATAAAAACCTATTTGAAATAAAATGGCCTCGCAAGCATACTGCTGAGTGCAGTCTAGTGTTCCTATTGCAAGAAGACTGCAATGTGCCTTCCAGAGAAAATATGTATGTTATTAAGCTACCTTCAGGCACGAGCCATTAGTTGCAATTCAATGTTAATGGATCAACCATACATATTAAGTAAGGTGTCTTTAAACAGAAACACACATAAAACAAGATCATGTATTAAGTGTTTGATGAAAATGTGGTGAACAGAGGCTCTCAGTAAATTAATCCTATATTTCCCCTAGAAGCAATGGTTTGGTGTTGGCCAGTTCACTGTGAATAATGACAGTCAATTATATTTGGGAGCTTTTCCTCCCCCTTTTTTCCCTTCCCAACCAGAATGGACATGCCTGTGAAGTCAGGGACTTTATCTATCTTCGTTCTCTTATATTCCCAGTGCAGGGACCGTAGTAAGCCCTTGATAGTTAGGCATTAAACAAATAAGTATAAGGAATGTTACCTTGTTCTCTGTCTATATGTATTTACATTACATTAGAATGAAAAAAGCAAGACAGTGAGGTTGACAAGGACATTTTTCCTTGAAAGAAATTCCATTTTTTACTTAAGTTTGAGTAGGGAGATGTATACTATGCAACCATTCGAGCAGGGACTGTGTCTCATTTCAAGGCCTTGGCATGAGGTTAAAAGCACATTAACCTCTTCTTAAGTATTGGCTTAATGAATACAAAATTGATCAAATGTGGTAGTATTTTGATTAGAAGAATAAAGAACGCGATACTTGCATTTACTTACCAGTAGAATGTTAAATAAATTTATACTGTTATCAAGAGAATGAGAAGACAAACCACAGACTGGGAGAAAATATTTGCAAAAGATGCATTTGATAAAGGACTTTTAAAACTCAACAATAAGAAAGCAAACAACTTGATTAAAAAATGGGCCAAAGACTTTACCAGACACCTCACCAAAGAAGATACAGAGATGGCAAGTAAGCATATGAAAAGATGCTCCAGGTCATATGTCATAACGGAGATGCAAATTAAAACAAGATACCACTACACACCTTGTAGAATGGCCAAAATCCAGAACACTGACAACACCAAATGCTGTCTGTCTACGTGGAACAACAGGAACTCTCATTCATTGCTAGTGGGCATGCAAAATGGTGCAGCCATGTTGGAAAACAGTCTGGCAGTTTCTTTAAAACTAAACATACTTTTACCATATAATTCAGCAATCATGCTCATTGGTATTTACCCAAAGGAGTTGAAAACTTATATCCACACTAAAACCTGCACATGGATGGATGTTTATAGCAGCTTTATTCAAAATGCCAAAACTTGGAAACAACTAAGGTATCTTTCAGTAGATGAATAAATAAATAAACTATAGTGCATCCAGACAATGGAATATAATTCAGTGCTAAAAAGAAATCAGTTATCAAGGCGTGAAAAGACATGGAAGGAATGTAAATGCATATTACTAAGTGAAAGAAGCCAATTTGAAAAGCCAACATACTACTTGATTCCAACTATATGACATTCTGGAAAAGGCAAAACTATGCAGGTAGTAAAAATATCAGTGGCTGCCAAGGGTTAGGAGTATAGGGATAAATAGGCAGAGCACAGAGGATTTTTAGGCCAGTGAAAATATTCTGTATGAAATTGTAAGGATGGATACATGTCAGTATACATTTGTCCAAACCCATAGAATGTACAACACTAAGAGTAAACCTTAATGTAAACTAGGGACTTTGAGTGATTGTGAAAAATTTGCAGTTATTATCTTCATGCATGTTTTGCAATGATAACATATAGATTGATATGTAAACATTTATGTGTTAATATGTGTGTACAATTAATTGCACAGAAGAGCAAATGATAAATGGAGTAGAAAAAAGGTGAAAAATGGAGAATCCAGTTGTCAGAAATATCAATAAAGAACAGAGGTGTCTTTACAGATCTATGGGGTATTCAGTCACTGGGTGCCTGAATGAGGATTGAAATAAATTTGCAATAAATATAAAACTCCTGAATTTATCTGATCATTAATCAGCAATATAACTGCTAGGGCAGTGGTTCTCAACCTGTGGGTTGCGACCCCTTTGGGGGTCGAAAGACCCTTCCACAGGGGTTGCCTAAGACCATCAGAAAACACGTATATAATTACATATTATTTTTGTGATTAATCACTATGCTTTAATTATGTTCAATTTGTAACAATGAAAATATATCCTCCATATCAGATATTTACATTATGATTCATAACAGTAGCAAAATTACAGTTATGAAGTAGCAACAAAAATAATTTTATGGAGAGAAACCAAGATGGCGGCATAGGTAAACACCGGAGTTTGCTGCCTCAAACAACCACTTCAAAAATACAACTAAAAGACGGAACCACAGGAAGGCTGGCTGAGTGGAAATTCTACAACTAGAAGGAAAGAGGAAAGCATACCGAGACTCAGAGGAGGTGCGGTGCGGAAGTAAAATACTAAGGTGCGGAGGTGCGTGAGGAGAGGGCTGGCAGCTGAGGGCGCGGTTGTCCTTTTCAATCGGGAGGGGGTCTCAGGCTCTGAGCTCCAGTTCTGGGTGAGTCTCTAGGGACCCAGACTCATACAGGAGAAGCGGGACTGTCTGGCAGCGGTCGGAACTCGAGGGCAGCTTTCTCTCAGAGGGGCTGGCAGGGATTTCCTGGATACTGAGAAGCAGAGACGCCATAACTGCTAGCCCTGCCCTGTTGATCCCGTGGGACCCACCCCGCCCAAGCCCTGCAGGGAGGCTTTTGCTGGATAGTCTCAGGCAAAGGCTAGCTTAGTACCTCCCTAGAGATCCAGGAGCCAGGAAACCCAGAGGTCAGAGTGGGACCATCCAGTTTGCAGCTCCATGGAACCATAAAGGACACACTCAGGGGGCAGACTCAGTGAGCACCAAAGCCCCATTGAAGCAAGTCTTGCCCCAGAGGGGTGTCTCCAGCACAGAAGTTCTCCCACTGCAGACACAGCTGATTCTCACAGCCAATTGGCCTGGAGGTCAATTCCTCCCAGTGATACCTACAACAATCAAGGTTTAACTACAACAAGACTGTGCACAAAGACCACAAGGGGGTGCACCAAGAGTGTCCTCCTCAGGTAATTGGGGAGGCTGAACCACTGGGCCTAGAGGACACTCAGCACAGAAAACCACTTTATCAACACAGGGAAGCATAAAAAATGCGGAGACAAAGAAAAAGGACACAAATGACAGAAATGGAGGAAAGCAAACTACTGGATATAGAGTTCAAAACCACACTTTTAAGGTTTTTCAAGAATTTTCTAGAAACTGCCAATAAACTTAATGAGATCTATAAGAAATCTAATGAGACCCTTGAGGTTGTGATAAAGGACCAACTAGAAATTAAGAATGCACTGTCTGAAATAAAGAATATTATACAGACTCCCAACAGCAGACTAGAGGATCGCAAGAATCAAGTCAATGATTTGAAATATGAAGAGGCAAAAAACACCCAACCAGAAAAGCAAAATGAAAAAAGAATCCAAAAATACGAAGATAGTGTAAGGAGCCTCTGGGACAGCTTCAAGCGTACCAACATCTGAATTATAGGGGTGCCAGAAGAAGAGAGAGAGCAAGATATTGAAAACCTATTTGAAGAAATAATGACAGAAAACTTCCCCTACCTGATGAAAGAAATAGACTTACAAGTCCAGGAAGCACAGAGAACCCCAAACAAAAGGAATCCAAAGAGGACCACACCAAGACACATCATAATTAAAATGCCAAGAGCAAAAGACAAAGAGAGAATCCTAAAAGCAGCAAGAGAAAGAAAATCAGTTACCTACAAGGGAGCACCCATACGACTGTCAGCTGATTTCTCAACAGAAACTTTGCAGGCCAGAAGGGAGTGGCAAGAAATATTCAAAGTGATGAATACCAAGAACCTACAACCAAGACTACTTTATCCAGCAAAGCTCTCAGAATTGAAGGTCAGATAAAGAGCTTCACAGATAAGAAAAAGCTAAAGGAGTTCATCACCACCAAACCAGTATTATATGAAATGCTGAAAGGTATCCTTTAAAAAGAGGAAGAAG
Organism: Myotis myotis; assembly: GCF_014108235.1. Taxonomy (NCBI): domain Eukaryota; kingdom Metazoa; phylum Chordata; class Mammalia; order Chiroptera; family Vespertilionidae; genus Myotis; species Myotis myotis. The sequence continues at coordinate 36,066,405 of NW_023416315.1, forward strand.
AAGAAAAAGGTAAAGATACAAATTATGAACAACAAATACACATTTATCAACAAGTGAACCTGAAAATCAAGTGAATAATCTGATGAACAGAATGAACTGGTGATTATAATAGAATCAGGGGCATAGAAAGGGAGCGGACTGGTTATTCTTGTGGGGGAAAGGGGTGAGGGGAATGCGGGAAGAGACTGGACAAAAATCATGCACCTATGGATGAGGACAGTGGGTGGGGAGTGAGGGAGGAGGGTGGGGTGGGAACTGGGTGGAGGGGAGTTATGGGGGGAAAAAAGAGAAACAAATGTAATAATATGAACAATAAAGATTTAATTAATAATAAAAGAAAACAAAAAAACAAATGCAGACAAAAAAAAAAGAAAATAATTTTATGGTTGGGGGTCACCACAACATGAGGAACTGTATTAAAGGGTCGCGGCATTAGGAAGGTTGAGAACCACTGTGCTAGAGGCTTAATTTAGTTTGCATGTAAATGGTCAATAAGATAATCAGCCTATCTATATATATAAAAGCCTAAGCGACCAGAAGACCAACTGGTAGCTATGATGTGCACTGACCACTACGGGGCAGGCACTCAATGTAGGAACTGCCCCATGGTGGTCAGTGCATTCCCACAGTGGTCGAGCCAACCAAATGACGACAGGCGCCAGATGCCGGCCTTATGGCTGGTGAGCACAGCTGCGGCAGCGCGAGCCTCTCCTGTGGATACTCTCCCTGTGGGGCCGGGATAAGCAGGAGCAGCGTGGGACCCAGCCCAAGCTTGGGCTCCCTGCCCCGGCCACCTGCCGCTTCGTGCACTACTTCATGCTGTGCGGGATTGACGTGGACAGCGGGCTAGAGCCTGACGAGCTAGCGGGTAAGGCTGGGCTGTGGTGGGGCGGAGGTCCACTGATCCCCGCAGGCCAGGCCGAGGGACCCCACTGGTGCACGAATCCATGCACTGGGCCTCTAGTATTATATATATGAACCATTTACCACTCTGACTAAAACTGTGGGGAATAGAGAACCAATGTGAAATATGACCACTAACCTAAAGAAGCTCAGCTCAGTGGAAAGAAGAAAACAACAAATAAATACAAAAAAAGACCTTAACATTATATTGTATTTACATTTTTGATTTTTTGGTGTTGATTAAAATTATTATGAGAATGATTTTATGACTATAGAGTGATATGTTATTAGACCAGATAAAATGGTAAGTTATTCCAGCATCTGAGTCCACTACTAAATGGCAAACAAAAATAGGCAGACAGTTCAAAATATTAAAACTATTGCTTTTTAACACACTGATTTCTAATGGACTCAATTACAAGCAATGTGAGTGGAAGAAATCTGGGGCTAAGAGGATGTCCACATCACCCTTCTCCAGGCATTGGTTTTCTTTTCTGTAAAATGAGGGCATTATCTGCAAAGTACTCCTCAGGTTTGCTTTCTGTGACTTAACCAGATTTTCTAGTTGTCTGTCTTTCTTCATTCCCACACATGGACTTTGTTCTGTAAAGGGTATAAAGAGTGTCTATAGAAAAATAAGTGGTATATTTATTTAATCACGATTTCCCGTAGTGCTGGCACTATACCTGCCTTCATGGAGAGCCCCTTCCACGGTTTTCAGAGCCTGACATGCCTCCATCTCGAAATACTGTTTCTGGGCACTTAAATCTTCCTTCCTTTCGGTCTCTCTTTCCTTTCTCTCTAGATATTGTCAAGTTTAATCATCTCCACTCCTACTGATTTTATTCTTGTTTACTTGTTTGACATTACTAGTGGGAGTGCAAATGAGAAAGATGGAATTTATAACTTGTGGGACTAATGGCTAAATGCTTGTCCAAAAGGGTGGAAAACCATGAAATGCAGGTTGAGGTGTTTGAAATGATTAGGAAAGCAAGGAGAGCAACGTCAAAGTTTCCAGACATCTGTTCCAAGGAATACTGTTCTCTCAGCGTTCTTGGGTCAAAACAAGCCCCATTATCCACATAGGTTTTGGGATCTCAGGCCATATATCCGGTCTATTCCTAAAGAAAACATTAAAAGGTCTCCCTGCTAAAGATACTTGTTTAACTCTTTCTGTATTGTTTTAAAATCATGGAACTGCTTTTAAAAATGCCAGTTAAGATCCCACAGTATCCAAACACTCTTATATGTTGTAGTATAAGGCGATGGCATAATGAAAGGTGTAGTTCAGGAAGATTATGTTAAGAGAATAGCAGGAAGCCCTAACCAGTTTGGCTCAGTGGACAGAGCGTTGGTCTCTGGACTGAAGGGTCCCGGGTTCAATTCTGGTCAAGGGCATGTACCTTGGTTGTGGGCACATCCCCAGTAGGGGGTGTGCAGGAAGCAGCTGATTGATGTTTCTCTCTCATCAATGTTTCTGACTCTCTATCCCTCTCCCTTCCTCTCTGTAAAAAATCAATAAAAAATATATTTTAAAAAAAAGAGAATAGCAGGAAGAATGAGCATGGGGAGACACCAACTTTGGAGAGACTGGTAATAACTTTGTCACAAACTTGATAACAAAGATATAGCCCGTTTCCGCTCTTTAGGAGTTTGTTTTTTTTTCCCCCAAATGGATAGACTTTTTTGGAGAAGGGTATTCTTAAGAGAAGAGAATGACTGTTCTAAGTTATTAGAAATCTAGATTAACATAAAATACTATAAAAGGAAGAAACAAGATCACACACATGCAGACACTCACCGACATAAAGACACACTTCATTTGGATGGTCCATGGATTGTCATGTTAAAAAAAAATGGTCTTAATAGCAAAAGTCAACTCATTGACTAAACTTCGTAAAACGGGGGTGGACATGATTAAGGGAGAGAAAAAGCAAATCAATCAAGCATAAAGTAAGTTCCATAGGTGGGTGGAAGCCAAGAGTCTCAAGCAAAACCCTCCTGGATTAGTGACCCATTATTCCTCTTAATGCACTGGGCCTGGCCGAGTGGTAAAAGGGAAATCTGGTTTAAAAGTTAAGTTTTTAATCATGAAGGAAGGTCCTAAGTGAGAAGGAAACTGACAACTTATAAGAGCCTTCTTCTTACTTTCGACTTGGGCTTAGTTCAATCCAATGAACCAGGGGACAGGGGAGAAAACTATTTCACTCCACTGCCAATTCCACAACATTCCTCTCCAGAAACTTCCACAGAGCTGGTGAGCTTCCAGTAGTAAACACTGAGGTCTGTTTCCCCAGAATTTATGGGAGGGCCTGTTACTCCACTTTGGAAGGAAAAATGAGAGTTTTCAATGATTAATTATACTTATTTTTCCTCTACAAAACTCTTATTTATTCTTTACAAAGTACTAGAAGAATGAGAAAAATCTCTCAATTTTTATTGTCGATAAAGTAGTGATTTTTCCTAGTGGTCAAACGCTACTCATCCTATATTGTTTGTAACACTGGCAAAATAGCATATTTTAGACACAGGATAAAGAACAAAGCAATATACTACTCTGAAAAAAAGAAAGTAGTTAAAGAAATGTGTAGAAATTGTGAAAGTAATGGCTATTAGAATATACCAAGAAAAAAAATCCTTACATAAGCTTTCATATATATATATATTTTATTGATTTTTTACAGAGAGGAAGGGAGAGAGATAGAGAGTTAGAAACATCGATGAGAGAGAAACATCGATCAGCTGCCTCCTGCACATCTCTTACTGGGGATGTGCCCGCAACCCAGGTACATGCCCTTGACCAGAATCGAACCTGGGACCTTTTAGTCCGCAGGCCGATGCTCTATCCACTGAGCCAAACTGTTTCTGGCAGCTTTCTTAATATTTAAGGCAAATGGGAGTATCTCCATCTTGTCTTGCCATGTTTAAATCCCCTTTGCAAAGTCAGGACTTGGGTAGGAGGGAGGACAAGCATAAAGAGACTAATGGGACTCTGTGTGAGGATTAGAACAGTGACAGAAGTCTGTTAGGAAAAGGATGAGGAAGGGAATGTGGGTATATTTTGCTCACAAGTTTAAAAATAATTATAAGTTGTTAGAGAAAAGTCCAGCTGAAGATACAATGGAGGAACAAGTAAACATAAAGCCAACAGAAAGGTCACATGAGACAATTCTGCAAGATCCATTCAAGATGGGGGTCACATGGCAGAATATTTACAAAAGCATACTTCGAATTATGTGACATCACTGTGAGTCACTGGAAGTATTCAGTTGAATGCAACTTCTATTATTTATTATTATCATCAATATCATTGTAGTCTTTATCATCATGATTGAGCATCTGAAAATTTAAGAGGAATAGTGAGTTGGGAGGGAAGTTTCACGAAGGGTTGCAAAAGTGAACATTCTGGTCAATCAAGATGCTACCATTGAATGTGTTCGAATTTTGAGTGCTCTTTAATAATCCAATCAACTTATGTTGAGATAGGAGAGGTCTATGGGATGTGTAGAGTTAATCCGGGATGCAAGTATTGCTGGTGATCTGATGAAGCAGTCATCAGATGTAGAACATTATGCTAACACTGTGCTTCAGAATCCTGAGGGGAAGGTGAGATGTCTTTGCTGCCCAGTCTTACCCGGTATGACATCAAAGAAGAGGCAGTGAGGCCCCACTTTAGAATAATCTATAGCCCTTTTCATTTTCAAAAGAAAGTCTACACTCCACTGAATAGCATCAGACTGTCTTTCACCATCTGGTCCCTTTTTGCCTCAAGAGACATCTTTTCATTATTCCTGTTTGGTCACCTTGTACCCATTGCTCCAGCCCAACTAAACCACTTAAATATCAAAATAACAATTGCAACCATAATATTTAATAATAATAGTATTGCTACTTTTTTTTTTCATAGTGCTTACCCTGTGCCCAGCACTGTTCTAGGAGCTTTACATATATTAGTTCATTTAATCTCCACATGTATCCTTCATTTTAATTCCCATTGTATAGATGAATAAACTGCAGCACAGAGAGGTAAAGTAACTTTTCTAAAGTCACCGAGCTGGAGTATCAACTATTCCATGCTTCCGTTTCTTAATACTCTTTTCCTTTTGCTTAAATGCCCTTCCTTTCCTCTCTTTACCTAACTCTTTCATGCTTCAGCATGGATGTCACCTACTTTGAGAAGCTTTTTTAGAACATTTCCCTCTCCATCCCAACTACACTGCTTTAGTTCTAGTGAGGAATTTCTCATATAAACTATGGTTTAGAGAAGAATCAAGCCCCCTTTTACTGGAGGGAACCACATCCCACAAGAGACAGAGTTTCCCAGGGATACCTTTAGAAAGAGCCTTCCTGCATGTAACTAGGCCACAGTGTACCAAGTGGTAACTGTCAGGAGCCTCTTCCCTTGCTCACTTGGACAAATACTCTCTTAAGTGGAAGGGGTGGCTAAAGACACACACCATGTTACCCAGCTCTTTAGATCATTCTCCCAAACTAATGGGAATTCTACTCATCTACTTTGTAAGAAAAATATTTAGGAGGCCACTCTATTCCTGCCTGGTTGGTTGCCTTAGATATTTTCCCCAAAATTATAGCTTCTTAAATATTTCCTAATAGAATTTTAAAAGCTTAACCTCAGTTTTCTAATCATTATATTTCTAAATTATGGCCATGCATCTTACTGCTCAAAACCACTGCTAACTAAATATTTGCTACAATATTTCTTTAATATATGTGTTTTGTTTTGTTTTAAAAACCCAGGGATTATTCATTCATGTATTAATTCAATGATTTATTCAGTACCTACCAGGTGCCAAGACTGTAAGGTACTGGGGAGGCAGACAAAATAATATGGGCCTATTCTCAAGAACCTCACAGTATTATGGGTGAAATTTTTACATATAGTAAATGTGATGATTCATTGGACAAAAGTATTTTTATTACATTAGCTATAATATAGCCATGTTTAACATTTATTTCAATGCATAATCATTTTCAATTAATATGTTTAAATATAATAAGTAATGTTTTTTCTTAGAAACAAAATTTTCCCATTTCTTTTATTCATAAAAACTCAAATTATCATTCCTTTCTAGTGGGTAAGAGGGGGAAAATTCAGCCAAGATAGCCATTCTTATATTTTAAACTTGGCAGAGGATGTAAAACTGAAATAGATAATACTTATTATTTATTGATTTCACAGCAGTTGCTTGAAAATGGAAGATTATCTTTCTAATTTGTACAAAGTTATCACCACTGTGTCACTTAGAAAATTGTGTTTTCAGATTCACTGTTTTGTTAAAAGACTAGAGGACCAAGATGCATGTGAACTGCTAGGACAGATTATGCAATGTCAAGTTGTAGTTGGAGAAGTCACGGATTTCCATCAGTCAAAGATGTGTCCTGAGAGGTTTCTGGATGATCGTACCCCAGGGTGCTGTCCAGGATCACCATTAAATACCAACACATGGGGAAGTCAGGCCATATACCTGACCAGTCAACATAAAGGAATGGAATTTTAGGGCCAAAGTTCTAGTACAGAAAGGATTTGGAGGATATTATCAATATGAGCAGAAGAAACATGAACCCTTTGAAGTTGAAAGGAAGGGACTGAGCTGGCAAACACACGAAGAGTATCAAGAACCTTAGTCCTTGAGAAGCTGTACCAGAACCAAAATCAATATGAACCCAATGTTTAATTGGAATCCACTGAAACATTCCAAACTGGATGCAATGATCAAAAGCCCAAAGACTCATAACTTGTCCAGCCACTAAGCTAAACTACAGCACAGGAACAACATTATCCCAAACCTCAGCAAACAGAAAAGCTGAGTGGAATAATGAATATTTTCATCCAGCCAAGAGTTCATACTTTATTTCTGAGCATCAACTCCAGAATTTCTTGATGGATGCAAAATTTAATGTGCTAAGATAGAGTAAAAGGTAAAAGCTGGGACTCAAGAGAATTTATTCAGGCAATGCATTCAATTTTTTTTAAAAGGATCACCAAGGATAGACTTTTAAGTATACAGCTTTTTACTGTTCACTTAAAAATAGCCCCATTGATGTATTTAAAGAAGGATGTTCCCAGGAACTAATCAACATGATTGAAACAGCAAAATGACAATAGGAAAATGACACGGAACAGGCAAGAAGGAGGTCAGGGCAACTTTTGAAGGAACAGGTTTAGTGGTGAGCATAGGGATACAGGTAGACTGTAGGAGGTAAAACTGCAGTTCAGTGGGAAAAGTCAGAATACAGGATGGGAAAGGGACATCAAGGTCAAGGGTGGGTGTCTATGTTTTGTTTTGTTTTCAATAAGATGGCGGGAAGGGGAAGTTGGGCATATAGAGATGGGAGACCTCATGTGAATAGGTAGAGGGCCTACATTCTATTTTTAAGAAGTGTTTTTATTGATTTTTAGAGAGAGAACAGATAGAAACATCAATGAGAAAGGGGAACATCAATTGGCTATTGCCTCCTACTGGGGATCAAGCCCATAACACAGGTATGTGCCTGACTGGGAATCAAACTGGTGACGTCACCTCTTGGTTCCTGGGTCAACACTCAACCACTGAGCCACAGGGGCCAGGCTACTTTATCTTCCCCACCCTGCCCCCACATCTCAATTAGCACACATCTGGTTGTTCTACTATTCATTTGGACTCTCCCATGTATTGCCTATATGCTAAATAATCAACATAACAATACTCTTTTCTACACATGTTTCTATTTTAACTCTTTATCCACTGAAGCAAGGTCATATAGTTTATTTACTTTGCTTGCATGAAGTTACAATAAAATATGTTGATAATTAAGATGATGAAGAAAGTTTCTATCACTATCAAAAATGGTTGCATTATTATAATTAAAATAAAGCTATGCCCTTAATTATAGTGCCTTAAGTTTCTGACAAAAAAAGAATCTGCCTCTATTACTAAAACATAATTATTTTCTCTTATTCAGTCAATTAAGCTAACGAAACCAGAAAATAAATCATTTTAAAATTTCAAGATTCTATAATACTGTTTGATAGGTTAATTTTCCACCAATAATCAGCATGGCTATTTGATGTTTGAGAACTAATCCACTATTTGGGGACTATTCAGAAGCCCAAAATATTCAGTATTATATTTTTCCTTTAGCCTTTCCAAATCAAAAGTTCTGTCTAATCTTCATGGAAAATTTAAATAAAACCATATATGAAGGTATTTGTAATATTAAGTTTTCAAATCACAAAGAGAATTGACAATGACTGCATTTTCTCCAAATATACTTTTTCTATTAAACTGTAGTGTTTTTAATATCCTGTGTAGAGAAATTTTATTTTTTAGTCTTGATCTTTAAAATCACAGTTCTCTCTTTTTAAAACAGTGTGAAGTGCTATTGTCAATCACATTACTTATGCAAAGTGCATGGATATGAACTTCCCTATGGGCTTCAAGATTAGATTCATTTCACTCAATATGCTAATTCCAGTATTACATTCTCCCTCGGAAGACAGATTTTCTTTCCTAATATTTTATCTCTGTGTTAGATATGTGAGTTCTTGGTCAGTGGAATGTACAGAGTTTTCCTGTTGTTTGGCTTTCCTTTAAATTTCCTTTGGTTATCCTTTTTGAGCTATACTTATTTTTATGCACAAAGCATCATATTGAAGCCACATTTTAAATCTGACTTCTGACTAGTTCAAAATATTATTTCTCTCAGCACCAACTCTTTCTACACTTTGAAGGATTCTTCCTTATGTTATTTGATTTGCAATCTGCTATGATTTGAATGTTTGTGGTTCCCCTGCCCCCCCCCCCCCCCAAAAAAAAATTCTTATGTTGAAATCCCAATTCCCAAAGATGAGAATAATAGTAGGTGGGGACCTTTGGAAGTGATTAGATCATGAGGGTGAGGCCCTCACCAATGAAATTAGTGTCTTATCTGAAACTCCACAGAGATCCCCAATATCTTCCAGAAGTGGGGACACAGTGAGAAGGAGTTGGCTATGAACCAGGAAGAGAGCCATCACCTGAACACAGCACCTCTATCTCGGGTTTCTCAGCCTCCAGAACTTTGAGAAAAATTTCTGTTGGTTATAAGCCACCCAGTCTATGGTATTTTGTTATTGCAGTTTGAACAGACCGAGACATAATCTTAAGTGTGAAGGTTTCCCTACCTCAATTATCCAGTATGCCTCCGCTAACTTTCTTCAGCTTTGTTTAAATGATCAGAGGACTCTAAGTTATTCACTGAGTTTAAAATAAAGATTACTAAGGTAGCCATTTTAGTCAGAAGGGACTAAAATATAATTACTCATCTCATTTTTTTTCTCTGCTCTGCACCTATCTGAAAATTCTTTGTCAACAAGACTAAAAAAACCCTGAAGACCTTATTTTCCACTATTTCCAAATCAATATTTATATTTTTCACTTTGCCCTTTTATTCAAATAAAGGTTATTTTTAGTCATAGTCTTGCAAACGTGATTAGTAATCTTTAGAGATGGTGCCACCATTTCCTTTAAATTTTATGCATGTTCAGATTAAGATGAGGAGACAGACTAGCCAGCGTTGTTAAGAGTATAAAGTGTAACCACTGTTCCCAGTATATCACCACAAAATGTCATGATAAATTTGGTGTTTCAGGTATACTCACAGTACAACCCCCTCTCCAGAGCAAGTAGGGTGTTAATTAGATCAGGAAACCTGGTTGGGGTGTGGGACATTGGTTTTCATTTTCTTGTCTGAACCCTGAACCCTAGTTCCCAAACACAACCCCCTGACTTCACTGAGAGGAGAAAGGAGGGACCCTCAAAATAACAGAACTGCTCCACTTAGTTCTGCCAGATGGGGATTTGAAATAAAATTTCAAGTTGGTTTAGAGCAGATTGCTAGGCCCCACCCCCAGGCTTTTTGATGCAGAAGGTCTGGAGTGATGCCCAGAGAATTTGCATTTCTGATTAGTCCTAGGTAATGCAGCCCATGATGATCAAGGGACACACTTTGAGAACCCTTTACCTAGAATTAAAGAGAAGTGGTACATCTCCCATACCTGAATTTGTAGACCTGCTATATTCATTTGGGGACAGATTGTGGGCAGTTTTAAATGTCAGATTCAGGAGGTTTCTGAAGATCTAAGAGATTCAATGATAGAGATTTTACACAATTCCTAGTGCTCTTGTACAAGTTAAATTAGACACCACCTGTAAAATGCATCTTTGATATTTAGCCCCAATTGCTCCTTAAGTCTGTGATGTTCAGACATCCTCTGGAGTCAGGGCCATGTCCCATCTCTTGCAAGACCTGATCTAAGTCTTTCTCCTCTCCCTGCCACATCCCAGCTCCCATCAGTGCTAGCAGATAAGTGTGTTTCTGACCTCAATGAGAAAAGAGACCTTCTCTTATTCTCCACTTCCCTTTAACTAAACCTATCCATAGTCTTTCCTCTAGTCTTAGCTGTGTCCTGCCTCTTCTCCCCACCCCATCCCCTCAGGGATATCACCTTTCTCAATTTTTCAAACCACCCACTATTAATCTACAATTTTCATTGGCTCCTTCTCTGCAGGCCACCAACATGCTCAAGTTTCTCCAAAAGTATAATAATCAAATCCTTCCTTGGCCTAGCTGTCCCTGCTAGCAATGCTCTATCTCCTTCCATTCATAGCTCAGTGTCTGAAAGAGGAGTCTATCTTTTCTGTTCCTGCTGTCTTCCCTTCTCACTCCGCAAAGACAGATCTGCAATCTGTCCCCACTGCTCCATTGAAACTTCTCACTGAGGTCAATGCCACCTACCTCTTGCCTTTCCAATCTGTGTAACCCTTCCAAACCTGCAGCATCAGTAGCTCCAAAACTGTCCCCTGCTCCTCTTCAAATTCACATTCTACTCATAATTTTCTCCCTTGGACTAACTATATGCTGATCACTGTCATAACTATATTTTTAACTCATTCTTGCCCCTGAGCTCCAATATGTTTTATTACCTTTTAGGAATTTCCAGACATGCTCCAGACTGCTAATTTTCTACCCCCAATCTCAGCCTGCTCCTCCTTCTCCTCCTCCTCCTTTATTTCCTGTTTCCATCACTGGCACCACCATTCCTTCATTCACATGCCTAAGGCAGAAATATCAGAATCATCATTGACTCTCCTCACAAATCAAATCAATTGGTCACCATGTCTGCTGGATTCTTTCAGACCTGTGTTCTCTATACAAGCCACGCCCCCACCCCTGCCACTGCCAAAATTCTGGTTCTTACCTGGATGGTCAAACCAGCTTTATAACTGGAATTCTTGTCTCTAGGCTGTTTTTCATACAGTTAGGAGCCAATTCTGTCCTATTCACACAGTTCCTCTTCATTAATACCCATGAAGTACAAACAAAAAGAATCCCAATTTTTCTATTTCTTGAGTTGTTACTTTTAAATTTCCTTTTCTAATTTCATTTTTCCTGTTTGTTTCCTAAGTATTCCTCTTTCTCTGAATTGTGTCTTAGCATTTCTTTTAAAATCCACTTCTTGGATTGTACTAATCACTGCTATTCTGGTCACAAATAAGTGCACACCTACAATCCAGTGCTCTCTCTGCTTCTGTTCCACATATCAAACTTCCTGACGAAGATAGTGAACTGTGCCCCCAGGCACCTTAAATTCCACCAGTGCAACGCTCTTCCCTGACGTGCCCTTCCTGGCATTCTCCATTGCAGTGAATGCTACCACAAATCTCCAGTTGCCCCAGTCAGACACCTGGGTTTTGTCCTGACTTCCTCTCTCACCTTCCTTGTATCAAAATCAACTGCCAGTTTTTGTGGCTTCTACCTCTTAAATGGTTCTGAAATCCACCTACTTCTCTGCATCTCAAACTACTGATCTAAGCCACTGTTCTCCCTGCAGTTACTGCAGCCACCTTCTAGGATTTTTTGCCTTTATCATGCTCCCAAACATGGTCAGAATTACCTTTGAAAACACAATAACAGTGCCATTTACTAGCTTAAAAAAACTCCAAAGACTAAAACACAAAAACCCAACATCAAAAAACAAAACCCAGTCCCAAGTCATATTATTTCCATAGGTGAATATGTATGTGATGAAGGCTACAAAGCTTGGGGCAATCAGCACTAAACTGACAGCAGAGGTTACCTCTGGGGAGAGGGGTAGGATAATAAGCAATGAAGGGGGTGTCATAGGTGGGATTAGTGTTGGTGAAGAACTTCAGTTTTTATCATTAGAATTGTTTAAATTTTTACAATTAGAGTGTTTTCAGTACTGTATTAATTATATATTTCAAAATATGTAAAATAGGCCCAGGAAAGGAGCTTTGAGACAGACGGGGCTCATTAGGAAGTTGTACAAATTCCAGTGCCAGGTCACCTGGAAGAGACCTCCGATTCTCCTACCTGTCCCCAGGGAGCAAAAATTGTCCTCGGCACCTCTGTGTTACCTGAGCATTTCACTCCGGGAATTCTTACCTTTGTGGTCCACAGTTTGACAGTCCAGTCAAATGATGATGTGACAAACAGGTGTGAAAAATCCACGGGGCCCACTGCCATGTGGCAGTTAATTCCTGTCACTGGCCCTTGGTGCCCTTCGAAGACCTCACCGATCCCTGCTTTGCTGCATGAAAAAAACCACACCACACATGAGCAGAGTTTCAGTCATCTTTGCAAAGTTATTGTTACTTTAAAAAACAAATTTGTCTCTGCATGACTACTTCCCGAAGATTTACACCACCAAAGTTAAACCACTTTCACAGTGTCTTGAGAGAAAGAAAATACTAAACTACTTTTGGTAATTAAAAAGCAATAGAGCGCAACGTAATCTTTTTAACCTTCAGAATTTAATATAAAATTTCATCATTTAATCCTTTTTCAGGAGTTCCTCAAATCCTATCATTTGTGGATACAGCTACCTTGGTAAAATCATATATATTTAGATCTCAGAAGCTTCATATTTGTAATAAGACAATTCTATTGTTGTGATCACATTCTGCACATGTTTCATTTTAATTTCTTCTGTGGAGCCCCTTGGCCATAAAATTCCATACAATCTCATATAAATATATTTACTCTTTCAAGGAAATTTCTTAAATTAGGTTGACATACCCGAACAAGGAATACTTTGTGGGAACCCTTGCCACTGCAAAATAAATATGCATAACTTAAATGAAATATGGATAACATGATATTTTCACCGAAAGCAGAAGTGAAATTTACAAATTTGTAATATCCCTAAGGGCTGGTGCCTTGTTATGATAATACATTAGCCTATAATAAGTGCTCAATAAATGTTTGTTGAAACAAATAACAAAGGAAAAGAGACAAATGTCAGCCTTTTTTTCCTAACACATTTGAAAATGAGTGATACACATTTAGAAAGTTATCCACAGACATATGTCACTTACTTAACTGAGCCAGCATTATTCCAGGCCCCTATTATATCACACACTAGTCTGCACACAATCATACCCAATGAGAAAATATAGCAAAGTGCCGTATGCTAGAAATCCACGTGCTATGACAAATACGTTAGGATTGTAGAATCTAAATATTATGTTACTGAAAGTAAAAACGAACTGAGTTATTAAAACATTTGGGCTTCTGGAGCACCAATGGACGTCAATGTGCTGAGCAAAATGTGAAATCACGAGCAAAGTGCTGCAGTGTGTGCCCTGCAACGAGCACCCAAACTCTGCCCAGCGAAGCTGCTAACAGCAGTTCCCCACGTGACCCTTTAAGTCTGTGCTAATGAACACGAGGAACTGATCTTTGAAGTGGCCCCTGGTGAGGCTCCACTTGCCCTTAACAGCATCCTGAAAAGGTTTATAGGGTGCAAAATGAGAACTTGGTTTAATTTATGGAAGTAGATTTGCACCTTCTCTGAGTTAGGCAAAAAACAGAAACCCTGCCCCCCTCTTCCCCACAGCCCTCTATGACCCATTAAAAATTACTACAAAGCCAAATGCCTGCTACTTTACAACCTCACGAAGATCTGTGCTTTCTATTTCAGACGGATGGGCCAGTGTGAAAGCTTAATCAAGTGCGCTGTAAAAAGATACGTGGTGTGTACCACCCTGCTTTTTTGGAACTACAGTACACATTCTGTTTGTGCTTGGAAAGCACAGTAGCCACAGGACAAAAATATTCACCATGGAAAAGGTTACTCATGTTACAGAATCCAACAAATAAATCTGAAAGTTATCAATGAACACGCTCTGTAGCCTTCACAGATAATTAAGGTCCTGGATCAATCAATGGAACCTACGCCCTGTTGACGGTAATAATGTTCAGACAAAGCTATGACTCCCGTTTGGCCCACTGCACTGTTGTGCCTCTCTCTGCCGGGAGCCGGTCCATCCTTGCTGTTTCAAGGGACCTGGCATATATGGCATACTGTTCTTAATATGTTTGCTCACCTTCTTGGCACTATGTGTTTTAACCAAGGTCTCTGAGAAAGGTTGTTTCCCCAGGTAGGGATTTTCCCCTGAAGTTAGGGAGGGAATAAAACCTCTTAACTAAGTGCCAGGCGGGTAATTAATCACTTTAACTATGAACAATCATGCTTAAGCTACATAATCTTTACTCCCTGGAATGGAGATAAGAAACGCCCTAACCTTTGGAATAGAGATTGATAGGATTGGAATCAACTGGTATAAATACAGATGTAACAACACAGAACTTAGAAGACAGAACTTAGTAGACAGAACCAAGAGGCACAGAACCTAGAGAAGAACCTAGAGATAGAACATGGCAAAAGATCCTGGACAGAATCTAGAGACAGAACCTAGAGACAGAACCTAGTGAGAGAATATGGCAAAAGATCCTGGACTGAACTTGACTACAGAAATTGGCAAGAGAACCTGACTAGAACCTGGTGACTGAACCTGGCTGGAAAACCTGGACAGAACCTGGCTGGGGAACCTAGCAAGAGAACATGGACACAGAACCTGGCTGGAGATCCTAACCAGAACTTCACTGGAGATCCTGACCAGAACTTGGCTAGAGAACCTCGCTATGATGAACATCTGAACGCCCTCTCCGTGTCATTCCTTCTTCGCCGACTCCGTCCACACCTTTGGGGACCCCTGGACCTGCTGGGGTTGGACTCCGGCATCTCTCAAGCCCCCTATGACACTTTACCTGTATTGCAGAGAGTTGTGTGTTTACCTTTGCCTCCATCATCAGTTTCTTGAAGCTAGGAGCCAGGTTAAAGGATGTCTGCATGCCCGGCAGCATCTAGCAGTGCAGTATGCTCATAGTAGGTGTGCAGTGAACGTTTGCATGAATGAACAACTTTATCAGATCTTTTTATGCATGGTTTTAGCCAGTTTTGATGACGTAGGACCATTCGACATGGAGCCAGGAGGCAGATCTTCCCAGTCATCTTTAAACCATGTGAGCAAGGCAAATACTGCTTGTTACTATGTCCAGAGCAGTAGGAACATCGCAGCTCGTATTGTGTAAATGGAAAAACCACATAGCTGAGCCATGGGTGCTTGTTACTTCTATAAATCACACAAACACAGGAGTATAAACTTGGAACAGTTTTTGGTCCATCATTACATCTAAGTAGGCAAGGATGAGTGCAAGAGACGAAAAATCAATCGAATTAGAACAAAAGTGAGAGAAATTATGCACCAAGGTGAACACAGTGAACCTTTCAAAAGACGTGAGGCTACTCATTAAGTCTTGCATGCAATTTTACAATCTAGTCTAAATTACTGGATTCTACTTTACCCAGATGGCTTTCCAGGGGGCATTGGCCAATTTCTCAATCAAGACAGAGTTCTTAGCTTCTAGAAACTTCATAGTGGCTTATGTATCTCATACTATTCCAGCCTCTGTGACTGGGAGGAAGGGCCCTGGGTACTGCTCTATAGTATTAGGATATTGCCATTTCTTTATCCCCCATATAGATTTTTAGTTCCCCACTTTACTAGATGCCAGGCACCAGGCGGGGAATCAATTATGAAATGAAAATAGTATAGCAAGAGCAAAATGGCAGGTGAATGAGTAGTTGAAATAAAATGAGATTAATATTATTGCAGAAGCATACATAAAAATATATAAAATAGCAAGTCTATCTGACAGCCTCTAGTCCTATCCCACTTATTCTACTTTCATTTCTCTGTAGTGCATAGCATCTTAAATCCTATATTTACTTGTTAATTGTCTTTCAACCTCAACCAGAATATGAACTCCACGTCTGTTTTGTTCCTACCGCATCCTTATGATGTAATGGTGTCTGGCAGATGGTAGGTGCTTGGCAAATATTCCTTGAAGGAATGAATGAATAAAGGAGTGAAAATTCTATGGAAGCATAAAGAAGGGAACGGTTTTCTTTGCCCAAAAGAGTTTGGAGAAGATTCCATGCGGCATGAGCTCCATGCTGGCTCTGGAAAGTGAGGAGGAATTATCCAGGCCAACAGGAGAGACACGCCAGGCCGGGAGGAGGAAATTGCATGTACAAACTCATGGACTCTTATTCCCTACTGGTGCGTGGATGGAGCCTGAAGGCTGAGGCTGGAAAGGGGCAGGGAGTCCGGGTCTCACATGGTTAGCTAAGAAGCTGGGGTCTTTTTCCTCAAGCCAGTGTGAGCCATCAAAAGCTTACAAAAGGCTAATGCCCAGAGCACATGGATGCTGTATACTGGATCATGAAGACTCGAGGTGTTGCTTGCATCTCTTCAGAAACACCCCGCTCAGAATGCGATCACAGACCTTTTGGAAATGAGGAACACGTCATTGGTAAGCAAACAAAATCACCTTCCATGACGACAGGCCGTGTAGACCGTCCCCTCCTCGCTGCCAACCACGAAGTTATTGACGTCTCCCGTCGGGAAAGCCATTCCGGTAACAGCCACAGGCTTGGACTTATTGTACACCAGCTCCATGCTCTCCTACCAAAACACGACGCGGTTACATTCCCTCTGTCAACTCCTCGCCATGCCAAAGATAGCACGGAAAAATCATTTGGCCAAATCGTCTGTTTGCTTTTCACACAGCGTTACAAAAGACCCCGGCTGTGCCAGAAACCACGCCGGGCGGCCCCTGACACGCGGGCTTCTGTGTCTCTCTAGTTTCAGGCGGCTGGATTTCATCAGCGCGGCTGCTTCTTAAGTCGGGCAGAGATGACAGGTGAGAATTTTGAAACTAATGGTGCAGAAACTAAAGATAATACTGTAATGGTTACACTTGTCAGCCCCAGGCTTTAATAAAACACACAATACCCTTGTATTTACAAACATTTTCAAAATCAATTGTTCGTGAGACGACACATGTATTAATATCAGATGTACGAAAGCCCATCTGTCAAAGCCGGAGTGTGTGTCCTCCGCGGACTGAAACCAGAAAGTTGTCACTCAGGTCAGAAAAAAACAGATTTCAACCGGGACTAGATTTCATCCAGGGCGGCCGTTGGGTGTATAGGCTAGAAGCCTGCAAAGAGCAGCGGTTAAATAAGGGTTTAAAGTAGTAAATGAGAGTCTCTATTTTATTTGAAATTCCTTTTTAAAATAGGGAATTAAAGTGCAGTTTAAAACACATTCTGCTGAATCAAGTTTCATGACAGTGGAGAGTAATTATGACTAACATCCATGAATGTTTTTGCTGTTTACATCAAACAGCCTACTATGTGCACATGAAGTAATTTTTTTAAAAAAATCATTCTAGGCCCTAGGGGATCATGTCATTATAGCTGCTTGTGAATTTGGTCCTTTTTCCCCCCAAAACAAGTAAATCGTGTCAGCTCAGCCAAGGAGTCCATGTGCTCATAGGACATGCTCCCAGTACTGAGACCCACAGAGTGAGTGCATCAGTGAGGGGACCCTGGGACAACGTAAAACAGGAAACTGGACCATCCAGTGGCATGCCCCGTCGATAAAAGTAGCAGCAGGGAAGGTACAGTCTCTTGGTCTCCCACTTGGGACAGAGAGGGACCAGGGCTCCAAGAGGGTGTCATGCCATGAAACCCTCAATCTGTGTATGGAGACAGGAACACGTCATCGGTAAGAAAACCATGCAGGCGCGCTAGAGCTAACAAAAACGGTCTTGGAGCCCCTGCATCACTGGTTTTAACCAAAACAAATGCATGTTTAATCAGCAAAATGGGCAATTAAAAATTCCTAATTAGAGAGTTGGCTCTTGTATCTGTTTACAATCTCCATGCTTTTAAAAGAACATATTGTTGAGACTTTTAAGACAAGGCCGTAAAATACCCACCCACATACAACTCCTGACTTACATAATGTTAAAGTCAGCAAAAACAGAGTAACTTAAATTGTAAGATGCTTATTAGCTCCCCTCTCCCCCCAAAATTATTAAAAAACTCATTTAGCCTTAGTATTCTCTACATCTGTATTTTGTGGAGACTTCTGGGAGGTTCTTTATAGATTCCACATTTCCTTATGTATCTTGAAACTTCCATGTTTTCTAAAACTGAGAGAGACATTCTTGGGTCATTCATTGCTCCAGGAAAGGGAATAGGAATATTAAAATTGAATAATCTCTTAGATATCTTTTACAATTTTCTTGATGTTTCCTCACATTTTTTATCTAAGGCTATGGCAATAAATTCTTCTCTGTGATTTTAGCTGGAAGAGAGTTAAATACTTTTTCCCCACAAAGAAATGTGAGAATAGTGTGTGTACGTGTTTGTGTGTGTAGGTAATGTCTTCCTGTGTGTATGTATACATACATATATTCTGCAAGTTGCATTCAGACGCCTCCACCCATCTGTCTCTTGCCTTCTATTCCTTTGTTTGGTTCCCATTACTGTAATCAGCAGTGGTTTGAAATCTTTGGAACTATTTCATTTTTGACTTCTTATTTGTTGAGCAAGGAATGGCAGGAGCCATACTAACAACATTCCAGAGAAAACAGATGGTTTGACAAATTCTTTATACACACAGGCGGTCGTCTAGGCAATGAATACAAGGAAGGGTCTGGGTGTCTGTTTTGCCGGGTTACCTCTTCTCAGAGGGATTGCTCTGTTGAGCTCCCGCCTCCTTTGCATCTGTTTAGCAATTCTGTAGGGTAGGTACAATTCATACCACAGGCAACTTCTATAATTACTATGCTTCAAAATGGATTATTTCATTTTCACTTGAAACTGACCTAAGGATTAACGTCTTACAATAATTACATGATTTGTGGTAAAGGAAATGGGTTTTGGCTCCAAGAGGAGACTGCTGAAAGCAGGCCCCACTCTTTCAAGTGCATCCATTGGTTTTAGCTCCTATAGGATGTGAGGGTTTGGCTTTTAGGAACTGTGTTCCATTAGGCAGGTATCTCTTTTAACCAGGATGCTTTTCTGTGTAGGGGAAAACAAACCCACCTGTGGCGTTGAGAGCATATCCAGGCTCCAGGAACACATTTTACCATCAGTAGAGACGGTGATGAGGTTATGAGCATTCTGGGTCCCAACAACATTTACACAGTACACGGGATGCTGCAAAAACATAAACATGGAGGCTCAGACTCCGACCCAGGAGGAAATGCTTACATTTGAGTGTTAAACACATTAATCCAAAACAAGGATTAAAGAAGGACATAATCCTACAATAACACAAGCCTCAGGTCATTTGCCACTTTTGATTTGAACCTGATTTCTTTCTAAAAGCTCCATCAGCAACACATAGTGGTGGAAATGCAAAGCTTCCCTGTGCTCAGTCAGATGCAGTGCAACAGAGCTGAAGGAAGCCACATAGAGCAAGGAAGTTTTGGTGGGTAGAAGCCATGCAGGGAGGTGAATCTGGATTGCTTGAATGAGTCTCCATTGCACAGTTTGGCATCTGAGCTCACCAAGAGTGATGGAAAAAGCCAGTCTTCAGAAGGGGAGAACTATTGGCTTTTGGAAGGAATAAGTATTACTAACTCTGGAGTTTAAGGCATTATGGTCATAGTGCCAAACATTTGTTAACATTCTTTATAAGAAGTGGTTAATATTCATCAGCCTCTTTCATTTGAGGGAGAGATGTTGGTGGTGGAAACTATTGGCACAATGCACCTCGTGAGATAAAATTAGGTTCTTTTATGTTACTGCAAAATCTAAGAAAATGAAAGATTTATTTTTCAAAACATGATTTGCCATAGTATGGAGGCTTAGATTTGGCCAGGACCTTGAGAAAGGTCATGTATACATCCCAGGAGTCATAAGAAAGATGCTCTCTAACCTTCTGTCATAACTCTAGTAGGTTATCCCACTCTGTAGAATCCTAAATGGCAGCCTAAAATCATTTGCAGCTGCACATTAAATACTAAATGGAAGGTTAGTATGAGCAGAACCTAGCAGCAATTTGGGTTAGATTTCAAGCAGCTTAGCCATCAGCGGCCAAACCACAGCTTAGCTGATGCTTCTCTGTGCAAATAGCTGACAGTCTAAGTCTTACTCTTGATGAGTTACTGTCCATTATACCTAGCCACAATGACAATGAAACAATCTTTAATATTGGAAAGTTGATATTATATAAAGAATGGTTCCCAAACTGTTATTATCATATAAACTCCTGGTCAGAAGGGACCATAATAATCATTTAGGCCAGCTGCTCATCTTCCTTTACCAAGAGGTGGTCCAAACTCTGCTTAAACACCTTTCTTTGGGGTAGTTAGTTTTATCACTAATTCCTTCCACCAATGGGGTAAAGAAAGCTCAAACAGATATTTTCAGTACAGTGCCCTCTGGGATTATACTGGTCAACTCAAAACAATATTTAGTTTGTTATTGTGCCTTCCTCCCTCAGTCTTGTCTTACTTAGACTAATCATCACAATTCCTTCAATTGTTCCTTGAGTACCTGGTCTTCAATACCTTCCCCATCCTGGTCACAATCTTTTGAATATGCTATATTTTGTCTGAGTTCCTCTCAACATTGGAGTTGTAAGAAAAAAAAAAAACCTACCTATACTCTGAGAGAATCTAGAAATCCAGGGAGTACTGAATAGTCACTTTTCATGTGATAAAAAAATATGCCTGTATTAATGCATCTTAAGATTACTTTTGCCGCTTTGGCGATCACATCATCTCTTTTACCCAGTTGATGGACAGTCAACTAAGTCCCTATGCCTTTTCCATATCATATTCCTACAGAAACTTTCCAATGAACCAGCTCTAGTGGATCTCGCATGGGAGATCTGAAACTGAATGCTATCCTGACCAGGTCCCTTCATATCAAAGGGCCTAACTGGTGGGGGGACTGTGGACAATGCTTTTCCTCAAGTCTCTCCTGGGGTGTGTGGGACCTGAAGCAGTATGCAAATGCAAGCCCTGAGCCACACAGCCTACAAAGCTCTGCACGAAAATCAAGTGGGAGAATGGGTGAAAAGAATTCGCACCTAAAAAGAGCAGACTTAGCAAAACTGAAGAATGGTAGACAGAAAATGACAAGAATCATATGTAGAATATAAAACAGAAAGAAGCAAAGGAATGACCAGGACAAACAAACAAAAAATCTCAATAACACAGCCAACAGTATAGTGGTTACCAGAGAGGAAGGTGTGTGTGTGGGGGGGGGGGGGGGGGGGGGGTGGAGGGGGGAGAATGAAGAGAGTAAAGGGGATTAAATGTATGGTGCTGGAAGGAGACTAGACTTGGGATGATGAGCACACGATGTAATATACAGATGATGTATTATAATATTATACACTTGAAATGCTTATGTAATCTTATTAACCAATGTCACCCCAAATTCCAAATTTTTAAATTAAAAATCCCTTTAGATGGGAAAGCAAGGTCCAAACAGTGTTATGGACCTAAAATCTACATAGGGTTTTTCAGCAAGAGTCCACTGGTTTATTTGTTGTTGTTGTTAACCATGGAGCATCAACACAAATCACCAAGACCCTAATGGACTGGGACTCCCATGAATGGGTATAGTAGGGAAAAAGGCAGCCAGAAGAATGTGTAGAGTCAAATGCCTAGAGAAGGAATATGTGTGGTAGCCCCTCCCTGGCTTTAATCAGTACTACTGGCCTCTGCTTTCATGAGTAATAAAACTCAGTTTAAAAGAAAAGAGAGAGATGTAAAGAAACCAGAACAGAAGCAGACACGTGGGCATGTCTACTCATACACAGACACAGACATACACAACTCTACTTAATGAAAAGAAAAAAGCATTGGTAGAACTAATTTTTCCTGTTTAGATGCCAGATTGTTTTTATTTATTTTAGGAATAAACTTACTGTGTGGCAGAAGGCTTTTGCTTTAATTAGGGTTTCCTGTTGTCTCAAATACATATGTGTGGTGGGTGTGAAAGGAAATTAGTTAGTAATCTGTGGTGGACCTCTTTTTCCTTAACCACTTTTGATCCTGGTACCAATCAGCCAGGCATTAGTGGAAATTGAAAGACAGTCACAAAATTGATTGTGCACTTTCTAAGCTATGGATTCAACAAAATACAGCAAAAGAGAAGAAGAAATTGTTGTTTTATTTTCTAACAGAAATAATGTCACTGTTTGGCAATAATTGTCTTTTCCTTGTGACGATCACATCCTAAGCTATTTGCAAAGAAAGGTGAACTCGTTGGAAGAGCTGGATTTTGACTCTCCCCAAAAGCTGATTGCTAAATAATCTAACATTTGGCTTTGTAATTTTTTGAAATTTCAGAAGGTATGCTCGCAAAGACACCAGATAGACAATAGAGCCAAGAAGTGTTTTCACGCTACTGGAGCAAACACCTGCACCAAACCCATCTTCTCATGGGTCACAATTTTCTGTTATTAGTGTGGAGAAATGGGGTAGGCCTGAGCAATTTCCCAAGATCCCCAAGAACTAGTTTCACCTGCATGTGTCTTGGGCCCCAGTCAATAAGAATTAAGACTAACTTGGTATTTGTCATTTCCCATTGTCAATCTTACAAGAGTGGAAGAATTTTCCTCTTCATGGTCTAGCTAAAACAGCCAACAGTCCTTTTTTAAAGCTAGAGTGGTTTTGAGGCCAGCAGATGAAACAAGTGAGGCAACCACATTAAGGAAACTGAAACAATAGTAGAGCTGTTTCCTTGGGCATAATTTGGGCATTTCAGAGAAGGAACATCAGTTACCCTGAATGTCAAGGTAGCAAGGATTGATGGAGACATGCCTGTCTTCCCATTCCTCTTAACAATTGCTAAATACACCTGTCAGTCTCTTAAAGGAAATGACAGAGTAGTTGTCTTCCAAACACTATACTAAACCTCTTCTGCTAAATTATGGGTAATGGTTTTGAGATGTTAACTTTTAACCTTAGGGATTATTTTGTCACTGCAGACTTCACTGTTGAGACTTACATCATGCATTCCAGAATTTAAAGCCACAGCACTCCCTCCAATCACAAGTGGAAAAGGCCTAATGGCAAACGTCTCATCTGCCATCCAGACACATGAAATGCTTACTCTTCATGGTCTGTTTGAGAATGACTTTCTATCTTAACATGTAAATGTGAAGGGTTTGTTTAGGAAACAATTTAACAGATGCCTTTCCTAAAGTTTCTCCCTCTGTCCATTTTTAGCTTGCATCCACCCTCCAAGGTGACCTTTGGGACATCCAAAGAAATCCTTTGTATGTGCTAAAACTTGCAGATTATTGAGAGACTTCTCTAACCCAGTGCTTCCTCCGCCTACTTGGCACTCGGCTTTATTTTAGTCAGTCAGGAGCTAATCATTATAAATTAGATACTTGGAACTTGGAGTTACTGAAATATTATACTTTTGTCAGTTATCCCTTCTTTCAGGGCTTGGCTGGCTAACAGGGGATGTGACAAAAGCTTGACTTACTGTGTGTGCAGCAGCTGACAAGGGTGTCCGCTGCACTGGCGTCCTCCGATGACTGCGATTATCCCACAGGACTATCTGGCCCGAGTACGTCCCACCAACCACCAAGTTGGGATGGAACCGAGCAAAGCACACTGACATCACAGAGGACTGTGAAGAAAAGGGAAGAGAGGAGCACCGTGAAAGGCTTGGAGAAAGCTTGTTTCTTCCTGAAGAGAAAACAGTTCATTACATAAACCCAACACATTTTGGAAAACATAAAGCAATGACAAAGTGTCGAGTGAGTAGGACATTTTGTACACAGACTTTCCCTTGAGAGGGTGGCCAATGGTTACCCCTTGAAACTTGAAATCTGAAGTCCTGGCCAGGTCATCAAATAGGCATAAAACCTATCTGATGCACATCATCGCTTTGTGGTCTGGAAAGCTTGCTATATGGACATTTCCCATTGACCAATAAAACTGTATCAGAGCTAATATTAATTCTCCACTTTACAAAGCCATCCTCTGCTTTGAGGTCATGGCCACATCAAGTTATACTATGGACAGGGTTGGCAAGGCTTTGAAGGCTTTCAAGATGGGGTGCTTTTTCTGTTTTTGGCTTCGTGTAGACTTCTAGGAAGCGAACTGACCTCAGGCTGATCCAACCGGTTCCTCCTCAAATTCCCTCGCCTCCCATGAGCATTCTCCTGACCTTTATCCTGCCCACTTCAGACAATTCTTAATGTTATTCTTTGCCTATTTTAACAAACAGTCAGAAACGGATTTCAGTCCAACTCTGCCATGGCCTGTCATAGCGTCGTGAATGTGGTTTCTGAAATTCCACAAAAGACTACTGGGCACAACATTTTATAGGAAATTGCTTAGTGGAGACAGAGCCATGATATACTTAAAATCAGACAAGTTGGCTGGTCCACATCAGCTCAGAAGTCCATTTTGTTTCCTGTAGTGGTTTCCATGTTTGTGTTTATGTGCAGAAGTAATTGTTTTTAATAAATACATTTCATCCCTTCAATTAAATTCAATAAATGATCTTATGTGTAAGAAAGGCATTGTACCAGGTATGACGGGAATACAAAGGTAGTCACTGCCCTCCACGAATTTGTGCCCAGGTAAAGGAAAGAGGCAGGCAGGCAAGGTTGCTGCTAATCCATCTGTGCCAGTCCATGCCTTTGTATGAAACTGAAAAAGGTGCCTCTTGCACAGACACAGTCATGCAGGTGGGTGGGTGCCATGGCAAGCGGAGTAAGGTGAATTTTTGTCCTCACAACACCCTGCAAGTGTGCAGGACACAACTTGCAAACATAAGTAGCTGCCTTGAATGTGGTATATGCCATGACTAAATCATAGGAGCACATGTGTAAGATGGGGGAAGATTTGTTTTAGCTAAGATAGAGAAGAGAGGAGAGTGGAAAGGGCAGGATGGTTAGAAAGACCGCATGGAAGGAAATATATATGAAGTATGAACGTTCAACAAAGAGAGAGGAGCCCAGCTGGCATGGCTCAGTGGTTGAATGTTGACCCAGGAACCAAGAGGTCGCCAGTTCGTTCCCGGTTGGGGTACATGCCCAGGTCATGGGCTCCGTCTCCAGTAGGGGTGTGTAGGAGGCAGCCAATTGATATTTCCATCTCTCTCCTTCTCCCTCTCAAATCAATAAAATATATTTTTACAAACCCAAACAAACAAAAAAACAAGTGGAGAGGGAAATAAAAAACAGAGATGGATAATGGGAAGGAAAGACTAGAGGCACCAAAACAGAGCCTAATGAACAGCCCACAGTATGGTTTGGCTGGGAAAGAGGTTGCATGGAAGAGGCCAGTAGTAGGAAATGTGGCTGAAGAGGTCACCTGGGCCAGACAAGACAGGGCCTTGAGTGGCAGGCACTATTTGGGTTTCTGTGGACAACAGCAAGAAATCATAGCTTTCTGAGCAACAAAGAGGATCAAAGGTTGTAACTGACAAGCCAGCAAAGTAAAGAAGTGATTGGGGAAAAAAAATTATGACCTCTTTCTAACTGGGAAGCTAAACACCCATTTCTAAAAAAATCAGATCTGCTACCAGCCTAAGGCTTTCTAGTCAAAAATAGTCTCAGGCACTCTGAGGTAGATTAAAGAATGTGGACTATTTTTCAATGTCATGTTTTCCTAGTTTGAATGATTTTCAGTTCCAATTCCTTGAACATGTTTCAATGGAGAACATGCATGTGTGCTCCAATCTGGTTTTCATAAAGTTCAAGAATAACTCTCAATAATGATACTGAATTAAAGAAAAAGAAAATAATGCCGGTCAGCTTCTTGTTTTACACATCCCACAGAAATGATTCTTAGTTTTCAATTGATGAAATTCTTATGTTGCTTGAGCTATGTTGGAAATGTTTTCTTTAAAGCTTCAGAAAGACTTAAAATTATCCAGGTGGTACCAACAATTGAATTTACCAAAGCTCCAATCAATATGGACAAAGGAATGTCACTGAATTAGAAAAATCCAGAATTTGACCACTTGATTGCTTCTGCGTTTCAGTTAAATCCCAGCAAATACTGCTCCAAAACTTACAGTTTGTTAAGAGACTAAACTAGAGAAAAATGAACAGTGTGGTTATTTCTACAAACTGAAACACACAGTCAGCAATCAACTAGACTCCAACCCCACAAAGTGAGAACTCTACTTCCTACTTTTTCATTCATTTGTTTGTTTACTCTTCATTCATCATGGCGAGTGCCCACTAAGTGCTAACCCAATCACTTCAAAAAATTGTAAATGTCACAAAAGCCCTCATCTCAAATTCAGAATTCTATCTACATTTGATAAAATGTCAAATTAATGCTGACAAAGAGTAACAACCCCTTGGGGCACTAGAGTTCTGCCACCAGAGGCTACTCTGTTTTACTGCAAACCAGGCTTTACAATATCTCCATGTGGAATGGAGTGGCCATACTTATTTTATATTGGAAACATTAGAAATGAAGGAGTATCTATGTGATTCTTAAATGCCCACTTATTTTTAAAGCTGAATACATTAATTATACTACATAGTCTCTGTGTTATAGAATATATATAAAGGCTCAAACCAGATCTCCAGGGTATGCCACGTCTAACATGCTATCATTCATATGGAAATGTTAAGGAAGTATGATCTCAATTATCTAGATGTAACATTTAGAATTCGGTCATTTCTTGAGATGTTTTTAAGTGCCCTGATGTTTGATGTAATGGTGGCAAATGTTTGGATGACTGACTAAATTTTTTATTTTTCATCCAAATGCTTAGGTTCCTTTTGAACACTCCCCCAACTCAGCGCTGATGGAGAAAGCTCCTCTTCTAATTTGGAAAGTATGCGTCAACCTCCTAGGAGCAGAGTGTCTTGGAAAAAAACCCTACAACCTCCGGCTGTTCATGCAGCTACTGATCTAGTTGTTGCTGCCAATTGTCATGGAATTTATAGACTGTCAGCACAAAGAGCAAAGGATGATATTGTCCTGTCAGTTACAGCCACGGCTAAAGAGTAAAAAGGCATTCCAGAAAACCTGATTGACACTTAAACATGTGATTTTTGTTGTTCTCCTTTTTAACAGTACACTTTCTGAGGCATATTCTATGAAAAGCATTAATAATATCATTTTTACACAATTTAATCACTTTCCTAGGCATTTAACATTTTGTGTTAATTCAGTTATTCAGTGTCATAATAAAGCATTATTAAATTTCATGGTTAACACAATTTAGACAAACAAAATATACTGGAAATGAGAAGTTTCCCTACCTTGTTATTCTTGGCTCTATAAAAATGTATATCTCTTGCTATATATTTTTGTAGTTTTAACTTTTTACCTATTTTATTTTATTCTTTACAATATTAGAGCCTTAGAATTATTTTGAGAAATAATATATGGCCTTTATGCATTCAAATCAAGTAGTTTACCCAAGTGGAAAAATAATGATCAAGTTGACAAGAATTTTTAGATGATGCTGTCTAATCAAAGCTCCCCTCACTCTACATGTGAACTCTGTTTTCAGACGGCCAGTGATTTCATTGATGTGGCCATGCTGATAGTCAACTCAAGGGCCCAGAAATGCAAGCTCATACGTTAAAGTCTTGATGTAAAACTGATGAGCCTGACCGACTATATTCAAACTAGTAACATACGAGGTATAATTCCAGGGCGAGTATCACATCTTGATGATTTGCATACTGTATAGTTCCCCTAAATTATGACAAGCAAAGCGTAGGCTATGCTTTCAGGATCGGGCCATCTCTGTAGACCATTTCCGGTGTCCTCTGCAGAGGCAGCGCCCCTTTCCCCATATTGCCCATGTCCACTTGAACACGAGTTGACCCACTAAACTGGGTTCCACACCTTCATCATCCACTTTGAGACAAGGCAGTTTATTTTACCCCGTTCACCGAGGGAATTCCACTGAGACGAGACGGGTGGAGACTTCACATTCAATGTCTCCCTCCGCTCACTGCACACCACTGTACTCAATTGCAGTCAGCCCAACCCCTTCTTAAGTGGCTGTGGGGGCTGTTTTCTATTTTACAGAGCTAATCCAGACCAGCTTAGGGATGGTACTTCCCCTTAACCACAGACCCAGCTGCCTAGGACAAATCGCCCTTGGCCGTTGCTGGCTGGGCAGCCAGTCCCCTATGCTCACATTTGATCTATCTGGTTTGTCCTTCTGTGTATGGCACTCAGCCCACTCTCCAGCCACCATGCCTGGGTGGGAGCAATAGGGGTCTTGCATTCAAAAGTATCTACTATTTCAAGTACCATCTCTTTTGGGGAGATGTTGGTCCCCAGAGAGTGAATGGCCATATTGTTGCCATATGCTGTTTAATGGCGGCTGATATTTTATTTGCCTAAAAGCAAATGCCTGACTGTCAGAGGGCTCTGAGGCAGACAGATCAGATGCTTCTGGCTACTAGTGAGCTAGTATGTATTTCTGCAAGTACCTAAGAAACTCACAGAGATATTTCTTTTGTTAATGGAAACACATGGAATTGGAGAACACTGCTATTGA
The DNA here is from genome assembly GCF_014108235.1 of Myotis myotis. Lineage (NCBI taxonomy): Eukaryota > Metazoa > Chordata > Mammalia > Chiroptera > Vespertilionidae > Myotis > Myotis myotis. The sequence goes on from NW_023416315.1 coordinate 36,095,047, forward strand.
AAACCTCTCCTATAAAGGCAATCATGTAGCACCAGGCATCTGACTGCATGCAAGGTGTAAGGTGCTAAAGCCAACCACAGGAGTCACAACTTGGGCACTTAACTTGAATGGAGATGAAGGAAAAGGGTTTTGTTTCCTTCTGAGCTCTCTTTTCCTTTGCCTAAGTTTCTATCCCAGGTGCACATGGCATTCTTCTAAACTCTAAGAAGAGTGACCATCTACTCAAAGTTATCACCCCATTAGAAATTAACTTGCATGCTACTTCTTGACAGAGTTTGTATTTAAAAAAAAAAAGCAGCTCATGCTAAAATTTGATTTCCTAAAGATTAGAAACCAGTCATTCTGAGACTTTCCTTAGAATCCCTTGCAATTTTTATGCCTTTCAATATTGAGACTATCCTGTGCCCAGACCTGTGTGCTGAAAATACAAAAGTTAGTGATCAAACCACACTGAGATGCCACTTCACATACATTAGGATGGTTGTAATTGTTAAATGTTTACATGTAAATTATCTATACCAATAATAGACTAATATGCAAATTTGCCGGGACACCGTAACTACCAATCAGTAGGGGGCGGGGCCGTGGTGGAGAGCTCTCAGCATATCTGCACCAGGGGTCCGAAGGGCATGGAGAGGAAGGGAAAGCAGATAGGTAGTTAGGGAGATCAGGCCAGGAGGGGAGAGCAGTTAGGGGGATCCGGCCAGCAAGGGAGAGCAGTTAGGGCCATCAGGCTGGCAGGGGAGCAGTTAGGGGCATCAGGCAGGCAGGCAGGTGAGCAGTTAGGAGCCAGTGGTTCCGGATAGCGAGAAGGATCCTGGATTGGAGAGGGTGCAGGTCAGGCTGAGGGACCCCCTCCTCCCGTGCACGAATTTCATGCACTGGGCATCTAGTACCTCAATAAAGCTGGGGGAAGAAAAAAAGGAAAATAACAAGTGTTGGTGAGGATGTGGAAAAACTGGAACACTCATACAATGCTGATAGGAATATAAAATGAGACAGCCACTCTGGAAAACAGTCTAGAACAGTGGTTCTCAACCTTGGCTGCACATTAGAAACACCTGGGAATCTTTTTAAAATCCTGATTTCTGGGCCTCATCCTCCAGAAATTCTATTTCTTTGTTATGGGGTGGGGCCACAATATTAGTAACAAAGAAACAGAATTTCCGGAGGATGAGGCCCAGAAATCAGGATTTTAAAAAGATTCCCAGGTGATTCTAATGTGCAGCCAAGGTTGAGAACCACTGGTCTAGAAGTTCTTGCAAAAGTTAAAACAGAAAGTTAACATATGATCTAGTAATTCCACTCCTAGGTATATATCCAAGATAACTGAAAACATATGACTAAACAAAAACATGTACATGAATGTTCACAACAGCATTTATAGTAGCCCCAAAGTGGAAGCAACCCAAATGTCCATCAACCAAGGAACAGATTAACAAGTAGGAAATCCATACAATGGACTATTATTCGTCAATAGAAAAAAATGCAGTACTTGATGCATGCCATCACATGGATGAACCCCGAGAACATTATGCTAAGTGAAAAAGTCACGAAAGACTCAATAGTGTATAATTTTATTTATATGAAATGTCCAGAATAGGCAAATCCATACAGGCAGGAAGTAGATTAGTGGTAGCTCAGGGATGGGGGCCTGGAGAGAATGGGATATAGGATTTATTTTTAGGGTGGGGTATCTATAAAATGTTCTGGAATAGATAATGGTGATGGCTAACAACTTTGTGACTATACCAAAAACACTAAATTGTACACTTTAAAAGGATGAATTTTTGGTATGTAAATTATATCTCAATTTTTGAAACAGTTAGTGTGTAGACATGATTTTGATCTCATGGAGTTTATCAACCTTTTATTATCTTCAGGACAACTATCTGGACTATTTTGATCACTCTTTCCTCAAATAATTATTTAATCTTCTTTACTTTCCCCGGAAAATCTTCAGTTTCTGTGCCACAGGAAGCACTGAGGTGGAAAGGTAGGGTTAACACACTCGGAGTCCCCAGAGCTGACTTCTTGCTCTGAAACCTACTAGCTTTTTGGGGCGGCAAATTTTCAATTTATCTATTTATTTAAATTTATTTTTCAATTGTAGTTGTTACACAATATTTTATTTTTTCAGAAGTACAACATAGTGGTTAGACATTTATATACCTTATGACGTAGTCATCCTGATAAACCTAGTACCCATCTGACACCATACACAGTTATTACAATATTATTGTCTATATTCCCTGTGCTGTACTTTACATCCCGGTGACTGTTTTTATAACTGGAAATTTGTACTTCTTAATCCCTTTCACTTTTTCACCCATTCCCCCAAATCCCTTTCTACTTGGCAACCATCAATTTGTTCTCTGTATTTATAAGTGTGTTTCTATTTTGTTTATTCCTTTTATTTTGTTTTTTTAAATTATACATATAAGTGGAATCATGGTATTTGTCTTTCTCTTTCTAACTTATTTTACTTGACATAATACCCTCTAGGTCAGTGATATTCAATTGCAGTGTGCCGCAATACATTTTAAAACATTTAATACCTGGTTATTTAGTCAGAGGAACTGACCTCTTTCCCCTCAGATTGTCAAATAAAACAATAACAGTCAACACAACACTAGCTGTCTGGTGTGAATCAATCAAAATTACACCTATTTTTTGGTCGTATTGGAAAAAAATATGCAATTTTTGGTATGCTACAGAATTTAGTAATTAGTTTATGCATGTCATGAAATAAAAAAGGTTGATAATTGCTGCTCTGGGTCCATTCATGTTATTGCAAATGGTAAAATTTCATTATTTTTTATGGCTGAGTAATATTCCATTGTATATATATGTACCGCCTCTTCTTTATCCATTCATCTATGCATGGACACTTAGGTTGCTTCCATATCTTGGTGATTGTGAATAATGCTGCAGTGTACATAGGGCTGCATAAATCCTTTTGAATTAGGGTTTTGGATTTCTTCAGATCAATACCCAGAAGTGGGATTTCTGGGTCATGTGGTAGTTCTAATTTTTTTAGGAACTTTATATTGTTTTCCATAGTGGTTGTACCAATTTGCAATCCCACCAATGCTGTGAGGTGTCTACACCTGAATTTTCAGTTCATAATAAGAGCATGATAGTTCTCACCTTGCCTACAAATAGAGCATTTTCTTTGCCTCTTTTCCCTGGAATTATTGGAAGATTTGAATTGAGAAATGCAGTTTAAAGACTGATAAACAATATGCCCCATATAGAGTCAAAAATGACTAGTTTGTGATTTGAAGAAACATCTCTAGAGAAAACGAAGGTCAGGTTCAGAGGACACCTCATTTTGATCAACAAATCTTTCCTAAACAATTCCATTAGTAATGCGTGGTCTTGCCTTGATGATCTGGGTTGAGAAACTTTTAGAAGGGTTACTACACATGCTTAATTCCTTGGAGTCCTTGTTTTGAGCAGCCCTCCCCTCCTGTCTGGGACATTGATTCTCTGGGCTTCCTCTCAGATACTTATGTCTCCTTATAGGTCCTGTGTTGATGGGAATTCCAAGTCCTAACTTTTACTGACTTTGGAAAACGAGTTAGAGAAGGAAGAGAAAATAGTGTACAGTTAGCACCAAAGATAATTCTGCAGTGAAAGCCAAGATTAGATAAAGGCCACATTATTATTCATATGTATACTGATACTTCAAGTACTGACAATTTATGGGAATTTAGGCTCTAAATCACAGTTGGTAGTCCCTTCAGTACCAGTACTTTTGAATACAATAAGATTCTAGTGCAATCGGATAATTTGCACACTACTTCTAGGGAATTTTCTGAAAAATGTTAAAGTATATTTCACATCTTGAATCAAAGCTGGAATCTATTTATTCGTGATATGACTTTACATCTGATTATTACTAATTCATCATTTACAGGTGCATGGACCCCTCAGGCTATTTCCTAAATTAGTGTTACTTTAAATTTGCCTGTACCTTAGCATCATCTGAGGAGATTTAAAAGATTCCCTAATGATCAAGCCATAGCACATGCCAATTAATCAGAATTTCTGAGGGTAGGACCCAGGCATCAATATTTTTAAAAATTCCATAGGAAATTCCCATATGCAGTCAAGTGAAAAGTAGTGTTTTAAATCAATGGTTCTCAAACTTATCTGAATATAAGAAGATTTAGTTGATTAAAGACACAGATTCCTCTTCAAAATATTAAACATAGAACCATCATACAACCCAGCAATTCCACTTCTGGGTATTTACCAAAGAAAACAAAAGCATTAATTTGAAAAGATAGACACACCCCTAGGTTCATTATAGTATTATTTATAATAGTCAAGATATGAAAGCAACCTAGATTTCCATCAATAGATGGACAAAGAAGATGTGAGATACACACACACACACACACACACACACACACACATACACACACACACACACACACACACACACACGATGGGATATCACTTGGCAATAGTAAGGAATGAAATCTTGCCACTTGTGACAATATGAATGGACCGAGAGGGTAATAAATGAAATAAGTCAAACAGAAGAAAACAAATACCATATGATTTTATTTATATGTGGAATCTAAAAGAAAGGAAGAAACAAACAAACTCATACATACAGGGAACAAACTGATAGCTGCCTGAAGGGAAAGGGGTAGGGAAATAGGTGCAAAATGGTGAAGGAGAGCAAGAGGTAAAAACTTCCAGTTATATAATAAATAAGCCACAGGGATGTAGCGTACAGACAGGGAATACAGTTAATAACTTTGCCCCGTGACAGATGGCTGCTAGTCTTTTTGTGGTAATCACATCATAAGGCATATAAATGTCAAATCATTATATTGTTCACCTGAAACTAGTATAATATTATATGCTGCCAACTACACTTTAATAAAAAACAAACAACAAAACAAAACAACAACGCAGATTCCCAAGTCCCAGCCTGGGTCTACTTAATCAACATTTTGAAGAGACCTGTTGGTCTGTGTGTTTAACAAGCACCTGGTGCTTTGTAGCACTGAGAAATTTGGAGCACCGGTTCTAAAACAATGAATCTGGGTATAGTCCAAGGTCACTGTGGGATGAATTTCCTCTTCCATCAATGTAGGCCAAGCATGTCAAACTTGCAGCCTATGGGCTGCATGAGGCCCACAACGAATATTTTTGTGGCCCAGCCAATGTAACAGTGTGAGCAATTATTTACATTTATGAAAGGCAATGTCTCCTGTCAGATCCAGAATTACTGACATTCACCTTGGGTCAGTTTTGAAAGTAATCACTGAGAACAAGATTTCCCCCGAAGTAGGAAAGATAGTAGCAGAGAAGAGATGCCAAGTGTCAGGAAGAAAACATTAATTTTATCATTGCTCTTGTGTGTGTGTGTGTGTGTATATATATATATATATATATATATATATATATATATATATATTTATATATACACTTTTCAAAATAAACCTACGTTTCTATGAAAATTGAAGCTTTTGATTTTTTGTGGCCCACATAAACTTAAACCTTAAACCTTGTTTATTTGGCCCATGTTAGCCTTTGAGTTTGACATGCTTGATGTTGGCCATGCCTGAGATGTTTCCTTCATGGGGTCACACGCCATTTCACAATCTGACCAATGGAGACACACACATGATACAATAAGTGTTTCCTGTTAAAATGCCACTGCTTTGTTTCCTTCCATTTTATTTACTAGTGTTTACATCTCTTACTTCCCTCCCCTCCTAAATGAGTAGGCTCTTCGAACATGATCATTAAGAAAAGGATAGTGAAGGTTTAGGTCCCCACTTCCCTTTAGGATCACTTTCTAGACTGACACTGAACACCTGAGAGTTTTCTCATTATTAGGAGAGCTAATGATCATTATCACTGTCACACCGGGTTACAAGCTTATTCGCTTGTGGGGGTGTGCCAAAATTTTGAATACTTACTAAGTGCCAAACATATCATATGCATCTCTCTATGTCAGATTTATTAGGTGGGTAATTTTGCCTCTGTTTTTTCAGACTACAAAACTCAGGCTCAGAAAAATAAAGCCACTGGCTTAAGAGCAAATCAATAGTAAGTGGTGAAGCCCAGATCTGAACTTAGAAGCCAATATACTGTGAAATCTTGTGTCAGTTGAATGCAGGTACATTTTCTCATTGAGATACACAATCCCTCCTCCTGTGCACCACACTTGTGACTTCATACCGTGGGACTGGTAACCACAGACAGAGCCTCATGCATCTCCACATGGCAGAATGGACTTTGAGCTGCAGAAATTGATCACCTGACTCAGCCCCTAGCCTACTGTTTGCAACAGGTGATGACAAAGCTAATTAGTACCAACTGTAGTGATATTTACCATGAGGTGGGTACTTCCTGCTGAGAACTGGTTGAGACCAATTCATTCGTTCATGGGCATCTACTGAACAGCTAGCAGCTGGAAACCAATTGGGTCACCACAGACAAGCTCTGTGTATGTATATTGTCACTACTTTAGGAGAAAATGCTTTGTTTTCATCTTGTCTCTACACAGTCAAACCAAAAATGCCATTTTAGTACAACAAGTTTTTCTTAAATGACTGTTTATCTCCCCCCCATAATTATGTGAATTGTTATTAATTATTGTGAAAAGGGAAGACTTTCTCTGCTCTAACTACTTAGAGATAGACACAGGATCTTGGGAACAGTCTTCTGAACTCAAGAAATATGAAATAATACACATGCATTTTTAAAATAAGAGGTTCATATGAGATAGACATCTTGGACAGAGTGGTCACATTTTGGAAGTTAGAGAAAAGGATGGCCTGTGTTTAGGAAAAAGTTCAAAAAACAACCGTCAGTGAAAACTTTTAAGTGCATTTCATCATTACCTGTACCTAAAGAGTCTCTTAAGATGCAAGACACATACTAAACTTCCAGATGAAAATGAGCCTTTATAAACACAAACATTTTCTTGGTACATTCCAGCTAAAAACTACCAAGCAGCCAGGTGAAGAATCTGGGTAACAAGTCCTTTCAGATGCAAAGCCATTCCTAGAAAGTAACTGCTTCACACCATCAACTACATGACCTGTTGGAAACCTTGCTGGTGCCAGGTGTTAGGGTAGGGGTGACCCATCACAGTTACACTGCAGAACAAAAAGGAAGTTTCAGCTTTCTTATTTGCAAAAAGAAAGTTTGTTTCCCTTATAAACTTTGTTTGTAAAGGATCAGTGGCTCTCCCTCTGACTTCAATCCTGACAGCTAGTCAGAGTTCTGTAGAGAATCAGAAAAAGCATTATTCATTTTTAATGAACATTTTATAATAGTTTCAAATTTGCAGAAAAGCCTACACCTCACAGCCTGTTCTCCCTATAGTTAGCATCTTCCTTCTTGTTACATTAACATAGGCCATTTGTCACAACCACTGAACCAATATTGATACACTGAAGTCCATACATAATGCAGATGCTCTTCGTTTTTACCCAATGTCCTTTTTCCATTCCAGGATCCCATCTAGGGCACCACATTCCATTTAGTCATCATGTCTCCTGAGCTTTCTCTAGTCTGTGACAGCTTCTCTGCCTTCCCTTGTTTTTGATAATCTTAACTGTTTCAAGGGGTACTGGTGGTCAGGTATTTCCTTGAATGTCCCTGTATTTGGGTTTGACTTCTTTTTTTTAACTTTTGATTAGGTCTAGACAAAGATCTTTTTAGGTCTTATAAAACATCAGGAGCAAAAAAAATCCAAGATTTGAGGTCAGTTGATGAAAAGGGGGTATTACATGCACACACACACATATTTAATTTTTATTAATTTGTTTATTCCAAATTAATAAAAATTATGGATAAAGCAAGGTGGGGATATGCCATCATACCTGACAGTAATGGTCACTGAAACACGCCCAGGTCAAAGAAGCTTTTTCAGTACAGATTTCTAATCCTTTACCATCCCTTTAGTCAGTCTCTCTCTCTTTGTCTCTTTCTCTCTCTCTCTCAGGCAATATGAAACCCAGGTTGCTATGTGTAGGCTGGAAAGGAATGAGGTACAATCTGAGAGCAAACTTTCACTTCATAAAAAGAATAGGAAGAGATGAATATATGGATTGCTTTACATGTTAAAAAAACACCAGCTTTCTTCAAATCAAATGTCTAACTCCTGCTTAATTAAGAAATAGGAAGTTGATATTTGGGTATGGCATGGGTCGGCATCCAACCCTTTGGTTGATGTAGTATGAATTAGACAGAAGAGATTATTTGAGAGAAGAAAAAGCGTTCCACTCTGACAGGAAAGAGTGTAGGCAGCATTAACTCTAGTGCTTGTTAAAACATGAAGGATTAGTAGAAAAAAGAGAGGGAAAAATTGTGAATGTCTTCAGTTTAGTATCTTCAAAAATGCTTGGGGTTTCTGAGAATGGCTCACCCAAACCACATGAAAGTGATGTTAAGGGATTCAGCCACACGACTTCTCTAAATCAAGAGCTGGGACTGCTCCACTTTCACCATCAAACCATCTTACTTGAAGTGGAGCCACAAATTAAATTTATTTTTTTTATTGAAAAAGCACTAAATCCTTGCAAAGGGGGCAAACACAGCATTCTGAAATATGGGTCCTCCCCCTACTCTCTGCCTCCTCCCCCCATCCCTCCCTTGATAAAGTTAAACCATGTACAAAGAGAGCCAGCTTCTTTGTCTATGAATTCTTCCTTGGTTATGTAAAAAAGGTAGTAATGGCTTTTACCTATAGAATCCCCAAAAATTCATTTATCAGGTGTTCTTTTTTTTACAAGCACAATAATAAGCAGGCTAATCAGATTCAGAACTCTTGTTTTCGCAAGACTGTCTGAACACAATTGTACGATAGAGAGATCTGTGTCTTGCTTTATGGGCAATTTCTTTCTTGAATTTGTAGGGATTCATGATTTATGCTTGAGGAGGTCAAAAAAGGAAGAACATTCAGTCTCCACATGTCACTTAACAACCTCCTGCTGATAAAATAAATCTACATTTGGAGGATCCACCCATGGAGTCATGGAAACTCCCACATTAGCTCATTACCAAGCCACTTAGGTCAGAAATTATAGAGGGACGATTAGAAAAACCCAAAAGCCTAAAGTGTTTCACTAAGCATAGGTAGGCTCTTCACTTTTTTTTTTTTTTTTAAGTTACTGTGGTGGTTTTGTCAGCTGTGACAGTGCATGGAATTAGTCTAAATTTAGGAGGAAAATAAAAGAATTCAGCCAGAATAGATCCCTCCTCGCATTAAAACTATATGGTGAGATGCAAAGGGGAAGTGAGGTCCTATAGCCAAGGAGGCAATGTGGTTCAAAGGCAGAAGTGTCTTTGTCTCTTTTTATCTGCCTGGAATTACTTAGATATGCATATGCCTAAGGCACCTAGATGAACCAGATGACCTTTTAGGACTGTGTCTAGCTTGGTGGTTCTATTGATAAACTGCTACTTTGAAGTACTGAAAAGGACCAGAAAAAACTGGGTTTAAGTGCTTGCTGAAAGATCAATGTTAGAGACAAGAGTAAACTGATTTTTGTGATTGTCATCCAATACCAAGTCTCACCCATCCCCCATCTCCACACCCAACCTTTTCCCTATGAAGATTCTTTGATGTTTAACGAGAGACCCAAAGACTGAGAGTGACTAGAGTGTGGAAAGGGATAAAAATATGTCATGGTGGTTCATTTCTAAGCTGAGATAAATCCCCTCTTAACAGGACATTTATGTAGAGTTGGAGACCAACAGATAAATAGATGTCAAATGCCCCAGGGTTCAACCTGACCTGGTTTTTAAAAGAAGAACAAAACAATAAACAACTCAGAGACAAACAAAAATACATGAATACAAATTCTTTTGGAGTCAAATAATTAAATTTAGGGCACATCAGGGACTTTTCTCTGTCCCTTTTGCCCTCCAGGGAAACCCCACCTAAAAGACTTACAATGCACATTTAAAAGTCCACTTACATGGAGTTTGAAGTTAGTTCTGGAAAGGCCATCTGTCAATAGAATCCTGTCTGAACCGAGTCCTTCATTGAATGATATGGGTGGCAGTGCTCGTCAGGTAGAAGAAATGTGATCACATATGTTAGAATACACCCAATACACGTGTCAGCCAATTATCATAATGGAGTGGAATATTTTGCGTTGTGCAGATCAAAAAAAAAACCAAAAACACAAGGACAGCCCTAGCCAGTTTTCTCAGCGGTTAAAGTATCGGCCTGTGAACTGAAGGGTCTTGGGTTGGATTTCGGTCTTGGGTTGGATTCCGGTCAAGAGCACCTCAGTTGCAGGCTCCTCCCCAGCCTGGGCCCTAGTCAGGGCGTGTGCAGGAGGCAACCAATCGATGTGTTTCTCTCACATCGATGTTTCTCTCCCTCTCTTTCACTCTAAAAAATCAATGGGAAAATATCCTTGGGTGAGGATAAAAATAAATCAATGGAAAAAATATCTCCAGGTGAGGATTACCAAAAATAAAAAAATTTTTTAAAAAATGCACAAGGACAATATTTTTTTTTTCTTAAAAAATATATTTTAAGCCGAAACCTGTTTGGCTCAGTGGATAGAGCATCGGCCTGCGGACTGAAAGGTCCCAGGTTCGATTCCGGTCAAGGGCATGTACCTGGGTTGCGGGCATATCCCCAGTAGGAGATGTGCAGGAGGCAGCTGATCGATGTTTCTCTCTCATCGATGTTTCTGGCTCTCTATCTCTCTCCCTTTCTCTCTGTAAAAAATCAATAAAATATATTAAAAAAAAAAAAATATATATATATATATATATTTTATGCAAAGAATAGGAGCAATTTTCATGGTAGTCTGAGTTTTGTTTATAGATATGCGATGATTATGTTATCTCTGAAATTGGTGGCTGCTGAGATTCAGAAAATGCCCTGTGTGCTTCTCTAAGAGTTGAAAAAGGAGAGGTGTCCAATGTTCCTTGGGACCAAGGAATAATATGAAACCAGATAATGAAGAGTTAAGAAAAACTCAGCCTGCTAATGAACTCCATCCTGCCTTGGTGAGACCACCCTCCTTTTAAGTAAGAGGTAATTTAATATGCATCTAACTCGGTTGTGTTTGGGCTTCATCCAATCTAAGAGTATCCGTGTGATAAATTATAACGAATTGTCTGCAATACTTCACAGAGTGACTATAACAGACCTGAAAAACAAGATCCCTGAGCCTGATTTTCCAGCTCTCTTCGAATACTTTTCGCCTTATTCAGACCCCTCCAAAACTTGAAAATGTTTCTTACAGCTCTCCCACACGGAAAGCTATGCGCTCTGAGCCCCATTTGATTAGATCCACAGTTGTTGGCTGTCTCTATTAAATCAAGCCCCACACTTGAAAATGACACCAACAGTGAGACCAGCCAAATAACATAAGGAGAGAACTAGCATGGCTCCTTCAGTTTCCAAAGGGTTTCTTTACATGTTAATTTCCTTTTGTAATCCCCACTGGGTGTGCTGGGAAGTAGGTTAGTGACACGGACTTGATTCCTATTTCAGATTCTAAAAAAGCACCTGGATCCAGGCACCCAGTGTCTGTGGGGAAAAGGGGCAGAGGCTGAAAAGGGATCAAGAAACTCAAGTTCAAGGAGGGCCTGTCACTACTGCTGTGAAACTTTGTTCCTGTCACTTAACTTCTTTAAGGGCACAGTTTCTTCATTTAGGTTAAAAGCTACTGCCCTAGAGAAAAGGCCAAGTCCTTTTCTTTTAATGGCTTTCCATTGTTCCAGCTCTTCAAGATGCAAAAGCAGGACTGTTATCCTAAAGACATCCTTCATAAATAAAAGCGATTGGATTGGTATTAAGCTGTTTCCTTTCCTGGTCAGAGGACAGCCGTCTTTAGGGTAACACACAAAATTTGTGTCGAAGAAGAGGCGGAATGGGAAATTTTTTTTCATATTCACATGTTACAGATGCTGCGTAAAGATCCATGAGCTGGTATTTAGAACGGATTCTCTGGGTGAAAATCATGCTGATTGTATCAGCTTAATTTCCTCACAGGCCAAATAAAATGGGCACTTTGAACTTGTGAGCCTTCTAAGAGCAGGAGACCACACGCTTCTCTTTTCTCTGTGCTGTGTTTTGTGCCTAAGACGGTTCCTAAGAGTGAGTAGTTTGTACTCATTTCCTATAGGGGCTGTAACATGTTACCACCCACTGAGCGGCTTCAAACAATAAAGATTCATTATCCTACAGTTCTGGAGCCCATGGCAGGGCTGCATTCTCTTCTGGAGGCTCGAGGGGAGAATCAATTTCCCTGCCTTCTTTCCAGCTCGTGAGGCCGGCCTCGTTCATTGGCTCATGGCTGGTCACCTTCCACCTTCCAAGCAGCAATGGCCCGTAGAGTCTTGTTCACATCACATCACTTTGATTCTGCTTCCATCATCCTATTTCCTTCTGAGCCTGACTCTCCTGCCAGCCTCTCATGTATAAGGACTCTTGTGGTCCCAGTGGGTCCACCCAGTTGATTCAGGATCCTTAACTGAATCCCAAGATCCTTAACTGAATCCCATCTGCAAAGTCCCTTTTGCCATGTGAAGTAACATATTCCCAGGTTCCTGGGATTAGGAGGTGGACATCTTTGGGTGGCCATTATTCTGCCTACCACAGCATTTAATACATATTTGATCAACCTGTAAATATTTTGAGAAAATGGTAAACTAAACACTTCGAATTATTTGTTAGTTTAGGTAATTCCTACAGCCCATCACTAGCCAAAGTCAGGATCACATGCACACTCTGCACTGCTGATCCCTCCCAGACACAGGGCCTTCATACTCATTTAACCTCATGGTCACTGGACCCTGATTTGGCTTAAAAAAATGCACTCTGGTCCTATTTTGCTGGGTGGACAGACTGTAACCTGCTGTGACATATTTTCCTAACCAAGTTAAGTGACTTGCTTACTGTCATATAGAGACAAAGTTATAGCCATAATAGAGATTTAAAACTCCTGTCCACTTCTTTTGTAACTTGGCTCACATTAAACTCCTTTTTCCAATTACCATTAAATCACATCAACCAACAAAAAAAGAGGAGCTGGTCATCTTCAGGCAGGAGTAGAGGCACAGAGCATTTTGAAATCCTATCAGAGAAAACCTAAGTTCTGCCATTATTAACAACCTCCGAGTCTTATATCTTCTCCTTCCAAAATAACCCCACAAATCTAAGTCACAATCACCTTTCCCACCAGAGGTGCTACCAACCATCATGTCAATCAAGGTCCATACATCTTATGTCAAAACTTTCAAATTTGTCCTAATAAGTTATCTCCAACTGCCACCCAACTCTTCTCCCACCAATGTAGTTTCAGGATAATTTTTGCAGGCAACCAAGAGGAACTTTAGTGATGGACAATTCCATATTTTCCTTTGGAAGTTTGGAAAGGAGTTTTTAGGGGTAAAACAGACAGGTTTAGGCAATTTTAGAAATTAAGGGTCCATGCAAAAAGCACAGGGCTACAGAGCTGCAAAGGGCACATTTCCATAGACTAAGGGAGCTGGTAACCGCAGAAGGGATACATTTATAAAATAAAGGGAAGAAGCCCCACATCCAGAGGGGAAGAAGAAAGCCCAGAGGGGATAGGGAAACAGTAAGGGAGAAGGAGGGAACCTCACGTACTTCGTGTGAGGTTTGAGCTTTGGAGTCGCTATAGTGTCCAATCTAAGGGGGATAGTGACCAATAAAGGGGATACCAAGGCACAAAGATCTGAAGCCTTTATAAACTAGAGAAGAGGGACTTAGTAGGGCTCTTTCCCCCTCTCCACGTGAGAGTCTATACTTGTTTCTCAATAAATTTCCACCTTTTGCTATACCACCTTTCGTCTGTGGTTTCCTTCTTCGGCTCCACAAGACAAAGAACCCAGGAATCATCCCGCCCAGGGTAACACCACAATTTTCCCCTATCAGTTTTCCAATTGTTTTGAAACTACTGACATGTTAAACCTGTTAGTCTGTGTGACTTGGGTAAACCAGTTAAAACAATCACAGGAACCTCATCTTATCTTTAATTTAATTATAGTATTAAGAAAGGGATGACAACCTACGATATTTGTCCAAGGCCAGTTCTATCAATGTATCATCTATAACTGGTGTCAAAGAGTAATTTGGAATAATTGAAAATTAATTAAACACTGTATGTTGAGAGAAGAGATAAATATTGAAAATCAGATTGACATGCAACAACACTTCAGAATTTTATACCCCGGCATTCTTCTATTTTAAATCTGGCAAGGATACCATATTATATCAGTTACAAAGTCCACAGATTCACTTATTGATTATCTTAAGTACAAACAGAATAACTCTCTGTGGCCTAGAGGAAAAAAATTGTGCAAGACTCAGAAGGTGTAAATTCTCCTGAGCAATTTTCTCTGCAATTCTCGTAGGCCGTTAAATATTTAGCACCTACTGTTTGTATATATAAACCTAAGGTGGGTTTAACAAACCATATAGCTCTCACTGAAGAATGAGAATTTCTTTTCTTTTTTTTTTTAAATACAATTTCCATTTATTATCCCCCAAGAGAACTTTTCTTCACTCTTTAAAGACTCAGCTCCTTACATGGGCTTTGGTGGAGGTCGTGGGGCAGCACTGGCAGGTCTAAATCGGGGTGGGGGTGTTTGGTCCTTCCGGGCTTCATGAGAACGATTCCTGACTACCTTGCTGTGAATGGCACAGCTCACACAGTAATGCAGCTTCACATACAGCTTGGGAAGCACATGGGCGTCAAAGACACTCGCTTTGGAGATGTCCCGAACGGCTGCGGCCTCCACTATGTTTCGAATGACAAACTTCTTAATGGCCTTGTCCTTGGGCATGCACCGGGCGCAGTTGGTGCAACGAATAGGCTGCACATGGCCTTGGCCTTTTTTGGCACGACCATTATTCCTTCTTTTCTTGGTCATCTTGGAAACGAGGACCCGAGAGAGCAAGAATGAGAATTTCTGTGGGAAAGTCTAGTTCAAAGGTAAATAAATTTCTATATATTTTTCCTAATTTAATTCTGTATTCTTGAACATAAGCCTTAAAATGTAAAGAAAGTGGGCAAACATATATATATATATATATATATATATATATATATATATATACACACACACACACACTAGAGTCCCGAGTGCACAAATTTTTGTGCACTCGGGGGTAGGGGGTCCTCTCAGCCCGGCCTGTGCCCTCTCGCAGTCTGGGACCCCTCAGGGGATGACCACCTGCTGTCTTAGGCCTGCTCCCCAGGGGATTGGGCCTAAGATGGCAATCAGACATCCCTCTGGCAGCCCGGCAGCCCTCGGGGGATGTCGCACTGCTGAGGAGGCAGGAGAGGCTCCCAACACCACCGCTGTACTGGCAGCCATCAGCCTGGCTTGTGGCTGAGCAGACCTCCCCCATGTGGGAGCGCACTGACCACCAGAGGGCAGCTCCTGCATTGAGCATCTGCCCCCTGGTGGTCAGTGTGTGTCATAGTGACCAGTCATTCCCAGTCTTTCTGCTGTTAGGGTCAGTTTGCATATTACCCTTTCACTATATAGGATAGAGGCCTGGTGCACGGGTGGGGGCCGGCTGGTTTGCCTTGAAGGGTGTCCCGGATCAGGGTGGGGGTCCCGTTTGGGTGCCTGGCCAGCCTGGGTGAGGGGCTGATGGCTGTTTTCAGGCTGGCCACACCCCCTTTGGGGGGGGTCCCCACTGGAGTGCCTGGCCAGTTTGGGTGAGGGACTGAGGGCCATTTTCAGGCTGGCCGGCGACTGAAGCTCCCAGCCTCTCCTTTTTTTCTTTTTTCTTTTTTTAATTCTGGGATTTATTTACCTTCTATAATTGAAACTTTGTTGCCATCACTGGAGCTGAGAGCTAGGCTCCTGCTCGCTCCAGCTCTGAGGCCACGGCCTGCTGAAAGCAGGTATCTGGGGTTTGTTTAGCAGAAGCTTCTATAATTGAAACTTTGTTGCCGTCACTGGAGCTAAGAGCTGGGCTCCTGCTCGCTCCAACTCTGTGGCCACGACCTGCTGAAAGCAGGTATCTGGGGGTTTTTTAGCTTCTATAATTGAAACTTTGTTGCTTTCGGACTCAGAGCCAGGCCGCGGCAGGCGGGGAACCTTGGCTTCCTCCATCACTGGAGCAAGCAAGCCTCCTGCTTGCTTCAGCTGTGTGGCTTCCAGCCGCCATCTTGGTTGGGTTAATTTGCATATCTTGCTGATTAGCCTATGGGAGGTGTAGCGAAGGTATGGTCAGTTACCATGTTTATCTATTATTAGATAGGATATATCTATCTATCTATCTATCTATCTATCTATCTATCTATCTATATAGAGAGAGAGAGAGAGAAAGAGAGAGAGAGAGAGAGTTGATAATATTTAATATCAAGAAGCAGGACAAATAAAGTTGACTTCCAAATAACTACTTCTGGAGTCAGAAAACGTCATAACTTGATGGCAATAATGTCTTTCATATGGCAAATAGAAGGTACTGTGGAAAGTTCTGTGTCTATATTTGCCAGTCAAAGGCAAAGTTGAAGAAATTGATTGAAGGCATAAAAAAAATTTTTTTTTAATTAAACTACTTTTTCCCAAGGCAATCAGACCAGGAAGGCAATAAGAGTTTCATTTTCCTGTATACCTGTTTTTCACCCAACTCCCTTCCAAATGCAGACAAGGGCTCTAGCTAGCTACAAGTGGTCACACATCTGGAAGACTATTTTAAAACACATTCAAAATGTTTTGACTACATGATGCCAAGCATCTGGCAATACAAACTTCTCTTAGGTATTTTTCTTCTATAGAATTCAGTCTTGTGTAGACAGCCACTGTGCCAGATTTTGAACTACACGTTTTATTTGTGGAATGATGGAAATACATATGCAAAGGTAAGGTTTTCTTTATGATTTTGATTTAGGTAGATTTAAATGATGTTAACAGAGTTGCCATTGATTCTTGCATTATTTGAACTCTCCCTCTGCCCTCAAAAGCCCTTCAGTGGCCTCTACTGGTCATTCCCACCCCAGGAACATTCTCTCCCAGATGAGCAGCACTCGCTTGTCTAAATACTAACTGACTTTATTGGTTTCATTCCACAGCAAAGATGAGGAAAAGCGAGGCTTCTAGTTTTCCCTGTCTAATAGGAACCAGCCTTAGGAATACCTGTGGTTCACCAACCATCCCTAAACCATTTGCAGGATCTTGAGGTAGGAGGTAGGTATTCTTCATGTGAGGTCGCCTCCCTCTAAATGCAGACTAGCTCAGCCTTTCAAAGGCCTTTTCCACAAACTAAGCTAACTATCCCTATCTCCACTCCATTTTCAACTTTTATACTAAGTCCTAAGCCTGATGATACCACAGTGGGTAAACTATGCACGAATTATCTGAGTTTTGTAGCTTGCAACCTACCACAGATCACACATTCTTGCTTTTGAGTTTGGAGAGGAGGAATAAATTCATCTTCATCATGTACACACCATCTTGAGGCCTTGCCACCTAGCACGGTGCTAGACACAACAAATATCTACTGAACTGCTTTGGATAAAATGCAGTCTGCTCCAGATCACCACATTTCAAGCATGCAATAAAATTAAACAGTAGCCAGGTTTGAGCCTACACAGTGTTCACAATTTGGACAGTCTTGAATAGCTGACTAGTGGGACAGGTCTGCCAGAACCCTGCTTGCATTAGGGTGCTACTGAGAAAATACAAAGACTATACGTATCATAAACTTTGGAGACAGTGGCACACCAGCTTGCATTACTTAGGCATCCTCGGGACAAAGAATATACACTTAGGGGAGAGAATCATTCTGTCTCCTTCTTCATGAACATTCCCTGACCGGACTGGCTTCAGTTCTACCAGTCACTGGGCTGGTCAGGTTGCTGGGGCACGATCAGCAACGATGGCACTGCAGCCGTGGAGGCCAGCGAATGGTTGTGAAGGTCACTCTGGAGGTGAGTGACGGCCAGCTCTGGGGTGCCGGGTGGGAAAGGCAATGGGGCTTGGGTGCTGGAGTCCAACAAGCTGCCGTTAGCATCACCGGTGGTCCTCGGAACCCCTTGCAGCCTTCTTTGGCAGCTCCCAGGAAAAACATGGGGGGAATTTGAAGAGCTCAGAAACCCTAAATTGCAGATGAGGTGACAACTACAGAAATATGGTTTATATTTTTAACAAGATCTCATTTAACTAGTCATATGTGATCTAGGAAAACCTGGATTTGATAAACGGATTTCATACAAAGATAAAAATAGGAAAAACAACTTTTATGACATCAAGCAACATATTTTGCTATTTTATAACATATAGCATAAAATATTGCTATTTCACTTTTAAATATATTTTAAATCAAGTATTTGAAGCAGTTTCATGATTCTCTAAGTTAAAAACCTACCCAAGAAAGATGTAGAAAGCATCCTAAAGGGTTAATAGTTCTAAGGTAGAGAAAGTCCTTTAACTCAGAATTCCTCAAGAAAATCAGCTTTATCTGTAGGTTTTACAAATAACAGCAATTGGTGGCTAATCTTTCTAACCTTTAGTCAGTTTTGTGTTGATGAAAAAACAGAATCAGGGATTATCACTTCTACAAAGACTGTTTAGACATCGAAGTGACATAATCACTATATAAAATATAATTCCAATTATCTCAGTTTTAAACACTGAGTAAAAATCATTTCATTTTCTACCAGGGAAACTATTTTAATAATTTTAACCGCTTTTTAGATTACATCAATTCTTTGAGATGAAGTATGACGGAGAATCAAAATAATCTTTGTAAATTGAGCTCTATTGCAAAAAATGATTTCCATTCTTCAGCAGGGATATTAAGGGATAACCTTTCGAGTGTCTTTCCCGTGCATTTCTCTTCTTCCTCTACCTCTCCCGTCTTTCCCAGCTCAAAGCAAACCTGACACGTGAAAACAGACTCTGCTTAATGACCCCTTCCCTCTGCTTTCTCCCATTCTCTTTCATTCTCCTTCCCAACTTTGCATCTCTCTTCTCATTTTCCTTTTTTCTTTCCGGGGAATGACCACCTCAAAGGATTAATTCAGAACAGGCAGCAGAAAATGGTAACAAGAGTGGGCAAATCAGGATGTGGATTTAAAATCAAGAGGTATTTTAAAGGAGGAGAGTTACTCAAATTAAACATATGTTAAGAATATGGGTTTGTTGTTCATGGCATACCTGCTGCCTGTGATCCCACCCTCAGCGGATCAGCCTTCAAGGGCAGAGCATTCCCTAGTGGAATAATAAATACAGCGGCCTGAGAGGATAGGGATCTAAGCGGCCCAGCGAGCTTCCTTTCCTCTGGGTCTGACTTCGCTGTTGGAACACAGGTGGTAACTGAACTAGCTGAACTAGCGAAATGGATCGTGGCCCCTCTGGCTCAGAGCCAGAGAGAATAGAATTCAGTCTCCAAATTATCAGGCTCTGGGCATATATAAATTCTAATATAGATCTTGGCATAAAGAGCAAACTTCATTTTAATGGATACTGCCTGTTTTCCAACCCATCATCTTTCTTACCGTGATACATGTGAACTGCGCAGTAAAAAGTCCATTCATTGGTCACTTTAAAAACACGCTGTGCCTAACGTTAGCATGTTTTTTTTTGGGCTAACCTGCCATCGACATGAGGGTATGGCAGATGTGTTCTGCAGGTAAAACTGAAAGCCTTGCCCTATATTCTATACTTTCATTCTTCCCAATGTAATGTATTTTGCAGTCCTCGGCTGTCCTAGAATTATGTACCCAAACATTATTGATATGAGCTAGTCAACTATACTTATTAAAAGCAGAAACTATATAAAGTAGAAATATATGATTTATTTGCTCATTTATATCCTTCCTTACTTTAGAGGTGTTTTGAGGTTCAGACCAGTAATATAATATATTTATGGGCCGAATTCATTCTACTGATAGGCAAGATTCTACAGTCGTAGGTCCCTCAAGATAAGAATCCATGCTATAGACAACATTAAAATATCCATAAGTGTTTTGAGGGAAATTTTTTAAATTTGGTATTGAAATAATATGGGTCTGAGACGCTCAAGAGGCTCTTTCCCCCTGTATTTTGATATTATTCCTAGAACATAAGAACTACTTATGAAATTGTTACAGATTTATAAAGGGTAACTGGTTTCCCTTTATACTGTCTATAAAAAATAGTACTTGGCTAACTAAATGAATGGTGTTGGGAAATACTTTCTAAGTCCCTCAAGCATTTTATAAATGTATGTCTATGGACTATAATATACAAATAACAAAACATTCCTAACTCTTCATTTAAGCAATTAGGCCCTTGATGTTTGATTACTAGTTCAGGTTATCACACACTCTTAGCAATATATTTTCACTGCAGTAACAACGTCCCAAATCAGCGAATATCATATCAGCGGTCCTGATATATGAAAATAAATTTCTCTTTATACAAAGGATAGTGTGGAGAGTGCAATTATTTACTTTTCAAAAAAAAAAGAGATTCATTTAGTTATCTCCTTTAGCGAGCTATGGATGATTTAAGAACTGGCCCTCTTTCTTCCTGTCGTCTGAATGTGTGATGTGTTCCAGAACTTGGCTCAAATGTCCCTCTTACAAAGGAGAGAACATACCGTAATGTTCTACAGGCAGGAGGTTTGTGTTAAGCCTGTCTCAGTAGCTTTCAATATATAGAGGGGAAATTTCAGTTCCAAAATTTAGCAAGTCTTCACAGTTTTACTAAGTGCATTGAAGGACATGGCAGGAAACACAGAGAGAACATGGTCAGAAGCCTGGCTGTGGGGGCAGAGGATGATGGGCAGAGCACAGGTAGATCTTTGCTTTCCCTGAGCATCTTCCCCCCAAATTGAAGTTTTTTAAACAATTTTCATGGCAGTAGGGTTGACACAATGTTGTTATGCCTTTGATAAAATGCTGTTAAAGGAAGCCAGGTTGGGGACAAGGATGGCGAGACACACGAGGAAGGTGGTGGGGGAGGAGAGGCGGTGCTGTGTTTGTGTGCTCATGCTCACCCATCTGCCCTGCTCCCAGAATGGGTCCCTTTGCATTCCGACCTGACTTGGCTTCTGTTCTTGATGAGCAATCCTCTAGGACAGAATTCAAGCTCCCTGCGAAACTCTCTAGCACCAGCCAGAGGTGGGTGGTTTGCCCTGGGACAGCAGCATGAGCGGTGTTCAAGCAAGAGAGATGGTGACTTGGCAGGGAAGTCGGATTATTCAAAAGAATTCAGAGTTTGAATAAGTCGGTGCAGAGAACCACAAAAGTTTCTCCGAACTCTGAGATTCTACAATTCTATATATTAATACTCTTATGAAAAAAGTATTACATCATATATGAGAAACAAGCACACACACACACACACACAAAAAAAAACACACAAAAAAATCTCCCTTCATTCTCCATAGGGTAGAACACGATTAAACTATCTTAAAATAGGAGTTTGACATACGCTGGGGTTTACATTTCCATTTACTTAAGAAACGATGAAAAGAAAAAATCAAAAATATATTTTCTGGTTACAAATATTAAATGGGTATGGATTCCGAACTATGGGTCAGTAGTTCAGATTGGCTAATACAATGTCTCCGTTGCTAAAACAAAATTAAATTAATTTTATAATGGAAATCTCCAGGAGTCCAAAGAAATTCTGTGCACTTCCGTCTACCCCCTATTTTGTGTGTGTGTGTGTGTGTATGTGTTGTGTGTGCACTTTGATGTTAAAGGAGCACATTTGCTTTGATTGTGGAGCTCTTCCCAGACATGAAAAGCCACTGTTTCTAGTTTTTATGCTTAGAAAATGCTCAAAATGCTCCCTCTTTCTGGGGGAACTAAATACTGTGCCACCTTTGAGAGTCAAGCCCTTTGAGCCCATCAACTATTGTTGGAAACCTTCTGATTCTATTTTTGTAGAATCTTTGTCCCTTGTTTTCTGAAAGGCTCAGAACCCTTAGATGAACATTCTTCTAGTGGCAATTTTAACATAGCTGAATGCTTTTATTTGTGCTGCAGGTAGCACACACGGTAAAATACATCATTAAATCAATGCTGCGCCCATACAGAAGCTCTTTTCCAGGAGCTGTTTGCCGGCTGCCCTGCTGTGGGATCCGAGGGTGGGATACTTTTGATTTTAGGCATAAAAAAAGGGGGTGGGGGAGCCAGGCTTTTAGTGATGGAGCCTTTCAGGGCCCTGGGGCCACTCTTATACATCTCGAGCCAGAGACCACAGTGTGCGACATCGCTGTTCACACAGAGCCCCCACCAAGGTTAAAAACCACATATAAGACAAGCTAATTTACTAAAATGTGGACCAAGTGCAGAATAAGCCAAAGGGAAAACTTGTGCGTAAGCTGCTTATCTGCTGTTCTTGGGAAGGTGAGGGGATTCTGGCAACGCTTTGCGGGCTTTGAGGACATTTTGGCCTCTCTCTGCATCGTGCTCTGGAGCTATTTCTTCCATTTTTTCATGCCGTCTCGGTAACACAACCTCTTTACATAGTTTATCTCAGGAAATGACAATTGGCTGTCGAATCCCATACAAATTGATTGGATCTGACAGCTTAAAGGAATAAATCTTCTGCAGAGAAGAAAGTTTTTACTTATACTCTTGTATTTTCAATCTTTTTTTCCTTTTTACCCCTTTCTTGCTTAATTTTATTATTTCAATTAGATCATTTAAAAATCAACACATCACATACCAACCTCCCCTAAGAGCAATCATAAGATTTGATGATTTTTCTGATACACGGGCTAGGGTTTCAAATTTGCATTATTTTATCTACTGAATTAACTATGAGTTCTAAACCAAACTAATGCCGCCATGTGTTTTTAAACATCTCTAATCTAAACCATCTGGAGAGGCACGGTTTTGCAAAGGCATCCCTTTCAGGACACTCTGTGGATTTTGTCACTGCTTGAGGTTTTGGCAAACCATCAACATTACTATAATTCTCTTTCATGAAATATAGCTTTTGACTAGGATTTTAGAGTCTTGGGTGTGTGTGTGCATTTATATGAGTGTGGGTACTTGTGTATCATTTTTGCTCATGTCCCTTTCTCTTCTCAGAAGACCATATTTATAACAAATTTATTTTAAAGAAGTAAAGGTTTGTGTTGCATATAAAAATAAATTTAATTTTAACTACTGAACATAATGCAATTAAAAAGCACTGTGAAATAACACACGTTATTGCATGTAGGGGCTGGAAATACTTTTTAAACAAATCAAAAGAAATCAGCTTTAGAGAGCCACCACAAGAGAAAGTGTAGATTTTTTTTAAATGATTACGGCAACAATGATTTATAGCACGTAAGATACATACTCAGTACATTTATGAGGATACAAATAAATATGGACTAAATCTTTCACTTAAGCAATGTCTCATTTAATTCTTTTTCTACCAAATAAACATACCATTTAAAAATTACAATCAAATCTAAGCATGATAAAAGTAAAGTGTATACTACTTGTTATAACAAAAGTTAAAAACTTCCCCAGAAGTAAGGATGATAATTCTACTTGCAAAAATTCTATCTGCTAATAATTTTCAAGCTTTTTTTTATTAAGAATTTCAAAAATCAATCACAAAAATGGAAAGAATAGATTTTTGCTGAAAGCCACTGTCTGAGGTGAATTAAAATAATAATATGACTATTGGGGAATATTAATGTCCCCGTATTTATTAATAACACGGTATGTTCAAACAACCCTTTTCATTCAACAGTATTACACACACACACACACACACACACACACACACACAAGTTTTGGTCAAGTTTGTAGAGAGGAATAAAAAGGTTTATTTATTTTTTTAGAAGTAGATGGCCTGAAGTCCAGAAGTGGGTCTGTGCTTAGCATATAATGGTGCCAAAGCAATGCAGAGGCAGCCCCTCAGAGGTGGTGGCAGCCTAGAACACTCTGGGTGGGTGCTAACGGCCTGGGCACACCACAGCCCACCCCTTGCTATTCCCTGTTTCCTTCCCTGACATGGGATCCTCTATGCTCACATCTCTGAGGATAGGGTTGCCCTTCTAAAACTTTCCACTTAGGCCACCAGTATATTTAAAAACCTGCTTCTGCCCATAGTAAAATGTTGTAGGATAAAGGAAAAGTGCAATCTGATAGTGCAGAGAATGGAAGCCCCACTTAGAGGGCCTGGGACCCATGTCTTTAGGAAGGGCTGCTCCTAGCAAAGATGCTAATCTGGTCTTAGATGAAAGTAGAACATCTGTCAGCCCCATCTTCCTTTCTCTTGTTCCAGGGTCCACAGAGTGAGTTCAGCATGGCGAATGGCCACCAAGTCTATATAGGCTTCATTCAGTGCAGTCTTATTAGCTATGTAGAAACCAGAAGGCTCCTATATGAGGCCTCTGCCCAAGGCAATTGGTGAATAATTAAGCCTTGGAAGCAAATGCATATGTACCTAGCACAGGGTGGAAGCAGAGTAGCAGGGATGATACATATGCCATGCTCACTAGTACACCATCACCAGGGACTAAGATGTTGAGATCATTTTGTCCTTGTTGGTTAAATGCTCTCCTCCAGGTCCTCCCAGGGCTCCCCTGCTGCCTGGGCACCTTGAGCCCTCCCCCCTTTTACACTCTGCAACTAAAGGTATAATTCCTGACACATTGGGGGCCTTCATCCATGCTATTGGGTCAGGGCTATATAGATTGTTACATCTTTTGAATTTCATTTTGGCATCTATATGTATAAAAGCCTAAGCAACTGATGACCGGTTGACCGAATGCCTGGTTGCTATGATGCACACTGACCACCAGGAAACAGATGCTCAATGCAGGAGTTGCCACCTGGTGGTCAGTGCACTCCTATAGCCAGCCAACCTCCCATGGTCCCTCCCCCTGGCTGGCCCCAGTCAGCTTGATTGGGATTGGGCGAGATGGTCCTGATCGGCCCTGATTGCCAGGCTGAGGGATCCCATCCATGCACGAATTCATGCACTGGGCCTCTAGTATTAAATAAGTGTAGCTGACATTCATTGGTTACTTACTCTGTTCCTGACACTAAAAGCTTTGCCCTAGCCAGTTTGGCTCAGTGGATAGAGTGTCAGCCTATGGACCCAGGTTTGATTCTGGTCAAGGGCATGTACCTTGGTTGCAGGCTCCTCCCTAGCCTGAGCCCTGGTCAGGGCTTGTGCAAGAGGCAATCAATCTATGTGACACATCGATGTTTCTCTCTGTCTTTCCCTCTCTCTTCCACTCTCCCTAAAAATCAATGGAAAAATATCATCGGGCGAGGATTAACAAAATAAATAAATAAAAGCTTCATATGTATTTATTTATTTTACTCTCACGTATGACTAGACCAAGGTCACAGAGCTCCCAAGTGGTGGGACCCAAATTATAATCCCAGGCTGTATGACCATATTGCTCACCCATAACCCCAATGTGCTTAACTGCCACCCAGCACACAGTAAATTTATCACCATCATTTAGTTATGAATGAAATGTTTAAATGACTGGGATGAGAAAACTTAGGAATTGCTTCAGGTTCCCTGTTCACTTGACATTTGTATATGAAAAGCATATGTAGGGACTTGACTAATGTGAGAAGGGCTGGCCAGGTGATAGGAATTAGGGCCTGGTGGGGACTGGGAAAAACTGAGGAGTTCTTGTGGAGAGAGTTCTGTTCTCAGCTCCAGCCAATTGCTATTCTGAGGACTGGCCATGGTGGGTACCCCATAAATATCTGTTGAATGAGTGAGTGAATGAATGAATCTAATTTAGGTGAAACTTCTTTAGGAATATATTCAAGCAAGAAAAAATGTATGTCATGGTTTAAGCTTCCTCCTAAGGGACTTCCATGCAATAATAGTGAAACAATCAAATGTAAAGAGAATACTTCATCTTCTCTAAGCGTGTTCACCTATTATATGCACTGAGTTATGTTCCACTAAAATGTGTATGCTGAGGCCCTAACTCCCAATACAAGGTATTTGGAGATTGGGTTCTCATGATGGTATTAGACACCAGAAAAGCTTGCTGTCTACTTCTGCCACTTGAGAAAATAGCTAGAAGGCAGTTGTCTCCAAGACAGGAAAATGGCTGGCACCTTGAACTTGGACTTCACCAGTTTCCAGAACTGTGATTTAAGCCACCCAGTCTATGATATTTTGTTACAGCAGTCTGAGCAGACTAACACACCAATATTATCTCCTCTATTCTCACAATAATCCTAAGAAGCGACTACAACTCCATCACCATTCAGCACAGGCCCCTGAGAATACCCGTTTGCCTTAGAGCATGATGTGTGGCGGGTGGCAGGGTGGTGAGGACCAGGGGAGTGACAGGCCAGAAAACTTCTCATATTGCCATCTGGCTCTCACTGCTCAGCACAATAATTTCTGTGGCAATTCCCTGGTAAAGTACAACCAGAGAAAGCCCAGTTCAGGTAGTTTTAGCACAGGGCATGGGAAGGGAAGGGCATTTAGGGAACTGAATAAAACTTCAACGTTGGGGTCCTACATCTCCAATATATGTGCACATTAATAGGGCAGAAAAATGCTTAGTCGTGGATAGTTTTTGCAATACTATTAAGCTTTTTGCAATATAACATGACAAGATAAAGAAAACAATTTGAAAACAATTTGTTCAAAGGTATATTCTCATAGCATCCCTCTAAACTGACTTACTCAGTCACTTGTAAAGTACAGGGTCTACTATTTTGCTATCTTCAGATAAGGAATCATTTATGATACAGTCTGTTGGCTCTAATCCTGCTGATAATTCTAATTTTCCTAGATAAATGCCAATGATCAATTCTGCTTCTTCTTTTGTTTCTTTTTGGAGAAAATTCCAGAAAGAGGGCAGATAAAGAATGAAAGCTGGCAAGGCTGTTTCTCTGCTTCCAGCTTCCTGGGCCAAACACAGAAAAAGAAGTTCCTGCTGTTTGATTTAATAAGAATCAGTGTCTCGCTCATGCCTCAGTCGTTGGACCAGTCAGGCTCAATTGGCATAAAAGAAGTGTTTCCGAATGTCTGCATTTCATTTCAGCACAGACGCTTAAGCTCCCGCATGCCTTTTCCTAACAGCACAAATAGCACTGCTGAGCCCCCGCTCCTCTCCCTGCATCCATATAATTTGCATCTTTTATGTCCGAGCTTAATTTTACCTTTAGGTTGTCTGCATTCTTTAATTTTCCTTAATTGTATACTTGGAGATGTGTATCACAATCTACATGACAATGGTTGAGGTTTCTCCTTCTGGGTTTCTCACTTCTGCGGTAGATACATTTGAAAACCATTTGGGTCTTACTTACATTAGTCAGAATGTTCTTGTCCATGGACTTTGTTTCCAGTTACTGAGCACCTAATTGTGTCTTTCCTTTTGTCATTCCAGGGACACATGGTGAATATGTAGCCCTAGTTGTCAAAGAATATTCTAGTCCAGGGGTCCTCAAACTACGGCCCGCGGGCCATATGCAAATACAAATATTGTATTTGTTCCCATTTTGTTTTTTTACTTCAAAATAAGATATGTAGAGTGTGCATAGGAGTTTGTTCATAGTTTTTTTTTAAACTCTAGTCCGGCCCTCCAACGGTCTGAGGGACAGTGAACTGGCCCCCTGTTTAAAAAGTTTGAGGACCCCTGGTCTAGTCATTCATCCCTTTCTCTTCTTTGACTTCTACTGAGTAACCACTCCTTGCCACATCCAAGAAAAAAGGTTAGAAAACTCCTATTCTGTTTTTTTGTGGGTTTTTTGTTTGTTTGTTTGTTTGTTTTTATCAGCCAGGCCATAAGAAAATTATCCTCCCTTTAATTAAAATAATAATAATAAAAATCCTTAAGTTACAGTCTAACACTGCTCTGGTCATAATATACATTGGAAAATGCATTTAAATTCATTTATATCATTGTTTCTGTAGCTGTTTTGTTGATTTGGATTATGGAGCACAATCTGGGCTGGGGGAAGGACAAAACTGATGGGAGGAAAATCAAGTTTATTGAAATAAACTTCACGATTCCCCCAGGGACAGGAGCAACAAAAGTCACAACTCCCCGAGGTCACTTGGCAGTGTGGCCAGCGAGGAGTGGAGCTGCAAGGCCGGACCACCGTCACTTCCCTCCCTCGTCACTGTCACTCCTCATGGGGGTGGGGGGTGGCGAAGTGGAGGGCTCTCTTCAAGGTCAGCGGGAACCTCACGAAGAACCAAACTCTGGGTGGCTAAAGCTGTGAGGAGGTGCAGCCTCCTCTCTAACCTTTACAAACTCTTGATGAGACGTGGAGCCACACATAGGGAGAAGGTCAACTGAGGACTGCAAACACTGGCACCAATGAGCTAGTTAATATCACCCCACTTCACATTCTGCTTTCTCTTCTCCGGAAATAGGGAGGGTTTCAGGTCATGTTCAGTTTCAGGTCCATGTCAGATAATCCTTAAAAAGGGAATGCTAAGAACAAAGAAACCAGACCAGGAAAAAATAAAAGTAAAAATAAAAACCTCTGACCAAGCCAAGCCTCTAAATATAACTTTTCCACTTACCTCAATGCAGATAATTCTAAGATATATATTTCTGATTCTATTCATTCTGTTTAAAAGAGAAAGACCACACCAGGGTGAGCAAGGCAGGGTGGTCAGGATGCATAATCTAATGACAGTGTGTGCAAGCCACTACAGAAGGCGGCAGGAGAACTGCCAGAGCGTGCGGTGAGGCCCGTGGCTGATTTCTACGCAGAGTCCACGGATATTTTCCAAGTGTGGACAGCTCTCACTGAAGTGAAAATAGAAAATGCAGGACCAGAGCCCACACTAAATATTCAGTTTAGTAAAAGACACGAAAACTGCCCGTGGAAGTGGAAGGTATTTGGCTTTGCTATTCTAAACAAAGAAATGAGCCATCGTACTGTAATCTTTTCATCATTAGGCAAAAAGCCTGTCAGTCTCTGCTAAAGAATATTGAACTAATGTCTGTTTCTTATGCATTTGCTTTCTAGTCCTCAAGTGATACTTTTTTGAGCCAAAAGATTTGTTTGCAATTATATAGTTGTTGTTGTTTTTTGTTGTTGTTGTTAATCCTCACCCAAGGATATTTTTCTATTGATTTTTAGAGATAGTGGAAGGGAGGGGGAGAGACACAGAGAGAGAAACATCAGTGTGAGAGAGAAACATTGATTGGTGCAGGGATCGAGACTGCAACCAAGATATGTGCTCTTGATTGGGAATCAAACCCAAGATCCTTCAGTCCAGGGGCGGACGCTATATTCAGTGAGCAACACTGGCCAATTATACATTTTTGAAAAATATGAAGAATGTACGGAGATCAAGAAATGGACAGCTAATGTGATTATTCAAAAATGATAAAAGTAGCCCTAGCCAGTCTGGCTCAGTGAATAGAGCATCGGCCTATGGACCAAAGGTCCTGGGTTCGATTCTGGTCAAGGGCATGTACCTCAGTTTCAGGCTCCTCCTTGGCCTAGGCCTTGGTCGGGACTCGTGCAGGAGGCAACCAATGGATGTGTTTCTCTCACATTGATATTTCTCTCTTTCTGTCTTTCCCCCTCTTCCATTCTCTCTAAAAATCCATGGAAAAATATCCTCAGGTGAAAGGATTTTTAAAAAAATGATAAAAGTGCAATCACCACCAGGCACCTGTTGCTTCTCTCTGTTCATAGTCCTCTTTCCTACCAAGCGAACTGTCTACATGAAATTATTGCCACATCACAGGACAGTGTGGAAGCACAAGCCACCTGATTTCAGTGAGACAGTGTCGAAAGGAGCCCAGGTGCTGTATGTAAGCTTCACCAGAGATCAGAAAGGGTACAGAAGAAAACTGATAGGTCAGTGAGTGGGGGGTTAGGTTTTTCTCATAAGTATTCTAACTCTGTGGGCTCTCCAAGTTTCCCTTCAGGTTTGGGAGAAGTTGTTACCATTCGTCAGTTAAAAAGAAATGCATCTGGTAACTGAGAAGTGCTTGGCAATCAAGGTCTCCAATTTGCTTATTTTATTTCTAGACTGGCAGCTTTAATTTTTTAAGAATATATATATATATATATATATATATATATATATATATATATATATATATATATATATTCATTAAAATTGTTTTCTTTTAAAAAGCCCCCACTGCTGGCAGCCCCACTGGCTGGCTCACCGTCATGTCCCTCCCCAGCCCAATCACAGCAGAAAGGGGTCCTGAGTGGCCAAGTGCCCCTTTGAGCCTTTCCTACCCAGGACTCTTGAAGGACAGGAAGGAAAGTGCCCTGAGGTCCCAGGTATGTGTAAGTTCTGCTGCCTGACTATTCTAGGCCCAAGGTGTAGTTGATGCTTTGCACCAGGCCAGTGATGCCAGGTTGCTGGGCTACCAAGGACCGAGCCAATCCAGAGTTGCCCGTACATGACATGAGGCCTCTCCCAGTGGCTGCTGATCAACCTCTTGAGGTCTAATTCTCTTTGCAGTACCCACCTTTTGGACCATGTCTAACCATCATCTTTTAAGTGGCAGGCTGCCAGAGATACTTTGAATGAACTGCACATCATGGCCCATGCTTTGCTATCATGGCCCATGCTGCCCCATCGGTGAGTGCAGGCCTGGTTCTATGGCTCACTAGCTGGGAGCCCTTACAGTGCAAAGTCTCTCAACTGGGGAAGAAGAATAATCTTTTCTGCTGTACTGGTTGTAAGAATCAATGAGATCACAAAGGGAGAAGTGCTAGCAAAATGTAAAATACAGACAAATGTAGTTATACTCATTTAGTTATCAGAGATCAGTGCATGGTTACCAACCTGCCCTTTTATTCCCCTTATTATTTTTTTCCTTCCATCTAACTTCCATCCATTAATTTATCTATAACTTTCCTGACTGCTTAAGTTATACCTTGTTTGTTCTCCCATCAGCTCAGGCATACTTGTACTTTGTTTTCTTCTGATAACCATTGATATTTACTGGCATATTATTGCACTTTGTTTTCTTCTGATAACCATTGATATTTACTGGCTTTTATCTTAACTTCATGGGTATCAATGATAGCAAGGTGTGTCACTATTTCAAAAGAAAAGGTACTTGCCAACTCTCCAGTGCCCATTGTCCCTATGTCATGTTGGATGTGGTCTTGGAAAAATAGCTCTGGGTCTTCTGACCATCCACCCCCAGAGCAGATACCAGCAATGAATGAGCTATAGGAAATGTAAGAGTGTGTGAGTGTGTGTGTGGAGGGGCAAGGGGGACAAGGTGGAAAGGAACAGAGGAGTTGGTTAGGAAATTTCTCAAATAGGATTCAATAGGAGATCATCATCAGAGTAATAAAGGCAAGAATTGCCACTCTAGTTTGGGTCAAAGAGCAGAAGGGAATTGTGGGGCAAGAACTCCCTCTTAAATAAAGAAGCCAACCACTTTTGTCACCTTGTCATCCCCTTTCTTCTCTTCTCTACATGCCATTGGTTTCCAACTATAACTGCATATTCAAACCACCAGGGGTCCCTAGAAGGGCTTCTGAATTACTTAGGTTGTATACACTTCCTCCCTTAGAGGGACCAAAACTTTTTCCCTTTTCACTTTCCCAAAGCTGGGGATACATTCTGCTGCCTGCAGTTAGATCAGTTTAAGAGAATTTAATCACAGAAGCAAGGTACTATAGTGGTATTCAGTAATTTAGGTTTTCATAAGATTTTCTAAATGTATTTTTCATGAGTAATAAGGGTCGTTCATGTCTGAGTAGCACAATCATGATTTTCAGTATTTTTAAACATGTGTTAGATTGAGTAGCTTTTATTTGGTACCTAGACTCTCAGAGTCCTCATGGTCTCTTGCACATGTCACTTGATCAACTCAAAGTTTAAAAGTATTAGAATTCTCACGTTTCTTCTATTAAGAATACTAAGTAGAGTTGAGAGCCCCATCTGCTTCTGGTCACCAGATGAAAAGAACATAGTAGTAGGAATTTGGGGGACAAAGAGATATTTTAGTCAGCATATTTTGTTAGGATATTCAGAGTACTTCTGACTTTGTTTTTTTGTTGTTGTTTTTGAAATCAAGAGTGTATTTTCTTCTAAAATACATACATTTGATCATTTAATGGAAAAACTAAAAATAAAATTAAATGCATGTTAGTGAGAACTTTAGTAAATAATTCCAAAGCTACCACAAGAGGACAAAGAAGATGCTCTTTTCAATCAATATTGGTCTTACAATTGTGCAATAAGACAGGTAATTTTAAAATTCCAGTTAATTCCAAAGACCTTTGAAAATAGTTCTTAACTCAGCATTATTATGCTCCTACTGGCCTGTTTACTATGCAATGTTGTGAATGTTAACCATATTATCAAACTGTTTTTGTCACAGGCTACCGATAGTCAGTTAATATAAATTTTGATAACCAGCATGTACATCGACTAAAACAATATATTATTACTTCTTTTTTTAATATTCAAGATATGCTTTATATAATATCAAAAGAATTTAAATGGCACTGATTTTTAAAAAATGTGCTTCTGCTTACCCCAGAAGTCTTTTAGTATTTTCCTGGTAATTCAACAAACTTCTTCAAATTGAGCAAAATTAAGATTTTGTGCTTCTATGTTTACCAAAAGAGCATATCACACTGACAAATTTGATAATCTTATATAAAAAAAAAACAACAAAGAAAGGAAAAACTGTTCTTATTTCAAAGGTTCAAGGGGAAAAAAGGCTATTTACTATGCAGACCTAGAATTCTTGTTGTTTTAAGATAGCAAATTAGAAAAACATGGCCTGGGTCAGAGGCTACTCAATCAGGTTGGGCTGGGCCTTTCATTCCAGCAGCTCCCATTCCCCAAATCATATCTGATAATATTCTAAAGTCTAAACATATTTCAGTTCAAAAAGATACTCAGCTCTTAGATAGAAATTGGCACTAAACTTCCAAACATCAACAGGTTTACCCGCCCTTTCAATTAATGAATTTGTATTTAGATTAAACTGTCACTCAGTACATCTGAATTGTAATATTTGAGGAACTGAAACTTTGAGCTGGAAGGTTTGTTTTGCATTTTCCTGTGCATAATCACAGGATATGAGCATTAATAAAGGGGTTGGTGCATGGGCCACTACTGAGGCCTATTATTTAAGCAGAGTCATGGCAACGGAGCCAAGCTTAGTGTTCACAAGTGTAGCGTAATTTCAGCCTGTATTATGTTGAATGGATGAGAAGACAAATGTATCAGCAGACATAAGGAATAAACTACCCAAAACTATTTGAAATGATCTCTGCACTTGCAAACTGGAAACAGCATCTATATTTCTCAACAAGTCAGGAAAGATTCATGATGGGTATTCCCTTAAACCGGCTACAAAAATATTATTATCTTGCAAGCAAGATGGCGCCCCTCAACTTAAAATTGGCAAAATCCCATTGAACTGCATTTCGGAGAGAGAAGGGAGCTTGAAATGGTAGTGCTCTGCGGATGTCCACGTGGGTGGGCAAGCATATGCTGCTGCTGAGCAGAGGAAGTGGTACACCAGGATTTCTTCATAAGTGTGAGGTCTTTATAAACTCATCTCTATGGGGGCGGTTTTAAATAGAAAGAAAATGACACACAGTCCCCAACCAGGCTTCCTAACTGTTTGGAGAGGGTTGCCACTTTCCCCAAACATTAGGTTACTGTGGGGAAATTTTCCAAAACTGTCAACAATTCTATTTTTAAACTCAGTTCTTCCTCTCCACATAAGACGGATGCAAGGCAGCAGGAACTATATTTGGTCTGGTAGGAGATGTAAGTTATTTTTACTGTGCTGACTCCTACCTGACAGTGGAAGACGTACTCTGGTGTGGTTTTCTTGAACTTCATGTTCCAAACCAAGGCCACTCCATCTGGTTCATGGGGAGCATCTTCATTGTTGTTGTAGGAAGCGACCATCAGCTCGGGGTACTGAGTGGGAGAGGTCACACGAATGAATTAGGCCAAGATGACAACACAAAGAAAACTTTCTTAATTTCTACAGACACATGCTATACTACATACTTTAAATGCCACTTGCTTTTTAAGCTGTGGCATACTTAATACCAACTTCATGCCTCAACCTATTGCAATCTGGTTTCTGCCGCCATCATTCCACATGAGCTTGTCATAGTCGCCAATAATTACCAAACTGCACACATTGCTGGATCTTTCTGTATTAGCTGGCATGTGGGCTAATCCCTCCTTTCTCCTGTGTTGGATTCCATTACATATTTCTCTCCTGATTTTCTTCCTGCCCACTCTTCTTAGTTCCTACAGGTTCTCCATCTGCTATCTATGTTCCAAGGAAGCTGTTTTATGGCCTATTTTTCCTTTGTCTCTGTATACACATTTTCTCTGGGCGACCTCATCTACTCCAATGGTTATAACAAGCATTAATATGCTGACAGTGTTCAAATCTATACCTTTAGGCTTGATTTCTCTCCTAGCTGCAGATCCTTATATCTGACTGCCGACTGGGGATTTCTCAGGGCCGCCCACAGACACATCAGATGTAACCATAGACAAATGAGCTCGTTGCCTTCCATAAAACCTACTGCTCTTTCAATGTTCCCTCTTTTGGTGCCTCGTTGTCCAGCCTGGGCACTCCATATTCATTTTTATTGCTTCCTCTTTCTCAACCCCATGTACTATTTCACTACTTCCTCAATACCTTTCCAATGCATGTTTTCTTCCCATCCTTAAGGTGAGAGCCTCCTAAACTAACTTCTTATCTGAATGAAGGCAACAGCTTCCTAAATGGCTCCCTGACTCCAGGCTCTCCAGGCCCCACCCTCACCTACTTTGTCAACATGACTTTACAACAGACATCTGCTAAGGCACTCCTCTGTTTAAAATACTTTAATGGCTCATTATTACTTTGAAGATAAAATGCAGGTCATATAGGATCCTTCTGTCATTTTCTAACTCCTCTGCTTAATCTCTTACAATTCTCCCTCCTTTTGCCCTCCCACATTCCATGACCCAGCCTCACTGTGCTAGTTCTGAGGGTCACAGGTATGGCCTCTGTACCTATGAGTCTGCTGTTCTCATTGGAATGCCTCTTCTGTGTGGTAGACATCATTAACTCATTGTTTAAGATTCAATGCAGGCATCTAGTCCTCCAGACAATCCCAACTAACCATGTACCACCTCCCCTTACCTCTCATTTTCTCCTTGAACATTATGTGTGTGTCCTCTCCCATTAATGCACTTGTCAAATTGTATCATGGTTTTCCTCCACTTCTGTTTCTTACAAGGTTTGAAGCACTCTGAATGTAGAGACTAGTTTTTATTGACCTCTGAGTCTAGGGCCTAGTAACTCTCACCGCATGCTAAACTTGTGCCAAAACCTACTGAATTACAGATGCTTTTTAAAAATTTTAGTAACTGTGCTCAGTGGACTTTATATTTAATCCCTTGTTATAAAATAATTCCAACAATTAAACGCATAAGTGCAGGAAACACAACCAGTAAAACCATCAGGACTCCACAGTGAATAGAAATACCTACTCACACTATGATATCTCTGTGCTGTGTGTTAATAAACAAACTGAGGAGTGGATCTCATGGGAGATACAACATTTCATGAAAAGGCCACTCCTACCTGGGGTTTCCATAAGGCAGCCACATTAAAAATTGTATCATTACATATGCAATTATATTAGGATTATAACAGATCCTATCACCCTTTGCTCAAAGATCATTTAATTTCCCCCCTATATTTCACTATGCTGTGTATATATTTAAAAATAGATTATCATAAATTTGAACATCAACGTTTTTCTATCTATAATAATTAAACCTAAGTCTTTTCCGTGGCTTTATTCATTCTTTAAACTCCCTCAACTTAAGAAAACTACACAGGGCAACTTGCTGGTTGATGCAGAAGAAGTACAAGCCTATAATACATGTATGCGGCCATCACTGGACGTAATCACTCTTTATCAGAAAATACTCCTCAGGGGCTAAATCAAAGGCCCATTCAAAGACACTAACATCTAGATAAACACAGAAGTCTCCAGACTGTCCAGCTGAAGTTTAACTATGTCGCATGTAAAAAGGCAACTCTATAAACATCAACACCACCACTATCAGAATGGTCAATGAGCAGCCAGATGTGTCTTGAATTATATACCACAGCTTCACATCTGGGTTTCATCGTCGGCTCCCACTTGTAGCTTTTCTTTTTTCCATTAAAAATACTCTAAATTATTTGGGTTTAAAACTCCTTTAGAAAACAGGGAGAGCTTTAGTAAAATACCAGTGAAATGTCTTTGGTGTAATTTCTATAATTGGGATCATAAGTCCTAAAGATATTACTTTAACTCTTATTGCACGTGAAATTTTATGAGTTCAAAAATCTCCTTTAGCATGCCTTTTTCTGTTACTTCTTTGAACATGATTAGTCAAATTTGTTATTCTCTAATAAAAAGTAAATTTCTGAACAATGATTTAACCTTAAAGGTTAAAAGTATGAGTTTAAAGAGAATGTGAACAAGTATGAAGTTTATGATTATTCATGAGGCTGGATTATCTAATATTTAACCTAGGAGAATTGTTACCTGGAAATGACCAGATCTGCTCTCAAGCTGTTTGCTCTTAGAGAGAAATAAAGTCTGACTTTTATTAAAGAGAAGGGAACCAACATAAAGTGCCCATTATGTTCCAGACAGAACTGGGTGATTAACTCATTTGGTCCTTGCAATCTAAACTAGCAATGGTTTTCCTATTTCTACAGATGGAGAAGCTAAGAGTCCCTGGTTGAGTAACTTGTTCCCAGTTATGCTGCTAATAAGTGAAGACCTGAGAACCCAATTTAAAGTCTGCTTGGCTTCTAGTCCACTGTAGCCTGCGTCAAGTGCCTCCTATGCATTTGTAAGGCACTGTGCCAGCTAAAATGTGGGAGAAGAATGTAACAACAACAGGCTTTGCTCTACAGGAACTCTCCGCTAAGTAGAGGGAAGTGAGACACATGCACGTGTAACTATAATCTCTCTATATAAAAGCCTAATATGCAAATTGTCCCCGTGGAGCTCTACCAGACTGATCACTCACTATGATGTGCACTGACCACCCCGGGGGAGGGGGGGAGGGAAGGGAATAGAACGAAGGAAGGCCCCAGCTGGCACCCGGAAGGCCATGATTGGCCCTGATCACTGGCCAGGCCTAGGGACCCTACCCGTGCAAGAATTTCATGCACTGGGCCTCTAGTACAAACATAAAAGCAGAACATGATATGTGCTAAGATAGGGGCATAAGCAAGTACAGAGGACAAAATAACCATTTTAGTTGGGGTGCTGCAGGGAGAAAAATTGAAAAGGATTTCTAAAAAGAAATGAGCGTTGGGCTTTGTCAAATGGGTAGGTTATCAGGAGAAAAGGGAGAGAACAGTATGGACAAGGGTACCAATATGGGTGCAGGCTATTCTATTGGGTGTCAGCTGGCTCAGTGATGCTCCCATATCTGGAGATTACCTCAGTAAATAGCTGTCTAACTTCCCAGGGACAATCCATTCATTGCAGGGCTGACATCCAACTGGGCCAATCACATTTTCCTAGCTGGTCATTGTAAATTTTGAACAGAGACACAAAACCTGTGGGCTGGCAAGTGAGTTAGGTTATGATAGCATTTTATTGGTGAGGTCCCCCAAGCTGCCCAGATTTCTACTATTCCTGAGTCCCAGTTGTTTATCTTTTCCACGGATCCCCTAAGCACCTGAGTGGCTCTCCAATAAATTCCCCCTTTTGCTTAAGCTAGCCGAAAGTGAAGAAGAATAGGTTCAGGAGACCTCAGAAGGTAGCATTTGGCAGTGAGCTAAGATGTATGAAGAGGTAAGAAACAGGAAATGTTGGAAATATCTCAGGGCATCCTCATAGAAGTTACTGAGTATAGGCTAATGATTTTAGACTTTACTCTGGGGTGGTAGGA
The DNA here is from genome assembly GCF_014108235.1 of Myotis myotis. NCBI lineage: Eukaryota > Metazoa > Chordata > Mammalia > Chiroptera > Vespertilionidae > Myotis > Myotis myotis. The sequence goes on from NW_023416315.1 coordinate 36,132,877, forward strand.
GTCATATGTTGCAACTATTTATACTTGTGCTAATACTTTCCCCACTATCACACTTATTGAGTACTTTTTATGTACTAGACATTTTTAAAAATTGTAAGTTCTTTAAATACATTAACTCATTCAATAGTCACAATAAGCATGCAAGCTAAGTATTATTACCATCATTTTATGAATGAGGAATCTTAAGCCAAGAGAAGTCAGGCAACATGCCCAACGTAATATTGAGAGCATATAAGTAATCGTTACAAGTGTTAATCTTGAAAGAATACTTATAATGACTCAACAAAGTAGAAACTTGAGGTAGGATGATCAGTTAGGATGCTATTTCCAAAACAAGCAAGAAGTAGAGGGCACGGCATAAAGTAGATGTCAAATCCATATGTTAGCAGATTTGAATTGGTGTCAGTGGGAGTTTTCTTGCTATTGTAAATTTAATTTGATTTGGCAACTAAAAAATCTGTCCAAAAGTACTCAAGTTTGTATAATCATGACTGAAAGATTGGTGAATGCAATTTACATGTGAGAGGAACACAATATAGTGGGAGTAAGACCATGAGTCTGGTTTTGTACCAGTCTGTCACATGCTATGTGTATAGTATTATTGACCCTCTCTACTACACAATATTCAATGAATGACAAAGTTGATGTAATTCTCCAACTGCTCAAATTTATTCCAGGAAATTATGTGTGGATATTTTGAAAATATTGCAAACTTAAAATGTTCTTGTTTAAGAATCTTGGGAGATCAAAACAAAGCTATACAGAAATCTCATACAGTAGATCCTCGAATAACATTGTTTTGCTGTTATAACATTGATGAGATGCCTTAGGAATTGAACTCTTGTTTATATCAATTATCCCATGGTGAAATGGTTTAATTATATGTCATTTTGTTTAAAGTCACAGAACCTACTTATGATGTTAAGTGAGGACTTACTGTAGTGTTTTCTTTTTTCTCCCCTTTTTCCATTCTGTTCCACTCAGGTAATCATCCTACTAGAGCGTAAGGGTGTGCTTCTGCCCTTCATTGTTAATGTCACTGGGTTGTATCTAGATACATGCAGGAAGTCTCTTCATCCCATACGCATATAAACGTGGTCCTTTGAACCCCACAGAAGTGTTATGTAGGAGCTGAGGGTTCTAAACCTTTTTCTCATGCTCCATATAAAGTACATTTTTCAAAATTGCAAACCTCTTTCTCATAGTGTAGGTGAACAGCTTACACAAAAATGAGGAAAAATAAACGTGGTCTCTCCACGGTAGCATTTCTGCCCTTTACAGGTTCACTTCCTGAAGCAAAAAGCATCACACAGAATCCTCCATGGAAGCAAATCCATCCATGAGCAGGAGGAGCTGGCCCTGCCACTCCTCTGGGAGCACTGTCAGCCGACCCAGGGACAAGTACATGTTGCCTTTGAGGAATGTGTCAGATAAGGTTCCTGTGTAATTTCCAGACTCTGAACAAGTGAACAAGCCGAGCTAAGTGTTTCCTTAGGCTTGGATCTGATTTCTGTGCACACACCCGAGTGCACTCACAGACCACCCACACAGCAGCGGGATGTGCCGGGCAATCCCTGCTGGTATTAGTCTCTGCTCCATGACATGCCTGCTCTGCTGTTTGGATGTAAAAGGAGACTCAAGAGGAGAGAACACTCACCCACTCGGTGGCTGATGACAGTCCGGTTGTGGGGGATTACTCTCCCCTTCAGTTCTCCAGCATGATTAAATGGGGCTCTTCACACCATCTGTTTAACTGCTCTGCCTAGAACACCCTCTTCTCCCCTCCATTTGTCTGAATCCCAGTCTTCTGAGACGCCCTGTCTGACCAGAAACAGATACCAAACTCCACTGCACTCTGAAAGCACTTGCTACCTGCCCCATGTCATTTAGCACTTACACCCTCTCTTGGTGCCAGATTTATTGCCATTTGTGGGAGGCAGTGGTGAAGAGCATATGCCCTAACGTACTGAAAGGCTTGGGTTCAAATCCCTGCTCTACCACATCCTAGCTGAGTGACTTAGTTTCTCTGAGCTTCGATGTCCTCAGCTATAAAATGGAAAGAGTAACAGTGGCCACCTTATGCGATGTTATGAGGGTGAAATAGGATAATGCCATCCAAGCAGCTGGCACAGTGCTTAGCATGTAAGAAACACAAACTAAAAGCTAGCCATGATTATTCTTCTTAATAAAAGCACAGACTACAAGAAAGCAGAAACGGTGCTGGACATAAATGGCCAGGACTCAGCATTCCTTTTCTCCTCACTGCTATGATGTCATTGTCGTTGCAGTAGAAAGCACAGCATGGTCATCGAAAACATGGGCTCAGGGCTCAGACCATCTGGGTTCAAATTCTGCCTGGACCACAACCAGGCTGTGCCACATAACTTCACTACTCTGCACTGGATAAACTGTCAGCTAGTTGAGTTGGCCATTCAGCAAACTGGCTTTTGGTTAATTTGCCTGCTTCCACTCTGAATGCCACACCAACAAGTTTAGACTTTTTTCTTATTGATAATAGGGATTTTTAATCTAGGGGGTAGAGTGATCAGATTTGAACTTTAGAAAGATTACAGTTGAATCTTGAACAACATGGTTTGAACTACATGAGTCCACTTATATGCTGAATTTTTCAATAAATATGTATTTGGCCCTCTGTATCCCTGGCTTTTGAATCCATGGTTGGGAATCCATGGATGTGGAGGGCTAACATTGTTCTACACTGTTTTATAGAAGCGACTTGAGCATCCATAGATTTTGGTACCTGTGGAGGGAAGGGGAGAGTTGGTCCTGAAACCAATCACCCACAGATATCAGGGGACAATTGGGAATTTATATACAGATTTTTTACTGTATGTGAGTGTGTGGCAGGGGAGGGGGGTGGTATCCCTAATCCCTGCATTGTTCAAACTATATTTGACTTGATGTTCAAAAGATAGGTGGACAAGCATAGATATAGAAGGTTAGCAATACTACAGTTGTAAGGTGAGGGATATATGAATAGAGAAATAGACAGTTTTGGTGACTGATGGGGTATGGAAGATAAAGGAGAAGTTGCTAATGTTAATGATGAAAGTTCTGCTTTGGCCCTTGGCTATGGCTTTCACATAGAGAGAATGTAGTGGCAAAAAAAGATTTATAATATGTGGAAATAATGACTTAATGGCATGTTTGAGATTCTGTGGGGCCCCTGAGTGCATCTGTCTGGGGTGTAAAGTGGAATTGAGGAGAGACAGTAGGTGGGAGATATAAGCAGGCTGCCCCCGTGGTGGTTGAATCCATAGCAGTGGAAGAAATCTCCCACAGAGGCCCTGTCAGGAAGAAGAGTGAGGGCATGGCCATGAGGACCACAAAGGGGGAGGAGAAAAAGACACCTTAGAAAAGACTGAGAACTAGAGGGGAATAGTGTGTGGAACGCTGTGGAAGGATATTGTTTTTAGAAGAATGGGAAAGCCAACAACACTGGAATGTCAGGGCCAAAGAAGGCTTAACAATAGCCCCAGGATTTGACAAATAGAAAACCACTGGCAATCTTAATGAGAGCAGCTTCACAGGCAGAATGGCCGGGCCCCTGTCGGGTACCTGGCACATAGTAAGTACTCAATATATAAGGATAACAGAGAGCAAAACTGAAACTGAAACCTCAGGAAAATAAGAAAGACACCCAACAGGCAGAGAAAAAATTGTAGGTTAAAGAGCATATCCAAAAGTAGTGAAGCAAATTCGTCTCTCTCTCTCTCTCTCTCTCTCTCTCTCTCTCTCTCTCTCACACACACACACACACAAATGCCATGAGAACACAAGCCCAGTTTGTCCTATCCCAGCAATAATTCTTACCTGGAGAGACCAGTCCATACAGGTGACTACTCGGTGCTTGGACCAATGCTCATCATAGAACTGACGATTGAAAGAAAGGTTGGCTCCAGCCTGGACATCCCTAGGAGGGTTTAAATATCAAAGATAAATATGATGCTTCAGAATGGGGCTTTGTCTCTTCTGCTAATGCTGAAAGAATGAAATGGAAAAGCATGGTACACAATACTCCCTGAAGCCAAAGCATCCAATTATATAACAAACTCTGTTCGCAAATTAACTATCAAGGGTCTCCTTTATGAAAAACTCTCTCTAACCTGGCCCAGAAAAGGTTTCCACATGTCCCAAGCCTGGTATGAAATGTCAAATTTGTTTCAGGTTCTCATCTTGACGAGTGCTAAAGGAGTCTCCTCCTCTCAGTAAGTTCTATCCTAAAGCAGAGTTTACTAGAAATGTCCCTGTTGTCAAGGGAGCACACACACTTGGCGATTCTTTGAGATCAGTGCCCTTTTATCTGGCCTTAGACCAGAGATGATGTGCATGTTTCTCTTTACCAGTAATTTCTGATTAGCTGTAGTGGTTGCCTCCCTGCTCAATAGCAAGTGGTAAGTTCTACCATGAGACAGACATGCTGGAGAGGGGGGGTGGGGGGTGCACCACGCGTATGAGATGCTACACATAGACTAAAACAGCATCGGGGTCTGGAATAATTACACTTTGGCCAGTGTTTACTTGGCTGACACTCAGCTGGCCACCAAACCTCCTCTCAAGAGCGCTTCCCTGGTCGTGCATTTGCTCCATCGACTGAGTGTTTCAACTGAGTCATGTTTATTCTCTGCCAGCAGCTTTTGGATGTGCATAAAAAACTGCCTACATTTCTTGGGCTTTGGTTCAAGAAATTTCTCCACACTCACCTTTTTCTTCCTGTTCATTTGCTTCATTCCGTTGGCTTGCATCCTGCATCACTTGTACTGGGTGACCTGGTTTTAGATTATTTTCTTAGGCTCTAATCAGTTGGCTTATTCTGAGTTGATATTTTTTCCCTCCTGTTAACCCTTCTGCATCTCCACCCTTGCCAACTCAGGCAAGAGGTATATGCACCCAAGTAACTGTCAGGAAGCCAGGATAACAGTGGGCCAGACACCCAGAAGGAAATAGCACCTAGAAAAACCAACTGAGCCACAGAGTGGGCTTTTAAAAAGAAAACAAACATTTCACAACATGTATATTCAAAACACTATTGTCTCTTTAACTGTTTAGGACATTTCAGAACTCCCTTTTGAATCTGTATGGAGCCTCTGTTGTATTCCTTTGAGTGTCTTCAATGATGATAGGTTGTCCTTTGAGAATGTATTTGAATTTTAGAAATAGTAAAAAACTCAGGTCTGATGAAAAAGGCAGGGGATCTCACCTCCTCATATTGTTCTTGGCATAAAGAAATTGGTGACTAAAAACCAGCTATTTCTATTTCTTAGGAAGCTCATAAAGTGCCTCTTTATTATCCCCACGATGATGGTTAGCAGCCACTGCCTTTTACAATGTATAGGTTGCAGTCACAGAGAAAGTCATTTGGGGCCACTTGCTTTTATTGATTACTTTTTTATTTGTTTTATCTGTAAATATATCCCTGCATATGTGTTTCTAAAAAGGCATAGACACAGAATCTTAAGGTGTCTAAAGAAGAAAACATTTCCAGTTTCTATTCACTGTCTTCCACATCAGTTAAGGTCTATCTTGTGTTTATTTCCTTCAGTTTCCTGTTTGCTTAGACATAAAAAATAGATCTACTGGATATAACATAAATCTCCTGCTGCTGCTTATAAGGGTGTTTTGTCAGAGGACAAAGTACATATGACTCTGCCAGCCTCTATCACCTGGCCCGTTCCCCAGATATCAAGTTCAAAAGCATTTCGCGGAAGCACATGATAATTACAGGGAAACTCTAAGCCAGGAGGTATAACCAAAGCCCTTAGTCAAAGCTGTTTAGCAAGATCAACCCTGGAATTTCATCCTCCTCTGATTTGTTAGATTTGGGATTTGCAACGGTGACACACATATGAATTTAGAATCAACAGATAACTTATCACTGTATTTTTTAAAAATGCACACAAGAAACTAACCCATCTTTTTCCTCTAACTCGCGACCACTATAGTCAAAGAAGATGTCCGAGTCTTCGGCCAGCGCTCTTTCAATGACCCGGATGGTCCGATCAAAAAAGATGAGAAATTCCTCTGAATGAAGGATCTGCTGTTTCTCTTCTTCTGTCAGCTCCCTTGGAGGGGCTTTTTATGTAAAAGAGATTGTTAGGAGAGAGAAAAAAAGGACAATTAAAACATTTCAAGAGGAATCCAACTCTTGAAAGAGACTGCTTATCAAAGGAATGAGAAGACACAGCGAGATAAGCCCTTGTAAATAAATATCCAGTCTAAATTACTCCCACATTCACACAGAACGTTTTTTGCAGATGTATTCACTGCCAATTTTACAAAAAGATTTCATATCTGGCCTACCTACTGTTTGGAAGAGCTGAAAAATATTACCAATGAAAATAGATAGGTGGTTTCTAAGCAATCAGTTTTGAATAACGTCATTGTCTTTAAAACTGAAAAAAAAAAGGCTGAAATAATGAATATTAGAGAAATCTAAAACTATGTATATTAGAGACTACTGTAAAGCTGCACATATTAAATAATTAAGAACTACCCATGCTATGATCCAGATAGCACCTGTCCTCTTTCTCTGGATAAATTCATTTTATTTTAGATGATGACCTGATAAGGCTGACTGATTGCTATATACATTCCACTCAAACCCTGACATGTCCTCCCAAACCCCTTTCACCCCAAATATCTTCTGTTTGTACACAAACACATGGAACAAATAAATGCTTCTGTGAGACACCTCACAATTGCTTGTATGCCTCACTTTTCTAGCATGGTCGAGCTTATCACGAATCCTGAAGATGCAAAAAGTGAGGCAAAGGAGATGAAAAAACAGCAATATGTCATAGTCTCTGAAAGAAAGTTCGCTTCAGAGTCACGACTAAGTTACATAAACTGTTTCTTCAGTAGCAGGGTTTATATAAACCGGTAAAGGATTAGGAACTCTCCCAGACTGAGAAAGCCTCAAGGGCAGAAGCTGTCAGCTGAGCCTTTGTGGTTCTTCAGGAACCCCATTCAACTCTGGGCAGGGAGCCCTCGGTCCACATTTGATTGATGGCTCTTTCTGTGGCACCAGAAGTGCCTGAAGTTGAAGCTACAGAAGGGGGTAGTGCACTACAATTACAGGTGGGTCCCTGGTGGAATCACTCACCCACTGGCTTTTCCAAACACTTCTACCACCATCCCTGTATAACCAGGACCAATGTCCATATGGCCACATGGTCAGAGGACTCTTTCAGGTGCGGGCCTGGAGCATAATGTTTTATGTAAATGTTACTTGCTTCTATTCATGGTCTCTCAAAGCCACTGTTCTGAGAAATGGGAACTGACCAAAGCTCTCCTGCAGAGCCATGGAGGGAATCGCAAACTTTTCAGGTTCATGATGCCTCTCCCCTTCCCACCGCCCCTTTCCTGCCTTAGACCACAATGCGGGAGGTTCGGAGGGACGGACTCCACAATCTGCCCTTGTACAAGAAACTAGCATGACCCTGATGTAGTTGGTTCACACCTTGAAAAATGCTCTCCAGGTAACATTATAACAAAACAAAACAAAAAAAGATAAATCCGCTCCAGCAGAAGATCTTCTCCAAAAACAGCCCATCCCATAGTTTTTAGAAACATTTCTTTGCTGCTGAAGTCTCCAGAACCCAAAAGATGCCAGTGTCCGCTGGGACTCTCCAAGAACCCCCATCAACTTCTGCTGAGCAGAACTGCCCAGACACTGGCTTGAGAAATAGTGAAACGGACCATAACAACAAGAACTCTACAAAACCAACATTTCCTGTGCCATACGTTAGCTTTGATTCTTCAAGCAATTAAAGGTCTCTGGGCAAAGCAGGCCATGATACCTAAACTATAAGTCTGGTTTAAGGGTTCAAGCTAAATACACTAGGCAAATAGTTAAGTACTTAATCATTACTCTTTAGGTAGCAATTCAGTAGTCTACTTCTTAAAACTCCTATATATTAGTATGAAATTGAATTTTTTCACCCATATGTAAGTTCAAGAAAACAGTAAAACCATTCAATTAACTAGGCAAAGTAAATAAATAAATAAATAAATAACCCTACAAAATGTGAGGGTTATTTTATTTTGGTTAGTACTGTTAGATAAATAAATAAACTTCACTAAACAAGGGTATTATAGGACCAAGGAAAATGTCTTATTTTAATAGCCTCGTTTAGCCTTAGTCACTGTTGATGGATGACCAAGGCACCCTGGAAATTAGGCAGAGACAGGACTTTTCCCCTTTATTCCATTTTTATACTAAAAAAAAGCTTTCTATTCTCTGTTTATCTTTTTCAGCTCCTTCTATTTCACCTGTATCTTTCCTTACAGGTCCATTACCTTGACTAAAAAATAGTATCTGTGTAATTTTCTGTAATTTTTTTCTCCCCTGTAGCTTATTGTCACTTTGATCTCATCTTTCAAGACATACAACTTCTCTCTAAGAGAAAAATAAATGGCTGATCAAAGTGTATTTGCAAAGGCCAAGTTCAGGTAGGTGAAGCAGTAGCCTCTTCAGATATTATATTTGACAATACAATATTTGGCTTAAAATTAAATTGCTACTGGAGCAAAACAAAAGATATATCTTATATTAAGCTTTGATGTCTAACAGGGATCAAATGACAAGATTTGTTAGCACAAAATAATAAGATGCATGTGCAGACAAGTAGTTTTTTAACATCGTAAACAATATTCAACTTAGGAGTTAAGTAGGACCACAGGCATTTTTGACAAAATCCCAAAACCTCCCATACTTAAAAATCTTTAAATTGATAAATGTTGTTACAATGTAATGAAAATATAATGGAGCATCCAAGAACCATAATCAAAAGCTGCATTCGGAGATGAAACCTCTCCAGACATCATATTTTATGAAAGAAAATTGGTTAATTAATGGAATCCAGAAGGTTCAAAATACAAGCATAAACAATTAGAATCAGAATAGTTTTGCCCAGGATAATCCCCAAATGCCCCCTGAAATACTTGTTTCTGCAGCTTTTCCCTATCACTGGAACCTAGTCAATTTTTTAACACACTCACTGCATGAAAAGGGCAGGATTAATTTAATAAGGCATATCAGAGCAAAACATGGGCATTATAATATTTTATTTTCTTATAAGAAATATTATAGCAGGTTTTTTTTTGCAACAAAATGTTTATTATTTCTGCCAAGAGCTAACAATAATTTTTGCATCTAAAGTGACCTTAAAAAGAAAAAGATTCTTTGTAAAAAGCAGAATATGTGAATTTGACTTACATGTGGTCCAAATGACATGACAGATTTCAAACTTAGCAAAATTTACCTGAACAGTTATATTTAGCTTGAATAACAAATATGAAAACACGTGCTGCATTCATGAAATTCAAAGTTTAGATGGCTGCCTAATTTTGTGAATTCATGTCCTGCAAAATTAAAATCTAGTATACGTTTTATTTCAGGGTTTACTTTATATTCTACTTATTGTAGAAATGTTAATTTATCTTGGTTTTACATATGAAAACACTTTTTTAATGTCTTTCACGATTAGTTTAACCTATTTTTTTGAGTTTTCTTATCGGCCTTAAGGTGTATTTTTTCAGTTTCTTTTTTAATTTATTTATTATATAGTATATCTTTTGGGTTCTTGGAATTTTTTTTCTCTGTAAAAATGTAAAATTCATCATGAATTTCACAATTTCTATTGAGTCTTTTACAATATCTTTTTTTTTTTGGTTAAAAGTTATTTTAAAAATATCCACTTGTCTTGCCTTGTTTCTATGATGTAGTTTTAAATTTCAATATAAAAATGGCATCTTTTAATGTTTTTCAAGAATATATTTAAAAGACAAAAAAAACAAACAACAAAACCCTCAAAGCTTAAGTTTAAAATCAGATTAAATAGGAGGATGGCTCTTACGAGAATTTTACAGGGAAATCAGTTCATAAACAAGCAACCCCAACCAGACTAATAGAGAGGGCATCCTCCACTGACGTTAATGTGAGGTTCAGGAGCTGACATGCATTTACAGGAGTGAGGTTTCCGATGCTGTTGTTTCAAACCTCCAAACCTGAAGACACAAAGACACTCCCATATACAAATTCCCTACATTTTGATTAAAAGCTAAAATGTACCTGCTGTTTTTCTCTACTCTGTTGCGGACAACAGAGTGAAAACAGTCAGACATCAAACCCATATTTCTTTACTGTTTAATGCATTTTGATGTCACATGGGCAAAAATGTCAAAAGCCAGTGAGCACTGATTATTTTCCCATCTCCCCTTACCACTTTTTTTTTTTTTTTTTTTTTTAACTCCAAAACAGGCCAGATTTCTCAAAAATGTGTTCACTGGTTGGAAACCATGTATGTCAAGTTTCAGCCCAGAGCAAATTTTTATGGCTGAGTAATAAATCCCTGAAACTCAGGGTTCATAATGAAAGTGCTGACACAGCCCTAACTACCATGCAGCCGTGTGAATGGCGCCACTATTATATCTGCTGGAGATTCGTTCAGAAGTTTGCAAAATACTGTCTTGCTTTAAAAAACAACAACACAGAGTTTGATGCCACCATAAACATGCTTTTAACCCATTATGTGCTAATTTGCAGAAAAGCCATTAATAGAGAATAAAGCTCACCGCGCAGCAGTAATAGAAAATGTATTGCAAACGTCTTCTTGACTTTTAACAGGACTTTAATCAATTCCATGAAGCATGAGTAACAGTTGAAATTAGAGGGTGTTTCTGCTCAGAAGTGAAGAAGGTGGTTGCAATGTTTTGCCAGAGTAGACAATTTGGAGGTTGGGGTGTGCGGGTGGGGGTGGAGGGGGGTGGTGATCTGTGCCAAGACATGCAAAACATACCCCAGCTCCTTATCCCCAGTACGTCTTAAGGACATTTTGCAAAAGCAAGAAGTGGGTATCTTAATAAATTCTGATTTATTTTATCTCATGCTACACCTGTGTCAATGATATTTTATTCACCAGCTTTAAAAAAGTATGTTCTTAGTAGAAGTTTGAATGTGAAATCTCTTAAATCAAATCCATTTAGATAGAATCTCTCAAGAAAAGTAACTTTATTCCCTTCTGTGGATGCCACTATTAAAGATGAATCCACTCCTTGCCCTCCATTGTGCCCCAGAACTTGACTGTAACCAACCTCAGTGCCTGAACAGACTGACGTGAGTACACGTGACCAGTATGGACCCTGTCCTCCAAATGTCTCCAGTGACAACCATGTGACACACATTGTGCCAGAGCCACAGGCATCTTTAAAATGTTAAATCAATGGGCTTCTAATTAGAGTTATGTTGACCTATATTGTGGGCATTTGGTAGGAAATATGGAAGGATCTTTTAAATCCATACTCTGTTCTCACGGACACTCCATTGATCAATAAGAATGACAATTTCAAAGTTTTCTTTTATCTGCAGGGCTGAGAATCTAGAAGGGATATAAATCAGATTTTTAGGGAAACATCACCTGTAGTATTGTCTTCCCCTTTCTTTTTCTTTGTTATAATTTTTAAAAATTTCGATTACAGATGATATACAATATTATATTAGTTTTGGGTGTACTGATTAGACATTTCTATACCTTCTGAAGTGATCGCCCCATAAATCTACTACTCACCTGACACCATATGTAATTATTACAATATTATTGACTATATTCCCTATGCTGTACTTTACATCCCATAACAATTTTCTCTTTTGCTTTAGTTTCCTTGTTTGTTTGTGTGTTGTTTTGCTTTCTTGTTACGTTATCATTGGGAATATATAACAAAGCTTCTAGATAGCACAATAATTGATAACGAATGTCTTATTTTATCATTATTCAGTAATAATTTTACTGAAATCATGCCTGGATTTGTTGCTGGAATTGTGGATGGTTTGCACTCTATTTGCCTCTATCAGTCAAAATAAAAAGTGACTCTTGCTTTGGAGATTAAAGTTCATGTTGCTAAATGTAATGTATTGAACAATCATAGAAAACCTTCACACACAGGGGGTGTACATTTAATTTTTATTTACCTCTAGAGTCCCTTATGGTAATAAAATAAATAAATCAAATAATGACACAATTTAGCTCCCACACCATACCTTCCTTCACTTCCTGTTTTTTGTCTTGATTTTCCAATTCTGAATCGTGGCCAATCTTAGGTTCCACCATATCCTCATCATCTTCATCCTCTAGAAAAAAAGAGAGAGAAATGCACTATTATTTTTCTTTCAAATCAAAGCCTTTGGTTGATGGTGGGAGGTAGGGGCAAAGGGTAAAGTTCCAATCATTTAGGGCAACTTCTAAGTGAATCAGTCCACAATGAATGCCCAAGATATATGTTCATGAATATATAAATAAATTATCTCCAAAAGGAGCCTCTTTGAAAGTCCCCCCAAGTTGCTGAGAAAGCCGCCCTGAGTCAGCACCTGCTACGCCCATCTCCAGGCCCTCACCACATGGGATGTCTTGGAATTGCCTCTCTGACCTCTGAAGCTTCTTCAGAGATGGCCCCAAAACAGATCTTAAAATGTTTCCACCTGGGGCACATTCTCCACAGGGGACACCTGCTGTACAGACGACTCATTTCCAATTTAATTCTCACCAAATTAATTTGTTTTTGACCTACAGGAAAGGGTTAAATACAGGTCTGACCCCAGGTCAAATGCCATTGGCAAGTAAACCACCAGGGGTAGGGCCCCCAAAAGTCCTTGCCATTGGCCTCTGAGAAAGCAACCAACCCACATGGCACTTACACATCCAGAGCAGCTCATGCATTAATGTGAATTTAATGAGCACTAACAAATGGACCCAGGAGGCTACCACTGCCAGATGTTATAGTGCCCTTCCTGCCCTATGCAAATGTGTGCTCACTCTCTCTCTCTGCTCTCAACCTGCCTGTCTCAGAGGCCCCTTTCATTGTAGGCCTCTTGGAATCATCAGTCACGATGTAGGGGAGAGTCCAAAGGTCATAAGAAAATCCAACTTCTAAAAATAAAATGATCTAAAGAATTAAAACTTACTTTCACAGTTTTTACTATATTACCCTCACTCTTAAGTATTATATTCACTGAAAGTTACTGATTTTGGTGGTTCAAATGGAGTTTAAAATAAATGACTTCATTTCCTTCCCTCATACATTCATTCATATATTCATTCATTCAACAAATATTTACAAACCTTCTATAAGATCTCAAGCTCTCTATATAGTCCCATTTCCATCACAATAAATCTTGAGACATATTAACTCAAAACTTCAGTACCAAACAACTAGAGAATGCCCTGTAAATGCATACTTAAATGTCCAAATAAATAAGTATGAATTGCCTGAAAAGTAACTCCAAAAGTTCCCACTATATTAAGCAAGTGATTTGTGTAAGGAATATCAATTTTTAAAACATGGACGTATAAAGTATAGCAGTGCAATTTAGATAATTAAATTTTTAAGTGGGAATTTTCATTGAAATATATTACTCTCTACACATGTATATAGGTTGTGTCATCAACCTCATTATCTTATAATCACACTATATATACATATCAGAAGAAAATGTAAAACACTTTTAAGGAAAACTAATTTATTAATAATACATTTATTAATACACATTGATGAGATAAAAAGTTGCACTGAACTTTTGAAAAGAACACAGATTTTTAGATAAATAAATCTTATAATGTTAATAACGCCTCTAAGACCTTATCCCTATATAAAGATATTACTGCTATCTACCCACTGCAAACCTGCTTGGAAATTCCTGAATAAAACATTCACCAACACATGTTGTATCTTCACGATCCAAAGACCTAACACAAAGCCTGGTGAGGCACTGGCTGGAGGGAAGTGTCCTCTCCTGCTAAACCTTGGATGGGGAGGCAATTTTCCAAAGGATACTAATTTGCTGAGAAAATGGCCCCATTTCAAAACATTCTAGAGGCATTTTCAGAAAATGCAATGGATTCAGCAGCAACACCCTGACACTTACTAAATGCCAGCAACTCCAACAAACAAAGGTGGTTAAGACCCATGTTATTATGTGTTGAACTGGGCACCCCCAAATTCATATGTTGAAGACCTAACCCCAACAAGCTCAGAATGTGACCATACTGGAAATAGGCTTGTTGCAGATATAATTGATTAAAATGAGGCCATACTGAAGTAAGGTGGGCACCTATTATGCCCATAAAAAGGGAAGGTTTAGACAAAGACTCACACACAGGGAGAACGCCATGGGAAGATGAAGGCAAAGATTGGGGTGATGCTTTCACAGGCCAAGGAGCACCAAAGATTGCCAGCAACCCGCCAGAAACCAGGGAAGAGTCATGGAGAAGTTTCTTCCTCAGAGCCTCAGAAGGAACCAACTCTGCCAACACCTTGATCTCAGGATTCTAGCATCCACAACTGTGAGAGAAAAGCTTCTCTGGTTTAAACCACTCAGTTTCTGGTACTTTGTTCCAGCAGCCCTAGCAAATGAAAATGCCAGGCGAGTGCCTTATGTCTACTGGTATGATCTATGCCCTAATAGAAGAGATACAGGAGATACACAATAATAATACCTACAGCAGTGATGAATGCTTGACATGCATACTCATTTATCAGAACTTGGTACCATTAGGCTAATTTTATAGATGAGGAGACAGAGTCATGGCCAATCCCCCAGCAAAAAATACCAGAAAACCTCCAAATCATGTCAAGCCATTACACATGCTGTCCCCCTGCCCACAGAACGACATGAAACAGAAATGCCGAGGAAGAGAAAGGCCTAAAGTACAAGCAGGTACGATATTCAGTTGCAGTACAAGGAGGCGATCATGGAGGCAGACATCGCATGGCTTCAACATGGACCGCTTTTCCACATAAGGCTGAGCAGAGGAGAAGTTAGGTTTCACATCCTGGAGAGCTACGCAATGGGTGGTTTTATTATTCAAGAATATACATGCTGCATGCAAATTCTGCTCTCGTTTTCATTTCAGAACCCACTGCCCTGAGACCCGACCAGCCAGCCATCCTTACTATAAATTCCTCTGGTCAGACAGACACACAACCTGGGTGGGAGCAGGATGTCAAGAGAAGTAACTGATCTGAGTTCGAGACTGGGGTCTACCACTTGCTAGCCTCTTGATGTTACACAATTCAGAGAAACTCTCCGAGCCCTGCTTCCTCCTTTGCTGAGTGGGGATAAAAATCCTTTCTTAAGCCATCAAGAGAGTTGGGAATACTTGTTCCCAGAAACCTTCAAGCTGGTGGTGCCTTAGCTTGTATGTCAACACAGATTTATTGAGCACTTAACAGTAGGACGTACCTGGTGCTGGGAATCTGACAAAGAACAAGACAGACGAAAATCTCTGTGCTCAAGGAGCTTCTATTCGAGTTGCTGCAAAGAAGCCTCAAACCAATAAACAAAACATGCACTGTATCAGGTAAGTGCTGGGGGGACTAGAAAGCTGGGAAGGGGGTTGGGCATGCAGGGAAGGGGAGGGAGAGTAGAGATTTAAAATGGAGTGGTCAGGAAAAGCCACACTGAGGTGACATTTGAGTAAAACATTCAAGGAGTTAAGGGAGGAAGCCGAGTGAAGATCTTGGGGAAGTAAAACTAATAACAAAGTACTCCATCTCATTCACCAAGGGGTGAAATGGGTCAAGTTCTACATTAATTTACTATCAGTCCCATTCACTATGGGGTTGTGCTTTTATCAGAGCCATGTGGTCTCTACATTCACATCTTCTAGTTCTTGAAATGAAGCCAGTTTCATCAAATGACTTGAATTAGCTTAAATAGTATCATGTTCTCACTGGTCACATATATAAGGGCTTTTGTTTTAAACATTCATTCCTGGAAGCGTCAAAAAGCAGCATCATGACAGAAAGTGGCCCTTAGAATTTATTGGAAAAACATTATTCTATAAGGGCTTGGCCATAGAAAGGGCTAGGTTTGTGATAAAAATGTGCTAGTTTATATAATGTGTTAGGTTATCTAATTCTTTAAATAGAAAATCCTTCCCCAGAGAATATGTGTTTGATGAGGGTGTTTTTTAAAAAAAAACTAACAATATCTATTGTGTTTATAATATGTACAAAGTCCCATAATGAGATACTGTGAATAAGAGAGAAACAAAAATTTTAAATAGTACCTGCCCTTTTAAAGTGGTTATAAACCAGTTGTAGGCATTAGTTTGTAGTGGCCACAGAATTCTTTGTCCATCAGTCTTTTAAAGACACAAAGTAAGAGTTTCAGTGGATTTGTTAAGGAAATAACACAAGAGACTGGTTTGTTTCTCTGCATACTGAAATGTTTGCCTTGCTCAGCAAAGAGAGTGTATTTTCCTTTAAGACTCAGGTTTCCTTTCTGGTGCAATTGGAATTACTTCTGTTGAAACCATTTTCAAAACAGTTAAATAACAGTAAAGAAAAGGATTTATGTAGACCCACTACAGACTACTGATATATGAGTTGTGCCACCAGTTCATACCCGGTTACATTTCCTCTGAGATCGGAGGGGGAAAAAATTACCACCCATGTGTGGTTTCCTGTACCAGGTCCACACCAGAAATTAAACTAGTGGCAGGAGTTAATGACCTGTCAGTGACGGGGCTAATTTCAAACAATGGCATCTTTGGGACACATTATTTTATTTAGCACCCAAATTCTGCCTCTCCCGTTGTTGCATTCTTTCCCTCTAACGTGGGGAAAATCTTTAGTAACCACTGTCCTCCTTCCTTAAGTGTTTCGGAAGGTCTACGAAAGAACAATTGCATGTTCAGCAGTAATCTCCCGTAACACTTAGCATAAGGCCGGGCCCTTTGTGTGAGCTCCACAAAGGCTAGTTTCCTCTTCCAGTCTGTGGTTCCAGTAAAGCCGACGTAGTCAATGTGAATATGCCGTCGTCGGATTGCTGAACTGCTCTGATGGCCTCACAGATCTGAGATACTGGGAAGGGAGGGTAGTGGGATGTCGTTACTGCTTGGCAATACAATAGAAAAGTCCCGTTCTGTCTGGGGAGGGGGCATGGACCCCTTTGGGGTGCTGACATGCTGGGCCCTGCTTTCTTCTCCTGAAGCCCAAGGGAAGACATTATCCTATGCTCCATCTCCTGGTGGCCAGGACACAGGTAGTTAGTTACCTGGGCAGTCAGAGCTGATGCTCCTAACTGGGGCTTTGTCTTTAGAGTCAGGAGACAAAGCTGAGGGGACATTAGGATTCATTTTGGGCAAAAGGCCATAGCAGCAATGGTGTCCAACATTTTGGTCAGATCACTCCAGGGGCCCACTGTCTGGGCTGGTCCCTGCCCTTTTCCAAGTTTGGTCCCTTGGCCTCCTGTTGATTCAGTGAGCACAAGATTTCCCTCCAATAAATCTCACTAGAGGCGGTGTCAGCATGAGATTTCCTTCTAATAAGTCCCACTGGACTTAGTGCCGGTTCCTTGCAACCAGCACTCGAGTGACACAGGGCAGCCCTCTGTGTAGAGAATGGCTGTGTTTTATAAGGTCAAGGGGATCTCACTTTCCTGTGCTCTCCCAGGGCCTGCAAAACCCCATCATAAGAGGGTGTGAATGCCCGGATCGAGCCCTTGCTGCCTTATTCTTGGCTTTCCATGAGGGGACCGCGGCCCTTCCCACTAGCCATCGCAAGGGAGACTGCTAAGTCTGGTCAGGGGCAGGACGGCAGGGAGCTCAGTAGGCCATTTCACTCCATCCTAATTGATGCTAAAGGCCACCTTGCTGCTGCCAACGGGTGGAGGCACAAGGCAATTACCACATGACTTTGAGAAGAACAGGCCAACGACTATAAGATGCACAATTACTATATGTACCAGTAAGAAAAAAAAAATGATACTGCTAATTAAAGCATAACACATCATCAATTCTAATGTGAAAAATTATGAATGTTGGAGTTGATAATTTGTGGCTCAGAAATAAATAGAAACTAGTTTCCGAAAGATAGAAGAAATGGTAAGAACACAGAGTCAACTCTAAATCAAACTTATTGCTGTGCTGCTGTTGTTGGACAGGCTTGGAGCAATACAAAGGCACATTTATGTTTTGTTTTGTGGGTTTCTGTGTGTGTGTTTTTTTCGTTTTAGATATATTGATTTCAATGTCAGAACAAATGCCCTGGCCACTTTTATATAATTCTATGTATAGACACTTCAGATGGTGATTTTTTTTTATAACATAATAAAATATTTCAACAGAAAAACAGAGTTAACTCTCAAATATAAATTTGTTTTCAATCAAAAAAATAATGCACTTTAGTGAAGAGAGTCTTTGCAGCTCTGACTTTGGCCTCATTGTTTCTCACATCCAGTGCCACTCTGGATGACATTTATGTCACAAATTAGTATCCCCAGCTGAGATGGGCCTTCTGGGCCTGTGGGGTACATTCCAACACAAATGTTCCACAGGCACCTCACACCTGGCATGTCCAGAGCAGAACGCCTGCCTTTTGCAGAGATACGCCCCTTTGATTGCATTCTCCATCCTGCCTCATGGGGACCACCATTTGCATGCGGTCACAGCTGGACACCAGAGTACCACTTTCAACCACCTTACTCTTTTCCATCAGAGCCAATAAGAAAGGGCCTCTGAGTCCCTTCAATTCCTCCTCCAAAATCTGTCTCAAGTTCACCTCTGTCTTTAATGCACTGCCCTAGTCCAGGCCATTACCATCTCTTGCCTGGGGTATTACAGTAGCTTTTTTTTACTCGTCTTCTTCCCATTGCCCATCTTGCTCTATATTTATAGTAGTTTCATTTTTTAAAAATACATCTATGTATCCTTTCTACACCAAAAAAAATCTTCTGTAGCTCCCTAAAAGTTTTAGTATAAAAGCCCAATAGCTCCTTTTTTTCCCCCACCTCATCTTCCACTGTGGGCAATGCACAGTCACCCGATGTCCCAGTAGGTTCATGCCTCAAATGCATTGCACATTGGTTTTTTTCTGCCTGTGTTGAGCTTCCCGCCAATATCCAGGAGGTGTCATTACTAGCCCATTAGGATGCAACTCTGGAGCTTTATACTTCCTCCCAAGCAGATCTGTTGAGCCCCTTCATTGTTCCACCAACCCACCTTCTACGTATCTCTATGACAACACAGCTTAGTCCCCTTGAAATTAGGTTTATGTATCCATCTCCTCAACCAGATGAAAGTCCCTCAAAGACCTACTCTTGTTAGTCTCATCAATATCAAATACTGAGACTAGTAATATAAAGACAGGTGATTTTTCTGGAAAAGGAGGAGTTTTGAAGCATACCATTTAGGACACTGTAGTACCAAACAAGTTTGAACTTCTTTCTGAAGATCAGCTTTCCACTTTTAAGAAACATAGATTTCATTTGAATGTTATTTAAAATTCCAGAAGGAATTCAAGGTATCGATGATGCTAAATATAGCTTTTGAAACCTCATTTATCTCCTTCCCTGACAGCCCTTTAGTCACATTCTGAAATATCTCTCTAAGGGGCCACCTACTTCTTGATGAAAATACTGCTGCCAACCAGTCCCACAGAGAAATTGGAGGCTTTTAAAAACACGGTGGACAAAGTCAGATTTTGTTTAAGAATATGGAGTCAATGTGGGGGCTACAGGGCAGCAGGGGGAGCCTGGAATGAGAGGACAGTTAGAGGGTAAGCTATAGTTGTAATCCAAGCAATAGATAATGAGAACTTGACTTAGGATGGTTCAGTTGCCAGTGAGTATGATGAATTGAACTGTGAATTTAGACCTGTGTTTGTACAGCAGACATTGAGAGCTCACTCAAGTCACCCTACCCTTGGACCAGCTTCGTGTACAGCTTGCCAATTTTGCCAGGCGTCCAAAGAGAGCCACCCTCCCTATACCTAACACAGCGGCCAAAATAAAGTATAACATGCACCACTGAATGCTTACACAAACCAAGGTGAGCGCCTCTGTGCTTTAAAAATATGCAGGAACGACATATTTTGTGGGATTTTCAGTAAGCACTTTGTTAAATATACTACATGCTAATATTTAAAACACCTTCACTTTCTGGTCTAGAAAAATCTGGCCGGAGTAAAGAAAACATACATTTCTCATCAAACAGAGCACTCCTGTTAACACTCTCGGCCACATCAGTTCTCTCCGAAGGCTCTAACATGACAGTACTTGGAAAGTTTACTTCCTGATGGAATGTCACCCAAGGCATTGCAAATGAGAGGAAATGAAAGAAAATATTCAAAATGAAGAGAGGAAGCCAGAGAATAGTACTTTTTAGCAGCTGTTTCTGAAACTCATAACTGTGCTGACATATAATATGCATGCAGTAAATATGTGTTGAATGGAGTCAGTGTGGACTAGTCGGCTTGCATGGGAGGACAGAGACTAGGAAAAGAACAATGCTCTTCTCAGAGATGTCCATGGGTAACTTCAGCATCTGATGTTTGGGATGGGAAGGCTGATTGATCTGTATTTTCATATACTTTCCTCCTTAAACATCTTTAATGGCTCCTTATTTCCAAGATTAGCTCCGCATTTAAGGCCCATCATCATCTGACTCCAATGTAATTCTCCAGCACTGCTCAAAGCAGAAAAGCCCTTGACTCAACTGTGTATGAAATAGGTCAAGTTTGTTGTCAAAAACTACCCTCTCATCTTTCCTTTCACTTAGCCTTTTACATTTTTCAGGCCTCCATCTCCCAAACTTCCCGACAGTGCACATGATGTGCAAAATAAAAGCTGGATTCCTTGGTCTAGTGTTAAGTCTTCTAGACTCTGGCTCCTGCCTGAACTTCTTCGGTTGTGTTCATCCTCCCATGCTCTTGCCCACACACACACTCCAGTCAGCCTTCACAGGTATTTTGCTGCACAAACTCCCACATTTCCATCTGTCTTTTGGTTTATGTTGCTCTCTCAGCATCAGTGTCAGGCACTATTCCAGGTGCTAGAGAGACAGCAGTGAACAAAATGGACAAGACTTCCTGCTTTCATGGAGCTTGCATAATAGAGAAGATAAGTCAAGTATGCAGCATTAGAGTTGATATGCTAAAGAGAAAAGCAAAGTGGGTAAGGGAGGTGGAGAGGTGGGTATCACAGTTTTACATAGGTAGCTAGGGGTCCTTAATGAGAGGTGGCATCAGAAAAAAAGACTCAAGGAACTGAGGTATCAAGCCATGGGGATACCTGGGCAAAGCATTCTAGGTAGAGAAAATAAAAGCACAAGGGCAGGGTTTTGCCTGGAGTGTTCAAGGCCTTGAATAGCTTTCCCCTCATGTAAAATCCAGCTATACTACAAAATCTGACTCAAATACCCCCCCTGTTCCCCATCTCTCCTGCTCTTCTTCTTGAAAGGGATTTCTTCCTCATTTAACCTTTCACAGGGGCGCTCTTAACTTTTTTTCACCCAATCAAAGAACTACAATGTTTAAGAGTATGGCATTTATCACTCTCTACTTTATTTACCACACTTTTCATTTTAAGTAGAACACACCCCTGTATGTCTATGAGTTTTCTTCGTCCAAGAATCTGAATTTCTTGGGAGTAGGATGCATTAATTAGTTATATTTATTTGCTCCCATATTGTTATTAAGTAAATATTCCTGACTGTTCTAAATGTTAATAGTCTCATTTCCACAGTAGTTCTAAGGAGTACGTTTTCTCAGCAGTGTCTATCCCTAATGTTTTAGCTGAAAATGTCGAACTGAGCTCAATTTCAGACTTTACGTTTGCTTTTCTTGATCACTAGGTCTCATCTTCACTGACAGCAACAACTTGTCTAAACTACCCAGAGGCTCTCCACACGCACTGTGAGGTTCCTGGTCCTTTATTTTGTTTCCTGTCCTGGTCATAGTCACTAGGTATTTACTCACCACCTAATATGTGCTCAGGTCTGTTTTAGGCATCATGGAAAAAAATAGCTATCGATTTAGTGATTCATATATGTCAAGCTTTGTGGTAACTGTTTTATGTCCATTAACCCATTTAATCCTCATAGTAACTCACAGAGGCATACACAATTAGTTCTCTCCATTAAGTACAGTTGACATTCAATATTATTTTATATTAGCTTCAGATGTATAGCATAGTGGTTAGACATTTATATAATTGAAGAAGTGATCCCCCAATAAGTCTAATACTCACCTGGCATCATACATAATTATTATAATATTATCGACTATATTCCTGTTGTACTTTACATCCCTGTGACTATTTTGTAGCTACCAATTTGTACTTCTTAATCCCTTCACCCTTTTCACTCAGCTCCCTAAATCCCCTCCCATTAGGGTCTCTATTCAAATTCACATAATCTATGAGGTCTTCCCTATCCAATCTGTATAATATAGCAACATGCCTCACACCATTCTACCCTCGCACAAGACACTTGCTTTCCCCTTACCCTGATTTTTAAAAAAATTTCATAGCACTAATAACTATCTGATTTTATAAATTTATGTATGTGCGTATTTATTGCCTGTCTCCCACCACTAGAAAAGAAATTCTACAACGTCATTCACTGTGTCTCTCCTTTGCCGTTTCTGAAGCACCTAGAAAATAGCTGGATATGTGGTAAATGGCAATAAATACCTGTTGGATGGTAAGACGACTGAATGCACAAAAGAACAGCAAGGCAATACTGCATCTTGAAACCAACACACACACAATTCCAACCAGCAGAGTAAAGACATCCTTGTTATGAAAATCAGAATCCCTCCTTCTCATCATGGATGCTATAACCCCACAGATCTGGTTCCTTGAAATCGGAATTATCTATCTCTTCAGCATTCATATTCTCTAGAAAATGGAAATAAGGTCTTCTGAGTGCTTTGTGCTGACTTCCAGTTCAGCATTTTCTCATTCTGGTGTCCAATCCCCAGCCCAGAGAAAACTGGTATATTTTCCATCTGGAAATACATCAGAATTTATCACAGTCCAATTCTCATGGAAGATCATTAACACATTTGTTTGCTTTTATCCTGACATTAACAACTCTATTGGGGGCTAAATTATTTCCCCTGGTTTCAACGTCCAAGTTTTCCCATCAAATACAAAGTCCCTTGTCTGTCAGTGTAATAATTTTCTATTAATTATAAAAGAAGAAAGTTAGCAGTTTGAGAGTCTTAAGAAAAGCATTTGTCTAATCCAAGCGACTGATTTTTCCAGTTACTTGGATTATGTACAACTCTCAGTTGTGGTCAGATTCACAGATTTCAAAGTGCCCCTTGTTTTTACTTTCTGGTCAGTCTAGACAGACATGGTTCTTTCCTTCATTTTTCAAGCTGTTGAAACATCAAGATGGTCAAAAGAATCTGAATCTCTAGAGAATAAACTGAGCAGTACTTCACCAGAGACTTCAAAATGTTCTACTGAATACCCCCCCAAACAGAAAAACAACCTCAGTGGTACCAGGAGAGATTTCACTTCAAAGGCTCAGTGTGAATGTGAGAATGAAACTGTGACAACAAAAATAATGACCATGACTGTCCTATTCGGAGTGGAAAAAAATAGTCTAGTGGTCAGAGCATGGGGTTCTGAAATTTTTGCTTGTTCTCAGCTATTTCAGTTTCATGCTGGTGTCCTCACCCAACCTAAATTAACTCCTTTAATAATAATTCTTCTATTCATTGTAGTTGGACCCAGGTTCTTGAGAAACTGCTATGTACAAGGCATGGCTACATCCTATGGGGGCCATGGAATTGAATCAAGAAAGATGCGTGACCTCAAAGGGTTTTGCATTTGGGCAGGGAAATGACAGTTGTTTATAAATCTCTACATGATGAGGGCTAGTGCTTGAAGATGTGTGATGGGAATTCAAGAGGGATAAAAACAACATCCAGCAGGAGGAGGATGGACAGAGAGAGGAGAAAGGGAAGCAGACCTTTTATGGAGTTGGGTGTTGCAGAATAGTAGGATCTAGGCAAGGATGTAGAGATGGGAATGTAGAGAGTACTATTCCAAGAAGAGAAAAGAGCATGTGCAAATGTGTAACAATGGAAAGATGTGTACAGTGAATGGCAGGTAGTTCAACAGAAGAAATAATGGAAGGCCTTAAACACCAGGATAATTAGGGTCAGACACATTTGCTATTGGATTCACAGCTCTGTTGAGAAGCATTGTAAATCCACATTGCTTCAACTAATGTCAAAAGAGAGAGTTTTAAGGATTCCTAGATACTTACTTAGCAGTGCCATGACCCAGGAAGACATTTTTCCCATTAGAAAGTTTGTGGTAGATAAATTATCTACATATTTCCCCCCAGAGATAGCATGATCTTTTGTTACAGGATATGTAAAAGATAGGTTTTTTGGCTCCTTTAAGATTTATTTTATCATCTGTGAATCAGGGATGGTAACTTCTGTGCTACTTACATAACAAAGTTGTTGTGTGAAACAATGACATAACGAAAGTAGAGATGCTTTGCCAGTGGTAAAGGCTCTAAGGTGTGTCATTAAAATAGGGTAACTGTGATAATAATAATTACAGCTTCTTGGTGTCCAATGGCCCACCCAGACACAAAAATGTGCAAGGTAGGAAGAGGGTATGCAACAGAAAAGAAAAGGGAGACATTCCAGTTAGGGCTCATTGTAGAAACAAAGGGCTGGGAAGATGCACAGTGATAGCTATTGTTGGATGGTGGTAGGGGATGATGAGTGTAGAGCAGCTAGCACAGTTCAAAAGCCAAAATATAAAATCATGGTTCAAGTTGTATGAGACAGACTCTAAATCCCGTGGAGACTAGAGAAAGCATTTAAACTATGGAACACAGATGGGCATTCAGGTAGAGCTGGGCTTACTTCAGGCATGAGCTTGGCTTTAAAGGACAGGTATGATGGGCAGGGGAAAGGGTGTTAGCATCTATCTCATTTAGGTTAGATGCTCTGGGCTCCCATTGCATTCTACACTTTGTTTTGAAAGGCACATAACCATGGGATTAAGTATTGACTTCTCTCTGTACTCCGAGTTCTGAGCCCAATGTCTGGCCCCAAAAGATGCTCCTTAAATCTGTGTTGAATCAATCTGGGTACATGATAATGAAAGGTGTGAAGTTAGGAGAGAATGGACATGCATTCAAGGGCAAGGGAAGAAAAGCTGTGCAAGAAGGCAGCAAAGGACAGGAATAGTGGTCAGGTGGGAAGCTATGTGACAGATAGTTTGGAGCTAGGCTAAGGCCTTCATGATGGAAGAGTGAGAGCAGGGACACAACTAGATTTAAAATGGGTATTATTTGGTACCCAAATACTTATTATAGCCCTGGCTGTAATGCAGTCTCAGGCAGACCCACAAAGGAGACAGAAACAAAATCACGGCCACCATGATTTGATCATGTGCTCTAATGAAATGGGACTTTTTCTCCATGTGTGCCAATCCCCACCCCTATCCTGCTTGTGTCCATTGCTGAGGTAGCCTTAATGTTTTAAAATATTGCCTCCCATTATACAAGGAGGCTTTGTCTCCATCTTCTTCCATTCCATACTATTCATTGAGCTCTCATCAATGCAGGATCATAAAAACATACAGCTGAGAAGATCTATAAAGAGTTATGGAAGTACTGCTGTGAGATTTTGGGATGAGGTGTGTAAACCACATTGAATGATGCTCAGAAAACTGGATCAAACACTGTTAGTGGATATTGTTATTTTCTTCTTTTTTTCCTCCTCTTCATTCTCTCCCTCCTCCTTCTTCTCCTCTTTCTCTTCCTTCCTAATGCCTCGTTGAGTCTTTCACTGAGTGGATGAGCTATTGCAAGACATAGAGTTGCAGGCTCCCCAAGTTCACACAGCCAGCTAGAGGCAGAGCTCTGACTGGAACTCTCTACTGATTCTGTCTCCAGAGCTCTCCCCACTCCTCACGCTGTGGCAGCAAGACTGTCGTAGAGACAACGAAAAGCCCCAATTCCAACTAGATTTGAAGCAGAAATGCGTCTCAGCAGAGGATTATCTGACACACTCTCAGCAAGCCTAACCTGTCAGGATGGCTACTGCCTCATTTATTTATTTCCCTCCTCTAATCCCAATTTTTCTTTCTGAATGAAGTCATTAAATTATACAAAGTCATTAAAGCACCCCCCTGGCTACCAGCCAAGCCACTGTGGGCCATCAAACCCTCACTGCTAGAGCCCATGTTTGGCAGAGGGAAGTTTGCAAACACAACTATGTACCATTACAATTTGAAGAGTCTTTTTTGGACAGGCTAATTAGACCAAATCACTCAAACAGGTCTAGACGATGCTGAACAGGGTTTAGTATCTGGCTTGGAGCCTGCTGTGGTCCCCAGGGCTCCGCTGCTCCTCTCCATCTGCAAAGGCACTTCCTTCCCTGTTTGCGCAGTGTTGAGCATTGGCCTAAACCTTCTGGATCCACATTATCTGCAGCTGTGGGGACCAACTGAGAGGAAGCATAGTTCATGCTGATATACTTGGAACACCTCAAGTTTCTATCACTCTACATCCCCTCTACTTGGAAGCAAGCAGATCAAATTGGCCAACTGAGTTTTCTATATACAAGGAAACTAGAAAAAGGAAGATTTTAGGGCCTTTTCTTCTAATCCCTCCCTATGGTGTTCATTCATCCCTCTACACTGCTGTTGAAGTGACTATGCTAACATGCAAATTGGGACGTGTCACTTCTCTGCTTAAAACCCCAGCATTCCCTCATCCCTCACACAGGACAAAGGCCAAACTCCCCGGCATATAAAACCTCCTGTGAACTAAGCTTTGCCTAATTTGTCATCTTTTTATCACACCACTCCTCCTAGTGCAGACTATATTCTAATGATTTAATTTATGTGAACTTGCCCCTAGGAGGCGGTCTACTGGAATGGTTAGGAGTATAAGCTCTGAGTTGTGCTATTGGGCTCCATGATGCTGTAGCACATAACTACGGGGACACCATCTTCACATGGTGGCTAACATTTATTGAGCGCTTACTAAGCGTTAGGCTCAGTTCTGCCTGATGGTCATCTCATTCAATCCTTACAATTACCTGCTGATTCTGAAATCATAAGCAGCAACTCCCAACTCCTTCTGGAAGTTTTTGAAAAAATGTTCTAATGAATGCTGGTTAATCTCTGGGTGTAACATTTCATGTAATGAATGTTTCTGCCTTATTTTATAGTAGAGTATTTCACTATCATGTGGTCATTATATTGACTCTAGTGTAAATCAGTATTCTCATTTTAGAGCTGAGGAAGAATCATATCTCAGAATAAGGGTTTTCTGGTTATGCAACAAGTCACTGAACTCAACATATCCAGGACTACAGAACAACCAGATGAAGCAGTGACAAAGCAGTGATTTAGTATTGTACTGAATGAACTGAATGACTGGCGTGATCATTAAATATGTTTGTTTGCCAACAGTCAATTAAATGAGGAGTACCAATAGTCAATTAAATGAGGACTCTTACTGACCATGCACTGTGCAAGCCCAGGTGACTAAATACAGCTCCCTTCCTTAGAGAGCCAGAGTTGAATCAGAGAAGGTAGCAAATAAGCAACTCAAATTGAATGTGCCC
Source organism: Myotis myotis (assembly GCF_014108235.1). Lineage (NCBI taxonomy): Eukaryota > Metazoa > Chordata > Mammalia > Chiroptera > Vespertilionidae > Myotis > Myotis myotis. The sequence goes on from NW_023416315.1 coordinate 36,160,291, forward strand.
TGTAGACGCTGGTCCTTGTGCTTAATGCATTTAAATGTGGCCAGGTACCCAGGGAGGGAACTGGAACTAGGCTAAGGACATTCCTATTGTAGGATACCAGTTTCCATCACAGGGGAACATCTCCATTGTTCTGAGATACAGTTAAGACATGCAATTTTTTCATTTCAAATACTGTAGTGCATTTCAAATAGAAGTGACTTTGATTAGTTAAAGCACACATCTTCCTAACTTGGCCAAGTGCAATATACAAGCACCACATTTCTCTCAGGAACAAGCACCCATTCCCCCTCCTCAGGTCCAAGCTTCCTGAGCTAGAGAATGCTACAGAAACATGGAGCTACATTTATAGAAAAGAGCACCCGGAACTAACACCTTTTAAATACACCGAGGAGTGAATGAGCAAACTCCTGCAGATTATATTCACGGTCATGCCAAATAGGAATAGATTGAATAGAATTTTTCACTCTGAATTGAGCTTTTGTTCCTTTCATATAAGCTGATCCTGTCTGAAATTCTTAGGTGAACTGATTAATGTTTTTCCAGAGGTGAAATTTTTCATACATCTTTGCTTCTTAACTCTCTGTGGTAAAGGGGCAGTTTCTTTCTTTAAAAAAAAATTCTGTTGTGTCTCAGACTGATCTTTTTGTAAAATACAATCAACATAAATGACTGGAAGTTGCAGCAATTCTGAATCCCCATGAAAATGTCTAAATGCTTACTTTCCACTTCTCCACCTACTTCATTATAGATTGATGACTAATGGTTTGTGGACAGGACCTTCTAGGGAGCATATGTTGCATAGTACTGACATATATGACATTCAAGGACATTTAAAAGACATAACAAAGAAAGTAACATCCATGTGTCTTTAACAGAAAGGCAACTAATAAAAACATTCAGACTGTTCACATGAAAATATGCTTACATTTTAGCATTCAGCTTTTACAGCCTATATCTTTTATTTTATTTGGAAATATATTTTATTGATTTCAGAGAGGAAGAGGTAGATAGAAATATCAATGATGAGAGAGAATCATTTCTTGGCTGCCTCCTGCCAGCCCCACACTGGGGATCAAGCCTGCAACCTGAGCATGTGCCCTGACCAGGAATTGAACCGTGACCTCCTGGTTCATAAGTCAACACTGAACCACTGAGCCACACCGGTCGGGCATAGCCTATACTTTTTAAATGCCTGATCATTGTAAAGATGCCAAGTAGCCAAAGACTAAAAGGTGTTCCACAAACAGCATCTACGGCAGCACCATCCACCAGGATGTCCTGTGGCAATGGAACTGGCCCATCTGTGCTATTCAATACAAGTATCCCAGCCACATGAGGCGATTGGACACTTGAAACTGAATTAGTGCAATTGAGGAACTGGATTTGAAATTTAATTTAATTTTAATTATTTTCCACTTAAATAATTTCCTGTGGCTAGTGACAACCATACTAGACAGTACAAGTCTAGCTAATGACAGCAGCAGAAATATTTTTAAATAAACTATTTTTTTTAAAAGAGGTGGCATAGAAAATATTAAAAAGTGAAAGTGAGAGATCGCAGAGGGAAGGTGGGGTGGGAAGAGACCAACCAAAGAACTTATATGCATATATGCATAACCCATGGGCACAGACAAATAGTGCGGAGAAGGCCTGGGGTGGGATGGGAACCGGGTGGAGGGAAAAAAATGGGAGACATCTGTAATACTCTCAACAATAAAGATTAAAATAAATAAAACAATAAAAAGTGAAAGTGCCTGGATAATGCTTTTGGATCCACAAAGTCTACAGCTGCCTCCTCCCTACTTCTGGTCCTCGCCGTTCTGGCCTCATTGCTGCCTTGGAGTTCATGGTTTCTTTCAGCGTCCACAGGGCTGTTGCCAGAGCAGTGAATGACAGCCAGAGAGCATGGGAATTCTTTTTCTTTGTAACAGCTCGAGTTAATGAGATCTCCGCTGCTCTCAAGACAGTCGAGGCTGCCTGGCCAAAGTGTTGAACCAAGGTGTGTGTGCCTGCACAGAATTAAGTCACAAGTAAAGCACTTATTTCTGACAGCAGATTTATAATAGGAAAATCTCAGCAGGAATAAGGAGTTGGAGACCCCAACCACAGGCTTTTCATAAACTTTGCCTTGATTTAGTGACTCAAACAACCAGCAAGGAAGGCAAACTGCAGAGGTAATCCTATCATCTTTTCTCCAACCAGCACCATTCCATCTTCTTGGCTTCCTCACGCTGCTACCATGAATTCAAATCATCTGTGTTTAAAGTTAAACTCCGTGATTGACAGCTCCTTATGGTCTCAGTCCTATTGAAGATTATTCTAGATATCTATCAGTTATTACTACAAGCGCAGTATGATATTCAATACCTACAGTGAAAACTGTTTTTAACAGTGTAATGTCTGATCTGTTTTGAAAGCGATTTTAAAATAAAGAACTAACCATAACCAGGTGGTGAAAATCCAAACATGTTTCTTTTTTCTTTTTCTTTTCTTTCTTTCCTTTTTTTTTTTCTTTTTTTTCCGTAGGGGCAAGGGAATGGGGGAAGAGAAATTAAACAATGTCCTGCAAAAGGCTATTCCACTCACATAAAAAGAGACAAAATATAGTTCACTTGGTTTTGCAGTACTTGTTTCTTTTTAAAAATGTCTAAAACTGAAAAACATGCTTACAGTCATTACAACTTTGGGGATTTTATTTCTAAAAGATGCTTGAGTCACTTGTAAAAATGACTAATTTATAAAAATATACCCTAGCATGTGAAGGGACACCTGTCTGTTTGGTTCTCTACAGGATCCTCAGAGCCCAAACAGCCAGCCCACAGTAGGTACAAACATAAATATTTGCTGAATGAAGGCATGAATGTGTTGAGATAGAGACCTGTCGTTATAACGCATGACTATTTAATGAAGGCCACTGACTACTTTGACCAGTTTCATGCGGCTCCATGGAGACCAGAGTTGTTTCACTGTCTGGCTTTAAGCAGACCTCGAAGGTTCGATGTGATCAGTCATGCCCTAAGCTCCCTCTGAACTCAGCCACACACCTCAACAAGTCCGAACTGAACAAAGGAAGAGACAAAGCAACCTGATGAGTAAAAGAAGGACCCGGGAAGGACAGGAAAGAGGAAACAGGATGGGAAAGTGGGCATACGTTGAAACTTTTGTTTTTCTCTGAAAGCTTATTATGCAGCATCTACAAATTTTCTATCTTACACAAAAAGGTTTCCTGCCCGGTACAGAAGTAACACAGTATTCACTTCAAAACGGCCTGCATGTGGAAGGGGAAAGTAAAAGCACTGCGCAGGGGTCACGCACACCCTTGGGCTTGGTGAGGATGTCAGCGAGAACCTCCAGGTCAGGCAGTGGAAAGAGGTTACTTAGCTTTTGCTAGTCAAGTGGGGATAAAGGGGGAGGGGGCACACAGGATCTGAGCTTGAACACATGTCTTCGTCTTGATGAGGCAGCTCTTGTTGACGAGTTCCCAGTGGCATTTTCAAGATTCCTGTAATCACTAGTTGTCACTCTCCGCCATTAGTGAAGGAAGGGAGTTGCAAGGGGGAGGAAAAGATAAGCTAAAAAAAAAAATCCACCACCTTATGTCAGAAGTGATAGATGCATTAACAGCTATTTGGAACAAATCTGAGAGTCAGAAGGACAAAAAGAAGCCATCCCGAGGAAAGGAACGCGAGTGGGCCATCTGGGGGCAAACTGGCCTGAAGACAGATACAACAGGAAAGAAGCAAAAGACAAAAGGAAAGAGAGAAAGGGCGAATGAAGGACAGAAGAAAAGAAGGGAGGAAACAGTAAGAGAGATTCTTATGCTCTAGTATCAGACTCATTCAATCGGACCCAGAGCACACATTTCAGAATCAAGCAGGCGACCAAAGGCTTATTAAAGAAAATGATCCTTCCCTGTTTGTCAATTTGCTTCCCCTCCCCATCTGCAAATAATGAAACATAAAGGATTCCGAGGGAGACTGAGAGGAATACATTCCACCAGGCTGTGGAGAACCGCAGAGAAACATACAGAAAAGAAGCGTCAGGGCGGGGTCCTTCCTGGACTCCACTTGGCTGAGCGTCTGGGTGAAGTCTGCAAGGCGAGCAGCATGAAAGCCCTTACACAAGAAACCCCTCCGAAGCGCCGCCCTTTGCTGCACAGAGACCACAACACAGAGCAAATCTGCTGTGTAGGCGTGCATTCCTCCCGCTAGAAAAAAGATGGGGGTACCACCGTGTCATGCAAAGATTTGCTCTCGTTTGTGAGCTGCAGGCATTTGAAAGTGGGTAAAGCAGGTTAGGATTGTGCCATAAGCAAAGATATTTTAAACTTAACCTCCAGTTAAAAGTTTGTATAGGATGTATTATTTAAAACTGTAACAGACAAGTACTGGTAAAGAAGGCAAAGAAAAGAAAAAAAACAAAACAAAAAACAAGTGTTTCAGGTCCCAAGCAAACTTTCAAAAGCCAAAGTCAGAGAAGACTATCCCAAGTTGATCCTCAGTTGGACTATCCCATGTTTTGTCATAACTGAAAAAATATATAGCACCAACGCTTCTTCTGCAGCTTAGCCCAGCCTTCCTAAATACTGCCCGTGACCTTTAAGGCCTTAAAAGCTTTGTGAAGAGAAAGGCCAAGTCTACAGAAAGAACGAGATGGAGTGAAGTCATGTTTTCTTCACCATAAATTTTGGGGCGGGCCTGGGGAGGAGAGCTGGCGTCTCATTGAAGAAATATCAAACATGCTGCTTAGCAAAAAAAATCAATTTCAATTATATCACAAAACTTCTGGAACTGGTGCTGTCCACTGAGCAGAAAATAATGATAAGAGTAAAGTGCTATTTATGAAAACGTTAAAAGGTATAATCATTGTCACCAAAATATACTATTTTATTCAACCCTGTTCATTCTTAGCTCAACAGACTATTTTATTTTGAAGAGTTAGGAGACCAGTCTCAGGGAAAGAAAGTCTAAAGAAAACACTGACACTCTGCAACAGGTAATGGATATTTTAAATACCCTAGGGTGGAGGCAATTTGAAACTTTATTGTGTCATGGTTATTCTACATGGATTGATTTCCATGATCTTTATTGCTGGGTATTTCATCATGTGCTTTTGCTGGTATTTCTAAGCTGACCTTGATCCTGATTTTCAGTTCTGTTCTGTGAGTGTGGTGGTAGCTGCACTTTTCTCCACTGAGCATGGCATTGCTTCTCCATTCTCCTCCTGTCTCTAGAATTGAATGTGACCTACTGACTCTCTGGTCATGACCCCTAATTCAGGTTTGCCAAACTCTGCCAGGAGAGTTGCAGATGTCAGAAGAGGACAATGCTAAAGGAAAACTCATGGTTCATCATTCCTTATTACAACAGAGACTACTCACTTCTGTAAGACTCAATGGCATATATTGAACAGATACATCAATAAGATTTTTCATTGAGTTTTCCACACTAAGGTATTTTTGGTCAGAAGGGAAAAAGGAGTGAATGTGGATGAGTCAATGCCAACCCATTCACATTCATGGAAAAAACAATAAGCAAACAAAACCAACCAACCAACCAAAAACGGAACGAAAGCAAAACAAAATTTCCAAAATGTGCCTCAAGAATGGTGAGTAGTGACATCTTTATATTTGAAGGATAGAGTGTTCATCATTATATGTCTTTATATGCTCTTTCAATAGGAGTCCTTTTAGAAATATAAAAGTCTCATGGGGCCTTTAAATGTTCTAAGCAGCCATTTTTTCTATTTCCTTACTGGGACACTTTTCTCTATAAAAGAAATATCAAGTTGCTAGGGGTGTGATCAACATTTACCAAGGGAGAAAAGAAAGGATTCAATGTGAACACATCTCAAAATCAAGGTTTTCTAATTTTGTAGATGATGCTACTGAAAAGAAAAAAAAGGGGGAGATAAATGAGAATCTAGTCCAAGTTCCTTTATTAATCCTCAGGCCAAAAGAAAATTAACAGGTGCACTGTTTATGCAAATCTATAGAAGGTATCTGTCCATTTGGATTTCCATTATTCACTTTGGTGAAGATGGATATAGGTTTTAAAGGAGAATATTCAAATCAGCTGGAGGAAAATACATCTCCATCTTTTCCGCTTTCCTGGTAATTATAGTTCCTGGCTGTAGTATAGAATCAGAATAAAAACCTCTTAAATCCCTGCTAGTAAGAGCTCCATGCTGAATGACTTTCATCTTAGCATTGAGAGGAAATCCAGGCTGGCTCCTGAACAGGCCTCACCTACCAGTTCTAACAATCTCCTGGGATTTACCTTTTCCTTTTCCAAAAATCTTAAGAATTTATTTATTTATTATTTATTTTTTGCAAGAAAGCAATTCCTCATTAAAAGCCAGCTGCTCTGGTGAGTTAGGCTTAAGTTCATGGCCACTGAGAGCCAAACATCCAGCAGATGCATGCATTACTTTCCTCCACCCCTCACTGGCCCCACCCACAGCAGTAATGGGTAGCAAGGTATTCTAAGGATCAGTGCACTTGTATGGGTGGGTATATACATTCCTATAAGAACAGACCCTAACATGGATCTCTAGAGCTACACTGTGGACTAAGTACATGTACAAACACCTGCTTTTAACACAGAACACATTCTTTTTGTTCACCTTGATGATTTTTGCTTAAACTCAACCCTCGTTTATTTTTCTGCAAAGCCCAAGTTTTCCCCAACTTTCATCATCGTCATCTTCCACTCTTGCCTTTAATGGGACACATACCCTTCCATGCAGCGTGGAGTTGCAAAGACAGAGAAAGACCTGCAACATGAGAAGTGCTGACTCGGTCTAACAGGAAACATCAGACAAATGTAAATGAAATTACATCGTCATCCTATAAGCCTGACGAAGACACTAGGCATCTGTGTAAAGTTAACAGCCATCTGCTATTAAAGACTTGCTGAATCGGTTGCTTCTTTAACTCCTACTTATCCTCACAAAATTTCCCCTCAGGACTTATTTATTCCACATGCTCCAGTTTCCCAAAACCTGTATTCAGCTCAAGTTATGGGACCTCGTTTAGATATGATAATTAGTACCGACCTCAAAAAGGTTGTGAGAACTAGATGAATTAATCCATATAAAAGCCCTGCACAGCCTTTCCTCACACTAGGTACTCAATAAATGTTATCTTTCATATTACAGCTAACTTACGTATAGCCCGGGAAGCATCCAGTCCAAGGCAGATACCCCAAACTTACTCTCCTTTTGTTCTAATGAATTAAAGGTGTTGACCCAACACCAAGCCAGAGAATTGTTAAGGTTGACAGAGCCGTTCCCACACTGTTGCTACTGATTGTGGTCTTGGGACAATGCAGTCTGAGGTTACATGCTGGTCCATCCAAGGACACTGATAAATGTGGATGTCTCCTGTCTGTCGTGCCCATTTTTTGTCCGGCCTAAAAGCCCTCTCAGATCTTCTGCTTCAGCCTGAATTTCATGTTACCATCCCAGAGAGTTCAGAGTCTTTGCTTGGGATGCTGCCCAAAACAAGGGTCATGCACATGCGCATGTCACCTGAGGTTATCCTGATCCTAGAGATCAACATACTATTGGCTTCAAATAGTCAATGACCTTAAGAGACTTCTGAGAATTTCCCCAGGAAGGAGAGATGGTCATTTCTGGCTTCTGCTTCCTGTCTGTGGAATTCTTACTCCCTCACTGCTGGTCACAAAGCTCTTCATTAATTTTTGCCCTAATGTTGACCCCGTAATGGAGCTCACGCTTTTTTCTTGACTAATACCTAAAAGAAGCCACATACAAAGGCCTGTTTTTGTAGGAGACTTTATGGAAGGTTTGAGGAGATGGAAAGGACTTCCAGTGCAGCAATGCAAACCACTTAGAAATGCATATTGGTCTTTTCTATTCTCAAAAGCTTCTCAGACACTGTCATGCTTCTTAAAGTGTTTTATCTTCTCTTTTATCTCTTTTCTCACTCTCAGGTAAACCCCCACCCTCAGGTAAATTTCTCACGATCTTTCACACAAAGCATTTCAACTATCTTAGCCCCAGTGCCTGCCTAAGCCAGAAAAGAAGAAATTGGAAATGGCAGGGTTTAGGAGGGTGAGGGGTGGGGAATCTGCCCCACCGCTCTATGGGGGCATGAGTTTCCCAGGGGTGGAGGAACAGAGGGGAAGGAGCTGGTCCGGAGCTGTCTTGGGCATATCCACTCCCACCCCTGCCATTTCTGGGAGAAGACCTCAGCAGCAGGAGGCTCTGGGGTGGACCTATGGTGGCAGGACCGGAGGAGACCAAGAGAAACATGGAGACATGCTTCGTGAAGTGGTTCATGGCCATCTTTAAACTGTAAAACACAGTTGGTTGCCTTAGCGTTTTCTGTAGCACGATCTGGTAATGATTTTGGCCTTTGTGTTTAACAGTCATCACTGTCAAGGAAGAGCGACCATAATGATGCAGACAAGCACTTACACCACATGAACAGATACTTAGAGAAGAAATGCACTGAAGACTTACAGAGCACCCACTGTGTGCTGAGCTTTTGGCACACATTATTTCATTCAGTCCTCATAAACTACCCTTCATGGCAGTATTGCTATTTTCATTTTGACCGCAGAGGAAACTGCAATTCAGAGAAGTTAGTTAACTGGGGCTGTCCCTCAAAGATACTAAGACTGCTACCTGCACCAGGACCTTTGCCTCACCTCTGCTTGGCATCATTCTCTCCAATAATCCAGAGATGTCTTTGTCTTTCCTCACACCTCTGTTCTGACTTTAGAAGATCAGTGAGCCCCTTTCTGTCTGTCCTATACAAAAGAGTACCCTCCTTCCACCTGGCTTTCTTTTTCACCTTTATGCTGCTTTTTCTCATTTAGAGCACATACCACCATCTGACATACTCTGTATCTACCTGTCCCAATTATTTATTGTATTTTTCCTTCCTCCCCAAACCAAGAGGTTAAGGTCCATGTTGGCAGGGACTGTGTCTGCCTTGTTCACTGTAGTGTCCTTAGACCTAGGACAGGGCCTGGCCCAGGGTGGACACTTACTAAATACTGTTGAATGAATGAATGAATCGGTGAATGAACTGTAAGTGGCATGAAATGTGACTCTTTCTGCTCCACTCCAATTTATTTACAAATGGCATATTCTATGAATGAGACTCCGTGCTTAGCTGTATACTGCTTACTTGTTGAATATGTAGTAGGTTGCAAGTGACAAAAATCACATATTCTTCCAGGGTGCAATGAAGATGATGTAGAGGAGGTGGGAGAATTATATTTATCTGCATGTTTGTTTCAGTTCTTCACATCATCATGCTTACAAGCTTTTCTAGACACTCTAAGATGAAACAATCCTAAGAGATAGAAAGAATATCTTCCTTTGCCTTAAATATCATTCTATAATTTGATGTATTGGTGCTTTTTAAAACACTCAACCTAATAATTCTTCATTAAAACAACAAAACAAATACCTATCCCATTAATCGTCCACAATTAAAAGACGTGTTCATTTCTTTTGTATTATGTGTCTGTTGAGTCACACACAAAAACAAAACCTTGATGTTTACTGTTAAGTAAATGAATGATGCTAACTTAATGTTTCAGGAACCTATTTCCCAAGAATGTCTTTTAAAATAAAGAAAAACAAGGGTATCTTGAAGGGTGTTTTAAAAAGCACACGCCTTGGCTGGCCTGGTGCTGCCTGCTCGCTGGCCCTGCCCCCCACCAACTGGTCGTCCTGCTGTTTGGCTGATTTGCATATGACACTTTTATTATATAGGATTACAATAGCAGTTTAATAATAGAGTCTTCTAAATAAAATATTTCTGCTAAGTTTGTAGCATTTTTGATCTCTGATCAAGATTTCTAATTTTGCATAACTATTCATTCAATTTAAGTTCATATTTGTCATTTTTTTAGAGTTGACTATGAGAGAAATGTATAAAGGAGAAAATGTAATCTTTTATAAGTAAGTGATATCAAATAGCCATAGGTAAGATAAGCTAGCTTATAAGCCATCAGTAGATTATCCCCTGAGGACTCCCAGACTGTGAGAGGGCACAAGCTGGGCTGAGGGACACCCTCCAGTGCATGAATTTTCATGCACTGAGCCTCTAGTTTACAATAAAATAAAACCCTTTCCTCAGATAATAAAATATAAAATAAACTTTAATTTTCACTATAAATTTTTAAGGGTAAGTACTATCTCTTTCCCCCTTTATATACAAATATATACAAATTATTTATTTTTACAGTGGTCTTTGCTGCATCTGAAAAGACACTATAATAAATGCATCTGATTAAGGTCAGATTTTTATTTTACCATTTGCAATGGCATGGATGGTCCTAGAGGGTATTATGCAAGTAAAATAACCAGAGAAAGACAAATACCATATGATTGCACTTATATATTGAATCTAAAGGACAAAATAAATGAACAAACAAAACTGAAACAGATTCATAGATACGGAGTACAGACTGATGGTTGTCAGAGTAGGGTGGGGAAGAGGAAAGGAGGTGGGTGAAAAAGGTGAAGGAAGTAAGAAGTATAAACTATTAGTTACAAAATAGTCACAGGGATATAAAGTACAACATAGGGAACATAGTCAATAATATTGTGATAACTATGCATGGTGCCAAGTAGATACTGGAAACATTGGGTGAAGCACTTTGTATAGTATATGATTGTCTAACCACTATGTGGTACACCTGAAACTAATGTAAAATAATATTGAATGTAAACTCGAATTGAAAAGGAAAATTTTAAAAAAGATCAGATTTTTAATCCACAAGAAATTTGTCTTAAAATATAGATATCTCACATTTATAAGATAAATATAAAGAGATATAAAAATATAAATATAAAACTTTGTCTTAAAATATAAATAGCTGCAAATATAAATAGAAACATCTTAAAATATATAGATATAAATATATAAATATCATGTTAATAGTTTATCTATTAATAGTTACCCATTACTAATATTTCTCTACTTTTATTACTATTTATGCTACTGCTACTAAGTCTTACTACTACTACTACCACCACCACAACCCTCACACCCCCATCATCACTAGCACTTTATAGTTTACAAAAAGCTTTCAGTACATGACCTCATTAAATCCTTATAACAGATCTATGAGATTTCCATATATACCTCCTGATCCATGCGACAGATGAGAAAACCGGGTAGTGAGAATCAGACCCTGGCTAAGGTTAAAAAGTAGCAGAGACATTATTTGAAGCTGGGTCTATTTGATGCCGTGGCCTTATTCAAATAAAAAGAGTCCACATTCCAAAGCAATAAGTTGCCATATGAGGTGGTTCTTCATTTCCCCTAATATGGTAACCACCCCCTTTATCCCCAGTCTTTATCTCTTCAACTTGAAAAGCAAACCTTTGTTGTATTAGCTGAAATGCAATGTGGCCGCCAGCAATCGGCCTCTGTCTTCAGAGACTCAGAAACTTTATCAAGTTCACCACCACCGGGAATGTTATTTTAACTTGAGAAATAGGTAGTTTATCAGATTAGTCTGCTAAATAAAGTATTAGTGAGCAAAGATAAGCAACCAATTTGTTATGTGTGAGATTTACCCATCGAGATAAAAAGACTCTTTGCCCTTCTGGGCTAATGTAAAGGAGAGAAAATGTTAGTGACAGAATGAATGATAAGAAAGCATAACAAACCACTAAGGCCTCATCAAGAGGGAATTCAGAAGCACTTTAAAGGAAAGCCTCAGGCACATGGAGAAAGAGATGTACCTGCAAAATAACCAGTAAAACTCCTTTCACTGGAGGAGATGGGTACAATAAATGAGGGTCCCTGCATATAGTACAATGCTAAGTTCACTCATTAAAATGATGTTTTATGTAATTAACATTTTTAACGTGAAAAGATGTTATATTTATATTACTACAGAAAAGTATGTATTATGTATGTGAATATTTATATACATTATGTGTATTATGTATGTATGCATATGTATGTTATAAATATTTTAGTGCATAATAGACAGGGTGTCCCCCAAAAATGTATACTCATTTTTGAAAATGAAATGTATTTTAATAAACACTGCCTTTATAATTATTCAAAGTGTGTGTGTACATTTTGGGGGACACCCTATATATCATCAATACTATATAGGAACACATACCAAAGTGTTAGCAGTGCTGAGATGAGTTGTATTCATGGTCAGATTTTATTTCTGTATTTTCTACTTGTTCTATGTTAAAAATGGATTGCTGGCATAAAAACAGTAACATGTAATAAGATGTTTGCATACTTTTGTTTTAATATTTTGCTGAACCATTTAGAATGTTTCAGATATTATGACACACTTCATTCCTGATTAGTTCAGTGAGCATCTCATAAAGCAAGCACATTCTTCTCCTCACCTCAATACTATTCTTATACCAAAAAATTAATGGTAATATCCTAGTATTTTCTAAGAGACAATCTACATGCTCACATTGTTAGCTGTACCTCAAATGTCTTTCTTTTTGAACCAGGATCCAATGAAGGTTCGCACACTGAGTTAGGATGTGCTGCCTCTATAGTCTTTCAAGCTAAAAGAGCCCTGTCCTCAGTGTTGGTCCCACCCCTCCCACCACAGATCTGTATTTACATAACATTCACTTTTAGTAACATTCACATTCTTGTAGAATGTTTCGTATTCTGGCTATGTCTGATTATTTCCTCATGGAATTTTTGTTAAATTCACAAAACTCTTGTTCACTGTGCTTTGTCACAACATCTTAGTCTTATTTTATAAGATCATTTCTTGTTACTCAAAATATAGGGTGCCCCCCAAACTGTATACACACACTTTGAATAATTATAAAAGGCAGTGTCTATTAAAAATACATTTCATTTTCAAAATTGAGCTATCAGCTGTTAAAATGTGTATACATTTTTTGGGACACTCTTCATATTAATCATGGCACTCTTTTTTAGTAATTTTCTTCTGTTGGTTGCATTATCTTTTTCCTCCAGATTATTTTTTCTGTTTGTTTTTGTCTCTGCTTCAGGTATGTTTTTAAATAAACACACCTTGCAATAAACTGAAAACCAGATACAGATGAAAACCCATCCTTCTGCAGTTGTATCTATAATCTGGGCACTGTGTTAATGTCAAATTCCCAGAGTCTATGAACGTTCCAGGATCTTATTTTTAAGAACTCTTTAGCTCGAAGCTATTCTATTTGCTACTATCACCGATACAAGTCTAGGGAAATAATTCCTTGCTAACAACTTGGCCCCTGTTTTGGCATTGTTTACCAGTCGTTTCACTTCCCTTCTCCACATATCAGTCTTGTATATACTTGAGTCCTTGTAGGTTCCTTATTTTACTTGGAAAATACACATATTTCATTAATTTCTTTTCTTCTTCTTTTTAAATCCTCACCCGAGGATATTTTTACATTTATTTTTAGAGAGAGTGGAAAAAAGAGGGAAAGACAGAGAGAAATACTGATGTGAGAGAAACATATTGATCGGTTGCCTCCTGCACAGGCCCTGACAAGGGCCCAGGCCGGTGAGGAGCCTACAACAGAGGTACGTGCCCTTGACCCGAATGGAACCTGGGACCCTTTGCTCTGCAGGCCGACACTTTCCATGGAGCCAAAGTGGCTAGGGCCATATTTCATTAATTTATCACTAACTACTTCCCTATAGTAACGATTCTTATTGCCTCTACACCATTCGTGACTTTAATATTTGCTTGCCCATTTTAGTAGCTAGAGAAGAGTATTGAGGCAAATTTGAACTATATGTGGTCGCATCTGATTAGCTTTCCTAGAGCAATAAGGAGGAGGGAATAGATTATCTGTGCTATTGTACACCTCAGCTAAAATAAAAATAAAACAAAACCACAAAATCCCCCCAAAAACCAAAGTTTCAGTGTGGGGTTTTTTAAACTTTGAAAGAGCTACATAAATTGTTTTTTAAACTGTGGTTTCATGTATATTTATCTCTTTATATTTTTCTTATGCTAATATTAAAAAGAGTTTGTCTATTCAAGTGATGGTGTGAGGTGGCAAGTTGAAAATTCAAGGAGAGGTAAGGGAAAGCCCGGCTGGGATTAGAAAACTTGATGAGTAAAATCCACTAGGTGGATAATATTATTGATGATATTGGCATCTGACCAGGTGGCCTTAAATTCCCTTCCCATTTGGGGAGGGGGGTTCTTTATTCTACTACTTTGGTGTTTTATTCTATAACTTTGGTTTTATTCTATGAATGGTTGCCTTCATGTGCTGTCTACATGAAGCCAAAACAACAACATAATTGTGTTCGTAAGAAAGAACTATTTATCAACCCATTTTATTTGTGGAATACAACTGATTAGTTTTGAATGAGCTATTTTATTATTTTCTATGTTCAGCCACAGTTTGAAATAATGGAAGCCTTAAGAGTATTGCTCCTAGACCTACTAAGAAGAAATTCTTACTTGGGTCTTGATTATGGTTTGTTTCCCTTGCTTTTTCCCCAGCAAGGGCTATAATTTGGGAAACAAAGCTCCTATCTGTAATTTCATATATGCCTCCAAATACCAAATAATGTACCTTACAGGAACTCTAGCAATAATTAATCTGACAGAAAGTCCAGCGTTGTTTCACAGCCTCCAGTCATTGAGACTGGCCACAGTTGGTTGTTTTGGGGCTGTTTTCTCTATCTCCCCCATGGTTTCTAGGCCAAGAAACCGAATAGCAGAATGTGCTCTAGTAATTCCCCTTTTTCTTTGTTCCAAGACCACCAGGCAATTATTGCTGGCACTTAAATGAAAAATCTATTTTATTGTATGGACTATGATTGCTTTCTAGGCAAATCTTTCATTGGCACCAATGGTGACCCCAACTGAACTTGTAAATTAAGAAATAGGTGGTTCTGAGTATTGGGTTTCATTTTATGTTACTTCTTTTACTACCATCAGGCTCAGAATAAATCAGCTAAGAATAGCAAAGTAGGAAAGGGTGTGAGAAGCATGGCAAGAGAAACTTAAAGGCGAGAGTCTCATTAACATTAAATATTTACCTGATTTTACGTGAGGTTCAGAAAAAACACCATGTCACTACCTTTAGTGCAGTTTCATGTCAGGAGCCTGGATTCAAATGGTGTGTCTATCATGAACAAAAATTGTGACATGTTTAAAGGCATTGCTTGGTGCAAATGCAGGCTTTGCCAATTGTTGATGTCATTTCCAAACTGCCAAAAACTTTAATTCACATGAGCCTCAATGAGTATTTTTGCTTTACTAGAAGCAACAATTTCCTTACCATTCTAGAAAACACTGTTTCTGTGTTGAATTAACCCTTTGAGTCACAGCCATGTGCTAAAATGACTTCAGCAGAGGTTGAATGTACTAGTACATGAACAAATGGCCTGTATTGTCAGGAACAACAACTTTCAAACTGCTTAGTAATCTGTCAGTTAGGACTGTTCTTTATTATGATCCCTGAGGGGATATCACCTAATATGATCAGAAAATTTCACACTTAAATCATGCATTTTAAAAGTCTCTAAATACAAATACTCTGACAAACTATAAAACTTGCAAAGTACATGCTACTATAAATCTTATTCCTCCTGAGTTATAAAAATCAGGTCTTTCAATTCTCCGGCCACTGGAGTTGGAGTCTGTTGACAGGCCAGGTCACGATCAAGGCCTAATACTATCATCTTGAATGCATCACTTATCTCTGTGAGTCTTGGTGCTCTCATCTAAAAACTGAAGGGGCTCAACCTTATCACTGTGGATGTTCCCAGGAGCTTGACATTCATTGGTCTCATATTTCTAACCCATACACTGTAATCCTGACATGTTCTCAGGCTACAGTTCAAGTGAGGGCAAGCTTACAAATACCCTGCCTAGGGGCACTTCGAATTCCCTCCCATGTCCTTTAGGTAAAGAGACTTTCAAGTTCACTCAGGCCTTTTCCCAGAGTAGGCACTGACGAGAGATAGGAAGCATACACGTCTGTCCTAAGGATGCCCACAGCCATGCTTTAAACTACTGACCAAGTCAATTAACCCCTCTTTCCTTTCACATTAGCCATGATTATCATGAAACTTCTCTGTTGTGAAACTGTGATATGATTTTCCAATACTAGTAGAGAAAAATAGAGATTATGGACAGTTTTTATTGCTAAATCCGTTTTAACAGTAAAAGCTGAAAATAAGCTATATGTTCACCAGCAGAGGATGATAAAATAAGTTTAACTCAGTCAAGATGCAACAGCTAAATAAACATAATAAAAATGAGCAACATTTTGATGTGGATGACAGTTCATGAAGGCAAATCATTAAATGAAAAATTCACGAAATAGAACACTATATACTATGTGATGCGATTTATGTAAAATAAAAAATTATATGTATACATAAACATTGCATATAAAATTACATATTACTCTAAATATATAAAATTGCAAAGAAAATATCTAGTACAGGGCTCAGCAAACTTTTTCTGTAAAGAGCCAGTTAGTAGACATTTTAGGCTTCATGGGTCTCTGCTGCAGCTCCACGACTCAGCTATTGCAATGTGAAAACAGCCAGAGACAACATGTGAATATATGGGCATGGTTATGTTTCAATAAAACTTTATTTACAAAAACTGGCAGGGAGCTGGACAGGGCCTGGGTCATTGTTTTGTGACCCATGACCTAGCATTATACTCACTAACTGATGAAAGAATTGTCCATTGGGAGGAACCAGGACTGGCCTGGAATAGTCAAAGAGATTTTTCTCTTTATCTGAATTGTTAGATTCTGCTTTTACATGGAGAATGTAGTCATGAATTATTTAGGTAATTGAAACCATATTTAAAGGAGAAGAAGAATTATTAAAAGAATGATTTAAAATTATTTCACCTGCCACTTCAAGTAGCAATATTGTGATTTGACAAACTTTCCTAAGATCTTCCCAATTTGCATCCCAATAAGCCATCTTCCTTCTAGGGCAGCGGTTCTCAACCTGTGGGTCGCGACCCCTTTGGGGGTCGAACGACCCTCTCACAGGGGTCGCCTAAGACCATCGGAAAACACATATATAATTACATATTGTTTTTGTGATTAATCACTATGCTTTAATTATGTTCAATTTGTAACAATGAAATTGGGGGTCACCACAACATGAGGAACTGTATTAAAGGGTCATGGCATTAGGAAGGTTGAGAACCACTGTCCTAGAGCTTTGTTCTCCTATCAGCTGTCCCTCGGGCACATTGAAGTGTGGCAGCCCAGAGCCTGCAGAGGTAAAGGATAAGGAACACTGGGCAGAACCTCACTCTGCAAAGCTCAAGGACCAACCAACCTCTGCAGTAAACGAGGACAAGCTGCCCTGTGTTATGTTTCTTTTTTAAATATTTTTTTAACATCAAAAACACATTGCAGGGTAGTAAAGACTTCAGGGGCATCCTACAAAAACAGCCTGCATAATTCTGATATTGAAAGCCAGCCTCATTTTAATTAACTGCCAGTACGGAGCCACATCCTCGAGCTCGAGATAGCCAATAACAATCTTGTAATTTCTAAATGTGAACGCCACTCAGGTGGAGTCCAAATAGTGAGGGTTTCAGCTTACCTCTTAAAATGTAAACATGAAATTTCAGATTTCCAAAGCAACCAGACCTCCCTTCACCTTAGACACCTTCTGCAAAAAGGGGGGGGGGGCATTTCTAGGGTGGGTGGCATGTAGACAGTTGCCCATTAAAACGATAACATCGAAATATAAACAGCCAAGCCTTTTTCATCATTTATTGACAAACGACTTACAAGACTGCTAGTGAAATCCTTTAAAGACCTTTTCAGACATGTTGGCAATTCAGATGCCAGCAAGCAAGTTAGACTGACAAGTAATTACAATTAATGCCACCACAATCATTAGTAAAATACATTTCACTCTATGTTTGTATGCCAATACTTAATACCAAAACAGAATTCTAGGCATGCCACCATGCCCCCAAATCACCATGCTGATTTTTACCCACTGAGCAAACAGCCAGGCTAGAGCAGAATCAAGAGCTCATGGGCTGAGCAACTGGGGTGTCCTGACTCAGACCCTGCCAGCTCTGGATATTGGGAGCCCTGAGTCATTGCTCTTTTCAGAGGGTGAGAAACCAGGGTTGCCTTTCTAGCATTCATAAATTTAACCTCTGTCCTGTCAAAGGCATTCATAAATTCAACCTCTGTCCTGTCAGCTCTTCATTGGGAAGTGTTTCTTAAGAGCCAGATGTTAGTATTCAGTTCAGTCCATAAAATAGTTACTCTCCAGTGTAACATCAGTGGTAGAATGGTCAAATAAATGGTACGTTTACACAGTGGAATACTACATAGCCATGAAATTAAATGAACTAGAACCACATACAGCGGTATGAATTAATCTCAAACTATTTTATGATGTTGGAAAGTGGGACAGTGGCTGTCCTTGGAGGGAGTAAGGACTGAAGATTGATTTTTATGTTTCTTCTAATAGTCTCCTTAGATTTCTCCCAGTACTTGATCTGGAGGCTGGTTGCACTAGTATGTTTACTTTGTAAAACTATCAAGCTGTACATTCCTAACATTTTTTGTGGGCTCTCAATTTAAATTATTTTTAATTTAAGTATAGTTGGCATACAATATTATATTAGTTTCAGTTGTACAACATTGTGATTCAATATTTATATAACTTAAAATGTGATCACTACACTCTATTCCTGATTTGAGCACTATTCTGTATGCTTATCACACTTTTTCAAAGAATTTACAAACAACAACAAACAACCCCCACACAACAGTTATTGAGCAGCATGTGTGCCTGGAAGTAGAACAAATACGACAACCCTTATTCTCCAGAAATTTATAGTTGAGCAGGGGTGAATAATATTATTTCATGTTGTGTGAGCTATTAAAGAACTAGTAAAAAGGCACTACAGGAGCAATTTCTTCTGCCTTATGGTGAGAAAATGTCATGGAAGGTGACACGGAGCCAGTTCTTGAGTGATGGATTCAATAAACATAGAATGAAGGCAACGGGCACTGTCGCTGAGGGCCTGGCAGGATGGAAGGGCAAGATACACAGAGGGTTAGAAAATGAAGACCACCACCAGGGGTGGGCATGGACAATGAAGAAGTGCTCCTCTTTATTCGTTGAGTATTCAGAGTTTTCCAGAGAGCGCTTTCTTCATAGCCAATTGCAAGGTTCTCATCATCAAAGAAGTATCTCTACACATAGCGGAATCGACTCTGCAACAGCAATAAGTTTGGGGAAGAAAGGACAGAAGCCAAGCAGGGAACACTGATACTCGCGACAGGCACATCCACAACGGCAGTCAACACCGTCTACGCTTCATGCTCGATATGCACTGTGGATGCATGTATTCCTCACCCCAGCTCAAGGAGCTCAGGACTAGTATTAGTCCATTCGGTAGGTGCCACAGGGGAGGCTTAGTGAGGCTGCCTGCCTGCGGCCATGTGCACAGCGAGCCGCAGAGCCCCTGCTAGAACCTGGTGGTCTAAGCTGTGAGCACATGGAACTGAGCTGCCCCGGGCCCTGGAACACCAGGCACTGACTCTCTCCTTCAGCCAAGGCAGCGAGGGAGCTCACCAGGAGGGCACTTCCAGACCCACCACAGCCAGGACTACAGCTTCTCTGGCTTATGGCTTCCGAGGGAACAAAGGAACACCCTGGAGACAGTGGGAGAGGCTGGTGGATGATTTCCTTCCCTCCACCCCCCATATCCACCCTTCCCAGCCTGACGGGGACAATCTCCATCATTGTTTCCAATTCTGCTTCCAGGGCTCCAGGCAGGGAGGGGCCACAGATGGGCACCGTCCACACCTCCTCCAATTGTGGTATCTCCCCCGACTCAGGCTAAGCTGGGGACCGAGTTCCTCTCTGGAGCACTCTCCCTCTCATGGCTCTCACTACTGCGGGGCCCTTAACTCTGGGGAATGTGTTTCTTGAATAGCCAGGTGAAGTGTGTGCAACAGCTCGGGTCTGAGCCACACTGAGACAATCCCTGGAGGAGGTTATCTGAGGACCAGAAATGAAGACTTGGCATCCTTTTGCCGGAGCTCCAAATGAACAATGATGACAGGGGAGAGACTCGAGTGCCATTTGGGAAATACCTTTAAAGAGACGTGTGCTGCTCTGAGGGAGTAGGCAAGACAACTGTCCAAGGGAAGGAGGAGGAAGGCTTTGCTTTCTAAGTCACTCTCTGTTTTATTTGTCCTAGCTGTTTACTCCACCGTGAAGGGTCCGATAGCAAACTGCTCAGACAAAGCCAAATCAAGCCAAATGCGCTGGGGAGGGCACCGGCTTCCAGCCCACCCCACAACACAGCCTCCTGCTATTTCAGGCCTCAGGGTCTGTAAAACAGACGCCTGCCCTCCATCCTGGGTTGTGTGAAATTATGCGGTGGTTTGGTGAAGTCAACAAATAACTAGAATGAACCACACTGGGGGAAATAAAAAAGCAGCTGGCATCGGGCTGGTCTTCAGAAGGCAGTAAATGGACAGTTACCCTCTGTTGCCTCCTATCTGAGAGTTGTTTTTTAAAACCTCTTATTGGGAAATTATTGCAAATGAGAAGATAAGTTGTAAAAATAAAAATAGTACAAAGAATTCCCATAGAGCCTTTATCCAGATTTGCCTACTGTTAATATTTTACCCAATTTATTATTTGTTCTCTCTCTCTCTCTTTCTCCCCCCATCCCCTCCCAACACGGTTCTTTGTGTCTTTCCTATTAAAGGAATATACTCACACAGAACCACAGAACAGTTACTGACTTCAGTACATTCAATATTGATACAGTATTTTTAAGAAATCATTCGTTTTCAATTTTGTCAGCCTCATAATGTCCTTCCACGGCCCAACGCCAATGTTACCATTGATTGCCATAATCCTATCCCTGACATTTCTCTCTCCCTTTGCGATGTACTGTGTTAGCCTTTAAATTTACTTCTCTTGTGACTATTATTATGTCCTGCCTTGTGCTGTGTGGCCATTTACCACTTCTACTAAATCATAAGCTTCTTGAAGGGATAGCAAACATGTCCTAGAATGATTGCCAGACACACACACACACACACACACACACACACACACACACACACTGGCAAATGACAATAGAGTTAAGTAATTTGTATTCAATGTTTTAAGATTTCTATGTCATTTAAAAAAAAAAAAGTTTCCCTCTTAGCCTAAGAAGATTCACATACAGATTAACCTTCAAATGGAACTATTAAACTACTACAGTCTTCACTTAGGAGGTGAGTTTGCTGAAATGTTTTTATAAAAATTTCATAGTATTGTCATTTATTTGGGGCATCTGAAAGGATGGACTACAGTTCCAAAGCATCATAACGAATGAAAGAAGTAGTCTGAACCACACAGTTCATGTCTGCCCATGCACAGAGCATTAAATTAAAGATGGTATGACGTGGGGGCGTGGGAATGATGACAGATAGTACAGATACTAAAAGAGTCGCAGGGGATCACAGTGTGATTGTAAAAGACCTAGGTCAACCGAGTAGCTAGTGAGGCAACTACTACCCAGAACAGTTCGTCTGAATCACAGTGCAATTCCTTATATCCCTCACTTGTGTTCTACTCTCACTACAATTTTATCATCTCACCGTAGAGCAGTGGTTCTCAACCTTCCTAATGCCGCGACCCTTTAATACAGTTCCTCATGTTGTGGTGACCCCCAACCATAAAATTATTTTCGTTGCTACTTCATAACTGTAATTTTGCTACTGTTATGAATCATAATGTAAATATCTGATATGGAGGATGTATTTTCATTGTTACAAATTGAACATAATTAAAGCATAGTGATTAATCACAAAAACAATATGTAATTATATATGTGTTTTCCGATGGTCTTAGGCGACTCCTGTGAAAGGGTTGTTCGACCCCCAAAGGGGTCGCGACCCACAGGTTGAGAACCGCTGCCATAGAGGGATGAGGAAAATCTGAATGTGCTCAAAAAGTGTTGCAGAAAATTGTCCATAAAGCCAAAGTTGTTGTTTTCAAACAGAAGAAATAAACAGATTAAAAAAAAACAAAACCCTTACAATTCTAACATCCAGAGATAACTACTATGAATACCTGGGTAAAACAGACATTATCTCCTCAGTATCAAATCACATTTGCATATATTTTTGTAACCTGTTTATTTGGAGACCTGTTTATTTTCACTAAAAGTATATCATAAGCTGTCATTTTTAATAGCTAAATAGTGTTACATTGCATGGATGTACCTTAATTTATATAAGTAGTTCCCTAGTAATAGATATTTCTAGATTTTTAAATTTTGCAATTGGGAAGTTAAAAAGCAGCTGGCATCGGTTCTGGTCTCCAGAGGCAGTAAGGACAGCCCTCCTCTGTTTCCTCCCATCTGAGAGTTTGTTTTGGAAACTTTTTATTGGGAAATGATTTCAAATGAACAGACAAGTTGCAAAAACAAATATAGTTCAAAGAACTCTCTATGTCCTTTATCCAGATTCACCTATTGCTCCCATTTTAAGTAAAACTGCAATGAGAATTCTTGTAGTTTAGTTAAATCTTTTTCTTCTCATTCTTAATTACTTCCCATGGGAGTAATTCCTAGAAATGAAATTGCTCGGCATGTACACTGTTTTAAAGCTTATAATAAGTGCTGCCAAGCTGCCTTTCAGCAATATTGTGACAATTTCAACTCCTGCAGCAACATCAGAGCCTCTTTGCCCATATCCTTGCCAACCCTGGACATTATCTGTGACGGTGAAATATGTGCAATATGGCTCCTTGTTTTATTTGGATTTCTTTGATTTATACATCAAGTTAAACATTAAATAACTTAATTGAACATTTGTACTCTCTTTTTAGGATTTGGGGGCCATACATATCTATATATATATAAAAGCCTAAGCAAACTTTATAACCAGTCGCTATGACATGCACTGACCACCAGGGAGCAGATGCTCAGTGCAGGAGCTGCCCCCTGGTGGTCAGTGTGCTCCCACAGCCAACCTCCCCCTGGCTGGCTGGTTCGATCAGACCTGATCAGGACTAGGTGAGATGAGCCCCGATGGGCCCCGATCACCAGCCAGGCCAAGGGACCCCACCTGTGCACAAATTCATGCAGTGGGCCTCTAGTTTAAAAGATAAAAGGATAAACTAAAGCATAGAAGACAATATTTAAAGCCCTGTTTCAAATTCAGTGAAACCTAATTTCACTCCGCCTAATAAAGCAAGCCTGTGAAGAGACAAGGAAGGTTTGTTTCAAATTTTTAAGCACAATGTCACTTGCGAGCACAGCTCTTATTCTGCATTGATGAAGGATCAGATCATTTTGTAGAGTGCCTGTCAAATTTTGACTATTTTCTATTTTCCAGAGAGCTGAATGTTAAAAATCAGTAGCAACGTTGCAGCATTCATGCCGCTTTTAGAAAGGTTAGACAGACTCACGCCCGCAACATTCAAAGCCATTTGTTTAGCATCTTGGGAAGGAACCTATTTCCCAACTTCCAGGAGCACCGCTGGCAGGCTGTGATTTAGAGCCGCACACAGAATAACGTGTATTAGTCCATTACCGAGCTGTAAGTTGACACCAACCTTTGGAATTGCTTTCTCAGAGGAAATGTTGAAGAGCCGATGCCTCCATCATTTCCAACAGGGCTGGGGAAAACATTCAGACAACCCATTAGATCATTTCATCTCACATTTTGATGATTTTTCATCAAAAGGGAGGTGGAAAGGGGGTGATTAGACACAAATTTTCACTCTGGTGAGAATCCAAACGTATTTCTAAGCTCAAAGACATTGATAACATATTGGCAAGTTCTTGTTGCCACGTAGATGAACCACACCAGCCACCCGGAACACCCTGATGGTAATGAACATGTGCAGAAAGAGGGGGTGGTGAGCAGATACTAAAGCAAACATTGCAATCCATATTTGACAGTCAAAGGGCGTCTTCCTGAATGCCAACAAAACAACTGAAGTCACCAAGGCTGAGGTTTAAGATTTTCGGTTGCCAAAGTCTATGCTGAATTGCACTCTAGCTGGGAGCGCAGAGGATCGTTAGATGCGTGTGTGAGAGTCTGCAGTGGTTACACGGGTTTGACTAAAGTCGCATTACTGTCAAGTGGGGGACTGTGAAAGCGCCGGCTTAGGGACAGGTCGAAGATGCAGCTACCTCTCTGCCCACGCAGTCAGGATGGCTCCTGCCACAAGTCAGGACAGGCCTGATACACTGCCTTCAGCCACTACCAAATTGATCAGCTCTGAGCTTTGTCTATGAACAAACATAACTTGATCTGCATCTGAGACTCCCATCAAAATTAGCTGAAATTTAACGGACATTAAATATTTTTTCCAATGTGTTTTTTTCATTCCCCATTCTCATCAAAAGTAGAGAAATGCTGTCTACTCTCTAGGCTAATCCTACTAGTATACCCAATGCAAATACAATGTGAACCACATCTGTCATTATAAAAGCTCTAGTAGAAAAGATGCAATAAATGATAATCCATGTAACATAATTTCAATATGAAGCCAATCTAAAAATTATTGACATCATCTCCATTTTTCTTTTCATTTAGTCTTTGAAGTCCAGTGTGTTCTTCATGGTTACGGTGCATCTGAATTTGGATGAGCCAAATTTCAAGTGCTCAGTAGCCCCAGGTGCCTCGTGGTTACTGCATCAGAAGGAACACAGATCTGGAGATTAAAATGTGGGTCAGGACTAACAACGCAAAATAAGGACAATCCAAGATCCAAAGCACAGATGACTATGTCTCATGACCACAATACTCACTTCATAAACCCAGCAATGCAAAGAAAGTTGGGGAGATGGCGTTCAAATCTGCTACCAGAATAGTCAGGAGGGAGGTTTGCTGAGAAGAAATAATGAACTAAAATAGAAGTCATACTGCTCAAGAACTCAAATTCCCATTTTCAGGAAACAAAATAGAGAGAGAAGCCTAAGAAGGCTTTGAAATTTTAAAGTAATTAATTACATGGCTCCACCTTTTTGAAACATTGAAACATTTTTCAAAACCCGGAGTCCTGGCTTCGCCGGGTGCTGCTTTTCCTCGGTGTCTACTCTAAACGTCAAGTAGGAAAATCGGAGGGAACATGTCTGAGCATGGAGTGAAAAGTATACCACTCGGCTAATTATATGTCTGCTACATACGTCCCAGCTCACTGTCTCACACACGAGAGTGCCAGGAAAGTCCAGGTATCACAAAAATAGCCCCAGCATGGAAATGGGAAAGAATGAGAAGGGCCTGAACTTCATGGGTGGCATTTACTTTCTCTTATTGTAAATGCCACCCATGGAGCACGGTAAGAATGGCAAACCAAGCGAAATAGGTTTTGGTTTCCTTAGTTAAACAGCCCAGTATAGTTGGAAGTGCCCTCATGCCAAAGCAAGCTAACCAATCAGTCCTTCTCTGAAGACTTTCGCCTTCTGTGTCTTATAGAAATAGAAAGGTTACCACTCACTTTGGAGTTACAGTCTATGTACATTTCAAAATACACTGGAGCACATTTAAGGCGGTTTCTGAATTACTAAAACCACCTTCCAACCCACTGATACTGAAAAAGAAAAGAAAAGAAATTCTGGAGAAAAATTTGATTTGCCATTTGATTTGGGTGAAGATTAAAAATATACCCTAGCAGCTGTTCAAGTTTATGTCATTGAAATTCCAGTTTCATATTTTTAATTGCTACTGTGAAAAATTCTTTGATTGCACTTGATGAAATTAAGTTTTGCCTTTTTAATGATTAAACATGGGAAAATTCAAGTGTGTTCTAGTTAAGAATTTAAATTATTGTGTGTGTTTAAAAGATGAAGTAAAATCTACTGGGACATTATTTTATCTCGAGGCTAGATACAATACGCAGTAATTGCATACAGTGCTTGCTTGCTCTCAGTTCTTTCAAAATGACTAAAATATCCCTTCAAAAAATAAGACAGCAAGGATTTACTGGTTTCAAGGAGAGGAAACTGTAGGCTTACACTACTCATAACTGTATTGTGACACGAGTCGTTTTAGAGAGGGAAAAAATGACACATTCATCATTGGTTGTTGCGTGATGGTCTCATGAGTCATTGGTCAGTCAACACACTTGTAAATATGGTGCACATTCAGCTCCCAGGATAGCATTTCATTTTGGAAGATGACCAGGGTGTTTGCAGACAAGAGGACAACCAGGGGGAAGTCATTGGTTCTTCAAAGCCTCCCAGATCATACCAAGATGTTTAATGATGAAGCCCAGACCATGTGTTTCTCACTATAGGCAGAAAAATCTGTCTCAGACTGTAACTGAACACTAAGATGGAAAAAGTGAAAGGAGTTAGTCTTCGAATACAAAGGAAACAATGAGTGAGGAAGGGGACCATTGGGCCACACAAAATGATTCTCCCAGAATACGTCTCTTTGCTATACAGAGGTACGGCATGTTGAGAGATTTGTAATAGTTTTGAACTTTCTGCAATCATAATAACATACTATTTATAGTTATGAAATAAAAAAGTCTCAAAATGTTTTGATAGGCTTATCAATATTTATGATAAATTTTACATCTCTTGTGAACAGATGCAATTTTTGGATGAAAAATTCATTACTTCATTTCAAAGGGAATATATTTTACTTTCCCTTAAAATATTTATCAGTGCAATAAAATACAATGCCATTGTGATAAAGATGACAATAAATTTGATTTTATGAAGGTAGCTCTCATTTAGCACAAAAGGATAGATTATTATTTCTAAACCACCGACTTAAAATTACATAATTCTTGATTGAATGGTAAAGTGGCCATTCACCACTAACTTATTCAGTTTCCCCTTCTGTGGGTGGTCATGGCAATCCTAAATATGGGAGCAAACTTTCTCAAACCTTGGATCCCTAATAAACACTCTTCATAAAAAGTAGAATATCTAATCTATTTATAAGCCAAAGTAATCATGATAGTCATAGCTCTACAAATGCATCTTTCACAACTACAAATATATGAAAGGGTTAAGTTTGGAGAACATGTCTTCTTTTATCCAATTTAAGGTCATATCTTAAAAATCAACCAAGCATTAGGAAAATAACTACATTGAGATGTAGGGCTAACATATGAGAATTAGAATTATTTTTTTAAAAGAACTCTTAGGATGGTTTTGGTTTTACAGAAAAATTGCAAAGCGAGCTGAAACCGGTTTGGCTCAGTGGATAGAGCGTCAGCCTGCGGACTGAAAGGTCCCAGGTTCGATTCCGGTCAAGGGCATGTACCTTGGTTGTGGGAACATCCCCAATAGGAGATGTGTAGGAGGCAGCTGATCGATGTTTCTAACTCTCTATCTCTCTCCCTTCCTCTCTGTAAAATATCAATAAAATATATTTTTTTAAAAAAATTGCAAAGTGAGTACAGAGTCATCTCATATAACCTTCACCCAGCCTCCCCTATAGTTAACATCTTACATTACTATGCTATTTGTCACAACTAACGAACTAACGTGATACATTATTATTACCCAACGTCCATACTTTATTTGGATTTCTTTAGTCTTGATGTGCTTTCTCTGTCTTGGGACCCCATTCTGGATACTGTGTTATGTGTCTCCTTAGACACCGCTCACCACTGACAGTGTCTCAAGTTTTCCTTGTTCTGATGACTTTGACCGTTTTGAGGAATCCTGGTCTGGTGTTTTGTATGATGCCCCTCTCCTGGGATTTGTCTGATGTTTTTCTCATGATTTGACTGGGGCCATGGGCTTGGGGAAGGAAGACCACAGAGGTAAAGTACCATTCCCACTGAATCTTACCAAGGGCACATGCTGTCAACGTGGTTTGTCACTGCTGATGTTGACCCTGATCACCCGACTGAGATGGTTCCTCTAGTTTCTCCATCTCTCCCCTACCCCACCCGCATTGTCTACACTATACCCCGTGGAAGGAAGTTATGTGTAACCAATCCTTAATGAGCAGGAACTTAGGCTCCATCTCCTTGAAGGATAGAATCTACATAAATTATTCGGGATCCTTTTGTATGGGGGCCTTGTCTATTCTCCTTGATTTAATTAGTTATTCCACCATTTATTTACATCATTATGGACTTATAGATTTGTATTTTACACTGTATGTCCAACACCCAATTGTCAGGTACGATCCAATCCAATCCAATCCAATCCAATCCAATCCAATCCAAACCAATCCAATCCAATTATTTGCTATTTATTTCGTTGCTCAAATTATTCTGGCTCTTACTGTTTGCTCCTAAATATTGCTTTTTAAGGAGATAGCTACATCTTTCCTATTCTTACATTTTTCTCCCAAGTTACATATGAGAAGGACATACCAATTTTCATGTTGATTTTGCACTCTTTTAAATGTCAAACCCAGACTCTTAACTTTGGTTCATGATGGCTCACAGAGGACATCAGGCCCAGTTCTGTCTTGTTGCTGGACTATCAGATTCTTGCCTGAGCACAACCGTTCCTCAGAATGAAGACAATGGACCATCCCAGCTTTTCTAGAAAACCATCATAAATTTTTCTTTTATTTTTTTACATATTTTCCTATAATTTGTTGTTCATGCAAAGAAGCTAATTTTTAAATGTTTATAAATATGAAACTAACCATCCTTCTTAACTAACCCTATGTTTGGGAAATCTATATATATATAAAACCCTAATATGCAAATAGACTGAACGTAAGACCAACCAAACAACTGGTCGCTATGTCATACGCTGACCACCAGGGGGTGCGTGCGTAATATGGCGGGCATTGGCCACAGCAGGATGGTGGAGTAGGTGAGTGAGGGCAACAGACCAAGGCGGGGCACTGGTCGCTGTCATCGGGGCAAGCCTCTGGTGGTTACTGAAAATTCTTTGTTCCCACACACCGTGGTCCTGCCCGGTGCTCACACCTGCTGCCTGCGCTGTCCCGCTTGCACCTGCTGCCGGCACTGGAGCCACCACGCACACCCACTGCCGGTACCTGGCACTGGCCCTGACTGCTTGGCGCCGTCAGTGGGTGCGAGCAGTGGCTGCTGGCCCTGATTGTCCCTCAGGGCTTCTCCACCTCCCTCTGCTCCTGAGGGGTGATTGGGGCAGTAGCCACCACTTTCACCCGCTGACGGTGCCGGTCCCGCTTGCACCCACTGCTGGTGCCAGCCCCAATAGCTCTGCACCGGCAGCAGGTGCGAGCGGGGCCGGCACCATCAGCATGTGGGAGCAGCAGCGGCAGGAGCAAGGCTGCCAGCAGACAGGGAACTGAGGGCCATGGCAGGAGGGGCCAGGCGGGAGTTCAGAAGATGGGCTGAGACCCACCTCTGTGTCCACTGCAGCCTTACAGCCCACAGTTCCTTTCAAAGTGCATGAATTCGTGCACTGGGCCCCTAGTTAACATATATTAGTGAAAATAGAATGGAAATCACTTGACATTTGGAATGGAAAATAGCGTGCCATATTTCTAACTAGACAAGCCAGAACTACTTTTTCTCCCACTCTTTGCAAAACCTCTGTGTCGATGACACAGAATTTCATGTCTGGCTTTTATTTTACTTATTTGGGATTCTGTAACTTGTAAAAAATATTATTTAGATGTTTCAGTATAATCAATTGCTAATTTATAAGAAGGCATGGCCTTATAGCCTATATAATAAAAGACTAATATGCTAAGTGTCCAGTCGTCGGTTGGCCGTTCAACCAATCAAAGCATAATATGCTAATGATATGCTAAGGTTGCTCAACCGCTCACTATGATGTGCACTGACTAACAGGGGGCAGACGCTCAACACAGGAGCTGCCCCCTCGTGATCAGTGTACTCCCCCAGGGGGAGCACCGCTCAGCCAAAAGCTGAGCTCATGGCTGACAAACGCAGTCGTGATGGCGGGAGCCTCTCCCACCTCCACAGCAGTGCTAAAGATGTCTGACTGACAGCTTAGGCCCGCCTTCACAGGCCTAAGCCGTCAGTTGGACATCCCTCTAGGGCTCCTGGACTGTGAGAGGGTGCAGGCTGGGCTGAGGGGACCCCACCCCCAGAGTGCACGGATTTCGTGCACTGGACCTCTAGTAAATATATAAGAACACACAGTAAAATTCTGAGTTTACTACTACTGAGAAAAACATCAGCCTGGTGCATGTAATTAAGTTTTCATTTCACGAATATTTCTGGGTTGCCCGCTCATTGTAGAAATAACAGCTTTCCTAGTGTCCCTCCCATCTCATCTTTCAAGGTTAGAGTCTGTGAAACTGATGAGCAGTACTCGAAGACCTCCAAGATTTCAGTTCTGATACATTGCCTAATAAAATGGAAAAGGCATGGATTCAGGGAGTCTAAGCTACCCCCCAACTGAAAATATTTATGATATTTGTTTAAAGGAAATAATACAAGAGAATAAGGAGATGGAAAACAAAACATTTGTCATGACAATAAAGATTTTAAAATAAGCAATACAAAGAAACCCAGGGAAAAATGAGCTCTACATAAATATCCCCCAAGGCCTCTGCAACCTTCCGTTCACCTCTAGGAAGTCAGTTCATTCTTTTTCCTAAGGAATTTCTGCAGCCTGGCTGCCTTTAAAGGTGCCAACAGCAACAAACCACACCAAAAAACAACTGCTCAAAGACACACAGACATAGACATGCATGTGCATGCACACACACAACCACACGTGCGCGCACGCGTGCACACACACACACCCTTGTTCCTGCTTTCTCCACCACACCTTCATAACTTTATAAATTCCCTCAAAAGCCAGAAGTTGTTTTGCCACCCCCCAAAAGGGTGGAAGCACCTCAGCCCATCTTCCTTGGCTAGTAGGCAAAGGAAGAGGATGCAGAGCAAGGAAATAACCAAAAGAAAAGCTAAAAACTTACAGCCAAATCCTAGCACCTGGGAGCGATCATTCCTGGACATTTCAACCTCAGGGTGGAGGGTTTAGCATCTATCCATAAGTTGTGGAGAGCAAACCTGGCTGTTAAAACTTAAATTAGTTGGATCAACTCACACTGGGAATCACATTGATTCTTCTATGAAACAAGAAAGTTAGGGTTTTTTGTTGTTGTTTTTTACCTTTTCTTTTCCTGATTTGAAGAAAGGGAAATGGAGGTCAATGGACCTCCTCCTGAAGGCCACCCAGAGAGCCTCTTGGGCCTCAACTTCTCTTCAAAATGAAGGTTTACCTTTGATACTCAAATAGAGATTTTTAAATGTTTGCAAATCCCAAACCTCAACCACAGGTCCCCCTGTTTATAGTTCAGGATTATACAAATTTGCCTTGGTCCTCGGAAGCCTCATCTCAGAGGCTTGATTGATGCTCGCCTGCAGGCCCAGGCCAAGGGACAGAACGCTTCCCGGAGAACACAGCCATTAGCTAATGGAAGACATTTTTCATCCCGTGGAAGGACAGACAACTAAAGCCAGCTCCAGGGCCAGCCAAAAGTAGCACCTACCAGCTATGAAGGACAGCAAGTGCCCAATGCCCACATGGCCAAGAAAAACCACACTAAGCAAAGAGTCACCAAGAACTTTATCAGGGTGTTCCTGGCACTCCGCAACACTCCCATAAAGGTGAATCGCAGATGTGATTATCATTGCATTTTTATTTTTTTCTATTTCACTGCCCCCTCTTAAACTTCTTGTAAATGTTCCTGGGAGGGGTTCGGGGGTTCGGCAGAAGTCCTATTTTAGTGGTGGAGGTTCTAGAATTTCTGTGTAGGACAGGCTTAGGTATAGCATTTTCTTTGGAAGGCGACTAGGGAGAGAGTTGGCTGGGAGTTTGGACTTGAAACTGTTTGCTTAGCAGTTTATAAAATATTGAGGGACTGTCAGTAGTTCATCTGAAGGAATGGAGGTGCTGGTAGAAATGTAAAGGTTCCTCTTCAGATCACTTCTTAGGATTGCCACTGTATAGAAGAGAGATGCTTGCATGAGAGGAGAGAATGCTTTGGAATCTATAAGATGATGCTCACCTCCCACCGAACTGCTCCCTACCAGGGGCCCCGACACCGCCTCCCCAGAACCACACGCTGGATGGCTGAGCTTGCACAGATATGTTCTCGTCATTGTACCAGGTCAGGGGATAAGCTGGCAAGGCCAGCTGGAAAGTGAAGGTGTAAACAGGTTTTTATTTTCCCCTTCTTTTGGCTCTCCATGAATAGAACTTTCACATAAGAACCTCAAGCCGATGGAAAAATTAGATAATCATACCCGGTTGCCCTGAACTCATCCTTACTGTGGGTCAGCTAAGGGCTCTGCAGATGTGTGAAGAAAAACTCATTGTCCAGTTTTATTGCTGCCTTTGGGGTAGCAAGAGACATGAAGAATTGACAATTTTAAGACCGTTTTTTTTTTCATTCTGATCGCTTTGACTGAATAAAAATAATTCCCATGTATGTTTTTAAGGGCTCAAATCAGGCAGTGAGCTGTTTTCTGAAAAGTAAGCCACCAGCGCCCTCTTGTGGCGGTTTCCCTGTAGTGTGCAGGATTGAAAAAATGGCAGGGCCAAGCAGCAAAGCAGAAATTAAGAGACATGGCAAAACATTCCAGGGAAGACTATGTATGTCGTGGAAACGTACTGATATTCACATATAGAAGGTTAACTGAAAAATCATAGCTGTTTCTAAGTGTACGGGTTAATACTCTACCATTAGACGTGACAACTAGGCTCTTATAATAGAAAATACAGAAAGAAAATGGAGAACACGTAAGTCTAATAGAAGACAAATGTCCACTGATTATTCTATCGTTTTCATAAATAAACATATTCAAATATTAAACAAAATTTTTCCCTTTAGAGGAAACCGTACAAATAAACACACAGTGATATTTCTGAAATTCACATAATTTAAGCCAGTTTCCCCACTCATATCTAAGCTCTGCTTACATACTCCAGTTTCCAATGTAAAGCAAAGAAAGCTCGCCAATCAAAGGCTTTCATTGGCAATGTAAAATAAAGTCCCAAAGCCCACAGCTCACTGACTTTATATGGGAAATATTTGATTTTTGAGAAATGTTTTTATACTTGAGAAAGATAATTTTTAGTTAGAAACATTTCCATCTGTGGCTAGTTTCTTTTAAATAAATATTTTAAATACGGGACCAGTATGGCTTCTACATGTTCTTTGTTAGGCATTTCAGACACAATATTACAGTAACGTGCATATACGCCAAGATGCAAATCAGTTCTCAAAGCTGCACAAGCCCACAGATCCTTAGAGCAGGGATAACTGGTTATTTACTCTAAGGCAAATCAATCTCTTTGCATTTCAGTGAATTCACTTTTTTCTCTGTTGTTGTTGAGTGGATTCTAGTGAATACCCAGCACAGTTTCGGTTTGTCTGCCTGTGAACAGGAAAGGGGAACGCTTTTTATTGACACATCCCAACGTAAACAGAATATTCTAACCCAAATGAAAAGCAGACAAGCAAAATATTCTGACTTTGTTAATGTGGGGATACATATTATATAAATGTGTAGCCCTTTAAAGTGAAAATTTCTAATTTCAGTGACAGGAAGGAATTCTGTTCTAGGCACTTGTGGATTTAATTTGCCACAGAGTTTGGTAGACAGCAGGCACTCAATAAAATACACGGACTATTCTGAAAGTTTCTCACGCAGGTCAGCTTGTGAATTTTATAGTCATGACGGGACAGGAGAATCATCTGCTCTAACCAGGCGCCGTCAGGATGTGGCTCCTTTCAGTGGCCAATAAATTGTTTCCAAAAATAGCTTTTCCAGAAGTGTATAGAAAGAAAACATCAATACTCATGAATGATTTGGGCTCATGAAATGCAAGTTAAATTTAAAAATAAGAGCTTTAGCCCTAACCGGTTTGGCTCAGTGGATAGAGCGTCGGCCTGCGGACTGAAGGGTCCCAGGTTCGATTCCGGTCAAGGGTATGTACCTTGGTTGTGGACACATCCCCAGTAGGGGGTGTGTAGGAGGCAGCTGATCAGTGTTTCTCTCTCATCTATGTTTCTAACTCTCTATCCCTCTCCCCTTCTCTCTGTAAAAAAAAAAAATCAAAAAAAAAAAAAATCAATAAAATATATTTAAAAATAAAATAAAATAAAAAGCTTTAGAGACATACCTAGCTTTCATCCCAACATTCTATCTCCTTATAACTATGTGACTTCTCACCTTCCAAAGTCTGATCTGTAAATACTTTTCAGAGTTGTTGTATTAAAGATTATATATGCCAGGCCCTGGCACATAAGCATTCAATAAATGATAGCTAGTACTATATTTACTGTTATTATGAATGTCTCCCTGGCTCTGTCTGTGACCATATAAGAATCTCATGCTATCTGAGTTAGGAAGAGCTTAATTATCTAACGTGGAATGAAATGACAGCACGTGAAAACGGAGCTGATTCACATATCTCATTTAAGATATGACTGAGATCTTTCATTTCGGGGTCAAACAATATACCTTTAAGGGAATAGAATAGACAAAATGCTGCCAGATTTTCCCTTGAGTCAAAAATCTCATTTTGATTAAAAAAGAAGACAAGAGAGTCCATTTAAAATAACTGCCTAGGCCCGTGGTCGGCAAACTGCGGCTCGCGAGCCACATGCGGCTCTTTGGCCCCTTGAGTGTGGCTCTTCCTAAGCCTTAGGAGTACCCTAATTAAGTTAATAACAATGTACCTACCTATAGAGTTTAAGTTTAAAAAAGTTGGCTCTCAAAAGAAATTTCCATCCTTGTACTGTTGACATTTGGCTCTGTTGACTAACGAGTTTGCCGACCACTGGCCTAGGCGATTTTATTTGCTCAGGTTCCCTTTCAGGACACGATCATCCGACCTCTGGCTGCTCCAGCGAGACTGCCATGGGCCGAGGCCACGGGACCCTATGCCACAGCCTGGCACCAAGGGGAGGAAATGCAGAGCAGATCTGCTAAGGAATCTAAGGAAAACACGAATCAACGCAGATGCCAACTCCTCACAGGCGGACTTCATTCCTAAATTGCACACCAGCGGAGCCACCCATAAATTATTAGGTACCTCATCTTCCCACATTAACTAATTTGGCCATATGATATTTTCAAAGGGATAATCATCGTTCTCATCTTGCAGATGGGGAAATAAAGCAGGAGGATCATCACATTTAAAAAGGAGCATCGCTACATATTATGACTAATGTCACATTCAGTGGCCAATGTTATTAAGGGTGAAAACGCTCTGCATACAAAAATGACATGACTGACCCAACATGGTCAGGCGTGTGTTTCCAGTTTTCTTTTTTAATTACTTGCTCCCTCCCTTACCCACAACCCACGGAATAGGATTTCAAGTGGCTTATAAACAGAACCCAAATACAAAAGGATAAAATAAGTAAGTGAGGAATTTCTGATGACAGGAAATAATAACGCCACAGACGAGAGGGGCAGCCCCATCCTGCCCCTCTGCTGGAGTGGGTCAGAGCCTCCTCACGAGTTAAGGAAATAACAAAGCGACTCATCATGGCCATGAGGTAAAATGTGCTTTGACTTGCTTTTTCCAAGAGTGGCGGGTCAGCGGCTTCTACTGGGCTTTCCTGCCTGGCTTTGGCAGTCACCTGTCAACCCAACGCCTTCCTGGGCCAATGCATACAGTTTTGGCCATGAAATAGGTCAAAGCGAAAAGGCTGGTGCTAAAAGGCTGGTTCTGCTCAAGATCAGAGCTTCCTGGCAGGTGTGACCCTAATGGGTTACAAATGAGCTACTGGCCTCCTCGGCCTGGGAAGAGGATAGGATTACCTCCTCCACTCACCCCGGTGTGCCACCCCAATATGGTAATATTGATGTGAGAAGTACTGGGAAACCCAACTCTAAACAACAGAACTAACAGAGCATAGTCCTAGACAACGGAACTAACACAGCATAGTCCTAGACAACGGAACTAACACAGCATAGTCCTAGACAACGGAACTAACAGAGCATAGTCCTAGACAACGGAACTAACAGAGCATAGTCCTAGACAACGGAACTAACAGAGCACAGTCCTAGACAACGGAACTAACAGAGCATAGTTCTAG
The DNA here is from genome assembly GCF_014108235.1 of Myotis myotis. Lineage (NCBI taxonomy): Eukaryota > Metazoa > Chordata > Mammalia > Chiroptera > Vespertilionidae > Myotis > Myotis myotis. Next base: position 36,196,252 of record NW_023416315.1, read on the forward strand.
ACAACGGAACGAACAGAGCATAGTCCTAGACAACGGAACTAACAGAGCATAGTTCTAGACAACGGAACGAATAGAGCATAGTCCTAGACAACGGAACTAACAGAGCATAGTTCTAGACAACGGAACTAACAGAGCACAGTCCTAGACAACGGAACTAACAGAGCATAGTTCTAGACAACGGAACTAACAGAGCATAGTTCTAGACAACGGAACTAACAGAGCATAGTTCTAGACAACGGAACGAATAGAGCATAGTCCTAGACAACGGAACTAACAGAGCATAGTTCTAGACAACGGAACTAACAGAGCATAGTTCTAGACAACGGAACTAACAGAGCATAGTCCTAGACAACGGAACTAACAGAGCATAGTCCTAGACAACGGAACTAACAGAGCATAGTTCTAGACAACGGAACTAACAGAGCATAGTTCTAGACAACGGAACTAACAGAGCATAGTTCTAGACAACGGAACTAATAAAGCATAGTTGTATTAGTGAATAGACTGAAAATCAAACTCATAAGCCCCCAAACTGGCGAGGATACCACTTCCTGTGTGTGCATGGCTGGAACTCCCATGAGGCTCCTGTTACCAAAATTCCCCCCCTTTCCCTTTCTCACACCATGACAGCTTTACTTGGAGGCAAGGGTCATTGTATGGCATAAGGTCAAGATTCAACTTCATTCCAAGAGAATCTATAATAATAAAAGTATAATATGCAAATTGACCGAACGGCCAAACAGCGAAACGACCAACTGAATGAAGCTGGGGCTGTGAGGGCCGAGGCTGAGGGCTGAGCCCATTGCATGAATTTCGTGCATCGAGCCTATAGTTCACAAATAACATCCCTCTGTAAACCTGAAGATACAATCCCAGAACAAAGCCACTAACCAGGCTCTGGCTCCTAAGTAGAGCTGCCCATCATGAAAAAGATGCCAGTTTGCCTTCAGCAAACAAATCAAATGAAAAGACCTACATAAAAATATTAATAGACCATCTCTGCCAATGGGGACAGAGCATGAATCAAGGGCACTTAATTAGCTTGCTTTTCTACCAACTTGCAAATGTTGGTATTCATTTTGGGAGCACGGGGGAGTAGCTATTTCCAAAAATGCATAAAACCACTCATGGCCACAACAGTAACACACAGGAAATCCTACTTAATCTGTGCCCCACAGATCTCCTGCCCTGAGGACGTCCCTCCCAATGTTCAGAAGCTGATCCAAAGGCAGAGGAAGCTGTGGGACGTCAGCCTCTGATCAGAGCTGGTGCTAATGAAAGTCAAGACACAGAAACCGGCTCTTGCCCTGCCTCCGAAGCTGGACGGCACCTCTGCTCACAGTGGTTCAATGGAGGGGCAGACAGTGTGTCTGCTCAGGACAGGTCTGCTGGAGAGCTCCTTAAGGGAGATCTCCCTACGGAGAGATTCCTACTGAATGGGAAGTCAGGGTATGGGGCCAGCAATCTGGTTCTTACGGCCTCCAGGCGATTCTGATGCTCCACTCGCTTCAGACGATTCTTTCCTGTCTCTCTCCTAGCTTCAGATCACTTTGATCACAGACAAGTTCAAACTTCCAAACCCGTGAGCTTTCCCTGGCTTCAAGACCCCGCCCTGTGCTAGTTTTTGGCAACCATGGGATTGTCCAGCCTTGTCCACCGGCCTTGTGTACTCTGTCTGGCACTCATCATTCTAGCTGCTGCTGAGTTCCAGCTGCACATGTGGGTGAAGTCACCTGTCCTACACTTTTCCAAGCTAACCTCCTGCAAAAGTCAAGGCCAGAAAGCACAGCTTTCATCACACTAGCCCTTCTCACCTCCCACTTTAATAGATTACAAATCTTTAACATTGGCCACTGCCCAGAGGACTATTGATTATGACAAGGAGAGTGATGATGAAGACGATGATGGCCATTGTTTATATATGCTAGTTCTGTGCAGCATTGAGTCATGGGCAGTATCTGGTTTCAATTTCAAACCCCTGTGAGGTATTATTGTGGGAAATCTAGGTGCTTTTCCAACCCCAGGTAGGTAACTAGTGGTAGAAACAGAACTTGATTCTGCCTCTAGCTTATACATGTTCATAATCCTAAACTTGATCCCTCAACTTCCAAATGCCTTGATAAGTCATCAAACCCCCAACACAACTGGATTTTCCACTATTTGATGGAGACACTTGCTATTTACCCCACATACCTGCCTCCAAATCCTTGCTAAGGCAGGACCATCTCCCAGGAGACCCTGCCTTCCCCTTGAGCCTATCAAAGTCTTAATCCATGCCTCAGAGCCCAGTTCAAGTTTCACCCCATTCCACAGAGAAATGTCCACTCTGTGTGGATCATATATGTTGGATGGAGGGCTCAGAGAGACAGTGTGGTTTTCATTTGGGGGAAACCACAATGTGTCTTATTAGGAGGGGAGAGAGCAATATGAAATAAGGAGGAAGAGCAAGGCTCAATCAGGTCCCAAAGGACATGATAAGAAGTTTAGACTGATTTCAAGGGCAACTAGGAGCCAAGGAGAAGTTTTAACTAAAAGAGAGGTGTGATTTATTTATATTTCATAAAAATCACTGTAGCTTCATCCCTCTTTCTACCTCTAGTTCCTGGTCTTTCTCCTTCTTCTCTTCTTGTTCATGGTTCAGGATCCAAATTCCTTTGCATTCTGGAGGAGCCAACAGTATGAGCATGCCTGTGTAGTCCACCGTGTCCCCAGCTCCAGCACAAGGGAGGCACGCAGAAGATGCTCATTAAACATGTGCTAAGTTAAAGAAACACTGAATATGGACATATCTTTGGCTCACATGTAATCTGCATAACAATGTTCTTACAGCTAAGGATGCAATTTTTAAAAATTCCCTTTACTGCTAGTAAATACAACTTGAATATTTTTAGAGCTCAATTTTTTTCTCTCTCTAGTTGCTCCAGAGTTTCAGCCATGCTCACTTTGCTGTTTAATTACTGAACTCCTCTTCTCCTCTCCATGAACTTTTGTCCTGCCATTCTTTCCCTTTCATTTAGAACTGTTTGTATCCCAAGTCTCTCTTGGGTATTTCATCATTCTTTACATCCTCCCGTTTCTTTCTGTTCCAGTAACAGCCCCAGTCCAGACGCTGGTCTGGAGAGCCATGCCCAACTCTTTAATTTTTCCCCTTGCAGTCACATAGACCTTTCCCTCAACCCCTACTCCCTGTCTTGTAATGCAGTTTATGCCTTGTCTTAAAAGTAGTCTTTTGTTTTTTTTAAAGGTCGAGATCACATTTAACAAGGTCCATTTTCCTACCCACTCTGGATGATGCAGAATGCTGGCTTCCCAACATTGCTCCTCTGGGAGTGTCCTGTGGAAAGCTCTGCTCACCATGTGTTTAAGCCTGGTGGACTCCTTCTAAGCCAGATGCCAGGGCAAATCACATTCAGGAATTCCAGATTCCTGGGCTGCTTATGAACCCTCAATGGCTGTGGATGACCCCCTTCACCACCACCACCACCCCCATCACCAAAACAGGCCAGATCACTGGCTGAAATCCTACAGATCAGCTAGAAAATTGCTAGGGCCATCAGAGAGTTGAAGAGTTGCTCAACCAGTAATATCCAGCCGTTGGGTGTATCACTTCCTTTTAAAGGAACACCATGGCTCATTTATTTCTTTATTGCTTTCTGCCACAAAAGGCTGCATGAGTTCCCCCCAAACTCCTTTAATTATCTCATTAATAATGCCTACCAAGGCATTTAACATTTTATATGTTTTAGGGTATAACATAATAGATGCTAAATCTACTTATAGATCATGGGTACTAATTGATTGCTTTTGGACTGAAGTGCAAAAATATAAGTTACTGGCTAAACTACAGTTCTCCATGATATAGTTCCAGAAAAAAATACTTTCATTGTTTCATAGAACTACACATAAAAGTGTGCACATTTATATTAAATTTCAGAGTGTTATCAAAAACACCATCTCCATGCATGGCTCCTTTATGGTTAAAGAGAACAGTGTATGATATTTTCTTCCTTAAGTAACATACTCACAGGCTCCTTAACTGAATTTAGCAATACCTCGATACCATTTTGCATCTATTGAAATATGTTACAGAAAGTAAAGTATATTCAACCATTACAAAAATTTTCATATATTCCATTTAGTTAAATTTTTACTTGCATATTTTCTAGACTGTTTTCATTGCTTTTATTTCTTACCCCTCATATTTAGCATATTGTGTTTTTAAAAACTGGATTCAATTTGCCCATGCTTTTCTAATTTTTCATCTGATAATTCTGTTAAATAGTATTTACTGAGTGCTGAATATATAAAATACTTTCTGTGACAAAAAAGTAAAAGTTTCCCTCAAATAGATCGCCTTCTAGCTAAGAAGTCACAGTCACGGTGAAAGTCAGAGTGAGGACATGAACTTGGACTAGGGAGGGCCAGGAAATCTTTGTGAGACTTGTGTCTTGGGCTACAAGCAATGGAATGGACAGGGCTGGGATAATTAAACAGTAGAGGAAAGAGCATTTGAAAAGAATAGCAAACAATAAGACCACAGGCACAAGGACAGGAATGTATGTGGATTTTAGTGAAGAGTGAAGAGACCAGGCTAGCTGGAGCCAGGGGCTCACCTGTGGGAAGTGAGGGGAGGTTAGGCAGGCAAACTGTAGAAGGTTTGGGTGCCTGTTTACTCTCTTGGAAGACAGAAGCCTTGACATTTCTTCCCAAAATGCACAGTCATTCTGGGAATTATGTGATAGCTTATGAAAGCATTCAACTCATGACACTATGTCCCTTGATGCACTAAAACATGAGGCAAAAATACTGTTTGTATCAGAATATTTCCTGCTGTCTTTGCATGACCTGAGGAGAATGGGACAAGCAAAAGCAAGTAGCTCAGAGCTCCACAGCCCTGTCTTTGACTGAGCTGCAGATTTCAAAGAAGATTCTCTGTAGGCAGATCTCAGTAAGGAAGCGGGAAGCCAGCTGCTTGGAGAGCTTAAGTGATTTAGCTTAATTCCTCTGTAAACTGTATTTTAAATGACTAGGAAACCACATTTCTGTGACTGGTATTGTTTAAGGGGATGGAAGCCCCGCTAAAATGCTTTGGTTTTCTTTCATAAATATTCAGGTTTATTCTTCTGAGACTTTTTTTTTCTTCCTTAGCAGTCTCTGAAAATCAGTCCCTTGCAAGTCATCAGGAGACTGGGCTACCCACTGTATCTTGAGGGCTCTATTTTGTGCATGGGTCTTATTTTCTCAGAGATCTAGTGGACTGTGCTCTTTCCGGTTGCTTGATGAGGTGGCTTTCTATAAATAAAATAAGAACAAATTCACCCTGATTTCCACAAAGATAAATGATACCCCTCCCCCAGCCTCCTGTCCTCAAATATAAGAATAAAGCTTAAAGGCCAGTTCCTTGCATGTTGAATATAGCAACCCTAATTCTCAATTTTATACTGAAGAAAAAAGCCTCTTCTAGGAATAAATGGAAGAAGAAGATAAATCCTTCACTATGATCAGAGAGCCATTGTAAGCACATGGTAGAAAACCTCTAAAAGCAGTGTTTTTAAGACCTTCAGAGAAGTCTTACTTATAAAGGAGAGCTATATAAAATAAAGTTTAGCCCGGCTGGCATAGCTCAGTGTTTGAGCATCGACCTATGAACCAGGAGGTCATGGTTTGATTCCTGGTCAGAGCACATGCCCGGGTGGCATGCTCGATCCCCCGTGTGGGGAGTGCAGGGGGCAGCCATCAATGATTCTCTCTCATCATTGATGCTCCTATCTCTCTCTCCCTCTCCCTTCCTCCATGAAATCAATAAAAATATATTTTAAAAAATAAAATAAAGTTTAAAAACAAACAAACAAATAAAAAGGAAAGCTACATATGTGTGGAAAACAGGAAACGGCATCAGTAAGAATTAAGCTTCTCACTCTGTGTCAAGGGCTCAAGACCCTTGACCTACTTCTCATTTGATTTTCATGGTCATCACATGCACTGCTTTCCCATTTACAAATGTGGAAAATAGAGTTCGAGGAAGGAGATCAGGTATCTTGCTCAAGGTCAGAGTTATACGTGGGCAAGCAAGAATGGAAACAAGTCTCGCTGGCTCACACCAGCCTGCATGGTATTCATTGCACCACATCAAGGAGGTTTCCGGAAACAACAGAAACTGCAGTACATAACTGAAAAGGACTACTGATTGAACATGTCTGTTAGAAAACTTGAAAACTGTTCTCTCTCTCCCAGAAAAAAAAAAATTTATGTTCCATGAAATCATCTAAATACATTCTTAGAGGAAAGTCTTGCTGATAAGCACACCCGCAAGAAGTATACAAGCTAAATGGACAGTGTAGACACAGGAAGATTAAGACAGACAGACTGAGACAGGCAAATTAAAAGACAGTTTATAAGACAGGAAGTATATCATTAATATTGAAATGAGTGGAACAAATTATAAAATGTTCTGGTTGAGATGAGTGTCACTGGAGAGGTCAAAGCAAAGATAAAATTGGGGCTTAACCTTGGAGGATGGGCAAAACTTTAACCTGCTCACCATGTTGGCAGGATAATAAAATGTCATCCAGGAAAAAGAAAAATCCTGGACAAAATGAAGTGTCACCAGGCACCCAGTCCCCACCTCGGCCCTGAGAGACAAAGCCCCCAGAGGATGACTCGGGCAATAAAGTGGAAGGTAAATTTTGAGCATGAACAGGGGCCCCATTGGAGTGAGTAAGGCATAAGGCAGACCAGAAGAAGGGCCAATATTAGAATGAATTTCTAAATATGAAGTTGATAAGCTTGGAGGTGCGGGTGGGATGGGGAGAGAAAGCAGCCTCCTAATGGAAAAGGGCCCAGGGAATAAGGATCCGTAGCTGCGTGGATCTAGAACTCAAAGTATAGAACCCCACGAGCACTTGGATTTTCATTCTCGGGAGCTCTCCAGGGTACTGACTGATGTCACCCCAATTTCTGACCCCGTAGACCAAGGTCTGTCCTAGTGTGTCTGTAACATAACCTTGTAATGTAACACGTGAACCTATTCATGAACCTCAAGCTAACTGCTATTTGTGATCCCCGTTACTTACCAAGCCAACTTACACACTGCCTGCTACAGTATATAATTCTAGGCCATCAGCTTAACACTCCAATTGGCATGCCACTAGGTAAAAAAAAAAATAGTGGAAGCATTATGGGTGAAAAAAATTTTAAACAAAGGTCAGAAACAATAAATTGAACCATGTGTTTAAACTAATTATACCTATAGGGAAACCATAGAAATGAGCCTTGAAATATAGGTTGAAACTAGCTTATTGTAAGTCTTTGATGACAAGGAATTTTGACTTATGCAACAGGCAGTTTCAAAGTTCTGAAAGTTATTGAATAGGACACTGATGTGACAAAATGGGTTGAAGAAATTAATGTGGAATATCATGCCAATGGATTAAAAAGGAAAGATTCAGGAGGTAGACAGATAGCCCCATTCCCCCTTTGGACTAAAATATTGATTAGAACATATAACTTTAACTGATAAAGTCTTTTCAGGGATTTAGGATTTCAGTAAAATAATTTTCTAAGAATTAAAGATCATATTGCATTCTTCTATGGGCAAAAGTATACTCCTGAATCTGAATTTTACAAGTTAGATTCAATCAACTTGTAAAAATAATGTTCTTCTGTTTTGTTCTGCCCTGCCCTGCATTTGACTACTAATGTACCTTTTCATCTCTAAGTCTTGTGCCATTTTTTTGGTAAATAATCTGACTAATTTCTCAATGCGGAATCCTTCACTTTTGCACAATTCTCCCAGGCAAAGCCCTTCATAGAAGGCTCACTGCTGTGTGCTCTTAAAACAGCTTCCTCCTCTGTCCAGCAGCTCATCCAGCAGTTTCTCTGAACCCCAGCTGCCTCTATCTCCATAGATGGCCAGGAAAAGGGAAACTGGAAGTCAGGAGGAAGGTAGGCTGCTCTCCAGGTCCTGGTGAACAGGACGACAGCAGGATGTAGTGTGGGTCCTGGATGCTGATGATCCTGTACCATCAGGTAGCTGCCAGTCATCTGAGTCCTATAAGGACTAACCAAGCCCAGTTACCAACTCAATAGTATCTATGCCTCCAACCAGCAAGGTAAAACTGGACCTGAAATCTTTTATTCTAGCTACAAAATGTTGCCAAATGGCCACCACATCCCCAGGACCCCGCTGCTGCTCTCTGGCTGCCTCTGTCTCTAGGTTCTCTTTGGTAGCTGTTCTCTGCTCTAAGCCAAGTGCCTCCAAGGAGCAGCCACTATTTTCTCGAATTCTGGCCTTCCGCTAACCCCACCTTGCCAATCATGCACATTCCCACTCTTTGGATGGAAATTCTGCCCCTCTGAGTGGTTGGCTGTGCCCTTGGACAAGCTATGCAACCTCTCAAAGCCTCGGGTTCCTCACTTATGAAAGAGGAATGATCAGTCTTACATCAAAGAGTTGCTGTGAGGATAGAAATTAAATAAAGGAAGCAACGCACTTAGCAAGGTCTGGAATAGGGAAGCATTCAATACACTGTGGGCTGTAGTGGTAATGAAATGATGCTGCTGCTATTATATTCTGAATATGCACAGGAAAGCCAGGTTTTTTTTGGCTGAAACACTTCAAATTTGAAGTCTTTCCTCTAGTCTGCCCTCTGATGTCTGCTGCCACCTTCTATCACAGCTCTGTATCTTTCCTTCACCTTTACTCCATCTGAGGTCCAGTCCTTGGCAGGGGTTCCTGCTCAGCTAGAGCCAAGTCTGACTAGCCCTCCTGCCCCAACCCCACCACTACCACCACCCCTGGAGACAGATCCGAGGTGCCTCGTTCTTCCACATGAACAGTTTTGTACACAGGCTTGAAGCTTTGGGGTAAAATAGGGCAAAGCACTTTGGGGAGAGGTGGAGTTTGACCTAAGCTCAAACAATGTGAACAGGGGAGGAGGGAGATACATTTTTCTTTCCCACCTTCCATGTACTTACTACCAAACACTAGCTATAGTCCATTGTCACTGCGAAGTTTCTTCTCAGTGGGGGTAAAGGTAGCAAAGAACACTGCTACCAAAATAGGGCTGTGGAGCACTGTGATGTGAGCACTACAGGTGGGGCTGAACCACTGGGGCATCTCGAGGCCATTAGCAATGTCACCAAGCTCAACGCCATCAGTGGAGGTCATCAAGTCAGCCTGGAAACAGGCAATACTTTAAAAACCAGGAAACACTGAACCGACTAGAAAGGTAGCATTCATACTGTTCTCCATGGACAAAAGGCGGAGTAAAGTGTTCACACGTGAATTAAACCAAAATGAAATGAGATAGCCCATTGTTTTTAATAAACAGAGGGTGCGCAGCTGGGTTTTTTCCTCGGCAGGAATTCTAATGGCCTGAATAAAGAGCACGTTGAACTCCCTACTTTGGGGAGAAATCGCTTGGACTATTTCGTTAGGAGAAGGAGACAAGTGGATTTAAACCATGCCATGTTTTCAGACGACTGTTTCCCTGGTGTGGAGGCACAGTGTAAATATTACTTTCAAAAATGCCATGGTTCTGAAAATGCTACGCTTTCCCCAATGTATAACATGAACGTAAACAAGACGTCTGTCAAGCCGAGCTGTAACATACCGCTCAGCACACCGCACTTACAATACGCACCTATTATTCTTGGGGCTCCTAATGAAAGAAACTAAGGACACTGCATAAATTCTTCAACACATGTTTCATTTCTCCAGCTGCCTCGCGCTGGAGAACATCATGCTAACAAGAACTGATGCTAACAAGAAGCTAAAACCAGTGTAGCAAATGGGGCATTTAAATATATATAAACATACTGGCATGCACAAAGAACGGGGCTGTTTGGGAGGGGAACTCAATGGATCCCTAGACAGACATATTTCAGGTTAACATTCCGGGTATTTTCCTGCATGCTAACCATTTTGGTTCTTCTCGGTGGCAGAAAAATCTTCTGTTAGAGAACAAGACGTCAGCAGGCAATTATCTCCCGGGCTCCTATTCGAAACACGATTATTTTGGAGGAGAGGTAACAGGCAGCCACCCGAATTTTACCAACTTTCTTTCGTCACCTCAGGGTCACTTTTAAGCACCAATATTTGCAGATTGTGGCGAAAGAAACAAAGGAAAGCACTGAGCCTGCTGAACAAACCACCAGGTAGCTCGCGTGCACTCGGGGAACCTGCCCATTTCCTGCACTCACTGGCCCACTAGCGCTGCCGGATCAGTCTGAGACCTCACTCCTTACGCTCCTAAATGCTCACCAGGGAAATCAGCTTTTGCTGATGGAGGCTAAATCTCTATAGCTGTCGTTTCTGGCCAAATCTCTATAGCAGTCATTTCTGGTATAAATTCTCAGAATGAAGAAATGACTGGTTTTTCCACCCAAATTACCTAAGTGTTTGGTGAACCCTTAAGCAGGTGGCACCCTCAGCTAACCATGTAAGGCTTCACTCATCCACCCAGGCCCACCAGATCCCACAGTTTCCAGGAGTAAGTGCTATCAGTAAGCAACTGTGTGGCAGAGAATTGAACATCTTGAAAATGGTATATCTTTTGTCAATTAAAGCCAGCTTCATATTAGGAGGAGGATTTAGGGTCCATTAAAAGGCAACATATTGAAAACAGTTCAAGAACAACTGCTGAAGGGGTTGGGGGGTGCTGGGAAAGAATACAAACTATTCTTAAAACAAGCTGACCTATTAAACGTCTACACTATTAAAAGTGATGTTCAGTGTACACCTTGCCTCAGCCTAGAGACTGCAGTATATGGCCTCATTCATTCGTTAGTAATTATTCTTTAATATGTTAAATGGAGCAAGCAGATGCAATGACACATCCTACTAAATATTCAGAGAACTCTGTCCCTTTGACTGCCGCCTGTATAATGCCTCGGGCTCCAGGAAACCAGTCTGATCTTGGCCCAGCACTCACAGGCAGTCAAAGTTGGTCAGAACAGGTTCCAAAAGAACTCCATTCCAACCCAACTGGGCATTGGTCAATTATGGCAAAGCATCATTTAAGCTGAAAGGGATGATTATCCAAGCCTAAAATCAGCTGGAAACAGAGTTGCTGCCATGTCAGCAGTCTGCCTCTCCCCCAGGCTCCAGCACACTTAGTCTGGCTCTTTTGTCACTAGTCATTTGCATCCAAGTTGACGTGGTTGCTTTAAAAAAAAAAAAAAAAAAAAGAGGATGCCAAGTTCGTTTGTCATGCATTATTTCTTCTTCTCCCCCCTCTACATCCAAGAAACAACCAAAGAGGAAATGAAAGATTCTCTTCAGATGTCATATATTCTTGCTCTACCAATTCAAAACAGGATAAGTATTTCATTACCAACACTCAAGTTTCTTTGGAGGACCCAGAGCGAAGTATAAACTGTCTGTTATTCTTTGAACAATGTACAGATCATTTCTTATATGTTATTTACCATGAAACTCCCATGGAAGATACATGCGATGTTATCTTCCCAATAAAACTTTTCATGCAATTTTCACTGGGGATTCTTTTAGCGACGGAGGGTGGATGGCAAAGATTACATACCATCAAACCTCTTTTCCAAATAAACCCAGACTTTAAGAAAAGGCCAAGTCTGTCTTGGGACCAAACCCTTGTATTTTCCTGCTGATATCATTCAAAATGAGATTCAATGGTGAGTGGATAGCTTCCATGGGGCAACCATTTTCCACGCAGATTTCCAATTCCAGATCTCCTCAGCAATGACCTCAGCTTGACTCCAAATTTAACTGTACACATCTAACCTCAAGTGCAGTCTCTCCAGCAAACCCCAGGTTATCCTTATTTCGCTTTCAAAAGCAATGTGTGTATTGTAACCGGTCCATGATGGTGGTGATTATTATATTAATAAAGCTACTGTTCCCTGGAGATGTGGCTTTGTGGTTTCCAAAGAGCCTTCTATCCTAGCCAAGAGGGAGGCAAAATTCTTGTATGGGTTGTTTTGCAATGGTTTGTGGCATAGAACAGCAGAAATGTCATGAGAAGGAAACAAGAATTAAAAGGGAAGGGAAATTTGAAGAAAAACACAAACTAGGATTCCTTCCCAGTGGTATGCTGAACGCAGGCGATGGAGCGCTACTGGAAATAAAGTAGGATGAGCCTCCAATTCATTGTAGCCTCAGGCGCCCTCTATAGATGAATTCTCCAAGCACCTGGCCAGAGAAGGCAAGGGAAATGCATATGCAAACTCTTTCCAGGTCATTGTCAGGGCAAAATCATGTGCTCTGTGGCACAGATCTATGTATCTTTCTGTGCATATACAGATGAGCCCCTACCATGACAATAAGCATATTATTTACCTACTATTTCTGCTCCATATACCAAGTGGAAAACCACCTCTCTCCCTCCCCCTCAAGCAGTAGGGAGCATTCTGTGGGGACATGTTCTCTGTTGCCTGTGATTTCTTCTTGGCATTCTTTCCTGTGGACCTAGATTAAGAGTATTAAGAAATACACTCTAAAGGGAAAGAGCCTAAACAACAGGAGGCCTAAAGGGCAGGAAAGAAAAATGTAGCCCTTTGTCATGAAATGGAATGAGAACTCATGCCCACATGTTGATTAAACAAGATTTTCATTAGCCATGGACAGTTGCAACTTAATTGGCAGGTAGATCGCTTTCTATGCAGAGGAGTATATGTGTGTGTGTTCATTGTTTTTCAATGCGTTCCAAGCCCTTACAGTCAAGTTGATTTTTTTCCTCTGTAATAATGATATACTTTTAGTAGCATGTCATTTTCTTCAAAAGGATTTTTACTCAGTCACTCGAGACAAATTATATAACATAAATCCATTTTCCTAAGATTTACACAGTGCCTTTCCACAAAGTTCAAAGGGGGCTCAGAACTCTCCCTGGTTTGTTGCCTTTCCTGCTTCCTGCTTCGGAACCTGGGGTTGGATGTTAATGACCGTGTGTTCATAAACGGCCCGTGGAAGACGTTATAACTCAAATTCCACTTTTCCTCACCCAATTAGAGGCTTCCCTTTTTCCTAAAATGCCAAGAACCCTGGGATAGCCCTCCCTTTTTTAACGGATAAAGTCCCAGTGTATCAACCTCCACTGATAAATTCGAGACAAATTTTCCATGGTGGTCACACGTTAGATGGAATGGCACTAAACATGTATTTAAAAATTCAACTTCTTAGTGATTTCGTTATTCTCAGTATGCTACACCCAGAGAGTCAGCGTGTCTAGCAATATTCACTAATAATTTCTATACGACAGGTTTTAGAAATTTCAACATAAGCCCTTTAGTGAATATAAATAAAGCATAGTTTGCTTTTTCGCTTTTGAAAAATAGCGAAATAGGACATAAACAGAGTTGATAAGAAAAAAAATCATAGATTGTCATTCTAGGCTCCTGGAAGGTAAGGATAATAATTTATAGCCATTTGTAGTTCCCATAACACACACCAGCACCATGAAATAATAACCGACTTGCCTTCTGACTTCTTGCTGGCCTTTCCCATGTTGGTTTCCAGGACACAGGACTTAGTGGAAAGAGTATGAGATTCTGATTCAGACTGAGCCGTGTGCGAACCACTCCCAAGCGTTCAGTTGTTATGAAACTTTAGGCAAATTTCTCATTCTCTCTTTGTCAGCTATCTCAATTGAAAGTGGGAACAATAATAGTACTTCACTCATAAGGTTACCGAGAGGATTAAACAAAACATTGAATTTAAAGTAATCAGTATAAGACTTGACATATAGCAACTAAGTAACAGATACTAGATGATAGAATCAGACTTATTATTATTAATGTTGATAATAATAATCCTCTCCAGCTGAGCCGGCACAGCTCAGTGGTTGAGTGTCAACCTATGAACCAGGAGGTCAGGGTTTGATTCCTGGTCAGGGCACATGCCCCGGTTGTGGGCTAGATCCCCAGTGTGGGGCGTGCGGGAGGCAGCTGATCAATGATTCTCTCTCATCATTGATTTCTCTATCTCTCTCTCTTTCTCCCTTCCTCTCTGAAATCAATAAAAATACATTTAAAGAAAAATAATCCTCTCCAGTTTACCTCTTTGCGTCATATTTTGCTGTGATGTTTACGATGTACTCAAGCTCAGTACACTTCTCCACCAACACCTTCCTTTTAGATAAGCTGACACGAGCTGACTCAGGGCTCTTTGCTGAGCAAGTCTTAGATGGTCTTCCTGTTCTAGTCTCATCGCTATCCCCCATATGCTGTTCTGGAATTACCTGACAAAGCAGCCCTCTTCATTAAGCAAGCTATTGCCAACACTACTTTCTTTGCAGTGCCATGGTTCTTGCTATAATTAGCCCAGCAGCCAGGACATCATAGACCAGTGATGGCGAACCTATGACACGCGTGTCAGAGGTGACACGCAAACTCATTTTTTTGGTTGATTTTTCTTTGTTAAATGGCATTTAAATATATAAAATAAATATCAAAAATATGTCTTTGTTTTACTATAGTTGCAAATATCAAAAAATTTCTATATGTGACATGGCACCAGAGTTAAGTTAGGGTTTTTCAAAATGCTGACACACCGAGCTCAAAAGGTTCGCCATCACTGTAGACTCTGGAGATTAGTGCCCTCTGCTGGTTCTTCCTGCAAATAACTGCCCTAGGAAGGGAGTAGATCCTGAACTCAGAGCCTTTCTCCAGGGCCACCCAGCCCTGCTTTCATTGTGGACCCCTCAGGTCACAACTGGCATAAGTCAGGATTCTTATATTTCTACTACTACTACTACTACTACTACTACTACTACTATCTAGAGCAGCGGTTCTCAACCTGTGGGTCGCGACCCCTTTGGGGGTCAAATGACCCTTTCACAGGGGTCACCTAAGACCATCGGAAAACACATATATAATTACATATTGTTTTTGTGATTAATCACTATGCTTTAATTATGTTCAATTTGTAACAATGAAATTGGGGGTCACCACAACATGATGAACTGTATTAAAGGGTCGCGGCATTAGGAAGGTTGAGAACCACTGATCTAGAGGAATCTATTAAGATATGGTCACTACCCAGGTTTAGGGGAAAACACACACTTATACACCCTATGCTTGTAGTGCTAATAATTTTGGATCTCCAAGGATGCTGGGTCTGAATAGATGAGAGACAGGCATGTGATCACAACATCATAGGACAGTAGTATAATACCAACATGTTAAATAGTTAGAAGGCTTCATCAGACATTCTATTTGTTTGGGAAATGGTTACCCATTAAGGGATCAAATAAATGTTCATTTCACTTCAAAATCTTTATTTCAACCCTTCACAGGACAGATTGCTTCAAGAGATTCCAAATCCAATTCTCCAAGTCCCAACCCTGTCAGCACACTGCTGTTTCACCTAATATTTTTGTTTCCTGTTCTTCCCAATTGGCTTTGTTTGACATCTGTCTACATTAACTGTATTTTCCATTGACATTACTAGCTTTGGCATCTTAAAGAAAAAAACCCTTTGAGTCTGGCTGTGCTGTTCTTCAGTATTTCCTAGATCTCTGGGTTTTGCACCCTCAGCAGTCTTTGATACCTAAATTTGCTTGCTTGGTAATTGACATTCATGGAGTGCCAGCAATGTGGCGGACCCTGGACAGAAACAGGAGTAAGGCTCATGTTTTCTCAGCTAATTTATGAGACTCGTGTCTTATTATATTGAACTTCAAGGGAGTTATTGGGACAGATGTTTCACATTTGTCATTTTTAGAGTCTTAAACAAAAGGACTAGATATTTACAAACCAAATTCTATGACACCTGAAGGACTCTTTTATGTAGTATTTGTCCTAAACAGACACCAAGTACTTCCTTATCCTTCCCTTCTATAACAGCATCATTTATAATAGCCAACATCTGGAAACAGCCTCGGTGCCCATCAGTAGATGAGTGGATAAAAAAGCTGTGGTATATTTACATAATGGAATACTACTTAGTGGTAAAAAGGAAGGAAATCTTAACCATTGCAATAGCATGGATGTACCTGGAGATTATTATGCTAAGCAAAATAAGCCAGTCAGAGAAAGACTAATACCATATGATCTCACATCTATGTGGAATCTAATGAACAAAATAAGCTGATGAACAAAATAGAACCAGAGGCATGGATACATGGAACAGACTAACAGATGTCAGAAGGATGAGTGGTAGAGGGGCTGGATAGAAGGTGAAGAGATTAGCCAAAGAGCATACATTCCTAGCCCATGAACACAGACAACAGTGTGAAGGCCAGGGCAAGAGGGCAAGGGCTGGGTGGAGGTGGCTGAGCAAAGGGGGGGGGGGGGAGAAGAGGGAATAGGGCACAACTGTAATAGTGTCAACAATAAATAAATAAGTTTTTTTAAAAACCCCAGGAAAAAGAATCAATAAAAGCATGAACAAGACTTTCTTGTGTCACAGGTCCATTCTGCAAATGCTAATTAACATACTCCCTTCTTTACATTGCTCAAATTATCTTCATAAAATAGGTGAATTTTTCCTTTGACTCCTCAATATCACAGCCCATTGGGATGAAAAGTACACTTTGGAAATTAGCCGGCTCTGAGAGAGTTCCAAAACATGCTAGTGTTTAGCAGCTAAAACTGGGAAGTTATTTTTAACCCTCCTTTTTCAAAATCCACTGTGCCAAAACATATAAGTAGTTATTTAGATATTAAGAAAAGGTGAAGCAAATTTAAAACCTTTAAAGACTGTGTTTCTCTGTTTATTTCTCTTACTTTACAACTGGTTTTGATTTTTTCTTAGACCAAATGCAAAACAGTAAAATAAGCCCTTGAAATAGCTATTTTCTTTTGATGACCACAGTCTGTATTAGTTTGCTAGGGCTGCTATCTCAGAGGACCCCAGACTGGGTAGTTTAAATTTATTTCCTCACAGTTCTGGAAGCTAGAACTCCAAAATCGAGGTGTTATAAGGATTGGTTTTTTCTGAGGGCTCTCTCCGTCGCTTGTAGACGGATATCTTTTCCCAGTGTCTTCATAACGTTTCCCCTCTGCAGGTGTCTATGTCCAAATTTCTTCTTATGAGTACGCCAGTCATATTGAATTAGGGTCACCTTAATTACCTCATTTTAACTTAATTGTCTCTTTAAAGATCTTATCTCCAAACATAGCCACCTTCTGAGGTACGGTGTGTTAGGACTTCAACATATGAATTTTGGGTGACAATACGCCCGTAACACCCACCAAAAAGCCTTTGCAGGTGCACCTTATATTACATCACTGAATTGTTTCTTAAAGCTATGCTCAAGTGGAATATTAATAAACAAGCACTTCTTCAACTGTGGTGCCTCATAGCATCAACTTTACCAGAGAAAATATTAGAAATGCAAATTTGGGGGGCACACCTCCAAACTTCTGAATCAGAAGTTCTGAAGAGGTAGGGGCTGAGCAACCTGTGTTTTCACATATCCTCCAGGGGAGTCTGATGCATGAAAAAGTTTGAGAATCAATGGAGTTAACAAAACGGCAATTTCAGCGTCCTATAAGAGGTATTTTGAATGGCGTTGAGGTGGATTCTTTTGTAAAGCAAAGAGCCCTTTTAAAAATGTGAATGATCACCTCCTAAATGTCATATTTTGGAAATTCTGAATTTTAGTGCTAGCCTTTTTGCATAGGAAGGCACATCAGTATTTCACTTAAGTCTGATGTTTATTCTTGAAAATTGTTCTGAAGCATATACACATATCCAGGGTGTCCCAAAAAACGTATACGCACTTTAAGAGTGGATAGCTCAATTTTGAAAATGAAATGTATTTTAATAAACACTGCCTTTATAATTATTCAAAGCGTGTGTAACATTTTTGGGGCACCCTATATGTGTATATGCGAGCACGCACATGTGCGCGCGCAAACACACACACACACACACACACACACACACACACACACATTACTAACCCATATCATTAGCTTATTAATTTAATAGGTTCACAGGTTAGTTTCCCCTGCGTTCTGTTTCTTTTTATTCAGGTCAAACCTCAATTGCAGTTCCCGCCAACTACTCCCAACCAAGCATTTCTTCCTCCTTGAAAGGAGATCTCCCACGCTGAACTGAGCACCGATCAAGGTTCCTGACATCACGTTACTGCAGCATCACCCAAATTACAGACTTCAGTGGCGGTCCTTCCAGCTTTTCCTCCTACATTCTAGAATTACAAATCAGTTCAATTGAGAAGACAGGCTTTCCTGGCTGTTTTGTGCCCATGAATAGAAAAATTACTTCTAACAGCTACTAAGTCATGTTTTGATTGTTGATGTTTCAGTCCTAAATATTTCAGCAGCAAATAATGAAACATAAGACCCTCAGAGGTGGCCTGCCGAAATAAATTTTATTCCTTTTGCAGACAACCAGAGATTTGGCAATTTCTGTCCAAGAAAAATTATATTTTGGTAAAACACTCATACAACACACATGCTCACTCACGTGAGCACTTTTCTCCTGTGAGTTACTGGAGGACAATGGCAGAGCCACTGTACTTTTATCCACTCAGGCTGCAAATTCACACCTTTTTTGAGTCAATAACAAAAGTACCTTTAATCTGATTTTTATTTTCATTTAAAAAATATTTAATCATCCAAATGATAGGTGCTATTGAGCCTTTAGTGTTTAATTGCTCTTTAGACAAATAATATCTTCATCAAGGCATTCAGCCTAAATGGAGTTGGGGTGTTTTAAAGCTATGCTAGCATGGCGGGGGGTTGGGGTGGGCATGGAATGCTAGTGACCAGCAAACAGGGCCACCTTCATCACTACATGAAGAGTTATGGGGATTCATCCTCTAGAACACTAGCTCTTGACAAGTCAGTAGACCATAGATGGGCACCTTTAGCGGCTCTAAAACTATGGAACTTCTCCCGGGAATAATCCACCCAGGCCCATAAACCATTCTAAATACAATATCAGGGGCTTGCAGACCCTAAAATAAGAAGTCTCACTGTTATGGGATAGATCTTGAATCTAGTCTTGGACTCAATCCAGGCATCATCAGCACTTAAGGATGACATTAACTCTTTCCTCCAAGGATCTGTGTAAAGATTATTTGCAACATTTGAAAGGTGCATGTTTAATTTCTTACTAAGCCTTTGGTGTATAAAGAAATCAGTAAAACCTAGTCCCCTCTCATGGGGAAGGGTGCCAGGAGCTATGACAGGAGCTATAGATGCTCTGACACGGGCATAAAGACATTTTGTAAGAGTTTAAATGAGAGAGAGAGGGCATTCCACTAAAGGGGAAGGGGCCGAGTAAAGAAAGCTTGGAGTCATTAGACAAGCACCCTAGAGGATGAGAAGAATTAAAAGATGGAGTTGGCCAAAAGAGGTGAAAGGAGAGGAGATAGGCAAGGTATTTCAGGAGAATGGAAGAACCTCAGTAAAAAGCACAGAGTCGTTTTCGGAATCTACTTTGATTGGAGCAGTGATCCTTAATCCTGGCTGTGAATTCTAACTACCCAGAGAAATCCTTAAAACCCCACCCAGACCATTTAAACCAGAATTCCTATATGTAAAGCCCAGCATCTGTATAACTTTAAACTCCCAATGGGATTCTACTATGTAGCCATGGTTAGGAGCCACTGGACCAGAGCCCTGTGACTGAGATGTGGAGGGTGGGAGGTGAGGCCGGCTCAGTAAGTTAGCGCCCTGCATGGGGACCTCCTATGCTCACATGACACTCTGCACTTAGCCAGAAGTCATAGAAAAATTCTAGGCAGGGGAGGTGACATGATCAGAGCTGTCTTTTTGAATTACTTTTTGCTGAAAGCTGCCCTGTCATACACATTAAGCACATACAGATCAAGTCCATGGAAATAGGGCACAGACTCTCTCTTCCTTGTCTAGTTACCTTGGAAACAGAATACCATCGCTCATGAAGGGCATGTTTCCAACTTGTTCTTTGTGATAAGTGCTGCTCTCTTCCACATGTTCTTGAAGCAGAGGCATATGAAGCAGAGACATATTTTGCCTATTGTGTCTGGATTGCCTAGTGTTTCCTCATCCTTTTACCCAGTTTTTTTGTTTTGGTGTTTTGTTTTTTGTGGTTTTTTTTCATGTTGCCTCCTTGGCAAGGGGTTGCTTGGTCAATCAAGCAGCACAGTTAGTCAATTCACTGATGTCAAAATAAGATAACCTTGAAAAATGTGTTCTCTTCTAAAAGAAAGAGGTTTGAGGCAGAGTGGTATCGTGGGGTGAAGCTTAAAGCCAGGAAGCTCAGAGTGCAACTCCTGGCTTGGCTACCTGTCAGCAAGTTAAGCTCTCTGAATCCTCGTTTCTTTAAAAGATGTGGAATAATGCAGCCTGTCTGGCATGGGAATGAGAACTGTGAAGAAAAGTGTGTGGATAGCATGTCCCACTCGGCAAGTAATAGGAGCTCAATAAAAGATAGCTGCTGTTATTAATTAGTGTCACCCAAATCTTAAAAGTAGGGTTCATAACATGTCCTCTAATAGCTCATCTTTGCTTTGGAGAAATTATTTTCAACTCTCAAACTTAGGAAACAAAAATGAACTGCAAAATTTTTGTTTAATGCTTTTCTTCCTGTCACTCAATAACATTTTGAAAGAGATACTACTACCTAAAACTATTTCAGTTTTAGGAAGCTAAGGCCAGGTGTATATCTCATAATAAAAATTCAAAAATAACATGCCATCGGATCTGGAGAAACGATAGGGTTCCTAGAAGTGAGAGAATATTTGGTGATTCTGAATCAATATGTGGTATATTTTATGGAACCATTAAGACATCCAAATAGAATTCATGAAATGGTAATTTTAAAGTAAAATTTATGAGCACTTCTAACAAGTATTGTGCTAAGCGTTTCACATTGATATTTCTTTACATGGATAACATTCTATCTTAACTACAACCCTATGAGGTAAATGAAGAAGTGGAGCTCAGAGAAGGAATCAAGAACACTGCTGGGTAGGCAGCCCATAAGCTGTTTTTGCCTCTATTACCTCTTCAACCTCTTGTTTAGGCCAGTTGTCTCTTTCATTGACTTCTCAAGAAATCACTGTCCCAGATTCCTGTGACCTTCATTTATTTTAACTCTCTTCCCAAGGAAAAGTCATTGTTCCTCTCCGTGTTCACTGAACTCCTCCAACCTGAGCTCATCTCTCTTACCTGTCAACTTCCATGTACAGGAAATTCTCCCCATCCTGTTACACATCTACTTGGAGCTTTCTGCCTCCCACTGGACCACTTCCTCTCTGCAATCTTTCAGAACCTCCTAACCTCAGCCCTGCCGGGCTCTATAAAATCATTAGACATTATGCTATACACTTCATAGAGAAGCTAGAGAAGACTGAATTCCTCAGTAGTGTTTTGACATTTTAAAAGATGAGGGGAAAATACTCAAGATGAGTGTTACTTCCCTGCTGTTCTCTTACCATTATCATCACAGATCAATTTCCAGAATCAAAATCTGAGTCTATTCAATCAGAAGGCTTCATTGGCCCCCTCCATAAAGTTTTATTAAACAAGTCCTTCTTTTAAAATATTAAGATGCAGTGGATGTCTTTATTTTTAAAAAAGATGAAGTTCTATCACAGATATCTTCGAAGGCTGTTTCAAGTTGATGCTGAGAGCCATCTTTATATACAACTAGAGGCCCGATGCACGAAATTCGTGCAAGGGGCTTGGCCCTCACGGCCACAGTGGCTGCCTTGGCTCTCGCAGCCCTGGCTTCATCTGGAAGGTCGTTCGGCCGTCTGGTCTAATTCACATATTACGCTTTTATTATTATAGATTCTTGTTTTTTAGGGGAGAATCATCAAAACTAGCTTGTCAAATGAATAAATATTAAGAGGAAGTTCCATAATGGCCTTTTTGTTATACTTCAAAGAATAATACATATAGCTGATTGTCCAAAGTGTTGCCAGATTTGAATTTCTTAAAAATCTTTCACTGCCAACATATTGCTGATGTTGAAATACAACCCATGTCTCTCACAGCTTCAACAAACATATTTCACACATTTGTGCATATATTGCTTAGTGTAAACATGACTCACTTAAGTAGAAAGGTTTGGGTTTTTTTTTTACTATTTTAATATTTCATCACCATGTCATTCCATGGAAACTACCTTGGGGCTACTATGAAGGGGTTTCAAACATCTCTCGAGTAAAACATCATTACACATGAGCAGAAACTCCATTCAGTCAAGAAGAATGGCATATTGGCTGGAGGCAACTCTGTAAACCGCATGCAGTTTTAATTAAATTCGTTAAAAATGCTGTGTCTCTCAGTAGATTTGAGGGCAGATAGAACCACTTAACAATAGCCAAGACCTAATCCAGTTTGTCAGAACTAATAATAATACAAATGCAATTTCTCACACAGGGACACATCCAAAAAGTTCACGAATGAGCAATTGAGGTGGTATTTTTTAAAGTAATATTTATAAATTATTGCAAGATGTTACCAGCTTCAGACCCTGGTTGCAATGTCTAATTCCAATGAGTTGATAAAAGGTGCTATTAATAAAAAGGCACATTTGGGGCAGCTGACATAACTAATTGATCAAGTAATTTGAGTACAAATACAAGATTTCACTAGGAAACCCGGACAGGGATGAAATCACTCAATTTTCCAAAAGCCCAGAAGGCCTTGAAAAAATAGAAGACCACAGAATACTTTTATGTCTAACCAAAACCAAATAAAATGATCCCAACGTACAAATAGGCTTCAGATGATATAATGTGACGAGAGATTCCAACTATGTAGGCAAACCTTTCATTTTCTTACCAAATATGCCAAGCCAAGGATTACCAAAATAGGGAGGGGAAAAGTCCTGTTTCCTCGGTGTGTTGCCTCTGTAAGGGTAGCAAGGAGGATTTTTTCCCCCTCCTCTTCAAATTTCAGCATACCTACATAAACTAATGCTCAACATAACACTTGGATTTCAAGATCTGGGTTAAATCAAAACCAAATAAGATAAAATGGACCCAGATGAACATGAATTTACCTAGGCTGACACGTCTAATAATGGTTATTGGAAGATACATCACCACCAGCCCACCCAAGAATCCCTCTGGCAGACAAAATCACTGCTTGCCCCGGGCACGTGAAGATGATTGGACCACGAGCTAGATGACTCTGCTGAGGTTACCATTGTGCAAGCAAAACAGCTGCGTACATTTTCTAAGTACTTAAGAAATATGGTATAACACTCTGTACTCTTTTTCTGGGAAAACAGGCACATCCCCAAACTCATCATTACGGAGAAACTTCCAATTTTGGCAAGAACACTGTCCTGATCCATTTTATGAGGGAAAACTGGAATTACATTTCCATTTCCTCAGTGCTCCAGCAGTAAAACTAATCTCTGTCACTGAGATAATAGTTTAAGGAAAGTCATTTTCTCATTGATTGTTGTAATACCTCTTAAGGAAAGGATTGAAAAAATATATAAAATTTGTGATGTCTAAACACATCACAATGGTTGCTCAAGAAGAGAAAAATGATGGTTTTGTAAGTAGGGGCTACAGCAGAGAAAATAGGAATGGAAAAAAATTTTAAATGGTACCCCCGAAGATAGGAAAACACATATGAATGTGGGTGTCCTCAGCTACAGCAAGTATGGAACTGATAGAAATTATGAGGTTAGTGATACACAAAACAAATTCCACTCTCTGTAAACAATTAATGAATTATAAACTCACACAATTTCATTACATTAGTACACATTTCATCATATTCTGCCTTGAAACTAATATTATTTAGTGTACCAGTCTATGCATGACCATATGCCTGACCCCAATTGCATATTAATTAGGAAATGTGAATGGGCTGCCAGGGCCTGCCAAATGTTACAGAGAATACTTAGGTAGAGTAAATTTACGATTATTCTCACTGTCTTTGAGTTATCAACTCAATCTTGCTTTCCAGTACCAGAAAAACACATTAGCCACATCCTGCGTCTTCAGAATCACACTCACAGTGAAAATTACCACTTGCTCTATTGACCACAAGGAAAAAAATTTCACACTACAAATTTTGGGCTGTTACATGAGGTCAACTATTCTCCCATAGTTCAAAAAACTAAAAGGAAAGCTTCTCAGTCAGATATATGCTTTCGGCAACAGAACCATCTAAATTATCAAAACTGGAATAATGTGCTGACAATTTTATAGGAAATTTTATTCCTTGTTAGGGCTCTAGGATGATAGTGATAGAGTTGGGGTTTTTTTGTTTATTTCATTTTTTAACAAGTCATCAAGTGTCAACAGCCTCCCTGGATCCTGCCACACACAACTCCAGCACTCACACACATTTATGGAGAATTAAAAGGAGTTCAGGGCTCAACATTAAGTTGACTTTATTCTGTAAAGGAGCTCTTTCCTTTCAACTAGAATGTAGAATGTAAATCTCTCCCCTTGACATCAGATACTCTTTTTTTGTCAAATTACCTAGGGTTAGCAATATTATTTTCAGTTTTTTCATCTTTCCAGAACTGATATCTTATTGAGATTCTTAGAGGATCATATAGATAGCACTCAAATGAAAAATAAGATAAAGATAAAAATGGAGCAAGGTCAACACTTTCATCATGGAAAAAGACTGGCTGAGAATATAGTCTACTGAGAAAACCAAATGGACCTGTTAACTGACTTCCCAAATTAGGCAGATTTACCTACCTTCTCACAGGTAAGGCAAGACTTGACAGGCCTCCCCACTTGAGTGACTTGAGTATGACTAATGGCAAAGAAGAGGAGAAGGCAACTTGTGTGCTACAGGTATGTTCACTCCCCCACAAAAAAAAGTGGAGCTGGCCTGAGACAAGTCACTGTACCTCCTCTGGAGATGAAGGCTGAGGGGTAGGGTGGATGAGTATAGGGGTGGCAAGAGGTCAGGAGTATTACACTAACTGAACTTCATATTGAAGAAAACATGGGAAGTACACTCAATGGAATTCTCTTACCATATAGGAGGCTTGGGTTCAATTTCTAGACTATGCACCAAGATGCCAGGGTTTCAAAGAGTCAAATCAATAGCACCACTCTTTCCTGTCCATGTTCTGAATTAATCCTATATAATAAAAGCCTAATATGCTAAGTGCCCGACCATTCATTCGACCATTCGACAGTGGCTATGATGTGCACTGACCACCAGGGGGAAGATGCTCTGACCAGTAGGTTAGCTTGCTGCTGGGATCCAGCTGATGGGACTAGGTGAGATGGGCCAGACATGCCCTAGAGCCGTCCCACAATCTCTCCCCAGCTGGCCAACCTCCCACAGTCCCTCCCCAGCCCTAATCATGCACCTGTGTGAGGGACCCTCCCACACATACCCCCAAACCCCAGCACCGGGCCTCTTGTTGAGAAATAAGATCAGGAATAAAACAAAGGCCAAATTCTCATCATTACTACTAAAAGGGATAAATTGGCAATTGTAACTACCTATGAAAGCAAAACTGAACTTGCTATACCTTCCCGTCCACCCCCCTCCCTCCACCCCGCCTCTAGACCCTGGAGCAGTTCATATGTGGCAGATAAAACATTCTTACTTATGTCACTACTTCTAACTGATCTGGGGGTGACAGTATTATCAAGAGACAAAATTTCCAATGATTAGGACCACTGACAAATTAGTTACATCCAATTAAGAAATGTTGGCCAATAATTATTGTCCACCAAGCTTCCTACAATTCCACTTCCATTCGAAGAAAATAAAGGCATAAGAGTCAGGAGTTTGGAAGCAAGCTCTTTCTTCCTGGAAGCCAGAAGAAGGATATGCTAGGCATATCTTTAATACTGTACCCATCCTCTTCCCATAAATCCCGGATCGTAAAGTTGAATTTCCAGTGTTTTCAACTGAATGTCCCAGATTTAAGCCCCTTGCCTGTCTAAAGCATATGCAGACCAATGGAGCTCTCCTGGCCTCACTTCCAAGTCCTTGACTAGTTATTTGTTTACAGCTTGCTTGTTTGCTTTATGCCATAAGAGCTGAACATTCTTCTACATCTATGTTTTGATTGCCATCACTTGCTCTACTTTTGCAGTTCCCTTTCCCTGAAATTGTTCTTTGCCTTCTTACTATCCCCCAAATATATCTCATTTTCATCTAAGAGTTTTAATGCTAGTTACTATAGACTACAGAAAAATCAGCAAATAGAGATCATGGACATTGGGGAATTTCTTTAAATAGCAAAGTATTCAAAAGAGCTATTCCATAGTCCATATATTATAAAATGTAAATGGTAACTCTGGGATTCTCATTGCTGCAGTCCTGCTTCAAAAATAGCTTCAACCAGTGTTTGCTAACAAGAGGAATGCTTGCTTCCCATCTCGTGCCCCTGAGAGATATCTTTAATTGAGATAAGGTAGAATGGGGTTTCAGAATCCTCAATACAACCATCTAGATCAGTGGTTCTCAACCTTCCTAATGCCGCGATCCTTTAATACAGTTCCTCATGTTGTGGTGACCCCCAACCATAAAATTATTTTCATTGCTACTTCATAACTGTAATTTTGCTACTGTTGTGAATGGTAATGTAAAATCTGATATGCAGGATGTATTTTCATTGTTACAAATTGAACATAATTAAAGCATAGTGATTAATCACAAAAACAATATGTAATTATATATGTGTTTTCTGATGTTCTTAGGTGACCCCTGTGAAAGGGTCGTTCGACCCCCAAAGGGGTCGTGACCCACAGGTTGAGAACTGCTGATCTAGATAGTCACTGCCAGTAGATTTCAATTGATTCTCAAGATATAACATTTCTATTATGGGTAACATCATACTGTCATATATTTTTTAAACTTATCATATACCATCTGAGTTTCTTGACACTATGCTATTCACACGAAATATTTTCTGCTACCTTAGGATTTTTCTCCATTTTCCCCCCAATGCTTTCCCAACTCCTTTTTCTACTGCAAACTCTTTATAAGCCATTGGGAAGAGATTCTGAGCTTTTTAAAAAATATATATATTTTATTGATTTTTTTACAGAGAGGAAGGGAGAAGGATAGAGAGTTAGAAACATCGATGAGAGGGAAACATTGATCAGCTGCCTCCTGCACACCCCCCACTAGGGATGTGCTCGAAACCAAGGTACATGCCCTTGACCGAACCTGGGACCCTTTAGTCCATAGGCCGACGCTCTATCCCACTGAGCCAAACCAGTCAGGGCCTTAGCTTTTTTTATGGACTGCTTCATCCCCTGGGCAAAATCAGAGCCAGGACTCTAAAGCTGGGGGAGGGGACAGGGGCACACTTCTCTGAGTGACATCCCTACTTTAGGAGCTGGGTAGCCTCTAATTGATTAGGCTTGCCTCTCCCTGAATAGAACCTCCGCTTCACATAAGAATTTTGGGTAGGGGTAATTGGGGCTCCAGTATTTTTTGCATGCTGAACCCAAGGTAAAGTTCCCACCCCTCAAGTCCGGACTGGGCTGAAGTGGAGAATACCCAGGTCTCAGCTGCACTTGCTTGGAATTTAGGCTCTGAAACAGGTAACTTGGGGCAGAAATGGAAATGCTAATGTCCTGCCCCTCCCAGTTGGTAGGCTATAGTATCTTACCAACTGGAAGTTGGGGGAAGAGGCATCTCTCTGTTCTTTGATGCACCCATTTGAAGTGAAGTCTGCATCTAGCTGAGAGGGAGGAAGGCAGCCAGCTGTAGTCCAAACGCCATTCACTGACTCTGTTCTTACCAAGCTTTAGCAAGATTTCCTGAATAATTTTTTTTCCATTTTCTGTATCCCCTGGGACCATTTCCAGAGACTTTAAATATTTTTAAAAATATTTTTTTCACTCGTTTTACTGGAAAGAAGATCTACAAAGGTCCCCTGCTGCCATGTTGGAAATAGAACCTTTACATACTTCTTGAGTTAGTCAACATATAAACTATTATCCTCAAAGGAATAAAAGATTTGATGTACCCCTTAGTGTTGTTTAATCCTGATATTTCTTGGCTCTATCATTGATCAGGAGCAATGAACAGAAACAATATCCTCTTCATTTTGGTGTGCAGTGGGAGCTATATTTGAAAATTATTAATGTGCTTTTCAATTTGTCTTTCTGAACATAATGATCTTCACTCTAGTCTATCTAGGGCAGAGGTGGGGAACATCTGGCCCATGGGCCATACAAGGCCCGTGAAATCATTTAGTCTGGCCCTGCCAAGGCATTAGGGGTGAGTTAACTAAATGTTTAACCAAATATAGCAGGCTCATTTTTAAGTTGATAATTTTGTATGTCCCACAAATGATGTTATAAATATCCAAATGGGCCTTGGCAGAAAAAAAGACTCTCCACCCCTGATCTAGGGCATTCATTTGCCACAGAATTTGCTAGAATCTGATGCAAAATAATGAAAGTAAAACAGCTAAAGATTCAGCTCCCTTCTCAAAAACTGGATTTTGGAATACCATAGTAGGGTGAGAGCTAGGTTTAATTAAGGTAAAAAGGATATTCCAAATTCCTTTTCCTTACCAGTTAGAATGTCAAAAAACCATAAAGATCACTCCTTCTGTCTACTCTCCCATATCTATGGTACAGAATACCTGAGCATAGTCACTTGGGGAATTGGTGTTGGTTATTTGCCCTAATAGGGGCTTGATCTATTTTCAGATAAGTGTCAAGAAAAGCAGCATTTAGGGAGGAGAAGAGAGGAATTTCAGAAGTATCTGGATTTCCACATTTTGGAAAGAAGCACCAGGAATGGTGGAATGTTAGATAACTGAGAAGAGAAATGAACACAGGGGCCCTTGAACCATATTCCTTGTTTGGGAATCTAGGAGGAGAGCATTATGCAACAGGCCTCATTCACCACGTGGTAACCCAGCCTCACTGGAGTCGGTTGGCATGATAAGAAAGAGATTACTGGCAAGTGCTTCTGAGCCTCCCTCGGATCATCTGAGGCATGGACACTGAATTGAGAGCCAGTCAGCCAGGGGATCTACTATGATGGAATAAGGGATTATGTGACATGGACTGGGCATGGACTTCTAGGCCAAGGGCTTAGTAGAGACCAAGGTATTGAATCAAAGTCTGGAGACAATGAAAGCTGGGAGGAGACTAAGTCATCAAGAGGGAAGTGGTCCATGTTCCCTAGGAACATTGCCAAGCCAAAACAATAGCCACAAGCTCACCAGCTGCATGCTATAGCACTGGGTGCCAGGGTGCCAGTGCCCAGGGGGGCAGAGAACATCATCTCAGAGAGCGTGGAAGTCAGCCAGCACACTGGGGAGGACTGGCATGAGGCCAGAGTACCTCTAATCCCTCTCGACTCCACCATGGCCACGAGGTCATGTAAACCTCCCCTCTCTCCCCTCTATACTTGGCCGTGACCTTAGGGAGAGAAGTAGTTGAGAGCGAAGTTCCATGAGAATTTGAGCATTCCCTCCCAATCTTAACTGAACGTACCAATTGAGTCTGTTTAACATAAAGTAAGAGATTGTGCTAAGGTTGTTTATTTTGTACATTTTCCCCATTTTCTCTGACAGCCAGTAGTATTGTAGGCAACTGGGGACAAAATAAGAGCTGCCTTCTCTCTGCACTTCTGATTTATAAGGTGAGTAAATTCTGTAGCAACACCACAAGTGCAGTAATATACATGAACGTGCCAAGCACATAATAAATATAATTTCTATAATTTTTCTCTTTACCTACTCTTTTTTCTTCTCACACCAGAGTGGGCAGTTTTACATTTTGGGGGGCTGTCCAGCATCTGAACAACTTTTGTTGGAGGGGAGTATCCCAAACTAGGTCAAAGTAAAGTCATAGCTTTCCCTAAGATTACAGAGGCTGGGGCAGGGTAGTTATTCCTCTACCTGGCCCCTCACAGCTAATGCAGGACATGTGCCCTCGGCCTAGCGACTGGACTTCCTCATGGCTCTTTACATCTTGAGGGAGCACTGTCAAGGTGCTGGGAGAGGGAGAGGTTTGAAAGGCAGCAGTGAGTAGAGTTTAAATCCTGAGAGTAATGATGACTGTCCAGTGACGGGAAGTCCAGGAGGTTTAGGTCTTACCAGGCTGACCAGGTTTCGTGGCATGACCTTGCTGTGTTAGCTGCTGTCCCAGTCTGCTTGGCTGCCATCACAAGATACCATAGACTGAGTAGCTTAAACAACAGACATTTATTTTCTCACAGTTCTAGAGCCTGGGAAGTCCAAGATCAAGTTACCGGCCGATTCAGTTTCTCATGGGAGCTCTCTTCCTGGCTTGCTGACTCCCCCACACTGCGTCCTCACATAGCCTTTCCTCGGTGCATGCACGTAGAGAGGGAGAAAGACAGATCTCTCTTCTTCCTCCTCTAAGGCCACCCATTCTATCAGATTAGGGTTCTACCCTGATGGCCTCATTTAACCTTAATTACCTCCTGTAAGCCCTATCTCCACAGACAGTCCCATTGAGGGTTAGAGCTGCCTTCTCTCTATTCTGACCTAATTCTCTAACTTTTTGTCAATTCTATCAAGTATCTCATATCTTTCCAACAAATCCCTTTTCTATTTAAGTTAACCAGAGTTAGTTTCTACTGTTGATAACCACGAACCCCAACTGGTACAGAAAGTGGTACTAGAAGACAGTCACCTGGGGAACTGATGTTGGTTATTTGCCCTAACAGGGACTAAAGAAAATGAAAATGCAGTTAGAGTTCAGGAATGGGAACCCGTCAGCTGTAACAAATAGCTAGATGAATTTTTTCTTCTGTGGTGATCTTTAATGAAGTGTCCATTGAAAAGAAGGATTTAAGGGATCAAATTGTCACTGCCATTGAACAGTGTGAATGGCATGAAGAATTTAAAGATGCTGGGGTGAGGTAGTGGCTTCTAATGGGACTGGACAGCTTAAAGAAGAGATGACAAGCTTAAATCTCTGTATTTTACCTCAAGGCACAGGTCCAGAGAATTTCTCTGGTTGTGATAAATGTCTATGTAAATGTCTGCCAGAATCAAACCCAAATTTAAAATTTTGTGGGGTCCTGACTATTCTGTAAAATGCAGCCCCACCAGCTCATTTATATGAAAGTGACAGTGCAGACCAGGAAATAACAGAAAATTAAATATTGGGGAGAATACAGAGGCCTGGGAGTACCCCCAAACCATATTCTACACGAAGTCTTGCTTGAAAGACAAAGAAGACCCACCTCATTTCTCTTTGCATCTTCATCATCTTGTATCAGGCTTGAGACAGCTCTTGGGCTCTATTTATAGACCTTGATAATCTTACCTTCAACACAGAGCATCATGCCAGCAGGACCTAAAGAGTAATCTGGATTGGTACCGTCAAGACTTTGCTAAGACATAGGTAGGCTAGAGGATGGGAGGAAAATCTTTAAAATATAGAGGCCTGCTACTTCAGGAAAGTTTCTATGGGTCTAGTGGTCCAGTCAACTCCAAATATAGAGCAAGTACCTAGATTCTATTATGCTAAGAGCCATATTGCCTGGTGGGCTGTTCTGGCTTTTGCAGGCAACACATCAGCATTTCCATGTACTTATTTAATTCATTTACCAAGTGACTCAAAAAAGGCTTCTACTTTTAAGTGGCCATACTACGTAGAAATTATAATCCAGCTGATCCAGTGATGCCCATAGTGTCTGTGGCAAATTGGACAAATAGCTCTAAAAGGAAAGCACAGAACAAGTCCTTAGATTTTTGAGCAATAATGTAGCCACTTCATTATGTTATTATTCTTTTGAGAGATAGGTGTTAATTTGCCACTGAACCCAAGGAGAAATTACAGGCTTCTCCTCTGGAATATCAAGACTGGCTAACGTCAAGGCCAATATCATTGTATTTTCTAGCCTAAATCAAGAATTAAACCATCGAAGCTCTTAGGACTAACAGCTGAAAAGGTGATTCAGAGAGAGGGAAAATAATCTTTGTGTGGGTTTTTGTTTTCGTTTTTTGTAATTAGAACATTCTAACTACTCCATATAAATACTATCTTAAAAAAGAATGCCTGAAATGTCTATATTCATTAGATAGCTTTTTAGGGCGGGGGTGGGGGGGGAGGGTGGGAAGGAGGGTCTTTCAAGAGACTTGCCATGATATGAGATGAACATTGTATAAAGAAAACTAATCTCCTGGGAGAGGATCCCTCAATCCCTGACCTTATTAACATGGGCCCCACGGCGCTACAGTTTGTTCTAAGAGGATTAACACTTTAAACCGGTGTCAAAGGGGAAATAGCAGGCATATTTCAAGGAAGCAAAAAAATGGCAGATGTCAATCTCTCCCTGGAATACTGTCAGTTCTTATCTAAGAAACAAAAGCTTAAAAATAAGATTAGTGTGTGTCCTCTTCACTAGGGATTTTTAATTTGCAGCCCAGATGCCACCATGGCTTGTCTCCAAACATATGGTTGCTTTAAATAATAAGTTCAGAGAAAGAGTGTAAGGTCCAGGAAATTGGGAGCCAATTGAAAAGCTGGAGTCAGGTTATAACACCACTTGTTGTCTCCCAAGTCATCTCCAGGTGTTTCAGGAATGGCTTGAACTCTCTGATTACAAATTTAAGGTTCCAAATAAATATTTCCACTTAGATTCTCTGGAACGTTCCTTCATTTGGCAATTTTTGAAAACATATTTTTATTGATTTCAAAAAGGAAAGGAGAGGGAGAGAAATAGAAACATCCATGATGAGAGAGAATCATCAATGGGCTGCCTCCTGTATGCTTCCTCCTGGGGACCAAGCCCACAACCCAGGCATGTGCCCTAACCAGGAATCAAACTGTGACCTCCTGATTCATAGGTCTATACTCAATCACTGAGCCACGTGGCCAGGCCCTTTGGAAATTTTTTATAGAAGTATGTTCCTGGGGCCACGAAGGTGTAGGAAGCTTTAAATTCAATTGCCAGGGGCAATTGAGTACTCAAATCTTAATGTTGATCTCTCCTCACTTCATATAGAAGGAAAGGGGAGCAGCAGAGGTCTAGACGCCTAACAAGGAGGTCATACATGGTCTTTGGCAGTCCCTGGGTAGTATGAAGACAGGGTAAAAGGAATGAATATCCCAATGGATGTGTGAACTATTAACTAAGAAGGGAAAACCCAGGGGCTTTCCACTCTGCCTCTATGATGACAGGATGAGCCTTATTTTGGATTTGCCTTGCTGAGGGTTCAACATTGCTTCTGTCTAACCATCTAACAAGCATTATAGATGCCCTTGGACATGGAGGAAAATCTATGATGTAATCATTCACCCGGAAGAATTCTCTACAATTCAGGGAGGTCTTCTCACCCAAGACTCTCTGCTCAGCCACGGTGAAGTGGCTGCCAGTGCAGTTTGGTGGGGAGACAGTATGTGCAAGTGTATTGAGGCATGAGGCTGCACAGCACCTTGGAAAATGCAAGAAAATCAGTCTTTCTTGAATGCAAGAAATGGGGCATGAGAGGGAAATGAAAAAAGAGGGGTGGCCAACAGGTGGTCACTAAGTTCCAGTTTTTAAGATATCATGAAGAGGAGGGTCAGAGAACTCTTCAAAACTATCAGCAGGTTATATAAGTCTCCCCCTCCTCTCCCTCCCCGCTCCAGAGTGGTCTGCATCTTTCTAAGTGAGTTACTAAATTCTTTCTCTCAGGGGTCATTATTGAAGTCGGAGCTTCTAAGATGCCTGGGATCATCTTTGTCATTCAGCAGCATATGTTGGATGTCTATTGCCCACTATAATTTAGTTAGGAAGCAGAAGACTGGCTTCCTAACTAATATCAGGACCTCATGGTCAGTAAAGGGAGATATTAATAACAGGCAGGGCAGAGGTAGTTTGGCAAGGAACCATATTTTTTTTTTTTCCTTTCTTACTACTTGGGAATAAAAAGCATGTGTTTAAAATATCTGTGTGGCAGAGAGACCCTGCTCCCCCCACATCGGTGTTTCCTAGTCTCAGCCTTCTTTCTCTGCAACTAATGACCTATAAGCAGAGAGGGAAGGTCTAAACTTGTATTAAAAAAAAAAAAAAAAGTTCATGCAGATGTCATTCCTAAATCTTCCTGGTTTAAATTGTTCTCTGGAGTGTTTCTCCTAACAGGCCATTATGATCACAAATTAAAGAGACTATTCACTTTAGTACACAGTGGAGAAAAGAGTTAGGCTTGGGCAAATCCCAAATACCTTCCTTTTCATTTTAAAGAATAAAACGAGAACATGTAAAAAACCGAATGCACAAGAATTCCATTAGATCAATGCTCTGAGATCATTAGTTCGAATATATTAAATTTTCCATAGTCGCTTAATGACTTTAAAAAAATAATCATCATTCCTTCATACACTATGGGCAATAACGAACTAAAGCAGGTCTTATATACACCACAGCTTTAAAGAGAATCCATTCGAGGGCCCCATTCTGTCATGAATTTAGTAGTTCATTGTTTCCTGCCTCTGAAAGGCTGCAGTTGCCATTGAAAACATTGCCATGGCTCAAGACCCCAAACTGGAAACCAACTCAAATCTGCCTCATGGTAGATCCTTGCTGCCCCTGCTCTCCCACTGCTGCCCCTGGCCCTCCCTCTGCCATCTCCCTTCACAGAGCAGGTGAAAGGCAAGCCCCGGGCTCCTTCATCAGCCAGGTGGCTGGGCGCCTCCAGGCAGCCAGAGGTCAAGGAATCATCTGTGGTGAGAGGACAACCTGCTGAACCCAAATCTAAAGTTCTTCCTGTCTAAACTCTTCGGGGATTGTTTCCATGTCTAGGGCTACAGCAGCTAGTTTTGAATTCAAGTCTGTATTGTGGAATCTGAACCACTGACACACCCATCACCACAAAAACACTCTATGAGTCTTGTTAACAAAACAGAGCAGACTTCTGCCAATATCTAAGGAATAAATTCCTTCTCTCCTGCTCTTTGGACCGCAGTGTAATGAGGGCTCCCAAGCTCTCTCTGCAGTCATAAAATGAATGCACCGGCTTTTCCTTTTGATATGTCCAGTTTAAAAGTTTAGAGTGGATGCCTGTTCATCCTTAATTTATCTTCCCTGGTAAGTATTTCTGTACCTTTCCCAATATCTGAAGTCTACACATTTAAAAAACAAGAGTTCACTCCTTCTCTGATTTCAGTTGTATAACTTTATGTTATGAGTCAAATTTGGGGCTAAGTAAACATACCTCAGGCTACAGCCTACAAATACCTCTGGCAGTAAATTAACTCAAACAAATGTTTGGGTTGGGTGGTGAGGTTGTTTTTTTTAATGAATCTTCCCAATCTGCTGGACACCCAAGGATAGACTAGATGGGCTCCCCAAGGCTTTTCTAACTTTGTCTTTCCTGCCACATTAATATACAGGTCTTACATTTGTTGCAGTGGTTTAACATTTCACCACCAGAGGGAGCTACTTGTTTGCATCTAAAAACTTTCAGTATCAGACTTGAAAAATGGAGTCCCTGTTACCAAAGAATCACCCAGGAAAGGTTCTCAGAAGGCCTGTAGGCATCAATTTCACTTTGCTTTTGACATTATGTGTTTAAAACCGAAATTGAAAAACTCTGTAGCTTGCACAAACCAAACTGCACTGATTTATATATTTGCTGTATACCATGCAGGAAATAGGAACCATTTTTCATTCTCACAGCTTTTGTACAGTATTGACTACATAACAACAGTAAAACCAGAATTCTAGCACACCAAACAGCAAAACAATATAAAAAAAAAAAGAAAAGAAAAAAAAAAAAGGATGTGCTTGCCTCTAACAATATTGCTGTTCTCGAGCAATGCAATCTGTGCTTATCCTATTGTAAGTACATACGGGTCCCTCTTCTGCTTTGGTGTAAATTTTTACTCCCAGGGAGCATTCTGATTTATCAGCTTTAACTTCTCTTATTCATATATATAAATATTTTTTATCCACCGAGATTTGAATGCAAATTTTCCACTCGATGTTTTCTGGTATGTATGAAGGAGCGTGAATTCAATTCCCGTGCACCTCTGATAAGCTTGCATTGTAAAGCTTTTTAAATAACGGTAAGAAACTGTATGTGTTGTCTTCTGAATTGGCAAAGCAAATCAGCGGTCAGCAAAGCTTTTCTGTAAAGCACCAGATTACAGTAAAGATTTTTGGCTCTGTGAGCCATAAATTCTCTGTCACAACTACTCAACTTTACCATAGTAGCCAAAAAGCAACCATATCAACATGCACAACTGGGTGTGGCTGTGTTCCAAAACACTATTTTGAGGAACAGGTGGTAGACTATAAAGGTGGTAGACTCCTGCAAATGATGAACCTTAACGTACACACTCTTCGTATTGATAACATTCAGAATAGTTTCTATTATATCACCCTTTGATGATCCCCCCTGCCTCCCACACAGTTTTGACAAAGTGGGAATCTCACTAAGTTATCCATGTTAAAGTTCATGGGTCCCTTGGAAGAGAACCACTGGATTCCCTCTCTAGAGACAAAGAAGACTTAAGCGTTGGCATGTCATTATGTTAGTGACCTGTAAAGATCTCGTATGGTAAACTATGAAATCAACAAGAAAGATGGGACTCCCTGGCAATTTCTCCAGAGATAATATGGAAAGTAAACAAAAGACATAGTTCACCTTCAGACTGATGTGTAGCCAGAGGAGTCTGAGTCTCCTTGGAGTAGGATACTACTTCCCGGGGCAGGAAATCCACCTGGGTAACCTTCGACACTCCCAGTTTGTGTAGTCTCCGCCTATAAGTAACAAAGTACACATGCTTAGAGAGGGAAATCATTCCATGCAGAAGAGCTATCAGTACTAAAACAAAGGATTACACCAAACCCTCAATACCCTCAATTTCCAGTACCAGGGTCAGGGTAAGCCAGTAGAACTGACCTTTGAGACATTTGGGTTCTTGGGTTCTTGGCCCACTTTGGCCCTAATTTGCTGGGTGATGTCAGATGGGACCCTCATGCTGACTCGTTGGTTTTTCTATCTATAAAACAAAGGTCTTGGTCCAGCTCAGGTAAGACCCCTTCCATTCTGAGCATCTCTGAATTTGCTTGATTTAAATTCATAAAGGGAATTTTCATTTGTAATATAAAATTCTAGTCTCTTAGGTAAAAGGGACAAGAGAGAAATATGCTTCTCAAATGTAAAGAAAAGAGAGATGGAGTAACATGTTCTCTGTGACAACAATAAGAAGATATTACAAGGGGGAGTATAACACCTTTCATTTCTCCAGAAAAGTAACTAACACAGAACAGCGTGTGAATCTGTTTAAAGACTCCCTGATATACAGCACAGAGGAGTGAAGAGGCCACTGGCTAACAGTGATAAAGTTCTACCTTGGAATTCCCAAATGAACTGTGACCATGTAAAAAATTATTTCTGAATATTTATGTAGCACTTGAAGAGTTTTCAGATGTCTTTCACCTCTATGAGGTATATGGGCAAATGTTATCATCACCTCCAGCTTATAGATGAGGAACTTAAACACTGTTGGCCTGAATCCTGGTCTATGCTTTTCCCACTAAAACCTAACTCCTACCTAAGGTTCTCGATGGTGATTTCTGAGTTACTGCAAAAGCCTGAAGTGCCTCCTGAATCACCCAGGAAACATCCAATCATGGAGGCAGAACAGTCTGGTGGCCAAGTACACAAACACTAGCCACACCACTAGCTGTCTGTGTGAACATGAACAAGTTATCTAACCCCTCTCGGCCTCATTCCCTCATCTGTAAAATGGAGATATTACTAGCACTTACTATTAGGACGATTATGGATAATGTATATGAACCACATACATATTACGTAAAATTTATGTATACATATATACATAATTTACAGACATATATAGCTTATGACAGTTTCTAGAACAATATTTTTTGCATATACATTTAGTATTAATATTGAACATATCCTATTATATTTCTTAAAAATGTACAGGTAGCCAGAACCGGTTTGGCTCAGTGGATAGAGCGTTGGCCTGCGGACTCAGGGGTCCTGGGTTCGATTCCGGTCAAGGGCATGTACCTTGGTTGCGGGCACATCCTCAGTGGGGGAGGCGGGGGGGGGCGTGCAGGAGGCAGCTGATCAATGTTTCTCTCTCATTGGTGTTTCTGGCTCTCTATCCCTCTCCCTTCCTCTCTGTAAAAAAATCAATAAAATATATTTTTAAAAAATGTACAGGTAGACAGTATGTGTGTAAAAGACAGAGGGAAAAAGAGAAAGATGAAATAATAATTTATCCCAAACCACACATTTCTAGCTCTCTAGGACTAGTGGAAGCACGCTCTGTTCACATTAGTGTTTTTAATTATTACTAGCAGATGGCACAGACTCACTGCGTTTATTTTTTAGTAGCAGTCATAATAAAATGAAAGAACATGCATAGCACAGCCAGGAATTTCTATGCACAATTTCCCAAGCATTCTTGGGAAACACAAACTTCCTCTTTTCTATGAGCTACTGAAACAACTGAGGTAAGATCTCAGATGCACACCAAGTAGACACAAACAAACCACGGCTGGCTTGGAGAGCAAGCCCGGCTGGCTGTCTCTGCAGGCCCAATGAGCATGACTGCGGCCCAAGCCACGCGGGCCTATCCACCCAGAAGCCTGGACCAGAGTGTAAAGGAGGGTCAGGCTGGGTCCCCAGCCCTCCATGCAGCCTCCCGCAAAAGAATTAGAAAACACTTCGTTTTAGTAACTGTGTCAACACTTTGCAGATATTATTTTGTTTTACTCTTATTTTTAAAATTTTACACCATATTCCAATTTTACAGATTATAGAACATCACTGAGCCTAAGTTTTCTCATTTGCTCAAAATGGCAAAGGCATTGACAGACCTAGGCCTTGGCTCTGTCCAACACTACCAAGGACCATGTTTTTAAAAACTGTGCTGTTGACCTTGTTCTCCTGCTTTTTCCTGATGCCTTATGATCATCCACTGATTGAGGCACACTCTTACAACCCAATAAAGTAGAGGTCCAAGCACATGCCCATTTTATAATCATGAGAAAGGATTCTTGGGAAGCAGCCAGGCCTAGATTATCAGGACACACTGAAAGGATCATGCTTCCAAGGTAAGTACCATGCAATGGTTCCCAGCCCTAGCCAGTATACCTTTTCTGGAGAAATGCCTAATTCAAATTCTTTGCCCATTTTAAAATTGGGTTATTTGTCTTTTATTGCTGAGTTGTAAGAGATTTTCATATATTTTGGATACTAGACCCTTAGCAGACATATGACTTGCAAATATTTTATCCCATTCTGTGGGTTGTCTTTTCACTTTCTTGATGGTGTCCTTTGAAGTACTAAAGTCTTAAATTTAATGAAATCAATTTATCTATGTTTTCATTGGTTGCTTGTGCTTTTGGTGTCATATCTAAGAAACCATTGCCCAATCTAAGATCATGAATTTACACCTATGTCTTCTCCAAAGTTTTAGCTCTGACATTTAGTCTTTGATCTATTTTTTAGTTAATTTTGCATATGGAGTGAAGTAGGGGTATAATTTCATTCTTTTGCATGTGGATATTCAGTTGGCTTATGCTTAATTTTTCTTACTCTTCAGAGGCAAAATTGACGTTGGGGAGCTAAGAAAGGTTTTTGTAATGAACATCAACCCTCATTGATGCCCATTGGCCCCAACCAGTAGCCAATTCTGACCCTGGGAGAATGGGTTCAAGAGGGACTGCATCACCTAAAAGCTTCCCAAGGCACATGAAAGTGAACCTGAGCGTGTCTTCACCACGGGCATAAGCATCATCAGATGCCTCCTGAGTTGGTTAGATACAGTGCAACTCAAATTGCTCTAATTTCAGACCACAGTTAATTATATACAACAAGGTAAGTGAATAAAACTGCATAAACACTGCTGTAATATCTCCATTATCAGAGAACTGGCTTCAGGTAGCGAAAACTTTAAGCAAGGTGGTTGCCATGAGAACTTCACGGAACCATCAGCTAATCCTCTGTTACTGAGCCTGACATTAGTAGAATTTTGTTTAATGTCATTGTGCAGGAGCCTCTGTGAAGACATAGTAAAGCCAGAATAGAAGTATACCCCAAGCATCTGAGAAACTTCAACTATTAGAAATTGTAAATCACAGGAGACCCTCAATATTGGTCTTTGAATAGAAGTCTCAACGTGTTCAATGAGTGGAAATCATAATGTTGAGGATATATTGGCCAGACCTGGCGGCAGGAGGAGTGTGGGTAAATAAGTACAGATTCAGGAACTTGTGTCAGAAGCCAAGAAATCAAAAGGGGTCATTGTAATAACGGGCAGCCTCTAGAGCACGGAAGGGACCTGGAAGTCAAGCAGATGAAACCAGGAACAGATGTTCCCAGAGACAAAGAGTTATTTGGCCAGATGCCAAAGTAGGCCAAAGGCAAGGAATAAAAGAATGTCTGCAATGGGCCCAGATTCAATCCTGCTGGGTTTTATGCCTAATTATTTGCATATGACTATTTCATCCCTAAGATACATGAGTGGTACTACCAGAGATATTTTTTCCGTGTGCTACTTACAAATTTCTGAGGTTTCTCAAAGAAGAGGCCCCTAAAACCGAGAGAGTGATAATGATACCATTTTCTTCCTTGTCCAGAAATCCTATACGTACCTACCATGTTCTTGACAACTGGCAAAGGCCTACATCAGCCAACATTATTATCAGCAACCTTAAACAATTTTTGAAGCCCAGCACAATGCTGGATGCTTATAACATGGGGAGAATGAGGAAACCGAACATAAACATTAAAAAGCAAACAAGAATGAAAGGTAGCAAATAAAAAGAGCCAACATGAGAATTCACAAAGTAAGTGGGACAGGAGAGTCTAATGGGCAAATTATTATGTGTCTGGGGAAACAAAGCAAGTTTCACTGGGAATAGAGGCCTGATGTGAGTCTTGAAAGACAGGCAGGACTCAGTCAAATGGAAAG
This sequence comes from Myotis myotis, assembly GCF_014108235.1. Lineage (NCBI taxonomy): Eukaryota > Metazoa > Chordata > Mammalia > Chiroptera > Vespertilionidae > Myotis > Myotis myotis. Next base: position 36,237,036 of record NW_023416315.1, read on the forward strand.
GAATGAGGAGGGCATTCTGGGGAGGGAGCTCTGTAATCTAAAGATCAAATTCATATTTTATGCTCGAGAGACCAGTTTTTCAGGATGGAAGTTTTAAGTTGAGGAACAGTGGGAGATAAAATTAGAGAGATACATTGAGGCCAGATGACTGGAGAACTTCAAATTGCAGGCTAGAGAATTTGGACTTGACCCTGTGGATGACGGGGAATTACTAAATGTGACTAAGAAACTGACAGCTTCAAAGGGACATTTAAAATGTATTAGTACAACAACTGTGTGAAGAATGGAATCAAAATCTCCTTATTTGGCAAATGAGCAAGCAGAGATTACGTGTGGCACTTTAGAGACTGAGTGCGGAGGAAAGGGGGAACTGAGAAAGGATCTACAAGCCAAGGGTAGGTGGGTTCAGTAACCACCCAGAGAATCCAGGCAGAGCATTAAGTCAAAGGAGACAGTCTGATAGATGATTTCAGGGTTTGTGACCGACGGTCGATCCAATGTGGAGACTTGGTCCAGGGTGATGAGAAAGCACTCACAGGTGACATCACTGGGAATACAGAGGACATGCTGTAGTTTGGTGACTCTGGACAAGAATTAAGGGTAGACCTTAGCAATTCACTTGGTATGGGAGGTAAAGAAAAAAATAACAGACTAGAGATTATTTCAAGATTCCATGCCTTATGGGAAGAAAAGCGAGTGGCATAACCGGAAGACATAGGGGAATCCAGAGAAAGTTCTGGTTTGGGGTAAAAATGAGTACGTCAGTGGGTGAGTTTGTGGTAAGGAGTTTTCCAATTGTATGAGATGTAAGAAAAAAGCTCAGAAAGAAGACAAAACCGAAGGTGTAGCCCTGGGAGCCACTCGCTGAGAGTCATGTGAGATAATGCTGCATCCATAAGAAAAGAGAATATAGGGAGCTAAGGGCATGGAAACCCATGCAGTAGGTAAGGATGTTAAAAAAAGATAAAAGGTTATTTCGTCTTCTGAACACCATACGCTAGTGTAATTAGGTGTCAAGGCGTGACATCTCAAGGACTGATGTCTAGAGTTAGGAATGGGACACCACCAGAGGAAAGGGGACCTGGGCCCCGCACAGAGGAAGTGAGCCTGGTGCGGCAGCCCCCACCACACTCGATTACCATTTATGTCAGGGGTGGGCAAACTTTTTGACTCGAAGGCCACAATGGGTTCTTAAACTGGACCGGAGGGCCAGAACAAAAGCATGGATGGAGTGTTTGTGTGAACTAATACAAATTCAAAGTAAACATCATTACATAAAAGGGTACGGTCTTTTTTTTTTTTTTTTTTTTTTTTTAGTTTTATTCATTTCAAACGGGCTGGATCCGGCCCGCGGGCCGTAGTTTGCCCATGGCTGACTTATGTTCAGAGTGGGTGTTTTCCTCCAAGAATTAAGATGCAGCATGATGGGTGACCTCTTCTGATTACATCAAGAAGGATGAGTTTCCATTTTCTATGTTCACAGTTTTAAAAATCATTTAAGGAAGTATTTATTTCGCTTCCATGATATTTACTGCTTACTGTGCAGAGATATTAGTTTGGCAGCTAAAGTATTTTTCCTGAACAGAAGCAAATATCAAGTCTGGCTCAGTCTACAGGTATGGCCAAAGGCTTTGCTTTGACTTTCACAGCACAAGTAAATCTTCCCGGGAAGAGAGACGAGTCAAAAGTCATGGTTATAATAGAGCTTGACAGCATTGGTGAAGGGTGTACTATCAAGTTCCCACTTCACACAAAAAATTAAAAATTCAGAATTATCAGGAGAGAAGGTTCAGAAGTTTTCTCAAATATCAGTACATACAAACACCAATAATACAGAAATGTTATAGGAATGGCCTTTTATTGAATTGATATTTATTAAAACCCTCCTATAGAAGTTTTAGCATAAACTATAACATTATTGAATTCAAGACATTGAGTACCAAAGTATAAGCATTCATCCTTACCGACTGGTTATATTCATTTTTCTGAAGTAGAATAAAAAAAGGAATATATGTGTTTAATCCAGTTGCTAGTGTGGAACAGAAAATATCCCATAACTGCTTTTACAAGATTCTTGAGGGCAGAAAACAAAGATAGGCTCTGAGCAGTTTCTCAATAAATGTTTGGAGACTGAACACATGAGTATTTTAAGAGGTGGGCAAAGTGCTTTCTCTCACCCTCATGACAAAATTTTGATTGGATCTGTTAAAAACAATTTTATTGAAGTTTTTCATAAATTTGTTATATATTTACAGATTCTAAGATGCATTTACCATTACATTTTGATATAGACACACACACACACACACACACACACACACGCACGCAAGCGCATGTGTGCACGCACACACTATGAGATGCTGTTCCATATTTCAATTTCTGTAGAAAGTTTGATTAGGTGTTATTGAAGAGTCAAAGATTCAGTTTGCTCAAGAACACAACCCACATCATTCTCAAGAAAATACTTCCCATGGGCATTGTTACATGGGAAACCTTATAAATTCATTCAAACCAGAGATCAAAGCATACTACGTAAAAACATTTGACAAAACTTGGAGAATTAGCCAAAAGAAGGTTACTTCATCAACAGCCAATGAGCTATTACTATTCTGTTAGGCAAATGGAAATAACTTTAAAACATAAAAAGACTCTAGAACTACCAGATTTTCTCAAACACCTGTCACCATCTTGAAGAACATGTGTTTTTCTAGTACCTTTACAGAGAACCAAATATTGATTCTTTGAGAAGAGCAATAAAATCGATAAACATCTAGCCATTCTTATCTGGAGAAAAAGTCCGATAAAATTTACCAATATCAGGAGTGAGAAAGGTGACTATATATAAAGATCATGTAATTTAAAAGATAAGTGATTACATACACAATTTTAGGCCAATGAATTTACAAATGGAGAAGAAATGGACATATTGCTTGAAAAACACAAAGTTCACTCAGAAAAAAAATAGATAACTGCAATAGCTCCATTACTATTAAAGCTATTGAATTTGTATTTTTAAAACCTTCCTCACAATAAAATTCCAAATCCAAATGGTTTCACAGGTAAATTGTATCCTAACAAATATTTAAAGAATAATTGAACATTGAAATTATGTCAACAGCATGACTCATAAAAGAACAAATTTGTAAACTGAAATTTGTCAAAATTAAAAAGTGTCTTAAAGGCTATTGAAAGAATGAAAAAGATAATTCACAGACTGGGAGAAAATATTTATAAATTATATATCAAATAAAGGATTGTATACCAAATGTATAAAGAACTCTCAAAACTCCAGAAGTAATGAGAGTCAAACAATCAAATTAAAAAACAACAGGGCAAAAGATTTAAGTTGACATTTCATCAGAGAAAAATTTAAATAGGAAATGCACACATAGATATTCAACAGTAGTCAGTAGGTAAATGCAAATCAAAACTACAATGTGATACCATTACACTCTTTTACTAGTGGTTTAAAATATGTTTTAAGTCCAAAACAAGCATTGTCAAGAATGGGGAGGAACGGAGGCTCTCATACGCTGCTGGTGAGAATGTGGAAAGGTGAAAAGAGTTGGAGAGCATTTTCAGTTAAATGTACACCCACTATATAATTCAGCCATTCTACTTGGTGTTATTTACGACCTCCCTCTCCCCACAAAATAAATAAATAAATAAAAGCATATGTCCATAAAAAAATTGAAGTTTTATTTTTAACGGGAAAAAAAATGGAAGTAACCCAAATGAACATCAAAAAGTGACTGGATAAACCAACAGTGGTCTATCCATACAAGGAAATACCACTCAGTAATAACAAGGAATGACCTACTGATACACAGGGAATCTCGAAATAATTGTTCCAAATGAAAGAAGTCAAAAGAATACCTATTGCATGATTTCATTCTTATGGTATTCTAGATATTTAAACTAATATATACTGACCACAGAAAGCAGATCAGTTGTTTGAGGGGATGGGGAGAAGCAGGAGTGAGGATTACAAAGGGGCGTGGGCAACTTTAGGGGATGATGAATACATTCATTATCTTGATGGTGGTGATGGTTTCATGGCTGTGTTTACATTAAAAGTTATCTATTTGAATCTTTTAATGTGTGTGGTTTCTTATGTCAATTAGAAAAGCTATCTTTTAAAAAAAGTCAAGTGACAGAGCAAGCTATATCCAATTCCATGGCCAGGATCAAAAAGAGGAAATAAAATTGTCTCTATAAAAATCATGTAGCCTGAAGTATATTTCATAAAAGTATGTATGAGAACAAAATTTTTCTGTAAATAAGTACTACTGAAAAGGAACATTTTTCCTTAAATCACTATTTGAAATCGTAACACGGCTAAATAATCTCCTCTCTCAAATATTCTGAATGCTCCTTCCAAACTGTCTAAGATAAGCTACCCGGTGAACAGGAAGTCTCATATCTGTCTCTCCCTGACTCACTAGGTCCACTTGAAATTAAAATGTGGCAGGCAAGGTGGGAGCCACAGATATGCCATCTCCACAGAAAGAGTCACAAGTTTTCATCTGCATAGTTAACTGAGTTTTTGCTTAGAAAACAGATAAAAATGGGAAAATTCCTAACTGTTCCACATCAGCAAGTGTAATGTAACAGTGCCACAATCTGTCTGAAAATCTGTTCATATAAGGGCATAAGGCAGAGTCTCTGCCAGTGCCACCCTCATTTTCTCAAGCACAATGATAACACTGAAGAACTGCACTCTGAAGTTCCCCTGAAACATAACGTACCATTGTTTCCCTGCTCAATTTAAGCCGTATTTCTTGGCTATTTAAATAATATGAATTTAAATACTGGTATAATACAATGAACTATATAACTACATTGCCAAAAAGTTTGTAATATTTTTAAAAAATAATATATCAGTTACCTAAAGTGTTAAGATGTTTCCTTGGTCTAGCAGCATTGTGAGTCGGCCAAGAACTTTTGCATATATACAAAGGGCCATGGGCTGATTGCTTTGAACCTAACATGCAAATATCCCTTCAAGTTCCTCATATACCTACAGTAGGCACTGACATTGATAGAAACCCATGGGCATGTGCCCCCAAATCTCAGCAATCCAAAATAAATAAGTAAATAAATAGCCACTTTGGAATTCATTGAGTTATATTTAGAAAGAAAATAAATAGTTGTTTCATAAAATACTGAAATAAGATATGCTATTGACATATTAAGGTAACCCAGAGTTGTGTTGGTAAATGTTTAATAACTGGCTTGGAGAAAAGGGAGCAAGCCCTGGTTTGTAGCATTTGCCAATTTTCGTAGTGTAAATACTCCACCATGACAGATTTCAAGCTAATTTCACTGAATGCAAAGTGAGGAAGAGAAGCACAAGTCTGAGCTTGAGCACGAGCTGGTACAAGCATCCCACTGGAAACATGTCATGTATGACCATAGCTAACTTCAATCCTGTAAGAGAAGTTAATCAAATTTCTGGGATATACATGTGTGTTTTATTTTTTATTGAGTACTAATTGACATAACATTCTATTAATATCAGGTGTGCAAAGTAATGATTCCATATTTGTATATACTACAAAATGAGCACCACAATAAGTCCAGCTTACACCCATCACTAGACCTAGTTACAATTTTTTTCTTGTGACGAGAGCTTTCATGATCCACTCTCCTAGTGACTTTTAAATATGCAATACAGCATTATTAACTACATTCATGCTGCACATTACATCCCCGTGACTTATTCATTTTATAAATGGAAGTTTGCACCTTTTGACCCCCTTCACCCATTTTGGCAACTGCCAACCTTTTGTCTTAGGCAACCACCAATCTATTTTTTTTATATCCATGAGCTCATTTTTTATTTTAGATTCCGCATATAAATGAGATCAAATGGTATTTATCTTTTACTGTCTGACTTATTTCACTTAGCATAATGTCCTCAAGGTCCTTCCATATTGTTCCAAATGGCAAGATTTCAGTTTTTATGGCTTAACAATATTCTATTTATTGTACATATATACCACATTTTCATTCTGAAGCTATCTTTTAACCTGTGGCAATACATTTCCATCTGAAAAAAGATATGATCTTTAGGATGTAGAAGACATTACCCATCATCACATATTTGCGATTTCTTAATATTGAGGAAATCAACAAATGCATTTTCCTTAATAGGACTCTTTCTATGTTCATACTCAATTCAAATTAAATGCTTATTGTAAGTGTCCAGAAAGGTGAAAAGGAAAAGAAACCAAACAGACACAACATTTTAATACTGATTTTAACAAAAAATTAACTTAAGGACACTTGTTAGTAAAGGGGGAGGATGGTTAGGGTAAACTCAAATGTATTTCCCATTGCAGAACTTGTGTGCCCCGCCTCGAAAGAGAGGTGTGGGTGTGTGTTTGTATTTTTTTAGAGCGGGAAGTACTGTTTTGCAATAATAGGAATTAAGGAGAGGAGATCAAAAGCCACCTTTTTGTGGTATTTTCCACAAAGAGGGACTTTCTCCAAAGCTTAACTTCAGAAGGCAAACAGAAGGAAATAAACTTATCAAACTGGAAGTCCAACAGAAGGGGGAGAACAAGAGCAGCAGCAGCGCCAGCATTTCAACACAACTGTAGCAAAGAAATAGTCATAGGAGTAACAAAAGAGCAGGCATATACCCAAGTTCTGAGTCTGACTGCAGCTGGAGCACTGAGGGGTCTGTGTCCCACTGCAAGGTCCTAGTCGTGCAGCACAAAGGAAAAAGAACACAGAGAATTAACAGAAGGGGAGGGGAACAGACCGAACCACACCGTGTCATTCATCAAGGCAATGGCATGTACAACGCACACACAGAACATCTCCCACTTCGCTCCCCCCCGCCCCCCAACCCCCTCAGTGCAAGCAACACCCAGTGACTATCAAGTGACAAGCGAAAGCAAGAAGCCAGCCTTTCCTTGGAACATCTGTTTGATCCTGGAAGTTAGGTTTGTTTTCAAGGAAGGAAGCTCGGGGCTAAATATTCAAACTCCACACAAGCCCATCTTTTTGTTTGTTTGTTTGTTTTGCTGTTCCTTACCGAAGCCTGATTGATTCGAACATGCAGCCAACTTATCTCTAACACCCCAGGGCCCATCCACAGCTGGGAGCACCAGGCATCTCCCATGCAGAGAAGAGAACCAAATGCAGACGTGCAAATGGGTCAGAGCAGGAGCAACTGGGGAGATCGGGCCAGATGGAGTGTGGCTGCAGGGCCTGTTGACTAACTGGCTTCCTTGGGTCAGTGATTGCAAAGATGATGCATTGGATTTCGAGGCCCGTGGGTAGTGTGGTGTTTTTTTACTTATATATCACACCAGGATGGTCACCAACCATACCAATTGTCTCTAAGATGTCAGGGATATCTTCCTCTTTTAAATACTCCACAAGCAACAGCACCAAGTACCCACAGTTACCCCGGCCTTCATTTCTCCTTTGAAGTAAGGGATAAAGAGCTCTTCTATCAAGAGAGTGCACACAAGGACCTCCCCCTCAGGCAGGTCCTCTCCATTTCCTGCACAGAAGCAGTTGCAGGTGAGTCGGAGGGAGGTTACCGGGCAGGTAACTGACGCACAGCAGGGACTTTGGATCAGGCGTCTGGGATTCACATCTGGCCTCCGCGACTTACCAGCTGGGTGACACTGGACATGTCGCTTGTGTCCCGAACCTCCCTACCCTTTCGTTTCCTCCAAGTGCGGCCCACACACCAGAAGCATGAGCACCTCTTGGGCACTTGTTGGAAATACAGAGACTCCGCTCTCACCCTGGGCTCACTGACTCCGCACTACAGGTTAAGGTTCCAGGCGATTCCTGGGCACCTGAAAGTTTGAGGAGTCCTGCTCTGTTTGCCTGTTAAGATTTACCGTGGCTTCTGGGATGGTGGCCTGCAGCTATCTTCAAAACTCATCTCTACCCGCTGTGCCCCTCCCTCACGGTGTCCCCCTTGTGTCCTGTGTCCTTCCTGATGTTCTTCCCGCAAAGAGCTGAGCAGCTCCTGCCTTTGCTTCGTCCATGTCTTGGCTCCAATGTTACCCGCTCAGAGAGGTTTTCTTCTTCCACCGCCCTTTCTCCAGCAGCACTTCCTTGTCACACTACCCCTTACCTTTTCCTGCTTTACTTTCTTCATAGCACTTATATTTACCTATGATTTGATTATACATCAGTTTACTGTTTACTTTGATCTGTTTTAGCCTTATAATGGCAGGGTGGCTATATCCTTAGATCAGGGGTCCTCAAACTTTTTAAACAGGGGGCCAGTTCACTGTCCCTCAGACCATTGGAGGGCCGGACTATAGTTTAAAAAAAAAACTATGAACAAATTCCTATGCACACAGCGGCAGCAAAAACACCCGGCGGGCCGGATAAATGTTTTCGGCGGGCCACCTGTGGCCCGCGGGCTGTAGTTTGAGGACCCCTGCCTTAGATTATGGGGCTATGCCTAGAACTGTGCCTGATATATATGCTTATAGAATATAGCATTAGTTGAATAAATGGATACATGCATGGATAGATGCATGGATGGATGGATGGATGGATGGATGGATGGATGGATGGATAGATGGATGGATGACCTCTCTCAGTTCTTCTACAGAGATTACATAAAATTATACCTATAAAGCACAAAGCATATGATAAATAATAGCTGCTCTTACTACAACTGCATATCTACTACCAAATATTTCTTTGAGCCAGTGATCTATGTGACAGATCCAGGAGACACAAATGCTGCCAATCTGTGAACCTCATCTGAGAATCAAGGTCTGGACTTAGAAAGTGGCTGGCAAACATTGACGTAAATCAGAATGGCCTGAAGGGCTTCCTAAAAATACAGAATGCTGACCTCCAACTCCAGAAATTCTGACTCCATAGACTTGGGGTGGGGCCCGAGAATTTGTATTTTAACAAGTTCCCAGGAAATGCTATGGCTGACCCTGAAACCACCTTTAGAAAATGAGTGGGCTGGACTATTGCCTTCATTAGTTCAGCAGAAAGAAAGCATCACTGATGCTCAACTATGTCAGCATCTAAACCTGTGATTAACTCAAGCCTGGCCCAAGGCCCAGGCCACTTTCAGACCAATTAAATCAGAAAGTGTGGGGCGGGACCCAAGCATCCATATTTTTGAAAACTCCCTAAGTGATTCTAATGTGCAGGCACTGCTGAGAAGCCATGCTCTGGACTCATTCTCTGCTCAAGAAAAGCAGCCCTTCCTGGTTCTGGACACTCATTCCTTCCACTTGTTTCAAACAGAAGTGATGGGATCCATTACAGTGATTCATTTTTGCCATTCACAATCTCTGGGGATCAAACCTTTTATCTTTAAGGGCATTTTTTTTGGCTCTAGACAGAACAGCTGCCTCTGGCTCTGGCGGACTGTGAGAAGCATCCCCTCCTAAGAGTTGGGATCAGCTGCTTTGCCCTCAATTTGCCTTGAGGTTTCTGATGGAACGACCTTTATTGACCTTTTCCACTTCTCCCAGGCAGGTGAAGAATGCAGCAGGCCCCAGGTGGTTGGGCTGTTCTGTTGCTTATCTGACAGCTCACCTGAACTCATTGTACCTGTCAGCAGTACAAGTGATGATTCCATCAGAATCATCCCCTTAAGTCCACAGTTTAGCAGTCTGGAGTTTGCATTTACTCAGCCAGAACGACAAAGGGGTCCATGTAACTCACTCACCATGATCCTGCCCCCACAGTCACACACTATTATTCAGTAAAAGCAATCCTAGCTACTGTCAGTAACGAGCAGTAGGTAAGTAGTCAGCCAAGGATGCTATCAAGTGTCCTGGTTTTATTTTATTTTCATTGTTCCCGTTATTACCTGTGGGGTGCTCAGACTTGGGCAAAATGCACTTTTTCTTTGAAAAGGAACTTAAAGCCAATACATTAAGTGGGCAAAGGTTGTTTGTGTTTCCAAGGGTAGCCTGGGAAGTTGGGTTAAACATTTGCTCATTTCCTTCTGTGCAAGCTTGCAGAAAACCGTCCCTGTAATGGCAGCACCTTGGAGAGGGCCACGCCTGGGTCAGGGGTGGGAGGTTTGTGCTCTGGACACTGCTGAACTCTGCCCCTAGGAAAGTCTTCCGTTCTCAGCCAATGAGGATGCAGGCAGGCCTGGAGGCCCTCTAAGGACCTTTCTGCCCGATTTTTAAAAAGCATCAGATGACTATTAAACTGTTTTTCAGCTTTCTTCCTCCAAATTACTATACTTTTATTTAACCAATTGACATCAGTCTTGCTTTCCAACCATCTTATCAAGTTACGGTGTGATTGAAAATAAAATGATGGTTTCCCCACCGCTTCTTGGGCAGTTTGAAATCTTACCAGGTAGTGTATGTTTAAAATAAAAGAAGTAGTGACATTGTAAGTAAAGATATGTGAACATAACATACTAGCACAACATATTTTCGCATAAATCACCCTGCTTACTATAGTACTCAGTTGTAGTTTTCAGTCATTTCTAGAATGGACCAGTCAATGCATGCAGGAAGAGGATATTTTTATGAAAACTCATTTACTTACTCAAAAAATACCTTTTAGAGGGATAATATATAAAATATTATTATTATTCAGTATTAAAAGAGTTCTTAGGGCATCTGCCAGTCTTATGGAGAGATAAAACATACACAAATATTTTAGCAAGATAAGGCAGAAAGTAAAACATGCCGTATAAGTGGCCCCACAGGTGTGCTTGGGACATGGAACTTGCACCTAAGAATCTTGCATTTTAGTAGAAGAATGAGACATGAATATTTATACCTGGTGGTATACTGATAACATGTGCAATGAAGAAAGTCGTTTTCATCACTTGCGCAGTGCCTGGCACAATTTAAAGCTTCCATCAATATTAGCTGAAAAAAATAACTAAACGCCATAAGAAAGAGAGACAATGACAGTCATCATTTCTTTTCCATGGTTATTGACTCTGTGCCAGTCAGCCAGGTGTTGGACTGTACTTTCATCATCCTTTGGAAGACGGAGCAGGGAGATACCCTTTCCTGAAAAGATCAGAGATTCCACTCGACTTGGTGTTTGAAGGAAGGGATAGGATCTGGACATAAACTCATTATCATCAGTGCCTAGTTTATTGGGTTTAGGTGGCTAAGTTAGTCTAAGTGGTCTAATAAGACTCCATTTGCTATGCCATTTTACCAATTTATCATGAGAACAATAACTGCCTGCACAGCAATCATACAAGCCTGACAGCTTCTCTCCTTGAAGGCCAGCTTCCTGGGAAGCTGGATGGCCACAGTGTATTTGAAATCAGAACAAATAAAGCTGAATGTTTAACAATTACAGCTTCTCCCTGCTCTACCCCCCCCCCCCCCCCCCCCCCCCCCCCCCCCCCCCGCCGCCCCCTCATCTACATCTTTCAGCAAGGCCAGACACACCCCACTCACTGCTGCCAGTCTCCAATTTCCCTGATTCCTGGGATGACCAAGCCAACCCTTTCTGAGTGACGTAGGTTCTTTAACTGTGCAATTAGATTTGGTCTAGTGCTCCTGTTTGGGAGACCATCTGGCTTTATTTGCTTATTGTGAAGAGTTGCATTTTTCTGCACTGGTCAGTCTTAGTTACGTTGTAGGTTAACTCTCTGAGGGTCTAAGGGAGGATCTCTGATCTCTTTCATAGGGACCCTGCTGTTAGCACAGATCCCGAATAACCCAGGAATTCCTTATCTACTCTGGACTAAGGGGCACTGTCATGGTTCTGTGGTCCCACAAATAGATTGCACCTGCCAATTAAGGTCACATTCCCAAGTCTGTTTCAAAACACTAGGTACATAAGTTTTCCATGCCATGGAAAATAATCATTCACTTATTTAGCTCTAATCATGCTACACAACGTAGCTTGTGTTATCTCATCTAAAAAGGCCCACCATGTAACAGTTAGTTTACAATTTGGGGGACAATTTGATTGTCGATACGTCTTTAAAGAATAGCAAAAACATTCTGGCCACTTGGCAAATAAAATTTTTTAAAAAACAGATAAAACTATTTCAGAATAAAAGAATAGGCAAAACATCAAAAGTTTTCAAATTAGTAGCAACCTACTAAGAGACTAACAAAACTTTCTATTTTAAACTTTCTACCAATTCATCACTGTCCAACTTCTTATAAAATTCTCCCTTCATTGGTTCATTTTATCTGCTCAGTTTCAGATAAGGTAAAATTTCAAAAAACAAAAACATTGCCTAGCTAACTGTTGAAAGTATAACAGGAGTAAAACCCATGATATCTGGGTTGCATAGACCGTTCTCTGATGATTTAACTTCTTGTTCACCACGGCCAAGTTGGTGGTTTCCATTCTTCTTCGCATTGTTATTAGACCTCAGAGTAGAAAGCCTTCAAATTCTTCCCTCAAGAGTATCTTTGCTCTTACCCTTTGTGGGTTTTGCTTATAAGAAAGAGATATACTTGGAAAGCAGTACTCTGTCGTTTGCTAATGCTAACACTCAGCATGACTGAGGCACTGTTATACACTGCTGGTGGCATTTAAAGTCAGTACAGTTCTCCTGGAAACCAGTATGCAAAAATGTAGCAAGAATCATAAACACAATAAACTCTTAGACTGGTTTTACTTCCAGAAACTCAACTTATGGAAATAAACCATCACAAGCAATAATAGTAGTAACAAAAATGATGGTGGTGATGACGTTGATCATGACTACGACAACTCCAAACCATCAAATCCCATGCCCAGTTTTGGCAGGGTCCTTATTCTTTCCATCCCCATAAAACAGGCATTCCCCAATCATGGTGGCTTCTCCCTCACTTCCATCTTCTGCACAAATAATACCAAAGTCCTCATCACCGTTGAGCTCCAAGTCCTATTTTATTACATGACTTTTGGACATGTCCATCTGTACACCAGAGTCATTTTACCTTTCCTTCTCTCATCTGCCTTTTATTACCTTTTCTACTCCCACAACTCTAGTGTCAGTCCTTTTTATTAGAGCAATGGTTTCCCTAACTAGTCCTCAGATCTTAAAAGCTTTAAAAAATTGCTGTGTTCCAGACCTCACCTCAGACCTGTGAGGTAGGTGCCTGTATTTTTAACAAGCTATTAAGTAAAAATTCTTCAAATTAGCACCAGGGAAAGCAGCCAGGGATCTCAACTATCTCAAAAGTCATACTTGTCTCCCAAATTCTGATCTCTTTTGACACTTCCCCCTTAACATGAATTTTAAAACCCATACCTCCTGCACCCTTTACCTTTGTTTATGCCTTTCCCATCATCTGAAATGCCCTTTCTCCCTTCTCTACCTGTCCAAAACATGTACATTCTTCACGGCCCATCTCAAATGGCTTATTCTCTAAATATATCTGTCCTAGATAGCCTCATTCAAAAATAACTTGATTTCTATAAAACAATAAAGAAATACCTATGTCTCTTATTCCACAGTTCTCTTTTTTAAAAAAAAAAATATTTTTTTTTATTGATTTCAGAGAGGAAAGGAGAGGGAGAGAGAGAAAGAGGAAGAGAGAGAGAGAGAGAGAGAAAGAAACATCAATGATGAGAAAGAATCATTGATCAGCTGCCTCCTGCACGCCCCACACTGGGGACTGAGCCCACAACCCAGGCATGTGCCCTGACTGGGAATCGAACCATCACCTCCTGGTTCATAGGTGGATGCTCAACCACTGAGCCATGCCGGCTGGGCTCCACAGCTCTCTTTGCCAATCTACAATCCACTCGACCTCAGTAGTAGCCTGTATCAGGCTTTCAGACCAAGTCTGAAAAAGGTGTGCAGGAGGTAATGATCACTGTTGCAAAGCCCAGAGCCTCAGCAGGGAGCCAAACACACTGCTAGTCCCATTCTGACTTTTAGCTCTGAGCCCAGTAACTGGATTTCTGACTCGTTTCTGTGAGGAAATCCTCACCTTGTACCTCAGTCTTATAACTACCGCCCATAGTTCTCCTTGAGTCAAGTCCACCTTCAGGCAACTTTCCCAGCAACCTTGAACTTCCTTGCTTTTATCTTTGTCCTCATCCCTCCACTCATCCTACACCCATCCCACCCAATTTTTTGCGATCTGTGCATACACATAAGTATGTATGCAAGCACACGTAAATGTGCACGCACGCACACACACACACACACACACACACACACAAAGTCAATGGACATTTACCAAGAACTTAATATGTGTTAAGACTCTGTGTAGGGTACTAATGAATCAAAATCACTTGTCCCACATGAATACAAATTAATTATAGATAATTTGGAAATAATGGTTTATGACATTATTGCTTATGAGTATAAATATTTGAGAGCTGTACCTTCCTTACATTTCCTTAAATGGCTTCAAATTAAATCTGTCTATTTACTGGAATAAGGCTCTTTAGAAGTAAAAAGAATTCCTATCTTTATATCCCTGTCAAGTTTAACACTTAACATTTGTTGTGTGTGTTGCACACAGTAAATTCTCAATTATTTATTGAATGAATACATGAATGAATAAATGAATGGTCTTCACTTGCCTTTTGCAGATGGGTATAAAGTGTGAGGGAAAGTTAATTCCCAAAGAAATAGTTTTTACTTTATTTATTTAAAAAGAAAGAGTAGCCCTAGCCGGTTTGGCTTAGTGGATAGAACGTTGGCCTGCGGACTGAAGGGTCCCCGGTTCGATTCCAATCAAAGGCACATGCCCAGGTTGCAGGCTTGATCCCCAGTAGGGGGCATGCAGGAGGCAGCCAATCAATGATTCTCTCTCATCATTGATGTTTCTATTTCTCTCTCCCTCTCCCTTCCTTTCTGAAATCAATAAAAAAATATGTATTTTTTTAAAAAATGAAAGAGTAAAGCAGGGCATGTCTGCCTGACTCTCCTAAGCTCTACCAAGCCACTTAAAAGGAACTCAGTGTTGTACTGCATGATGTCACCACACGGTCCCAGGAGAATTTTCAGACTTATTTCCACATTGACAAGGGATGCCTGTCTTTAAAATGCTGAGCATACGACTGGTTTGTGCTGAGAAAAGAATAGACAAAGTCCAGCTCTCTTCTCCATCAAATGAACTTAGCAGCTTTAGGTACATTAGGTAGTCCCTGAAGCAAGTGCAATGTTTGGAACCCGACTTTTCGCATTATTCTTCTCCTCTTTAAGGTGGAGAGACAGCTTGAAGGCAGAATAGTGAGTTCCCTTGAGACCCACAGTTTCTCTGTCAAACAAATCACTAGTCCCTAATCAGATGAAGAAAACAGCTTGGGCCAATGTGAGCACAGTGCCCAATAGAAAACCTCCAGCCAATGTCATCCTCAAATCTATTTCCTAAATGCCATTTCCAAAAGCATAATACGGACATTTAAAAATCCATCATATTACTCAATCTGTCACTGTCATTAATTAAGGATGGCATTTAATTAATGAGTTAATGTTTTACTTCCCAACCTTAATTATTTCCTTACTTAGGACTGGCAATGATGATGATAAAGATTTTCTGATGTCGGGAATAAAACCGCGACAGTGGAACAAATATTTATACCAATAAATCCTTTTTTTAAAAGACTTTTTATTAACTTACTGTATGAGAATCTCACCTGTTGCCTAGCATTAAAGCCCTAACATGGTATAGGCCACACTGAGCCACACAGGAAGTCCATCGAAGTGGAATTCAGAAAGAAATGTAAGACTTCCCATCAGAGAGCTGCTGTCAAGCAAGCCTTTTCTCGGGAAGAAAGCTCAACAATCCCTTTGCTAAAAGAGATGCTTCATGTGTTGCTATGACCACATGGGTATACACAGTGCACTCTCTGGAAGAGAGAGTGATATCAAAAACGTTTAACTAATCAGGCAACGTGCTGCATGAAGAGAAAACCCCACAGTGTATATTTTATTCTAATTTCCAGAGACTGACTTTTTACCAGCCTTGGATCAGTGATATTGGTCTCTCTGGAGTCCAATTAGCTGGTGGCATCCTGTTGACTTCTCTTTATATGATGATAATTTAAAGAATTTTATATATATAAAAATTGTTATAGTCTTAAATTTCCTTCAAGGTTTTACATTATTTTATTGTATTTCTTCACTTTTACTAAAACCTTATTGTCCTACCTTTAACCTTTGGTTCATCAGAATATCTTAGAAGACAGTGATGTTTCCACCAAAAAAAGGGGCAAAAGTTCTGTGCAGGTGTATACTTATAGTGCCAGAGAATCCTATGGACAAAGATGAAAGCCCAAGGATTTTCTCTTGGACATTAAACCCATGTGGCCTCTTAGCATGTTTTTCTCCACTGGAATCACTGAGTAAAGAAAGGGTAACCAGCCCAAATGGTGTGGCTCAGTGGTAGAGCATCGACCTATGAACCAAGAGGTCATGGTTTGATTCCCAGTCAGGGTACATCCCCAGGTTGCAGCTCAATCCCCAGTGTGGGGCATGCTAGAGGCAGCCCATCAATGATTTTCTCTCATCATTGATGTTTTTCTCTCTCTCACTTCCTCTTCCTTCCTCTCTGAAATCAATAAAAAAAATATATTTTTAAAGAAAGGGTAACCAGGTACCGCCAGCACAAATTGACCATGAACAAATTATTCTCATTTCCTTATTTGAGAGCTCACTAGATGGTGGTCAGGGAAAGGCATAGTTTATCAAGTATCTGAATTTTACCAAAGTATTCTGTCAACATGAAACTTAATATTTACTGTATGAGGCCAAATGTATACACTGAACAGAAGAGATCTGCAGACATCTGTACCTTTGTCCCAGGCTCTAATCTGGAAGATACATGAAGCTGAAAGTCTGAGCAGCATCTGATCTATTTCTTTTGTACCTTTGTTCTCCTATTTAGGGCTTCAGAAAACATACCTTCATCTGCTACATTGAGGTCCCCTTGGGAGAGACCTCACCTTCCTAGAGAAAATCCATGGATGGATGTAAGAGTTTTGGTTAACAGATGCTGATGGCTGGGAGGCCAGACATCAATTTTATATATAAATGGCATTATGTTGTAATTGGGGAAAAGTGAAGATAGTATAAATATTAGATAAGATGAAAATGCATTAAAATGGAAAAATAGAGATGCTTGATTAGAAAAACATGTTTAACAGTTTGTATAGTTTAATATAATTTATTACATACTAGAGGCCTGTTGCACAAAAAGATTCATGCAATAGCCCTGGGTCCCAGGTGCCAGAGGAAAACCGGTGCCGCTCTGGCCGGAGCCACCTTCACAGCCCTCGCTGCTCTGGCTGGAGCCGCCTTCAGTCTTGGCTCCACTTCGTGCCAATGCAAATTAACCCCTTCTTTGTTGGTGGTTAATTTGCATATCTTGCTGATTAGCCAATGGGAGGCGTAGCAAAGGTACAGTCAATTTCAATCTTTGTCTATTATTAGATAGGATATGGTGGCATATATATGTGTGCATAAGAGTTGATTCATTCAATAAATATTTATCAAATACCTACTATATGGATACAACTCAAATATCACTTACTCTCTGCCCTCAAGGAACTTGTCATGTCCTGAGAGAGATGTATATTCTACTAAACATGTAAGTCATTCTTCTTTAAGGGCCATAAATTACCAAATGCTTTACTCTTATGTACAAGAGGTAGGCTATTAGTTTGCGACTACTATTCATTATATTGAAAAAAAAAATATTTCTATTCCTAGTTTACTAAGTTTTAATATATAGGGATAGATGTTTAAATTTCTCAAGTACCATTTCATTATACATTGCAATGATTTTTCCCCTCTTTGACATTTCCATATGCTGAATTATGGTAATACATTTTCCTACACTAAAATATCTTTGAATTTTTTAAACAATCCTAAATTACTCATAGCATGATATCCTTCTAATATTGTGCTGAATTCCAATTCCATATAGTATAGTTAGGATTTTTTTATATCTATGTTTATAAGTAAAATTAGTCTTTCACATATTTTATGAATAATATTGAGCATTGTATTTTCCCAGTATAATTAACTGAGAAATGATTAATTAGTTGTGCCAAAGTTGATTAAGACAATATAAAATACCACAAATGCAAATTATAAGTGAGAAGTAGGCCATAACAGCAGAAGCAGAAATTGCAAAACAAATTGTGATTCTTCAAGTTTACCAAAATTAAATCATGCTACTATAATTGAAAAATTATTATACATTCCGATTCTTTTTTTAGTCTTTTAAAATATTAAGTCAACTGCTCTTATAAATCAATAAAAGAAATTTTGTTACACTTGATTTTTTTAAAAGCACTGATTTAACTTTTTCTTTAAGCAGGGATAGCTTACATGCCAGTTTGTAAATTAACCACTTATAGGGATTATATAAGAAATGTTTACCAATTTGACTCTGTAAAGAACATTTCAATTTTGGTTTGAAATATTGGCAAATGAATGACAGAATTTATGTGCACCTGTAGGACCAGATGTGTTAATTTGATCTGTAAGTTATCTTCTGAAAGATTTTCCATTTTTCAGAGTCCAAATTCCACACAAAGTCAAATTTATGACTACAGAGTTATATGCTTAGGAATATCCACGCTCTTTCCCCAGTCTCATGTTTTATGAAGTGCTAATCGTAATTGTTTCAGAGATGTTTCTTCTAAGGAAAACACATTCCAAGAGGAATTTTAACAACAAATATAATATTCTCCTGAAATTTGACTCTCATATCTATTTTATGGAAGCAAAAACATAAATTTGCGTGGAATTTTCCTAAGTTCAAAACAAGGGCAAGGTTTACTAAACTATTCCTTATGCCTTCTCTTCAAGCAAATTTTGTGCTTAGTTTTTCTGAAAAACCATCATTTCCTCAATGCCAATTTTCTTGCCTTCCTATGAAACCTACACTTAGCAAGGAATTTAATCATTGACTTTGAGTTGTCTACTCATGCCAGGATGTTCCTATAAAGAATTGAAGCTAGTTGGAGTTTGTGTGGGATAGGCCTGGATAGCACTTCCTCCAAAGTGATTTCTTGAGTTATTAAAAAAAAAAATCATCTAAGGAAGGGGGAAATATGAAGAATGATGGTCTCTGAGGAGAAATTGCTGCTGTCCCCAGAATGCTAACAGCACAGGTCAGCTTTCTCTAGAAAGCTTTCAAAAGGGCTCATCAACTGTGAACTCAGTAACAGAACTTAATGCTGCTAACTGCAGCCCTTGAAGCTAAGCATTAACGGACACTACACCATCATTGCATAGAAAGAGGCAAATATATTAACTTAATGATAGACTCATGAACCCACTAAGGAATGCGATTATATTGTGCCAGCTAGCTCTTACAACAATGTTAGATCTTACATAACTGTGTTATTATTACTTTTTCTTTCCCCTCAAAGACCTTTTGAAGCATTCGAAGCGAAAGATGAGAGAAGACATGTGCCGCCCCAAATCACAAAGGCAATTTGCTAAAATAAACCACAAAAACCTCTACTTTCATTCTTCTCAAATTGAAAGCAGTGGCCATTGGTTTTAAAAGGCCCTATCAAAACAAAATACATACTCAAATCTGAAACACACCAACAGGCTGATACGGGTTCAATAATTCCAGCCTTACATGTTGGTTTCAGAAAAACAAAAAACAAAAAACAAAAACAAGAAAGAAAAAAAAACCGGCCACCCTACACTTCAGACTAACACTAAACTATACTCTTTCCATAATTTTCTCTACCCAAATCGACTATATGGAGACAATGCACTTTCAGAAGATAATGCTTATCTTCTGAAATGATAATGTATTCAGAGAAAAAGAAAAAATGCAAAATTTTATACCTCTCCCCCAGAAACACATATAGTAGCAAGAAATATACACAAGTAGACAGGGTTAATGGTCACAAGTTGCCAACCCTCAGGCCAAATCTGGCCCACAACTACTTCTAACAAAGTCATGGCATTTAACATTTAGGAGGTTATTGCACAAATACTTGAATTTTTAGCTTCTCGTGGAAAATGGAAAGATGTGAAAAACTGGGTCCATATCCCCACATAAGCTCAATCAGCCTGAGCTGTGAGGAGACCATCCAGCCTTTATAAACAAGGAGCTTGCCAACCAGTTGCCACAGGTACCTTGGCCCCACTCACATCACCTGCCTATGTGCACCTGCATGTGGGAATCCTGGTGAAAGCAACTGCATTAAGAAAGTCACCAGGACTCTACAGATATCAATGAGCCTTCTCCTTGCCCTCTTCACATCTCTACCTTTTGGATATCCTTTCAGGGGGTTCAATTAGAGAATGTCTAGATCTGTTTTCAAAAGTTATATAATCGTCCAGGAGCCACGGGGTAATAAAAAAATGGCAAATTGACTCACAAAACAGAGCAGTGAACCTTGGTGATCATCATAATTAGTAATAACAATGGAAACACATTGGGGACTGAGTTCTCAAATTAGTCGACTCTAGTAAGAAAACAAAAAGATGCTTGGAACATGAAACTCAGGTTTAGAACACCTCAGTGGTCTATTCACGAAGATTCTCATGGAAACCACCATGGAAGGAGGATAATGAGAACCCAGGTATACATTCCATTTGCCTGGGGTCCTTCCCTGCTTTCTTTTAGACCCAAGCTAATGGATATGTCTATGGTTGTTAAACAACACACAGGCGTTAATTAGCTCACTCAAGGAAGGACTACATATAAGTTTATAATTCCTACTGTTCAAAATCATTGCTGTATGAATAAAATAGCAAGCCACCATAAAGTGAAACATAAAATGATTGAGTATACAGGTACATGCACACATGCACATTTAATAATACACTAAGTAGAATGGCTTTTAGGCCTTTTTTTTGGGGGGGGGCGGATATTACTGGCATCCACCATGGCCTTTGTAAAGGGACAATTCTTACCTTGTTAATGGTCCCAGGTCGCCTGAGTCTTGGCTTCCAGCTTCACTGGGAGTGCTCACTGATTTCGAGGAGGGAGACATAGGGGTTGGGACTAAATAATGAAAATAACAGGTATCCCATGTTAAAAAATGCAGCGACTGCACTGGGGAAGAGCAGTGTCAGACAAATCAAAACAAATGGACCCAAATTAAAGTGGTTGTATGGCCAGGAGAAATTGAGATGGGGTATGGAAAACAAAACAAAAAAAGGAAAGAAAAGGAAGAAAGTCAAGTGAATTTTTTATATTTTGGAAATGAAAATTTGAAATGAATTTAGACAGAATTAACTTGGGGATTCTAAGGCCATGTCCACCTTAACAAAGTAAAATGGAGAATCAAAATAGTTATCCAGATAATTCAAGTCAAAGATCTCTCTAGTATGAACTATCCAGATAATTCTAATTCTCCACTTTATTTTGTTAGTATAGATGTGACCTATTAAAAAATAAAGTGGAGTGTCTGTAAAACTTTAACAGATGATGAAATAAGTGATTCTGGATCATTTAAGTCAGCGGTTCTCAACCTGTGGGTCGCGACCCCTTTGGCGGTCAAACGACCCTTTCACAGGGGTCGCCTAAGACCATCCTGCGTATCAGATATTTACAATATGATTCATAACAATAGCAACATTACAGTTATGAAGTAGCAACAAAAATAATTTTATGGTTGGGTCACAACATGAGGAACTGTATTTAAAGGGCCAGGAGGTTGAGAACCACTGATTTAAGTGGTCAAGAAGGGTCAGTAAATTCTGTCGTATGTCTGCATTTGGAGGGAAATCTATCGTCCGTGGGCTATAAACTGCATTTGCTAAGAAAAGCAAAGTGAGGAAGGAAGGGTAAATGCTGAACCTGGTAATTTAAAAATCTCTTTCAAAACAAAGAAACATGTCACGAAGCTTTATTTTTACATTTAATTAATAGTTTCATCCCCTTGTACTGTTTACTGTGTTTGGGACTTGTGTTGCTTGCCTCTGGCAGCTCTCGATGGCACTGCCATGAGCACACAAGCAAACTGCCATTCTGAAAACAGGAGACACAAGTTCAAAGGTCAAGGACAGTGAGAGCTGAGTCTGAGAGCAAGGATAACACAAGCAGAAAGCTAAAGAACATGCAAATGTATTTTTTTTCCCCTCTACCCTTCCAATATGAGCCAAATGTCCATCAGATATAAGCTGCACCAAATAGCCACGGTGGCTCCAGGCCAGGCAAATTTAACGGGTTCTCAATCTCACACATGCCAAAGAAGCCAGATGGGCAGAAAAAAACTTCAGTCCCTCAGTGCAGATTCCCATTTGGCTTCAATCATGTGCAATTTCCTTTTATTTATTCAATAGGGGAAAGGGTTTAACTATTTTGTCCAAATCCTATAACACAATGGCAGATCTGTCAAGAAATTAGGAATTTTCATGTGGTCCCACAATTAATTCACTGATTATCCTCACAGTAAGTCAGAGGGTAAGTCAGGGAGATGAATGAAAACTCAAAATGGGGTCCACGGATGCCAAGGCCTGTTGGTTGGGATGCAGGGATAGTTCAGTTTGGTTATGGTTTAGGGATATTTAACTGTTTTATCCTTAAAGTTTATTTACTGGCTTTATGTGGGGTAGGGAAGAATAGAACATATTACTATTGTGTTTAACCAGTGTTCATTCACATTGCAGCAAACTTTCCAAAGCTATTTTAAGGAGAAAATATAATTGATTACAAAGCATCTAATTTTTATCACATGTCAACTGAATAGAAGAAAGTTTGTCAACCTCCTCAAAGAAAGTCCATTAGTCAAATATCCCACAGATTATGTCTTCCACACCATAAGAAGCTCAACAAAATAATCAACATCTTATTGGGGCTTATTATAATCATTGTTAGATATGACTTTACCTACACAAATTGAGGTTGACTATAATATGCTTTCTCATGGTGTTTTAGTTTTGTGTGTACATATTAAATTATATTCAGCAACATTTAATAACTTGTAGGCTTATTGAATACTGCTCTTTTTTTATCTACATGGATATAAATACTTGTTATTGTATTGCGCATGGGATAATTTTTGTTCTTAGTTTGAGTAACTATGGAAATCAATAAAAACTTATTTTAATATAAAATTCAAAGGAAACAGACCATTTTTAAAAAGCGACCTGATATTGTATTTATTTATATGTATTATTGTAAGAGTTTTTTAAAACTACATTGGATATTATATAGTTTTACAGACACCCTAAAATTACTCTGAAATGTAAAGAAAGCAAATGGATAAAGAAAAATTCAAAATAACTTATCCCATAAGAAATATATAGTTAAGTGACAGAATAAACACAGTATGTACAGGTTACCTTCAACACAAATAAAACAAATAGTTCAATATCCAACCCCAAGTGATAAAATGAGATCATGGACAATTAATTAGGAATGGATGAGTTGGAGGAGGGGTATTACAGCGAAAATGCCAATTAGCAATAAAACTAAGTTATACAATAGAGTCAAATACATTTAAACTTGTTAGTTAGCTGATAATCTGCCACAATTTTAAATTTTCCTTCAAATTTCCCACTGAGCATTCTGTTTCATCACGGCATAACTAGGCCTGTGGTTATGAAACGCATAACCAGATTTACCAGATTTGAGAGGTTGGAATTCAGCAATGGAAATGAAGAGCAATTTAAGACAAAAATTCCAAGATTTCTTGTATTTACCACATTGTGGCAATTCATTTAACAAATATAAAGTAATCTAACACCGTGGAGACAGTTGGCCACATAATCAGTCATTAAGCAGCAAATTGTGAACAACTCTACAACCCGTCCTCCCATCGCCTTCCAGCCTCAATTCCAAAAATAAATACGTCTGAAGCATAAACCAGCTGCTGAATTTCTTAAAGACTAAAAAACAAAGGACGTAAAAGAATAGTAAATGCTGGACATGGTATATGCCATGCAAGTCAAATTTAAAGAAACAGGAACGCAGAGCACTTCCAAGTACCTAGCGGGGGCTCCGGGGATATGCCGATGCTCTGAAGCAAAGCCTCGGTCTCTCGGCGCTTGCGGTCCAGGTCTGAGTCGTCCTGAACAGGTTCTTTCTTCTGCTGCATATCGGCCTTTAAAAAGCAGACGCCAGCAAGAAAAGTTAGTGACAGAACTGCCTGTGTGCTCCTCCTGGCTGACACTGAAAGGGTAAAGGCATGGCAGTGACGACCAGGCAAAAACCCTAAATAGACATAATCATGTGTATGAAGGATGAAAAGAGCCTGTAACTGCTCCATTTAATACTGCTAACCTCCTTGTCCCTTCTGGGACAACATACTATCAGTTCCTGATGGTTATGTGTTTGTACTCACACCACCACCACCACCACCACCACCACCACCACCACGTTTGAAATTATGCAAACAAGGAATTATTGGGATCTGGTTAGAAATAAAATTAGCTATGATAATATGATAATAAAATTAGTCACTGTAAAATGCACTATCTGTACCAGCAATCTAAGTTTACCATGATTTACAACAAGCCGGGCTAAAATGTTTTTAAGGCATGTAAACAATATGCATGGAAGTCTTGCTAGTTGGTACTTTTGACTTGAATCGGCTTCCGTTATACATATTAACTCAGGAGAAAAAAATGTGGTGTAGAAAAATATAGTACAAAAAATCACTCAGGAGGACTTTCTTTGCCAAATCCTGTCTAAAAATTATATCTTGTATGAGCTGCTTATGGTCAGACCCTGTGCCCAGTATGTATTTGACAGGATAGTGACAAGTCAAAACACAGGTTAAAGAAGGTCAGTGGCAGGGTTCTGGGGGAATTTAAACATTGAGGTCTTTTTTTTTTTCTTTTTCATAACACGGTTACTCCTTAAGACAAAGCACTTGCCCCTCACCTGAAATGGGATAACTTCCTGTTTGGTGAGCAGCTACCTCCCGACAAAGCTTTGTGAGTTAGGAGAAGTGAGGCGGTCCTAAAGTTTGTCAAAAACCAATGATGCAGTTATCAGACCCCCTTTCTCCCCAGGGGCAAGCCGGGCACCCTAACAGGTACATTACCTCCTCCAGGAGTGCAGAGCACATTTTGAAGCAGTGAACCATAATTTACATCCTGGCATCTAAAGCAGAGAGTTCACGCACTTTTGACTTACTCCCAGTCGGTAACCTATACCCTGATTATGAGCAAAATGTATCTTTGCACATAGTGCTGAGCTCAACACTGTTATTCTTTGCCTCTGGCTTAAAGCGCACTCATAAATTTGAAGTCTACTTGTCATTAGAGGAAAAACAGCCTTTATAGGGGTGGATAAGGGCTAATGAGAAGTACAAGAGGATTTTCGGCAGTCTCGGGGGACCCAAAATTTCAAAATGGCAGTTTAATCGCTATCAGTGAAGATAACACAGTTCACCTTCTTTTCTGATTTTAACATTTAAACTACTGAAGAAAGTTCTAAGTTTACGCGTACAGCAGAGGCAAAGGAAGAACTAAGATGATAAAAAGGACCTTGCAGAGTGAGGGTCTGTATCAACATTCACATATCACAAAGTTAAAAGAAGGGTGGAAGGAAAAGGGAGGAAATGAAAAGAAAGGGAATTACCATAGCAGCTACTGAAATGCAAACGAAAAAACTAAAATAAAATTCATCTTAGGAAGCCAATATGGAATTGTATAACCGGTTTTACAGTAAAGAGGTAAGCCATAGCTGGACCATCAGCTTTATTGAGAGCAGATACGTGTTTCTTTTGTTCACAACTATAGCCTCACATCTAGATCAGGGCCTGACACATAGTAGATGCTCAGTAAAAAAGTGTGTTGAATGAATGAATGAATATCTGACCTTGGAAAATGTTATTCTATAGCTATAGAATGTTTTACAACTGTACCCCCTTCAGAAAGCCCTTTACAACACCACTGTTGAAAGTTTAGTCACCTAAACTTTCAGTGACCTCATGCTCATAACAAAGCCATTTCTATATTCTAAGATCAAAAACAAGAAATCATTAACCTTTTCTCATTCTTTCAACAAAAACTCATTAAAGGACAACAGAGAAGTTCTAATGCAGCTTATATAGCATGAACAGATAAACTTAGGACATATTACCTATAATTTTCTGTCATGTATGTCCTATGCAGAAAGGCACAGGATCTCTTTCTTTTTCATTTATTTTAATGTTAATCATAAGCATTAAAGAAACATACTAGCAGGTAAATCACATGTCAACATGCATGCATTGTGCAAAAAAAGTACTCCTGAATTCCTCCTCCAAAATTTCACTGCCAAATACAAGTTGTCTCTAAAACTCATACCTTGCCTTCCACCTTTTTAAAAAAGATTTTAAAATTTATTTTTAAAGAGAGCTAAGGGGAGAAAGAGAGAGAGAAACATCAATGTGAGAGCAAAACATGAATCAGCTGCCTCCTGCATGCCCCTACCAGAAATCAAGCCTACAACCCAGGCATGTATCCTGGCCAGGAATCTACTGGCAACCTTTCTGTTCATGGAATGACATCCAACCGTCTGAGCCACAACAGCCAGAGCACGCCTTTCTTAATTCCTAAGGAAACAAAGAATATAATGAAATATATAAATAAGGACAAATGTCCATCTAGACAAAACAGAAGCGTAGGAAAGGTATCAATGTTTAAAGTTGATCATGAAAAATGTAAAATTAGGTTACTGGGACTAATCTATAATAATAAAAGCATAATATTCTAATTAGACTGGACAGCCGAACGACCTTCCAGACGAAGCTGGGGCTGCGAGGGCTGAGGCAAGTCACCGTCGCTGTGAGGGCTGAGACCCTTGCACGAATTTCATGCATTGGGTGTCTAGTTGAAAATAAAGGCAGATTCTGTATGTTATCAATTAGCACCTTAAACTAAACAAAATTTTACTTCATCTCAGATAGTTACACCAAGTACCCTAATCATGAAACTTCCTATTTTTTCCCTTGTAAATACTACAGAATCCTAATGTGTTTTAATGACTTAATGAAGAGTGATTTCACAGTACTGGTAATTAAAAATATGCTGAAGGTGCCTTCCCCAGGGAATGACATTTCTGTTTGTGAAGGGTTATTACAGCTGAGGTCCAGAGGGAATAATCAAACAAAGAAAAATGATCAGCTGAGAATTATCAGTCACTCCTCCAAAGACAGCTCTGAGGTTATTAGTGGAACAAGCGAGGACAGGCAGGAAACCCCTGTCCATCCTACCCTGCGGCAATTCGGCAGAAGGCCAAGGACAGGACGAAACTTCAGGGTGGCCCCATTAAGCACACCTCATCGCACTGAGGCCAATTTTTCATGAAATTGGGTCTGTGTCTTAAATGGTGGCCACTATATTTATTTTAAAATCAGGTTTCATCCATAATACCACAACCAAGAAAGCAGTTGACATGCAAAGGAGTGGGGAGTGGTAATTTTATACATGTACACAGTTTTCTGGATTCTGTGGAGACGACAATCAACCTGGGTGGTCCTAACACACACTAGTTTTCAGTCATGGCAAAAATAGTTAGGCAGAGTAATATCAAAGATCACTTTGTTTCCTTTTTATTCCGAATTTGTTTTATTTACAATATGAGCCTAAAGAAAGTTAAACAGCAAACCTATAAGCTTAAGGCTATTTCTAACTCTTTATAAACAGCATACAAACTAGAAAATCTCCAGGAGTCAATGAGAGTAGCCATTTGACTAGAGCATCCCACAGACTCAGGGTCAGAAGTATGCAAGGAAATTTGCAGGAAATAATCCCAGATACATGGAAAGGATGTCAGTGACCAGCATCTTAGGTCTGCCCTAACTGGTGAATGTATTCATTCATTCACTCATACAGCTGTAATACAAATCAATAATACAGTAGTTAATAAATAATAATACAAGAATAAACTCTTGGGTGGGAAGATCAACCAATGAACTTGTATGCATATATGCATAACCCATGGACACAGACAATGAGCTGATGAGGGCCTGGGGGTGGGGACTGGAGTGGGCTGGAAGAAGTTAATGGGGGGAAAAGGAGGACCTATGTAATACTTTCAACAATAAAGATTTTTAAAAAAAGAAGAAACTTTTTAAAAAAATCTTTATTTACAGTGTACTTAAAGCTGTAAGCCTACTTTTGCCCACCCCTGCATAACCTTTAACTGAAGGCCTACTGCTAGGGACAAGACCTATGCTAGATATTGACTCAGTGATGAAAAACGTCCAGCCCTGTTCTCAAAAGTTCACACTCTACTAGAAGAGAAAGACAAGTGAGGAGGCAAATCTAATGCTCTGTGCTAAACAGTTTGATAAGGTTGAGGATGGGGTGCAGGACTAAGTTAGTCATGGCGGCAGAAAGGCATCCCAGAAGACTTCCTGGAGGAAGTGGCATTTGAGAACTGAAAGACATGGAGTTAACAACCAGGGGGAAGGACAATTGAGAGAAGTAGAACAGTAACAGCGGAGGGAGGAGAACATTCACAGAGCCCAGTCAAGCGGGAGCAGAGCTCACAGGGGATGTGTTAAGTAGCTAAGCTTGTCTGTAATGTGGGCTTTAGGGAGAAGGAAAATCGGGGTGAAAAATGGTGTGCCTGTCCAGGCCCTGATGATCATTGTAGTAAATTGGGGAAGGGAGTGGTGAAAGAATTACCCCATATTTCTGCTTTGGACAACTGCCTGAAAGGGGGGTAGGCCTGAGACTAGAGATAGAGGGTGGCTACCGAGAAGGCTCAGGCCTCCAGGATTTAAGAGCATCTGAAAAAGAGGGATTAGAATAGATTACTTCCAGGTTTCTTTCAGCAACAAAATGCTACAATCCCAGGAGACGAGTGGCCTTGAATTATAAGACCTTTCCAATAATGGGGGCGTTTTCAGAAACTGATTCACCAACGGCGATCCTAATAAATGTACGCAGCCCATCCACGGGACTGCCTGCTCCTCCTCTGGCAGCTGATCTCAGGAGCAGAATAACAGCTCTGTCTTTCCCTGTTCTAGTGTCTCCCGGGTCCTCACAGAACACGTGAGAAAGGCACCACTCTTCTCTCCATTTCACAGAGGAAACCATTTCAGAGCGTCCCACACCCGCTCAAGGCCGAGCTGTGAAGGGAGAGCCAGGCTCCCAGCAGGATCCACTCAGAAGTTTCTGTGCATAACCCCTGAGTTTACTGTCTTTCGTCTTACAGCACTGGCTGCTCAGACAAGCCAAGTCTTCCCAGTCTAAAAATGTGCTTAGACTGAACTGAGAAAAGCGCTTTTGGCGGGGGAGGGGGGTGGGGTGAGCGGGGGGGGGGGGGGGCTGAGTTGTGGGGGGACAAGATGCATAGCCAGGCCAACCTTTAAGATGACGTAGTCCAAGTGAATCCCCAAATCTGGCCCCACTTGGATCTTTCAAATTAAAAACTCTGAGATTGCCGAAACCGGTTTGGCTCAGTGGATAGAGCGTCGGCCTGCGGACTGAGAGGTCCCAGGTTCGATTCCGGTCAAGGGCATGTACCTGGGTTGCGGGCATATCCCCAGTAGGAGATGTGCAGGAGGCAGCTGATCAATGTTTCTCTCTCATCGATGTTTCTAACTCTCTATCTCTCTCCCTTCCTCTCTGTAAAAAATCAATAAAATATATTAAAAATAAAATAAAATAAAAAAATAAATAAAAAACTCTGAGATGGAAAACCATGACTCTGTATTACCAGGGGAGTCATGGGTGTAAACCACCCTCCCCATTGGGAAATGAGGACACTAAGACTTTGTGACTTTAACTCCAGAACTAGGCAGAGGCCCAGGATCACCTACGAACCAGGTGTTCCACACTCCCACACCTGTCATCCCCAACCTCCCAGGCTCTGCCTGCTGTGCAACAAGCCAAATCTCCAGCAGGCAAAGCTGCTTGGTGCCGAAACAGAAAGGGTGGCCTGTTTCCATCAGTCTAAACTGACAAAGATGAAGCAGACAGTACAATTCGGAACCAGATTTCCCATATCACACCGCACTTTGTGGTAATTCTGTGAAATTCAAGTTGGATATTAGAATGTCAGTTTAAAAGGAAACCGGTTATTAGTCAAGGAAAACAGGTGCTTTAAAACTACAGTGAACGTTGGCATGTGAGGGAAAGGAAGCATAATAACTTAATGCTTTTTTTCGCTTTGCGTGTAAATGAATAGCCATTCCCTGTCAATTCTCACCTCCACGTCACTCAAAGACTGCATGTAAAACAGCAAAGATCTCCAAAGGAAAATCATTATGCACACTGTCAAGGACAAATAAACTATGGCATCAATCACAGTGGAATGGAATGGAGAAACGCAAGATGCCAGAAAACTAATGTGCAACTGCAATTATGTTTTACTTTGTCGGAAAATAATTGTTATAATCTGTTACCTTGGTCTCCCAAGCCTTTTACAGGGGTGGGGGATGTCTGGCCATGGGCCCGGCCGTATAAGGCCTGCGAAATCATTTGGTCTGGCTCTGCCAAGGCATTAGGGGTGAGTTAATTAAATGTTTGACCAAATACAGCAGGCTAAATGTGAAGCTGATAATTTTATATGGCCCTCGAATGTTGTTATAAATATCCAACTGGCCGTTGGCAGAAAAAAAGGTTCCCCACCCCTGCCTTAGAGTATGAAACAACACTTACTTAGATCATGAGGCATCAAAATACATTCTCTTTTTCTCTAAAGAAAAACTTTTAAGTAAGGAAGAAGCTCTGGTTTCTATACACACAAGCATATGCTATACAAAGTTTCCTTCATGGGAAAGTACTCAAAACATCTTTAGCACCTGATTTCTGTACAAGGTGTGGGCTATTTCTACACTTCATATCAAGTATTATAAAGGGTGTTTTTAGAGGGTCCTGTTCATCAGTATGACCCACCCCTCAGAATTAAGTCATTTTCCTTCCCGCACCGAACACCCCGACACCCAGTAGTTACCTCTTTCTTTTTCCTCTCCTCTTCCTTCCGTTTCTTCTCTTCTCTTATCTGTGCCAAGCGCTGTTTTTTGCGCTCTAGCTCAGCTTTTAAGTCACTTTTGTCAGACATGTTGGTTTCCTTGGAAGGAAAGAAAAAAAAAGTGAATTTATAAAAATAACTTTTCTGCATGATCATTGCAGAAACTATTCAAAAGGAAATCCAACGTTGGGGCAATAACAGGTTGTCTTATTGAGCCTATTTCCCAGAATCAAAGAAACAAGTTAAGTTAGATCTGGTCTCACACTATATCAAATCTTCCCCCTTTTATGTATATATAAATATTTGCACAAGTACAATGTTATAGTCCATTCTGGTCTGACAAATAACAGTAATTTCAGAATAAGCAACACATTTTCTGTAAAAGTTTCTTAAATAAACAAAAGATAACTAATAAAGAGAACCAAGAGGAACCATCATCGTGACTTCTAATTTAGATGATAATGGATCAATTCATGCCCACACAGAGAAAAGAAAATAGACTGTCATAAACCCTTAGAGACATGTCCTGCTCAAATTCCTATGGACTCAATAAACATTCCTCCACTGACCTTGGGCACATGGAGATTTCATTTTGCCTAACGTTATATGCATCAGGGAAGACAGCCACTGAAGGCCTAACATGTTAATTTTCTTTTTCTGCAGAATTCCTCCTGAACTGTCACAATTAATTTCATCCTCCAGCACAACCCTAGTTCTAGAAAACTTACATTTACATACTGAATGCAATATTGCTTATTCTGGCACTTTGCCTTTTCAAAGCAAAACATGTTTGTGAACAATTGACATGGGAGACAAACACCAAGGCAAATTCTTGGGAAAAATTTATCTGAATGAGATCTAATTTCAATTTTATTGGTGATGGTGATGCTGGTGGTGATGGTGGCAGAAATATTTTAAAATAAAATGAGTTTGGAGAAGGCTCTCAGCAATCACCAATGACGATGTTTCTTAGTTTCCCAACTGGAAACTAAGAAAATGGAAACACTGAGAAATGAAGAGCCTCCTATGACCCAAATTCCTAAAATAAAGTATAAAAAAACTAACCATAAGTGTCATGAGTACTCATTTGCATATTATTTATATGCAACTATGATGAATATATTATATATTCCTAAGAGGATGACAGAGCAATAGAAGGCAAAAAAAAAAAAAAAAAGCCAAAGAATACAAAATAATGAAAAAATCCTCACACTTCTTGTCACCATCTCTAGAAGATTATCAAGAGCCTACAGTCACTCGAAGACAAATACACCTGGTTGAGAAGTGTCCGTTACCACTATACATATTTCTGCTCATGTTATGATGGCAAAGATTTGTAAAATGATAACAATAATCGATCTCTGTCATTCATGATCACACTCTGTCTTTATTTTTCAACAAATGTTTTTGAATATTTAATCTGTGCCAGGCACTCTATAAAGCATCAGCATACACAGATGAGCAAAACCAAGTCCTCTCCTTCAAGGATTGCGTCATTCAAGTGCGTGGGCATGTGCTGTGGTTGGAAATGTTCTTGGAGAAACCGGCTGATTGATTACCGAGTGCCAGGCATTTCACATTTATTATCACATGTAGTCACAGTAATCCAAGCAGACCCATGTTAGGAAATGGTTACAGGACTCCAGGGCAGGAAGAATAGGGAAACTGAGACAGGAAAGTTAAAACAAGGCCCAACAGTGTGGGCAATTTGCAGCCAGCTTGTAACTAACAAGCCATTATCTTCCCCAGCCAAGAACAAGAGAGCAAATTTGGTTAAAAAACAAACAAAACTTCACTAATGAGAGAATGAAGAAAGGGAGGGGAAAGGGGGAAAAGAAAAAAAGGGCAGTTTTAGTCCTTAAGCAGAGAAGCCAGCAGTCTCAAGGCTTGGCAAGATAAAGTTGCCAGGTGCTTCTCATGAATTCTGGGAAGGCCACAACAAATTTAAAAAAGAGACCTTAGAATGAATCTGTACCAAAATAGTCAACAGAGGAATTTTGAGACCTACAGACAGGAGGGCATATAACATCTCAGACCCCTACCCAACCTGCTCTTCAGAGTAGCTGAGAGCCTGTCTGTGCTTCATAAGGTTTGCTTGTGTTGTTTTTCAATAAAGGTGCATGCTTTAATTGCTTTAATAAACTGGCTTTCCACAATGAAGTCAAGGTCTCTCATATAAATTCATTTATATGAGAAGACAAGGATCGAAGTTGGGAATAGCCCTCTCCCACTGACTCAGGGATGTCCGGTAACACCTCCCTGATGTCGGTGAGAGGCGCTTATAACAGAACCATCAGACTGAGTACAGGAGATGCAGATGAACCCAAGTCAAGGAAGAGCAACTTGAGTTTGTAAGAATGGGTATGTACAGGCAACTGGTGAGGCCTGGGGAAAAGAGAAAAGTGAGTCCCATTTGGGATAAAGACAGATGGGAAATCAGAGCAACATTTTGTTTTGTTTTTAAATATATTTTTATTGATTTCAGAGAAGGAAGGAGGGAAGTAGGAAGGGAGGAGGAGGGAGGGAGGGAGGGAGGGAGAGAGAGAGAGAGAGAGAGAGAGAGAGAGAGAGAGAGAGAGAGAGAAATATCAATGATGAGAGAGAATCATCGATTGGCTGTCTCCTACACGCCCCACACTGGGGATCGAGTCCACAACCCAGGCATGTGCCCTAACCGGGAATCGAACACTGACCTCTTGGTTCATAGGTCGACGTTCAACCACTGAGCCACACCAGCCAGGCTCACAGCAACTTTTTGAAAGAAAAATAATGACAAAAAGAAAAACATAATTTGCTTAATTAAGCCTTTTCTTGTCCCTGCCTGCAAATAGTTGGAAGCAGAAACTAGAAATAAGGCAAGCTACTGCAAGGCTGGTGCCTCATCTATCTGGACTGACTGCACCTGCACTGGGATGGTAGGTGAACGTAAAGTCAGAATGTAGGGAAATGTGGACTGGAGAGAGCACAGTCAAGAAAGCAGAAGTAAAGCCTGGCCGGTGTGGCTCAGTGGTTGAGCATCAACTTATGAACAAAGGAGGTCACGGTTCGATTCCCTGGTCAGGGAACTTACCTGGGTTATGGGCTCAATCCCCAGCGTGGGTAGAGCAGGAAGCAGCCAATCCATGATTCTCTCTTATCACTGATGTTTCTATCTCTCCCTCTCCCTTCCTCTCTGAAATCGATAAAAATATACTTTAAAAAAGGAAAAAAGGAAGAAGTAAACTTGGTAGCTGTTAGATATGGAAGCAAAAGAGAAAGGTTCAGTAGCAATTCAACTTTGAGAGATCAAAGAAGATGGCAGTGAAACTGGGAAGAGAAGGCAAAAAAGGAAATGATGAAAAAACAAACTGGGTGTCAGTGAGACTTCTGGGCAGAAAAAATGCATAGATGCAATGCACAGATGAAATAAGAAGATGCAGGGGACTGGAGCTATAGAATAGAACTCAGAGTCACTCATCTACAAAGAACTTTTTAAATCTGAATCGCAAATTCATAGTCCTACAGGGGCCATGAAGATAACATGAGGGAGCAAAGCAGTGTTCAGCCATAGAAGAAATCCAATGCCTGAAGGAAACAGCTCTATCCAGCTCCAAGTGATGTTTGACATGGAAGAGTATGGTCCCTAGCAGTCAGATCTTCTGATTTTCTTGTTTCCAGAGAAGTCATAGAACTGAAAGAAGTCACATTTATCAATAAAATACTGTTGACCAATAATTTTCAACACCAATGAGCAAAACTACTGACAAGAAAAAAATTTGAAACGAATTCCAGAAGCCATCTGAGAGGTTACACATACACTTCCGAAGTGGGAGCCAATTTGATTTATGTTTTTGACACTTTTTCTGCTGTCAAAAATGAAATGAACAATGAGAAAAATCACTGTTAAAGCAATAGTTGTGTCACTCTACGCCAGTGGTTCTCAACCTTCCTAATGCCGCGACCCTTTAATACAGTTCCTCATGTTGTGGTGACCCCCAATTTCATTGTACAAATTGAACATAATTAAAGCATAGTGATTAATCACAAAACAATATGTAATTATATATGTGTTTTCTGATGGTCTTAGGCGACCCCTGTGAAAGGGTCGCGACCCACAGGTTGAGAACTGCTGCTCTATGCTGACAGCAGCCAGTGGAAACTGCTAAGTTTTCCTCTCTACCTTTCCCCAGCTTTTATCTACCTTCCTCAGCCCATCAAATAGCAGGACTTCAGCTAAGGAGCAAACCATGTAACAAGAACATCCTATATTTTTGGCGATTTTCTTGTGAAGAACTGCATTCCCCAGTGGGAAGTATGGTGTAGTCTCAGTGCATTTCTGAAGAGGGCAAAGGTCTTCTTCAACTGCTATGTCTAGCAATGTTGGTCATTTAAGTTGGTGTTACCAGTCATAGAGCCAATATTTTTAAAATAAGCAACAAAAACACCAAGGGAACTTTTAAACAATTATATTAAGTGGTGATGCTTCAAATAGCACACTTCTCTTTTAAAAAGTAGTAGAGCCACAACGTTAGACAGCTAGAGAGTACCTTCTTAACAATTTTTGGTTCTATTCCAAAATAGACACTTTGCATCAGCCCTTAGGAGAGTAAGAAATCTCAAGAAAATGCCTCATAAAGAGTTTGGAAAGTACACAGTAGAGTAAATGAATGGACCTTCACACACAGTGAAATGGTTTAAACGGTGGCATTAAATGCAATGCCAGCACCAAACTCCACAGGTTAGGGGCAATGCCATTCTGACCCACTAAATGTCCCTGCATATCAAACAAAGCAAAACCAAGGAGCAAAGCACAGGGAACGTGAGTTACAGAGCTTCTTGCAGCTCTATGGGTCCTTGTGAAGGCAATTCTGACGCTTTCAGTTTAAGAAAATACCAGTCAGAGCTACCTGCTGCTAATTATTGTTTACTTGCTTCCAAATACAAAGCGGGTCTCTTTCATTTACAAATGGCAATGCTAGAGAGGACAAAGGTCGCACGGTCTGGGCAGTTCTAAATGCTATTCTTGCTAAATGGGAAAATGTAGCTAGCAGTATTTTGCAGATGCGGCTGTAAACAGGATGGCCTCTAGGAACTCAAGGGATAAATATAGCCAACTGCAAAGAAATCAACATGTAATCGACCAAACAGTATATATGGGCAATGGCTAAAGCTCCCTTTGGGGAAGCAGAGCTTTGGATATGAATCCCCCATCTCCTTTTCATGCAAAAGGTTTAGTAAATAAAAGGGCAAGCAAACAAAACTGCCTTGTGACAAGCACATCTTGTTTTTGAATAGTGGTGATCCCCCTGAGTTCAGTAACAGGAAGGGGTCAAGTGAACAAATCAAACCCACTTCTGAGTGCAAGTCTCCTAGGGGTCTGATCATCAACCCACTCTCACCCAACTGCCAACTCCACATAATTCCACTCTGGCTTAGGAACAATTATCACTCGGTCTCCCCCAGCTCCACCCATTCCCATTCCGTACTCAGCTGCAATAGTGTGCGCCTGCTCAGAGTCCCATATTCTGGACTTGCTATATTATTATTATTACTATTTTTTTTTACCTTGCCAATTCTTGCCCCCATCATTAATTCCACCCTACTTCAATAACCAAAGTCATCACTCAAAGTTCGCTGCAATCATTTAAAAAATGTGACAGTAAAATATATTAAAGGTATATGTAGCATGTTACTGATTTAATAGTAATACAATCAGGGCAAGAAAACCCAATCTGCACTCCTAGAGATTATCTCAAGGCACTTCAAGAGAATAGAAGAGTCTTCTTACTCTAAATGGGTTATAAAGGAAGGTATGTGGTTAAAGAGGTGTGATGCAAAGAAAAAGCATTTTTTAAAATTAAATGCAGTCATGGAATTTGGCAGCAATAAAATTCCTCTCGATTTTTCTGTTGAACACAGGAATAACAGGTCAAACAGTCCCAGGTGGGCATCCTCCCTGTCTTACCCACTTGGCCCAGACCTCCCTGTCTTACCCACTTTCCCAGAGGCTGGAGAGGCACCTGGAGAAATAGCTTCTTGGTGTTTCATAACAGAAAAGGCTCCTGGGCCCTAGTCTCAATAGAAGAAAGAATGGGGAAATGATGGAAGGAGGGGACCATGAGAGAAAAAATGAATGCTGAGAAGGGAAGGGACAAAACACAGGTCATGTTCACACTGACTCTTCCCTCCCCACTTCCCTTCCCAGTTAACCTTGCATCTCCTTCACGTGTCTTGTGTCCATACACATCCATAAAGAAAGGAAAATTTATAGCTTTTTTGAACCCCCAAATGAGATCTTTTGCCTTCATTTTCATGTCTTTATAAATCATCATGTGATAGTTTGGTCCTGTCTAGAACCCACCGTCTAACAGAGGGGAAGCAAAAGGTTTAGTTCTGTTTAGACAGCTGCCGAGTACCAGAGCCTCCCAAGACTTAGCTTTTGAACAATATAGATCTCTATTTCCTTCCCGTTCTCTAAGTTGGCAGCCATTCGAGATTCCATTTCTAATGCTGGTTTATGCAAATCACTTTTAAGCTTAATGTCAGAATCCTAGGAGGTTTAAAATCATTGCCCAGCTGTTGCCAGACTCACTGGGGAAAAAACAAAAAAAAACCAGAAACAAGTTCTCTCTTCCTGCCTGAGAACAACTGTTCTTGTCGGCATTTCACTATCAGTTACTGAACTTCTCTTCTGCCACAGGGTGTGCTGGAATTCGATCTTTCACAGCCTTGTTTCACCTGCCATAAAAGACAGCTGCCTCCGTCCACCTGGATGAGAGGCCAAGGGCTGAATGGACCACAACCCTTAGTCCAATTTTACAGCTTTATCACAGTCAGTAAAAAGAGGGCTCCAGACCTCTCAGGAGGAAGATGGCTGGTGGAAAACATGAGAGGGTTATCTGTGAAATTTTTACAGCCATCAGTACTGTGACAACAAAATTGTTAATAAAACCCATCTCATAGTAGGAAGGTGCCCAGGTCTGGTCTACTTATACTATATACAAGCAGTTCTCGAACATTTTGGTCTCAGCCTCCCTTGAAACTCTTAAAAATTATCAGGGACCTCAAAGAGCTTTTGCCTATGTAGGCTATATTTATGAATTTTTACCATGTTAACAATTAGACTGATAAAACTTTAAGTGTTTATTTAATAATTAATTTTTAAATAACAATGATAAACTTGTTAACCATTAACGTACAGTTTTTATGAAAAATAGCCATGGTTTTTAAGACCAAGAAAAATAGTAAGAAGAATGTATTCTCTTCATTTTCACTTATCTCTTTAATATTTCGCTTACTAGAAGCCAACTGGATTCTTGTAGCTGCTTCTGCATTCTGTCTGTTTCATATGATGCTATCTTTGTTGTGAAGAAAAAGCATTGAATATCTTCTTTTTTAATATATATATATATATATATATATATATATATATATATATATATATATATAGATTGATTTCAGAGAGGAAGGGAGAGGGAGAGAGATAGAAAAATCAATGATGAGGGAGAATCATTGATTGGTTGCCACTTGCATGCCCCACACTGGGGATTGAGCCCACAACCTGGGCACGTGCCCTTGACCGGAATCAAACCTGGGACCCTTCAGTCTTCAGGCCAACACTCTATCCACTGAGCCAAACCAGCGCAGTGGTCGGCAAACTGCGGCTCGCGAGCCACATGAGGCTCTTTGGCCCCTTGAGTGTGGCTCTTCCACAAAATACTGACTTCTGCGCATGGGCCACGAAGTTTCAATCGCACTGTACGCGCGCGCCCGCACGTGGTATTTTGTGGAAGAGCCACACTCAAGGGGCCAAAGAGCCTCATGTGGCTCGCGAGCCGCAGTTTGCCGACCACTGAGCTAGGGCATTGAATAACTTCTTGAAGTAATTGTGGTATTCTTTGATGTTACACCAAAAGTCCATAAATAGCAATTTCTTAAAGTTCAGTTGCAATGTGAACATGAAACAATGTCAATCAATGAACTTTTTGTACTGTTATATTAAAACCTATTGTTCTATCTTAAACATTAGATGAATATTTTATCCATGGATGATTTTAAATCATCATGCATTCATTATTTAGAAAATTATGCAGACTTTTCAAATGCTGATACATTTCATTGTACAATATCCAAAAATCAAGTTTGGTAATATCACTACCCAACACTTCAGAAAAGTCTGTAGGTATGATAAAGCGGTCAAGCTCATGTGGTAGATAAAAGTTTCCCCAAATTCTAAATTTTATTTGAACCTCAAAGTCTACCATGAGCAAGAAATATTGTCAATTCCATTCCTGAAGGGATGAGCTCATGCCATTGGTTTTCAAGGTAATTTCTGCCAAATGTGCAAGCCTAAATAACCATAGTTTGTCTGCGAATTGTTTTTTCAAGTAAAAAACAACTGTGGGAGAAAAAAAAGGGCAGTTAATTCAGCTTGCAACTCAAACCAATGCACAAATGCCTCCTCGAGACAACCACTGAAAAGGTGGGCAGCAGAAGTACCTTATGTGTCCCTATTTGCCATAGTAAAGACACATGTTCAAGGGTAGATATTTAATATAACTAATATTATTTCCTGCTTCATGAAGGGCATTCTTGACTTTTTGTTAACTGTAAGTGTGTGGCAGTGAAGTTTGATGCCACTGCCTCAATTCATGCTAAGGTACCAGCAGTTTTACCCACCATTGCTTTCACACCATCATTCCAAATGTCAATATAGAGAAAAAGACTAATAACATTTTACATTATTATGAAAATAGTTTTGACCTTACAGCTCCCCAAACACATCCCGATCCCCAGGGATCTTCAAACCAAACTTTGCCTTATCCCACTATGGAGTAGAGTCTAAAACCTATAGAGATGTTTATTGACAAAATTGTGCTAAGTGCTATATGAATAATCTAAAGAGAGGTGGTTAGAGCTCTTTCTTTTGAAGAAAAGAAAAAACACAGTTAGCAATATCAATGAGCATAGAAAATTCAGGTGAGTGTCAGGTAACTATAATGATTTAGAAATACCAGTTAGAGCTAAGACTTCTGAATATAGCATAAGGAAAACTTAAGTTAGAGAAAGAGGGAAGCCTCAAAAAAAAAAAAAAAAAAGGTTCTATAAAACTGTATGAAAGATTTCTCATTCCTCACTTGCCTAAGCCAGGGAGTAGGTAAGAAAGACAAGCTAAGAGCCTTCTCTCCCTACCCATTCTCCTTCTCCCACAATTCCTCCCCCTCCCCCCCCCCCCCCACACACACAAATTAATGGGCCTTAGCCTCACTAAGTGAACAAGACAGTTGTTAATAAAATATCAACTTCTCTTTTGTATAAAAAGTTTTTATTCTTTTATACTTTTAATTTTGTTACTTTAAAATTACTATTATATGTGTTTATTTCAGGACAAAACCTTCAAAATTGATATTATCCAATACCAGTATTTTTCCCTTGAAAAGGGAACTGAGATGCAGTTATCTAAGTTCACAACAATTAAGTGGATGAGTTCAAAGGGGAAACACCAGGTCGTCTTCATGAATACTTTCACTAAATAATGCTTCACTTTCAGTGTTTACTTATTCACAACTTATTCATTTTAGTCAAAAGCGAGCTCTTCTTAAAAGGCTTCTATGGTAGATCCCATCAGTCTATTTCCTGCATCTAGTCTTGTGGTCACTCTTTATCACCGCCTGGTGGCAGCAATCATAAATTGCATAAGAGAGCTGGCAACAAGAGCAAAACTACCTCTGAAATTCCCAGCCCCAGCACCAAAGCCAATACTACTGGGTAGTCCCAAACACTGTTAAGAGTTTCATCCATATATGAAGGATCTATTTGTGTCAACTATTGTTTTGGAGAGGGGGGAAATCTCAGTACATACATGCAGTTAAACATCTATGTTAATCTTTCTAGGCTCCTTTCAATGTTATTCATATTGAGTTAGTTCCTGACTGGGAAATCAGGCAATAGTTCCAAATTAAGTCTTTAGTATCTCTCTTGTTGGCCTGTTGAGCTATATTTAAGATTGCTGTGTCTGCATATCTTTCTCTAGTCCTACTTTCACTACTTCACAATTCTGAGCTACCCAAATTAGACTGTGTAAGCTGTAACTCGAGCAGCAGCAATTGTGGCACATTAAACGGGAGAGACTCTCAAGCACTCAGCACAGAGGCCCATTATGCTAGGGAGAAAAATCAATCCATAGGGCATCAGCTCTCTCATCTAGTTAATAGAATAGAGATGAGAGCTCTTCAAACTTCAAGGGCTCAAAAGTCATTGTCATCTTTGCTAAAAAGTTCTGAATTTTTTTTAGTTATTTCTGACCCCTACTGTGCATTCAACCATTTTATTAGAGACTTAACATAGTTCTCTTTGGCAAAGGAATTGTTCCTCAATTAAGAGAATCAGTCATTCATGTCTTAGAATATCTTCTTTCAGGAAATGCTCAGATGTTATCAAGAGTCCTTAGGAAATGAACATTTCAAGTAGCATCCTTGAAAGCTTATATA
The DNA here is from genome assembly GCF_014108235.1 of Myotis myotis. Taxonomy (NCBI): domain Eukaryota; kingdom Metazoa; phylum Chordata; class Mammalia; order Chiroptera; family Vespertilionidae; genus Myotis; species Myotis myotis. Next base: position 36,278,260 of record NW_023416315.1, read on the forward strand.
AAACTAAAGATGGGACTGTTTGGACGACTAGGGGGCAGTATTTTGGCATTGGGTCCCTAAGAACTACGGCAGGAAAGGAACTGGAAAATAGAATCAGAAGAAAGGGCTGGTTAAGAAAACTAGAGTGAAGAATGAGGATCCTGTACAAACACCTAACCTTGGGTCAAAATAGTTGGGAATGATGTGTCACCTGCCTCGGCCAGGTATCAAGTAAAGAAGCCAAATGAAGAAGGCTCCCACCACTGTACCTTGTATATTATGAGATTATGTATCTGTGCTCCTAGACAACCTTCCTAATGCCGCGACCCTTTAATACAGTTCCTCATGTTGTGGTGACCCCCAATTTCATTGTTACAAATTGAACATAATTAAAGCATAGTGATTAATCACAAAGACAATATGTAATTATATATGTGTTTTCCGATGGTCTTAGGCGACCCCTGTGTAAGGGTCGTTCGACCCCCAAAGGGGTCGTGACCCACAGGTTGAGAACTGCTGCCCTAGATACATAGCTTCCCTCTCTGATCCCCTTATCTTTGTGAGTGGTGGCCCCATGCCCCTGTCTCTAGAAGGTTTCCTGCTATGAGGGATATTCTCTCTCATCCAATCTTATCCAAGTACCGTCCAATAAAGTATGTTGTGCAATGCCGCCACCTCATGGTTCTGTTCTTTCCTTGATCAGCCCTGAAACCCTTGAACTCACCACACCTGAACTGTCAATTTTCACCAGCGCTCTCAATTTTACTACCTAATATTTCCAACTCTGCCCTCACCTATTCATGCCTATTCACACTACCCAGTGCCTGTCTTCACAATGCTCGTCTGACTACTTTCATTTGTTATGATTAACTTTGTTTTTATTTTTAAAATTAAATTTACTGGATTAATGTTAGTTAACAATATTAAATAAGTTTCAGGTATACACCTTTATAATACAGCATCTGTATACTCCATTGTGTACAATATGACCCAGTAATCCCTACTCTGGGTATCTATCCTCAAAATTTGAAAATACATATTTGTAAAGATATATGCATCCCTATGTTCATTGCATCATTATTCACAATAGCCAAGATATGGAAACAATATAAGTGTCCTTTGACCAACTGTTGGATAAAGAAGACATGTTACAGATATACAATGGAATACTACTCAGCCATAAAAAAGATGAAATATTGCCATTTGCAATAATGTGGGTGAATCGTAAGCATATCGTATGAAGTGAAATAAGTCAGATGGAAAAAGATAAGAACCACATGAGATTTCACTGATGTGGGATATAAAACAAAAAGCAACAAATGAACAACAAACTCACAGATACAGACAACAGAAGGCTGGTTACCAGAGGGGAAGGTGGTGGGGGGAAACAATGCAGTGCTCTTCTAACTGATCTTCCTGTCTCCATGCTAACCTTGCTCCCTGGTGATCCTCCACATCCTCTGTACCATGGAGGGTGATCTTTCTGTCACTAAAATCTGATGAGTCCATTGCCCTGACTAAAACACATCAATGACTCCCCCTGAGTTGAAAAATGGGTCCCAACTCCCCATCATGGCATATAAGATGCTCTCATTGTCCATCTCTCTATTTGCCTAACCCTCCTCTCCCTATTTCACATTTTACTGACATGTACCAAATTGTTACCTTCCTTTGTACCTTAGCAAACTCCAGAAATGTTTTCCTCACCATTCATTCCCTGATGACTCGCATTCATGTTTCTGTCTCAGCTCAATCACGTCCCCTCCAGAAAGGTCTCGTAGGGAGCAACCTGTCCATTGTCTGCTGCAACATGTATGACATATTCCATGTATGCATGTCTATGTCCTATTTGTGTGATTCTCTCCTCCTGTTACCTGAAAGCACATCTAATTTCTCTCTATGCTTCCGGTGCCGAGCAGTGAGTGCTCAATAAATGTCTCTTGAACTGCTAATTAAGCATGAGATAGAAACATGAAATCTTCCACAATTTCATTATCAGAATTGTTCTAATAATCATTACATTGGGTGAATGCACTAAGCTTTTAGAAGACCAAACTCAGAAAAGTTCTTCCTTACTATGCAAGAAATCTTTATTCCAGTGGGGGTGGGGGTGGGGGTGGGGGGAGGTGAATTCTTTCATTCATTAGTACAAATGTACAACAAACACATAATTCATTCTAACATTGCCTCATCTACTGAGCTATCCTTTCCTAAATCACTACCATTATGTACCTATTGATAGTAATGCTTTCCTGCCTGCTTTACATTTTAAATCTGTTTTCCCACTCTAAATGGATTATTTCGCAAAAGCTATTCAATTTATAATTGACAGCCTCTATTATCTCAATCATCAAATTCAGCAATCTACAATCTATCACCCCAGATGCCAAGAGGATAAACCTGCTGGTTGGGCTTTCTCTTTAAGTGATGTAAAAATATCAGTGCCATCTATTGTGCTTAAAGCTCTTTTCTCTGAGTTGCTAAAATGATAAATGATCTTTAGCTTTGACTCTGAGTCCTTGGCCTGCTATCCTGAAAAGGGGGGCAAATTTCCTGGCAGCAAAGTTAAATCAAGACAGTCCTAGCCAGTGGTCCTGCCTGGAGTGGGCATTCTATCCTGGTAGCAAATGCAGGCAATTCAAACTGCCCAGATGTTCTTGTGACTCAGATAGAACAAATGTAACTATCATACTAAAAGAAACAAAATCAAGACACAATAATAAACATAAGGGAAGGGAAATTTTAATGCTTAACTAATAAAGTCAAAATAGATTTTCTCAGAATAAATCAGCTATATAAATGTTCAGAGTAAATTCATTTAATCTTCTAAAAATATGTTATGAGATTTCCACATCATAAAACCACTTAATTCAAAACCCTTTAAAATGAACTACAAAATACTGATGAGGTTGTAATTAAGCCTACCTAATTTTTAAGGACCATTGATCCCCCTTGAAGTTATGATGAGTGGAGAAACACATGTAGAGAAGGGACCTGCTAAGGTAATACTCTACCCTCACATCCAAAGCAAACAACTTTGACGTGTGAAAGCCAAGATTCAAACCCAAGGCTCCAGAACACATGCTCTTAACTCCTGCATTTGCCTGTCGTCTTATGTTTCTGATCTTCTTTTGTTCCACTCTAGTGTGTCCAGGGAAAGGGACACCCTGGACCCTTGAGTAATGGTTTATTTCATTTCCTTTGTATTCTTTCTTTGCTGTAGTCGCCCACTATAAGTCAGCAGTTTTCCTTCTCAAGTTTGTTCTGCATGTGATAAAGAATAAGACAGCTGAGAAAAACACAGACCTACTAAAGATTCCGTAAATCCATGTAGTCTGTGCTCACAAGAAGGCAGTGAGAAGGCTCATAGAGTGAGTGACTTAACAAACCATCACAGAGGAGGACCAGACCTGCAGAAAGCAGAAGGTGAGGGTACATCCAGGCAGGGGGAAGCATGGACAAAGGCAGGGAGATAGACCAGAGAATTGTCAGTCATTAGATGTGGTTGGAATGCTAAGTAGAAATGATGATGGAAGAAGATGAGGATGGAAACGTAGCCAGAGATCAGATCCCAAAGGGTGAGTGACTAACCATCCTGGTTTGCTTGGAAGTGAGGGGTTCGCTGGATACAGGACTGTCAGTGCTGACACAAGGAAAGGCCCAGGCAAACCTAGATGAGTTGGTCACCCTACAGCCAAAGGTCTGCTACGCTGCACTTTAAAGGTGTCTGAACGTCTATGTAGGGAAACAAGAAAGGAGCTGAGCAAGTACAAGGATGGATTATTTATTCCTAGTTTGTAACAGATACCACACCAGCCTTTTAAAAATGGTTGCATGCCCAGCTGGCGTGACTCAGTGGTTGAGCATCAACCTATGAACCAAAAGCACATAGTTCGATTCCTGGTCAGGGCATATGCCCAGGTTGCGGGCTAAATCCCCAGTGTGGGGCATGCAGGAGGCAGCCAATCATTGATTCTCTCTTATCATTAATGTTTCTACTTCTCTCTTCCTCTCCCTTCCTCTCTGAAATCAATAAAAATATATTTTAAAAATGGATTGCAGCCCACTGGCGAGTCACTAAATCAAGTTAGTAATCATAGGCACCAGTTTTTATGACCAACAGATTCGAATTTTTAGAATGTACTGCACATGGAAAGGGCAACTACTGTTTCATGGAACTTGTTTAGGACACACACACATTCACTGTTATGTATAACATTATTTATTATTGCTAATTGCAGTTTAAAGAGTTTGAAATTTATTGGCCTATATCAATTCTAAAATTGGTAAATTTTAAATTATAAATTTTTCTCTGCCTTTGTCCTTTCTCAGCCAACATTCTGCATGACAGATACCCATAGATCATGATGACATTTGCTCAGGAGTCTGATCCGCGTTCTAACTACCCTGAGGACCAAAGAGATTAATAACCAGGTACACATGTAACCTGTAATCATTTGCAGGGCACTGGTGGGACGCTCTACCATAGGATGACAAAGCAAGCTAGGCTCTACTTGTTTAAATCTACCAGAGAAAGAAAGTGAAAATAAAATAAATCCCTGAATACTTCAAGGCACAAACACATAGGGTTACAAAGATTCACCCACTTTTTCAGCTACCCGGCATGTCCATAAAAGTGTAGGAAATCAATACTGCCGGGATTGCAGGACCATGCGTATTTCCTGCAGACCATGTTAGCACAAACGCTGAATGGCCCCAGGATTTGGGCATTTCCTATTTGTCCCATCAGCACAACCTTTATGTTCCTTTTAGAAAGCAAATACCCATCTGAAAAGCCTGGCTGCAAAGTCCGTCGCCCAGCCCAACACACTGCATTCTGTTCATGAATGGATAACTCGGTGGAATGAGGCAGTATTCGGAACAGATTCTCAAGCAGTCCTAAAAGGCTTAAATCCTTCTGATACTTGTGCGTATATTTTAATTCAAGACTTAACAACAATTTTTCTTAGCTGGATTCAGTTTCAACCATCTGTCTCTTTGAGCAAAAATAGCATGCAGGCTTGTCTATATTAGCTTTTGAAGAAAACCGATTTTGGCAGAAAGAATTAAAGTGAAAGAAGAATTGTATCTCAATTTTCAAGACCAGGCTAAGGAGACATAAAATATCCAAAGCAAGTAGTAACTTACATGCACATATCTATCTCCTTTTCTCCCTGTTAGGCTGCCCCATGCCTAGCCATTCCTTGATTGATGAACATCACTGCGATTAGACCTTTGACACCCAATCATAGTTTTGGGAAGTGGCAGAGTGGAGACATAAAAGTCATTGCCCTGACTTGAGTGACATTAGAGGTGGTGGGAGATGATGGTTGTAGGTACTCTACAAGAATTTTGGAATTAATTCAAATATACCCTGATCATTTCTGAGAATTAAAATAGAACTTACCTTAAAACAGAGGACAACTCCCTAGTCAAAATTACCACAATGGTACCAAAACATCACTTCTAGGGTTGACCAAATGTAATAGAAAACCACCCCATAATTTGTGGTGACCAACTATTAAAACAATTACAATGAAAGGAGAAGGGGGTCTGAAATGACAGGAAAGGAAGTGTGCATTCTTCAGATTTCCTCTAGTGTGTCCCGGGAAAGGGACACACTGACCACTTGAGATCATCTTTCCAGTGCATCTGTCAGCAGTCACCACAATGGCGCCAGGCTACCATTGAAACACCAGCTGTGACAACTGTTCCACATGCCCTGGCTCCATGTAGATCCAACCTCCAGCCTTCACACTTCAGTTAAAATCAACTCCAGCCTTCCAATTGACTCAGGCTAAAAGTCTTGGAGTCTTCCCTACTTTCTCTTTCTATCAAATCCCACATATGACCCATTAGCAAATTATTCAGGCTCTCCTTTCCAAGCATAGCCAGAATCTGTCTACTTTTAACCATCACCCCTGTCATCACCCTGTCCCAGGCACCATGATTTCTTATCCATATTAATGCAAAATCCTTCTAAACAGTCTCATCTCTTCCCTTGGCCTCCCTTGCAATTTAGTCTCAGTTGCAACAGTAATTCTTTAAAAACACAAGCCAAATCATGTCACTTGTCTGCATAAAGCTCTCCCATGGGTCCTGTCTCAGAGTAAACGCCAAAGTCCCACAATGGCCTCAGTGGCCCTACACAATCCAGCCCCATGACTTCTCTGATCTCTCTCTAGACCCACTTCCTCACTGTTCCTTACACACATTAGACACTCCCACCTCAGGGACTTTGCATCTACTATTCCCTCTTCTTGACAGAATGTTTGCTTTGATAGACATTTTGCTCTAAATACCTGAATGACTTGCTTCTTCCAACCTTAGTTCAAAATTCATCTCATTGAGGCCTCACTTGACCACCTATTTAAAAGAGCAGACTTGCCCCCCGCCCCCCATCCTGCACCTGCATTCTCAAATCTCTCCCGTTGACTTTTCTTCAGTATGTGTACCACCACCTAGCACATTCTATAACATATTTAAGTATTTTTTCATTGTTTGTCTCTCCTCCTAGAATTTAAGCTCCAACAAAGGCAGAGATGTTGACCATATTGTTCCCTGATATATTGCCAATATTTAGAAGACTGGCACCGGGTAGATACTCAATAAATATTTGCTGGATAAACAAATTTGGCTTAAAAATGTGCCTGCGTGAGCTTCTTCCTCTCCTACCAGCCTTGTTTTCTATAAAAAGGGTCAAAGCTCTATTGACTTTGATCTTCTCTGGGGTTTGCTCCTGCACCCTCACCCTCACCCTTTTGCTGTGATCAGGTGTCCTCAATTGCCACAATATTGCCACACCAAGATTTTGCCTCCTTCCTGGCCCTTTGAATGTATTACATAATTGGGCCATTTGCATGATTTTTCATTCGCAATGTTAATGCTAGACTGGGCCTTCAGGATTATCCTTAATGCTTTCAGGGTAGTACTGTCCCACCCAAGCCCAGCTCAGACTGCTGAGACCAAGGCCCTACAATCCTGACTTCTCAGGAGAACTCAGAACACTGACTTATAAGCAAGGGCACTGTGATCCCAGGGAACTTAGGTTTCTTCTGGCAAGTCAGTAAGCTGGCATTTTATGTTTGTAGCCTAACATATAACATACACTTGCACTGGGTTGTGTGAATTCAGCACTAGTTGCTAGAGAATTTTGGCTACATAAGAACAATCAATACCTAGACCAGGGGTGGGCAACCCCTGGCACGCGTGCCAAACATGGCACGCCAGTAACTTCTGCTGGCACGCGGAACCCTCTCTTATAATCTTCCATTTACAATTTTTTTCTTAATATCAACTTTTTTATTTTTCAGATAAATTCAGTGTAGGTGCATCTTAAATAAATAAATAATTTTACATAACAAGTTATCTTAAAGACCATAGACATGGATTGACGAGAGAGGGGAAGAGCAATTTCTATGCCTCTGCCTTAACTCTCCCTGCCTTCCTAGATCCAACCAGTGTTTTGGTTTCATCCACATACGCTTATGAATCTTTGTTCTCAGTGATGAATTTTGTTAAGTCTCGTAATAGGAGTAGCCTGACGGATGAAAGTAGTAGCTCGTGCATATCTCTGAAGGTCACGAAATATAAACCTGATGTAAAATCTCTGTCATCAGTGATGCAGCAGCAAAAGTACCACTGATAATATCAAACGGAGTCATAAAGTTTTCTGTTGGACTATCAGTGTACATGTATACATGAAAAAATAAATGTATTTTTCATCATCATGTACTGTGTTTCTGTCGCTCGAATGAATTTTATTATTTCTTCAAGGTTCTTCACATACGTACACCTTAAGAGATATCAAGTAGGCGTAACATGTTCTCAAAAAATTAGGGTTGGCACGCAGAAGAATTTCGAGTCCGAGATTTTGCTGGTTTTGGCACGCACTCACAAAAAGGTTGCCCACCCCTGTCCTAGACCCTCAAAACTAAGATTCAGAACTTAATTCTGCCCATCTGAATAGCTGACAGCTGGCTGTCCCAGATCACATCTCTGTCGCCACAGCTTCAATATGGCACCTGACTACAGATAAGAGTGTTGATGCCCAAGAATGTCACCAGCTCATGTTCTCGGCATGTGAGCATACACCCACACATATATGCACAGTCACCTAACTCCAAATTGCTCTGGTAGATCACAGCATGCTTCTCCCCATCACTCCAGTCTCTGCTGCACAGTGGCCCTTTATAGGAAGGGAGCAAGGAACAGCGGGAGGGAGAGTGGGATGACATACCTGATGGAGGGGGATGTGAGGCTACCTGGGCTATCTGAGCAAGGTCCCCCCTGCATTAGTAGAGGGGAAGCCGCTAAAAATACAAAGTGCTGCTCTGGGTGCTGTGGGACTTACACAAATGATCAAGGTATCACCTGCCTAAAAAAGCTTGTAATAAGGTAGGGTCTGAAAACACCAGCTCCATTGCGAGGGAGAACGGGATGAATACATGATAGAGGTATAAAGCACGAAGCGCAGAGTGTAGGGACTAGAACATGCAGTGGGCTTCGTGAAGGAGGAGCCACAAGAACCAGACACTGAAATATGTGTAGGATGTTACCCGGGGAAGCATTTCCTGTGGACGGAGAGTGGCCATGAGTGAAACGACAGGGGCAGGAAGGAGGCTGCGTTTGGGGAATGGCAAACAGTTCGATTGGACCGTAGCATATGGTCAAATGGGCTCGAGGTGGTGCCGCTGGAAACAAGCTAGAAAGGTGTGTGTTTGCTGCTCCGCTCTTGGGCCACTGCTGACCTGGGTCCATTGCTTCTGCCCTTCGGTCCTGCTTCATTTCCCAAGAAAGTGATTTATTTTTAAAAGATGTAAGAGTCTGGATGAAAACCAACCATTTCCATATTAAACCAATCCAATCTATTCAAATGTGTTAAGCAATGCAAACAACTGGTCTTAACACTTCCCTTACATATCACACCTTTGCTGTATATAAAGAAAAAGTGAAAAATTAAATGCTCAAAATAGAAATCTTAGAATCCGTAATACATTCTTTGCAGAAAACAAGCATGCAGGGTGGGAACTCTGCCTCCCAAGTCATCTGGTAGTTTCCTGTTCTTCACACTGTAAGAATATGGGAGCTGAGGGTTTCTGGAATATGCCTTGGAAAGGACATGTCTGTCTAGCCCCTGCTGTGGGCAGGGTGGATCAGACTTTGATCATCAGGGCACATTAAGAGATGACTGACTGAACAAATAAATGAACACAAGAAAGAGCGCTCAACTGCATGATGATGTGGCCTGTTTGGTCTGAAGTTAGAGCCAAGCATGTTTTGTTTGTTTTTAATGGTTGTCACGGGCTGTTAAATTTCCTGCAACCTGGCCTGACACTGCAACAGCAGTGTTCCCAGTGTTGGGCAGCAGCTTAGGGAATGTTTGTGAATGAAAGAGTGAATGAACGAATGCTACAAGGTAAACAGTTACACGGGAAAAGAAGTAGACATGGATTGTCATATTTATTATTCCAGTTTGGCACCTGTCCCCTTATTTATGCTGCCTCCAAGTGAATGGCAGAACCTGGCCAGAGGTAAGAGTGATGCAAGACTCCCTCTAGTACACAAAATCATAGATGCTCAAATTTGGAGAAAAAATAATACAGAGATCACCAAATACTGGTCCGACTAATCCCTTCACAGACAATCCTCACTTAGTGGTGGCATCTTGAACTCTCCAGGGCACTGGGAACTCACTACCTTACAGGCAGCCCCATTCATATTTTGAATAGCTTGAAACAATCAAAGGATCTCCATTACATTGATATGAATCTCCTTTCTCCAGAAGTTTGGGCTTCAATAGATAAGTGTCCTCAAACCTATTTGCCAAAGTCCTCATGCTTTCACTCGCTGACAGCCCACAAGCTCTCTGCCTCACCAAATACGAAGTTCACCCACTTTGTATTTGAGGAAGGGTGGGGGAAGAGAAGAGCCAAAGAGAAAAGAGAGGGTGTACATCTGCCAAGATGAGCCACACAGCCTCCCCTCCATCACACCAAGACTCTAGCTTATCAAACTCTTACCTATGGTGCTGGTCCCAAACACATGGACCTTATAACTTTCTGGGCTCAAACAAGCAGAATGCCTCCATGATTACACCACAGTGGATTTGTACCACATTAGATTATAATTGAACATGACCTTGGAGTGCTGGGTTTAGGTGCAGGTAGGCTAGGAAATGTGTCCTCAGCAGACATGAATTCCAAGATCAGAAAAGAGGCCAATTTAATACCCTCGAGGTCTCGAGACTAGGTTGCCTCACAAGCCAGGGAAAATGCTGACGGACCATCGGGCCCTTATAATGCACTTCCTAGAGCCCCATAGTGCTTTCTTGATCTTGATTCAGGAAGGCAAGGCTTCCAGCATCCTAGGAATTACCAACCCATGGTTTTTTTTGGCCTAAATACCCAAAAGGTGACACATTTGGTGTGTTTGTCCTAACTCACCAAAATGATCCAAGGGAAAAAATTTAAATCCTCTAAGAAATGGATTTATTCTTTCAAACCTCACCACAATATTAGGAAGTGGCACTATTGTCATCACTCCTGTTTTACAGATGAAGAAAATGAGGTACAGGGAGACAAAGCAACTGGTCAAGGTCACATAGCTAGTAATTGGTGACACTGGGAGCCCAGTTTCAGCAGGAGTCCTGATAAGTCAGTTTAGCCAGAATCCTCCACCTTCGATATCTGATCACTAATATCTCATCAATATCTGATCGGTTCCTCATTCCCCACACCACGTGGTATGGTATCTGATCGCCCCTGGCCTGCCTTTAGCAAAAATACTTTTAGTTTGCTTTAGCATGATCCCTCCCCCATTAACCCTGCAGGATGCTTCCTCTTAGTAATTTTCCATCCACTGACCACCACCCTGCTCCTTGGCTATAAATTCCCACCATTCCTTGTTGCTTTCGGAGTTGAGCCCAATCTCTGTCCCTTACTGCAACAGTCCATGGCAGTGGTTCGGTATCTATCAGGATAGTCCCTGAATAAATAAAGCCTGCCTTACCCTTTCCTTAACAAGTATCATAAATAGCTTTTTCTTTAGGGTATAAAGACCAACAAAGTACTAAGTGTCATTGTTAACCAAACAATTGCCAGAACATGTGTCCTGGTTAAAACAACTTTAATTCTGAATTCCACCCCCCCCCCCCACCCCCACCCCGGGGAGCTTAGAGACTCTTTCCATGTGCTGGTCTACCTTCCCATGGTGGTTCGGAAGGCAGTGGGGGTGTTGACAATGTTACAGGTGCCATTTCCAACACCCTGGCTCATCCCCAAAAGCAAAGTTCTGCCCAACTGACTGAGAGAAATGGCTCTGTCTGGACAGAATACACTAAAGGAAGGGAACATTCCAAGAGAGTCTCGTCTCACTCCCTAAAACTGTTTTGTAACCTGGCTTTTCTATCCACTTTAAAATCTACAACCTGTGGGACTTCAAATTTTAAGAAAGTATATTTCTTCACTTTAAAAAACAAGGGGCTCTCAAGGCAAATGAGTACAGCCGTGAGCCCCCCACCCCCACCCCCCCACCAACACCACCACCACGTCTTAAATCTATGGCAAAAGATATGGGACTTCATGTTTGCTACTACACCAGTTACTTTTCAGCAGCATTTGAAAATATTAAAAAGCTTAAACAAGGAAGCAAGAAAATCTGAAATCAAAACCCCAAACCTGGCCTTTACAATGTCCCTGGGTGGTCCATATTTGCATTGGAAGATTTCGTTTGGCATTTTAACTTATGCAAATAGATTCTCACTTTCCTCTGAGCCTGAAAGCCATTCAAAGGGCAAAGATCCTCTTTCCAAATCAGCGGTAACCTATACCTTCTGAAAGTGAACAAAGTCACGCTTTTCAAGGAAACAGGCAGAGACGTTTTTGTTATTCTTTCTTCCACAAAATACACGCCAATTCCCACAACCCCTTGCTATTTTGATCCTAACGGGGCGGATGGTAGAACAGGAGACGAGCCATCATTTTAAAAGGGACACTGTCAAAACACACCGTCCCCACAGGGCCTGCTCACCTTTTCAACCACCCAAACCCACCAACTACTGAACCGCCACAGGCTGATTCTGGGACAGAATCCCATGTCATCCCCTATACATGGGTTCACTGTAACACTCAACAACTTGATCAACGTTTAAAGGCTTCCACATGTGCAGTACAGGATCTAACTACTTTCAAAAGGAGAGGACTTCACTCCATTTCAATTAATAACATCTTCAACTTGTCAAACAAAGCAATGGGTACTATTTCAGATTAGAGTAGAAAAAAATCTGTGTTCTAAAAGGGAAACCGACTGTAGGCAAAGAATAGAAAATATGGTATTATTTTTTGTCCATTAGCGCTATTTAAAATATACATATTGCTCTTGGCTTCACTCCAGACATTAGTATAAAACAGGAATCTGACGAATGAATCAAAAGTTCCCCTCTTCCCACCAGAAAGGAACCAAAGTGCTGCACTGCTCATAGAAGAATGTCAGGTCAAAGCCAGATCAAGAGAATCTGCCCCAAGCGTTCATAAAAAAAAACCCACAAGACTCAAATCATCCTGCCTGTCACTTCTGGAATGAAAGGTTGTCCTCCTCAAGACTCCCCCACCCTCAGCAGAAATGTTCAATGTGATCTTGATTCAGGAAGGCAAGGCTTCCAGACTTCTAGGCATTGCCAAGCCCACATTCAGTTGTGGCCCCACTGGCCAGTGTGGTTCAGTGGTTGAGCATCCACCTACAAACAGGGAGCTCATGGTGGTGATGGTTTAATTCCCAGTCATGACAATGCTCCAGTTGTGGGCTCAGTCCCCAGTGTGGGGCATGCAGAAGGCAGCTGATCAATGATTCTCTCTCATCATTGAGTTTTCTATCTCTCTCTCCATCTCCTTTTCTCTCTGAAATCAATAAAAATCTATTTTAAAAAAACAGATACATAGATCATTGAAATAGAATAGAGAGCCCAGAAATAAACCCATGCCTACATATTCAACTAATCTATGACAAAGGAAGCAAGAAAATACACTGGGGTAAAGATAGCCTCTTCCACAAATGGTATTGAGAAAACTGTACAGATACATGGGGGTGGGGAGTGGGGAATGAAATTAGACCATTTTCTTACACCATATACAAAAATAAACTCAAAATGGATTAAAGACTTAAATGTAAGACCTGAAACCACAAACTCTTAGAAGAAGAAAATAGAGCCAATAAACTTTAAGACCTCATTCTTAGCAATATCTTTTTGGATATGTCTCCTATGTTCATTGCAGCATTACTAGTAATAGCCAAGAAATGGAAGGAACCTAAATGCCCATTAATAGTTGAATGGATAAAAAAATATGGTATGTATATATAACGGGAAATTTCTCAGCAATAAAAATTTGCAGCAACGTAGATGGACCTAAAGGGCATTATACTAAGTGAAATAAGTCAGACAGCAAAAGACAAATACCATATGATTTCCCTTATAAGTGGAATCTAAAAAACAAACAGCAACAAAAATCAGGGACAAACAAACCCATAGATATAGAGAAAAACTTGTTGGTTGCCAAACGGGAGGAGGAAAGGGGGTAGGAAAATAAATAAATAGATGAAATTCTTTAGAATGTATGGGAGAGAAACACTACTGAAGCATAGCGAAACACACTGATATATGTTTCCAGGCCAATCTGTTGATCAAGTGCCTCCAAATGAAATAGTGGGTCATTCTATAAGATTATAGCAAGCATATGGATGAAGCATAAAAATGTTAGGGATTAAATTATATTTTGGAAGCAAGAGCAGCTGCTTGTGAGGAACTTAGGACTGAAACTAGCCAAAAAGGAAAAGGCTTGTAAGTCATCTGTTAAGCAGAGGTCCTCCCAGGATTCACTACCAAGTCTGTGTTTCAGATCACAAGGCAGCCACTGTGTCAGGTAAGCCCAGAAGACTGAGCAGCTTCAAGTTCAGCTCCGAAGTCAAGTCATCTTTGCAATGAATAAAGTCCTGACTTGCAGCCACCCTTGCAGAATCCACTCTCTGGCTATCTAAGTTGTGACCGCTATGCATGTGGTGCTCAGCAAGATTCCTGGTGATACTTGAGAATCAAATACGTGGGGCTTCAGCACACCTCAAGGGACATGGGGCTTGCTCTCTGCCACCCTGAATTAGAGATGTCTCATTTTCTTGTTCCCCTTTGATCACACATTTAGACTCTTCCTATTAGCATGTGAACAAGTTCTTAAAGGACTCTCCGGTCCTGCTACAATAAAAAGTTACACTAAGTATTTTTTTAGCATCCCACATTGAAAAACAATGAGATGTGATGGAAAGAAAATAAACAAACTTTTAAAATTCGAAACACAGCTCTTTCACTAACTGGCTTCATATAGCCTTGACCATGTGGCTTAATGTTTCCAAGCATCAGATTTATTGTTTAACAAATAAAGATAAAAAATGTCAGCCTTATAGGGATGTTGGGATGATTTGATGAACCATGAATATGAACATGGTAAGTGCACAATGAATGGCAAGCAGTGCTAGGGCTGCCTGCCACTCCAGGAGCCCTCACTTGGTTGCAGCATGCATTAGTGTGTGTTGCATCTACACCTGGGCACCTCTAGCAGGCGTTGGCTAGCTCTGGCTGAACAGATTTGCCTTGTTTTCAACACATTTCAGCTGAGTGGCCTCTGTTCCTCCCCTTTTTCCTAAACAGTGCACTTAAATCACTAGTTCTTAATTTCTTTTTAGTCACAAATGCCCTATATTTTCCTAGAAAACTTCATTTATGCACCAAGACATACAATTTTGCATCAATTTTATTGGGTTCAAAATCCACCCGAAAACTAGCATGGGCCTGCCCTTCACAGCACCTATAACTCCTGTTTAAGAAGCCTCCTCTACACTCAGGCGGGGGAGATGGCAGCGTAAGTAAACGCCTGTACTCACTGCCTCCCACAACTACATCGAAATTACAACTAAAATACAGAACCACCATCATCCAGAACCACTGGAAAGCTGGATGAACGGAAGTACAACCAGAGAAGTAAAGAAGAAAGCACACCGATACTAGTAGGAAGTGTGGAGGTATGGAACAGGCTGGTCTGGCACCCATGTGTGCCACTTTTTTAATTGGGAAGAAGATCATCTCTGTATAGGCTGCCCAGAGGAGCAAGGGGCCCCAGCTCCACACCAGACCCCCAGCCCAGGGTCCTAGAGCTGGGAAAAGAAGTCCCTATGGGCAGTAAGAACCATGGGCTATAAAAACCAGTGAAGATTGGGGCTCATTGACATAGGGGCTGCTGGAAACCCAGCTGTTCCTCTTAAAAGTCCAGCACCACAAAATGAACTTACCAGGTCCTGCTTCCTCTGAACTCTAGCACCAGGGTGAGGCTTTGGGGGACACAGACACATACAAGGAAGAACTGGATTATCTGGCATCAGAGCAGGAACTCAGAGGCAGCTTTCTCCGAGACAGAGTTGCTCACAGGAATCATTGTTCCTATGCTGGGACCTCCCTGGTCACAGGGCTGCCTGGTAGCCATTTCTGTTTGCGCCACCCTTGTGATTTCCTAAGACCCTGCCTCATCCAATTTATAACCCCATCCAAGCTGTGTGCAGCAGCTTTTGCAAATGAATGCCCTGTCTTTATTCAGACTAAAATCTCTCAAACAAGCTGCAGCTGAGTCAGGGAGCCCCAAACCTATCAATAAAAGGCCCAAGACTCGGCACCAGCACCAGCCTGCCTTGCTTCATAGCTAGGCCTCCTCTGGGCACTTCCAAACCTGATACAAATAGGAGGAATCTGAAGATCTCTCTGAAGCTCCTGCTGGTTGGTCCCAGGCAGTGGCTGACTTTGTACCTCCCTGGATACCCAAGAGCTAATGTACCCAGTGGTCAGTGTGAGACCAAACCAGATTACAACTAGACACATCCATAAGCACCACACTCAAGGGACAGACTCAGTGAGCACCAAAGCCCCACTGAAGCAAGTCCTGCTCCATAGGGTGTCTCCTCACAGCAGCTCTCCCACTGTAATTGCAGTTGGTCCGGAGGTCAATTCCTCCCATGACTCCAACAGCAATCAAGTCTCAACTACAATAAGACTGTGCTCACAGCCCACAAAGTGGTGTGCCTAGAGCTCCCAGCTCAGGTGACTAGGGAGGCTGAGCCACTGGGCCCTAGAGAACACCTACTACACAAGGCTACTCTACCAACTCAAGGAGACATAGCGGCTCTACCAATTTCATAGAAACAAACAGTGATGCAGCCAAAATGCATAGACAAAGAAACATGTCACAAATGAAAGAAATGGAAGAAGGCGAACTACTAGATATAGAGTTCAAAACCATGGTTATAAGGGTACTCAAGAATCTTCTAGAAACCTCCAAAAAAAATGGAAAAGGATCAGTCAGAAATTAAGCATACACTGACTGAAATAAAGAATAATATACAGGGATTCAACAGTAGAGTAGAAGATTCTGAGAATCAAATCAATGATTTAAAATATGAGGAAGCAAAAAACACCCAACCAGAAGAGCAAAAAGAAAAAAGAATCCAAAAATATGAAGATAGTGTAAGGACCCTTGGGACAACTTCAAAAGTATGAACACTTGCATTATGGGGGTGCCAGAAAGAGAGAGCAAGGTATTGAAAACCTATTTGAAGAAATAATGACAGAAAACTTCCCTACCTGGTGAAAGAAATAGACTTACAAGTCTAGGAAGTACAGAGAGTTCCAAACAAGAGGAACCCAAAGAGGACCACACCAAGACACATCATAATTAAAATGCCAAGGGCTAAAGACAAAGAGAGAATCTTAAAAGCAGCAAGAGAAAAGCAGTTACCTACAAGGGAATGCCCATATGACTGTCAGTGATTTCTCAACAGAAACTATGCAGGCCAGAAGGGAGTGGTAAGAAATATTCAAAGTGATGAATAGCAAGGACCTACAACCAAAATTACTCTACCTAGTAAAGCTGTCATTTAGAATTGAAGGTCAGATAAAGAGCTTCACAGACAAGAAAAAGCTAAAAGAGTACATCACCACTAAACCAGTATTATATGAAATGTTGAAGGGTATTCTTTAAGAAGAGGAAAAAGAAAAAGTTCAAAAATAGGAACAACAAAATGGTAACAAATACATTGATTTGAATCTAAAAACAACAATTGAATCTAAACATCAACAATTGAACCTAAAAATCAAAATAAACAAATAAGAACTCTAATGAACAGAATAAACTGGTGAATAAAATAGAATCAGAGGTTGCCCTAACCGGTTTGGCTCTGTGGATAGAGCGTCGGCCTGTGGACTAAAGGGTCCCAGGTTCGATTCCGGTCAAGGGCATGTACCTTGGTAGCGGGCACATCCCCAGTAGGGGGTGTGCAGGAGGCAGCTGATCAATGTTTCTCTCTCATTGATGTTTCTAACTCTCTATCCCTCTCCCTTCCTCTCTGTAAAAAAATCAATAAAATATATTTTTAAAAAATAGAATCAGAGGCATTGAAATGGAACAAACTGACAATTCTCAGAGGGAAGGAGGATGGGGGGCGAGAAGAGATTAAACAAAGATCTTATATGCATACTAGAGGCCCGATGCAAGAAATTCGTGCAAGGGGCTCAGCCCCCACTGCTGTGGCTGATGCCTCGGCCCCCTCCGCCGCAGTGGCCACCTCTGCTTCATCCAGAAGGACATTCAGTCTAATTAGCATATTATGCTTTTATTATAGACTAGAGGCCCAGTGCATGAAATTCATGCACTCATAGGGGGTGGGGGTCCCTCAGCCTGGCCTGTGCCCTCTCGCAGTCCGGGAGCCCTCGGGGGATGTCTGACTGACGGCTTAGGCCCGCTCCCCTGGGAAGCGGGCCTAAGCCGGCAGTCGGACATCCTTAGTGCTGCCACGGAGACAGGAGAGGCTCCCGCCACCGCCGCTGTTCTTGCCAGCTGTGAACCAGGCTTCTGGCTGAGTGGAGCTCCCCCTATGGGAGCACACTGACCACCAGGGGGCAGCTCCTGCATTGAGCATCTGCCCCCTGGTGGTCAGTGCACATCATAGCAAGCAGTTGAGCAGCCTTAGCATATCATTAGCATATTACACTTTGATTGGTTGAATGGACGACCGGACACTTAGCATATTAGACTTTTATTATATAGGATATGTATTACCTATGAACACAGACAACTGGATGGGTGACAAAGGCCTGGGGTGGGGTAGGAACCTGGTGAAGGGGGGTAATTGGGCGAAAAAAGAGGGACATCTGTAATAATCTCAACAATAAAGTAGTTTAAAAAAAAAAAAAAAAAGAAGCCTCCTCTAAACAAATGCTTTACGAAGCATTTTGCTTCAGAAAATGCTTTACGAAGCTGTGGGCTCCTCAGGGCTGGAGTCTGGGCAACCGTGCCTATTGCACTTCAATCTTCAGTCTGACATTCTGGTGTGAAGCTTTCTACAGAGAGGAAGCAAAGGAAATAAGCACAGGATGTCGATGAAAAGTTCAAGGTCAAGAAGAATAATTTTTACATGGAACCTGGCAAAGGATTTTTATAAATTCAAAGAAATTAAATGAGAGTCAAATGAACTTATGTTAATTCTCAAAGAATTAAGCCTAGAAGTTCATTATCTCAGCAAAGCTCCCAAAAGAGCATATTTTCTCACATATCCTAGGGGATGTAGAGGTCACAAAGGTTTCTAGTAAGAGGGATCCTGCGACAACTACCTATCTGGCATTTGAAACCACAAAATATTATAGGGAATTAGCAGGTTTTATTAGGAGATAGATCCAAGGCAATATTTGATTTCAAAAGAGCTATGGTCCTACTTTGGGTTTGCCATATCACCCACAGCTGTCAATCAGCTGGTTAAAAAAAAAAAAAAGCATGCTACACTTGAGGCCTGAAGGAAAAAAATAATGGCTTACAGGAAACTTTAGCAGCAAACCTGAAGGAAACAGACAAGTGTTGCACTCATGTTTCTCACAAAGAACACTAGCTAAAATGGATGAGTTCTGGTTTTAGAATCAGACAGTTCTTTTTTTTTTAAGATATTTTATTGATTTTTTTTTTACAGAGAGGAAGGGAGAGGAATAGAGAGTTAGAAACATCGATGAGAGAGAAACATCGATCAGCTGCCTCCTGCACACTCCCTACTGGGGATGTGCCCGCAACCAAGGAATATGCCCTTGACCGGAATCGAACCTGGGACCCTTGAGTCCGCAGGCTGACGCTCTATCCACTGAGCCAAACCAGTTAGGGCAGACAGTTCTAATTTGAATCCTCCCTCCGCTATTTATTGAGTATGTCACTTAACTCAGTTTTATCATCTGTAAAATGTGGATAATAATGTCTACTTTAGAGGACTAATATAAAGAATAAAAGGAGATAAACATAAGAGCCTGGTATTCAATATATGATAATTAACCAATATAATTGTTCTATAACATGAAAGAATAGAGTCAGATTGCCTGGGTTCAAATCCTAACCCTACAACTTATTCACTGAATAATTTTCAGAAATGTATTTGGCATCTTTGTGCCTTAGTTTCCTCCTCTGTCAAATAGGATTGCAAATAATGTAATATCTAAGATTTTGGTGCGGACTAAATACGTTAACACATGGAAACGTAGTTTAACATGTAATGCCTGCTCAAGTGCTATTGGTAATACAATACATTTAGTAAATTTGGTGTAATGCAATTACTAAATGTACTGAGCACTAGTAAAGTGCTCAATGTATTATCCATCTTTGTTTTATTTGGTGGAGCAAAATGTTGGGAGGAAAAAGGGGTGAGACAATATCCTCTGACCTTTTCAATTGATGGCAAGATTAAGTGACAGAAAGAAACAGGGTGACAAGGGAGAATGAATGGTCCCTTTAGGTAACTAGCTGTGGATGAAGCCTGTGCACAGAGTCTGTGTTAAGAGGCTGGGTTTCAAGATGTGGCATGTATTTCACAGACTGGTTTACAGGGCAGCTCTGAGTATGGACAGAGCAGCACCAGGATGGGTCCCCAAGAATCACTTGACTCAGCACTGGAGTCAAGGGAAGAGCTTATTTATTAAATGTAGACTCAGGGAAGTGTTTGGGGGAATGTAGAAAGGGTGGGAAGAAAGTTAATAGAACCCCTTCTCAGACATAAACCAGGCTGACCCAAATGCAGGTGACTTCCTCCTACCATCTCAGGAGTTAGTCAGAAACTAGTGACCAGGAACCACCACACTAAGATCTCTGTCCCCTTGTCCTGTGAGTTGAGTTTCTTTCCTCTGCCCAGACCTTATTGGTGATTACACCTAATGAAGTCGACCTTTAACATCCAAAGAGCTTCAGATCAAGTTTTCGGGAGGACAGGGGGACAGGCTGGGGGTGAGGGGGGGCTGAGCCATCCCTCTCCTCCAGGGCATAGTGCTGCATGGGGGAGAAGAAGCAGGTTCCAAGGAGAGAAGAAGCAGGTGAACCTGTGCCTGGGGCCAGAGACAATGAAGAAAAAAAGATGTCCTGGCCCCAACACTGGGCCAAGAGCCGGACAATCTGGGAAACGTCTGCCTTGGGTCCCCAACCATATTATACAAACATCCCAACCATGATACTAGAAGATTTGTAAGAGAAACAGCTCTTGGAACGACTGGATTCTCAGACCTTAAGAAATACTGGAGAGTTAGTTCCAATGAAGAGAACATTTGATAACTTCGTGGGAGGAGTGAGTGTCTGATTTTATTTTAGTGAGAAATATGGTCAGAAGAGCAGGGTTTGGGCTTTTGCCTCACCAAAACTTTCAAAGAAAAGTTGGCATTTTTTAAATAATCAGAGAAAGTATTAATCACATTCCCACTGATACCATCAGGATGCAACTTGCACTGTGCTCCATTTCAAAATGGACTTACGCTGATCAACAGCTTTCTCTATCATTTCCACAATGAAACTATGTACATATCTGTGCTGATACTCATCCTATGATGTCTTCTGCAGGCACCACGCTTCCCTGTTAACTCCACTTTCGGCTAATCTGGAATATTTGGAAACAATTTTTCACAACCTTGCACTACAGTATGTCTACCATGCCCACTTGAAAGGCATTCCAGGCAAGAAAATGGCTGGCTACTTTTCCCTGCCCCTTACCTAGATGTAGTAGAGGCCAGGATAACGACTAAATTCCATCTTCTGCATCTTTTTGGTTGAGCCTCTGATTTCCTCAGTCATTTCCTATCTTGATCCTGGGTTTCTGCATGACCTTATTAGCCTAGCCGAGGTGCCAGTCATGAGAGGTGCCAGGGATCAGTGCGGCCAGGATCCCTGCCCTTAGGATGACGCACAGATTTATAAGAGCAGAGCGGTTCCGGAGTGGGAGTGGGGGAAGGAGAGGCACGCTGCCACGAACCGCCCCTCTCCCCCCAACAACAACAACAACCACACTTCTTTGCAGCAGCGAAAGGAGCTGGCATCTTCTTGCATAAGTGTTCATGAATACCCTGCTGGAAGTGCATTCGCTCCCTCCGACTTGGGGGGAGCAACAGCATCTAGCTTTGCAGACAGCTGACCACGTAATCAAACAGCACCCTTTCCCCTCCCTCCGATGCTCCCCCTCCCCCAGGAGCCGGCAGCTGGTGGCTCAGAGGGGCGCGATGTCACCGCCGCTGGCCTTCCGCTCCCGCGGAGAAGACTCGGGCGGGGCGCACTCGGACGCCCCTCCCAGCCCACAAGGTGGGCGACAAGGTGAAGACACCGCACCGGCCCCCTCCTCGCCAGCACTCACCTCTCGGCTCTGCTAGGGGCGCTGCAGCCGCTGGGGGGCTCCGACCGCCCTAGGGAGCGCTCCCGGGAGCGCCAGAAGCCAGGGGCGGCGGCGAGGGGAGAGTCAGGCTGCCCTGCAGGGGCCGCACCAATGCCCGGCTCCCGGATCAGACGCCACCGGGAGGCAAAGGTCGAGGAGGGGCTCCGAGGCGGCGGTGAGAGAGGCGGGAGAGCGCGTCACCCCCCTCTGTGTACCCGGCCGCACTCCGGGGTAGCGGCGGCACCCGTCTCCCCGAGCGAGCGCAGTGGCGGCTCCGGCTGGGGCGGCGCTCCGGCAGCTGGCGAGGGTGGCGGGTGCGGCGCGCAGGATGTGCTGTCTCACGCTGCGCCCGCGGCTCGGCTCCCGCTCCGCTGGGAGCCAGCGCATCCTCTCTTCCCGCGAGCCCAGCACTGAAGGCTCCTCCGAGCACCCATCGCCCCGCCCCGGCCCACGCCCTCCACGCCCTGCGCCCCTCCGGCCAAGCGCCCTAGGCTCCCCCTCTCCCCCAGCCAGTCTCTGCAGGAGGGAGTGGCGCTGGCCCAGGCTGGTGGCGAACAGGGACCTGAGAAGGTCAAGTCTATTCCTGCGCGACACCCAGGACTCACCTAAGTTGCTGCAAACAGAAGAGCTCCAGTGATTGGGGAGCCCCTGCTGCTGTGACTAGTAGAGCAACTTTCATCCCAGACAACTACCTGAAGGGCATTTGACTAGAAATGGGAAGCTCAGATCCATCTGCTGCCCACAGACTTACAGATCTGATTTATCCTTATCCCCGCCCTCCAGAGACAAAAATATATAGCTTGCCTGGACAGCTTTGCTTCTTGGAGGCCTCGCTTTTAAAAACCTGGGTAACCATTCTTGGGCTTCCGCGAAGCCTGCCATAGCAACTAAGGCCCAGAAATGGAGTTCGGGATTCTAATCAGTGCAGGTTTGGCACTAATCGTGTTTCTTGAATATCTGTGATAAACACTAACTTGAGCCCGGCTGGTCTGGCCTAATGGTTGAGCCTTGACCTATGATCCAAGAGGTCAAGTTCCATTCCCCATTGGGGCACATTCCGGGTTGTGTGGGCTCCATCCTCAGTAGGGGGCGTGCAGGAGGCAGAGGACCAATGATTCTCTCTCCTCATTGACGTTTCTATCTCTCTCTCTCTCCCTCTTTCTTCTTCTCTGAAATCAATAAAAAAATATTTTTTAAAAACCAATAACTGTAGCTTTAAGGGAACATAATCGGGAGGGTGTGTGGAAGGAGCTAGGGCTTATGGAAGTTCTGGAACTCTAATGGAGAGAAGCCTACAGGAAGAACTCTATGTTTACAATAAAGCTCTATGGTTCTAACTTGCCCTTCCCTTCACTTCTATTTTCTCTTACATAATACACTTCCATCTTGCACTTAGGCCAGAGTGTGCGTGTGGCTTGCCATGTCTGCATGCACTGGGTTGCAACCCTCCTTCCCTCCCCTTCCCCCCCCCCCCAACCAATCCTTCTTAGTGACAAAACACCTAGTTGGTATTATTTTTCAGTCAACATGTGGGGTCATTGCACACCTTAGAATGAAAGTAGAAGGCAGGGACTGTATCTTATTTATTGCTGTATCCCCAATACCTACAACAGTGTTTGATGCATAATGGTGCTCAATAAACAGGTATGAATTTATTTAATTGGCAAGTACTACAGTAATTTCAAAATAAATATAGATCTGGTTGTAAATACAATATACTTATCTATAAAATGGCCATCCTTGTTCCAATTTTGCCGATCTGGCAAATCATTGTGACTATAAGTATGGCTGAAAAAAAGGCAGGTGAAATATTTTTTAGAATGAACTCAACATATTCCAGAAGAAAAATTATATGAAACAAATACTTGCCTCTGCCATTATAGGATACTTAATACAGTCATGTGCTGCTTAACAATGGGAATACATTCTGGGAAATTCATCTTTAGGCTATTTCCTGATGGTGCAAATATCAGAGTGTACCGTTAAAAACAAAACAAAAGTCGGCTGAGTAAATTTAAAGATCTAATTGGCTTTATTCAGCGATTCATGAATCCAGCAGAATCCCATTTAGCAAATAGAGGGGTACTCTCAAGGAGGGGTTGTACAAAATAGGAGGGTGAGTGAGCTTTTAACAAAAAAAGAAGGGATTATTTTTAGACCAGTACAGCTTGGGCTGGGGGGAGGGGATGGGAATGGCAAAGGTTTTTTATCATGCAATTGCCTCTTCTTTCTGTGGGTAGGAGGTGGAGGATGGAGAAGGTCCATGTGATAGATCACTTCATTGGTGTTGACCAGAAAATTCCAGACTGGTTGATTAAGAATGTATTTCTAGTTTAAACAGCAATTAGGTCAGGCATTAAATCTAGGTTTGGCATCATGGGGTTTTAGCACAAGTGAGACCATTTTGGGCTTGTGGTTTTCTCTTTAAAAGTATTTACGTAAACCTACTACACACATAGGCTATATGGTATATAGCCTGTCGCTCTGTAGAGGAGGAAAAATAATATTACCTTTATCCTTTGGGTTCTTGGCTGAGACATCTTTGTAATAAAAGACAGATAAACAGGAGAAAACAAAGCTTAATAATGTGTATATCTCCTGCATACATGGGAGCGGCCCAGGAAAATGGAGTTTTAATTCTTTCTCATGATCATGTATCCAGGCATTGTACAGGTAATGGGGTATGGGAATGGAAATGAATGGTCTCTATATTCTAGAGATTTAAAATCTAATGAAAAGACGCAATTGGCTTTAATGCCAAGCAGACTAGGAAAAGTAGAATAATTGAAGGCATTTGCCATGAGAGATGGAGAAAAGGCAAATCCATTCCAATTGGGAATCTTTATGACCTGGAAGGCCTTCCTGAAGAGGTTTTGGGTGTATGTCTACAGGTAGATATACATTTTAACAGATGGTAATATGCACTTGAGAATAGAGTTAGAAAGCAGGCAAAAAGGAGTCATAGACCTGATTTTTATTGATGTATTATTTTAGAGCATTCTAGGTTTACAAAAATATTGTGAATAAAGAATAGAGAATTCCCATATACACCCTAAAATTATAAACTGCTCATTGCAAATATACCCATTTCACCTCTTAATCTAGTTATTGCTCCAACGTTTGAAAGATGGTCTCCAAGAAGAGATTAAGTGGCTACCACAAAACATGCTGGTCAGTTCCTAACTTGCTAGCCATTAAGAGGTTGCCTGAGAATCCTCCAGACCACGGTGTGGCTAAGTTCCCCTACTCTGGGATCAGACTCTCTGTCTACCACTTACTGATCTGGTATATTTGCATGTGGTACCAGGGTCCTCTGAGACTCAAATCTCCTAGAAGTCAAAAGTGGGGGTGAGAGGGGCAATAAAAATGAAATGCATTTCTCCTGAGATATTTCAGTAAGTTAATCCATGTGAAGCACTCGGCACAGTCCCTGGCATATCATTAGAAATTTTCAATAAATGTTAGCTACAGTTTGGCATTATTAATTCAGTCTGCATGAAAAGTTCAGAAAGTAGAGTTTTTTTTACCCTCTAAATTCAGTGTGCACTCTATGACATTAACAGATTTCAGGAACCACTCAGACCTTGGGGCCACTCTTAGCCAAGATGGAGATTCCTCTGCCTCCATGCACCTGCCCTTCATCAGCGCTGGCTACAGGTGTGGCCCCACAGTGGCCCTTTGCCTGACTTACCCTCCCACAGCCACACTTCACACAGATTACAACCACACTCTCACTCACCAGATCCTTTCATGTCTGCCTGAGAATCTCCTCTGTGGCCCTAAATTCACCTCTGTGGGTTCTAAAATCACAGATAAGAAATGTGCCACCTGAATCAGTGCTTAAAAACATAAGGTACCAAAAGAAGAATAAACATGCTTGGAAATACTCTGGTTAAGATGACATGAGCTCCACATCATGCTCAGAATAAAACCCTGTGAGGAAACTAATTAAAACCGCTGCCCAATGTCACGTACGGTTTTATTTGGGATATATATCTGCTGGGATATGTTTTACTAATATTTTTCTATTATATGACTAAAGTTGGTCTATTTGTGTCAAATCAAAACAATAATAATAGATGTCCAAAAGCAGGTGTATTACTTGTGTTGGCAGAGTTATTAGAAATCAGAGTGACTTATGGGGAAATCAGTGATTCCAACATTTAAAGCAACTACTGATTTTTATCTTCTGGACACTTTTCATTGAGGGATGTTACCTATGGTTTTATATAGAAGGTTCAAATAATCTGCAATAAATAAATACACACACATAAAATTTGCCTTCCATTTCAGAATAAATTTAGAGTTATCTGTTATATAGTTTTAGATTTTTCTAAATGCTTGTTGGATAACTTCCCAATGCAACCCCAATTATACTATAACTAGGGGCCTAGTGCACAAATTCATGTACCTTGAAAGGAACTGTGGGCCACAGGCTGCAGTGGGCACAGAGGCGGGACTGGGCCCATCCTCCACGCCCCCGCCTGCCCCTCCCGCCACGGCCCCTGGTCCCCTGTCTGCCAGCAGCCCCGCTCCCACTGCCAGCCCCGCTCCAACGTCTAAAGCTGACAGTGTGGAGCAATTGGTACTGGCGCTAGCCATGGGTGCAACTGGGGCTGGCACCGTCAGGGGGTGCAATCAGCAGCTGCTGCCCTGATCACCCCTTAGGAGTAGGGGGAGGTGGAGAAGCCCTGAGGGGAGATTGGGGCCAGCAGCTGCCGCTCACACCTGCTGACAGCACCGAGAGATCAGGGCCAGCGTCAGGCACTGGCAGTGGGTGCAAGCGGTGGCTCCAGTACCAGCAGCGGGTGCTAGTGGGGCTGTCACTGGCAGCAAGTGCAAGAGGCAGCTGCAGGTCCCGATCACCCCTCAAGAGCAGGGGAAGGTGGAGAAACCCTGAGGGGTGATCGGGGTCGGCAGCTGCCACTCACACCTGCTGGCGCTGAGTGATCAGGGCCGGTGGGTGTGAGCGCTGGGTCAGACTGCAGCATGTGGGAGCAAAGAATTTTCAGTAACCACCAGAGGCTCGCCCAATGACAGCGACCGGCGCCCTGCCTTAGTAAGGTGCTCCTCCTCACCTGCTCCACCATCCCGCCATGGATGCCACCATGTTCCGTGCACACCCCCTGGTGGTCAGTGCACATCATAGCGACTGGTTGTTTGGTTGTTCGGTTGTTCTGCTGTTCAGTGTATTTGCATATTAAGGAGATATATATATATTAGAGGCCCAGTGCACTAAATTCATGCATGGGGCGGGAGGTTCCCTCAGTCCAGCCTGCACCCTCTCCAATCTGGGACCCCTCGGGGATTGGGCCTAAACCGGCAGTTGGACATCCCTCTCACAATCCGGGACTGCTGGCTCCTAACCACTCGCCTGCCTGCCTGCCTGATTGCCCCTAATCACTTCTGCCAGCCAGCCTGATAGCACCATAACCTCTCCCCTGCTGGCCTGATTGATGCCTAACTGCTCCCCTGCCGGCCTGATGGCACCCAACTGCCCTCCCCTGCCACGACCAGCCTCCTACCCCGGGACCAGTCTCCTCCACACGAGGCGGTGGAAACGCTGGGACCAGCTTACTCAGCACCCTGCAGAGCCGCAGGACCCCAGGCCTCACCGCGTGGAACAGCCACCAGGCCCATCTCCACTGTGCACACAACCTTCTTGTGATGGCCATCTTGTGACAGCCATCTTGTGATGACATGAGGGCATGACTCCTCCTAGGTTAGTATTAGTATAGATATATACTAGAGGCCTGGTGCATGAAATTTATGCACTTTGGGGGGGGGGTGTCCCTCAGCCTGGCCTGCACCCTCTCTCAGTCCAGGTGCTGTTGGGGGATGTCCGACTGATGGCTTGGTGCTGCCGCGGAGGTGGGAGAGGCTCCCGCCACTGCCACTGCGCTCGCCAGCCGTGAGCCCGGCTTCTGGCTGAGTGGCGCTCCCCCTGTGGGGGCACACTGACCACCAGGTGGCAGCTCCTGTGTTGAGCGTCTGCCCCCGGTTATCAGTGCGTGTCATAGCAACCGGCCGTTCTGCAACTTGGTCGATTTGCATATTAGCCTGTTATTATATAGGATAGATTACCTATACTTGTTATATACTAGTAATTGCATGACAATCACCCACATTTTTACCCCTTCACTTTTGCCTCCATGTGCCTTTGCTCCTGCGCTCCTTTTCACATTTTCTCCCATCAGCTTTTCTTTCCAGGGTGATGCTAAGCCAAAATGCATATGTTTTTAACAGTCAATAATAAAGTGCAACCATGAAAATATCTACAAAGCAAAACGAAACACTTTTAAACCTTAATAAAGTATTTTAAGCACTTAAAGTTATGGGATTACAAAACAAATTATTTATGTTGTTTTGTTGTTTTAACAAAATGTAATCTTTATTTTTGCCAGCTGTGAAATCAGTTCCTTTTATCCTTATTTGTGTTCTGCCTCCTTGCTTATTATTTCAAATTTGTATTTCTAGGAATCAAATAAATCCACCTTACCAGAAGAAATTAAACCTCATTTTTGGTAAATTACTTCTCTATATTATTTTCTAGAAACATATTCCACTCCTTGGAATGATTGATTTTAATAGCTCTACCTGCCACAGTTCTCCCAAGACTTAAAAAAAAAAAAAAGTGTACTTATTTGTAACTAATTAAATGTATATACAATAGCACTGTGTTTGTGCCTTTAACCAGAAAATCTGAGCATTTTTCTTTATGGAGCTACATTATTTGTTATTTCTCATGTGCTAACTCTTAATATCATTTGACTATCTGAAATGTGAAGTCTAAATATTTTATGTATTTTAGAATGCAAATTTTATATATTACGTGTTACTTCTCTTCCTTATTATGCTTACTGCATTACAGAGTTATACTTTAAGAAGAATTACAATGCAGTTTGTATAAAATAACACAATTTTAGTTTGGTTGGTGTAGCTCAGCAGTTGAGTGCTGACCTAGGAACCAAGAGATTGCCAGTTCGATTCCTAGTCAGGGCACGTGCCCAGGTTGCGGGATCGATCCCCAGTAAGGGATGTTCAGGAGGCAGTCAATTGATGATGTTCCTCTCTCATTAATGTTTCTATCTCTCTATCCCTTCCTCTCTCTATAAACCAATCAAAACATATTAAAAAATAAAATAAAATAATCGGGAAAGGTGTTGTGTTTTTTTTAAATAAAGCAACACAATTTAATAGTATTAAAGGAATGTATAAATCAATAGTATTACATTGAAATCAAGAACACAGGCTCTGGAGCCCGGCATAGGTGGGTTAAAACTAGTTTCTATGATTCTAGCTGTGTGATTCTGTGCAACTTATCTAAACCCTTTAAGCCTCAATATCTTCATCTGTATAATAGGCATAACAATGCTTATCTCTTAAGATTTTAATAAGGATTAAATTAAATAATGCTTATATAGAAGTTGGTTAGAGTAATTGGCACCCAGTAAACTCTAAGTGAATAATAGACATTGTTATTATGTGGATGTGCATAGAAAAAAGACTGAAGGTTACAGAAAATGTTAAAAGTGGCTTAGCTCTAGCAGCTGGTTTGGCTCAGTGGATAGAGTGTTGGCCTGTGGACTGAAGGGTCCCAGGTTTGATTCCAATCAAGGGCACATTCCCAGGTTGCAGGCTCGATCCCCAGTAGGGGGCGTGCAGAAGGCAGTCGATCAATGATTCTCATCGATGTTTCTATCTCTCTCTCTCCCTCTCTGAAATCAATAAAAATATTTTTAAAAAATAATAAATAAATAATACATAAATAAATAAATGTGGCTTAGATTTGGGGGGTTATTGAAGTATGGTGTGTTGTTTTTTTCTTTTAACGTTATCCTTGTTTTCTAATTGCTTCACAATGAATATGCACGTGTTTCAACAGGTCTGTTAGATATTAGGGAAAATCCAGAAACAGCAATAAGTCACTTAAAAGCAATAGAGGTTTATATTAAAAACTTTCCCTCTGGAAATTCCCTGAACATACACCAAGTCTTATCACTTGGGAGTGGTTATGACATACATTTTAGATATTAGAAACGATAAACTGTGGATAGATGAAGTGCTGCACCTCCTTGCTGGAAAGGGAGTCAGGATAAGGATGGAGTGAGGATGAATGGCGATGACCATG
This sequence comes from Myotis myotis, assembly GCF_014108235.1. Classification (NCBI taxonomy): domain Eukaryota; kingdom Metazoa; phylum Chordata; class Mammalia; order Chiroptera; family Vespertilionidae; genus Myotis; species Myotis myotis. The sequence continues at coordinate 36,308,114 of NW_023416315.1, forward strand.
CCCTCTCATTTCCTAGATAAACACTGAGTATCATGCTGCACATCACTTCTCGCACATACCACTTAGGTGGTTATCATGCCTCTCTGGCTCCTTTGAGATGCAGTGAGCCATGAAGGAATCCCTCCCCAGGGATCCAATAATGATATGCTGCCGTCTTCTCGGGAAATGGAAAGATATGCCGCCCTGTCTATCCTCCAGGCAAGTGTCCTTCCTGCTAGTGATGAGAAGATAGAGCCAGGTGACCAGTGGTACCCTGTGGCCTCCAGGTCCTTACTGGCCTACCTTGGCTAAGTATTCAGGTGAAATTCTTTGTGGAGGGTATGTTGGAGAAGGTCATGGAAATGATGTATCCGCAACTGACATGAGAGCTGGACCTAGGCAATCAGAAGCGCCTCATCCCCTCCACTGTCCTTGCAGTGGACCATCTGCCCATAGTGGGATCCGTTTGCAAGGATAAAGCCTGGAGAGAACAATGTGTTGTTGAGACTCTCTGGATGGTATACATGGCTGAACCCCATTAAGACCTCTATGTAAACTTTTAAAGAATCTGGTATCTGTCCAAGACAAGCGTCATAAGATCCGTGCTTACTAAACTTGCCACCCACCAATCTGGAGTCACCTCTTTCTTAGGTCTCCCCTTGCCCTCCATGTCCCTGGCCCCATTTGCAAACCAATAGGGTACTACAATTCACATTATTGATCAGATGATTTCTAAAAATATGGCCTAACTGTAAAATATGTTTAATTCATTAATGGGAAGGTAGTTAAAGAAAGGAGACCATTTCCACTTACGTTTTTAGCATGAAAACCAATTAGCACATGAGAAAGCCTTTAATGTTTTAATGTTCTCCTCTAAGAATAAGGTGTTAAGATTCACTTGAATTATTTCTTTGCCACTTGGATGTGTCTACCATATTTTGAAAGATTTCCCAATCAACATTTTAAATTGAACTCTTTATTGCTGCAAATAAATGTGTATGTGTATTCAAATCTTGAATAATGATCTGAGGTTGATTCATAAATATTTTTACAAGTAGTTCTATTCCATTTGTCATTGGGTCTTGGGATCATCTTTTGCTTTGCTTTTCTAAATTTGCATGAAACTATTTAAATACAGTAGTGAATAAATCTTTTTTAAGAGTATTTTTAAATTTTAACTTTAAATTTTTTTCTTTTTCTTTTTTTATTTATCTTTAACTTTATTTTTTTTGTTAGTAAAATTATATTTAACAATCTCTTTTTAAAATAATTTTTTACGCAAGGTTTTCTTATGGACTAAAAATAATAGGAGATAAAATATCATAAGATGCCTAAAGCTATTGTATGTCTTTCATTACTTTGACATCCTTAATATTGTTAAGTCAAACTTTCCCCATCACTAAAGGCTCATGTTGATGGAGATAAATTGCTGAACTGTTCAGATAATTTCTTAATTTGTCAACTTGTCAAATATTAATAAGGTCATACAAGATCATATTAAGTGAGCTGATTAACCACATTCTTTTTAAAAAATATATTTTTATTGATTTCAGAGAGAGACAGAAACATCAATGATGAGAGAGAATCATTGACCAGATGCCTCCTGCAGCCCCCACCTGGGGATCAAGCCTGCAACCCAGGCCTATACCCTTACTGGGAATCAAACCATGATCTCCTGGTTCATAGGTCGACCCTCAACCACTGAGCCACGCTGGCTGGGCCTTTTTGCTTCTTTACAGTAAAAGAACTACAAGCACAAATAAATATGTGTATTTTAAGAAAAATCATTTTGTAACATTTCAGGTCAACAAATTAATAAAAATCCAAGTTTTGTTCAACAAAGCCAACAAATAAGAATATATTTCATTTCTATAATGGAGTTGAGGAAAGAAAGAGAGAAAGTACCAAAGAAGTTAGAAATCTGGAAAAAGTTCCAAAGAAAAAGAAATAAAGAAAAAACAGATACAAGGAATCAGTAAACTGAGATTAGCCATAGTATAAGGTGAGGTACTCCTATTACATATTATTTTAAACCCGTTTGAACCTTAGATCAATGTTAATTGGCTTATTAACAGCTTTAAAATATCCCCATTTCCTTTGGGAAGCATGTGGTTTGCTTTTATTTTCAAACATCAAAGTTTATTATTAAAGATTTATTTTCCAATGGAATTCTGAGCATTTTATCCATACATGAAGAAATAACTTAAGAGTCAACACATTCACTCAACTCCTACAAGTGTTCTATTCATGAATTTACTAGATACCTGTCCTCAGTGGCCTTTTGAATATCACAGCTCCTTATATTGTGTGTGTGTTTTTCTGTGTGAAATCAAAGCCACCTCACTCAGTGTCTGAAGTCTGAATCAGAATCTATTTTTTGAGCCATTTTCTCCAAATCAGATATAGAGTTTTGTTCTATAAATGTTCTATCGGTGTAATTTATGCATCAACATTATTAAGGCAGAAATAACATTGGGGAAATCAATATTTTAACCATCATTCACAAATTGCCAACTAATCTTTAAACCTTTGCATATCCTGTGAATGATTATTGGTTATCATATCACAATTGAGAAGATATCAGTATGCTTTATTCTTTATGGATAAGACCCATCTATAGGCTATATCTCAAGTGTTGGAGAAATGAGAAGGTTTAGAAAGAATAGAAAGGCTGTCAGGTTTGGTTTTAATAAATGGCAATTTTGCTATTCTTGTTAACATATGCTCTTCTAGTAAAACAAATAACATTCAACAAATATTTTTCAAGCACCTACTATATGCTGGGCACTAGGGATGCAGCTTCCTACTAAGTGCTAGGCTCTTCCCCATCTATTAGATATCATTATCATCACCCCCATGGTTGATGCGTGGGAAAGCTGAGATTCACAGACTCAGAGTAACTTGCTCAAGCTCTCACAGCTTGTCAAGCCAGGATCCTAAATCAGGATGTTTAACACCAGAACCTAAGTGCTTCACTTGCTATACAAGCACCCCATATCTGACTCGGGGGTTTTCTTGGGTCTGCTATAATCAGATTTTGAACACAGACTTCTCAGAATTAGAATTTGGGCCAGGATATCCACTCAGATAATATTGACTTGATCTTGGGCAAGTTACTTAACTTCTCTGTGCCTCTGATTCCTCATTTGTATAATGAGGATATTAACAGGACCTACCCGTTGGAGGAAGTCATTGGGAGGACATGACCACCTTGAGCTGGACTCAGGTAGTCTGAGGCTCCTGACCCCCTTCCCTGTCCTTGGAATGTGTGTTCTGCCCACCTCTTCGCATAATCCCAGCCGGTTCAAGGATGCAACCTTGAAAGAGCAATGGGTTGTTGCATCCACCTGGACGGTGGATGGACTTAACCTCATTAAGGCCTCTATATAAATTTTTAAAATTCTGGCAAGTGGGTGTAGAGATCCACTTCTATTGCACCTGCCCCCGACAAGCCTTATATGTAAGTTCCCTTATTTATTAAACCGGCCACCTACCAATCTGGAGTGGTTGGCCTCTTTCTCCGTGAACAGATTTCACCCAGAGTTTGCAAACCAACACTCCCTCCCAGGGTTGCCTGAGAATTAAATGAGTTAACATGCATGAATCATAAGGAAAATGTCACACCCATAATGAAAACTATTATTAAATCTTGTGAACTATTTATTATTTAGAATTGTGTTCTTCTAGATGTTCGTTCTCTAGGGATATTTGCTTTTTGTTTGGCTTGGTTTTCCATTCTCTACTTCTGATGTTGGAGGATGGTAAGAAAATAGTAGCAGCTGTTCAGCTGTTAGTGTTAAAAGAAGAAAGCCGCACAAATAGGCGGTGGAAAAACACAATTATTTCAAGAGATATCAAAAGGAAGAAAAAGAGAGAATAATATTGCATGTCAGAAGGAGGGTTTGTACAAGCTACCCTAGAGTAACACACACACACACACACACACACATCCTGATCATTGTTTTTACAGAAATCAAAACCTAGGGAGTTGATGGTACAAACCAGCACATTAAATCCAAGACACTAAGTACAAGGGGTAGGGTACAATGAGCAGGATGTAATAATACAATCACATCCTCAGAGACCTCCCCTGCACTTGTGCCCAGCCATTTTCTTCCTGCCACCTGCTCCTGTCCCTGATGCCATGTCCAGGGCTGTGGTTAGCTGGGTCTCTGGCCTCCCATGACCATGTCTATATGCTCTCCCTCTCTGTCTAACTCCACCTGCAGCCTTTGCTACACACTGGCCCTTTTAAGGTTTTAGATAGGCACCGATATTGAAGTTTGTTATTCCTACCAATGGTGGTGGTCAAAATCATGAGAAGGTCTCTGAATACTAAAGGTGGTCAGCCTTGCGAATAATTTTTATGGACTCTTTGTAGCAATGGTTGGTAAGGGGGAAAAAGTATCAATTGTAGCAGCAAATTGCATGAGACAGGTTATGTGTGACTACCCCTTACAAGGCCAACAGACAATATGATCAGTCTCTAGGGCTCACGGACACTAAACCCATTAAAACATTTCTCTTTTCAGTTTTCATTCTTTTCACTTGTGTGATAAGCTTTGACCTTGTTTTTATGGTTTTGGCTCTTTTCTCTGTAAGATTCCTAAATAGGGTGGCCTTTCCTTCCTGTGAGGGTGTGTGTGTGTGTGTGTGTGTGTGTGTGTGTGTGTGTGTGTGTGTTTGTGTGTATGTGGTGTGTGTGTGTGTGTGCATGTGCCCCCCACTTACATACATTTGGTAGGAGTAATTAGGAAGATAATGATACTTTAATACATATTTGTGAGACCTTGGCCAGGCCACTTCCTCACTGAGGGCACTGCATTTCTTTTATCACTTCCAGAAGCAAGTTTATATAATTTGATGATTCTATGATTCCATAAGAATTGGTCTCATGGTTCAGAGGTCCAAAGCACCTCTACTCAGTTTCTAACTATGAAAAATATTACAATGGCTTTCTTAAATTGAAAAAAAAATCATTCAGGTTATTAATTCACCAAAGGAAAAAAATCAAAGAAAAGTAAAACTCCCGCCTGCCATGCTGTTCTACTTTTTATCAAGATCTGCTTTCTAAGCTTGGTCAAAGGCTGAGGCAGTATAACCAAATGGTTCCCAAACAGCGGGGTTTAAAGACAATGGAAACATATTATCCTCAGGTTATGTGCCTGCGCGGTGAGCACATGGGGGCAGGGGGTGGGAGAGGGAGTGCTGCAACTCTGCGCAGGGGCTTACTCAGAGGCGCCAGTTCTTTGCCACCTGTTGCTTCATCTGCATAGTGGAAGCTAGATGGTAGGTATGGGACCTATAGCTTGTGGGAAGTGAGAAAAGGGCATACACTCCTGTCATATGGTCCAAATGCTGAAGCAGCACAGTCATTCCTACCCATACTCACTGAGAAGACCTCGGTCACATGACCACGCCTGGCTATAAGGGGCTGGGGAATGAAGTCTCTAGGACAGCCCCCAGGAGCTCAGCCACAAGTCTATTACAGTCATTTGCCCCATAACTACATGTCCATCACAAGGCACTGCTATGTGTCAGTAGTCTCATAAAATTATAACAGAGCTGAAAAATTCCTATCACCTAGTGTTGTCCTAGATGTGGAGTAGAAGACAGTGAAATTGATGATCCTGACAGGTGTAGGTTCATCAATTTCACTGTGTGTGTGTTTGTGTTTTAGTCTTTAACAAAATAAGTTTTAAAAAGTAAAAAAAAAAAAATTTAATAGAAAAAATGTATAGAATAAGGATATAAAGAAATATTTTTGTTCAGCTGTACAGTGTGTTTACAAATCTGCCATAATGTGGGATAATTAACTACTGTTTTAAGATAAATGTTACTATGAGTTGAAAAGTTAAAAAAAATAATAAGTTTATAAAATAAAAAAAGGTACAATAAGCTAAGGTTAATTTATTTTTGAAGAAAGAAAAATATTATTTTATAAATTGAGTGTAGCCTAAGTTTACAATGTCCTAGGCCTTCACATGCACTCACCCCTCACTCACTGACTCACCCAGAGAAACTTCTAGTCCTGCGAGGTCCATTCATGGTAAGAGCCCTGTACATTTTTTATCTTTTATATCATATTTTTGCTGTACTTTTTATATATGTTTGGAAATGTTTGGGTACACAAATACCATTGTGCTACAGTTGCCTACAGTATTCATTATGCACCATGTCGTACAGGCTTGTACCCTAGGTACACTAGGCTATACCGTCCAGCCTAGGTGTGCAGTAGGCTATACCCCTAGGTTTATGTACATACACTCTAGAGTGGCATTGTTTTCATGTGCTAGGAAATATAGTGTGTATGAGTTTGCCTGTTTTTCTGGGTGGAGAGATACCATAGTTTTTTGTTTTGTCTTGTTTTTTTTATTTGGAGACCTTTTGGGTAATGAAGTCTAGTCTCAGGTTTGTTTGTTTTTTATAATCTACTAATTAAAAGATAGTATCAACTGTTCCAAGCCTTTTAAATGTATTGAGATTTGTGTGCCCCAGCATATGGTTGACCTTTGTAAATTCCATATGTTTAATTCATATTTCAGCTCTGCCAGCAAGGAAATAAAGGCCTACTTCTCTTCACTGAAAATAGTGCCTATTTTGCCTTTGTTAATTGGAGCATACTATAAATTGTCAATTAGGTTAAGTTGGTTGTTGGCTCAAGCCTTCTATATTCTTTTTCTTGATGTAAGGATAAGAGTGATGACTTCTAAACATTTTACATGTCATAACTGAAACCAGAAGTCTCAAGAAGTTAATATTAAAAACCTGTAAAGTAAACTCAGAGAAGCACAAAGAAGGAAATAATAAGGACAGAGATTAATGAAGTAGACAACAAGCTTCTGATAATGAAAATCAACACAAAAAAGACTAATGAAGAAAAGAGAGAACGCACAAACATGAAATATCAGACTGAGAAAGGTGGACCTCATTAGAGATTTAGATCTTGATCTCTAGACAGTACTAGAGATATGCCAGGAATTAAAAATAAATAAGAATATATTAAGATATTATAAACAATTTCATGCTAATAAATATTTAAATATAGATGATATAGGTATATTTCCAGAAAATACCACTTAGTAAAACCTGTAGAAGATATCTAAATAGATTTATAATAGTCAAATGTATTCACAATTTATATCATGTAAAATAATATTGAATAAACTAAATTATTAATATAAAATCTTCCCATAAAGAAAACTCCAGGCTTTGATAGATACAGAAACAAGTTCTATTTTTAAAAAATAAGTAAGAACTAACTCCAATACTTCACAAATTTTTCCAGTGAAGTACAATTACAGGAGGAAGAATTCATTTGGAATATTTGGCAGCCAATAGGATGGTAGAGAACAGATATTTGCCAGAGATCTCTGACTGTCCAGCAAATAAATCCTATTATTATATTATTATTGTTATTGCATTATTTTCACATTTTTATTCAGTTTGCATAATTGTATAGTCCAATTATTTTTCAATCATCATCTTTAATAAATGCATACATATATTTTGCAGAAAAATTAAGCTCCACATATGAAATATAAGTGAAAAATCATATGTATTTCAACAATTTTAAATTTTGACTTCTAAAATACATATTGGAATAATTAATTTTATAGAATTGTCAAAGTAGAGGATAAAAACTACCCAAACATTGGAAAGTATTTACTTCAATAGAATATTTTGATATTCTTTGAGTAAATTATAATAACTATCTTTAAACGTGAATTATAATTTTTTTCCATGTCTGTTATTTTTGTTAAATTTATTGTGGTGAGGCTGGTCAATAAATAGGGTCATATAAGTTTCAAATATAAGTATATAAGTATATAAGTATATAAGTATACAAGTATACAGATACATAATCTGTATATTGCATTGTGCCCACCACCCAAAGTTAAATCATCAGACGGTTTATATTATTTTAAAAAAACAACAACTCACAGCACACGAGTCTTTGTAAGAGGTGGAGACTTTATCCCACTATTTAAAAAAACAATAAAGAATATCAGATATTTCCTTCCGTACCTGGGATTTTTGAATGTGGAGGAAGAAACACAAAGACACAAAAATGTAGAGATAATTCGCGGTGGTAGAGTCAGCATGGTGCCCAAGCACGGCAGCTGGGTCCTAACAGACTGTCCCTATGGGTACAACCTTGGATGTGTTCTCTGTTTCCCAGTCTTGTTGGAATCCTTCCCATTATCTGAGCCAAAGTCTTTAAAATCTGTGAGCTACATCATAGCATCGTAATGAATTCCTTTTCTCTTTAGTGTAGCCAGAGAGGCCAATCACCATGCTTTTCTTTAGTAACCCGAGGTGATGTTGCTGAGAAAGTACTCTCGCCTTTCACAGCCCACTCATGAGGCATTGCAGTACCTTCTAGAAACCCTCATTAATTAGCATTAGTTGCTGCCATTTCCAGAGTAGGATTCTGGCTTTTAGAGAAGGCCTATCTTTTCCCCACTTGAAGAATCCACCACTTCTGTCACCCTGACTCTTTCAATTGGGCTCTTTCTCAGACTTCCACTCTCACGTGGGATGACTATGCAAGTTTAGGTTACTTCCTTCATGGCGGCTGAAAGACAGTACAGGGTTCAGGATGCAAGCGTTTTCCATCCCAAATGGCAAGCATTCTCTCACAGAGTTGGTATCAGAGATGAACCTGGTAATGTAATGGAGCATCTACATTTTTGTTTCTCAGCCTTGACCAACCATAAAAGCCAAAAGTACAGTTTCTAGAGCTGCTATCCATTGCTGCCTATTCATGCCCAAGTTAGCACTGGTAAGGACATTAGCAGTGGTTTGATGTAGTTTATACTATAAAAGGTATTATAATTCATATAAATCTTAGAATGTAATCTTTGTCACATCTAAGAATATTCATTAGGGGGTAAGAGATAAACCAAAGGACTAGTATACATACATGTGAGCATAACCAATGGACACAGACGAGGGAGGGGGGGAGATAAGGGCATGTGCTGGGGGGTGGGGGTGGCCAGGGAGAGGTCAGTGGGGGGAAAAGGAGACATGTAATTCTTTAAACAATAAAGAATTTAAATTGAAAAAAAGGAACTTGAAAGACTTTAGAGGCCACCGACTAGACACATGGTGTTCCTGTAACACAGAGAGTCCCTTTTGCTTCTTGCAGAATAAAACCCTCTGATTTCACTGTCGGGTGTGCAGTTTTAGATTTGTGACAAACCAAAGCAGAGGGCCATGCTGTGTGGAGGGGAAGATAAGGGTGGAAAAGAAAAGTAAAATTCTTCCAGGGCCATGAACAGGCAAGAGAAGGTGAATGGCAAGTGTTGCAGAGCCGAGTCTGCATAGCTATTCCTAGCACAGGAAGACACCCCTTTCTGGCCAGAAATGGTGACATACTAATTTCTAGCACTCTGAAATGCTTCCTCCTACCTGTCATGCGGAACACTCCTACTTTTTCTGTTTCTCTGGTTACTTTGGTGCCATAGCTGTCTCTCCGATGGGTGCATTTCCAATACACCCAATATTCCTGCTTTTAGCCAGGGTGGCTTCTGCAAAAGATTACTCCCATCCATTGTCTGTCATTATTTTTTTTCATATTGTCACCATTCAAGGGTGACCTAATTTCATGGTCCAAGATGGCACCTTTCTGTAGTTTCCAACAGGCTATTTTTTAAAAAAAAGAATATTAATTTGTGAATCAGGTAGCAACTCTAATTGTGAGACTGAATCAACCTAGCTAATTCTACTCGAAGGTACTCCTGTTATGATACTACTTTAAGCCTTCCAAGTTGGCATTTATGTGAAGTAGTATTAATGTTGAGAAAATTCAATATACAACACAATACTCGGCATGGCAGCTCCCTGGCTTCTCTCTCTCTCTCTCTCTCTCTCTCTCTCTCTCTCTCTCTCTCTCGGATTTAGAGGCCCTCAATACTGTAAATTCAGAAATATTCCCTGGCTCTGAGATCATCCCCTGTTGAGAAACAATGTGTTCCTCATATGTCACAAAGTTGAAGCAGGCCCAACCTTTATCAAGGTCAGTTCCAACCCCACCTCCACCTCCTGCAGTAGTCTACATACTCAACCTCCTCCAAAGTCCTTATAAAGACATCGTAAGTTTCAAATGTTTCATATCCTCTTCTGCTATTGAAATATGGCCGAGCCTTAGAAATACCTTGAGCCACTCTTTAAAGACTGAAAAATTCTCAGGGTGGTTTTTCTAAAATATATTACCTATTGTGTTGTCCAGTTTTGTAAATTCATATCATTTTCTCCTAGAATACAGATTTACCTTTAATAATTCCCTGTATCCTTTGGGCCCCAAAGAATTACCAAGGACAAAAGTAATATCTGAAAGCCCTCTGCACTTCCCTGCTCCCAGCCACGTTTATAGGACTGTTGGCATGAGTACACAGAACGTGTCCTGAGAGTATGGCTAACAACCCAAAGAGGCTAACACCCAACCTGGGTATACCAGAAAGCGGAGCCCAAAGAAAAGGTGTATGTGCCAATATCTTATTGGGAAGTGTGTCCCTAATGGCCAGAATGAGATATAATAGTACTACAGCAAAGAAAGAGAAGATGTGTGATTAGTTGTTTATCACCATGTGTGACTGGTTGCTCAATCCCATGAGATCACTTGGAATATTACATCTTACATTTATTTTAATCTGATTTAATTTAAAAAATAAAAATATTAAATTCTCAGAGAATATGTTATTTGACCACAACAATATTAAAATTAAAAATCAATAACAAAGACTGGAAAGACCTCAGATATCCTTCCATAAGTGAATGGTGAAACAAACTAGTACTTCCATACCATGGATTATCACTTAACAATGAAAAAACCCCCCACAAACTATTGACCAACACAACAGCTTAGATGAATCTCTGGAGAATAATGCTAAGTGGAAAAACAGTCCCAAATGTTACATATTGTAATGATTCTATTTATAAGACACTCTCAAGGTGACAATATTATAGATAGGTAGAACAGATTAGTGGTTGCCAGGAGATAGGCAATCTGTGGGTGAAGAGGGCAATGGGTGTGGCTCAAAGAAAGCAACATGGGGTATCCTTGTGGTGAATGTTCTCTAACTTGACTGTACCAATGTCGATATTTTGGCTGTTTTACAAGATATTATCATTGAGGGGTAGGGTACATGAGATCTCTCTGTATTTCTTACAACTTCATGGGAATCTATAATGATCTTAAAATACAAAAAGCTCAATTTTAAAAAAAATGGGAAAAGTTCATATAATTATCCTTATTTCACTATCATTCAAGTGCTAAAACCAAAGTATACCCCCAAATCTTATTTTCCATGTATCTCACTCCATTAAACCATAGATGAGAACCTTAGTAATTGAAATGCCATTGCAGGCCAGGCGTTATCACTGTGCTACATAACTCCAGGAATGGGTTGCTTACTGCCATAGGACTTGTGAGTGAACCAGTTTCAGAATCCCATCCTGAGGGTCTGGTTTCAAGGGCCACTGCTAGTACTGTGCATTGCAGAGTCTGAGACAAAGCTTAAATGCCAAGGTGAGAGATAGGGAGAGCAAAGCAGGTAAGGATAGAGAACTAATATGAAGATGGGTTGTCAAGTTGGCCACTTGCATAGGCACAACATTGTTGGGAAAGCCCGGGAGAAGCTAATAATAGTAGTCTTTCTACTTAGGTCATAAAACTTTGCAGATAGGGTACAGGGGTGGAAGAGAGATTTTTCACTGTATTTTTATACTTTAGGAATGGTGTAAATGTATTATCTATTCAAAAACACAAGAAATGCCTGAAAATGAAAATATAAAACAAAGAATTCTAACTAATTCATTGGCCCTATGGAACTCTAAATCCATGTGTGACTGTCATGATCCTGAAATTGTAATACGAGAGGTAAGTTCTGAGAGCTCAAAAGACCTATCTATGGTGAGGGTGACACCTGCAGGACAAAATGAGAATTAGTCGATTTGCTTACATGAGCAGAAGAGCACACTTGGGGCATGATTTAAGGTGGGTGAGCATGGATTTCCCATCCAAACTGACAAAGAGGTTGGGTCAGTGGTTCTCAACCTTCTGGCCCTTTAAATACAGTTCCTCATGTTGTGACCCCCAACCATAAAATTATTTTCGTTGCTACTTCATAACTGTAACGTTGCTACTGTTATGAATCGTAATGTAAATATCTGATATGCAGGATGGTCTTAAGTGACTCCTGTGAAAGGGTCGTTCGACCCCCAAAGGGGTCGCGACCCACAGGTTGAGAACCGCTGGATACGCACTGAGGGCGTTTTTATATAGGGTGTCCAGGAAAGGGACTTTCTACTCACTAGTTGTATCTTTCAGCAAAGGTGCTTAAAATCCTCAGGGACATGGTTCTTACAGTTGTAAGATATGGGGAATGAGGCCCATTTTCCAGAGTTGTATGAATTTGGAATGAAGTATATGAAGTCCATTGTTCAGCTCCTGACATATTCTAGATAACTAATGGTTATTGGCATTTTTAATAGTGTCAATTGGGAAGAACGAGAGAAAACCCAATTTAATTTCATACATTCCGAGGGTTCCATCAGAATATGGGGCAGGGGTGGGGAGACAAGGACGAATGGGGCAGTTGAGGCTTATATGCCATCATGAGCTAAGGAAAGAGTGTAGTGGTTTGGGACTTCAAAGGAGAGGAAGGCAATTCCCATGAAGATGAAAAGCAAACGTTTGGTAAACAAAAGTTTGCTGGGCCACACCGAGGCCCTGCTGAGCCTCCCCCAACACCTAGACCTTATTCTTTGTCAATATCTCTGGGATGGCTCTACTGGGGAAACAGGTCCATTCTCTAAGTTATTTTAGGTAGTTAATGGGGAAGGTAATAAGAAAAACATACTTAGTCTTCTGTTTCTTAAAAATAATCAGCCTATGCCCTAGTCAGTGGTCGGCAGCAAACTGCAGCTCGCGAGCCACATGCGGCTCTTTGGCCCCTTGAGTGTGGCTCTTCCACAAAATACCACGTGCAGGCGCACACGTACAGTGCGATTGAAACTTCGTGGCCCATGTGCAGAAGTTGGTATTTTGTGGAAGAGCCACACTCAAGGGGCCAAAGAGCCGCATGTGGCTCAAGAGCCGCAGTTTGCTGACCACTGCCCTAGCTAGTTTGGCTCAGTGGATAGAGTGTCGGCCTGCAGAATGAAGGGTCCCGGGTTTGATTCTGGTGAAGGGCACATGCTCTAGGTTGCAAGCTCGATCCCCGGTGTGCAGGAGGCAGCCCATCAATGATTCCCTCTAATCATTGATGTTTCCCATCTCTCTGTCCCTCTCCCTTCCTCTCTGAAATAGTCATGGAGGAATTTTAAGAAGAAAAATCCTGTTTCAATAGAAGTTGTTCTTCCCCTTCCACCGGGCCATTTGTTAAGCTTATAGGGATAGTTCAGTTGATAGTTCTGTGTGCCCAGTATGGGCCTCTAGCAACGGTGGAATAGAAATGCAGTCTGTCTCATGATTGAGCCGGAAGTTCCAAGACAAGGGGGGAATGAAAGGGCGAGGACTACGCCCTCCACCTTGCCCCAGGATAAGGGCTACGCCCTCCACCTTGCCCCAGGGTAAGGGCTATGCCCTCCATCTTAACTTGGCCATGTGCTCAGCAAGCTTCTTCCCGGAAGATAGTCAAGGGAAGTGCACGCCATCACTATGACCACATCCTGTGTAATGAGACACCGACTCGCGCCTGGCCAATCGGCAGGGCCCACAGTCTTTTCTCCTCCCCTTACCCCAACCCCCTATAAAAGCTCTCTCCACACAGAGTTTTCTCTCTCTCTCGGCCACTGGAGCTTACCGTTGCATCGGTGAGTGTGGCAGGGGAGCCAAACCTAGGTTTGAAATGAATGACTCTTTGCTTTTGCATCGGACTCGCTGGCTCCCTGTGGGTTCTTGGGAATCATGAAATCTGGGCACAACACTGGTAACCCCAATCGGTATCAGACAGAGCCTTAACTTGGGGTAGTGAACACACAATACAGTATGCAGATGATGTGTTGTAGAATTGTGCTCCTGAAACTTGTAAAATTCTGTTAACCAGTGTTACCCCAATAAATTTACTTTTTAAAAAAAGAGAAAAAAAAAAAAAATCAGCCTATGGTTACCAGAGGAAGAGGTTACCAAAGGAACTGGGTGAAAAAGGTGAACGTTTTGAGAGGTATAAATAGGTAATCACAAAATAGTCACGGGGATGCAAAGGACAGCATAGGGAATATAGTCAATACTATTGTAATAACTATGCATGGTGCCAGTTGGGTACTGAAAATATCAGAGGGAACACTTTGTCCGGTATATGATTGTCTAACCACTATGCCGCACACCTGCAACCAATACAAAATAATATTGCATTCCAACTGTAATTGAAATTAATTAAAAACATTTTAAATGTAAAAAAAATCATCCTAAATTAATCTTTATGTCAAAGAGACATTTTGGGTTGCCAAATTCTGCTCCCTTACAATAGCCACTGTCAGCTGTTGTTTTAGTTAAATACATGTGAATACTGTGGTCACAGCCTGAAATATATAGCTTACTGTGGCTAACAGTGACTAAGAAAAACATTGGCTTTGGAAAAACTAGGGAATTTCTGTAGCTAATAGTTTTTGAAATAGAGGGAGTGAGAGAGGAACAAATTCACCTTTAAAAAAAAACATACACAATATGGTTATCAATGGTACCTTATCAATTCCCAGCACAAAGTTGCTAATAAGCATTAGAAGAATATTCTTCTTCAATAACCTGAGTGAGAAGAGATTGCTATGCTCAGAAAATCAAAGGATGTAGCCTCAAACTTGCAAAAAAAAATCTTGTTGGAGAATGTTGAATTAGATTGTTTCTGAAGGTCACAGCAGCAGTGAAACATATGCTGATTTGTTTGGCAAGGTCGACCTCTAGAGGCCTTATGTTAGAACTGCAACAAAACATTATTATTATTATTTTAATATTATAAATTTTAAGATTTGACTTTGGTTGACATCATAGGTTTTGGAAACAATAAAGAAACTTAGAGAATTTAATTAGGTATACTTGGATCCTCCTAAGACTTATTTCTCACCCTTTATATGCCAAGCACTTTTATAAATAATATCTAATTTGGTTTTCATAATAATTCTATGAGGTAAATATTATCACTTTCATTTCTTAAATTTTGTTTTTAAATTTATTATATTTTATCTATTTTCTGATATTTATTGAGATATAATTTACAAATAAAAATTGTGTATATTTAGGTTGTACTTCGTGGTTTTTAAAATTCTTTTTATTTTTAATTTTTTAGTCCTTATTGTTGAAAGTATTACATATGTCCCCCTTTCCCCCCATTGACCTCTTCTAGCCCATCCCCACCCCGTACCCCAGGCTTTCACCACCCTATTGTCGGTATCCATGGGTTACACTTTGTGATTTTTTATAGTATATAATGTGAGGATTTAATGTGCATATACATTGTGAAATGATTACTGTAATCAAGTTAAATAACCCATCCATCACCTCACATAGTTATTTTTTCTGTGGTGAGAGCATTTAAGATCTACTCCCAGCAAATTTCAAGACTACAAGACAGTATTATTAATGATAATCACCATTATTGCATTAGATCTCCAGAACTTAGTCATCTTTCAACAAACATTGGTGCCCTTTGACCAGCATCTCCCCATTTTTCCCACCTTCTGTCAACCAGCCTTCTATTCTCTGGTTCTATATGAGTTCAACTTTTTCGGATTCCATATATAAGTGACATTATACAACATAATCTTCCTGTGTCACTTAACTAACGTCCTCCAGGTTCACCCATATTGTCAGAAATGATTATTATCAAAAAGATGAGATAAGTGCTGGTGAGGATGTGGAGAAAGTAGAAGGCTTGAACACTCTTGGTGGGAATTAAACTGGTATACCATTATAGCTAAAAGTGTGAAAATTCCTCAAAAAATTAAAAATAGTGCTACCAAGCGATCTAGCAATCTCACTTCTGGGCATATATCCAAAGGAAATAAAATTAGTATCTTGAAGATATATCTGCACCCCTATGTTCATTGCATTATTTGCAATAGCCAACTCATAGAGACAACCTAAGTGTATGTGTGTGTGTGTGATGGTATATTATTCACTTTCATTTTGTAAATGAAGAAACAAAGACTCAGGAAATAAAGTGATATGCTGGTATCTAAAAGCAGAAACTTAGAAAGTGGCTGGGAGAAATCTAAAATTCAGGACTCCGATTCCCAGGCCAGCAGTTGTTCTAATATGCTGCGATCAAAATAGTATGCCTTCTCTTAAGTGAAGAGAACTTGGAGATCACTTAGCTCATTTTTTTTCATCCCTAAATGGGAAAAAATAGAGGCACAGAAAGGAGAGCACATTGTCTGGGGTCACATAGCTATAAACAGCAGAACCCAGGTTAGCATTCCTGTTTCCTAGTTTTCTTTTCTTTTTTTTTAAGGAGTTAAAAAAAAAAGTCTTTTATTGATTTTAGAGAGAAAGGAAGGGAGAGGAAGAGAGAGAGAGAAACATCGTTCAGCTGCCTCCTGCCCACCCCCTTACTGGGGATCTAACTCACAAGCCTTGATCTCACAACCTGGGCATGTACCCTGACTGGGAATTGAACCAGTGACCTATCAGTACATGGGACGACATTCAACCCAGTCACATCAGTCAGAGCTCAGAATGGTTTTTATTTATGTATTTATTTATCTATAATATATTTTATTGTTTTCAGATAGGAAGGGAGAGGGAGAGAAAGACAGAAACATCAGTGATGAGAGAGACTCATTGATTGGCTGCCTCCTGCATGCCCCTACTGGGGATTGACCCCGAAACCCAGACATGCGCTCTGACAGGGAATTGAACCATGACCTTCTGGTTCATAGGTCAGTGCTCACCCACTGAGCCACACTGACTGGGCCAGAATAGTTTTTTAAAAAAAGAGGAAAACATAACTTCTTAGAAAAAGACCCTAAATATTCTAGGTAAAATATTTAAAAACAAAATTTTAATTCAGGAAAGTTAATTTCCTGAAATTCAAAGTTGGAATATTTTAAGGGAAGGCAGAATAGAAACAGAACATTTCAGGGGATCAAAAGGACTGAGCAGGATAATCAATGAGGCGAGGAATTGATTGGCAGAGACTGCTCAAAGGGCATCTCAGAATTACGGTGACCTTGAGTTTCCTACCTGACAGCCTCACAGGACATGAGAGCAGAAAGCAAACCTTCAGGTCTCCACAAGATGGAAATTCAGACAGGATCCCATTGCATAAAGCCAGGACCCCAATGGGGTAAACATTCAGTTGAAAGCGTGAGTTTAAAAATCAAAGACATTCTACAAATGAGAGCAGGGAAAATATTTGCCTTTCTCAAACTTGGTGCTGGGTTGGGAGAAGGGAGTATAGGGAAGCAAAGTTTGCCACCCCAAAATGTGTCTCTTGACATGAGGATAACTTTATTTTCAAGAAACAAAAGACTCAGGAAGAACCTTTAACCTTCCTCTTAATCACCTAAAAGAATTTAAACAGGGCCCTGGCCAGTTTGGCTCAGTGGATAGGGCATCAGCCTACAGACGGAAGGGTCCCAGGTTTGATTCCAGTCAAGAGCATGTACCTTGGTTGCAGGCACATCCCCAGTAGGGGGTGTGCTGGAGGCAGCTGATCGATGTTTCTCTCTCTTCGATGTTTCTAACTCTCTATCCCTCTCCCTTCCTCTCTGTAAAAATCAATAAAATATATATTTTTTAAAAAGAACTTAGACAGGGGGCCTATTCCAGGAAATAGAGCAACCACCAGCACTGTCTTCAGAGAATTTGGGCGAGGTGTGGCGCGAGAGACTTGGCAGGGGCCAGAAGTCGAAGCCACTCTGTGTCCTCTTGTCTCTGCATGGTCCAGAAAACTTGTTTACCAAATGTTTGCTTTTCCATCTCCATGTGATTTGCCTCCTTCCTCTTTAAAGTCCCAAACTACTACCTTCCTCTCCTTAGGTTAAGATGGCATATAAGCCTTAACTGCCCATTTGGGTCCTAGTTTAATGCCATTTTGGTTGGAGAGCATGCCTATATTTTTTTTTCTCTGTCTGCTGTTCAGTTTGGTTAATTTTAACTATCTTAGGTTCACGGATTCTTTCCTATGTTTCCTCCATTCTGGTTTGAACTCATCCACTGAACTTTTTAATTTCAATTATTGTATTTTTTTCAGTTCTAATATTACCATAATCCGTTTATTCTTTGCATCTTCTATTTCTTTACTTTTCATTTTCTTTCGAAAGCTTTCTATACTTTTTAACTTATTTTAAGCAGGTCCGTGATTGCTTGCTTGTTCAAGCATTTTATCATGGCTGCTTTAAAACTTTTTCGAGGCAATTCTAGCATTGTTGTCATATTGGTGTTGATATCTATTAACTGTCTTCCTTTCATTCAGTTTGAGGTCTTCCTGATTCTTGTATGACAAGACATTTTCTAATTAAACCTGAACATTTTCATATTTGGTTATGAGATGCTGGGTCTTATTTAAATGTTCTATGTGAACTGGCTTTTCCGGCATCACTTTGTCAGTATAAGGAGGGCATTGCCTCATTGCTGCAGGGTGGAGGTGGAAGAGCAGGTTATTCGACTCACCCATGGATGTCAATAGTTACTGTTGGGCAGGAGTGGGGGTTCAGCTCCCCGCTGTGGTCTCCACCAATGCTATGGTGAAGTTGACCTTGTTACTATGGGCAATGTGAAAGTCCTGACTCTCCATTAAGCCTCCTCTGACACCCCCTCAATTAGCGGGGAGAGAGCGCCTGCTTACTGCAGGTGGTAGCAGAAGTCCAGGTAGCCCTGACACCTTGTTGGAGGGGATTTCATTACAGGATAATAAGAATGAAAGTTCCACAAACTGTGGAATCTTAGAGGGAAAAGTGGGGGAGGGTGGGTCGCTGGAAAGAGATCAACCAAATAACTTGTATGCATATATACATAACCTACTGATACAGACAATAGAGTTGTAAAGGCCTGCGGCAGGGGTGGAAGTGGGTTAGAAGATGTCAATGGAGGGGGGGGCAGGGGAGGGGACATCTGTAATAATTTCAACAATAAAGATTTAAGAAAATAAATAAATAAATAAATGAACAAATAAATATTATCTGATAATAATTTAAAAAAAGGATGAAGGTTCCAGCTCCATGTTTGGCCTACTCTGACATGCACTAAGGAAGAAAAAGATATCACAGGCATACGAACAGTAAAGGAGGAAATGAAATTATCCCTATTTGTCTATGACATGAGTGCCTACATCAGATATCAGCGACCCTTTTCTATAAGAGGCTAGATAGTAAATATTTTCAGTGTTTTAGGCAAAGTAATCTCTGTTGCAACTGTTCAACTTGGCTATTATAGCTTGAAAGCAGCCACAGGCAAGCATAAATAAATTGGCATGTCCTTATAAAAATGTATTTACAAAAACAGACAATGGGCCGAATTTGTCACACAGGCTAGTTCAGGGAGCCCTGGTCTGCATAAAAATCACCCCCAAACCCTAGAACTAATAAACGAGTTTATAGCAGGATCAAAATATACATGGTCAACACCAAAAATTCAGTCGTATTTCTATATACTAAAAATGAACAACTGGAAGCCAAAATTACAAAGATAAAACCAATTAAAATCTCTCAAAAGATTAAATATGAGGCATAAGTCTAACAAAAGATTGCCAGGGCTATATATTGTAAAGTATAAAATGCTGATGAAATAAATAAAAGAAGCACTAGTGCCGCATCCAGCACGGCTAGGGTTCAGGATCTGAAGAAGGGGCCGACGCACAAATGAAAACACTAGACAAGAAATATGAATTTAGAAGGCATGGGGGGCCAGGTGGAAATCTCTCTCTAGTGGAGAAGCTCACCAACTTCTGTCTGCTTTTTATTCACTTGAATACACATTTGCCCTTTAGCAATGCATACAGGCATATCAAAGGTAAAGTTTGGTAAACAGTAAAAGGATTATCAGGTTAGGGGATTGTCTTGAGCCATTGAGCCAACAGCAGGGCAATATTATGCTGATTTTCAGCCCTGCTGAATATCGAAGTCCATTAGCCTTCCAATGGGCCTTTTTGCATTAATATGCTAACTACTGTTGGTTTTAGCCTCTGGCACACCAGTAAAATGGAGAGACATACCATGCTCATGAACTGGAAACTTCAACATAGTAAAATGTCAATTCTTCTTACATTTATTTATAGATTTGGTGCAATTCATATAAAAATCCTCATGTTTTTTGTAGATATAGTCCATCTTAAAATGAAACTTATATGAACCAGTAAATAAACTAGAGTAGGCTAACTTATTTTGAAAAATAAGAATAAAGTTGGAAAATTAGATTACCTCGGTATAAAACTTACAATATAGCTAAAGTAATCAAGACAGGTTTATAAAAGTAGAGAGAGACATATAAATCAATGGAACAGAATAGAATACATAGAAATACTAGTAGACCCATATAAGCATGGCCAACAGATTTTTAACAAAGATTCAAAGGCAATTCAATGAAGGAAAGAGTATTTTCAACAGATGGTGCTGGAACAATTGGACATTCATAGGAAGAAAAATCAACTTTGACATAACCTCACACCTAACACAAAAATAACTAAAAAATGGAACATAAATCTACATGTAAAACTATAATACTTTCATAGTAAAACTTGGGGAAAAATTGTTTTTTTAGGGCTAAGCAAAGGGTTTTTAGATATGATGGCAAAAGTACAATCCATAAAATAAAATTGATTTCACCAAAATGAAAAACTGTTGCTCTGTAAAAAACCCTGTTAAGACGTTGAAAGGACAACCACAGACTAGAAAAGCATATTTAAAAATCACATATGTGATAAAAGACGCATTCACTCAAATCTAATAAACAAAATAAACTGATGAACAAAATAGATCCAGAGACATAGAAACATAGAACAAACAGATAAATCTCAGAGGGAAGGCAGGGGTGGGTTAGTGGGAGGGAGAGATTAACCAAAGAACTCATATGTGTTAGGTCGGAGAGAGCCCAGGTTCGGATGCATGCAGGCATGTGATGAGATAATGGACTTCCCCTGGAATTTCTCACAGATCAACGTGCCAGACACAGATACCAGCTTCTTCTCCCTGAATTCACATACCCCCACACAGATAAGATAAGAACTTCGTCCTGAATATTCCGCCCACTCCCCTGCAGCTGAGACTTTCTCAGTTGAATGTCATGATGATCCCTGCAGTGCAGACTTCCTCAGTTCAGGCCCCCCGCCCTCACCAAACACCTGAATAAAAAGATCCCCCTCCCTCCCTGGAGGCGCGACATTCACTGGCCCCACCTTTTGGGTCTGTGGGTCTCGCCCAAGAACGCAAATAAACTTCTCCTTTTTCTTTCTGATTCACTCGGTTCTCTTTGTTCTCTTCGCCGCTTTTCTGGGCCACCTCACAATATGCATATATGTATAACCCATGGATACAGACTATAGTGTGATGAAGGCCTGGGAGGTGTGGGTGTGGGCTAGAAAGGGTCAATGGGGGGAAAATGGGGGACATCTGACATCTGTAATACTTTCAACAATAAAGACCATTTTAAAAAAAGACATATTCAAAAGATATGAAAAACACTCTAAGTTTAACAGTAAAAACACTAACAACCCAATTAGAAAAAGGGTAAAAGACTAAAACATACACTAAACCTAAAGGAAATTAAGGGTTGTAAATAAGGATAAAAAGAGATGTTCAATATCACTAACTAAGCTGAGTGGGGAAAGCCAATATCAAAGGTTACCTACCATATGATTCCATTTATGTAATGTTGAAATGACAAAATTTAAAAATATATATATTTATTGATTTCAGAGAGGAAGGGAGAGGGAGAGAGATAAAAACATCACTGATGAGAGTGAATCATTGCCTCCTGCATGCCCCACACTGAGGATCGAGCCTACAACCTGGGTATGTGCCCTGACCTCCTGGTTCATAGGTCAATGCTCAACCACTGCACCACACCAGCCGGGCTGAAATGACAAAATTTTGGGGATGGAGAACAGATCAATGGTTGTCATGGGTTAGGACTTAGGTGAATGAGGGGGGATGATTATAAAAGTGTAGCGTGAGGGATGGCTTTTGTGACAAGGAAACAGTTAGCATCCTATCTTGATTGTGATGGCAGCTACATGATCTGAAACGTGAAAATTGAACTGGAACATGTGGGGTTCCCCGGGCAGGATGCAAAGGTGGCCTCCCGGGTCCTTGTCCAGGTAGATTCGAAGAATAAAGCCATGGACAAAAGGTGGTATAGGAAAAGGTGGAAATTTATTGAGAAACAAGCACAGACTCCCACGTGGGGACAGGGAGAGAGTCCCACCAAGTCCCTCTTTCTTAGGTTTATAAAGCTGCAGTTCTTTGTGTCTTGATATTGAAGCATCCATCTTACATAAAAACTGCTGTTTGAAATTTTAACCCTGCTATGTTAGCTTCTGTAAGTGCTTGCTTGCTTAAATAATAAGGAAAATAAGACTACTCCCATTCCAGAGAGGCCATAAACTATGCCCCAGACATAGCTGTCAGTGCTGACACCAGGCCAGGCCTTGAGATATGGTCTCATGGCCCCTTCCCAACACTCAGGTCTTCTTTCTCAGAAGGCCCGGAAGTCTCATTCCAAATTTGGGAGACAAAGGACTGGAAAAAGTATAAATAGAGAGAGTTTCCTCCATGTTGGGGGGGAGAGGGGGCCCAGAATTTGAAAGACACATTTTTCTCTGGGCCTGCGCAGAATCTACACTAATAAAAGAGAAACATGGTAATTGGCGTCCGACCGCTACCCTTTTCATTGGCTAATCAGCGAGCTATGCAAATTAACAGTCAGCCAAGATGGCGGCTGGCAGCCAGGCAGCTTGAAACTAACATGAGGCTTGCTTGCCTCAGTGATGGAGGAAACCAACGTTCCCCGCCTGTGGCTGCAGGCCTCTGAGCCTGCAGTTTAAGAAACATTGTAACAAATACCGCCAGACTTCAGCCAGCAGATTCGCAACATTGTAAGCAAAGGCCAGAAACCTACTTTCAGCCGCGCGGAGGCCTAAGAGCTGGAGCCAAGCCTCAAGGTAAAGCTGGCCCAGAATAAAAAATGAAAAAAGAAAAAACGGAGCGGTTGGGAACTTCAGGCACTCCCAGCCTGAAAACAGCCCTCAGCCCCTCACCCAGACTGGCCAGGCACCCCAGTGCGGACCCCCACCCTGAAGGGTGTGTGACCAGCTGCAAACAGCCCTCAGCCCCTCACCTAGGCTGGCCAGGCACCCCAGTGGGGACCCCCACCCTGATCCAGGACACCCTTCAGGGCAAACCAGCCGGCCCCACCCATGCACCAGGCCTCTACCCTATATAGTAAAAGGGTAATATGCCTCCCGGCACCGGGATCAGCGTGACAGGGGGCAGCGCCCAAACCCCCTGATCGCCCTGCGGCTCTGTGTGTGACAGGGGGCAGGGCCCCAACCCCCTGAGCAGCCCAGCTCTGTGCCTGATAGGGGGGAGCTCCTCAACCACCCCCCCCCCCCCACGGGCCCTGCTCTGTGTGTAACGGGGTAGAGCCATAACCTCCCCATCGGCCCTGCCCTGAGTGTGAGAGTGGCGGCACCCCAACCCCCTGATCAGCCCTGCTCTGTGGGTGATAGAGGGCAGTGCCCCAACCCCCCTGATTGGCCCTGCTCTGTGCGTGACAGGGGGTGGTGATGCAACCTCCCCATCGACCCTGCCTTCAGTGTGCCAGGGGGCGGTGCCCCAACCCCCCAATCGGCCCTACCCTGAGCGTGACTGAGGGTGGCATCGAAACCTCCCGATCTGCCCTGCTCTGTGCATGACGGGGCGGCACCCCAACTCCCCAATCGGCCCTGCTCTGAGCCCGACCAGGGGCTGCACCTAGGGATTGGGCCTGCCCTCTGCCACCTGGGAGCAGGCCTAAGCCAGCAGGTTATCTCCTGAGGGGTCCCAGACTGCGAGAGGGCACAGGCCGGGCTGAGGGCCCCCCCCCCCCCCTGAGTGCACAAATTTTTGTGCACCGGGCCTCTAGTTTAATAATAAAATGTAACTCCCCTTTCTCTAAGCGTGGCTTGGTTTTCTCTGGTCTTCTGTAACAATATCCCCTCTGATTGGTCACTGTAGCAGCCTCAGAGCTCAAGCCTCACGTGAAGCTCCCCTCTTCTTTTCTCTTATTGTTTTTCTATTCCCTTTGGCCTTCCTCTTCCCTCTCTGAATGAGTGGATTCCTTTCCTTTATTCTGTGAGTGTACACCTTCTGCAGCTCTACTGTTCTGTGAATGTATATCTTGGGGCAGCTCCCAGCTTTGCAGCCCCATGGTTCTCCCCATGGACCCCCTAATTCCTAAACCTTCCTAAGCCTGCCTATTTTATCCCTAAAAATTCCTTTCAAATGTATACAAGACATAAAATTTCATAGAACTACACACACACACACACACACACACACACACACACACACACGCGCGCGCGCGCGCGCGCATGCACACGATCTGACTGGGCTGTTTTTGTTTTGTTTTGTTTTTGAGAGAGAGAGATTTGTTGTTCCACTTACTCATGCATTCATTGTTGTTTCTTGTATATGCCCTGACTGGGGATCAAACCCGAAACTTTGGCATATCAGGACAAAGCTCTAACCTAGTGAGCAACCAGGCCAAGGCTCTATATATCTTTTAAGAATAAACGTTAGCCCGGCGGTGTGCTTCAGTGATTGGTTGTTGAGCATCGACCTATGAACTAGGAGGTCACGGTTCATTTCCCAGTTAGAGCACATGCCAGGGTTGCAGGCTGGGTCAACAGAACAGGGTAGCCAATCAATGTTGATGTTTTTTTCTTATCAACCTTTCTACCTCTCTTTTCCTCTCCTTTCCTCTCTCTCTAAAATTAATAAAAACATATTTTTTTTAAAAAAAGAATAAACTTTACTCAAAGAAATAAAGATATACTTCACAACCCAATGTGAGAAATGTCCCAGGTGCCAATTCTGCCTTTCCAATAGAAACATACACTGATCAATGGATTCTGATTTCTCCAATATCTTGTAAAATTTTAAAAATTATGTTTTTATTGATTTCAGAGAGGAAGGGGGAGGGAGAGAGATAGAAACATCAATGATGAGAGAGAATCATTGATCGGCTACCTCCTGCATGCCCCACACTGGGGATCGAGCCCACAACCTGGGCATGTGCCCTTGACCGGAATTGAACCTGGGACCCTTCAGTCCACAGGCTGACACTCTATCCACTAAGCCAAACCAAGGTCTTGTAATTTTTTTAAATTATGTCTGCTCCAGTGATTCATTCTGTATTTGGAGACTTCATCATTTCATTCAGAGTAAGGATACTTCATAAATTCTGGTAAGGCACATAGCTAGCTGATCGTAGGTCTCATTTTACCAGGACTCCTATAGATGTGGTGCTTCCTAACATTGTAAATCTTTCCTTTCTATTTCCTTTATACATACTTGGGCATTTCTCCTGGAATTACTGATATTTATAATCTTGTATCTAGTAATCTTAACTTTTCTATTTAATTACATTTTAATAGATAAGGTAGAGCAAATCTCCTGAGCTGGGAAGATAAAAGAATGCCAATTTTGTAGTTTAGAGCTCTAGGTTTTTTGTTTGTTTGTTTTAACCTTCACCTGAGGATATGTTTATTGATTTTGAGAGAGAGAGAGAGAGAGAGAGAGAGAGAGAGAGAGAGATTGGTTACTTCCCATATTTGCCCCAACCAAGGATCAAAACTGAAACTTAGACATATGCCCTGAGAGGGAATCAACCCTCAGCCATTGGTATACAGGACAATGTTCCAACCAACTGAGCCATCTGGCCAGGACTAGGGCTCTAGGTGTTTTCTTTGGCCTTGGTCTGAGCTTTTCCCTGTTCTTTTATTTATGGGGACAGCCAATTCCTTTTTTGTCTTTGTTGAAATAGACAGGTTCTTTGGTTTGGGACTGCACGACAGCCATTTAGCCCTATGTGGTCTATTTTTCTGCCTCGTGTCCATAAAATGGGTATAATCTATTTATTTTCATGTCCAAAATAAACTGTAGGTCTTTTTTTTTCTTTTCTAACAGATTTATTGATATGACTTTTATTCCTAATTCTCTCAAGTCCACTCAGGTATGCAAATTAATTCTCTCCATATCTTTCAGTTGCCTGTGTCCTGACTGTATATTTCAACTGGGACATCATTACAGCCTCCCTGCACTTTCAGTTGCTCTCATAGTTGTAATTCTTTCCTGGGGAGATCCTGGCTCATGGCATTCTAATCTTCATTTCATTTACACTTGTCTGAACAACAATTCGCTTTGTATGTGCGCATTATGTCTACACTCTCTCTCCTGGCTCCGTCAGTAGTGTTTTGTTTTCCTATGATCTTTCCCTGGTTTAAGGTCTTAAACTGTTGTTTGGGGTGGGACATCTAATTTTCCGTCCTGTAAATATCCATTTCAGTGATGACTGTCTGAATGTCAACCCTCTCTTTGTTTTGAACTCTAGTAGTATCAGGGAACATGGTATCCATATACTCATAGTTAGCCATGTGGTTTCTAAATTCTCCAACTTGGTGTCTGAATTCTTTAGCAATATTTTGCAATTATCAATATTACAGATTACCCATCTATTTGCCAAATTATGTGTTCATTACTCTGTGCTTGAGCCTATCTTATGTCCACCACAGCATAGAATTCTTAGTAATCATGACTAGTCACTCTATAATTCCCGTCATCTGGATTGTCGACATCCCCACTAGAGTGTCATCTGACCGGCCCAGAACCCCCTGGGTCATTATCTGCACCACAATATTTATGATATGCAGCACCATCTGTTTGGAAACACAAGGTTCTTTCTTCCTTGTTTTTTTCCTAATTCTGTCTGGATCCTGCACTGCTTCGGAACATAGTCATCACATCCTTCACTGTCTCATTTTTTCTTCTCTACTTGGTCTAAACATTATGGAAGCAGGGTTTTAGTTTAGGTTTATATCCATTTTCTAATGCTTATTGGATTATTTTTAAAAAACCATGCCTGTCTAGTTTTTACCCTAGAAAATATTCCTTCTACTGAGTTACAACACCTTTTGAATTTATTCATGGCTTGAAATTACTAATTAATTTCTTTCAGCTCTTGACCTCAAATTCTACTCTGCTTTAGTCTAACAGGAGCATGTCACATGCAGGAGCACGTCACTCTGAAAACATAAGGTCGACAGAGACTCAGACGAACCTTTATCTTCTGAAGGTGAAGAAAGGTCAGGCTCAAGTTTCCTTAGTCCCGGAGGAGAAAATGTCATGTCATGATGTGGATAAATACATGTTAGTGTCATGTTTTTAAAATGTGTAAACATAACTTGTGACATTTTTTTTCCTGAAAAATGAAACAGACCCACTAAGAGTTTAAAAAATTGGCCCCAAATCATGAGTGCCCTGAGCAGCGGGGAGAGGAGGCTGTGCTGGTTTGATATTAAGAGATTCAAGAAAGCGAAATTGTGCTTGATGTGAGGAGCTTGCTTATGGAAAATTGGGAAAAGCTGAACATACATCAAGGTGGGGTTGAGTTGAAACAGGGTGAGTCTTATAGGACCATTAGCTTGTGAGTGCAGTGACACTGTGGGATACTCAAGGTGTATACTGAGGATACACTGGTTTGTGGCTATTGAAAAATGACCATGAACTAGGTTCTAAATGCCACACACTACATGCACTCTCTCTAATACTACACCAGATCCGCAAAGGGGCAGGTTTGTGCACAGGAGGAGACTAACTCAGAAAGGCTGAGGTTCATTTACCTACAGTGACGGGGAGAAAATATGAGGCCAAGTGTATGAAGCTCTGCAACCTACATTTACCTCACACTCTGTACTTCCTGCCAGCATGACCTGTGTAAATATATCTTTGGTTACAATTTCATCAGTCATTATTAAAACTTTTCTGCTTACCAATTCCACTTGGGAAATCAACATTTAAAAAATAACACCAGAAACCAATATACAAAAATTCTCAGTTTGTCCTGCAGGTGCCATCGTAACCATAGAATATCTCTTTTTTGCTCTTTAGCTTTGATCTCTTGGAGCTGCTATAGAACAGAAATTCTAGATAGTAGAAGTCAATGTATGTGTCCTACACCAGCGATAACTTGGTAAACTCAGGCCTGTGTTTTAGTTTTACAGCTCCAATATATATATTTATTATTATATTTTTTCTTTTAAAAAAAGCATTTCTAAGTTTTTGAGTAGAGAGTACTTACATGATTCAAAAAACAGAAAGTGTATAAAAATGTATATAATAAATAATCTACCTCCCAATGTTGCTCCCAGCTGCCAGTCTTTATTTATGACCCTTTAAAATAAGTAACCACAGTTATTAGCTTCCTATATCATTCCGGAGACTCTTAATGCCTATATACACATATATTCACAAATATAAATACACAATACTACCTACTTTTATTACAAAAATGGCAGCATATTATACCGGCTATCCTGTATTTAGTTTCACATATATTCAGGAGCTTCTTATAACAACACATAAAGAGCTTATATACATTCTTTAAAAAAACAGCCTAGTAGTCTATCATACCAACATGCATGGATGATAGATGGATATGTAGGTTGTTCCCAATTGTATTGTTTGTTATTATTTACTACTAATGATAACAACAACAATTTGTATAGTTTTCTATTGCTGCCATAACAAGTTATGGCAAACTTAGTTGTTTAAACATTGCCTAGTCACTATTTCACAGTTCTGTCTACTAGAAGCCCAGGTGAATTTGACTAAGTTGATAGTTCAAGTCTTTACATCCCCACCCCTCTCTTTCTGTAAGTTCTCCAAGGCAGTCAGGAGGAGCCCGGCCACAGTTGTCATCATTTTGGCCAGTGCAATTAAGAGTCATATTTGTTAGATCATGTCTTGCCATCCACTTATACTGCATCCTACACCAGTGATATCTTGAGTAATCATGATATTGCTACATATCATAGATTACTAGTGTCCTACTTTCCCTGGCAGAGGGTATCGGTGAGCTTATCAAAGATGTGGGCAATGGAATCCCAGAATCCCAGTTTGAGGGTTTGCTTCCTTGGGCCATTTTTTTTTTTTATATACCAATACCAAGGTCCCCATGGAAAACAAATGTTTTAAGAGGGATAATGTATTAGTTATGGTTCTCCAGAAAAACAAAACTATATGTATATGTAATAAGAAGTTGGCTCACATGATATAAAGGCTGGTAAATCTGCAGACCCAAAGTTCCAGCTCGAGTTTGAAGGTCAGAAGCTGCTGTAGAACCAAGAAGAGGTGATCTTCAATTTGAAAACCTTCGGCAGGAGAACCTCTCTCACCTGCGGTTGAGGGTCAGCCTTTAGTTCTGCTCAGGCCTTCCGCTCTGCTCAGGTTCACCCACGTTATAGACGGCAATCTGCTTTACTCAGTCTACTGATTAAATGCTAATGTCATCCAAAAACACCTTCACAGAGACACCCAGAATCATGTTTGACCAAATTTCTGGGCACCCTGTGGCGCAGACACGTTAAAACATAAAATTAACCATCACAGATGGGTAAGGCCAAGGGAATTGAAAAGAGATGGTAAACACCCAGGAATTAGCTGCAGCGGAAATCTGTTACCAGCATTTGGCCTGCTTGCACATGGGGAAGAATTGGTGTCAATAAAATCTGGTGATGGCTATAGCCCTTGAAATAGTCAATTGACATTGGTGGTAGAGACATTGTGGTGGTAGAGACACTGTGGTGGTAGAGAAATAAACCCTCTTCTAGAATCACTCCTGTTAAGGCAGGAGTCAGTGGAATAAATCTCTTGACCTCTCTTTTCCTTCCCCTTTCAATCTCCAGCTGTGTTGCATCCTTTAGTTAACTCAACCTAAAAAGAAGCAGAGGGTAGAGGAACCTGTGTGATACACTAGATAAAGGTCAGCTTCCTGGACCACACAGCATGGCACAAAAGGACTGAAAATTGAAATGGGGTGGAGAAATAGAGAATAACCAGAACATTGGTCTTTCTCTGATGCAAGAGTATATATATATAAAATTCATAGACGTGAACTTTCTGGGTCAAAGGATAGATGCATTTATAATTTTTCATAGAATTTCTAAGCTTCCCCCATGAGGGATCATAGCAATTTATATTCCATCCAGTCCTGTGTATGAATGCCCTTACCCCATAGCTTGTCCAACCATTTTCTATCAAACATTGGGATTTTTGTCAATACATTAGGTGAAAAGTGTTATCTCTGTATAGTTTTACCATGCATGTCTTTTTTTTTTTAATTAAATCTTTATTGTTCAGATTATTACATTTGTTCCTCTTTTTTTGCCCCCCATAACTCCCCTCCTCCCAGCTCCCACCCCACCCTCCGCCCTCACTCCCCACCCACTGTCCTCTTCCATAGGTGCACGATTTTTGTCCAGTCTCTTCCCGCATCTCCCACACCCCTTTCCCCCCCCCAAGAATAGTCAGTCCATTCCCTTTCTATGTCCCTGATTCTATTATGATCACCAGATTATTTATTCACTTGATTCTTAGATTCACTTGTTGATAGATGCATATTTGTTGTTCATAATTTGTATCTTTACCTTTTTTTTTTCTTCTTCCTCTTCTTAAAGGATACCTTTCAGCATTTCATATAATACTGGTTTGGTGGTGATGAACTCCTTTAGCTTTTCCTTATCTGTGAAGCTCTTTATCTGACCTTCCGTTCTGAATGATAGCTTTGCTGGATAAAGTAATCTTGGTTGTAGGTTCTTGGTATTCATCACTTTGAATATTTCTTGCCATTCCCTTCTGGCCTGCAAAGTTTCTGTTGAGAAATCAGCTGACAGTCATATGGGTATTCCCTTGTAGGTAACTGGGTTTCTTTCTCTTGCTGCTTTTAAGATTCTCTCTTTGTCTTTTGCTCTTGGCATTTTAATTATGATGTGTCTTGGTGTGGTCCTCTTTGGATTCCTTTTGTTTGGGGTTCTCTGCGCTTCCTGGACCTGTAGGTCTATTTCTTTCACCAGGTGGGGGAAGTTTTCTGCCATTATTTCTTTAAATAGGTTTTCAATATCTTGCTCTCTCTCATCCTCTGGCACCCCTATAATTCTGATGTTGGTACGCTTGAAGCTGTCCCAGAGGCTCCTTACACTATCTTCATATTTTCGGATTCTTTTTTCATTTTGCTTTTCCAGTTGGGTGTTTTTTGCTTCTTCGCATTTCGAATCTTTGACTTGATTCTTGCGCTCCTCTGGTCTGCTGTTGGGTGTCTGTATAATATTCTTTATTTCAGTCAGTGTATGCTTAATTTCTAGTTGGTTCTTTATCACAACATCGAGGGTCTCATTAGATTTCTTGAGGATCTCACTACATTTATCGGCGGTCTCACCAGTCTTTTCGAGGGCCTTACTAAGTTTATCGGCAGCTTCTAGACAGTTCTTAAGAGACCTTAAAAGTGTGGTTCTGAACTCAATATCCTCCATTGACAGTTTTGTCCTGTTTCTTTGTCTCCGCATTTTTTATGCTTTCTTGGTGCACCCCCTAGTGGTCTTTGTCCGCAGTCTTGTTGCCTTTAAGCCTTGATTGATGTCGGCAATACCGGGGTGATTTGACCTCCAGGCTAACTGGCTATGAGAGTCTGCTGTGTCTGTAGTGGGAGGGCTTCTGTGCTGGATCTCTAGGGCGGTGCTAATCTAGCGTTTGCCTGAGGCTATCCGGCAAATGGTTCTGTGCAGGGCTTGGGCGGGGCGGGTCCCCGGGGATCTACAGGGCGGGCGGAACAAGCAGTTATGGCGACTCTCAGTTCCTTCCCCAGGGGCTCTGCCTCTCAGAGCCCCAGCAATGGCTGCAAACCTCGGAGAGAAAGCTGCCTTCGAGTTCCGACCGAAGCCAGACAGTCCCGTTTCTCCCGTTTGAGTCTCGGTCCCCAGAGACTCGCCCGGATCTGGAGCTCAGAGTCTGAAACTCCCTCCCGATTGAAAACAACAACCGCGCCCTCCGCCGCCAGCCCGCTCCGCGCACTCCGCACCTCAGAATTTGACTTCAGCACTGCGCCTCCTCTGAGTCTGGGTATGATATTCTCTTTCCTCCTAGTTGTAGAATTTCCACTCAGCCAGCCTTCCCGTGGTTCTGGGTGATGTCCATTCTGTCCTTTAGTTATATCTCTGAAGTGGTTGTTTGAGGCAGCGATCTCCGGCGTTAACCTATGCCGCCATCTTGGTTTCTTCCGCATGTCTTTTTTTATGAGGGGGTATAACATCTTTCCATATAGTAAGAAATCATTACATACAAGTGGTAGAAAACTCAACTTAATCTGGTTTTAGCAACAGAGAAAAAAGTAACAGTCACATAGAAGAAAGGTCAGTGGGTATATATAGAGACACACTTGATACAAGGACTCCAAGGGTGTCATCAAGCCCACGCCCAGCTCTTCTCTCTCTCCTTTCCCCATTGTTTGGCTCCATTCTCACCATTTCCCCTCTTATAGGGGCCCCAGGCAGCTCCAGACTTTCATCCTTACAGCTGCAAGTTCAGTGTGAAGACCAAGGCCTGACTCTCAGTGACTTCAGTTGAATCATGTACCTGCCCTTGAACCATCACCGCACACAAGGGAATGTGCTGCTCCATTTGCCCAGATTTGAGTCATAGGACTACATACCCTCTACCCATGCATGTATCTTCAAAGATGACCATATCCATATAATACAGCTGTACTACTCACAATAAAAACTGCTTATCCACACAGCCCAGATGAAAAAAAAAAAAGCAAAAACCCAAACTCATAAATATACTAGTTATTGCTCCAATCCAGAATTTTCCTGGTTGGGTCCTAATATGGCTTCTCATAGTACAGCAAACTATGTTTAAATAAAAACCACACTCCCTTTCTACACTTATGGAGAGGGGTAATGGCAACTGAAATAAAACCTTCCACTTGGAAAATAGGAGGACAGGAAACAACCCACAGTGGTCTCTGGCCTCAAACACTTACTAAGTCCCCAGCCTGGGTGATGTGAGCTCATTAGTCATTCAACGTGGCCACCCTTGAAGGTTCTCTGTCTTCCTTTATCTTCCATGGCCCCTTTTGGGGATCTTTGGCAAGGGTACCCCTTCTTTGGGTTGCCTCTGTTTAGCACCTCATTCCCTGAAGGACTAGGGGGGCCCTGGAATGGCCTTAGAGACTGAACTGTTGCAGGCTACTGCTTGTTGGGTTTCAGGTTTCTCTGGCAGTGAATGTCCCTAAAACTGTTTAGGAGGCAACAAGCCTGAAGGTATTATTGTCTTCATTTCTTAAATGTAGAATCTATAGCTCAACGTTAAGTGACATTGCCTAAAGACATACAGCTGGGCAGTGACAACACCAATATTTGTAACTCTGCCTCTACCTCTCTATTCACACTGCTTCCCCATGTACCTTATATAAAAAAGTTTTTGTTTGCAATATCTTTATTATTATTAGCAAAACTTTCATATCTAGCAATTCTAGAGGGAAATTCATGCTCACTGCCCTTCCTACATGTCAGTCAGAAAAAAATAATGAAAAAAAAAACACAGAAAAATTCTCACATTGTGCTGCAGGTGCCATGCTCCTCATAGAATATTTATTTCCAGCTTTTCAGCACAGATCTCTCAGGGGTACAATAGACCAGACGTTCTAGAAGATGCAAGAACCCAGCTCCTGTAACTAATGCAGTTCAGTGCCAGCACCCATAACCTTTCTTTATCATTCTGTAGCTCCTGGGTCCTAGTTAGGGCATTTTCCATTTTTAATTCATTTAATTTTTGAAAGGTAGTGTATTCATATGGCTCAAAAACAAAAAGCATAAAAAGAATATAGTGAAAAAAAATGTTCATTTCACTAAGTCCATGCCAAAACTTGCCAATGTTATTAGGCTTTTTTATAGTTTCAGAGTATGCTTTATTCATATACAAGAAATACTTTTAAACCACCTTCCCTTATTTTACATGACAGTGTACTATAACATTTTTCTCCATCTTGATTATTCCATATACTAGCACTATATCTGGTATAAGAGTAGGTATAATTCTCTCTCTTTTAACTTCAGAGTATTCCTACTTTATGGATGCAACCAAAATTTATCAGTTCTGTTCTCTACTGATGAATACCTAAGTCAATTTTTGCTATGAAAATCACTGCTAAAATAAGTAGTCATATAGAGTTCATTTTATGCATGTGAATATATTTGGAAATGTTTGAGGATACATGCATTTGTGATGTTTCTAGGCATTTCTAAATTGCCCTCCACAGGGCTTG
Source organism: Myotis myotis (assembly GCF_014108235.1). Taxonomy (NCBI): domain Eukaryota; kingdom Metazoa; phylum Chordata; class Mammalia; order Chiroptera; family Vespertilionidae; genus Myotis; species Myotis myotis. Next base: position 36,342,390 of record NW_023416315.1, read on the forward strand.
TACCAGCTTATGTCCCGCCAGCCATGTATGAAATTGTCTATTTCTCCACAACTTGGCCAACACAGTGTGTTTTGGATTTTTGCCATTCAAATGAGAGTGAAAAATAATGGCATCTCAGTTTAACTGTTTATCTTTCTTATTATGTGAGTTTGAGCGTCTTTTGGCTTAAGAGCCAATTGAATGAGTTAGAATCATTTTAAATGCAAGCGATAGAAAGTCCAACTCTATGGCATCAGCCAGAAGATACACTGTATATGTTTCCATGACAGAACGTTTGGAGGTAGAAGTAGAATTTCCAATGGGCCTTACATCTAAAGGCTTAAATGTCCCCAAGGCCTGTGATTTTCCCCTCGCTCATTCTTTTTCTCTTTCTCTATCTTGCCCCCTTGCTTGCTCCCTCCCCCTCTCTTGCTTCAGCTTCTTTCTTTCTTGGCTTTATCTCAGACAGCCTTCGACCACCCCAGTTCTCACTGAACTGCATTGGACAAGGGAGGCAGTGCTCTGATTGGTCAGGCCTGAGTCATGTGATAGAGTTGGAATCCCCCAAACTAGATGGACTGGGTGAGAGGGGATTCTGCTATGAAGAAGGATGGATCAGCACTGGCTGGTGAACAGCAGACTGTGCCATAATGAATGCACCCATTTGCCAGCTCCACATCCACACACATACCCCTCTCCTCTTACATGTCCCTTAAAAAACCCCAGATCATAACTGTAATGAAGCTATAATGACATGCTGTAAAAATCACCCCTTCCCCAGAGGGTGACTACAGAGCGGCTCATCTGGTTATTGCTCCAAGTTCAAGATCGCTGAGTGATGCGCAGTCTTCTTGGTCAGGTTCTGATGTGGTTCCTCGTGGCCCCACAACCTATGGTTCCAGTATAACTATAACACACACCTGAAGGGACAGAGAAAGAACAGGATAATGACAACACTTCCATTTGGTAAGAAGGAAAAGGGAAAACAGCATAAAGTGGTCTTTGGTCCATGACCCCATAAAGTGGCCTTTGGTAGGACGGGAAGAGCAAGGTGTCTGTGCCCTGGAGGTAATGTGAGCTCCTTGGCCAACCTGGCCCGTCAGGTTTGTTCTCTGGAAGGATCTCCTTTGTCCTGTCTTTCCATGGCCCCAGGAGCTGTAGGCTATAGAGGAGGAGGCTCCTTCTATGGCTTATATCTCTTCAGCAGCTCTCTTCCGATTGGGATAGACTTAGGGTGTTTAGAATTGCTTTAAGGGTTGGATGATCACAGGCTGTTGTTTGTCAGACTTGGGGTTTCTCTGGCAAGATAAGCCTCTTGAAACGCTGTGAAGCATTAATCTGCAACATAGATAACATATTCCACATTTTACAGAAGTAGACGTTATGGCTCAGAAATGTTAAGTTCCTTTAGCTAAGGCCACACAGCTGGGGAATAACAATGAGTGAGTGACAAAGCCACTATTAATCAGGGTGTTTAGCTCTAAGGTCTAAGCTCCCAGTATGCTTATATGAAAGATTATGTTTGCAAAAACTAGCAACTCTGATGGGAAAAATAACCGTTCTTCACCCATGCCATGCTAACTCCTGATTCCCTGCTCCTCCCCAGCTCAAAAAAACAAAGTGAAATATTCTGTTTGTCCTATAGGTGCCGCTGTAACCACAGGCTATTTCCATCTCCGCAGCTGATTCGCAAGGCTGGAAAAGAACAGGATTTCTAGAAGATGGCGTCCATTCTGCGTAAAATTTAGTCTAAGGAGCCCTCCTGATGGATTTCGAGTTCTATCGCTCCACCTTATGTTAGGACTCTTTTTTCCCGACCACTGCATTTATTACAATTTTGAATAGGTTATACAGTTACAAGGTTCAAAAATTAAAATGTACCAAAAAAAATCTTATTTGAAAAAACCTCCTTCCATCCCTGTCCCTTATCCACCAATTTCCTCTATGTAACCTATATGATGGTCTTTCATTTTCTTATCTATTCTTCCAGAGATTTTAATACAGTTGCAACTAAATATGAACATAGATTCCTTCCCCCGTCAGTTTTAATGCCAGTGAATGCTATTTACACTTCTCTGTTCCTTTATTTGGGTTCTCTTTCTACAGAGCTTTCCATTTTCAGTTCCTAAGAAAACTTACTTATTTTAAGGGATTTAGAATCCCCCACGGTGTGAATGAAAACCAATCCTCTTGTGATAAAACATTTAGGTTGATTCCTATTGTTTGCGCTTCCACACAACGCCTCACTTCGCGTGTGTGGATATATATCTATGGGACAAAATACACAGAAGCATAATTGCTGGGTCAAAGGCTGCATGAATTTGCAATTTAATAAATATGTCTCATTTGCCTTCTTTAGGGATTGCTAATCTCTCACTCTCACCAGTGAAATCAAATGTTTCCCCCATAGCTTAGTGTCTGATCAATGTTCATTTTCTTTTTTTGTCAATATAATAAGCTATCTCGGGAGTCTTGTGTGTGTTTGTGTGTGTGTATGTGTGTGTGTGTGTGTGTGTTTTAATTGATTTCAGAGGGAGAAGGGGAGAGGGAGAGGAAGATGGAAACATCAGTGATGAGAGAAAATCACTGATCAGCTGCCTCCTGCACGTTCCCTACTGGGAATTGAATCAGCAACCTGGGCATGTGCCCTGACCAGGAATCGAATGAATGGTTCATGGGTTGACACTCAACCACTGAGCCACACCAGCTGAGCAACGTTATCTCGTTTTAAATTCATTTTATTATGGGTGAGGTTGAGTAACTTTTATATGAGGCATTGGAAATGGTTAGGGGTCTTTCAATTACAAGAAAAAAAATCACAACAACAACAAAAAGACACCTCTCAGTCTGGCTTTTAGAAAAATATATTTATAGTCTTTACAGCTGAAAAGTCAGGGGTGAATTCAGAGCTTCCGGCCTGGGTACCCTCGAGCCCTGCTGGCTTTCTCTTTCTCTCTCTCACTAACACTCAGTCTCTTTTCCTCTCTCCTGGCTCCCTCACCTGCGCCCGACTTCCAGCCCCAGGTGGGCACCCTCCCTGCCTCTCTGTGGGCCCCATTTATTTAATCTCTCGTTTCTTATTGAGGCAGGCTCAGTTGGGGTTGCCTTAGGCATTGAGCAAACACAGGTCACTTTGAAGGTCAGCACTGGTATTTTTTAGGTGACACAATTCACTTAAAATATTAGGAGGTACCAACATGATAGGTAGGTATTATTCTTCTTCACCTTTTATAAGTGAAGACACCCTGGCTTTTAAAACATTTAAGTGCTTTTGCCTAAAGCTACAGACAGTAATTGAAAGGGACAGTATTTGTATCCAGGGATATCTGACAGTAAATCTACAGTGATTAATTAGCAAAATGCTTTTGTTCAGGCACTCCACTGGAAAACCAAGCACCACTCTTATTCAAGCCTTACAGCAGAAAAACAAACATTAAAAGAAAAAAAAGAACAAACGGAAAGTTCTCTGTGTGTCCTCCAGGTGCCGCCACTGCCCTGGGCTATCTCTTTTTTATCTGCGCCACACAGCTCCCTGGAGCTGAGATTCTAGAAGATGGTCGAAATCCTGTTTGTGCAGTGTATGCGGCTGACATTTCAACGCCTGCATTCCACACACAACTCAGAATTCTGGAACTTCACTGTGTTGTAATGGTGTTTTTCTTTAGAAAGTATACATTGAAAATATCTGTAAAGAGTTTATATCGTTCCAAAAAATTTAATACAATAAAGTAAAATGATATACAGTAAAAAATATCTCCCTCCCAATCTATTTAAATCACATATTCCAGTGCCCCTACCCAGCGAATAACTATTTCTCTCAGTTTATTTCCTATCTTTTCTGAGGTAGTCATATACATACAAACGAATATATTTGTATATATTCGTTCTCCCCCCTATTTTTATACAAACATTTTACACAAATATCTGCACTTACAATTGTTTCTCTTAACAGCATTGTCTTGGAGATATGTCCATATTAGCACAAATTGAAATTGTTCCTTCTTCTTTACAGCTTCACACATTCTCCTCTGTGATGAGCCATATTTTTCATTTATCCAGACCCTTATTGATGGCCATTTACAGCAATGTTTTACTGTTGCAAACAATGCTGTCATGAATAAATGTTTCTTCATTTTACGTGTACAAGTTTAACTGTGGAATAAATCTTAGAAGCAAAATTGTTAAGCTAAAGGTAAATTCATTTGCAATTTTGATACCTACCACATGGACTGTATCGTTTTAGCACTTTGACTAACAAAATATGATAATTCCTACTTCTCCATGAGTTGTTCCATATAGTGAGTTATTAAGACATCTGACAGTTGAAAACTGATATGTCAGTGTGAGATATTTTAGGTTAAGTATCTTTTCATTGAATGAAGACCTAGTGTAGCTAGTTAAGATACTTTTTTTTTTTTTTTCAGTTGCAAGGGTTACAAAATCCAACTCAGCGGCTGAAGTAAAAAGAAGAAATTTATTATTCACATAGTTGGACATGAGTGTTCTTGCATTTCAAAATATCTCTCTCCTCTCTTCTCTCTCTCGCTCTCTCTCTCTCTTTCTCTCTCTCTCTCCCCCCCCCCCCCCACCCATCATCTCCCCAACACTCAGCTTTTCTCTATCTTAGATAGGCAGTTTCAGGGTCATAACCCCACAGCTCCAACATTAGCAAAAAAGTTCTGAACTTTTTCCAAGTAAATATTCAAAGTATTGTAGCAATTTATAGTAAATCAAAATATTAATCCCCCTTAATCAATACACCAACTACTCACAGAGAAAGGACAGTAGTAATAACTGTAATAAAAACTCCACTGAAAACATAGAAAATGGGAAACACACAGTGGTAACTTGAACATCACCCACATTGTGTCCCAGAGTTGCTTGGTGATATAATCTGGCCATTCTTCTTTTCTCCAGAAACATTTCCTTTGTTTGAGGTGGTCTTTGTTGGGTGGGGGTCCTTAGTAGCTCACTTCCTGTTGGAGTGAATTTGGGGACCTGGGATTACCTTAAGGGTTTAACACCACTGACCTGTTGGAGCTCTGAGTTTTTAAAGAAACCTTTAGCGAGCAGTACATTCACAAGGATGGCACCATTATCTACATTTTTCAAGTGAGGAAACCAGGGCTTGAAGAAGTTAGGGACCTTTGCCTTAAAGTCGTAAAGGGATGACAGGGAGAGCGTCAGGATTCAAGCACATGCATTTCCTTCTTCAGCACACGGCCATCCCGGCCTCCTCTCTCTGTAAAATGGCTGTTTGCAGTGCTTACGTCAATAATTATCAAGACGTTTATGTCTAGCAACAGAGAAATCCAAGGTCACAATTCCCAACCAACTTCCAACCTCTTCTGCACTAAAAAGGAACAAAGTAACAAAAAATTCCCAATTCATCCTGTAGGGGCCACCTTAATCATAGACTATCTTCTGAGCACTGCAGCCTTGATCTTTCAGAACCGCAACGGACCAGAAATTCTAGAAGGTGGAAGAAGCCTGATAAGCCAACATATGTCTTCAGCGCCAGGATCCCTGCACATACGCTTAGTTCTAATGAATTAGTTAGAACACTATTATTTTCTTTAAAAACAATTTACTATTTTTTTTGAATAAGTAATATACTTATAGGACTCCAAAAGAAAAAAGGGATATTCAGTAAAACAAAAATTCTCCCTTCCAAACTTGTTCCTCATCTGCTAAGTCCCCATGTCTGCTTCCCAAATATGTAATGACTCATTAGTTTCTTGCATATCTTTTCAGAGACTTACATATATACGAATGTATATTCTTTTTTATACAAATGGCAGCATAAAATGAATTGGTTCATAAAACAACTTATCTTAGAATATTACATATCAAAATAAACATTCTTGAATCTTTTTCCTAACGTCTTTATAATATTCCACCATATGGATGTACCATACTTCATTTAACCTCTTGATGGGCTTATTCATATCTCTCAAGAGATTAATTCCTATCTGTTACTGTTACAAACAATACTGCAATGAATAACCTTATGCATGTTTTGTTTTTCACAAGTGTGCGTACACTTGCAGAATAAATTTCTAGAAGTGGATTTGCTGGGATAAAAGTTTACAGTTTATTTTAACTTTATTTTGCCTTTCATAAACATTGCTACTACCGTATCTCATCAGCAGTGTATGAGGGTGCCTGATCCCCACAGCTTGTTGAATGTTTTAATTTTTAATCTGATAGATTTAAAAAATGGTATGACTTTCCATTTTAACTTGTATCTCTTGTTTTGAGTAAGGTTGAACAACTTTTTATAAATTTAAAAGAAGTGAAAAAGTTAGGACTTTTTCCAGCAAAAGCACCAGAAAACCCAATACCATGAAGCTTAGAAGAAAAAAAAAAGAAATGTTTTTTTGTTTGTCTGTTTGTTTTTAATAAAACCATGTAGATACTTAATTTCACCTTTTAGATTTCTGGGGCCTTGTTTGTAGGTAAAAGAAATATCTGGGAAGCATCTAGGCTAGGTTCGGTCTATCCCTCAGCCCCTGTGCTGGGGGACAGCGATGACTCCTTGGTCCTGGGGCTGTTGTTGACTGGTCACTATCAAATGTGTGACTCTGGGATAAGTGGCTTGTATGGAGGTGTTAATGAGCTACTCACATAGCTGGTTCCAGACAGAAGCCGATTTTTCTACCCATTCCTTTGCTTCTCCTCAACCTGAGAGAAAACTCCTCCCGGAGTTAACACCCTCAACCCCAGACTCCAGTTAAAGACGGTTGCTGTAGTCACTGCCACCCCAGGAGGGTTTTCTTCTTATCCTGAAGCCGGCAGAAGCAGTCTCCACCGAAACTCTTCTACTTCCTCTGCTCGCTCTCCCAGAATAGAAGCTTTCTTTTCTCCTTTTTGCTCAACCATTTCTCCACTCCTCTCTTCCCTCCACCTCCCATAGCCTTGGATTTTTCTTCAAAATCACCACAATATACACCTATCATCATGTGTGTGCCATTGTATTTATTATACAAAACCATCTCCATTCACTTGCTTTACTTACCTGGCTTCTATAAGTGTCTGTCCTTGTGAACTATAGTTAATCTTTTGTGTGATTTGAGTAAGCAAAGCACAAGAAAAGCCACACTTTGACATTTCAAGTCCAAATGGAAAGAGGAAATGACATTCTGGGGTGTAAGACTATGCCCTCCTTGATGCCAACTAACTATTTAAAAAGAAAACTGGTGTCCCTCCAAGAAATTCAATTGTTTATTTCTTTCTACTAAGCTGGTTTAATTGACCAACTGTTTTGCGTTTACATAAACACAACCTCAGGCTGCTATTTTAAAGTTAGTTATAAGCCACAGATGACTTAGAAAAGCCAGGAATCCATGATAACCTAGAAAACATTTCAAAGTATTAGAGGAGTTCTTTCATTGCCATCTTATTATTGTCTTTTCACAAAGCATCTTTGAGTAGAAGTTGCATATGTTAGTATGGGAACAAAATGAGCTTTGGAGCCAGCATAGCTCAAGAATAGCCTTGGAAACATGTTTTCCCCCCTGTGATGTCTGGTAAATTAGTAAAACTCTATAAGCCCATATATGAAATCTATTTCCATTCTGTAAATATTGAGTCCACCATCATGTGAGCTCCATGACATTTGGGACATAGGAGGTAGACAATAATATTTGTTGTGGCATCAACTATATCCTAGACATTGTGTAAAAGTTAATGTGTGCAAATGGTGACCAAGACAGTTCCCTGCACGCAGGGAAGTTTAAGAACTATTTGGTCAACCAGAAAAGAAAGCAGAACATTTCAGTACAACCGGGAGTGGGTGCAAGTAAGAATATGAATCTGGGAAACTACCAACAATTTCCTATACCTAGAGAGGAATAATGAGCCATGAGTTTGGAGAGGTAAAGCAGGGTTATATCATGAAGGGTCTGGTGGGCCTGGCAAAGGCATTTGGCCTCCATCCTAAAGCAAAGGGGGGTGGGGGGGTCCTGAAGGGTTCTAAGTAAGTAAGTGTCATGACGAGATGTGTGTTTTAAAATGTTCACTCTAGCTGTTGTGCAAAGAAAGATTGGAAGGGAGCAACACTCTATAGAGAAGCCAGTATAGGCAAGAAAAAAATGGTAGCCTCGACCAGAAAATGGCAGTGACGATGGAGAGGAATGAATGAACGTGAGAGACATTAAGATGGAGAAAGCAGCACAGTTTTAAAACACGGTTTGTTTGTTAACTTAGAATGGGAGAGTCTAAAACATGTTTAAATGCTGTTGAGAGAGCCCAACAGAGAGTGGATTTGTAGGTGGAGAAGACACAAGGAAATCTGATGAAGCCAGGCACCTAAAGAGGCAGGGAGGGATGAGGGGTGCTCACTCTTTTGAGCTGAGTTTCTCAAACTTGAATCATCTCGTTAAGATGCAAATTCTGACTTGGTAATTTGGGTGAGGTTTGGGGTTCTTTTCTAACAAGTTATGGGGTGATGCTGCTGCTGCTGTCTGAGATCTCAGGTTGGAAGGATTCACTCTCAGCGGGAGGCGGGGTGGGTAATGAGAGCGGGTGCAGAGCCAGTTATTTCGTAGGGAAGGTGGAAAGAAGTTGAGGAGTCCTTTCTTCCATGTGTCCTGCTCTCAGTGCAGTAGTATTTGAACTTATCTGCTAGGAGTTATGACCAATCCTTGGAGTCAGTGAACACATGGAGATTTGGGGAGAGTGGCTGGCTCCACACCCTTTCCCACATACATTTCTTCATCTGGTAATTACTGAGTTATAGCCTTTCATAATAAACTGGTTATCTAGTAATTAAAAAAAAATGATAGGTAGAGGCAGTTCAGTAGGATATTTGAGGAGAATGGAAAAAGTTTGTAATAGCTGTGGTAAATAATGAAAGAGGCTAGGAAACTATAAAATGTTCAGGCAGCATGTTCAACCTGTGGATCGCGACCCCTTTGGCGGTCGAACGACCCTTTCACAGGGGTCGCTTAAGACCATCCTGCATATCAGATATTTACATTATGATTCATAACAGTAGCAACATTACAGTTATGAAGTAGCAACAAAAATAATTTTATGGTTGGGTCACAACATGAAGAAATGTATTTAAAGGGCCAGAAGGTTGAGAACCACTGGCATAGAGGGTTTAAATGAGGGGAACACCGCGTACTGGTAGTGGTAGATCTGTGTGGTCCTATAGTTTTCTCTAACGGTACTCAGTATCCTAAAGCATAGAAGCCCAGAAACGTAGATGATGGATTAATTGATTTGAGCAAACAAATTTGATTTCATTCAGCATACCTAACGCATTGCCTGGACCTAGAAGGCCCACCAAAATTTTACCATCTACTTCTCAAATGGAATCCAGATGATATGAAATAATGTTAATAATGGTTGGGGCATGCCCAGCTGCCCTTTTACTTACAAAGCCCTCTTACTTTATGTCCATTAAGTCGTTATACCATTTACCCACCCATGCTCCTTTATTTTGATAAAATGCTTTTCAACTTTGCCATGCCTGTAAATAATCTAAGGTGTTTGTTAAAGACAGGTTTTTAAAAATATATATATTTTATTGATTTTTTACAGAGAGGAAGGGAAAGAGATAGAGAGTTAGAAACATCGATGAGAGAGAAACATCGATCAGCTGCCTCCTGCACACCTCCCACCAGGGATGTGCCCGCAACCAAGGTACATGCCCTTGACCGGAATCGAACCTGGGACCCTTTAATCCGCAGGCCGATGCTCCATCCACTGAGCCAAACTGGTTACGGCAACAGGTTTTACCTGCTTTCAGAGAGTCCAGTTCGATAGATTTGGAGGTAAAGTTCACATATCTGTGATTTTTAAAACATTCCAGATGACCCTGATGCAGCTGGTCCATGACAGCACTGAGAAATACTGTCCTCAACCAGGCCCCTTTGCAACCAACACCCGCAGTCTTTACTATTCTGCTTGGTATACCTGGAATTCCTCTTTTTACCCACTGTGGACTGAAAAATCCCAGTTTAATATTAATTCCTACCAAGAATCCTCAGCTATCAATTCTACTCCATAATTAAGGGACGTCTCTAGCCTTTGGTGGAGAAGACTACCTGGTGATATGCCCAGCGGTATTCTGTGCTTGCTCAGTATGTCTTGTGACCTTATGTTCCCCAGGCTCCCATCTGCACTTTAGATGGCAATCTCCCCTGGCATAGGGACCCCATTTCTGACCAGAGCACTATCTGACTCTGGAAGGTGTTCAGCAGCTGAGTACAGAATGAATAGACAGAGAGGCGAACAAATATGAGTCTGTTCAGAGAATTGAGAAACGGAAAAATAGATGGGGATGCCAAAAGCAAGCAGTGGATTGGCAAATAAAGACGTGAGAACCAGAACAAAGTAAAGAAGTAAAACAAACAAACCAGGTTCCGCAGGAAGAGAATCATTAGAGCCTGGAAGACAATGTGGGTGATTTATTCACAAATAATTTTAAGAAGCATGAGAAAAGGAGTCTGCAGGCAACTGGAAATAGACTCTTTAAGTACCTGACAAACCTGAGAAAAAAATAGGTAGCGAGAAAATCAATGCATTGAAACCCAACAAAGCTTCAATGTTCCATCCCTTTTCAATCACTGGGAGGGAAAATGATGTGTTCAGTACATCCTCCTTCTTCATGTTTGGGCCTTTAAATAGGGTGTTTGAATTCACAGACTGTAGCTAGCTCATTTTGTCTCTCCTTCCAGCACACGGCTGTACTTTTTAAATGACACCAGCCTTCTGAGCAAGATTGATTGTAAACTTGAAAAGGTTATATGTGATGTAATGAATAACACATGCTACTCCCTCAAGCGCATCTCGGGAACAGCATACATCCAGGATCCTGTATGTTCTAGAAATTTAGAAAAGACTGGGGAGAGATACTGCTTGCAAGCCAAAAGAAAACGTCCCTATTATCCTCACTCAATTAACTGCTGTATCTTGAATTCATTCACTCAATGATTGTGCAGTAATTAAATTGGACTGTTTTTGTCATTCCCTAAATGTTTGTGAACGAATGAGTGGAGGAAGGGATATTAGGTGCCAGTCGCGGTGCAAGGTGCTCTGAGGATAGTAAGATAAATCTGGAAGCTTGCTGTTAATGGAGAGTGTATCTAATAAGGAAACAGATATAAATAACCCTTCTTCAGAAATAGGTAATAAGTGCCAGCACAGAGTTATACATTTTAATGTTAGAATACAGAATACAAGGGAAGGAGGGAGTATTTGTCATTGAAGTGCTAGAGAGAAACTTTTGTAAGAAGTTTTATTTAGGCTGAAGAATTTGGATGTTTCAGGAAAGTAATTTGGGACAAAGAAAGAACATGAGGTGGACTGTTAGCGATGTATGGAAGATGGAGAAGAGTTTAATTTGTAGAACTGAGCTTTATGAAGAACAATATTGGGCAACAGTGTTGGAAAAGTACATTGAGAGTTTGCATGGAGGTGGTTTCTTTTTTTATCAAGTTTTTGTGATCCATGACTTAGCACAGGATAGTGAGCTGCTAATATTTATTGAATGCTTACTATGGGCCAGGCACATGTAATTATGTACACTATTTCCATTAAGGTTCCCAATAACCCCATATGTAGTTTCATGAGGTATTTATTATCAAAACTAGAGGCCTGGTGCACAAAAATTTGTGCACTCAGGAGGGTCCCTCAGCCCGGCCTATGTCCTCTTGAAGTCTGGGACCCCTCGGAGGATGTCCACCTGTTGGCTTAGGCCTGCTCCCTGGGGGATCGGGCCCAAGCTGGCAGTCAGACATCCCTCTGGCAGCCCAGCAGCCCTCGGGGGATGTCCACTTGCCAGCAGGGAGCAGGCCTAAGCTGCAGTCGGACATCCTTAGCGCTACTGAGGAGGCAGGAGAGGCTCCCACCACCACCACTGTACTGGCAGCCATCAGCCTGGCTTGTGGCTGAGCAGATCTCGCCCCATGGGAGCACACTGACCACCAGAGGGCAGCTCCTGCATTGAGCATCTGCCCCCTGGTGGTCAGTGTGTGTCATAGTGACCAGTCATTCCCAGTCATTCTGCTGTTAGGGTCAGTTTGCATATTACCCTTTTATTATATAGGATAGAGGCCTGGTGCACAGGTAGGGGCTGGCTGTTTTGCCCTGAAGGGTGTCCCGGATCAGGGTGGGGGTCCCGCTGAGGTGCCTGGCCAGCCTGGGTGAGGGGCTGATGGGTGTTTGCAGGATGACCATAACCCCTTTAGGGTGGGGGGTCCCCACTGGGGTGCCTGGCCAGTCTGAGTGAAGGACTGGGGGCCGTTTTCAGTCTGGCCAGGCCCCTCCAACAATGGAAGCTCCCAGCCTCTCCTTTTTTTCTTTTTTTATTCTGGGATTTATTTACCTTTTATAATTGAAACTTTGTAGCCTTGAGAGGAGCTCAGAGCTGGCCAGGACGGACGGGAGGGAAGCTTGGCTTCCTCCATTGCCAGGGGCAACCCACTCCTACTCGCTCCAGCTCCGTGGCCATGGCCGGCTGAAAGCAGGTATCTGGGTTTATTTACCTTCTATAATTGAAGCTTTGTTGCTTTGAGTGGAGCTCAGAGCCGGCTACGGCAGCTGGAAAGCTTGGCTTCCTCCATCATTGGGGCAACCAAACCTACTGCTTGCTCCAGCTCCGTGGCTGCTGGCCGCCATCTTGGTTGGGTTAATTTGCATAAAGTCACTCTGATTGGTTGGTGGGCATGGCTTAAGGTGTAGTGAAGGTACGGTCAATTTGCATGTTTTTCTTTTATTAGAGTAGATATAATTAGTGCTAGAAAAGACCAGTTAGAAGATCCCACTTTGAAATGAAAACCACAATTTTATGGTGAATTGTTGGGTAAAAAATGTTTGACTACAATGTTATCTTTAAAAATTAACTTTTCTTTTATCCAATCTATGAGTTATGATATAACAATCTCTGTATTTATTCATAAATTATTTAGAAGTATGTTTTAAAATTTCTAAATGGAGAAGGCTAACTATCTTTTGGCCATTCATTTTTATTTTTTTGCATTGAGAATTGAGATTATTATCTGCAGGATATAGAAATCTAGATCCACTGGCATTTATTAAGACTTGTTTTAGAACCATTAAGTGGCCAGTTTTTGTAAATGAGGTATAGTTGTTTAAAAATAATATGTGTTCTTTAACTGTTGGGTATAGGGTTCTATATAAGTATATTAGATAAAAAATTTTAATTTTCCTGAAAGATATTTTAAATCTTCATAATTTTTTACTTGTTTGATTCTTGAATTATAGAAAAACTGTATTAAAATACTATAATTATGGATTTGTCATATTTTAATTGTAATTTTGTCTAGTATTTTTTATTATTTTAGGTTTATTTTTTTCATAGAATTTTTTCCTCTCTAAATTAAATTTATTGGTGTGACATCTTATATAATAAAGATGTAATATGCAAATGGTCATTACACCAAATGGTCATAACGACCAACCGTGTAATGACTGGATCACGGATCAGCAAGAGGGTGGGGCAGTGAGCTACAAGCAGGCGGCAGAGAACTACAGGAGGGGGCAGGGCAGCAAGCTATGGGGTGGGGGGAAGGGGAGAGGGGCAGGGGAGTTACAGGAGGCTGGGGCAGCAGGCAGAGAGCTACTGGAGGGCTGCAGCAAGCTACTGGTGAGCTACTGGCGCATGGATTCGTGCACAGGGCTACTAGTTGTTTAATAAGATTATATAGGTTTCAAGTGTACATTTCTATCACACATGATCTGTGTATTGCATTGTGTGCTCACCACCAAAAGTCAAATCATCTTGTCACCACATATTTGACCCCCTTTACTCTTTACTACCCCAGTCACCCCCTTTCCCTATTCAATCAATGGTTCTGGGGAAATTGGAAAGCTACATACAAAAATGTGAAACTAGAATAGCTGTTTGTCCCCATCTACAAAAATTAACTCAAAATAGGGTTATTATTATCTATTTTAAAATATATTTTCCATCACAATTTATCCTAAGTTTATTATTTTTAAATTTAGAATTTTTGTATCTTCTTGTTGATCTTGCTCCTTATATCATAGTACAGTGTGGATTTTCCATATATATATATATTAATTTTATTTAAAGACTATTTTGTCAGATGCTATAGCTATCCCAGCTTTCTTTTGGTTACCATTTTTCTGGAATGATTTTTCCGTTTACTTTTTCAGCTTTTTTTGTGTGGCATATTCTAAATGCATCTCTTATAAGAAATATAAATGATTTTCAAAAAATTCACTCTAATTCCCTATCTTCTAACTATTGACTTTCGTTTATTTATATTTATTACAATTATTGACATATATGGATTGATTTCTGCCACCTTATGCATTCTATTTGGCATACTTTCTTGTGTTTCTTTATCCTTTCAGTTTTTTACTTAATTGATAGTTTTCTTTATCTGGCGTTCCTCCTGGTTTGAAAGCTGTGCATTCTATTTCTCTTTTAGTGCTCTTTAAACTTTTAACATGAATTCTTGATGTAACAATGTCTAGGCTCGATCAATATTTTACTCTCTCCTGAAAATTGAAAGGTCCTTAGAATTTTTAACTCTAAACTTGATTTTTCTTTACAGTCTATCATTTTCTAGGACTTTTTCACCTTGTTTTTAAATCCACAAGTTTGTCACTCTTGCCATCACTAATGTTATATATATCCATACATTTATGAATGTGACTGCTCATTACTGTTATTTTTATCCACTCCTTCATGAATTAAATTTCCTTCTTTCTGAAGTATATAATTAAGTTCTTTTTAGTTAAGATCTTTGAGTGATAAAAGTTTCTAGTTCTTTGCTTGAAACAAATTCTTAAATAAAAATTTAGCTGAGTTACAAATCTAGGTTGATAGTTACTTTCCCTTAGCACTAGGAATGTATTATTCTACACTTTCCTGATATTTACTTTTGCTATTGACAAGAGTCTTTTTATTTGTTGTTGCTTCTAAGATTTTAGGTTCTATAGCTTCACTGTGATGTATTTTGGTGTAGAGTTCTTTTTAATTATCATCCTTAGAAATCATGTATTCTTGACTCTATGAATTCATATATTTCATCATCTCTGGAAAATTTTTAAAGCCTTTCAAGAGTGCTTCTCCACTTTTTATTTTATTTATCTGGATTTTTATCAGGGATATGGGAATCTCTGAATTCTACCTTCCATTTTTCTTAAATCTTTTGTTTTGTTTTGTTTTGCTAATCCTCACTTGAGGATATTTTTTCATTGATTTTTTATTTATTTATTTATTTATTTTTTTATTTTTATTTTTAGTGAGAGAGAGTGGAAGGGAGAGGGAGAGGGAGAGACCAAGAGAAAGTGATATGAGAGAGACACATTGATTGATTGCCTCCTGTACATACCCCAGCCAGGGCTGGGGAACCTGCAACCGAGGTATGTGCCCTTGACCAGAATCGAACCTGGGATCCTTTAATCCACAGGCTGACTGACACTTTATCCACTGAGCCAAATTGGTTAGGGACATTTTTCTTAAATCTTAATCTGCTTCCATTTCATAATTTTCCATTGCTACATTATATATAACATCCTCAGATAGAGTTTTTAGTTCACCAGCTTTTTAAATGTCAATCTACTGTTCATTCATCAATTTAAATGAACTATTTACTATGTTTTTCTTTCTTGTTCTTTTTTTCTAATATGTCTACTTTAAAAAATATATTTACTGGTTCCTTCCTAAGGTTTCAATTATTACATGTATTTTAAACATAATTTGTATTCTGCTCAGATTGTCATTTATTATCTCAAGTTATGGGGTAATAATTCTGCTGCTTTGCTCATTCTCACAGTGAATGTGTTCCTTGTGTGGTTTGTAATTTTCTTATTTTTTATTTGTTACTATGAGCTCTCTTCTCTAGCATAACTACTTCTTCCTATGAGAACCCTATGTAGCCTGTATTGTGGAAATGTCCCTCGAAAATGCTTGGTTTTTGATAGATTCTCAGAGTATTTTTGCTTAGGGCCAATTTTTATGCTAAATTCCCAACCTAAGGTTGAAGTTTTAATCTACTTGTATAGGTTAAGTCTATTTGAAGCACAGGTCTGCAGTATTAACTTATGAGCAATAACTCTTTTGTTTTGATTTATTTACCAGAGCCCAGGCAGAAATATGTATAAATATATTTGTTGTCTCTCTATGGCAGGGAGTAAATTTATCTTTTTGGCTCACCTTATCACTGAAGGTGCAGTCCTTATAGGGCATCAGCTTTATGTAAGGAAATAATTCCAAATTTCTTCTTTATGTGGGGCTCTATTAGTCTGCTTGAGCTGCTATAACAAAATAACATAGACTGAGTGGCTAAAACAACAAAAATGTATTTTCTCACAGTTGGGGAGACTGGAAGTATGATAGCAGGTGTCAGTATGATCAGATTCTGGTGAGGGCTTCCTTCCTGACCTGCATGCAGGTGGCTGTTATGTCCTCTTATGGATGAAAGTCAGGTTTGGCAGGGGATGAGGCCAGTGGGTGGAGGATAGAGTGGGGAGCACTCTGGTATCTCTTCTTATAAGGGCATTAATCCCATCAAACCAAGGCTCTTTCCTCCAGACCTCATCTAACCATAAATAACTCCAAATGCCAAATCTCTGTATACCATTATGTTAGGAGTTAGGGCTTAAATATATGAGTTTGGGAGGACATTCAGTCCAAAATAGGCTCAAACCTATGTCTACTGTCCCTTTGTGGGTAATAAAGCTAGACTTCTGGTCTACCAAGAGCAAGGCCCTCACCCCATGCCCTGTTGCAGCATTAGCTCACACCCTTAGTGCTCTGGTCTCCTGTTTCAGCTACATTTCTGGAAGAGAGGAACTTCATTTGCTTTCTTTGAATCAACTGTCCAACATGTCTAGGGTCTTTGAGGTCTTCTAGTGTTACCTTATTGCTTCAACCAGAAGTCTCACACAGCCAGCTTTTGTCTTTCATTTGTGTGACCTAAACAAGTCTGCTGAATTTCCCTTCCTTTCCTATTAAAAAGGATGATGTACACAAATAAAATGCTCATTCATCTCATAAGTAATTCTGAGAAAGAGCAATTAGAGATAGCAATATGTTGCAAATTAAAAATGTTAAATATAGCAGAAGCAAATAGAGTTTCTCCAATAATGAATTTTAATTATGATGCGTTGATATAGCACATTTTATCTGAGAGCATTAAAGTGTTTTATAACTATATCATAATTTCTTGAAGCGATCATGAATTTTTCTAACCCAGCAACCATAGAACAATAAGACCATTTGAAATTTGATTGCAAATTAAGTATTACTGACTCCTTTTTAAAGATTATAAGTACAATTTCTAGGATGTTATACTATTGGGCAATGAAGGGCATTTTTATAGGCCATGAGTTGAATAATTATAGTGGGTTATTTCAAAGATGATTCCTACAGGGTGAACAGTTTTGAGAAAAGTGAGAAGGAGTTACATGTACAAACAATCTTGGTTAGAGGCAGTATAAACATTGGGGTTGGGGGCCCAGGAGTATCTTTATTATCTTGCTATATCCCAATTGGCTCTGGGACAGATTATATTCTCCCCTTGCCTTCCCCCTTTCCTCCAGAAATGAAGAAAAACAAGATTCATTGAAAAGATTATTTGCTATTAACTATGAGGTCAAATCTAACGTGGTTAGTACTTGGAGAGGGTGAGTGTAGAAACTGAGCTGGACTTCTTTATAATATACAAAGGCAGAGTCTGTTTGGGAGTTTACATCCATGGGAAGGTTAAGCCTTCAAATAATCATGGAATCAAACTGACTTTCCTGGTGTCCTCTAGAACCGGAATTAGTTCAAATTCAAGGCAGACCTGCCTTCGGAAGTAAGGCTCAACATTAAGGATAAATTCACAAAACTCAGTCTGGGAAAAGAGCCGCTACCAAATATTAGGGCCAGCTTATTAAAGCTCTTAGGCTTGCTCCCTGCTGGTATTTAAGGCACTTGTCCCCATTCTAAATACCCAAGGATTTTATTCAGCCAATTTTAAAGCCATACCAGTTGCTAAGATATGGAAAGACTTCTTCTATACCAATTGGTAAAAAAAACACACACAGCTGCCCTGGGTGTACAAAATGCCCTGGCTTACACAGTCTCATTTTAGTTTCCCTGCCCCTCCAAGCCACAAGACTACACAACGAAAATGAGCTCCTGTTACAGCAGCCCCAGAGCCCTGATAGGATGGTGCTGTCCCACTGATTAAGTGTTTTGCATGTTGGCCTAGTCTGTGCCATCAGGCCTACATTGAACCAAAGCCTCCAGGTTCCAATCTTTAGTGTTTTTAATGTATGCATCATAATAATCTGATTGTATAGGGGTTTCAGACTTTGGCTTAAAGAGTTTACTATGAGTTTTTAAAAATATATATATATTTTTATTGATTTCAGAGAGGAAGGAACAGGGAGAGAGAGATAGAAACATCAATAATGAGAGAGAATCATTGATCGGCTGCCTCCTGCACGTCCCAGGAGATCGAGCCCAAAACCCAGGCATGTGCCCTGACCCGGAACCAAACCATGACCTCCTGGCTCATAGGTCAACGCTCAACCACAGAGCCATGCTGGCCAGGCCTTATTCTGACTTTGTACCTTCTGGACTATCACTGCTGCATGTTCTCAATACCAGTGGATCCTAGCAGTTTAAATTTCATGGATTAAATAAGCAAATAATGTTTTAATGTTTTTCAAGTTGACATAATCGTATCAACTTTTTATCCTGCCAAATAAAGAACAATGATTTTTTAAAAAAAAATAATGTTCTGCCACTATTATGCTATGCAAAGAAAGAACAGAAGGACACATATTCAGAGTAGAAGCCCCAGAAGAATTTATCCTCTGAAAAATTAATTACATTGTCTTTCCCTTCCTCATTTCGTCAAGGACTAGTGAGAAATTAATCTGCACTGCATTCCCTACTCTCATGTTTCCAAGTTTAGCCCTAATGAAGCTCCATTGTTTCATTTGCTTCACTTGGGCTTGTATTCCAGACCCTGGGCTGCGCCTGGACTCTAAGGTATAAAATAAAGAGAGTCTCAGTATTGGGTATGGCCTATCCCTTCCTCCCATGTGGCTGGAGATAAATAGGAGCCCTGCAACTCCAATATTTACATCTGGTTCTTGCCAGAGGCTGTACAGAGTGTGCATAATTTTATAGCCTGAACGTTTCTCCTTTCCATGTGAGACAATGGAATCGTGCATCTACTTACATGTGTATTATCAAATAATATTGGCGCTTTCCTGGTAACATGAATTGCTTTACTAACAAGATGCAAATCTGGAGCCAGGCATGGATGGATACCAGGCACAACAGTCAGTACCTTTCCTATAGAAAACAGTTCTTGGCTTTGAATAAAAAGTACCCGCCCTAGCTGGTTTGCTCAGTGGACAGAGCGTCGGCCTGGGGACCGTAGGGTCTCAGGTTTGATTCCAGTCAAGGGCATCTACCTTGGTTACAGGATCCTCCCTGGCCCCGGGCCCTGGCCCAGACTCATGCAGGAGGCAACCAATCGATGTATTTCTCTCACATCAGTATTTCTCTCTGTCTTTCTCTTTCTCTAAAAATCAATGTAAAAATATCCTGGGTGAGGATTTTTTTTTTTTTTAAAAAGTAGCTATAAAGACCTTTCATCGCTATCCTCAACTACATCAAAGAACAAGTGCTCTTAATGCATACTATAAAAGCACAGGAAAAAAGTTCATATGACTTTTGATAATTTTGCCAAACTATATGTGGAGAAAAGCAAAGGCTTCAGTAGTGAAACAGAAAGGCATAATTGATCACAGAATTGAGAAGCCATTACAACATGAAACAAACATCATAAGAACATAAGAAGGCTCATCTAACAATGTTTTTCTGACATCAATAAAATTAGTTGTGTTTCATCTGTGTTGTAAAATTTCTGATTTGTTTTAGCCTTGCATGTTATTCTACTATGGCATGATGATTTTCATTATGCCTCCCTAAACCCTATCAAAAGATAGTCTAGACTTTAATTATCTCTATATTTAGTCAAATAGTCAGGCTTCATCTGTTTCCAGAACAGTTAATGTATTTGGCTCATTAGTCTGAAAGCACTGAGTACAATTTAGCTCACTAAAAACACATCCAGCATTAGCTTGTGTAAGGAGCGTAAAGGTCCGCTATGTGATAATCTTATGCTTTTCCTGTAACAGTGAGTCAGGAAATGATAGCTATTATTTTTGATCACTTACCATATACCAGACAACATGTTTACCTTTTATATGCATTATTCATTTAGTTATCACAACAACAAATTCTTTAAAAAGTTTGTTTTATTGATTTCAGAAAGGAAGGAAGAGGGAGAGGGAGAGAGAAACATCAGTGATGAGAGAAAATCATCAACCAGCGGCCTCCTGCATGCCCCCTACTGGGGATCAAGCCTGCAACCTGGGCATGTGCCCTAACTAGGAATTGAACCATAGGTTAATACTCAACCAATGAGCCACACCAGCCGGGCACAACAACAAATTCTTATTCACATTGTACATATTTAGAAGTTTACCTAGAGTCACTCACCCAGGAAGTGGTAGGCCCAGGACATTCTGATTTCAAAGCCTGAAGTCCTAACAACCACTATCTTATAAGAAACTAGAGGCTCGGTGCACGAAATTCATGCACTGGAAGGGGGGGGAGTGTCCATCAGCCCAGCCTGCACCCTCTCCAATCTGGGACCCCTCGGGGGATGTCCAACTGCTGGTTTAGGCCCAATCACTGTGGACATTCCTCTCACAATCCTGGATTGCTAGCTCCCAACCACTCACCTGCTTGCCTTCCTGATTGCCCCTAACTGCTTCTGCCTGCCAGCCTGATCACCCCCTAACCACTCCCCTACCAGCCTGATTGACATCTAACCATTCCCCTGCCGGCCCAATCACCCACAACTGCCCTCCCTTGGCGGCCATCTTGTGGCTGTGGGCGCTGCCATCTTTGAGGGTGTGGCAGTCAATTAGCATATTCCCTCCTTATTGGCTGTGGGCATCACCATCTTTGCAATGGCAGAGGGTCAACTAGCATATTCCCTCTTTATTAGATAGGATACTTGATTCCATACACTCATTATGCTGATGTTTGCACAGACCACATGCAGTTATGCCTACAAAGAGATGGAACCTAGTGCTACAACCTTGACATGAGGCTACTTTGAATGTAAAGGTGGCATTAATTTTAATTTATTTCTCCAGGAAGGTTATTCCCCTGCTCTACATCCTTGAATAGATTTCCATTGCTCTTGGATAAAAATTCCAAAGTCTGTGAGTTCCTAAACACTAGGACTGTCCTTCACTCTAGGCTCCCTCACTTATTTGGTTCGACCACTCAGGTCTTTTTTTTTTCTCATCTAAGTTTTATGGTTTTTTACAACATGTATCTTTATTGTTGAAGGTATTACAGATGTCCCCTTTTTTTTTCCTCCATTGACCCCCTCCTCCCAGCGACCCATCACCCAGGCCTTCACCACACTATTGTCTGTGTCCATGGGTTATATATATGCCTATTAGTCCTTTGGTTAATCTCTCCCCCACTCCTGACTTCTCTTTGAGAATTTTCAGTCTGTTCCATGCTTCTATGTCTCTGGATCTATTAGATTCCACATATGAGTGAGGTCTATAAGCTTTGTACTTTTTTCATACCTATTAAACATTAAATATATAGAAGTAAGCGGGTTGATAAGTGAAGGACAGGGAGAAATGCCCTGTTCAAAATCTACTTCATATTACATACTGTGCCATTGAAAATTAGCTTTTTTAATTACATAGATAATTCATGCTCATTATAGAAATTTTAGAACACTGAAAATATAAACAAATCTTTCAAATCCCAACAATTTCAAGAACATCTTAGGTAACATATGGTGTATTTCCATTCACTTTTTTGCTGCATATCTTTTAAACATAATTGCTATAAATTTGTATCATACAAGATTGATTCTAGTTTTCAAACATCTTTTATGATTTATAAAATGAAATATGCTTTCAGTTATAAAATACTTTGGGGAAAAATAGATAAAATAAAGCAAAAAATTACTGTTACTCCATACGTCACTACCCACAGATAACTCTGCTACTCTTGCGGCATTATGTTCTTCCAATCGTTTTCTAGGATATTTTCTTCAGTTTTTATACCCTAGTGTGTGTGTGTATATATATATTGATTTTATATCAGAGATAACACAAATATATTCACCAATCCCAGAATGTTGAAGAATAATTTCTGAAGGCTAATAATTTGCTGCCTATTTTATTGCTGCCTAGTCTACCCACAGGGCTCAACAGAAAAAGCACTGTAGCACCAAGCATTGAATTTTCTTTATTGATTTGAGAGAGAGAGAGAGAGGAAGGGGGGAGAGAGAGAGAGGGAGAACAAGCATTGAATTTTAAAAGCCCCTTTACTGATCTCATGAGTGGGCTAATACACAAGATCAGATTGTCAAAGCAGACTCACTAGAAGGGTGCGCAACCATTAATGAGCTTTAGTAATAATTTCAGAATGTGGGCGATCAAGAGGCACAGAGTGGACAGAGGTCTGGGACCTCAAAGGCAGCTCCATGGACCCTTCTCTCCACATCAGACATGCACTCTCTGACTCAGCATAATACAGGAGATTTCAGATGAGGTTCGGCAGCTTCACCTCGCACAACTAGAGGAGTGCTTAAATTACGAAATGTCTCCATTTTATACTCCAGAGAGTTATGTAGCTTAGGTGATATTCTTTAGGGCATCATGGGTCATAGATCTATAGATTCTGGGCTTACTCCTAAGTAATCCTTAGCAAGGACATTCTACTAAGACATGGAGTAGATAAGAATCTTTCCTTTTAGCAAATATTATGAGTCTATTTATCTGGAGTTCAGGTTGATAAAAAGAGACTATATTGAACTAATCTCCTTTTTTCTTTCCCCTGGGAGAATTTCTCCCGACACTCCCAAAGAAGGTAAATGGATCCCAGACCAACTGTTGTAGCTCTTTCCTTCTCAGTGAGCAACAAGGAAATAAGAGAAACAGTCCTCATCATTTTGCTTCTCATTCTCCTGCTCCTAATTCCTGACTTATAGTGGATGTGGAGATTCTGTTCCTTGGTACCTTTATCTCACCTTTATTTTCGAACACTTTTTAGCCATTTTCTCCCCAAATGTTGCCTCTACTCTGTTCTCTCTTTCCTATCCCAACTATACTTCAATAAAAAGTATATTAGAAACTCCTAGAAGATAACATAGGAAAAAACCTAGGTAACCTTGGGTATAGTGATGACTTTTTAGATACAACATTGAAGGTACAATACAAGAAAGAAATAATTGATAAACTAGATATCATCAGTTTAAAACTCTGCTCTACCGAGAGATGCTGAAAATAAAATAAAAAGACCAGCCATGGACAGGGAGAAAATATTTGCAAAGCACATATCTGATAAAGGACTGTTCATCTGATAAAGGACTGTTTATATACAAAGAACGTTTAAAACTCAACTGTAAGAAAACAAACAACCTGACTAAAAAATGAGCAAAATATCTGAACAGAAACCTCACCAAAGAAGTTTTACAAATGTTTATAGCAGCTTTATTTATAATTGTGAAAACTCAGAAGCAACTAAGATGTCCTTCAGTAGGTAATCATGTAAATAAAGTTTCCTAATTAGTAACATCTTGCATTAGTATGGTACATTTGTTACAATTGATGGATCAATATACATTACTACTAACTGAAGTTCATATTAGGGTTCACTTTTTGTGTTTTCTGTTTTATGAATTTTGGCAAATGCATACTGTCATGTATCCATCATTATAGTAGCATACAGAAGAGTTTTCCTGCCCTAAAGCTCCATGCACCACACCTATTCAAGATTTTCCTTTATTTAAACTTATCAACTATAAATTTTTGTAAAATATTTGTTGATAATGCTCATCTATTGTCATGTGGCTCTGTTTCTGTTATTTTTCCATTATTTCTCACACCTAGTACCTTGTTTTCTTATATGTTTTATGATTTCAGACTGCAAGCTGCATATTGTCCTTGAAACATTATATGGTGAGAATCTCTGAGGCCTTGAAAGAAGGTACTTTATTTCAGAAGGCATTTTTATTTATATTTCAGTCAGGAGCCTGGAGGCATGACTAGTCTAAGACCATTTAGATGAAAATTCGACTAAAATCATGGTTTGATATTTTATGAACTACTGAGATGGTATGAATGCAGACTGCCAATTCTCACAAGCACCAGTTTATAAACAGCTTCTAATGGGAAAATTATATTTCCCCTCTGCTCTGCCCAGCACCAATGCAGACACCTGGGGTTCTTTTGGGTGGTGGTGGGAAATGAACGAGCTTACGTCTTGTCCTCTCTCACACAGTGCTGCTGCGGTCCTTTGGGATCTCAGTTAGTGGGGAGAGGAATCCTATTTGATTCTCCCCACGGAGCCTGCACTGGGGACTTGATGTCAAAATCAAAGTCCAACTTTGCAGAAATTGGCAAAGGCCCCGAAGGCAGCAGCACTGAGTCCCTGGGCTCCCTTGTTCCTCCTAGGCCTAATAATCCTTAATCTCTTGTCAGCTCTTTGCTGCCTTTATTTACATCTGCATATCTTCTTTATCATCTTACATCTCAAATTATTTTATTTTTATTATTTGATCCAGAATTTTTAGTTGCAGGAGGTTTTTATACTTGATATAGAATACCTAGCTTAGTGAAGGATTGGCCCCGACACGCTGGTCTGCCTTAGTCCCAGAAATGGATGACTTCCTCGTGTCTTCTAGATGCTCTGTGTTCTGGGATAGTCTCTTGCTATATTTGTCTTGAAATCTAATCATGCTAGGCCAAATTCTAAATGTCACTACCTCCAAAAAAATCTTCCCTCTTTGGCCTAGCCTTTTATTTTTTTCTAATACTCATAGCATCTCACATGTCAGATTGTACCCTGAGATTGATTTGAAGTTTTATAGGACAAAAGTGGTTGTTTATTGGTAATTTCAAATGAGTCAACCTAAAACCTAGTTGCATAAAATTAGCATGTACCCAATATTCACCTAAAGGAGTGAATAAACATTTTGACAAAAATAAGCAATATTGTCCAACCATGAAAGAAGTTGTGCCTAATACTTTCAGAGTAAGGAGACTTAAATTTTCATCCCTCTAAATGTCTGAAGAATTGTCAGTGTGTATATAAATACATATATTTACACAGTAACTGAAATTGCCCGAGGAAATCAGAAATCATCTTGGCTAGAATTCAGGAAAGAATAAGGAGAGGGAAAGGAGCAGAGTTACCAAAGTTTGCAGCTCATATTCATATCGCAAAGCGGGATGGGAACCGAAAACCTACATATACCTGATTCTACTTTGAACTAACTGAATGTGAGGGACCCTTTAAGAACCAAGTGTAGTTATTGCCAAAATAGTATTGAAAACATCATGGGGCAATTGCAAAATAAACTCAGGAACGGCAATTTAACTTAAAAATAAAAAGAAACTCATTGAACAGCTCTCTTGGCATTCCACTTCTTGTTGCTAAAAATCTACTTTCAAAAGCCAGATTAGCCAGATTGTCCATTAACATCCATCACATTTGCTAGATAATTGCCAAATCCCCATCTCTCGCTGTGTGAATGCCGCATAATGTGAAAGCAAGGACAGTGTCTCTTGATGCCTAACATACCCTTTCCACATTAAAGCAATCTTCCCTGCCATGTCCCTGCTGTTGGAGAACTGCTTTACATTACATAAGCATGGAACTGGGCCATTCGTCAGGACTTTTCAGGTGCCATAAAAGCAGTGCCTCTGCTTTGCCTTCTCATGTAACAAAGGACAGAGTTCACAGATAAATATGAATGGGTCTCTGCCAAGATGTCCTTAGAAGCACCTGTAATAAAGACTCTGACCTGGAAGGCACTATCCACCTCCCTTTGCTGAACTGGCTACCTCCGCTGAGAGACTGGGGCTTTTATCACCAGGGGAACAGAGAACGTACTTTGAGCTCAGTGCCACCCTTCTGCAACCCTCCCTCTGAAAATGAGTACATTTTGTACCACCTGCAGGGCAAGAATTTATTAAACAGTAACCAAAACAGACGATTACATCTCTGATACTTTGTTCAATGAACTGATATATATCCAGCTATCAAATCAGAAACCTTGCCTGTTTAACAGGATAATTCTTAAAAATAATTACAGTGATGTTTTTATATTTGTGTGATACTGTGGTTATGTCACTTTTAATTTGCTCCGGATGGTACCATTGGTGGAGAAACTCCTGAATCCTTCAATTTCAAACTAAAAGACCTTTCAGATGTATAGTCAATGGTCGTATTCGGATACTTACAGTGTTATATAAGCTTTTAGAGCGTGTTTCCTGGAAAATAAAATAAAAACCCAAATCACTGAATCAAAGGTCCACGTTTGATTTGCAAATTACTACTACTGAGGTACATAATACTGAGCAAGCTTTTAACTGATTCGTTAACCTTATTTCCCTTCCTATAAAATGAAAATGTGACTATGCCCTTCCTGCTTTATTACGATGCAGTGTGGCAGGCATCCATAAGGTATAACTGTTGATAATTTGTCTTATAGGAAGTTAAAAATGTAATGAGAACAAGGGATCCTTTGGGAGCAATCGGTGTTATACATCACTTAATAGCAGGTTGGTTTCATTGCCCAGATTACTTTCTTTTGCTGTTCTGCTACTACATTATTCAGACTGTTAAGGGAAGATGGTGCGTCCTGTGGACAGAATTATGAATGGCCTATTCTGTAATGCAAGTGAGAGCTCTGTCCTCTGATTGCAGCATTATAACCTCCCATTCTAGCATGCACGGTAAATCACCCTGCAGACTGAAGACAGGGCTGGATCCTCAGGTAATCTGTGAATAGTGACACTCTCCATGGCAAGGTTACACCACTCTGTCCTCGGTGTGATGGGGAGGGGGTGTCACTGGCACGCATGGCACTACATTTCCGTGACACAGATATAATGACCAATAAAAGAAGATCTATTTCCATTCTGTGGAACAGCTTCTAATAGGGGCACAATGAGGAAGACACACATCAAACAAAAGAGCAGACCGAGAAGCACAAACTAATACTAAACTAATAAAATCTTACACTTGTATGGCTTTTTTTTTGGGGGGAGGGTGGTGTAAAAAATAATAACTACTACAACAAAACAGAGCTTTCTCATGAATGATTGTATTCAATGTTCACGGCTATTTCATGGGGTAGGTAGGCAAGTTACCTTTATTGACATTTTTACAGGTATTTAGAGGGGTTAAGTGAGTTGCCCACGCTGACAGAAATTTTCCGATTCCCACTATAATTTTTTGCAATATTTCTGATTATGCAAAAAGCAGAAAACAACATTCCACTGATTATGCTGCTTTATTAAGTTTTTTGTCTTAACTTCTCAAATAGACTTTATGACTAGGTGAAGGTAATGTGAAGTGAAAGGAGACAAGAAGAAAACATAAAAATAGTGTTCTTCAAGTTGCATAAAATTGCAATGTATTATGTTCACCCATTTCGTTCTAGAATAACCACCATCTAAGATGAGTGTGTGGTATCCACTAGATATTTTTCTGTAATTAAGATTAATTTGATTTCAACAATTTTACTGTAACCTTTGTGTAGGCACCATAAGATACTTTGAAATAAAACGTGCTATTGGTTGTTTTTAATGATTTCCCAATAATCTGGATTCCTAACATCGCATTGTCAGAGGTCCCTCCGCATGTCACATATGCTGCTTTCCATGCCACTCCCACCAAATACATAAATACAGGCACACATGTGGTAAGAATTTATACTTGGTCAGATCATTTTCTTTTACAAAAATGATCTCTTTCGCCCCAGCCCGTTTGGCTCAATGGATAGAGCATCGGCCTGTGGACTGAGGGGTCCCAGGTTTGATTCCGGCCAAGGGCACGTGCCTGTGTTGCGGGCTCGATCCCCAGTGTGGGGCGTGCAGGAGGCAGCCGATCAATGATTCTTTCTCATCATTGATGTTTCTATCTCTCTCTCCCTCTTCCTTCATCTCCAAAATCAAGAAAAATATATATATTTTTTAAAATGATCTCTTTCATTACCTTTGGAAAATTTGTTTTTTTTTGACAGAGAAAGATCTCTTTAATTAGGGGCATAACCACTTTGGGAAACAATGGTTTGAAAGTGTTGAACAGAAGAAAACTCAATGAATAAAGATAATACAATTCATAACCCTAGGAATCCTAAAACTAGAGTAGAAGAGTGGGGGTATGACAGGTTTTGTTTTTGTTTTTATCAGTCTTTGCTCTTTCCACACCTGGCACAGGATAGGTGCTTGGTAATTGTTTGCTGATGCTTGGTTAGATGAATGGGTAAATTAAAAGTGACAACACTCCAGGTATAAACTTCTTTTAGAAACTGCATCTTAAATTTATTTTGCTTTTTTGAGCCTCAAACTTGGCCTTGTGGGCAAATCTTGGGCAAAATCATTAAAAGTGACATTCTTTTTCACTTCACCTCTAATTCACTTTCCTGACTCTTTGACTCACACAAAAGCACTAAAGAAGATGGTAAAATTTATTAATTACAGTGCAATTTTATGTAACGGCCTTATGACATATATAGGGCAGACATATATAGGGCAGGTTATATATATGACATATATAATTAATACTCCTTCAGAAATTATGAAACTAATGCTCAGAGAAAACAGTGCAGCCAGGAATGTGGTCTAAGTAATCTGATACACATCCTATATCTTTCCTATCAGAAACTTCTCTGCTACTGCATAGTCCTAGAAAACAGCTATCAGCTACCTATCAACTAATCCGCTAGTAGTTATATGATAACTAATGATCGGTGTTCATATTTAATGCTTCAAAGACACACTTAAAAATCTGGAGAATGGTAAGGTAAAAAAAAAAAAAATCAAGATCCAAAAGAATGAAATGATAAAGGTCAGAGGACAAATTAGAGAGACTGACATCTTGGCCAAGGAACCCCTCCCAATGCTCCTCTTAAGTCACATCCTCAAGAGTACTTCGTTGATTAATTTCTTTACTCCTGCATGTAAGAAAGATGGAGACAAACACAAAACAAGACAAAACGTTATTTATTTGTTAATGTCACATGCAACTTCTAATCCTGACCCTACACAGATATCCTTTCCACGTTCTCAATAACAAACTTCATTTGAGAGCATCTTAATACACCAGGATTAAATTTCTTCAGTTAATTTGTTTGCTCATTTGTAAGTGTATTCTAATTTGAATTAAGTTTTTGCCTCAAGAACATGATCTATTCCAAATTTCAATATTTTCTGTGTTTTTTTTTTTAGTACGGTCCATAAAGGCCACTGAAAAAAAGATTTGAACTTATTTTTGTTTATTTTGCTTCTTGCTTACTAGCCCTTCAACTTTTCTTTACCTCACGGCAAGGCCACCCTGACATTAATTTCAATTTGGATTATAAAATCCTCAGGCAACATTAGATATTGCACTAGTTAAGAATTCATATTTATATGTATTTAGTGCAGAAGCTGTCTGCACACACACACACACAAAGGAAAGGGGTAATACGAAATTGGCAAAGATTTGAAAAGTGTGCTTTGACCAGTAATATGAGATGCTTACCAATAATTTTCTAGGTTTACACTCATATACTATAAATAAGATTTTTAATATTTTAAGAGCTGTATCTTAATATAATTGGTGTTCTTTGTAGCCCAATGTGTTTTTGCTTTATGCATTTAAATATATTTTTCTGATTAGGTGTCTGTCTCATTCTGCTAAAGATTTCATGGCACAAAATAGATTAATAACTCTTGCTCCACATACTGGGGTACTATAGCTCAAATAGAAGAAAATATATTCAAAACACACATTTACAGAAATTTAGTCACTAAGACACAAAAGGTCCTGTTTGTTGTGGTGGTGAAGTAAAATTAAAATAGAAGGAGAAGTCCTAGCCAGTGTGACTCCGTTGGCTGGGTATTGTCCTGAGCACCTCAAGGTTGCTGGTTCAATACCCAGTCGGGGCACATGCCCAGGTTGAGGGCTTGACCCCTCAGCCCCAAAGCCTACACCATCTAGGTCCAAGGGGACCCATGGAGACTCACTGAAACTTGAAATCTCAGTTCCAAATTACCAGAAGAGAGGATTCAAGTGTCTCAGCTTTGGTCAGGTATCAGCGCTGGTCATTTTAGCAATGGTAAAGATAGAGGGTATAACAAACAAAGCAGCAGAAACCACTACTGTGAACAGAGAATGAAAGGAATCCAAAGGAGTGTCATAGGCTAGGCAGCAGCCCTAGTAGGTGTCCATCACATATTTTCAGGATAGATATGTTTTGGGAAAAAGAGATACAAGGGAAAAAAAAAAAAAAAAAGAGAGATACAAGGAAAGAATTCCAGCCAGAGGAAAGAACTGAAGCAAAGCCAGCAAGTGTGGGTCCTATCTGGATACATCCTACATAATAAAGAGCTAATATGCAAATGGTTGTCACACCCTTGCGCCCTCGAGCCCTCGTGCCCTCACACTGGGGCCAGGGAACCTGAGGCTGGGCCAGGGGACCTGAGGCCACGTCCCCTACCCCGGTGCCGGGGCTGGGGGACCTGAGGCAGCACCCCCTCATCCAGGTGCCAGAGCCGGGGGACCTGAGGCCGGGCCAGGTGACCTGAGGCTGCACCCCCCACCCAGGCACCAGGCCAGGAGACCTAAGGCTGCACCCCTTGCCCAGTGGGGCTTGACGGGGGACCTGAGGCTGTACCTCCCACCCTGCGGGGCTTGATGGGGGTGGGGCCTGCTCGGTCTGGGTCTCGCGTGATTTCGAGGCAGGTGCAGGTGGGCGGGGACTTGACTCTGGGTCCCGTGGCATGCCACAGACTCTGACAGGAGGGAGATTTTCATATACATTTTACTAATTTTCTTTCATCTCTGACACTTCTATTATAGAGAAAGAGCAAATAGCAATATTAAAATGTTTCCTCTAATTAATTCCCTTTAATGTGCACGAATTTCTTGCACCAGGCCACTAATATATTATATATATATATATATATATATATATATATATATATATATATATATATTCTACCTAATAATAAACATGGTAATTAACCATAACTTCGCTACCCTTCCCATTGGCTAATCAGTGAGATATGCAAATTAACTGCCAACCAAGATGGCGGCCAGCAGCCAGGCAGCTGAAGCGAACAGGAGGCTTGCTTGCTCCAGTGATGGAGGAAGCCAAGGTTCCCCTCCTGACACTGCTGGCCTCTGAGCTCCACGCTAAGAAACAATGTTGCAATTATAGAAGCTAAACAAACCCCAGAAACCTGCTTTCAGCCAGACAGGCCTCAGAGCTGGAGTTGCAATAGTGTTTCAATTATAGAAGCCAAACAAACCCAGTTACCTGCTTTCAGCAGCCGAGGTCTCAGAGCTGGAGCCGAGCCTCAGAGCTAAAGCCGGCTCTCAGCTCCAGTGACAGCCATAGAAGGTAAATAAATCCCAGAATAAAAAAAAAAGAAAGAAAAAAAGGAGAGGTTGGGAGCTTCAGTTGCCTGCCAGCCTGAAAATGGCCCTCAGCCCCTCACCCAGACTGGCCAGGCACCCCAGTGGGGACCCCCACCCTGAAGAGGGTGTGACCAGCTGCAAACAGCCACCATCCCCTCACCCAGGCTCGCCAGGTACCCCAGAGGGGCCCCCACCCTGATCCGGGACACCCTTCAGGGCAAACCAGCCAGCCTCCACCCGTGCACCAGGCCTCTATCCTATATAGTAACAGGGTAATATGCAAACTGACCCTAACAGCAGAACAACTGGGAATGACTGGTCACTATGACACACACTGACCACCAGGGGGCAGACGCTCAATGCAGGAGCTGCCCTCTGGTGGTCAGGGTGCTCTCACATGGGAGGAGCTCTGCTCAGCCACAAGCCAGGCTGATGGCTGCCAGTACAGTGGTGGTGGTGGGAGCCTCTCCTGCCTCCTCAGCAGCACTAAGGATGTCCAACCAGTTTAGGCCTGTTCCCCGCTGGCAAGTGGACATCCCCCGAGGGCTGCCGGGCTGCCAGAGGGATGTCTGATTGCCATCTTAGGCCCAATCCCCCGGGGAGCGGGCCTAAGCCAGCAGGTGGTCATCCCCTGAGGGGTCCCAGACTGCAAGAGGGCACAGGCTGGGCTGAGGGGCCCTCCCCTCCCCTCCGAGTGCACAAATTTTTGTGCACTGGGCCTCTAGTATATATATATATATATATATATATATATATATATATATATATATACACACACACACACATATATATGAGTTCATTTAGCTCGCAGGTCAAAGGTAAGGGAGTGCAATGCACAATAAGATTGGATGCAGAGATTCTATGACCTTTAGATCAAATCCCACTCTTCATCTTTGCCCCCTGGTTGAAGCAGCCAGGGTTCTGTTTGTCCTTTTCTGATGTGTTCTGAACTGGTGGATTGCTTCTTAGAGGATTTGAAAACCAACCAGTTCAGACCTGTCTGCAAAAGCTTAGGGAGGTAAAGTAGTGAAAGGTTTATATGAGCACCCAATCTGTCTCCTACTTAAGATTGTACAGGAGAACAATTAATATCCTAAATCCTAAATTTAACTAGTTTCATAATTATTTTTCCAAGTGGAGTTCTACCCAAGCTTATACTTAAGAAGTGTGGACGAAAAAAGGCCACATGCTAACCCGACTAACTCAGGGAAGACCTGTGTGACGACGGCCTTGCAATCTCAAGAGACCTAAGTAACCACAAAAGATGGTCTGAAATGAAAGCCTTTTAATTAAAAAGGCAGTTTATAGTGGGTAGTGATGTCCTAGGCCAGTATCTTCCCTGACAAAGATCAATTTCGGTCTTTACTGAGCCTATTGTCTTTTTGCAGCTAAGATAACATACCTGTGGAATGTCAAGGTAACTTGTAACTTCCCTTTTCCGGACCCCTTGGATCCCTCGGAGCACAACAAATGGCGCCAGGGCGCAGACCACAAATTCCTTCATTGCTATTGTTATCGTGTTAATTGCTGACTGTTAACTATCCTGTACCCACCTGTGTAAAGGAAACATGTGTATCATTTTACTTTTTATCCAATCCCAGAGGTTTCCCCGCTTTGCCTTCTCCTGTCTCCCTAATCTATCACCAATGAATTTCATGTGACCCACTTACGTCTCCTCCTTAGATTGTAATGTATAAAACAAGCTGGAAACTGCCATTCTCAGAGCACTATTGCAATACCTTGAGATTCTGCTTCCAGGCAATTGTCAATAGTTTGGCTCAAATAAACTCACAAAAGTTCTTTACAGGTTTGAATGCTGTTGTTGCTTTTTTAGGGTTTTGTTTTTGTTTTTTTACGTCAACAGAAGCACGTAAAGTATTTGTGAGAGAAAAGGTGACTTTTTTTTAGTGTCCCGTATAATATCAAATCCTAAATGCCATTGCTTGACAGAGATATTATTTTATAAGAGGACAGAAAAATTGCCTGGAAAAATATCAGGGTAAAAATATATCAAGATTCTTTGACAAAACAAATAAAAATGGATAAATATCTCAAGGTAATTATTTAAAAAGATGAAAAGACACTAATAAACAATATTAGGAATAAAATAGATGTTTCAAAGATTAAAAAGACAGTAAGTAGGCATTATGAGTAACTTTATGGAATGCATTTGAAAACTCAGATGAAATGGATAAACCTCTAGAAAAAAATATGACTTACCAAATTTAGTTTGGGAGAAATGGGAAATATAAAGTCATATCACCATAAAGGAAATTGAATCAGAAGTTTAAAATCTTCTTACGGAAAAGCAAAGTCCAGAATACTATTTCCAGCAAATAGTCAGGGAAGAAGTAAGTCTGCAAACATAGAAGAAAAAATAATGTCAATTTTATACTACCTATCTTGGTATATAGAAGAATAGCCCTAACTCACTCCATTAGGTGAGTATGACTTTGATACAAAATCCCATGTAGCATGAGAACAAAATCATAGATCAATCTGGCTCATGATCACAAATACAAAAGTTAGAATATTAACAACTGCAATCCAGAAGTGTGTGTGTATGTGTTATGATATGCATCAATTGGTTGATCCCAGGAGTGCAAGTTTGATTTTACATAAGAAATCAATTAAATTAATTTCTAAAATAAAATTTAAGAGTAAAAATTTTTATTTCAACAAATAAATTTCAGCAAAAAATAAAAACTTTAAAAGATATTTATAATAACAGAATTATAAAACATCTAAGAATAACTACAAGAATTGTTCAAGAAATTTATGAAAAAATTATAAAACTTTATAGAAATACAAAGATAACTTAAATATACATCATTTACATGCATAAAAAGACTTGCTACCAGAGAAATACCAAGTGTTCCCAAACTGATTGATAATTTCAATGATATTCCCATCTAAATTCTAACAGGCATCTGTGATACTTGACAAGCTGATTTTAAAATGTATATAGAAGAGCAAAGGGCCAAGAAGAAGAAAAAGAGGTACTTGCTTTATCACATACTTAGAATTATTATAAAAGCATAATAATTATGGCAGAGGGGTCTTGTGAAATGAAACAGAATAGAAAGTCCCAAAACAGATCTACTCATATGTGGATCTTTGATATATGACAAGAGTGTATAGCAGGTCATTGAAGAAATAATGTACTTTTCAATAAATTATTATGAACAGTTGGGTACCCACAGATGAAAAAAAATTCATTTTCACACATTGCACTTAAAAATCATTAAAGCCTTAGATGAGAAAGACAAAAAGCTAATGATATATGACCTCCATGTAGAGAAGAATTTCTTAAAAGAAACAAACAAAAAAAACATAAAGGAAAATGTTAAATTCTCTAATTTCATTCAAAAGCTATAAAAATAATTAAAATAAAATATAGAAACTGAGAAAAGATATTTTAACGCAAAAACCTGAAGCAGATTAATATCCAACATATATTTAAATCAAAACAAACAAACAAAACCTCCTGCTAATCAATTAAAAAGAAAACAAATCAATAATAAAGGGAAAAATCTTGAATATGAACATTATAAATAATCATAAGTGGAAATAAATATAGGAAAGGATGCTCAACTTTATTAGAAATGATGAAGTGTAAATTCAAAGTACAGTGAACTGATATCACACCCACAATGGAAATCAGTCTGGCAACATTACATGCTGGTGAGATTGTGGGAAAGGATGGATTTTATAGTGCTGCTAGGAGTATCCTATAGTTTTTCTAACCATTTAAAACACAGTTTGTCTTTTTCTACTAAAATTGAAGATGTGTATACCCTATGACCCAGGAATTCACTCCTGGGAACCCATGCATATATGCACCAAGAAAAATACCCAAGAAATGTGCATAGTAGAACTATTGATTATCTCAACAAGTTCTAAACAGCCCAAATGCCCATCAACAATAGGAAAGATAAATAAATTGTGTGTTACTATAGTGGATTACTATGTACTTGTGAAATTTAATTAATTTTTAAAAACTCTTAAAGTTTTAAGAATTTTTGATAAAAATATATATGGCATGATCATATATCTAATCTAATAAGAGAAAGATGGTAATTGGCGTACGACCACTACCCTTCCCATTGGCTAATCAGGGCAATATGCAAATTAACTGCCAGCCAAGATGGCGGCCGGCAGCCAGGCAGCTTGGAACTAACATGAGGCTTGCTTGCTTCAGTGACGGAGGACTCCAACGTTCTCCGCCTGCCTTGCCGGCCTCTGAGCCTGCAGTTTGAAACACTTTAACAAATATAGAAGCTAAAAAAAACCCCAGAAACCAGCTTTCAGCGAGCTGGGATCTCAGAGCTGGAGTCAGAGCTGGAGTTATACATTGTTTCGATTACCTACTTTCAGCAGCAGAGGCCTAAGAGCTGGAGCCTCAGAGCTAAAGCTGGCCCAGAATTAAAAAGAAAAAGAAAAAAAGGAGCGTTGGGAGCTTCCGTCACCCGCCAGCCTGAAAACAGCCCTCAGCCCCTCACCCAGACTGGCCGGGCACCCCAGTGGGGACCCCCACCCTGAAGGGTGTGTGACCAGCTGCAAACAGCCATCATCCCCTCACCCAGGCTGGCCAGGCACCCCAGTGGGGACCCCCACCCTGATCCAGAACACCCTTCAGGGCAAACCAGCCAGCCCCACCCATGCACCAGGCCTCCATCCTATATAGTAAAAGGGTAATATGCCTCCCAGCACTGGGATCAGCAAAGCCAAGAGGCCTCCCGGCACTGGGATCAGCGTGACAGGGGGCAGCACCCAAACCCCCTGATCGCCCTGCGGCTCTGTGTGTGACAGGGGAAGGCATCCCAACCTCCTGATCAGCCCTGCTCTGTGCCTGATACGGGGGAGCTCCCCAACCTCTGATCGCCCCGCGGCTCTGTGTGTGACAGGGGGCGGCACCCCAACCCCCCTACCCCCACGGGCCCTGCTCTGTGTGTGACGGGGTAGAGCCATAACCTCCCCATCGGCCCTGCCTTGAGTGTGAGAGTGGTGGCATCCCAACCCCCTGATCGGCCCTGCTCTGTGGGTGATAGGGGGTGGTGCCCCAACTCCCCTATCGGCCCTACTCTCTGAGTGACAGGAGGGAGCTCTTCAACCCCCTGATGGGCCCTGCTCTGTGCATGACAGGGGGTGGCGCTGCAACCTCCCCATCGACCCTGCCTTGAATGTGACAGGGGGCGGTGCCCCAACCCCCAATCGGCCCTACCCTGAGCGTGATTGGGGGTGGCATCGCAACCTCCCGATCCGCCCTGCTCTGTGCATGACAGCGGGCAGCACCCCAACTCCCCAATCGGCCCTGCTCTGAGCCCGACCAGGGGCTGCACCTAGGGATTGGGCCTGCCCTCTGCCACCTGGGAGCAGGCCTAAGCCAGCAGGGTGTTATCTCCCGAGGGGTCCCGGACTGCGAGAGGGCACAGGCCAGGCTGAGGGACCCCCCCTTCCCCCCGAGTGCACAAATTTTTGTGCAACGGGCCTCTAGTATATATATAAAGCTGTTTGTAGATTCAAGTAAAAGGTAATGTTATGATGGGAAAAAATTAAATTATAAACACAATGCTGAATCATAGTTATTCGAGAAAAGAAATGGAATATGATGAGAAAGGGACACACAAGAAACTTAAACATTCTTGGCAATGTTCTGTTTCTGGTCCAATCAGTGGATAAGTGGATATTTACTGTATTTATCCTTTATAACTTCTACATATTCCTTAAATGTTTTTATAGTTACTGAACATCTCACTTTAAAAACTCTTAAAAATTGTTTGAGTGTATCAACCACAATAACAACTTCTTCTGAGAGAGTCTGCATCCTGGTCCAAGGATTCAACCAGCCAAAGTCTGCAGCAGTAAAATCCCAAATGCAAAAATCAAGGCATCAAACT
This sequence comes from Myotis myotis, assembly GCF_014108235.1. Taxonomy (NCBI): domain Eukaryota; kingdom Metazoa; phylum Chordata; class Mammalia; order Chiroptera; family Vespertilionidae; genus Myotis; species Myotis myotis. Next base: position 36,379,746 of record NW_023416315.1, read on the forward strand.
GTTGTAGCCTGTCACACCCAGTCACCTCATCTAATTTCTCTTGTTTTAAATCTTATTTTGCCAACCCACCTCCCAATTATGAATTTAACATCCCACACAGATTTGCCCACAGGGAGAAAGGGTACCGATCAACAAACATGAGTCACCAGAGAGCTTGACAGCTCCATTCCTCGCTGTAATTTAAAGCTTGCATTCTGGCTGATATTTCAAGTTCTATAAGCACCCTCAGGGGACAATGTATGCCTGCCGAAGAGAAGATGGGAAGATGAATCATTCCAAGGACAAGTGGAGGGGGAAGCAGAGAAGGAGGCAGAGAAGCAGAAGGGAAGCACTGTCATCCAAAGCCACATTTCAGATCTCCTAACATGAGACTTTATTATTAAAGGGCACTTAAACTGATTGCAAGCGGGAATTTGAGTGTTTACAAAGCAAGTAGACAACTTATGAAGTATAAAGTAGCAAGTGTACTTTATTCTTTACAAAGCAAATATGCAACTTGTAAAGTAGTAAATACCATGGTGGAAGGTAGCATCCTGTAGTAGAAAAAAACCAAAAGTTTCCAGAGTTGAATTTGACTCAATTTTTGGCTTGCTCACTAATGAGGAAGTCTGTCTCTGTATATTTGCCTGTATATAGAGATAAGATACTATATGGCAGCTCTTCTCAAAGGGAGGCAGTTTGGTAAAATGGAGGAGCTTGGATTTTGATGCCAGACCCCACCTTAATTCTGGCTTCCCTACCTTCTGGACATATGATCCACCAAGACTCATTTTTCTCATCTATAAAATGGGGTGATGGGACCCATCTTGAGGATGTCATGAGACTTTGAGGTAATAAGTCCACTTAGGGAATGTTCAACAAAAGTGACATAACATTATTGTTACTGGATGTTGATTCTGTTTAAAAAGCAAGATCAGGGATGGCTAAGAATGAAGCCAGAGAGACTCGGGGACAAGGAGAAAGTGTAGGTATAGCAAAAGGCCACTGTCATGAGCTGAGGCAGGTGGCAGAGAGGAGTAGCCGTCATGGCCACCTGGGGCTGGCTAGGGTGAAGTAAGGAGGAAGTGCCAAACAGGAAGGAAACTGACCTTGGATTGGTTTGGTCCTTGGCATCAGTGACTCGGACATGGGGACTTCTACTCAAGGACATATCTCCATTCACTGGAAAGGAGGACAGGAAAAAGTTGAACAGCCAGTCCTTCCCAGAGAAACTTGGGGAGAAATGGGTCATCAGGATAAGGACTCTCCCTCAGATGTAACTGAGGGGCTGGTAAGATGGGTATCGAGATGGCGAAAATGTGGCATAAGTCATAGTATATTTATCAGAATTCAAAGCAAGAGACCACAGTATCACAACAAGGCTGGCAACACAGAGCTGTGTTGCAGTATGACGTAATGATTATCTCGTTACTAGGTGACAGGAATCTTCCAGCTCCATTACAACTACATGGGATCACTGTCTATATTCGGTCTGTTGACCAAACATGTCGTTAGGCAGTACATGACTGTAATTATTTTCTCCTCTGCGAAAGGAATGTTCAGGAGCTCTGTGTTGACCTGGGGCATGATGTCTGGGGAATTCATGCTGGCAAGGGGATGAAGCATTGCTTAACCTGGGGCTACAAAATGTAGAGCAGAGGGGAAAGTTCTGAGAGACAGCAGGTTGGACAAAAGCTAGCAGCTGGCCTGCCAAACCCTCCAGGCAGAGTCCTAGGCATTAGGATGGAAAGCAGGTTTGAAACTGAGGGAAATACTTGTGTTAGCAAAGGTATTTTATAGAACTTGGGGTGAAAGCTTGAGAAGTAAGACATGAAGGGGAACAATCAAAGTCACAGAATGTGCTTGATACCGCAACGCAGGGGTCTACAAGCCTCAGTTACAAAACAACGGGGCTTTATCTGCAAGGAGCCCAGCACATCCCACCTTCAGAATGGCAGGGATTGGCGATAAGGGCCCACAGTGGATTTGATGCTCCAAGTGTGCTCCAACCCCAAACCCACACTCCTCAGCTTGAGCCAGTTCTCTACTAGTTCTTAGGAATGACTGTGCAGAATGGTATTGACGAAGATGTCTGCCCCCGAGCTCCTGGCTATGCTGGAGTTTGGTGTTTGAAGAATAAAAATCAATTTCCTGAAAGAACTCTGTAGAAAAGAGTGTGTCATTTCAAAGTATTATTAAGACTTCTATTGTCGACTTGGAAAATCACTTTGAAGGAAATACAATTGAATTTCTTGAATAGAAAACTAATCCAATTTCAGCAGAACTTTTTCAAGAACATTTTTCTTCCTACTTTACCTCTCACCGAGGACCTCAGAAATGTTCTAACACAGTAAATATTTGCTTGCAGCCACATAGGTTTACTTCTTAGCTTTAATTAACTTCAACACATGCCTTATGGCTTGAAATACAGACTGTCGCTTGGCTTAAATATGATCCCCTCCTCAGGACACCAAAGAGTGCTTACATTTGATAAGGACAGATAGTTCTTTTTGATTTCACTCATAAGCTCTCTTATAAATCATAAGCATTGCCCAAAATCATCTCCATGCTTTTGAGCATTAATAACAAAGATCTGCTTTCCCCAATTGCCCTCTAACTTGAGAAAAACTAAAGCCTCTCAAATTATACTCCCCACACCAGGGGTGAGGGACTTATTTCATCATTACAGTGGGGAGCAAATTCTTGGGCAAATAACTGAACCTTCTAATCCCAATGTAAAAGGTTTAATGTCTGAGTTCCCAATTCAAGACTTTAACAATACTGTTCGTGGTTCTTCTACTCACCCTCTCTTTTACCTGGTTAAATATTCAATGTAGTCTAAAATGTCTATTTATTTCACTGCACATGACATCTCTAAACCGTAAGATTCATCAGTAAAGTCATCATAATTGTATTTTATGGTGCTTGGTTCTCTCCCATAAACTGGGGCTGGGGGGAGGAAGTCCTTACGTCTTTCCTCTGTTCTAGCTTGGAGATGAGCTTAAATACGCCTCCATTAAAAAATCTATTTCCACCAGCCTTAGCCTCTAAGACCATCCCAAACCCTGATATTTCTGTGGCATACTCCTTAGGCTTCAAACTAGCTCCAAGCCTATTTTGAAGAATTGAACTTTTGTTTATGTATGAGGAAAATAAAATTCCCTTTTTTTAAAAAAGTAGACACCCTGGAGCTATGTTCTGAATGAGTAGCAGAATTTATCACTTTTATTTGGGAAGATTTGTTTTGGGGTCTTATTGTTATTCTGTTAAAGAACTGCCTGTGGACTACTAGACTGAAAGAAATAGACCGAGGAAAAAGCAAGAGCTACAAATGGTGTTGCATAATGAAATTACAGGGATTTTTGAATTGTCCAAGAAAATGAGGACCCCCACATTTTGGGACGTCAGGAAATGTGAGGAAGTGGGGAGGTGGGAAATCGCAGAGCTCAGCAACCAGAGGCATTTGTGATTGAAGAAAACGGCCCCTAATGGATCCCCCAGTGTAAGGATTGGCCAAGCTCTTTAGGGATAGTGAAGTCAGCCATCCAGCTAGCATCTTCACCTGTGCTTTGATCTCCTTATTATCCCCCAATTTTTATGAAAGTCCTGTGACAAACGGCAACTTTGTGGAGGAGCTGCTTTGGGGACTGAGGAAAACAGTGGTTTGTGCACATTTGGCACAAAGATGAAGAAAGAAGAGAGCAGATAGCAAGTAAGCATAGTGGCAAACATGCACAAGTGACTGAGGCAGGGCCAGGAGAAGAAATTATGAGGGACAGATGACAAACAGCAATCAGAAAAATGTCTACTTCTCCAATCCCAGGAGCCTCCCAAAGTCTACAGGAGAGTAGCTACATTGCGTGGGGGCATGTAGTGGATATAGGACATGCACCCAGACTCAGATATTGATGACCTGTTAATGTAAATGTCTTTTTTCTTTTTTAAAAAGTCAATATTGCTTCACCTTCTGGTGACATTTATTTGCAAAACACTCATTGTCATGCTCCTTATGATTACTTCTTCAATCCAAAGGAATTAGTTATTCTCTGCTAGTCCAACTCATAAAAGACACCAACAAAATAACTTTGTTCTATTTTACATCTTATAAAGTATCTAAACTTTTCCTATGAGAGAGAGCATTTAGGATTAAATTGATTTCTGGTTATTTCATTAGCCATCCTCCTCCTTAACTCTACTCCTTTCAAAGATGGAAGCCAGGATAAAGTTATGACTCTCTATATCCAGATGACGTAAAACAAGGGTGAACTTTAAAAAACGCCACAACTTCCACCTCACAGACACTGGATTCTTTGCTGATAAGTCCAGAATCACCGTTTGGATTCTTAATAATAGACTCCCAACAGCCACTATGGGGCAGCTAGAATGCATGTGAGATTTAGTGGACTCCTCCTATGACCTGTTGTTTTCCTCTTGGCTCATCTTTTACCCCAGACAGTGCCACAGCCAGCACCTCTGCTCACAGGTGCATCTTGATAGCACTTCACATTAGCTTCATCGTTTATCTCTTCCTTTCTCACCTATCACTTTTCTGCTACTCCTTGAAGGACTCTGGGAATCTGTCACACTCCTTCACAATTGCAGCCTGGAAGCACAAGGGAGTTAATAGCCATAGGGCAAATCTTTTTTTTTTTTATTGTCTAAAGTTTTACATATGTCTCCTTTTTCCTGATTGACACCCCTTCCCCCCCCCCCCATTCCTACCCCCAAGGACAAGACACCACCACCCCAGTGTCTGTGTCCATTGGTTATGCTAATATGCATGCATGCAAGTCCTTTGGTTGATCTCTAACGCCCCCCCCCCCCCGCCACCTCCTCCCCTGCCATTTGTCTCTGGATCTATTTTTGTTCATCAGTTTATGTTGATCATTATATCCCACATATGAGTGAGATCATTGACCAATGGGGGAATGGGTCAAATGCCAAATACCCCCTTTTCCATGCTCTGGGTGATTCACTCTGAGGCACAGTTTACACTGCTTGTCAGAGAATCCCAGTTGCCCACAGCGGTGACCAACTCAAGAATGCACCCTGTGCTGGTTTTGCCTCCTCCCCTCTTCACTACCCTCTGTTCCTGTTCTATGGGACCACTTCCCAAAATGAACTACCTACATCCAAGCCTTCACTTTTTGAGGAGAAAACCAGCCTAAGTAAACTTTGCATTACCTAGTGAAACAACAGTTAGTTTTATATGTAAAACTAGAGGCCTGATGCACATGCACAAAAATTCATGCAAGAGTAGGCCTTCCTTCCCCTGGCTGCTGGCAGCGGCTTCTCTCTGGCCCTGCTGGCAGGCACCCAGGCAGCTTCCTTCCAGCCCCAGCTTTGTCTGGAAGGACATCTGGTCTAATTAGCATATTACCTTTTTATTATCTACACTAATAAAAGACAAAGATGCTAATTAACTGTACGTTCACTATGCCCTAAGCCACGCCCACCAGCCAATCAGAGCGACTATATGAAAATTAACCCAACCAAGATGGTGGCCGGCAGCCATGGAGCTGGAGCAAGCAGGAGGCTTGGTTGCCCGGGCGATGGAGGAAGCCAAACTTCCCACTGGCCCTGAGCCTGCTGTGGGCTCCACTCATGGCAACAGTTTCAATTATAGAAGATAAATAAATCCCAGATACCTGCTTCCAGCCAGCCTCCACTGGGAGCTTGGGTGGTTGGCGGTTGTGGCCAGCCTGCAAACAGCCATCAGCCCCTCACCCAGGCTGGCCACACCCTCATGGGGTGAGGGTCCCTGCTGGGTGGCTTAGCCAGCCTGAAAACAGCCCTCAGCCCCTCACCCAGACTGGCCAGGCACCCCAGCAGGAACCCCACCTGAAGGGGCTGTGTCCAGCCTGCAAATGGCCCTCAGCCCCTCACCCAGGCTGGCCAGGCACTCCTATATAATAAAAGGGTAATATGCAAATTGACCCTAACAGCAGAATGACTGGGAATGACTGGTCACTATGACACACACTCACTACCAGGGGGCAGAGGCTCAATGCAGGAGCTGCCCCCTGGTGGTCAGTGCACTCCCACAGGGGGAGCTCTGCTCAGCCACAAGCCAGGCTGACAGCTGCTAGTACAGTGGTGGTGGTGGGAGCCTCTCCCGCCTCCTCAGCAATGCTAAGGATGTCCGACTTCAGCTTAGGCATGCTCCCCGCTAGCAAGTGGACATCCCCCGAGGTCTCCTGGGCTGCCAGAGGGATATCTGACTGCCATCTTAGGCCCAATCCCCCAGGGAGCAGGCCTAAGCCAGCAGGTGGTCATCCCCCGAGGGGACCCAGACTATGAGAGGGCACAGGCCGGGCTGAGGGACCCCCCTGAGTGCACAAATTTTTTGTACACTGAGCCTCTAGTTATAGATAATTTAATTTTTATTTTGTTATGCTTCTTTCATAGTCTTTCTTTCCTTCAAGAAATCCAGAGAGGATTTAAACATATGGTATGACAAATTGTCCTTTATACCTCTTCTTTGCTTGACTTAAAACACTGTCATGCAGATTAATTTACTCTCTAATTAATTTGTTTTGCATTTGCATTTTCAAAAATAATCTAGAGATGTTTAAAATAGTTCCCCTTGGTTTTGTTGCCGACGAATTAAAGTAAGTAGAACTTTCCACTTATCTATAACAATAAAAGTGTAATATGCTTACTAGACCAGACAGCCGAATGACCTTCAGGACAACCTTCCGGACAAAGCTGGGGCTGTGAGGGCCAGCCGAGGCAGGTGGGGCTGTGAGAGCCAAGCCCCTTGCACAAATTTTGTGCATTGGGCCTCTAGTCTTTTAATATTATTTTAGATCTGCCTTTACATTTATTCTTATTTAGTATGTTGACTTATTTTTACGGGTTGTCCAAGATGGTTTTGATAGAACATGTCCACTTTACTGGAGTTGTCCCTGCCTTCTTAGAAATGCTGGCTGCTAATGCATGTCCTGTTCTCTTTATGCTTTAAATAAAAAAGGAAGGGTCTTGGATACCTTGGAACAATAAGATTTAGGTTTGTTCTCTGCTATGGCTGCCTAGTTTCTGGAAGTCCATGGAAATGCAAATTAGAAGGTCAAAAGTAAATAATTATGATATAACCTCGGTAGCCAATTTACATTGCCTTACTGTAAAATGTAATTTTTTTTTTTTTTCTGAATGAACGCTTTATTGAAACCTGTACGTCAAGGTGACAGTAACTCAGTGTTTTGAAACAGTAACAAAAAAGGGTTATTTTAACCCGGACTCGGGTTTATGGAACAGGTACTGGAAGCCAGGAGTTCTGTTCCTCCATCTCCCAGCATGAACACAGACCATGACAGCTTCCGCTGACTCGGGGACAGGAGCCTGCACTAATGGGAACATTTGCGGCATCTCCCTGGAAGCCAAGCCCAGCATAAGAGGTTCGTTTTGGTCCAAAGGATGTCATCCCAACACAAATCTAGAAGACTGCTGTCGAGTTCTAATTTCTTTGTAGATAAGCAACAACAAGAACTGCGACAGCCTTCTAGGTAGGGACAGAGGTCCTGAGCAGGTGGCATAGGCTTTCATGGTAACACTGTCACCTCATTACGATGAGAATAAAAAGCTGGACGACCGTGCCGCTAACAGTGGCCAGTCCTGAGGATCATCCAGCTTAATGGAGAAACCCGGCAGCGGTTTTCGAAGTCTGTTCTGAGAACAGATTATTGCTGAGCAGTTTGTTCACATGATCTACATTCTAGCTGGGTGATTAGAAAATTACCCTAAGGCTGTACATCAGCCATTTCTGGTTAAAAAAACACACACAACAAAACTTAGTGCACGTAAGTGTAACAACTGTAGAACTTCACCTGAAATCAGACAGGTGCTAATTGCTATAGAAATGACACCTCCCTGGAGCAGAGAACGGGAGACAATATTGCTTTGACTGCAGAGGCCGGGCAGCACCAACACTGTTAGCGCCAGAGCCAGGCCTTAAAGACACACATACAATCAAATTTTGTGTGGCCTTATTCCTGCTTCCCAGATATTTGCTACCAAAGTAGCTAGTGTTTGTTTTTTGGCTTAAGAAAACCTCCACGACCGGTTTGGTGGATGTGTATTTAGAACTGCACCCGTCCTTGTGCCCTGTGGTGGGGCTGTGGGCCTTCTGTCCTCGACTCCATTCTCAGCCACTGGGTGTTGAGAGGGCCATGACAGACGGAGGCAGGCGTGCCAGGAGCTGCTGTGCCCGGAACTGACCTTCAAGCAGGACTAGGGCAGGTATGAAATGTCTTACAGAGCATGAAATGGGGAATTTACAGTCCCTTCCCTCCAGTGGGAAGCATGTGTGTGTGTAGCCTGGTGGTGCCCGTGTTCCGGGCCCACCACTGCCCGCAGCTCCTCATATAGGTTTGTATAACAAGGTGGTGATATACTTCTTCTTGTACCGGTGGGTCGCGCTGAGCACCATCACTCCGTCCTTGATAGACAGCGCATAAAGGTGGTTCAACATGACGTGGTTGGGCTCAGGAAGCAAAGCCGGATCACAAGAGATGCCCGTGTCCTTGTTCAGAATGACCTGGAGCAGATGTGGGGGGAGAATGGGTGGTGCTTTAAACCGTTCCTCTGGTTTTGAGACGTAGGGCTCCTGGTGGTAGGGTCCTGGCGGGGAACTGGACAGCTCAGACACATCGGAGCACTTTTGGGAATCCACCATTAAAGCATCAAACACTTCAAAGTCAGTTTTCTTCACTTGAATGATGTTGTTAACTGTGCCAAGCTGGCTGGTTACTACTGGCTCAGAAGGGTCGTGTGTCCACTGACCATCCACATAGAACTTGTACTGATGCTCTCCTTCCGGCAGGTCCAGGATGGCTACAAAGTTGTTATGGCTTCGTGTGAGCGGAAGTTTACTCCAGTTGTTGAAGGACCCAGATAAGTACACTTCCTTGCCGCCCCCCGGTCCAGCGGAAGACAGTGGGCCGAGCCTGGGCAGGAGCTTTGTCGTTCACTTCCAGGTCGTGCTGCCAGGCCAGGAATTCCTCCTTCTCGGGAGCCTTGATCTCCTCCGAGTGGAAGAGGTCGGCGTCCTCGGGGCTGTCCATCAGGATCTTGGGCCTGTCCCCATCCTTGGCGCCCCCCGAGCTGTCCCTCCGGGGCGTTTTATGGCCGCCCTGTGGCTCCAGCGCGGCGCGCTCGCTGCTCGTGTTGCCCATGGCGGGAGTCTCTCGGGCTAAGGTTCCGGGCGGGAATCCGGTTTGAGCCGGGTCAGCAAACCTGGCGAGGGTTCACGGCCGCGCCTTCCCAGCTCGGGCAGCGACGGCGCGAACCCAGGGAGCGCAAAGATAACCAGACACACTCCCCCCGCCTCTTAGCAACTTCCCTGTAAAATGTAATTTTATATGATGTAAAATTACACTGTAAAATTGTAATGTAAATGTAAAATTTAATGTTGATATAAAAACTAATATCTATAACATTCCAATTCCAAATCTTAATATTAAAATATTGCCCTTCCCATCTGACCAGTGAAGGAAAGAATTACAGTGACTTATATTTGGACTAGAGGCCCAGTGCACAAAATTCATGCTCTTGGGGGTCCCTCAGCCTGGCCTGAGTTCTCTCGCAGTCCTGGAGCCCTCAGAGGATGTCCGACTGATGGCTTAAGCCAGCAGTTGGACATCTTTAGTGCTTCCGGGGAGGTGGGAGAGGCTCCTGCCACTGCACTCACCAGCCGTGAGCCCGGGTTCTGGCTGAGTGCCTTGTGGGAGCGCACTGACCACCAGGGGGCAGCTCTTGCATTGAGCATCTGCCCCCTGGTAGTCAGTGCACGTCATACCGACTGGTTGTTCCACTGTCAGGCCAAAACCGGTTCTCTGACATCAGACCCAATCGGCTGGACCCCAGCAACAAGCTAACCTACAGGTCAGAGCGTCCGCTCCCTGGTGGTCAGTGCACGTCATAGCAAGCAGTTGAGTTGCTTTAGCATATTATTAGCATATTACGCTTTGATTGGTTGAACGGCAGACCGGCCGACCGGACACTTAACATATTAGGCTTTTATTATATAAGATTCTATACACACACTGAGGATCCAGTGATTATCAGGAGCCTAGAGCACAGCATTCTACCAGTTCTCTAAGCCCCTTTCCTCCTAATCTTTTTTCTTGCTTTTCCTTTTGGTGTTTTCTCCCCCTACACCCTCTTTGAGTCACACCATGCACTCAGCAACAATGCCAATTCTTCCTCTCAGTTCATATATACTGTAGTGTGAATTATAGCGTACCAAGTTATTTCCACACATAAACACAGTGCTTTCCAATAAACTTTTTTCTGTTCCATTACACCTGACGGTGGGTAACTTACTTAACCGCTCTAAAAAACACAGTGAAAACCTCTCTGTAAGGAGAATTTGAATATAAATAACATGGTTGGAAATGACTTCCATCCTCTGATCAGCCCCTTCTCATTCAGGGAAAGTAAAACTTATTTGGGAAATAGCAGACCATCTCAAGCCATTTGGAGAAAGCAGAGAGAGGAAAATGGATCCCTAAATCCTGAATATTTTCCTGGCCTAAAATGGTCAACTAACTGCAAAAATTCAACATTTCAAACTTCAACAGGTACTGGGCAGCTGTGGATGGCACACTTGGACCCTGGAACTGACTGCATTTCATGAATCATTCAATAAAAATGATTCTACACTTTATAGGACTGGATTTTCAGGCCTCACTTAACATTATGAGGGGGGGGGTATGTAAATATAGAATGAGTTTAAAAGCCCTTTAATACATCATCTAATTGGACTTTCAAAATAACTACCTCTTTTACCAGTAAAAGAGAAACTCAGACACCTCTGAAGTAAGGGACTTCACAAATTAGTAGCAAGAGTTGGAACCCCTACCAGTTTTGATGACAACTATACTGATTTTTCCTGGACAGCATGCTTCCTTCCCCAGGAGACTTCATCAAGACTAGATAACAGAAACTTGTTTTTCCTCCAAAACACTTACTTGGATCAACACTCAATTAATTATCTCATGTTTCACCTGGCTTGTGTCCACATGTTTCAGAAACGACGTGGAGCCGGGCCTTCCTATGGGTGGCCTACAATTGCAAGCTGGGTCTAAAAAAACCTGGCAGTTTGGTAAATTCAATCAAGCAAACAGTCATTTCAGTGAAATATATAGAATTTTGCAATAACATCAAAGTGGAAAGTGAGTAAAAACTGATTCTGTAGGGATCCATTGGCTAAGATATGGAATAATAATAATAACAATAACAGATGCTTGCTTAGTATAATCCAGGTGCTGTGCTAAACACATCATATAATTTAATCTAAATTAAAAACAGTTTTATAAATCTATTTTTGTCTTTTTCATCACAAGTGAATACTTTTGGCCCTAGCCAGTTTGGCTCTATGGATAGAGTGTCAGCCTGCCGACTGAAGGGTCCCGGGTTGGATTCCGGACAAGGGCACGTACCTCGGTTGCAACCTCGATCCCTGGCCCTGATCAGGGCACAACCAATTGATTTGTCTCTCTCACACTGATGTTTCTCTCTGTCCCTCCCCTCCCTTCCACTCTCTCTAAAAAAAAAAAAAAAAAAAATCAATGGAAAAATATCCTCTGGTGGGGGTTAACAACAACAAAATAGAATACTTTTGCATTGATGATAAAATAGCTAACTTAAATACAAACCCTCTGGGCTTTGATGCCTACAACCGACCTGTTGTAATGAATAGATGTGAATAATTAGGACTAAAACTCCCAGTATTATTGCCATGTAGAAGAAAAGGAACCACAGAAATGACTGTGATATTTAATTTAGTATTAGCTTCTTAAACAAATATTGCAACATTTGTTTTCTCCATTTGTCTACCCCAGGGAATTTCAAGAATTATTAGAATATGCAATACCTGACTATGTAGTTAGGGGCACTGACCTTCTTTCCTTAGATAGTCAAATATATATATAGACAACGGCCAAAATAACAATAGCCATCAGTGTAAATGCCCTGTCTTGAGCCATAAGTATATTGGTCATATAATAGAGTTGCATCTTATTGTTCACATCAAATAATAAGAGTATGTTTTATTGGTTAATTCTTGGTACCAGCAATCCTTATATACAAGTATAGGCACATGATTTTTTTAAAAAGTCACTTTAGATAAAAAAGAGTGGGTAAATTCTATTATTATTTTTGTAACTCAATCAGAATTATACCTATTTTTGTCAGATTGGCAAAAATATATTTTTTGGTGTGCCACAGAATTTTACTTTATGTGTGTCATGAGATGAAAAACGTTGAAAATCACTGGTCTACCTTGTGGGTGTAAGTTAATGTCTGTTACTTGTTAATGTTCTTTACTGGATACTTCTCACAGGACAGACAATACGTATATCTCTTTCAGAAAACACCCTGTTTGTAGCTAGAGCAAGTTTCACTATGATAATCCAGTGTGATTTGCCTGCTTGTGCATTGCTTTCCTTGTGTTCTCACAAGTAACTTCAATCTGTCTTCTATATAAGTAAGGATATTGGAGAAGTTTCAGTCTTAAAGTTAATGTAGCATCATTCTTTGATGAGGACTTTTATACTTAATCCCAAAGGCACGTAGTCTGTTGGTATGATCAAAAAGGGGGTTGGAGGACCAGAACAAAAACATTGGCCATCAAATGACAGATTGTATGTTGGCATTTTGACAATAGGCAGCCTGGGTTTGAATTTTCTTTCTGCCATTTATTAACTGTGTAGCCAGTTGGTTGGGCATCCTCCTGTGCACCAAAAGGTTGCCAGTTCGATTCCTGGTTAGGGCACATGCCCAGGTTTCAGTCTTGATTCCCAGTACCGGGCATGCAGGAGGCAGGCAACTGATGTTTCTCACATCAATGTTTCTCTCTCTCTCTCTCTCTCTCTCTCTCTCTCTCTCTCTCTCTCCCTCTCTCTCCCTCTCTCAGTCAATTTAGAATTTTTTAAAAAAATAAAATAAAATGAAGACAAGAACAGTGTCTCTTTTATAGTCAGTGTGAGGGTTCAGGGAAATAAAATACACCGATATGTTAGCATAGTACTGGGCACATAATAAGAGCTTAATAGCAAGTAGTTATTAGGATAGAAATGCCTCCCTCCTCCACTTCTTTGATACACAGCTTTAGCCATGTTATTCGCCTCTGTAATCTCTGATTCCATAAGGAAATACACTAGACAAACACAGGAACTTTAATAAAAGGAACTTTACCTCATTCTACAGAATATACCTAATTTCCATAACTAGTCTCTTTCTTTTAAAAAAAGTTACTAAACGTAGGCCCTGCCCACAGGCCAGAGCTCCCCTGCGCATCTTGCTCCTCTCTGACATGACAAAAATGCCCAGCCCCACAGAGACCTATTTCCAAGAATTTCTTAATCTCATTGGTGGCATGGCATTAGCTTGCCATGAGGCCGTTAGCCATTCTACCTAAGAAGTCCCCTTAGAGATGGCCTCCAGCCCACCCCCTTCCTTCCAGCTTCCCAATGATCATCATCTCCTCATAGACCACACAAACCCTGAGCCCAGTGTACCTACCACCCCATGCAGGCACCCTCCTGTTGGTGGTACTAAAACATATTTTTGAAAAACACACAAATAAAAAATAAAGTTACTAAACTTAATCTATTAAAAAATAATGCCTTTTTCAGAGTGATCAAAACTGTAAGAGCAGTGAAAATGGTCTTTCTAAGCAGCCACATTTGCACATCTCTGGATTGTTTAGAAAAACTGGAATTCTTTAAGAGTTTGCATCCATATTTTCTTTTCTTTTTAAAATTAAAGTATAGTTGGCATCTTATGAGTTTTGAGTGTACAACATAGTTATTCGACATTTATATGCTGCAACTAAGAAAATAATGTTGATATGCATATGTCAACGTCATTTTATTAAAATGATTGATTTACATGTGAATTTCAAAGTAAATAAATACCAGTGATTCAGCTCTCCATGTCATTTATCAAGATGGAGTGTTCCAAGCCATTTATGATTCAGATGGAATGCTGGAACAGAGACCAGTGCACCATAACAAAAAAGATAGATGAAAATTTCAGAGGATGACTGTTGACCTAGTCCAAACAAAATATCTTCTGGTTCCACTGGCAGTTGCCAAGTCTCAGTAGAGAGCTAAGAATAAATATAGCACAGGAGTGGAAAGGGGTCTGCTTGTCTTTCTGTTTGTGACTGTTCAAGCGGATGAGTTATAGGACTATGAGCTGATCTCCGCCAACTGCAAGGAAGCCATCAGATCACTGACGTCAATGCTCAGAAGGTGGTATGCTATGAAACCAGTCGTCCTCCACAAGATAAAAGGGAAAAAGTAAACAGTGTGACCTGCAGAAGAGAATCAGGCTTGAGGCGATGAGTCAGGTCATTGAGCTAGGAATAATACTTAACTATGTCAACAGTCACCATCCAGTGAGGCCCTGCTTGGACACCTGTGGTTTTTCCCGAAAGGAATTTGCATGGGAACTTGGTAGATGGTGTGAAGAGGCACTTAGCTATTTAATATTCATATCAGAAGAGTAATGACCCATGTATTATCTGAGTCTCTGAGTGACGTACATTGTATAATTTACAGGAGACCTGTTTTCTCCAAAGTCTGGTCAAGAGTTGGCCATCTCATATTCGATCTATATATCGAAAACTATGATTTTTTTTAAAAAAGGCAAAAATCCGCATTTAATAGTTGGCAGTGACTCTAGATTAGATGTAACTAACCACCACAACACGATATACTGAATAGATTTTCTGCTCTTCACTAAGGTCTAGCAATCAGTGAGGTTGTCACTACCACTAGGAGTAGAGAACAGGGAATGGGGAAGAGAAGCGTGAAGTATAAGAGCTGGAGAATGGAGAGAGGGGGCAAAACTCATTCTGAGATTATTCATTGCTAGTGTATAGAAATACAACTGATTTTTTATATTGATCTTGTATCCTGCAATCTTTCATTTGTGTGACCTCAAGGCAAGAAGGGAGAAGGAGAGGGAGATAGAAACACCAATGATGAAAGAAAACCATTGATTGGGTGCCTCCTGCACACCCCCCACTGGGGACGGAGCCGGCAACTCAGGCATGTGCTCTGATGGGGAATGGAACTGTGACCTCCTAGTACATAGGTCAATGCTCAACCACTGAGCCACACCAGCCGGGCTTCATACTCATTTTTAAAAAGATTATAAAACAATACTATATATATTTATAAATGTTTTATGGGTATTTTTGAGAGGGGACAAAGCTAGTGTCTATATAGATGTACCTGTATGTAAAAAGAAATTTAGAAGAGCAGAGACCACTTATAGTGATTATATCTGAGTGGTTGATATAGAATCATTTTCTGTATCATATTTTAAACTTTTGTTATTGAAGCATAACACATAAAGAAAAGGTGCAAAACATAAATGCGCAGGTCAATTAATTATCACATTGTAACTACCCATGTAATTACCAACCAACAGCCCCTCATGCCCCTTCCTACGTGCCTCAGACCTAGACTTTTAGCACTAAAGTTTAGTTTTGCTGATTTTGATATTGATGGAATCATAGCATATGTACAGCCTGAGTTTAACTTCTTTCACAGTGCCTCTTTTTGTCAATTAGGTACTGTTTTGGTGGTGGTTATAGCAGCAAAATTGTCCCAATTCTTATCCGTACTATCTGTACAAATTACTTGCAAATAACATTTTTTTTTTTTGTCAAGCTCATTCACATAGATGCATGTTAGCCTCACATAACTCAATGAAGCAAATATTTCTGTCATCATTATCCTCAACTTTTGAGGTGAGAAAACAGATGTGCAGGGTGATTAGGCAAGTTGCCCATACTCTTAAAATGAACTATAGGGGGTAATGGAATAGGGTTCCAGACTCCCACCTCTGAGTCTAGACCCCTTACCACCATGCACAGCTATGTCCTCTCACATATTCAGAATATAGCCTGGCCCTCTAAGGCATAGTGTGACACCCTACAAACTCCACTTTTGATTTAAAAAAACATGATTTGCCTACATTGCTGTGGGAGAAAACATCTTGTGAAATTTCTCTTGACCTGTACTGGACAAAGAAAAGAAGAGTTTGGCTATGTGTGTTCCCAGCCTTATCCTACCCAAGGAGTGCAGTGCACAAAACATACCATGATTTCTGCTCTTGTTAACTTTCCTTCCTTCCTTCCTTCCTTCCTTCCTTCCTTCCTTCCTTCCTTCCTTCCTTCCTTCCCTCCCCCTTCCTTCCTTCCTTCCTTCCTTCCTTCCTTCCTTCCACCAACAACTTATTAAAAGTTTACCACGCACCATCCACTATTCTTACTTACTATCCTAAAATAAATAAAACAGACATGGCCCAGCCTGCTTGACACTTACAGACTAGTAAACTACAGTCATTTGCAAACAAAAAAAAATCCCAAGTGCAATAAATATTGAACATATGCAGTGAACCTGGCCCAAATTAAGAGGTAAATGTTGATCAATGAATCCATGTTTGAATGAATAAACAAATGAAGAGATGGATTGACTGACCTTTAAGATTTTATAGCTCTGAGATTCTTACCATAGCAGGATAATTAAAATATTTTTCTAATATCCATTTTCTATTGCTATATTGCTCTGAGTGAAAATGTCGAGGAAGAATTAGGCTAAATCTGTCAGTCAAAAAACTTCATAAGAAAATCAATTAAGTAGCTCAAATCACTCCTCTACTTTCAGAAAAAAATGGCAACTGCCTGATGATAATTTTAATTGAATTCAGAAGCTATTACCTATAAGAACCTTTAATTTATTCTTACCCAGTCAATCGAAAACAATTTAAGCAAAGCAAAGTCTGTTTTCTTCTAAGTTGCAACTGAGCTGAGAGCTGTCATGCCAAGTTTCACCCAGTGTGAATTTCAGCAGCTGAATGACAAACACCAGTAAAAGAAACCCCTTTCTAGAATGCCAGCAGGACAGCTTTAACCAAGTTTATGCTACTAGGCAACAATCTGAGAAAACCAATGTTCTGCTGCTAATTGCCCATCTAAAAGGCTAGAGAGAAAAATTACAGAAAGATGCACTCTTCTTAATAATTCCCCCATTACCCCATCTTGATTCATCTCTTACCCATGAAAGGGTGAAATAGAAGTTTCAGAGAACCCCAATTCTCATGAAAGTGGGGAAAGAAAGATTGCCTCCCTAAAGGAACAGGGCTAGACGATTCTATGTAAATACCTTATCCTCCATATAGTATTCTTAAAAACTGGCTTCTTTCAAAAAGTGGTCTTAATGTTTGCTTGTAGCACTAGTGGAGGTCTATCACCTATCAGATCAATTCACAAAATTTGAGATTGGAAAGCTAGGCAGTCATGGAGCTATCACAACCGTAGCCCCCAAAATACTCACTGACATGGTTTTACAATATTTACTATACCTGTCTTGAAAGATGCTCTTTGAAGAAAAAGTATCTGTGGGTCAGTAGGTTGTAGAAAGACTCAGTCTGTCTATTCACATTATGCATTAGCATAAATATGGTTCTGAAAGTTGTGTGGCAAATAGGTATTTATCTATGCCACCCTTTCTTAAGTTATTTGGTCACAGGATACCTAGCAGAACACAGTTTGGGAAATGCGTCATTAGCTGATCAATGTCACTGTGAAGGAAAGTTTCTTAGAATTTTTAATCATCAATATGTATTTTAAATCTCAGAGGGGTGATTCAGTATGTAGCATTTTTCTTCACATGTTATTTGAGCCTGGTACTCTTTTTTTCAACTGCATCTTGCAAAAGTGGTGTTATATTCCATTTTTTCCGAAAACAGTTTTTAAGAGTCCTTCCAAAGAGCTGGATCCTTGCCCTAACCGGTTTGGCTCAGTGGATAGAGCGGCAGCCTGCAGACTGAAGGGTCCCAGGTTCGATTCCAGTCAAGGGCATGTACCTTGGTAGTGGGTACATCCCCAGCATGGGGTGTGCAGGAGGCAGCTGATCGATGTTTCTCTCTCATCGATGTTTCTAACTCTCTATCCCTCTCCCTTCCTCTCTGTAAAAAATCAATAAAATATATTTTTTTAAAAAGAGCTGGATCCTTGATTCTATTCTTATAAATAACTTGGTCAAGTGGCAAAAAAGGATTGTCAACTTTTCAGGTGACACAAATCAAAAAAAATAAAATAAAAGATAGATAATATTATAGAATTTTAATTCATGAAGAACTAGATAGGCAAGTTTAATGAGATTAAAAAGAACTCCATTTGCTTTGAAAATTCAAATAGTTAAACGTATATGTTTTGTGTGGGACAGAGGAGAGCAGGCTTTGGAGTTTTAGTTGACAATAAGCTCAACCAGAAATATAAGGTTGCAGCATTAAAAGGCAATTCAACCCTCGTCTACACTATATTAAGAGAATGGTGTCAAGAACAGTAAGAACTAAGAGGACCATTAAGTTCCACTGTAGATTTACAAGATGGTGAGTGGTCTGGGAATGACGGCAAAAGAAGAACACCTGAAGTCTTGGGAAAAGCATACACAGGCATAAAGGCAGTTTTGCCTCTTTAAAATATGTGGGAAAATGTCATGGCATGTCATTCTGGCATCTTGACTGCCATTGTCTAGCCTATTTTTAAAAGCTCCCATGGCGCCTAAGCCTAATCAGAATGCAAAGTTGTTCACAAACCCTTCCGGATGTGGGAGGACCAGGCTCAGAAAGGATGAAGAGAGCTCCCTGAGACAGAGCAGCCAAAAGCCCTGCAGGGGTCTCTATCAGTGACCAGCGCCGGCCCCCATGCTCTTGTAGTGAAAGCACTCACTCACAACACAAACCCGCATTTGAGAACACTCAAGAAGTTGGACCAAAATCACGTGGCCAGTCCTGGCAGGATTTATTTTTATTTCTTCCAGAGATCAAAACAAGTAGTGATGAGATGGCCATTGGCCGGGACACTGTAAGGATGTCCCTACTTGGAGAAGGAGTTTATACGAAATGAACGCTTAGCAAAGATTTCTTGTCAGTGTGGGAAAGGCAACCATTACTCATCCAGTGAGAACTTTCAATCAATGATGGACAAACGAGATTTTAGAAGTGGAATGCACCTTAGAGGTCACCTGCAACAACAATTAATCTTTATTGACATAGAAAGAGCAAATGATTTTTTTTTTCAGGATCTGTCGATGAGTCGGTCTCAAAAGCAACACAGAACCCAGGGTCTCCATGCCTTCAACCTATCCTTCTCTGTTATAAAATACCGCTTCCCTTTTCAACCGAGCAAGCTCACTTAGTGGTGAAATAGAAAAATTACTGAGATCCCCAAATCACATTCATTAGTGTGAACATAGAACAGTATGGTCATGTGGGGAAGGGGAGAAATTGATAGGGGAGGTAAAGACAAGATGAAAAATCTGTCCAAACCAAAATGAATTTATTTTTCTGATGTGACCTCTAATTTACCAACATGTCCTTGGTTTTGACGCTGACCTTTTCTAGTAATTAAAGTTGGAGTGTTTAAAGAAAAACAATGCCTTTGACTACTGCAGCCCTTAGGAAAATGTCACTGTGAAGGCAAATTATTTTTCATCTGCTTAGTAAACTTTTCGACTGATGAAAAATCAATACTTCACCAATTCGTTTTTCAGGTGTTATTCGTCTGTTATGTCTCCTATGCCACCTGGAAACAACAGTTTAAACACTAATGAGAAAAATTGCCCTTGGCTGGCCTGGTATCCTCTTAAATGGATTTGTAGCTGACACCTGACTGATAAGATGTTTGCTTGAAATATTTTCTGAAGGACAAAGCCATTATTTGTTGCCACTTTTTCTAAGGTCCATAGAGAAATTAGCCTTAATTATTCCTTTGGTTGCCAGAACATAGCAAATCCTCCTTTCTTGAGAAAGAAGGATAAACACTACCAGTCACTGGAAGCAATTCTTTCATGAATCAAAATGTTGAAACTAGTAGACTAAACCATTAGGCAGCTTTCTCTAAAGGAAAGGGCACATTATATTAATTCTTCCTTCTCGATGTAGAGGCAAATGAATAATAAGGGTTTCCTTAATCATTGTGTCAAGATATCAAGATAAAATGAGGAAACCTCAGTCATTCTGAGACTCTGGGCAAAAGTAGATGAATAATAATTAATAATACAATAACACTCACAACTGTAAACTTCCTTTTGCCCACCCCTGTGGGTCTGTGGCCTCTCACTTCCTTTCAAATTGATGCTCCTATCCTAAAACATAGTGTCCATTAACAGCCAAGGAAGTAGCCTAACCCAGAAGCACCAATTTAAAAGAGAATCAAGATAAAAAAATTTTTTTAAATGAAGAAGAAAGGACGTCAATTACGTGAATGACGTGAGAAGCCACCAGAAAATTGGAGTCCCTCATCACTGTTACTATTCCCTCCATATAATTTATGGGTTTGCTCTCAAAGAGAAACTCAATGATCCTCTTCTTTTGCTCAGCATCCCCAGTGGAGACGCCCCTTCTCCCCAGAGTCTGATTCCTACCATTTGTCTGATTCTAGACATTGTTAGTGACAGCCCATTTACCACCCTGTAATAACACAGGTCAGAAGGGTTTCATGGCTCCTTCTTGGCTAGCTCAGTTTTCTTCAAGTGGGCAAGATTTCATCAGACTTTCTCATTAGAATTTTACCATTAATTCACGTTGGGATGTTTGTTGGTCATGACCGCCCTTCTCAACCCTGAAGTTCCAAGAGGAAATACTCCTGCTGAACCAATTCTGGGAACCATCTGGGAGCAACAATGTTTACACAGCACATTTCGAAATAATATCATAGCAGGCTTCCCAATTCACAGTCACAACATCCTGTGGAATCAGCAAAACTGTTTACAAAGCCACCAGCCACTTTGAATTAGAACAATGCTGTGGGAGCTCAGGGCAGCTAAGCATTTATTTCTAGGGTCTACAACAGTGACCCTCTTACATCATGATCCAGATACATCTGAAACAGAAGTCTGACTCCCTCCAAAAAATCTCACTCGGCGCCAGCATGCTTTTTTTCCCCTCTCTACTCTGTCTCATTTTAATGCTGTCTGTGACCCATTAAACTAATTTCATGACCCACTAGTCCAAGACCCATAATCTAGAAAGCACTGCTCTAGAACATGGAGAATTTCTGTCTTAATCTGGAGTCATTTGAAACATCCATATTGTAAAGATTCTAAAGCAATTCTGCTCTTTAGACCCACCTGCCTGAGATGCTCTATAAAACTTATGATGCCTGGGTCCCTAACTAGAGATTCTGATTAAACTGGTACCAAACACAAGTCATTGGTAAGAGTGCTCAACGTAATTCTAATGTATGGCCAGAATTAAGAACCATTGCTGCAATTGATAGGATCATGTGACTTTTGTCTTCCAATTTGTTTATGTGATGTATCACATTTATTGATTTGCAAATTTTGTACCAGCCTTGCATCCCCGGAATAAATCCCACTTGGTCATGGTGCATGATCTTTTTACTGAATTGCTGAATTCAATTTGCTAATATTTTGTGGAGGATTTTAGCATGTATGTTCAACAGGGATATTGGCCTATAATTCTTTTTCTTTGTAGTGTCTTTATCTGATTTTGGAATTAGGCTAATGCTAGCCTTGTAAAAAGAGTTTAGAAGTGTTCCTTCCTCTTGGATTTTTTGGAAGAACAAAGTTGGAGAAATCATAATACCAGATATCAAGCTATACTACAATGCCACTGTATTCAAAGCCTGGTACTGGCACAAGAACAGGTATATAGATCAATGGAACAGAACAGAGACCCCAGAAATTGACCCAAGCCATTATGCTCAATTAATATTTGACAAAGGAGGCAAGAGAATACAATTGAGTAAATATAGTCTCTTCAATAAATGGTGTTGGGAAAACTGGACGGCTACATGCAAAAAAATGAAACTAGATCACCAACTTACACCATACACAAGAATAAACTCAAAATGGATAAAAGACCTAAATGTAAGTCATGAAACCATAAAAATCTAAAGAAGAAACCATAGGCAGCAAAATCTCAGACATCTCTCGTAGCAATATGTTTACCGATACAGCTCCTAAGGCAAAGGAAACTGAGGAGAAAATAAACAAATGGGACTACATCAAAATAAAAAGCTTCTGCACAGCAAAAGAAACCATCAAAAAAGTGAAAAGAGAGTCCACTCCATAGGAGAACATATTTTCCAATGATACATCTGATAAGGAGTTAATTTCCAAAATATATAAGAAACTCATACAACTTAACAAAAGGAAGACAAACGATCCAATTAAAAAATGGGCAAAGGAACAAAAATAGACACTTCTCCAAAGTGGACATAAAAATGGCCAAGAGACATGAAAAAATGCTCAAAGTCACTAATCATCCAAGAGATGCAAACCAAAACAACCAGGTACCATCGCACACCGGTCAGAAGGGCCATCATCAACAAACTAATAAACCACAAGTGCTGGCGAGGATGCGGAGAAAATGGAATCCTAGTGCACTGCTGGTGGGAATGCAGACTGGTGCAGCCACTGTGGAAAAGAGTATGAGTTTCCACAAAAAAATTAAAAATGGAACTCCCATTTGACCCAGTGATCCCACTTCTAGGAATACATCCTAAGAACTCAGAAACACCAATCAGAAAGAATAGATGCACCCCTAAGTTCATAGCAGCACAATTTAAAATAGCTAAGATTTGGAAACATCAAGTACCCATCAGCAGATGAGTGGATAAAAAAAAACTTAGATATATTTACACAATGGAATACTATGCAGCAGTAAAAAAGAGCTCTTACCATTTGCAACAGCATGGATGGGCCTGGAGAGCATTATGTTAAGCGAAATAAGCCAGGCAGAGAAAGATAAATAGCACATGATCTCACTCATATGTGGAATCTAATGAACAAAATAAACCGATGAACAAAATAGATCCAGAGACATAGAACCATGAATAGACGGAGGAATATCAGAGGGAAAGCCGGGGTGAGGGAGAGATTTGCCAGGGAATTTATATGCATATGTGCATAGCCCATGGACATAGACAATAGTGTGGCAAAAACTTGGGAGGGGTGGGTGTGGGAAGGAGGGGGTCAACGTGGGGAAAAACAGCAACAACATAAAACAAAGTGGACATCTGCAATACTTTCAACAATAAAGATAAATTTAAAAATAAATAAGTAAAACTGTCAGTTAATTAAAAAAACAACAACACCATTGCTGTAGTCTAGAGACACTAAATAGAAAACCATCGAGTTCCTTTACTGCAATACACTTTTTAAAAGAATCTCTTCTTGTAAAGCTGTTTTCCATAACATAAATTTTCCAGTCAACAGGTTGTTTATCACAGAGCCATAGCCAGTACAGGATGATCTTTAAAGCACTTTATGATCTGTTTTTCCACTTGAGCAGCAGAATTCCTAAAGGCCCGGAAACCCTCAGACTTGGCCTCTTGCCTTGGACACACACAGCCTGGTTTATTATAGAGCTGGGTAATCACAGAGCTGCCTCTGGTCTGTGTGACCTTTCCCCTAGTGAGCTTTATTTCCATGAACAGAAATGACATGTCTGAGAGCTCATGGGTGGAAAAGAGACCGCTTCATAGCAATGACCCTTCACCTACTAAACTTCCCCTCCTTGGCTCCACCTCCAAGGCAGTGCGGCCCAGCTGTGGGTGTGGGACTGACCTTTCACCCACTTTGCCGGCCAGGCCCAGCATCTGCTTAGCTTTTACAAGACCAGCTAAGTTTCTTCCTTCCAACACAATGTTGATGAAAACTGTGTGCGAGAGAGAATCATTTCATTGTTATTTTTAACCAAGAAGCGAATCTATGAATTAGTGCCATCGCAAAGGAAAGCAGCCCTTTTGTTTCCAGACACAGTGCATGTTGAGGTGCCTCTTTGTTGAAAAAAGAGGTAGACAAATCCTACTATGAAAAGGGTGAAGAAAGAACCCAGAAGGGGAGCCCCACACTTTCCCTCTTTGGACTCAGCACCAACTACCAAGAGACAGCCAGGCCCTTTTCATCAATTAAGAACATAAACATGTTACCCAAACTCAGCACTGTCAGATCCTCAATTTTATTTTCAAAGTGGAAGGTGGTGGGGGGGGGGGAGTGTCTGTTTGTGTTATTACTGTAAAAGCTAAAGACAGTCTAGTTTTCTCTCTAAGTCTCACTGTTGCCCTATGTATGAGGGGACCCCAGGGAAGGCATGGGGCGGGGGGGGTGCGGGGGGAGATTTCTGTGTTCTTGAGGAAACAAGCTGTTGAGTTCCCAGTTATCTTTTTGGTTTGTTTTCGAACTCGGCTTCACACAGTGGCCTGGTTTGGGCCAAGAGGAGGAGCAGGCATTGTGAGGTCTAAAGTGTCTGAAAGGCTAAAAATACAAATCTTAGACTTCCCAAGCCTCAGAGGAGTGTGCCAAAGATTTATGTTGAATCTGAAGAGTAGCTGTGTGATTTAGGGGACTTCATGGTCCCCTGCCTCAGTTTTCCCTCTGCAAGTGCAAGTGTTGGATTGAATGAATGACTTTCCTATTTGCTGGTAACAGTCTCTCTAAAGGCAGTTCTTTCTAATGGAAAGGGGGGTGGGGGGGTGGGGGAGTGGGGGCGGCGGGCTTCTGCAGGGCATAATATGGAGGTTTGGACCCGCAGCCCAAGAAAAACAAGGGGTTGCATCTCCCAAACTGGGTTCACTCACTCACTGATCTCCAGATGATGCTTATGTTGAGAAGAATCCTGAGGACAAACCAGATGGAATAGGAGAGGATGCTCCCATCTATTGATGGTGGTGCCAGCCACAGCTGGAGGGGAACCAATCACTTGCACAACATGTACTTGCTGAAACCAGTGTTTTCAAACAAACAGAAGATTTTAGTGTGACATCAGTGCATCCATCCTTTTGTTGCTAAGCATATGGACATACTGAGCATTGCATATTCTCCAACCAACCGAGCCACACCAGCCAGGGCTAGCATTGCATATTCTAATAGGCTAGTACGCATGCATCGACTGAATTCACCAGACAGTAAGGAATGTTTGTATAACTGACTAAATTTTTCCATTTTTAAGCGGATATTCAGTGGGATGGAAATACAATTTTGACCACCCCCTGCACTGGGTTAAGCAAAGAAATCACAAAAGGAAGTGACCTCTACAATTGCCTTCCAGATGACCTGGTGCCTGATTGTGTTTCTTTTATTATATGGAACACCAGAAAAGGTTGTCTAAGGCAGCCAGTCAGTGTTATACAAACCAAGGCTGGACTTTAGCAAAACTTGGACTTTTCAAAGTAAGAGATTTCTATTTGGAGTGTGTGTGTGTATGTGTGTGTTCAAGAGGAGAAGAAATGTTCCATTTGGTGATAATC
Organism: Myotis myotis; assembly: GCF_014108235.1. Classification (NCBI taxonomy): domain Eukaryota; kingdom Metazoa; phylum Chordata; class Mammalia; order Chiroptera; family Vespertilionidae; genus Myotis; species Myotis myotis. The sequence goes on from NW_023416315.1 coordinate 36,405,025, forward strand.
TCAGAAAATCTAGGCAATGATCAGCAATCAGAGAACAGGTAAAAGCCGCAGAACTGTTTCAGCTGACAGGTAGCTCAATGTCAGTCTACAGAAGACAAAGGCAGGAATGATAAGGAAGAGAAAGACCTGATTTCGGCCTCCTCAGGTCTGGAGTCTCCAAGCTTCTTGGTATGCCCAGAGGGGTTAGAAACAGAGAGCAGAAGAGCAACTGACCCACTTCCCTGTCCTGATTCTGCCTTCCGATTTGGTCAAAAGCCTGTTTTGAACAGATATCTGCCAGATTCCTCTGCCTGTTCTTTTGCTACATCTATTTTCATTTTAACTTTAGAAAAAAATTATTTTCCTTATAAATAAGAAGTTATATATGTTTCATTCTTTAACATTTGGAAAAGCGTAAAAAAAGCAAATATAAATACTGATAATTTTACCACCCCAAAATTACCACTATGAACATTCTTGGCATTTTCTTTCTACATATGTTATGCATATGTTTGTGCATATAATATTCAAATTATTAACCATATATGTTCCCTGCCAATATTTCCTATAAACCCATGACCCCCTCCCTCATTTGAGCAGCTAGATTATGACCCACAGAAGAAGCCAAAAGTGTTTACACAAGTTTGGGAAACCTGAGGAATTGAGATATAGGTTTTCTGTTTACTCAGAACCATGAAACTTACTTACAGTTCTATGACCCATACACTAACCCCCTCTTAGGGTTCATATGAGCTATTGTCAATTTCCTTTAACTTTTATTCTCATCCTCACCCCCAAAACCAGAGAACTATTCTAGTTTGGGAAGTAAGGTGGCAACTTTGATGTGTATATTAACATATATTTTAATTGCTTCCTTGAAATATGTTCTTACAGGTGGAAAAGTTGAATAGGTGTCTCTTTAAGGGTCTAGATGTATTCTATCAAATTGTAAATGACCAGCCCTCTGGCAAAAATGCGACTTGCATTTTTAAAACTCTACCAGTGGCCTTATGTTACTAGATTTTGCTAGGCAAGCTGGGTAGAATTCATTTAACGTTAGGCAAACATGCCCCCCAAAATTTCAGAAATTGGGTGCCTCTAGCAGAGATGCTGCGTTCAGCACTGTGTACAAGGGGGAAACGTTAGTACTCGCCCCTGACCATTAGCACCAAAAAATTTGATAGTCCTCTCATGTTTACCTTTACTCAAATGAATGCACAGATTTATCCATACCCATTGCCCCCAAATAATTCCCTTTGCTTTATTTCTGTAGCAACTGGATCACCTCCAAGATCTGTGGCCAGCCTGAAAATATATCCCTTCCTGGTCACACACTAATCATAGCACAGGTTTCCCCTGCTACCCAAAAGTAGAGCATTTTTATGAAACCTTTTGAAAGCTGAAGTGGCATAAAGCAAAGAAGCAATTACCATTAATTTACATGGAAAAATCTTTAAGCGTTCCCATACCCAAAAATAGCCTACCGAATCATACCAAATCCACTTCATTACATCCAGTTTTACGCTAAGCATAACACCCTTATAAGCGCTCTTAGGTTTTTCTGGCACCTTAGGTCACATCTTCCTAGCAGATGTACAAAATAAGTTAAGATTACGCACAGATGTTCACAGACACAGTTCAAAGCGACGGCAGCTTGAGGCCGACATGCTTAAGTGTTGTTTCTGGGGAAATTGCTTCGGGTACGTGCTGCCTCTATACGGCTTGCTAGGGCGCAAACACTGAATGCTATTTCTGCTTTTCTCTTTTCCTCAGAAAAGTGAAAATCCTCTTCAGATTTCTTTCAGTTAGAGAAAACAGGTACAGGCCTTTCATAAAAACAAAGTGACATTAACACGAACTTTCGGGAAGCAGGGGATACCGGTAATACATAGTGTTTTAGCCAACTGGGTAAACCATTTGACCTGCTTTTCCAGTCCAGCTACCATAAATGTTGCCAATTATAACAATAGTTCCCATCATAGAAATGACATTAAAGAATGGAGGTCACGGTGAGAGTAGCCTGATATTAGTGGATGGGATGACATGGAGACACAAGTCTGGTGATGGACCACATTTAGCCCGTAGCCATCTCCGTGAACATCATAAGACTTCACCTGACCTTTAATCATCACCCAACACACAGGGCAATAGTGCTGGGTAAGCCAGGCCAAGAACTCAGTGGGGTTTTCCTAAATTAGAACTCCTATAATGTATCATTTCCACTGTCTTTCCTCTGCAGATTAAAGGGTATAATTCTTTACAATAAATATTTTTGCCTAGCCCAGGTCCCATACACATGGCAAGAAAAAGCAAATGCATACTTTTCTATTACTTCTGTTCTTAGGATGTAATCCAGGAAAAAGAAGGGATTTTTACCTTTGCTTTCCTCATCCACGAGAGTTTTATTTAGTCTTTTGGATCCTGGAACACATTTTTTTTTCTTTTCTTTATCAAGCTATGCAAATATGTAACAAAGGATTCAGAATACAAAAATATAAATCATAGTAGTATCAAGTCCCATCTCCAAGTGGAGATTCAGTTTGGAACTTCCCCCATGTTTCCCCAGCTTGAATAGCAGGAATCACAAAGATGCATTCAGCGTAGTCCTAAACCTAATGTCTTTCAGGGGATGGGGTCCAGGCTGGAGCAAGCGGTGTGTGGCAGTTGGTTGAGTACCATGTCCCATGCCTCTAGACGTCTCCAGTTTGATTCCCAGTCAGGGTACATCCTACCTGAACCCCCGTGGGGGTGTGCAGGAGACAGGTGATGGATGGTGGTGATGGTTCTTACTCATCAATGTTTCTCTCTCTCTTCTGCTCTCTCTAAAATAAATTTTAAAACATTTTTAAAAAAGAACATAAATAGCTGCAATGTAATGTTGTAAGTGGCAAAGGCCATATTTGGAAGGGCGGGGAGAAACAATCAGGAAAGATCTCATAGTTCGTGCTGGGCATTTAAGGCTAGAAAAGAATGTTTGGGGCAGAGATTTGGATTAAGGACATTTCATACAGGGGACCAGAGCCAGCAAGTTCTCGATGGGGGAAGAAAAGGGGAGTCAAACTGACACAAACTGATTCTTTTTATTTTGTTTTTAATCAACAGAGTTAAACCTAATGGAGAGAAACAAATTAATGGCCTTTTATTGCCACAAGGAAGTTCATGTATTTTGGCAGCTTCTCAAGCCCTGCTAAAGGTACTTCCAGTTCCAGACGTGTGCTGTTCTTTTGCTGGAAGAACTCTTTAGGTCGCTTATACCGTTCTCTGTCCAATGGCAGAGGAGCCCATACTTTTTGAACGCAGCTCACTGGCTACTGTAAAAGCCCGCTCTGAGCAAGAACCAATGAGCTCCCAGAGCCCAGATTCTTGGAAGTAGTTTCAGGCTAGGAATGCGTGACATTGAGACAGCCTTGCACTTGTAAACAAGGACGAGTCTGGGCAGGCCTCCAGCCCACGCGATCCGGGGCCCTGTCCCAAGTGGCTGATCTCTGATCTCGAGCCTACTTACCTCCAGATGCCCACGTAGCCTTCCTCCTACCCCTCACAGCCCTGGCACCTGCGCCAGGCCCTCCGCGGGGACTCCGGCGGGGGGGGAGGGGGGGGGGCGGGGCGCAGACCCAAAGTTCTTTTTCTGAGCAGATTGGCCCGGTCCCAGGCCCGGGACGCCTCTCCAACTCTCGGTGACTCCTCCCCTTTGGAGTTGGGGGGAGCGTCCCGGGGAAACAAATAAAACCGCCGGAGAAGCCGGAGGTGGCAAGACGAGCTCTAGAGCCTTAAGCCACTGCTTCTCCAATTCACTCCTCTACTCCAAACACCCCGATCCTCAGCCCACACCGGGTGCACCTGCCTGCCCGCTCACCTGCGCTCCTCGCCCGACGCGCCGTCCGCTCCCAGGTCCCGGGCTCCGCTCCTCGCAGCCTTCGCCCTCAAGCCAGCCCAGCCCCGGCCAGACCCACCCGGTGGGCACCAAGATGAAGGCGGTCCGCTTCGTGATGCGCGGCGCCGGCACGCTGAGCCGCGCCAGCCTGGTCCCCCGCGAGGTCGAGCATTTCTCCCGGTACAGCCCGTCCCCGCTGTCCATGAAGCAGCTGCTGGACTTCGGTGAGCGGGGACGCAGGGCGCAGGGCGCAGGGCGCGGGCCGGGGCGGGAGCTGGGGAGCTGCCGGAACTTTCAGTCCCGGTGCAGGGAGGGCTGGTCTCACTGCTTAAAAACAACTTGGGGCCCGTTTTCCTGCTGCCCCGGAGCCCCTCGCCAGCGCCCCTTGCCTTCTTCTACATCTGGCTTCTTTCTGACAGGTGGTACCTGCCTACAGGTAGAGGCCACTTGCAGCTTCGCTGAGGCTGGGTGTTTTGAGCCCATCTTTCCTCTTCTATCCGTCCAAAGCTTCCGTCACAATACTTTTTGCTTTCAGTCAACATTTAACAATGAATGAGGAACTTTCATAGTACTTCTTGGAGAAGGTTCCTAATATTATAAAGTAGCCTCGAATTAATTGAGATTTTTATCCCTTAGCCACCCTCCACAAGGTACATCTCTGCGTTCCTAACAAATTTCTTTGTTTCTTTATCAAATTAAAGTTTGTCATATATTTGCATTACTGCTGAAAATATTTACAGACATTCTGCAATAACCTTACAAGGAAAATGTCAAGGATTTAAATGTGTTATTATTTATTATTAGTCTGGAAACATCATGACGTCCACCCAACTCCCTTACCTCCCACTCCAGTTTCATATCTAGAACTCTGAACATTGTGGCGTTGACTGAACCCTGCATTCTTTATGAATATTGTGGCGTTGACTGAACCCTGCATTCTTTTATGAATATTAAGAGCTGTAGAATATTCGGACTCTTTGGAAGTGAATCCTCTTCCAAAACAAAACAACAATTCTCATATTGATAGCTTTAAAATTAGAAAAAGACCAGAAGGCACTTTTGAACAGTAAATGAAATGAGGGTGAAATATAATTTTATAATATATGTGTGTATTTAATATTGTATAGTTAATGCTATTCAAATATGTCATTTGGTCATACTCGTTTCCAAATACTAAATAAGTGTTATTTATTACAGGTTCGGAAAATGCATGTGAAAGAACTTCTTTTGCATTTTTGAGACAAGAATTACCTGTGAGGCTTGCCAATATCCTGAAGGAAATTGATATCCTCCCTGATCAATTAGTAAATACCTCTTCAGTGCAGTTAGTTAAAAACTGGTAAGTGTGAACCATTCTGAAACAGTATCTAATTTTAAAACAGATATCTAACTATGAATTCTTATAATATATTAACATCATAGTTGGAAACAAGTGATCTGAATAGTAATACTTTTTAAATATGTAAAGAATTGTTTATTAATTTAGATAAGTTATAAAGGCAGTTATAAAGCAATAAAAGCAGAAACAGACATTTTTATCCTGAAAAAGATTCTCTCACAATATAATTTTTACTTCCAGAAAAAATATGAAAACGAATTGACAGTTACAACTTGTTTTGTATTTTAAATAATAAAAGACAGTTTGATACTGTGAAAGGAATTCTATCCTAGTAGATATGAATGACTACTATTCAGAGAGGGCCTACTCTTTTTCATTTATAAACCAATTGACAGAGCAGGCTCTGAGTTCAAATCCTGCTTCTGCCTTTTCCTCATTGTGGAATTCTTGGCAATTGTCTTAAATTCTTTATGCCTCAATTCCCCCATTTTTATTGAGGAGAATAAAGCATATGCCTCAGAGGGATATTGGAGTGTAATTAAATGAGGTAATCCATTAAAAAGCACTTAGAAAAATAGCACACAGCCAGCACTCAGTGTCTGTTATCATCTCTTTTTATAAAGAAGGATGTTGAGGCTCAGAGGGGATAGATAACCCAAAGGAGCAGATTTTCAGAGAATAGAGCCAGGATATGCACCGAAGGCAGATATGCATCAGAGCCTCACACTAATCACAGAATACACAGCTTTTTGTTCATTGATTCAAGAAAAATATGTATTGCCCTACCTGGTTTGCTCAGTGGATAGAGTGTTGGCCTGCAGATCAAAGGGTCCCAGGTTCAATTCCAGTCAAGGGTACATGCTCAGGTTGCAGGCTCGATCCCCAGTAGGGGGCGTGCAGGAGGCAGCTCATCAATGATTCTCATCATTGATGTTTCTAATTCTTGCTCCCTTCTTCTCTGAAATCAATAAAAAAATATTTTAAAAAATATGTATTATATGTCCATTCAACAATCACAATCTGAAACACATATTCAATCCATAGTATTTGCTGTGTTCAAGACTTCTACTCACCTATGAAGGGAGTAGGAAAAAAATATGAAGTCTTTCTTAAAAAGTTGTTTTTAAATCCTTTTGCTATTAAAAATAACACAACTGTTGCCAAACAAAACAAAACTGAATATTGATCTGGAATACTTAAAGAAATATAAATTTTAACTTAGATAGTTAAGAGTTAAAGTTATAAACCCTCCCTCCCCCCCCTCCCCCCACCACCTTTCTTCAGAGATACTGTTTTCCAAATGTCCTGGAGTTTTTAATTTTAAACATAATACTCTCTCTTTTAAAATCATTTGAAAAAGATACTATATTTTCAGCCACTTGTATCTGACTATTCAATTTAAAATCTTAAAGCACACTTGTCACTTTACAGGTATATCCAGAGCCTGATGGATTTGGTGGAATTCCATGAGAAAAGCCCAGAAGACCAGAAAGCATTAGCAGAGTAAGTTCTATACCTTAGAATAAGTGTCTAAACTTTGACTATTTCCAGACATACTCCTCTAATAAATGATATGTACACTTAATAATCTAAAAAATATAAGTGGCAGAGCCTTACTTGAACTTTCACTAAATATAAATGTGTTTTGCCTTAGGTTTGTAGATACTCTCATCAAAGTTCGAAATAGAAACCATAATGTAGTTCCTACAATGGCACAAGGAATCATAGAATATAAAAATGGCTATGAATTTGACCCAGTCACCAATCAAAATCTTCAGTATTTCTTGGACCGATTTTACATGAACCGTATTTCTACACGGATGCTAATGAACCAACACAGTAAGTTAACCGTAATCATGATATAGAGATGAGGGTAGACTATAAGCCATACTGTAACTCGATGTTTTACTATTTGGTGGGTCACATTCTTTGTCAGTGGTGTTCTAATCATCATTGTCCTGATTTTTATATAATATTATATACTGTTTTTATATTTATTTTTCAACAGTTCTTTTATTTAGTGACTCACAGACAGGAAACCCAACCCACATTGGAAGTATTGATCCAAACTGTGATGTAGTAGCAGTGGTCCAAGGTAATTTCTAGATTTCTTCATTTCCTTTATTGAAAATGTACACTCTATGATTGACATATGGTTGAGGTGGCTTTATAAATGAATTTATATTCAGAGTTTACCCTTTATATTCTTATAAGTACTGTCATGGAGGCCCTTTGCTTTTGAGGGTCAGGGGTTTAAACATTCATTTATAGTATTATAAAAAAATCCAAGCATCAGAGGTTAATGTATATATTGCATTTGATCTTTGAAGTGTGCATATTCCTGTTGTTATAGCTATACCTTAGTGTCATAATTCTTTCTTTAATAAAATATTTACAAGGTACTTTTGTATACATACATTGCACTCTAATGAATATTTTAGGCTAAGGGTAGTGTACACAGTGGAGATCACTTGACAATTGTACTTGGCAGAAATTCATTTCATCATTATGAAAATTACCTTCTATTCCAGATGCCTATGAGTGTGCAAAGATGCTTTGTGATCAGTATTATTTAACATCTCCTGAATTAAAACTCACACAAGTGAACGGTAAGCTATAAATAAAATATAGTTTAATCTATGGAAAAGTCAGTATTCTCCCAGTATGAGTGATACTGTAAATACAGAGCAACTTTTGTGTTCCATTTTCCCCTTCTGAACATGCCTAGAGTTTGTACACTTCTTTTTTGAAGCTAAGGTTCTCTTTATCTCAACTGGAAAGTTCCCATTAGTAGCACATTCAGTTGCTACTAATAATTCATAAAGAAGAATAGTTTGAACAGTTTGGAATGTAGAGTAGCAACTTAGTTCTAATATCTTAGGTCAAAGAAAGATTGCTTACTATAGAAAAGGGGGGATAGGGGACTAGATCTGGGAGGCACCACTTGGTAGTGGAGATACCCTCCTAATTCCAATAAGGTTACTCATAAGGTCTAGAAACAAAAATAATTTAAACTGCACTGTGAGAAACAGGCCAGTAACAGAAGTACAAATACTGCAGGATCCTACTTTCATGAAATATTTAAAATATCTCAAACTCAGAGAAGCAGAGAGTAGAATGATGGTTGCTAGAGGCTGGGGGTGAGAGAAATAGGGAGTCACTATTCAATGGGTATAAAATTTCAGTTATGCAAGATGAATAACTTCTAGAAATCTGCTGTACAACGCCTTGCTTATAGTTAACAATACTGTACTGTACACCTAAATACTGAAGAAGGTAGCTCTCATGTTAAATGTTCTCACCAAAAGATTTTTAAATTGCACTGTAAGTATATACCAGTTTTGGAAGCAGAGCACACTTTATTTAGTAGCTTCAACTGTGGGGTACCTGAACGAATGCTAGTCTTCCCACATTGACTGAAATGATTGCGTGAGGAATGCAAGGCATTATTTTTATCCTATTCCATAGTTGCCTCTCCAAACATGACAGTAACATTCTCCTTTCAATTCAAAGTAGACATCTTTTCCAAGTAATAGTTACAACGTTTGTTGGTGGTGAGAGTGAGAATCAAGTTGCTCAAATTATGGGTAGCCTAACTCATGGGGTGGGGTTATGCAAATGCAATTGATTGCTAAGCTAAAAATAAAAGTGCAAATAAAGATTGAAAAATATCTCTAAGCATTAACAGCATTGTTGCATAACTTGTAGATAAATTGCTTGAACCGTTTGATAAAATAAAGAGGGCACTGAGCCAGACCTTGTGTTCTCTAATTCAAACTTTGCCAAGGCCTGGCAAGCCAAAGAATAATTCTTTTCAAACAGTATTATGAGGTTTTTGTTTCTCTGTTTCCTTTAGTCTCTTGGTGAAATTTGAGCATATTTAGTCTGTAAGATTTAATGTTTGGATGATAAAAATCAAGAATAATCAGCAGTGTTATTTTCCCATGCATCATTGAGTAATTTCCCATGTGTTATTTCAATTTCAAAATATGAAAATTATAGCTAGCATAAATTTTGATGTTATACCATAGACAAATTAACTTTTCTTCCTTACAATGCATATAATTTTAATTCTAAAATTGTCCGGTACAAAACTTTTGAAAATAGAAATAAGCCATATAACCTAATTTATAGCACCCTTGCTGAACACTTCATCTGCTTTATACATTTGTAGAGAAATGCAAAACTTAATTATAGAGTTCTAGGTAGCAACTGTAATAGCATATTGAAAATTAGCCAGTTGTGTTTTCAGTTTAAGAAGGAAGGTTCTAGGGTAGGATTTTGGAGTGAGGAGGATGGGGAGTATTCCAATCTTGTTTTAAGTCTGAAATATTAGTTAAATAGATGTGGAAGTTTATTTTAATGAAATATTTATGTACCAATTCTAATGAGTTTAATTTTCTTCTAGGAAAATCTCCAGGGCAGCCAATTCACATTGTGTACGTTCCTTCTCACCTTCACCATATGCTCTTTGAACTATTCAAGGTATGACTTCACAATGATTGCAATTTTGTTTTGTTTTTTTAAATTCCCTGTTTTCTTTTTTTACTGTCCTTTATCATTTCTGACTAAACAAGAGCATCACTATCTTCTCCCAAGCAAGCTTCTGTGCTCCTTCCTAACAGGAGGCTACAGTTAATGTTTGAAAGGGTACACGGAGTTCCTTGTAGTATCAGCATGTATTTGAGAATGAACAATATGATTCATGATGTCTCAAGGGCTCCCTAGTCCCATTATTTGTTCAGGTGTCCAACAAAGCTCCATTCATTCATGCATTCATTAAGAAAGTTCATGGGGTGAACGCTTCACGGAATGAGGCCTTGTTTCTCCCACCCCCACAAGCTGGTTCAATTCCAAATCCACAGGTTCAGGTTCAGAATTACTGTAAGTGGCAGGATCTCAATCTGAGTCAGAGGACAGTCCTAGTCCATCCCTTCCATGATCTACTTTTAATGTCCATATGAATCACCTGGTGGTTTTGTGAAAATGCAAATACTGATTCAGTGGGTCTGGGCTGGGGCCTGAGGTTCTGAATTTCTAGTACGCTAACAGGTGTTGTGCTGGTCCACCGTCCACGTTTCATGGCAAGAGTGGAGGGCAGTGCTTCTCAACCTTCCCTGTGCTTAGGATCACCTAGAGGGCTTATGAAAACAGATTCTTAGGCTCTGTCCCAGATAGAGATTTTGATTCTTTAGGTCTGAGAATCTACGTTTCTATCCAGCTCTCAGAGGATGTAGGTGTTACTGGTCTGGGGTAGCCAGGTGCTGGAATCAAATCCTGTCCTGGGTTCTAAGACCAAACTACAACTTGGTACTTCCACTAAAAGATAGGAAACACTTTGCGATGCTTCCAAGAGTCCTCTGGACTGGGGAGGAGGAGGGCTAAAAAATGTGAAATTTGCTCCTAATTCTTATGTAACTCTTCTCAAAACATAGTATTTCCTAACTTATGTTAATAATGTTAGTACAATTAGGTATTGATTATACTGCAGACATCTGATCTAGTTTATTTCACATTAGCTAATGATTAGAATGTCATACTGAATAGAAACCAGAAAGCAGATAATTTTCTGGGAAGTTAGAGAGAAAAATGGGTGAAATAAACCAAAACTGTATCTGTATGAGAATCATATAGTTAGTTGTCTGAAAACTTGAGTTTCTTCTCTGTTAAAGGACAAAAGATACTTCTTTGTTTGATTGATTTACTTTTAAATTGAATGGTCCAACTCAGATTTATTTTGCCATCATTGGTAAAAGTGAAGATGATAATCACATGTAAATTGAAATTTAATTTAGAATTGTTTACTATCCTTTTAAATAGTAACAATCTTTTCCCAGAAAATTTTATAAAAGCCAATAAGTTGGTTCAATGGTTCACTGTTCCTTTGTGATGTGTAATAGTCTTTGGTGTTTGGATGTAAAATGTAATGGAAAGACAGAAAAGAGGGCTATAAAAATCAATTTTTACCTTTAAATTAAGTTTACAAATAAGAACTTGACAAGTAAGAGAATTGTTTTCCTATTAGATATTACTCCCAGGAACTATATTACATGGTAAATGCATACTTTTCATTTTACACCCTACATGGCATATTCATAAATAGCTATTTACAGAGTTATTATAACTACTAACTTAAAAGAATGGGAACTTTGAATTACCCTCTGTGCTGTTTTTATTTTAAACATAAAAAACAGGTACTTATTGTCCCTCATTATTCTGCCATTCAATTTTTTATGTTTTTGTTTTCTTTAGAATGCAATGAGGGCAACAGTTGAACACCAGGAAAACTTGCCTTCCCTCACCCCAGTTGAGGTGATTGTTGTCTTGGGAAAAGAAGATCTTACAATTAAGGTAACCATCCTCTATTTATCTTTTGAGTATCTCTTGAGAGAATTTAAAAAATCACCAATAAATCAAAGATATGGCAATAGATCAAAGCCATATACCAGGTGACTTTTCGATGCAGGAAGGACATTTTTATTGAGACGAAGGCACGTTGTTTTGAATGTGTGGCTCTGATGATTCGTTTGTTTGTTTAAGATTTCAGACAGAGGAGGCGGCGTTCCCCTGAGGATCACTGACCGCCTCTTTAGTTATACCTACTCCACCGCACCAACGCCTGTGATGGATAACTCCCGGAATGCTCCTTTGGTAAGAACAATTATATGGCAAAGTTCATCCCGGCCACCTAGCTCTAAAGAGAGGGCCAGGATTACAAGGAAGTGTTTAGGCAAGCTCATCAGTTTAAAGTGGGCCTGGGGGATATGAGGAAGAATGATAAAGCAAACTAAACGTGGTGAAACAATTCAAGGGGCCTCTGATTGGAAGCAGGAGATATTTAACTAGATTCTATCAAGCACAGTAGTAACTCCTTCCCACATTTTGTATTTCAATGATCATGTCTGCCTTTTTACCAATAACTGATCCTTCCTCTCCAGGCCGGTTTTGGTTATGGCTTGCCTATTTCTCGTCTCTATGCCAAATACTTTCAAGGAGACCTGAATCTCTACTCTTTATCAGGATATGGAACAGATGCTATCATCTACTTAAAGGTATACTTTAAATTCAATAGAAAAAAAAATCGTTTTTTAAAAGATTGCTTCGTGTACAGCCCTGATTCTGTGGTCCACAGTGAAAACCCCAAGTGAGTTCATGCAAATAATGACCAGAAGTAATTCTAGTTTCTGTTTGGTAGGTGTAGATATATTGTTTAATATTTAATATGGTAACTTACCAACAAGGAGGTAAAGCTAGACTACATGCCTCCAGTGAAGCAAAATTATTGCCCAAGAGGGCAGGCTTGTGTGAAATTTTTAAGGCAACTCCTTTGGCATCTGTGAGAAGAGCTGTACTTTTGTTTTACTTCAAAAGATGAGAAAAAGATGCTAATAATGTTCCAGTCTCAAAATTAACTGATACTGAGTTATTCAAGACCTTAAGCTGACATTAGAAATCCAGGGAAAGACAGCTGACTGCTCACAAGTTGTCAGAGTATACCTGGCATTTTCTGTTTAAAATTTAAAACTTGGTAAATGTTTTTCTATTTCTGATAAAGCCTCAATTTATTTGTTAAGGTCACTGTCCTGATTCTGTTTCTCATTTGCCAACTATTTCAAATGAAAATATATTTACAGATATTAGTAACTAAAACATTAAGCTTCTAGGCTCCCATTCTGTGCCAGGGAATTATTTGCCAAGTGGTCTTTGACCATCTGCAATAACTAATGCATTTCTTTCTTTTTTTAAAAAAAAAAAAAATCACATATTATCTCTCAGAATTGTTTTTTTCTAAAATAGTTTATTGATTTTTTTTTTTTTTTTGAGAGAGAGACAAGGGAAGGGAGAGAGAGAAAGAGGAAGGGAGAGGGAAAGAGAGAAACACTGACATGAGAGCAAGCCATTGATCGGCTGCCTCCTGCACAACCGTGACCGGGGATCAAGCCTGTAACTCGGCCATGTGTCCTGACCGGGAATTGAACCATGACCTCTTGGTGCACTGGATGATGCCCAACCAACTGAGTCACACGGCCTAGGGCACATTCATTTCTTAAATAAGCCAAAGTCTTCATAGTATTGGGAAAGATTAATAGCTCATAGATTTATAGTATCAGATTAGAACTCTTTGTCACAGATACAGAGGTTTTCCTTGGACAAGATAACTTTGCTATGCAACTCTATCATATTGGTAATATTCAAACAAAGGCTATGTGTGAATATTGAACACAAATTCTATTCCCTAATTTAAATTGTACATATTCTATTTCATCCCCTGTAGGGTAAAGATCATGTTTTCTTTTAATTTTTTTTTATACAGTGCCTGACATACTATGGGCTCTGGTATGCTCTTATTACTAAATGAAAGGAAGGTATTTGAATGGTTGACAACTTACCTCTGAATTTCTTTTGAATAATCACTTCAAGTACAAATGAGGCCTTGCATAGTTCCTTTGGTTTGACTTGTTTCTTCATCCTCTTTGCAGGCTTTGTCTTCCGAGTCTGTAGAGAAACTCCCGGTCTTTAACAAATCAGCCTTTAAGCATTATCAGATGAACCCCGAGGCTGACGACTGGTGCATCCCAAGCAAGGAACCAAAGAACCTGGCGAAGGAAAAAGTGGCCGTGTGAGGAGGGACGCTCAGGGCACTTTAAGGGATCAAAGTGGGTCTGTGCCAGCGCTGCTTTCTGAATGTTTGCATGCGGACTCTTCTCCCTCAAACAACAGCCACAGAACTCCTTGACCAGGACACTGAGGGGAAGAAGAACAAAGCTCATTCCTGTGACCCAGGAGAGCACAGAGCAGGACCAGGACTGCAGGAGTTAAGACATGGCCAGCTCTTTATTCTTTAAATTGAGAATAATGCTTGGGTTTATATCAAAACCCGAATAAGATATAAGCCTCAATTTGTCATCTCTTTGTCAACAGGAATGGAAAAAGAAGGGCAGTGAAGATATAGGCTATCAGTTTCAATAGACTGATGTTTTAGAGTTTAGACCTTTGGTTAATGTCATAAGATAATTAGTATTTATTGAACATCGTGTCAATTATATCAGTATTTTCCTGCCATTCAAAGGAGTGGGGCTTAGTTCATACTATATGTCTAGAAATGTATGTAAATGTACATTTTGTATATATCTATGCGCTCTAGGGAGGAAAAACTGGTGACTAAAATAACATTCACTTTGAATGACGAGTAAGTCAAAACGTTTTATTAAAAGTTGCAGCCAAGGCCTTGAGCCTCTGTAAAAATGCAGAAGATAACCTTCTCTGATAAATACAGGGCCTTTATTATGCTGCTTTCCCTGGTCACACCTCACATAGTAAGTGAGCTTATTGCCAGGTACCTCATCTTGGGCGAATTTAAAATATGCACTGAATTCAGAATGTTGATGGTTGGAGGGGGAGAAGAGTTGCCAAAGTGAGAGCAAAACTATCTCTCATCTTGTTGGTAAATAAAATGGTAGATTGGAAAAACTGGCATTAGGGAAAGAAATCATGCATTCGGAACCTAATTCAGAGAGAAGGCCTGTTCTCTACCCTGAAGCGGTGGCAATCCAAAGACATCCATTTTCTAGATTAAAAAAGATGATGTATTCAATTATACTCTACACTCCAGAATTAACATGTGTGCAAAAAATTCCTACGTATCAAATAATCCAAGAACATTAGAATTTAAATACTTCTTGGAGTGTTTTTAACAAGGAGCCTGGGAAGAAGAGGATTTTGTACCAGAATATTTTCCTTTTGAATCAGTGGCATTAAGAGCTAATGAATGACAGCTGCAATGCGTATGGAACTTTTGGGGAGTTCAGGTATAATATGCAGATTGACAGGGCACTCCTTAGAGAAGGAGTGAAAAACAAAAGAAGGAAAAAGGGAAGGAAGGAAGGAAGGAAGGAAGGAAGGAAGGAAGGAAGGAAGGAAGGAAGGAAGGAAGGAAGGAAGGAAGGGCATTTTGCTATATCCCCCACAAATTATTTCAAGAAATGGTTCATATTGGCAAAAGGATGAATTGGTGTCTTTCAAAACAGTATGACTTTTTTTTAAAATGCTCTCAGTTTTGCAAGATACTAGGTTGTAATGAGATAGTAAACTCATGTGTCAAATTGAAGTTTAAACTGGGATATAGAAAAAACGAGACTTTTCTGCATTGGAAAATAATCAGTACTATCTATGTGTTGAACTTAACATTTGTACTTCATTTTATCGCGGCGTAGTGTTGTGGTGCTTCTAGTAGTAGCCATAGAAGCATCAAACCATTTGCTTCAAGTTTCAAATTTCATCATCAGAAGTCCTAGGTAGGGATTTTTCTTGATGATGGGATTCTGGCTCATACATTTATTACTTACACAAAACTATTTGCTATAAATTATTTGAATATTCCGTTTTTACTGGTTTAAACATTTTTGCATGTAAATACTTATGTTTACCAAAGAGTTAAAGCAGCTGATTAATTAATTAACCCAAACACCGTGGACTATCATTAAAACACTAGAGAAAAAGAAATGTTGCTATCTCAATGACATCAACTGTGTAAATGGAGTTCTATAAAATAGAAATAGATGACATTGGTATTTGTAAAATTTACAGAAGAGCTTTAGAATTCTACTGAATAGATACTGCTCAGACCCACTTAAATTATTAATGTATAAATTGTATTTTTGCCTTTAAGTTATGTACAGAGAAATGTGATAATTTTTATAATAAATATTTTTATTATAAGAGTAGACATCATCTTTTTAAAGTTCTTTTCTCAAATTAATGGCAAAGTACTAAGAAGAATTTGAAGCAAAGGTTTTCCTTACTTTACATTCAAGTCTAATTTATCTACATATTGGGTATAGCCTTTTAAAAAGTATTGAAAGCAATTTAAAATCTTAATTTTAAAACAAAATATAAGTACTTTATAACAGTCCAGAAATTTCTAATTGTTCTTTGCTTTTTTGTGTATGCCCCAATAACACATAGTACAATGTATGTTTATCTACATGGATATAGTCAATAATCATTTTTGCGATGCATATGTTCTCTATATATTTTTGGTAAATTTACTTTAAAGTTTCACTTAATAACTGTATTCACATAACAAATACAGTAGAGCACTAAAATAATCACTTAGATAATCTAGGTTACCAAATAACTTCTGGATTAAATATCTGAATACTCTGAAGGTATAGCAATAGGATACAAATTACTAAATTAAGTAGTGGCATGTTTTATCTTTGCTATTTTCACACTGTCACTAATTTAATCCTACTCTATCTTTAGACAATATCCTTTGCTCACCTCCACAATGCCCCTATTGGTAAAATTTTGCAAAGAAAACAAAAAGGGGGGGGGGGCGAGGAAGAAAGAAAAATGATGGGAAGGAAGGAGGGAGGGAGAGTTGGAAAAAGGGGACATTAAAATAAAATAAAAGTAGTGAAATGAATTTACCATAATTAAATCACAAAACCTTGTCAGTATAATCGTTATTTGAATAAAAAATCCCAGCAACCAAGACATGGAACCCTAAAGAAACTACAGTAAAGCCCTTCATTGAGGACACTCAACTTACTGCAGCTTGTCTGAGGACGTACATGCACATATGCATACACACAGGCAAGCCCGCACACACGCAGGGGGTTTAATTGTGAATTTCCTTGGATTAAGCTGTTTGGGAGGTAGGGAATTAATGCACTCCATAGATTCAGAACCTTCATCCACATTTGCACGAAAACAAGAAGACATCAAGTCCTACAATCCTCCACTTGCACACACCTATCTTTCTAACACAGTTAACATGTATACCCCCCAAACTACTAATTTTCAAGCCCAACACAATGGACTGAATCAAAACTATCTTTATACTGTTTCTCCTAAATTCCAAATCTAGTAAAAAATGGTAGAAGCGTTTGATATTAGCTACAATGACACGTGCAAAGACTAAGAGAGAGAAATCATTGTGAACTAGTAGCTTGTTTGGGCATTGACCTTGATAATTTCTTTACATATTCTCCGACTATACTTTCAGGTATTACACTTACATTTCAGTGTGTACCAACAGTGCAAATGTACCTGGTCTTTCCTGGTGAAAGAATTGGGGGACTTCAATAATTTCACAGGAGCTTATGTAAAAAGTTCCCAGGCCCCCAACTATGAATTTTAGAGCAAAGGTATGCTGACCCTATTAGCATTCTATCCATACATATCTTTTTTGGATTTTTCATTTTTTACCTTATATCACAGTTACTTAGGCACTCAATAAACATTCCTTGGGTAAATAAACTGAATAAACACATAAATAAATGTCTGCCTATAGACCAACATCCTTACATTTAAGGGCAGATTGAAACTCTGTGTTAGATAAAGGCACACCAAATTTTATAAGATTTTTTTCTTTAAAGGATAAGAAGTTTTACAACATTGTAGAAACTCTGGAATATTTTTCTAAACCAACTTTTTCCAAAAGTTAAATTTCAACCTATTTTTTATTTTTTTCTAAGACATACACAGCTTTATTTGTTGCTTTTTAAAAATTTTTCCCTTTATTGATTAAGATATTACAAAAATGTGCTGGCTTTAGCTCAGCGGTTCCTTCACATACAAAGCTTCAACTGATTTTTTAATATGTTGATCTCCATTGGTGGCCTTTGGCCACTGGGAATTATCACATATTTCAAAAGAAGTTAAATAATGGATAAAAATTATTAGTAGTAAGGAAATTTCTTGAGCAAATGGGTTGGTTTTTCAGGTTTTATCACTATTCTTCTCACTGTTCACCTTGGACTATTACTATCCATATTTCATGGTGGCTTAATGTAAATGAGCAATTGCCTTTTAATTAGATTTGTCAGCTCCTACCCAAGTGCAAATAAACATTAAAATCCACTCAAAATCAACAGAAATGTCAATAACCTTGAAAACATGTTGACTTTATTAAATGATGTGAAAATGATGTAAGCTGTCTTAGTGATAAATCCAGCAATAAAATAATAGTTTATCAATGAACTATGAGGCATCACTCTCATGTTTACTGCTACCATTTAACATAATGAAAATAACACTGGTCATCAAATAATGCAATATAATTAGGAATTATTTATTAGCATACAATTTTCCTTAAATTAAAAGGATGCTTTAATATCTAAGACAAACAGCCTATTGAATGGCAAAGTCTTGAGTTTTTAAATCAATTCCATTAAAACTATGCCCTTTAATGTGTTTCTAGCCCAAAAATATACATCAGTATCTCATAGTGTTGCCCTTAACTCAGACTTTTAAACTCATTTTTAAAGTTAACAAAATGCTTTTGAAATTATACGTTTGTGATCTAAAAATAAAATAAAATTTAAAAAGAAAAAGAAAAACCTTATACCGTGTTCTTAAGCAATTTTTCTTTACCTATTTGAGTTCCAATTTTCTCTTCTACCTAAATGAGATCTAGTTGTTTAAGGAAGGCACTTCCAATGCTAAGGTTTTTTAAAATCTATTTACTCTAATGAGTCTTTACTGAATACCCAGCCTCCCATCTCTCTTCAGTCCAAATTAGACATCTTATACTTACTATCAAGCTCAAAATCCTTTGCTGGCTTCCCAGCATCTAACACTCTGATATTTATAGTTTTCTGCAATCCAACTTACATGACCAACCTTACAACTTATATCTTTCATTACTAAACTATTCATTATATCGTCCTCTAAATATAGAACAAACATATTTCTTTTTGCTCATTGTAAATATGCCTGCCTGAAATACCTTTTCTCTCTTCTGTTTTTTTTTTCTTTCTAAATGCTGCTCAACTTCTGGACCCAACTCAAATTCCACCCCCATAGACAGAGCATCTCAGTTTAAAGTGCCCCCTCTTTCAACTTCCTCCTCAGAACTCTCACATGATCAGGACCATTTTAGTATTTATCACATAATTCCTAAGGGTGTTAGGTAAATGTTATAGAGATGTAATATCCAGAAACTCAACTAGATTGTATGTTCCCTACAATCCAGGACCATGAATTACACATACCTAATAAAACCATAATGTTAAGTTTGTTTCATATTGAGTAGACATGGAACAATATTTTTTTATTAATATATTTTTGATGTGTTGGAAATACAGAAGATAGCAATAGAATAATTCCTAAGTGAGCAGATGATTGTATTGATCTGAAACCAAAGCAACCCATATTAATAGTATTTTTAATGACCCTCATCATTTCTCCTCAATATGGGAAAGATTCATGTTTATTAAGAGATGGATCATGGCTGTAATATATACATGCAAACTACATTATGCATTTTATTTCAGGCTTAAGACTAGGTCTTTTCCCTCATGGAACTTAGAGTTCTATTAAGAGTTAGAGAGACACAAATATGTGAGAAGTTAACCAAAGATTTTAATAGCAGTTCAAATCAACAATAGAGGAGATGCCATAATTTCTAATATATATAGTCAGGAAAATGCACTATCATTAATTGCTGTATAAATTCAAAGAAAAAAGGTGATTTCAGGCTAAAGTTAATAGGTAGAAAGAGGACAACTTATGTGCAGGAAATGCAAAGACCATGAAGAAAGTATCTCAGGAGAGGATGGGAAGGGTAAATTGGAGCTCAACTGAAAATAGTTTGAATGTCTGGATGTGGTGGTACCTGGGGCACCAAGGAGCCATTTACTGGGATAGTAAAGGGATCAAAACAGTTCTGTTTGCTAACATCTTCAGATCATGTATTGTGCTGTCAGTTTATTTACAAAGTACAGTGCAGCAATTAACACAATTTTCTCAAATGAGAACTCAATAGTCAAATAACTAAAGAGACTATCTGTGGTGTGTTGACTGATGTGTGAAAACAGTGGGTTTTCACCTGAGTGTCACAGTGGTCAGGCACATAGACTCTGTGGCCAGACTTGTCTAGATTTCCTTCCAAGCTCTGACACTTAATAGCCATGGAAAGTTACATAACTTCTCTCTCTGTCTTAGTTTTCTGATGTATGAAATGGGGATGATATTATAGCATCTTCCTTATAGGGATGCTGAAAAAAATTAAAAAGAGTCAATAAATGTAAAGCATGTGGTAACAGTCTTTTACACATAAAATTTATATGACTATTAGCTATGTTATCAATCGTGTTATTTAAGTATTATATACTGGATCCTAAGCTCCTAAACAAAGTTGATAGAAATAAAAATCAAGTACCATCCTTCAGGTAGGAATTCTTACAGTGTAAACATGCAATATCACTGATAACACATTTGCTCTAACATGCCCTCTTGCCCAATTACAACTCCAGGGTTAGACTTTTAGGTCAAAGTATGATCTGTGACCTGAAACCACTGAGCAAGGCTAAAACCTGTTCAGGCAGAGGTCAAACTCAGACCTTGATGTCTTTGGTAAGGCTGTCCAACCAAAAGCTGGGTGGTGCCATGTGTTACATAATGAGATTTATGAACTCTTCTAGGTCCCTTTCAGGACACTGCACAAGGCTGTGCCTCCCTGAACACCAAAGAGAAGCTGCTGGCTCACTGTGCATCATAAATCAACACACAGACAAACACAGCCCTTTGCCCAAATAATTGTCAAATGGATAAAAAGAGACTTAAGCTATTAAAGAAACAATAAGGCTTCAGTTGCTCCTAGACAGCCTCTTTGCCCTTCTAAATATCATATTTCATCTTGTGAAAACAGACCTCCAAATGATAACAAAAACAAGCACAAAAACATGAATTTTTAAAAAGCCTTTGAAAACAGTTCCCTGGCTTGTTGGAAAGTAGAGAATGTTTTCTTACTTTTTTTTTTTTGGAATGTCTGACAATAGTTTCTTGTAACTAAAAATATACCTGTATTTTCAGTTGTATAGAGTCAGATGTGATTCTTATTTTTCCATAATCCAGATAGTTCCAAGAAAGATTTTACTTACCATGCACTAATTCGGGGGAGATTATTTTAGGAATAAAACTTACCATTGAACTTGAAGAAATGATTTATTAGACAAAGATAATCTATGGGTTATAATGTTGACGGATTTTCAGACTAGTTTCCATTGGACAAAAATAGTGACTTCATGCATTAGAATAGAAAATGGTTTAATTAGACTTCTAAACCATTAATTAGACTTTCTAAACCTTTTTAAAAATGAATACTAAGGAAGCAAAAAATAAATAAATAAAATTCTATAGAACCTATTATGTGACAGGTATTTTCCTAAGGATTTTACATTAATTAATTCATTTTTTCCTTACAACACATTATATTAACTCCTTTGCATAAATGCACTTCTTTTATCCTCATAATATCTGTGATATTGTTATTTAACCCATTTTACACAGGAAACTAAACCACAAAGAATCTAGTGAGTTGCCTCTATCAAAGGACAAAGCTGGGATTTGATCCAAGGTGCCATATACTCCAGTGGTTTGCTGTATACTTTGCTCTGAGGACGCAGTACTTCCTTGAGAAATGTAAAAAGCACAGCAACAAATCAGAGCTAGATTATGCAAATGAGGAGCCCATAACTAATCTACAGGGGCAGGGAACACTGCCACTGGCCACATCAGCACTGAGCCTAAACAACCAGTTGCTGGCTCCTGGATTCTTCAGACAGTATGACCAGAGACTGTCCTATCTGCTTGAGAGCCATCAAAGCTTTGCATTGTTAAGCCAGCTCTCACTTGCTACTGACTGAAACTTTTCAGGCATTGAGGCTGTGGACAAAAAGGGGTTCTATGGTTGAAAAAAAAGGGAGGGTTCTATGGAAAGTAACCTTATAGGGTGACCTGATCATAAATTCCTAACTGGGCAGGTCTTGGGGGGTAGTCATGCCCCTGGCATATAACTTTTAGTAAAAGGCCTATCTTTGCCTTAAACAAGCCCTGTCCACTGTTTCTGTGTATCTAGTTTAGAACCTTTTTGAAATGCCTCTTTTCAGACCCCTGCTTCTAAAACTGACCACCTAGAGCACACATAATCTAATTAACTATCCTGTTATCCAGTCCATATCATGCTTTTTACCACCTTCATATAATCTTCCTTATATTCCCTCCTTAATTTCAAATGCATAAAAGAAACTGCAAAACTGTTTTTCTTTGGAGCACTTGTGACCTTGCGCCCTGAAATATGTCATCAATTGGCTCAAATAAACTCATAAAAATTCTCTCCAGGTTTGGACATTCAGCAACAAGGCAATTCACTTACTTATTCAACAAGCAATCAACAAAGGTTTCTTAAGCACCACATGCTGTCAAGCACTGGAAATACCATCATGAATCCCAAAGATTCCCTTGCTCAAGGACATTATAGATTATTTGTGAACATAGAGATTAAGTCTTAAATGATATGTTTTAATATCAATATTTATTATACTGAGAATTAGCAGATTTCTGGGGGCAGGGACAAACTCTTTGTACCAACTTGTAGTAAAAGTTACACTAGTTCCATTGGTTCCAATTTTTCCCCCTTCTAGGATGATGCAGGGAGAGCCAGATGTAACCTTATACTTACCGGGGTCTGTACTAGGGGTGAAGAAACCCTCAAAAATCTGAGAATTAATATAGAAGAGGGATAGCTGTCTCCCCTTTCTCCCTTCTTGTGACAGTGAGAGAAAACTTTGCTCCCTAAGGCACACGAACTCTCTTTTGGAAGAGAATAAGAAGGATCCCTTGTTCTTTACCCTTTAGAATATAGCACAAGTTTCTCTGAGTTTACAATTCTTAGGATGTTTCCAAGCCCCAGGGTTTTATCATCCCTTGAAACAAGCACATATCTCCAGAGGGGCAAGTCTCTTACTATCTATCGATTCAGTTATCTTTAAGTTTCAAGAGCTGTCCTTTAACATAGGTCCTAGCCAAATTTTCCCTGAAATCCCTAACTATGCAGACACAGAAATAGATTCACTTCCTGACAATTATGAAGACAGTGACCATCACAAAGGAGACATTCAGAGTGCCGTGGAAAAGTAAAATGAGATCGAATTTATTCTATAGTGGGGAAGAGGTGAACAATGGGAGATATCCCTGATGAGTGACATTTAGCCTGAGGCATGGAGAAGAAATTAGAGTTGGAAACAAGCGAGGCTAGTAGAGGTGGGGTAGGTGAGGTGTAGCACAGAGGGTGCAGCACATGAGATGATTAAGGCAGACAACTGAGTGGTGGTTTCAGTGAGATGAAAGAAGAGCCATGTGGCCGATACCTGGAGTAGAAATGAAATTGGTAGGTAATGAATTAGGGACCAAACCATGAAAGGCTTGGTAAACCTTGAACATTTCTTTTATAATCTGGCAATAAGAAGTCGTGAAAGTGTTTAGGTGGGGACAGTGGCATAATTTCTGGTTGTTTTTTTAAAAGTCAGATGGAGCTACATTATGTAGAATGAATTTGCTTGAAAACAGAATGAAAAATGGGGATGAGGGCATTATTGTCCTTAGCAATAATACATTTGCGGTAGTGAGAATAAAGAAATGCAGCCAGATTTGACAAATGTGTGGCAGTTGGAGTAAATAAAGTTTTTAAATAGTCCAAAGTTGGACTATGTGGGTGGATGGTCCCAGTTACTGAGAGGTAGGTCTCTTGAGGAGAGGCAGGTTTCAGAATGGAGGTTATGAAATTGGTTATTTTTGTGTTGTCTTGAAGTGCTTATGAAGCATTCTGGTGGACATGTCAAAGAGGCAATCAGATATGTGAAAGCTAAAACTCAGAGAGATCTGACGCAAGATCTAAGTTTGGGCTGTCCAGCTGGAGTGGCTCAGGTGCTCAGCTGGTTAAGTATCATCCCATGAACCAAAAGGTCACGGGTTAGATCCCCGGTCAGGGCACATGCCTGGGTTGCAGGCTTTATCCTAGTAGAGAGCGTTCAGGAGATAGCCAATTGATCTCTCTCTCTCTCTCTCTCTCTCTCTCTCTCTCTCTCTCTCTCTATCTCTCTCTCTCTCTCTCTCTCTCTCCCTTTCTCTCTCTCTCTCAAATCAATAAAAACATACTTTAAAAATACCTAAGTTTGGGAATGGTCAGAACAAAGATGGGCCATAGAACCTGGGGGTGTGGGTCAAGAAATACTGTGGGGTGAAAAGAAAAGGAGGCATAGGAACCAAAGAAGGATTTGTAGTTAGCAGTTGAGTAGAGGAGTGGGAGGCTGTGAGAGAGGTAAGAGAAAAATCAGAAGAATCCAAGAACAGAGAGCATTTCAAGAGGGAAAGTGAGGTTAATGATGTGAATCAGATCATATTTCTTCCCAACAAAACCCATGTAATTCTTTCCCATTTTTCTTGGAATCAAATCAAAACTCTTTGCTATGTTTTGAAAATCTGGCCTAACTTCCTCTTCAGACTGACCTCCTACCACTCTCCCCCGGGGTCCTTCCCCTCCAGCCACACTGGCTTTCCCGATGCTCCTTGAGTGGGCCAAATTTGTCTCCACCTCTGCATGTTTCTTCAGTCTTTACTCTTCAGACGGGCCTTTCAAGCAGAAAAGATAGTATCACCTTCCCCAGGACAGTGACCAGGCCCCACTTTGGTCAGATGCCTTTATAAACACAGGAGTGGAATATTACAATTGTCCAACGCTGGTTCATGTGCCGCCTCCCAATGGGCTACAGTGGTGGCAGTTGGTCCAATTTGAAGCACACTGAGCAAGATAACTTGAAATGGGTAGAGAATTTCCCCATAGGAAAGGATGGTGGCAAATCAAAAGAATGTCACTAAGGCAAGAAAGGCTGAGGTCAGAGTGGAGGTGGGGGGTGGGAGGGAGTTCCAGTAGCTTTGGGAAGAAACAATGTTCTCCTTTACAGCAAGAGGAAACGATGTGAGTTGTAAGTGAGTCATATTTTTGGTTGTGAAGCTTATTTGTAGAGAAGGGAGAAGATTAGAGGATCAGAGGTTTGAGGACAGAGAGACTTACTCCAGAAACGCAAAGCTGGTACAACATTCAGAAATCAATCAATGTAATCTACCATACCAACAAGCTAAGGGAGAACACGCATGTAATCATATCAATTAAAGGAGAACAAAGGTGAAGAACGCAGACTACTTGATTTCAAGACTAAAGACTCTAAAGCTACAGTAAACAATAGCGTGGTATTGGTGGAAGCATGGGCACATAGATCAATGGGCCAGAACAGAGAGCACAGAGAGGCCCAAACAAACATAGTAAACTGATTTTGACCAATGTGCAAAAGCAATCCCATGGAGGAAAAAATTTATCTTCTCAACAATTAATGCTGGAACAATTAGACATCTGTATGCAAAAAAAAAATTGTAAGCCAAAAGTCTTACATTTTCCACAAAATTTAATTCAAAGTGGATTATAGACATAAACATAAAACAAAACTGTAAAACGATTAAAGGAAAACATGAAAGAAAAACTAGGTGGCTTTGGTTTTGGTGATGAGTTTTTTAAGTACAACATCAAAAGCTTGATCCATGAAGGAAAAAGAATTGATAAGTGTGATTTTATTAATATGAAAACTTCTGCTCTGTGCAAGACTTTGTTAGGGGAAATCGAATGAGCATACTCTAGTATGACAGTAACAGAGAGGCATTTCTGGTATGATAATAACAGAGATTAATGGAAGATAGCAAAAAATGGGGAGATTGGCAGGAGCTACAAAGTTATAGTTTTGTTTTTGTTTTTTTATGAAAGGCTGGGTCACGGGTCCAGCTGTGGCCTGAGGAAATAAGGAAGGCATCATGGATCTTGGAATCATACATTCTGACCCTGAGATATTTGTGTTATGAAACCTTCAGGAGAAGTGATTTGGAAATGTCACATTTATATTGACGTAATAAAGTAAAGGAATGTTCACTTAACTGATGTGTTGGACCGAGTTTCAGAAGACACAGGAAAGAGCTTGAAAAGAAGTAGAAGAAGTGATATTGTCAAAAGAGATGAGTATTGTGAAGGTCAGAACACGGAAGATGATAAATAGAGGGTCTTGCATCAAAACATTGTGGAAGAAAGTAGGCTTTATGAAGATTGTCATTGATCAGAGCCTGGAGACCAGGTCTCACAGAATTCAGATTTGTAGAGAGAAGGAGGAGGTCTGATAATGGGGAGGGCCGTTTCCTCTTTTCTTGGTCCACAGGGATGGTGATAACTATGGTGGCTTCCGGTGAGCCTGATTGCCTTTGTCTACCCAACAGAAGGGTGTTGATGGACACTTTTGATAGCTTGGGTTCTTCATCGAAGGATATGGTGCAGCCTTCACATAAGTCTTTGCTGCAGCCCTCTACAGAAAGGGGGAAAAGGGGTTGTTGAGATTGAATATTTATGTGCCCAGGACTGTGAGAGATATAAAGGAAGCAAAAAAAATTATAATATAGCCTCTAAAAGATTAGAAAGCACTATAAAAATGGTATTTAATTGAGCACGGGATAGTCTCATGCTTCATAAGTAGCAGGGATAATTGAGATAAATGTTGTCAGAGCAGCCTCCTACAGGGACACAGAACTTCCTAGAAGGAAATTGAAGTTTTAAAGAAGTTTAGAATCTGGCTAGGAGAAGAAGAAAAAAAACATATAAGGAGACACCAGGAAAGGGTAAAAGTATAAGTAAGAATCCCATGGCCAGAATATGAAATATAGTGTGTGAGTGTGTATGAGTGTATGTGTGTGTGTGTGTGTGTGTGTGTGTGTGTGTTGTGTGTGTGTAAATCCATACATATTAGAATTGACAGGGGACTAAAAGGCAGTAAAATAAAGGTAATACATTTTATGATGGGGAAATGTGAAATAAAAATTTGGGAAAGATAGAGATTATCAAGAATCTTGAAAAAAAAGTATAGACATAATTTGACACACAGTAAAAAGCTGTAATCAATTTTGACCAAGGAGCTAAATGATCAAAGTAGCACTTTATAAAAATTAGAAATGCATTTGTGTACAGGAGAGTCTGGGAGGGAGACAGGCAGTTTTACTGCTCAGTAAACGTGTCTTTGCAAGTCAAAACATTTTTCAATCTTTGTGGAGTTAAATTAAAGAACTCCCAACAACATATCATTTTCTTTCTTTCCTCTCAAAGGAATGTTGACATAGTGAGCAGAATAGTTTCACCACGTCTTTGTATCGTCTTTTAAAAGAGAATATTAAAGAACTGCACATGTTATTTTTATCTGAGGAGAAACATGTGCCGAGACTTTAACTTCTATCTAGAAATATTATTGTGGAAAATTTTCCTCTCAACATGCATAACTAGTTATTCCTACTTGATGCATTAAAAATTTATTTCCGCCAAAACCGGTTTGGCTCAGTGGATAGAGCGTCGGCCTGCAGACTGAAAGGTCCCAGGTTCGATTCCGGTCAAGGGCATGTACCAGGGTTGCTGGCACATCCCCAGTAGGAGATGTGCAGGAGGCAGCTGATCGATGTTTCTCTCTCATCGATGTTTCTAACTCTCTATCTCTCTCTCTTCCTCTCTGTAAAAAAATCAATAAAATATAAAAAAAAAATTTATTTCCAATTGGTTAGTTTGTATCTTGTTTTATATTAAACTTTTCTCATCCTTGGGAATATTTTTTAGGGTGACATTGATTAATAGGATCATATATGTTTCAAGTGTACATTTCCATGATACATGATCTATGTATTGCATTGTGTACCCAGCACCCAAAGTCAAATCATCTCCCATCACCATATATTCGGCCCCCTTTACCCTTTACTACCCTCCTTTCACTCTGGTAACCACTAGACTGTTTTCTGTATCTATGAGCTTCAGTTTTATATCTCACATATGAGTGAAACCATATGGTCCTAAGCTTTTTCTGACATTTCACTTAGCATAATATTTTTAAGATTCATCTATGCTGTTACAAGTGGCAGTATTTTATCTTTTCTTATGGCTGAGTAGTACTCCTTTATCCAATCCTCTATCAAAAGACACTTTGGTTGTCTCCATGTCTTGGCCACCCACCGTAAATAATGCTGTAATGAACATAAAGGTGTATATATCTTTGCGAAAAAAACATCTGAGAATAAATGTTTCAAGTGTTTTGGGTAGATACCCAAAAGAGGGCTTGCTGGTCATATGGTAACTAAATTCTTAATTTTTTGAGAAATTGCCATACTGTTTCAGTGAAAAGGAACCCGCTTTCACTGCGGTTGAGAATGTAAATTGGTACAGCACTATGGAAAACAATATATATCATAACATGGAGAAATTGATGAGGGGTCCCTCCCTATGAATTAAGATGACTAAAAGTTGAAAGCTGAAACCTTTAAGATGAGAATAGGGTTAATTTAGTAAAGACTGGGAAATAACTTAAAACTTTCCCCCCAATGCGCATAGATTTATTTTATCACAGTTTTTTATCTCTACTAAAGATAATGCAAGAACAAACACTTGTTTTGAACTATGGTTTCAAGGGGAAACCCAAAAGAATTTTCATAAAGTAAGTGATTGACAAGGAGAAAATTCTGAGACATCCTAAGTTAAATTACAGAAGGTCTGAGGGTGGAAGAGACAAGAGAAGTGGATCAGTTATCAACTGCAGGGAAAAACCAACAAAAGACTGCTTACATTTCCGAGCAAAAGTTGGAATTAATTTCCAGGTGGCTATTTTTGCAATCACCTAAGGAGAATAGCCAGACACCAGGGAATATCAGGTGGTTCTGCTTGTTGCTTACGCATAAACTGTCTGGACTGTTGCCCCCAACCAATCCAAACGAACAAACACTTCTCCCTTGTGGATGATGCACCTGTCCCATAACTATCCCTGCTTCATCCTCTCACAGCCCCTTTACCTATAGCCCATGTAAATTGTTTCTAAACAACTTACAACTTCCTTCCCCTATGTGACGTGATGCGTAAAAGAGCCTGTCAACCCCAGGACCACAGATGTGTTGTCTCCTCCATCTGGCCCTGCTGCCACTGGTTCAGACTTCATGCCCAATGACCTGGTGCTTCTCTAGCCAGCATATGGCTCAATAAGCCCTTTCTTTTGGCTGTGAACAGTTTTGTTTAACATGATACACTGGAGCAGATCATTAAGGAGTATTACAGATCTTCCCCGAAGAGTTTGACTAAGGTTGTGGTGGAGGTCCAATCTGAGTTTTGGTGAAACTCAAGGTTGGCAGAGGTATAGGGAAATGAGAGTTAAATTAGATACCTATTTTAATATTAAAAAATAAAATACCTTTTTTGGCATTTACATTTAAGAGGACTCAAATTTATCAGGGATGGACGTCAGAAAGACACATTCTGCGGGATGAAGCCAGAGGTAAAGTCACTGCAGAAGTAAGGATCCACGGAAGGGGAAGGCACGATTTTGAAATTTTAACTATAGGATGTTTTCTGTCCCTCTTATTTCTAGCTCTGTTACCATTGAAGATTTTTTAAAGATTAAAAACTACTACAAGTGCTTTGACTTCAACTTTTTTTTTTTACTTTATTTATTTTTTTAATTAAATCTTTATTGTTCAGATAATTACATTTGTTCCTCTTTTTTCCCCCCCATAACTCCCCTCCTCCCAGTTCCCGCCCCACCCTCCGCCCTCACTCCCCACCCACTGTCCTCATCCATAGGTGCACGATTTTTGTCCCGTCTCTTCCTGCATCTCCCACACCCCTTTCCCCCCCAAGAATGGTCAGTCCATTCCCTTTCTATGTCCCTGATTCTATTATAATCACCAGTTCATTCTGTTCATCAGATTATTTATTCACTTGATTCTTAGATTCACTTGTTGATAGATGCATATTTGTTGTTCATAATTTGTATCTTTACCTTTTTCTTCCTCTTCCTCTTCTTAAAGGATACCTTTCAGCATTTCATATAATCCTGGTTTGGTGGTGATGAACTCCTTAGCTTTTCCTTATCTGTGAAGCTCTTTATCTGACCTTCAATTCTGAATGATAGCTTTGCTGGATAAAGTAATCTTGGTTGTAGGTTCTTGGCATTCATCACTTTGAATATTTCTTGCCACTCCCTTCTGGCCTGCAAAGTTTCTGTTGAGAAATCAGCTGACAGTCGTATGGGTATTCCCTTGTAGGTAACTGAGTTTCTTTCTCTTGCTGTTTTTAAGATTCTCTCTTTATCTTTTGCTCTTGGCATTTTAATGATGATGTGTCTTGGTGTGGTCCTCTTTGGATTCCTTTTGTTTGGGGTTCTCCGCGCTTCTTGGACCTGTAAGTCCATTTCTTTCATCAGGTGGGGGAAGTTTTCTGTCATTATTTCTTCAAATAGGTTTTCAATATCTTGCTCTCTCTCATCTTCTGGCACCCTTATAATTCTGATGTTGGTACGCTTGAAGCTGTCCCAGAGGCTCCTTACACTATCCTCGCATTTTTGGATTCTTTTTTCATTTTGCTTTTCCGGTTGGGTGTTTTTTGCTTCCTCGCATTTCAAATCATTGACTTGATTCTTGCGCTCCTCTGGTCTGCTGTCGGGAGTCTGTATAATATTCGTTATTTCAGTCCGTGTATGCTTAATTTCTAGTTGGTTCCCCAATATAACATCGAGGGTCTCATTAGTTTTCTTGTAGATCTCATTAAGTTTATCGGCGGCTTCTAAACAGTTCTTGAGAGACCTTAAAAGTGTGGTTCTGAACTCTATATCTTCCATTGACAATTTTGTCCTGTTTCTTTGTCTCCGCATTTTGTTATGCTTCCTTGGTGCACCCCCTAGTGGTCTTTGTTCGCAGTCTTATAGTTAAACCTTGATTGTTGTAGCTAATACCAGGGAGGGTTTGACCTCCAGGCCAAGTGGCTATGAGAATCAGCTGTGTCAGCAGTGAGAGAACTTCTGTCCTCTAGGGAGGTGCTAATCTGGCGTTTGCCTGAGGCTATCCGGCAAATGCCTCAGTGCAGGGCTTGGGCAGGGCAGGTCGCACAGGATCAACAGGGTGGGCTGGAGAGAGCAGTTATGGCGGCTCTCAGTCCTGTCCCCAGGGGCTCTGCCTCTCTGAGTCCCAGCACCCGCTGCAAAGCTCGGAGAGAAAGCTGCACTCGCTCTGACCGAAGCCAGACAGTCCCGCTTCTCCCGTTTGAGTCTGGGTCCCCAAAGACTCGCCCGGATCTGGAGCTCAGAGTCTGCGACTCCCTCCCGATTGAAAACGCCAACCGCGCCCTCCGCCGCCAGCCCGCTCCGCGCACTCCGCACCTCAGAATTTGACTTCAGCACTGCGCCTCCT
Source organism: Myotis myotis (assembly GCF_014108235.1). Classification (NCBI taxonomy): domain Eukaryota; kingdom Metazoa; phylum Chordata; class Mammalia; order Chiroptera; family Vespertilionidae; genus Myotis; species Myotis myotis. The sequence goes on from NW_023416315.1 coordinate 36,436,299, forward strand.
CTGAGTGTCCGTATGCGTTTCTCTTTCCTCCTAGTTGTAGGACTTCCACTCAGCCAGCGTTCCTGTGGTTCTGGGTGACGTCTGTTCCGTCTTTTAGTTTCACTTTTGAAGTAGTTGTTCAAGGCAGCAAACTCTGGCGTTAACCTATGCTGCCATCTTGGTTCTCGACTTCAACTTTTAAGCCTTGGGTTCCATTCCCACTGCCCTGGAACTCCTCTGTTGGAAGATAATGGTGAAGGTCCCTCCTGTACTATATGAGTTTCCAGGAAATGTGGTAAGAAAGTACCACAAACTGGGTGCCCTGAGCAACAGAAACTTATTATCTAACAGTTATAAAGACTAGAAATCTGAAATTAAGGTGTTGAAAGTTGATTCTTTCTGAGGGATGTGAGGATCTGTTCCATGCCTCTTTCCTACCTGCTGGTAGCCTTGGGATTTCCTCTAAAGGGTGTCATCTCCCTGCGTCTTCACATGATCTCCCTCTTTCTGTGTTCAGTGTCTCTTTTTATATGGACACAGCCATATTGGATTAGGGCCCACACTAACGATCTCATCATAACTTGATCATCTGCAAAGACTTTATTTCTCAACAAGGTGACATTCACAGGTACTTTGTGTTAGGACTTCAACATCTTTGTGTGGACACCAGTCAACCTATAGCATCATCAGCATCTACCTCACCCCTCAGCATAATGCAACTTTGGCCCCAAGAGAGTTCCAGCGTTTCTCAGGTGGAGCAAATTCAAGTGTGGGAAAGTGTCAGGTGGAACAGGAACAGAAAATTGCTGGCAACAAATTCAAATTTTTAAAAAAATGTTGGGTGATCAGAGCAAAGCTGGCAGGGGCCCAAGGTAGTGGAGATTTTGTTAGCTTGTATAGAAGCTTGAATGTTATGTTAAAAATTTGATCTGATCCCTGGTCTGTGTGGCTCAGTTGGTTGGAGCATTGTCCTGTACAACAGAAGGTTGTGGGTTCGATTCCCAGTCTGGGCATGTATGAGAGGCAACCGATTGATGTTTCTCTCTCACACAATGTTTCTCTCTAAAAAAAAAAATTCAAAATCAGTAAGCACATCCTTGGTGAGGATTAAAAAAAATTGATCTGATAATTATTTTACTTATTGAATCACAACTACTCTATTAAAATTTAAATTATGGATTAAAAAAAACATTGGATAAATTAAACTATTTGGTGGATATCTATGGACTATCAAAGCCCACCAGTTTGAAAAGTCTGCACCTAAAGTCAGGCAGACCTAAAATACTATGGCTGTTACTTCTCTTATAATGTTCCTATTTTCTTCAAGGGACCTAAATGTGACTTTTTTAAATACTTTATTTAAAATATGATATGAGGAAATTGGTCATAATTCAACTTAAAATTTTGTTTTCTTTGAAAAAAAAAAAAAGGCTGTTGCTTTAAAGGAAATCTTGTTAAACCTTTAGCTTTCTTTTTCATCCCAAAAGAGAAAGAAAATCACTATAGCAAAATTATGCTTCTGGGAAGATACTGTAATTAAAGTAATTTATAGAAAACATCCAACAGCAAGAAAAACATTGGATCCTCTAGAAAGTTCTATAAAACCTCATATACAAAGAAAAATCTCCAGAACTGAGTCCATTTTCCTCTTTTTGCCAGAAAAGAAGGCACTGGGAATTGACACTAACTACCTTGTAAGAGGAGAGCCAAAGACATTTCCTCTTTATTAACACACTTCCAACTTCTCCTCAAAATATGGCTCAAAATATTCCCCTCCACAGGAACCCATACTTCACTAATCATGTCATCACTGTGGTGTTGGAGATGAGGTGTCCATCCACCCTCTAGCCCTTCACTGTGCTAAGGAGAAAACCACAGGCCCCAAAATGGCATTACTCATGCTAAAGCCCATGATACCAAACCTAGATTTAATACCTGACCTAATTGCAGTTTCAACTCCTTCCCGAAATGTAATCTTAATCAACCAGTCTGGAATTTTCTGGTCAGCAACACGGAGGTAATCTGACCAGGGCTCTCTCCATCCCCAAGGGAAGGAGGAAAAATAAAGACTCCAGCTAGTGCCTTCCCTCTCAAATAAGAAGACCTGGCCTAAAAACACCCTTTCTTTCTTTTGTTAATAGATCCCTTGCCCCACCCTTCTTCTTATAAAACTCTTTTACTTGTACAATTCCTTAGGGTATCTCTCTACTTGCTAGATGGGATGCTGCCTGATTCATGAATCATTTAATAAAGTCAATTAGATCTCCAAATTTACTTGGTTAATTTCTTTTTAAACACCTGACTCCACCAACATTTCTTCCAAGTGCACTTTGCCTTCAGGAGATAGATAGCCCAAGGTGTTCCAGGGCCAATCTGCTATACCTCCCTTCTCGGGTTCTATCCTGAAATCATGATTATGCTCCTCCTCCTGACACATTGTTTTCTTTCCCCTGTTCAGCCTCAAAAAACAAGGGACTTGGTCTGGGTCCCATTCTCGACTACTTGCTGCTAAATAATTCATGCCAAGTCATTAAACAGTTGCCTTAAATCAATGTGGACTTGCTCTAAAAGTGGAATTTAGACACTGTAGTCACTTAATGGAGGAAAACTTTCTGAGCCAGATGGTTTTAATTAGTGATTCGGTGTCAATTTTCAATATTCTAGAACTCCAGTATAGCCTGCCATTAATTAAGTACCAAAGCACCGATATTTTTGTTGGTGTTAAGGGGCGCAATTTGTTTCCTCAAAATATGCTTGCTTGGAATATTGATTATTTTAAGCTGGTTCTTCTTTAAGAAAGAGAAGGCTCAGGAAGACCCCTTCTTCCCCCTAAATGCCTGAAAGAATTTAGAAAGAGGACCTGCTCCAGGAAGAGAGCAATTGCCATAAATAATGTTGAAAGAAACGGCCAAACCTGTAGAGAATTTTTAGAGTTTATTTGAACCAAACTGATGACATATTCCAGAGAGTAAGATTGCAAATGCTCCAGACAACAGCACTTTTGCAGTTCCTTTTATGCATTTGAAATTAAGGAGGAAATGTAAGGGAGATGATATCAAGGTGGGGATCAGATTAGGGGTTTATTAAGTTTATATGCTCTCATGCTTCAGAAGGAGGGGTCTTGGAAGGTGTGTTCACCTAGATGCACAGAAACAGTGGGCAGGACTTGCTTAAGGCAAAGATAAACATTTTACTGAAGTTCTATGCCTGAGGCATGGTCATCTACCAGGCCCTGTCCAGTTAGGAACTTACGATCAGAACACTGTGTAGTTAGTTACTTTTTATAGAACCCCATTTTCTTCCACAATAACTACAGCTAAACATGACCTAACTGAGCAGACAGGGAGGAGTCTAGCCAGTCTGTTTGTTAGACTCCCGTCTGTGTCCTGGTGTTTCTGGTTGACCTGGTGAGAATCTGTTCACCTAATGTTTGTTCCTTCTCATCTACCTGTAAATTGTCTACCTTCCCTTTAAAGCCCAAACTACTGTCCCCTTTCTCCTTAGCTCAAGAAGCCATATAAGCCTCAGCTGTCCGATTTGTCCCAACCCCTATATTCTTAGGAAGCCCCATATGTACTTATGTAATGAATTTGGTTCTTTTCTTTTTTTTTTTTTTAAATATATTTTATTGATTTTTCACAGAGAGGAAGGGAGAGAGATAGAGAGTTAGAAACATCGATGAGAGAGAAACATCGATCAGCTGCCTCCCGCACATCTCCGACTAGGGATATGCCCGCAACCCAGGTACATGCCCTTGACCGGAATCGAACCCGGGACCTTTCAGTCCGCAGGCCGACGCTCTATCCACTGAGCCAAACCGGTTTTGGCTGATTATTTTCTGTAGTTACTCTGTCTCAGGTCAATTTGGTTATTAGACCTATCAGAAAAACTATGAGGGAAAAGAAGGGAAAATTCCCCCGTCCCCATAGTGTGCTACCATTATTTTGGTATTTTAAAAATCTGAAATATGTATGCTTTGAGAAGTACCTAGAGAGTTAAACCCAACATTAAAAGGGATGCTTTATAATCTCTCAAGGTATTTGAGTAAGTGCGAAAGACTGGACCACTAACCCAGATTTTCCCATATCAAATTTGCTCTAGTTCCACTTCTTAAAAGAAGTTGAGATTTTTTTTTCTTTTTAGTGTTCCCTGAATTTGTGAAGAAAGAGAACCTCCCTAAAAGAGAATTATAAAGAACAAAGACTTAGTCTTACCCTTGAGATATCTGCACTTCCAGTGGTGTCAGTTTGATAGGGAACATAATCAGTGTCTAATAGTGGAAACTTCTTATCTGTCAGATTGATTTATTTTGTGTATTTAAACAAAGGCTGCTTCATAGCACAAGCTAAGAACCAGGCTTCTTGCAAATGGGCTGCTGGGTGTACTAGTAATAACAAAAATGATAGCCAATAAAAATATTAAAGTCTTTAATAGAAGTAAAAATTTTCCAAAAGATTGCTTTTATGGTATCACATGAGATTAGTTGTAGATAAAAGTTCAAGGAAAAATAGTTAGATTTAGTTTATATTTATCCCCTCACTATTCCTCAATTAGCATAAAATATGCAAAAGCTTTTCTCGTGGTTGAAAAAATTTGCCCAAACACTATGCTCATCACAAGATAAGCAATTGGTACACATCGTTCTTGCAAAAAAAATTTAATTAGTTTTCACTCTTCAAGACTGATTGTCTTCATTTTATGTAATGTTTAACTTATTTTTGTGTACTTATTTTAATTGTTTTCCCTACCATTAATTCAAATTAGAATAATAATATATTTTTAATATTTATTTTTTTGAAATTTAACTTTCATTCAATGTTATATAATAGTTATACATCTTAGATGCAAAATATATCAAATATTTAGCTTCAATAATTAAAAATTTTTTCTAAATCCTGAACACTGTTTTTAAACTATGCATATTAATACCAGGATAGTAATACATTATGAAAAAAATGCAAACATACCAGTATGTGGTTCTGGTCCAATAGCATCCTGATTTTCTGTGGCTCCTCTTAACAATGTCCCAAAAATGACCCTTAGCTGAATTAGCAAATGAATAGTCAGTGTATTTTTTCTGATACTCCCCTCCCAACCTGGGGGTATCTTCAACTCCCAGCAGTTTAGAAAGGGAAACTTAGAAAGGGAAACTTAGAAAGGGAAAAAGAGTTATTTCCTGAACATCACCTGTGTGCCTAGCCCTGTGCTACATGCTTTACATGATCATTTCATTAACCTTAATAGTTATTCAATGTGGTCCTTGTCAAAACTTCCATTTTACAGTTGAGGAAATGGACGCCAAGCAGATTGAATAGCACCTAAACCATTGCATTTGTTCTTCAATATTTAAATATATGTAGATATTTTCTGAATATTTATTCTCTTTGGGTGACTAGGAATAATAATATCTTCTATTTGTGTAGCACCAAGTATTTATTTGCTAAGCATTTCCATCGTCAGCAGTTTATTGAACACCGTGAACCCCTTCCCAAGTCTTTTAGACATCTCCAGCAGATGCCAGTTTGCTGACCATCTCAGGTTGTAAAATATAGACTCCAGTCCATCCACTTCAGTTTTTCATCCAAACTAAATGTCCCTTTCCTCCCTTAGATCCAGGGACAGCCCTGAGACATGGATGTGGGCAAGAAGAAGGGGCTTCTATCAATGCTTTCCCCGACCCCCTGCATCTTCTGGGTCCCTTTCTCTGTCAAAGACAGAGAGAATTCACAAAGAAGCTGAAATGCTTTTACTTACCACTTGCCATGTGGTCTCTGACCTCCCCCATGGGAGCCATCCAAATGCCGCTGCTCTTGGGAGATACCTGATGATCCTCTGGCAGGCCCTTGGGAGGCCGCCTTCTTGCACGGCCACGTCTCCTAGCAAATCAGCTCCACTGGACCTGTTCCAGTCTCCCTCAGCTCCCACCCTCATATAATCCACCCTACAGACTTGCTCCTGGGGTCTCTTCTCTGAGTGGGTCACAGTTTAGGGTGGGGCTTTATTACAATAATTCAAGCCTCCAGTGGTGTCCACCTGACCTACAGGAAGACTTGTGTGTTTTCCTGCCAGATAATGGAGTGTGCCCTACCCTGAGTTCTCTCTCTAAATCTCTTTCCTTTTCCTGCAATGGGCACTAAGGGTAGGGCAGCAAGTCCATTGCATAAATTGGTGGCCAACACGAAATAAGGACTCAAGGCTTAACCTCTTGCCAGCACCCTCCACCCCCATATCTACAAATCATTTTCTTAAAACACTCCAATGGCTTAATTTAGAAGGAGCACCCCCTGGGAGTGGAAGGAAAAGACAAGAACTCTTTCGGAGGCTGAGGATTTAGAATACATTCATTCCCTCATGATGAGTTCAGTGAGTAGAGAGGGATAACTGGGGCAGCAGAATGAATTCACCTCTTAATAAACCCCAACCATCTATCTGTCTCCCACTTTAGAACCAAACTGCCAACTCTGAGACAGTCAGAAAAGTCCCACTCAGAATCCTTTCACACGTATTGTGTGCATGAACTCCACACCACTCTGCCTGACAGGTATTGTTACACCTTAAGAAAGTGAAGCATAAATCATGTTATGTTGTGAGGGCAGGGGAATTTCCATCACATCACATCATGCTTGGCACATAACAGGGCTCAATAAATATTATTGAATAAGTGTTGAATAAATAAATCGTAGGAATGACTAGCCCAAGGTCATGCTTTGGAAATGAGAAATAGCATTCATACCGAGTTCTTTTGAACATCAATATCTCCCTGAATGAAGTGTCATCCTCACCCTGACACTGATTATAGCCACAGCCCCGTGTCATAACACCTCCTTCAGATATACCTTCCAGTGAAATATTTCATTTCTCTCTCCATATTGGAATCTAATCCTGTGAGGGTTCCAGCTACATACATGTGACACCAATTAGCAGGTCCCAAGCCCAAAATGAGCTTATCCTGCCTGGGCTTGACTTTCTATGTTTTGCAGTTGCCTATGGTTGGTGAAATCTCTCCATGGCTGAATCCTTAACATTTACACAGATCATTCTCCCCTGAGCTTTTCTATTTCCGGTTGCTTAATAAGCAAGAGGGGTCTATGTGACATGTGTCAACTGTTAATTACTGTAATTTCTCAACTTTAAAGCTATAAAAGCTGGTTAGTTGCTTGTAGGGACTTCAAATTAAAAAAATTTTGGATGGATGGAGTGAATGCCTACATTTCAGGTAGTTGACACCACGTGAATGCATCCTGGTTTATGTCAAGTTCATAAACCAAAAAAGTAGTTGAATCTTAGAAACTTAACTATGCAAACAGTTTCAAACGAGAAGCTATACCTTATACAAATATAGGGAATATACTATAAAAATGTAAAAATTTTTATTTAAATTGACCCTTGGTTCTTACTACTATTAGAGAGGAAGGAATATTTCTAAATATTTGGCTTTAGAGCTGGGCCAAGATGGAGACACTGAGGATTTAGAAAGTCTGGGTAATCAATGAAGAGATATCTATTACCTCTTTGAGATTAAAGTTTTCTCTCCGCTTTGCCTGCACTGGCAGAATTTCAATTAGCCTTTGTGTGCCTTGCTGAAGCTAGGGCAGAGGCTAAGTTGGGAGGGCAGCAGCTCAGAGTCTGCTTGGGCCGGTTTGAAATGGGCAAAGATGGTGGTTATTTTTCTTAGGTGCTCCCTCCACGCTCCATGGCCTGAGGCTTCAAGGTACAAAACAAATAAACATAGAAGGAGCATATTTGCCTTTGGCGTTAGCCAGTGTGATTACATAAATGTACAGTCGTCTCTAGTAATCATTTAAAACCTAACTAAGGGGTTGATAAGTGCAGGGAAACAGTCTGTACTCTTGAGGTGGAAGGCTAGAGGAGCAAGGAGTGGCTGTGGCAACCCAGCACCACACCGTGTCCCCTCTTGAGGCGGTAGAGAGGCCTCGGTATCTATTCTTGGCATTGATCTAACTCTCTCATAAGTTTCTGGCAACCTCCCAGAGAACAGCATGTTCCCTGCTGTTTGTGTATGCAGCCAAGGAGGAAGGGCCTGGCTTAGTCCCTCTCCGTCTCCCACAGCCTGGCCTCTCCCAGGTGTCAGGAGGAAGTCTCGGCTCAGCCCTCACAAGTTGGGCTAGACCCCCAGTCCAGGCTGGGCTGTTGTCTGTGTTTCTGAGATGCCCATATAATTGGTGCAGAAATCAATTTTTAGGGAACCCGAATGTCCCTGCAGACCATGGTCCAAAACGATATTGTGTTGCAGGGAATAAATATAGATTGAGTTTCAGCTAACCTCCTGTTATGGTCACAAAGGCCTCCTTTGGAAATTTGCACCTGTTTTCCAGGGTTAGATCTCGCTAGGCATGATTACTCACCCTGTGAGAGCTAAGATAACACAGATTAACACCAGCTCTGGGTACTGCCAGCTTGAAGGGACTGACTCACTCCCTTCTCCTCACACTACCTTTTCAGGAGAGTGAAATCAGAGCGGAAGGAGGGATTAGTCAGCCTGGTTTGAGGGGCACCTGAGGGGGATGCTGAGGTTTCCAGGAAATAGATAAGGGGTTATCAGATGACCATGAGTTCCTGGGCCCCATGGGCAGGCAACCTAGATCCACTTGTCTGGAATTCTAATAGCAGCCAAAACACTGTGGAGTGTCTATGGACAGACTTAGAGATCATGATTGCATCATTACAGACCTATTCTTGTGGACAGGGTAGGCCCATGAAAAAAAATGGGTCATCATAGAACTTTCTGGAATCAAACTAGTAGAATTTCTCCATTTCTAATGTATCCAGCGCTTTCTTCAACCACTCCCAACACACCTGTTCTAGTACGGTCTTTTACTGAGTTGTAATTTACTGCTTACACAGTCTTATACACACCTCTACCCCTGAATAACTCTCTTCAAAGTGTCATAGTTTTACTGGACTTCTCCATCCTGTTGTCCCATAAGCCCCTCAAATTCAACATGATTAAAATTAATCTTGTCATAAGAGACAAAATAAACTAACAAACAAAGTGGAGATAGTCTCATGGATACAGAGAACAGACTGACAGCTGTCAGAGGGGAGGGGGTTGGGGGGGGGTGAGAAGAGTGAAGGAATTAAGCAACAACAACAACAACAAAAAGATTCATGGACACAGACAACAGTATGGTGATTGCCAGAGGAATGGGGAAGGGGTAGAGGGAGATAGAAGAGGGAATGGGAAAATAAATAGTGATGGAAGGAAATTTGATTTGTGGTGGTAAACACACAATGCACAGATGAAGTACTGTAGAATTATATACCTGAAACCTATGTAATTTTATTAATCAATGTCACTCAAATATATTCAATAAAAAATAAATGTTAATAAAATGAAATACTCCGCAATATAAAAGATGTTGCATCAAGAAAAAAGAAGAGGAAAAAAAAAAAGCCAAAATATGAAATACAGAACTTGAGAATCCCAGAATTGAGCAGCAATTTTGGCAGTTAATAATTAAGTGATCTTGGTCAAGTCACATAACTTTTCTGATCCTTATTTCTTTGCATATAAAATAAGAATGGTGTTAATAGTTATCAGTTGTTGACTTCTGTGTGTCAGGCATTATACTCAGCACTTTATAAGCATTATAAATAGAGATTTAATAATCATATTAGATTACTCACCACTGACAGATGATATACCGGTAATGTTAATTCATTCATTCAATAGTTATGTATTGAGTGACTACTAAATGCTAGGAGTGGACACTTAAAAATGTAACAAATTGAAAAATATTTGAACAGGAAGTCCAACAGAGAAGATATACAAATATCCCATAAGCACATCAAAAGCTGTTCAACATCTTTAGTCCTCAGGGAAATGCAAATTAAAATTATAAAGACATATCACTACACACCCATCATAATAGCTAAAATTAAAAAGAAGGACACCCCTAAATGTTGACAAGAATGTGCAGCAACCAGAACTCTCATAGGTTGCTGATGGAAGTGAAAAAATGTGCAGTACTTCGGAAAACTGTTTGGTGCTTCTTTATAAAGTTAAATGTATGCCTATTGATAATTTTTTTTTTATTCCATTCCTAGATATTTACCCAAATGAAATGGAGACATGTCCACAAGAAGACTTAAGCAGGAATGTTTATAGCAAGTTTGTCTATTGTATTAGCCAGGGTTCTCTAACAACAAAGGAAATGTCTCGGGAGATTGTAGGGGAAGACGGGCAAGCTGGAGACCCAGAGAATAGTCAATATTTCAGTTGTGAGTCCAAAGGCTGTCTGGACACATGACTCTTTCTTCCTTTGGGGACCTCAGTCTTTTTCTCATAAGGCCTTCAACTGATCAGATGGGGCCCACCCATGTTATGGAGGGTAGTCTGCCTCCACAATATGGAATATTATGAGTTAGAGTCAATTCAAAATCTACTGACTTAAATGTTAATCACTTCTAAAAAATACGTTCACAGCACCATCTAGATTGGTGTTTGACCAAATATCTGGGTACCATAGCCTAGCAAAATTGACATATAAAATTAACTATCAAAACTATCATTATCTCAAACTGGAAATAACTCAAATGTCTGTCAACAAGAGAATGAATAAACATATTTCTGGCACAACAGAACAACAGTAAGCAATAAAAAGTTACAAACTACTGGTAAAAAAAATGGAGAAATGTCCAAAATATTATGTTAAGAGAAAGAAGGCAGGCACAAAGGAGTATATACTGACTGTATAATTCCATTCCTAGGAAGCTCAAGAACAAGTAAATCTAACCTCTGGTGATATAAGTAGTACAGTGTTGCCAGTGGGAGGTGAGGATTTCCTGGAAAGAGGCAGAAAGAAACATTTTGGGGTAATAAACATGCCCTTTATCTTAGAGTTTTGATTACACAGGTATATGCATTTTGTAAAAATTTATCTAATTAGATATTTAAAGGAAGGGTATTTTGCTGTATGTAAATTTTAACTTAATTTTTAAAAAGTAAAATGGAAGAGATTACAGTTCCTCCTTTAAGGAGGTTCCAGGCTAGCTGGGGAGATAGACAGGCAGACAGACATTCACAACATGATGTGATGAGTGAAGCATTTCCCCTAATTAGCTTATTAAGGTTTTTTTAAAAGAGGGGAGTGGACACTACTATATGTAAGCTATACAGAGGCAGCACTTGTTAAATGAGTCAGTTAACCCTGGGTCAAGGGAGAAATACATATTAAAAAGCAACTCAAATATCACACCTTGCAAGAGGGCCTATCTTCACTTATTTAGATGTGCCCAGTGTCTTCAAATGGGCATATTTCTTCCTGTGGGCTACAACACACACTGATGGCATATCACTGAAGAGATATATCCATGCATTCTATTCACATCTGCTTGGTAGATGTGTGTGTGTGTGTGTGTGTCTAAACTTCCCTGGAAAGTGAGGGTCTGTCAGCCATTTATAGAAAACTAGAATTCAGCTGAAAAAAAATCAAGCAAGATGGGACTCTAATAGTAATTTATTAAACATTAGCCATATGCCTGGCATTGCATTCTGCATCCTCAAGATATTTTATTTACTCTTCCACCAACTCTACAAAGAGGCAACTATTGCCCCTCGTCGCAAAGGGGGAACCTGTCTCAAAGGGAGTAAATGGCAGAGAGGGACCGGAACTCTGGCACAGCTGACCCCACTTGTGCGTCTGTGCGACCAGCTATTCTGCTATCAGTGGTTCTCAACCTTCCTAATGCCGTGACCCTTTAATACAGTTCCTCGTGATTGAATCTAATTAAAGCATAGTGATTAATCACAAAAACAGTATGTAATTATATATGTGTTTTCCAATGGTCTTAGGCGACTCCTGGGAAAGGATTGTTCGACCCCCAAAGGGGTCTCGACCCACAGGTTGAGAACCGCTGTCTAGATTGTCTCAGAAGATCTACCTTACTGATAGATTTTCTGACAGTGTAGCAGCATGTGGGACACTAGGAACTCAGATCAGATGCGGGCATTGCCAGGGCGGAAGGCAGTGTGAAAGCCTCGTGTTTAAAGGTTTCCTCCTGTTACCCTCTGATAGTTTTTGCTTCTAGCTTGGCCCTGATCTCTCACCTGTAATCTATTGCTAAAAAGAAAGCAAGCTCTTCCTTAATGTTGTGGCTTTCAGCCTGGAAACAAAGAAACCAAAGGATGAAAGAGGGAGAAAGGAGCAGACAATTTCCCAGTATCTGGGTGGCTTCAGTGTCACCTTCATGCATCCAAAGAGAAGTTTTACAGAAGACACTGGTGCCATGTCGTTGACAATCCCCAGGAAAGCACCACCGGAGCCTCTGCATTGCTCACACTGAGGTCCTGGCCAAGCAAACAGACAAAAGCAGCAGCAACAGCAAAAAGAAAAGCACCCAAGGTGAGGACCAGAGACAAGACAAGAAGGGAGAAGGAGAGGAAGGGAAGTAGGACAGAAAGGAGGGAAGTTCAGTTAATGGGATGACTGGTGAAGTTGTCTGTTTCAGTGCTCCGTAGAAAGAAACTGAGGTGTGCTGTTTTTTTCTTCCAAATTATGTAACCACAGGATAAAACCCAGTGGTTCTAAGATCTCTTTCTGATTCCTAGATCTCTTTCCAATGAAGGGCAGAGCAGAGTTGTTTGAAACCGAAACCAGGACATGAATGAAAGTAGCCCACAGAATAAATACCTTTTTGCCTTTCTTGGGCTTGCCTGTTTAATTTTCTTCCAGGCTGCATTTCAGAACAGAGAGAGGCCAGTCATTCCACAGCTGATTCACGGCAGGCAGGAAGTGCTCCTACACTGCCTCCTTCAGGCCAAACTGCCCAGAGCTGATAGCTACTGACAAGCCAGCTTGCAACAGTTTGCCTGAGAGTTTGTGCCACAGGAAAGTCTTGTAGTCCAAATACAGTAAAAAGCACAAGTCACATCTCTGCCCCATGCCCACGAATGTCTTAGAAACTCTCAATGTTTACATATTACCCTCCCATACCAGACATAGGTGCTGTCTGAGCATTCACTGAGGTTCAACTACACACAAGAAATTGCTTTAGATGATTTACTTACGTCATTCATTTAGTTAGCAAACGACGGTGTAAACCAGGTAGTTAAATTATTACTATTCAAATAAAGAGACTGACGCGTGGGTTAAGAAACAGGCCCACGTTCACATAGATATTTAAGTGGCACAATCAGGATTGAAATCCACACTGTGGAATCTCAAAATCCGTAACGTTCCCCCCTAGGCCACACTGCATGGCTTTGCAGTTTCTTTGTATGCATCTCTATCCGCGAACTAGCCACAGGTTTCTTAGAAACAGTTTGCTTCTGCCTAAGCTTCCCCTAATGGACCATCCAAGAAGACGCCTGTCGTCGTCTCTCTGAGTTCAGCAGCGTTGGGAGTCCCCGGGCCCCTGCAGGACTGCAATTATGTCAGCGCTTCTGTAAGCAATTTGTCACTTGAACACTGCCCTGGCGAGACTTATAAACAGTCCTAGAACTCCAAATTTTGCCTCTGTTCCTCCATCCAGTGATTTTAAACTGGTGTGCTGCAATAATTTTTAAAACATGCAATATCTGACTATTTAGTCTAGGGCACTGACCTCGTTTCCCTTAGACTGTCAAATAAAAAATGACAACAGCCAGCACAACCATAGCTGTCTGGTGTGAATGAATCAAAATTATACTTTTTTTTGTCAGATGGGCAGAAAATATATCTTTTTGGTGTGGTGCAGAAATTTAGTAATTAGTTTATGTGTGCTTTGAGATGAAAAGGGTTGAAAATTGCTGCTCTAATGTACTGGATGAGAGATTTCTTTTTTTCTTTTTTTGTGCAATTAAAAAAATTCTGTAGCTTTTGATATTTTTTAAAATGCTAGATCAGGGGTGGGCAAACTTTTTGACTCGAGCCACAATGGGTTCTTAAACTGGACCGGAGGGCCGGAACAAAAGCATGGATGGAGTGTTTGTGTGAACTAATATAAATTCAAAGTAAACATCATTACATAAAAGGGTACGGTCTTTTTTTTTTCAGTTTTATTCATTTCAAATGGGCCGTATCCGGCCCGAGGGCCGTAGTTTGCCCACAGCTGTAGATTATAATCCTTTTTTTTCTTTGCTTGAGGACATCAGTCCATATGATTGGAGTGTTTTACATGAGAAGAAAAGGGTTAATTAATGTCATGTTTAGATATCTTTTTCACAACTAATCTTCAGAATTATATAAATATATATATTTTTTTCCATGGCAGAGAGTGGAGGGTATTGGGAAAGGCTATTATCGATATTAAGCTTCATGGAGATGCTCTGAAAATTATAAAATACTGTATAAACGTTATGCAGTTTTATTGTAATTATTATTCTATGGGAAGAACAACTGGGAGACGTTCAAGAAAATCAGTTCTCAAATGTCTCCCATCTCTAACTTTCTTGAACGTCTCCCATCTCAAACAATTTGGTTCTTGACCAAGTTGTTCATGGCAAAATGTCTCGGTTGTCAAACAAAACTTTGGTCCTCATACCAACAAAACTTTCATGCTGATACCTGTATGACAAAAGAGAGAATGTGCGAGTATTAGTCAGTTTACTGCTAAACTTGGGGTTGTTAACAACTCAGGAAATTGTGCTGTGAATATTTTTGTGTGTTTTTTTTGTGTTGGTCTGGAATGAATTAATTCAATTTACATTATTTCCAATGGGAAAAAAATGATTCCATTTTCGAACAGCCTTCTGGAATGAAGTAAGTTTGAGAACCAAGGTTCCACTGTAATTGGATTCTTTTTAAAAAGTTTTGAACATGCCAGTTTCAAACTTCATGAAGTTTTCACAAACAATCAGACGAGTAACAAAAACCTAAGGCTCAGCTGCTTTTCCCCACATTGCTCGCCCACTGCAAATGGGTTGCCACTTTCCTCATCTCTATAATCAGCTTTGACTGCTGTGTTTTTTATTAGAAGCCACTGGGTTCAGGAGGGCAGGGCAAAGCAGCAATGTAACACTACGTGGTTAAAAAATTGAACACAAGTGTGTCTAGATCCTGAGAAAGGGAAAAAAAACAGATAGGTCAGTGGTTCTCAACCTTCCTAATGCCACGACCCTTTAATACAGTTCCTCATGTTGTGCTGACCCCCAACCATAAAATTATTTTCGTTGCTACTTCATAACTGTAATTTTGTTGTTGTTTTTTTTTTTTTTCATAACTGTAATTTTGCTACTGTTATGAATCATAATGTAAATATCTGATATGCAGGATGTATTTTCATTGTTACAAATTGAACATAATTAAAGCATAGTGATTAATCACAAAAACAATATGTCATTATATATGTGTTTTCTGATGGTCTTAGGTGACCCCTGTGAAAGGGTCGTTCAACCCCCAAAGGGTCGCGACCCATAGGTTGAGAACCGCTGAGATAGGTGATCTCATATCAAAGGTGCTTTCTCACGTGTAACTTAGAAAAGAGAGACTTCTTTTTTTAAGGCCATTAAATGACTATTTACAGAAACTAACAAAAGCATCACGAGCATATAATTTCCTCTGTTGCTATGGTCCAAGATTGCGTGAATGGTTAGAATGAAGGGAAATGAAAACCCCAGGAGGAATGAGATGGTGATACTCAGGAGAGAATGACCCTACAATTTCTTTACTGTTATCAAAACACTCTTGTTCCTATCACAATAGCTTGCATTTTTGTGTTTTCCCTTTTCTTTCTTTGGAAAACATTATTTCCAGGAGCATCTCCTAATTCTTTTTTCATTCTAAATGTCGAAGAAAGCCATGAAACATGTAGAGTTCTTCAGGGCAACTGCTGAAAAGTCGGTTAGGAAAAGATCTTCTCAGTAAATAAACGACTCGGGAAGATGAAAGGAAACAGAAGAGCTTTATTGAAGTCCTCTGAATAAAAGTTCGGAGATGAGAAAAAAGAACTTTAAACCCATGAATAAACAATTTGAAATAGGTAGTCATGTATTAGACCCGACATGTAAGTACAAGCAAGCAGACTGAGAAACACGTTTCCCCATGGAAGGAACATCATCTCTCCCTGTCCGCAGCATCAGCTTTATTGCCCAAGTCAGTGCATCACAAATGTGTCTGCCAGAATAGCCCTGAAAGTGGAGGCCAGCATGGACCTGCGCGCAGTGTTCTGCCATGTGGCCTAACAACTTGATGTCAGCAAACAGTCTTCTGAAGGATCGTGTTGTATATGAACAGTTCATACAAATTCAGCGTTCCATTTCACAATATAGGTCTTGACTTAGTACAAGATATTTCTCCCAAAATTTTGAGTAAAACATGCTTCGAAAAGATTATTGTATCCACCTATGATTTTTCCTACAGGGCACCTGGACTATGAGAATCCCAGTTTAGAAACACATTCTAAGTGGATTATTTAATACTAGAGGCCCAGTGCATGAAATTCATGCATTTTGGGGATTCCCTCACCCTGGCCTGTGCCCTCTTGCAGTCTGGGAGACCTCAGGGGATGTCTGACTGACAGCTTAGGCCCGCTCCCCAGAGCGGGATCTCCAGTCCTTGCTCAGGGCTTCTGGCTGAGCGGCAGTCCCCCTGTAGGAGCACACTGACCACCAGGGGGCAGCTCCTGAATTGATTGAGCGTGTGCTCCCTAGTGGTCAGTGTGCATCATAGTGACCGGTCTTTCTGCTGTTTGGTTGATTTGCATATTAGCCTTTTATTATATAGGACCATCTCTACTCAAAACTCAAGCATCTAAAGTTAAATAAGATGGAGAACCACACAAATGAAAGAAACCTGCTCACAAGTGGCAAACTGATTTGTGTGTGCTTTATGACTTCTGCTCTAACATCTAAAAAGCATTACTAAGCAATCAGCAAGAGGAAAAAAAAAAAAAGAAGCAAGCTGGCCTCATAAACCATGAGGTCCAGACGTCCATCATCTATATTTCTCTTTCAGCAAACCACTAACTAACAAGCCTGTCTAACATACTTCTCTTTCCAACATTTTCAAACTTCTATCATTTAAAAAATAAAGTCTTTTTCTTTGCTTTCTATAGCCAGCCATTGCTAGCAAAGCACTCCTGACCTTCTAGCAAAAATACTCTGAAATGTCAGTCTGTTACATAAAAAGACCAATGTAATAAACTTAAGTCTTTCCCTTCACATTAAACAGGAAATCATGCTGAAATAAAACAATACCTAGATGGGTGGAGAAACTTAAAGTGATTACATTTCCACTCACAGCAGCAGGAGACACTCCCCCTCCCCACATCACACAATCCCTTCACTTCATCTTCATGCTTAAAAGAAAACCACACTTAGTGTCAGAAACACGGCTTTGGAAGGCAAGCACTATGAATGAGTCAGCACCTGTACTCTTGCCCCTGACCTTTGACCCTGCAGTTCCCTACTTGTATGTCCAGATCCTCTGCTGAATGGTGAGATCCTGGAGGGCAGGAGTCCTTGCTTCGGGCTCATCTTTGCATCTCCAGTCTCTGGCTCAGTGAGAGTGTGTTGAAATGTCCATTTCTGACTATTAAGTGGACTGGCCTTCGTTTTTCATTTCTAAGTTGAATAAAAGATCTCCCCGTTTGGACTACATTCACATGCTTTCTTCGCTAAGAACAAGGTGAGGAGTTCGGTGTGGGTACAGGAGTGTGCAAAACCAGCAACAGTAATAATCTGCCAAGTGGGAATGGGGGAAAGGCACCAAGATTCAGAGGCGGATCACAAAGCCTGCTATTTTGCCAAATGAAGAGTAATGTAAACTTATCACTGATAAGGGGGATTGGTTGTAGGAAACTCTGGGTCCCATTTCAAATGAGATAATATAGGAACATTTTACAAAAATATATCAGGCACCTAGTAAGAGCACCTATAGTAATCCTGTTAGTTATTATTGTTCTGTCTGTACCTTCTGGATACATTCTTGCTTTGCTTCTTTATCTCCCCTCACCATGAAACCCTACGATCAATGACCTGACATAGTGTTTGTAAAGTGTTTTGAAATCCCTGAAGTGTTATAATCAACCCAAGTACCATTTTATTTATGTAAACGGTGTCTACCCGGCGAGTCCACTTAAATATCTGGGATTGGGAACCTCTGTCTCATAAGGCTTAATAAATGATTCCCTCTGGCTCTAAAAGCAAGTACTTTTTCAATGACAATGGGAGGGAAAGCAGAGGAATTACTCTGTGACATCTGTTGTGTAACGTTCTTCGGATGGCGCATCTCGATAAATGCATGAGAGTCCTTGGAGAGTTACTGCACACAGTGAAGAGAGAGTGGTAAAAATCCCAGTATCTCTGAAAAGGAAGGGAAGGCAGGTTACAGTCAGAAAAGTCCCACCGTTGCCATCCAAAGAAACCAACAATGATGATTTTAGGCCCGACTTTCTACCTAATGGCAGCTTTCTAGGGTCTCCGATAGTAAGACAAATACTTTTCTGTACTTGCATTGCAGTCTGGAAGTACTTTTCAGTGAAAGCCAGAGGAAGTGAATTGATTCTTTACCTCCAAGTCATCATCAGGGATAGCCCGTTTCCACTTTACATTCCACTTGATGTGTTCATAGGCATTGACTACAACTTCGATTGCTTTGGGACAGGAATGGCAAGCCTGTATCACCTGCAGATGAAGCAGAGTTTCGTTTATTTAATGCACATAGATGACTCAGTCATTCCACTCACAGAGACTTCATGAATGTATTGACCTATTGGGCTCCTTGGAATGCTGAAATGCTTTTGAGAAGTCTCATGACTTTAAGTATCCACACACTGCCAGCCTCCATGGCGGATGGATTAATAAAATCAGACTCATTCCCTTCACCATCCAGAAGTAAGTGAAAAAAGAAGTTCTAACCAAGAAGGTGGGAGCCTGCTGAGATGCATGCCCTGCCCTTACAGCCCTCACACCGCCCAACAGCTTCTGTGACCATCAGAAGACCTGTCGCTCCTTTCTGCCAAGACGGCCCTATCGCTGGAAATCCTTTGGGTGTGGGCTATTTTCATTTCAAAGTGACCCAGCTGGCTCTTCAATGTGACCCACAACTGGGCCACAGGAAACCTGTGTCTCTGTCCTATCAGCAGCAGCATAAGCACCCATGATTCCCAATTTTATCACCTTCATTTCCTTTGCCACCAGGCAAGCAGCTTCTGCCACGGACTTTCTCCTTTACATTTTCTCATCATGAGTTATACATCAATTTCATTTTCCCCTTGAACATATCAAGCTCTTTTCTGAGTTCTCTGAAAGCCTCTCTCACTGGAGGTGAGATGAGGAGGAAGCCCCCAACCCGACCATTGTAAGGAAGGCATGCCTCTGCACCAGCCGTGGGCAAACTACGGCCCGCGGGCCGGATTCGGCCCGTTTGAAATGAATAAAACTAAAAAAAAAAAAAAAGACCGTACCCTTTTATGTAATGATGTTTACTTTGAATTTATATCAGTTCACACAAACACTCCATCCATGCTTTTGTTCCGGCCCTCCGGTCCAGTTTAAGAACCCATTGTGGCCCTCGAGTCAAAAAGTTTGCCCACCCCTGCTCTGCACTGAACTTTCTCCAAAGAAATGTCTCCCTTATTTCCAAGTCCTTCTCAATCTCAACCTATTGTCCTTGGGGAAGAAGTCACAAAACTAGTTTTCCTGACCTCCTTTACCAGTCCTTCATAGGTGCTCTGGTATTGCATTTTTCAATGTGCTAGTAAATACCTAACGTCCTGGGTCCCTGGGCAAAACTGAGACAGAGAGATTGTAATTTTAATACCGGTGTGTGTGTGTGTGTGTGTGTGTGTGTGTGTGTCCAGATCACCTGGTTGGAGGTCAATCTGAATGGAGGGTCCATGTCAGAAAGCAAAAGATAAGAGCAAGTAAGATGGAGTCAATGGACAGTACATCTGGAATGCCAGTCTGAAGAGCTAGGGATTGACTTAACAGGCAATAGGAGGAGGTTATTACATATTCTTGACAAAAAAAGGCTTATATTCAACCAATTCATTGCATTGGGAAGCCTTCTTGAGCACTATGTTAGCTCTATGGCACTATTCTGAAAAGTTCATGACCTGCTTTTTGTCATTAAGGAGCTTGCAACCTACCTGAGGAGAAAAGATATAGGTATTTGAAGTTGGAGACAATATAAGCCAGTAAATAATAAGGGACTATGATGAAGATCATCAAGTGTCCCTTGAGCACGATGAGCAAAGCACCAAATGGCTTCTCAGCTGGTCTCACTGTTAATCATGAGAATGAAGGGTAAGTGAAACTTTGAGAAAGAATCGGGGCTTAATGACTAATCAGATATTGGGAATAAAGAATGCAACTTTGACATTTGAGATCAAGGAATGAGGAAATTGGAAGGTCAGGCTAATTTGGAGATGGGCAGATGAGAAGCAGGAGAATATTTCATATGCAATGTCTTCATGGCAATCAAAAATGTACATGGTAGATGATCCTATATAGGCAAGGTGAAGATGGAGACTCTGTACCATCAGAGAATGTGCTGGCTAAACCTATGATGCTCAATGTTAGGTCGGAGAGAGCCCAGGATCGGATACATGCAGACATGTGATGAGACAATGGACTTCCCCTGGAATTTCTCACAGATCAACGTGCCAGACACAGATACAGGCTTCTTCTCCCTTAATCCACATACCCCCACACAGATACTGACTTCTTTCTGAATACCCCCGCCCACCCCCTGCGGCAGAGAATTCTAGTTGAATGCCCTGATGATCCCTGCGGCAGAAAATTCCTCAGCTCAGGCCCCCCGCCCTCACCAAACTGCAGTATAAAAAAAAGCGCCCCCCTCCCTGTTGGCGTGAATCCACGTGCCCTATCCTTGGGGGTACGTGGGTCTCCCAGGGATGCAGAATAAACTTTCCTTCCTTCCTTTTCTGATCAACTCTCTTTATTTCCTTCGCCGCCTCCTGAGCCACCTAACCTAACACTCAATAATACTATACATGGGTATAAATGGAAAAGATAAAGGACCATGGTATGAGGAATCTGAAGCTAGCAACATGAGGTCACTGAGTGCATGGTTGGGAAGAAATGTGCAGTAACATCATTATATAGTGTTTCCACCATACAGACACAATAGATGCAAATAACATCAACAGTATAGATAATTAGGAGCTAAAGCGTTTTGAATATTTATTACCTTTGTTTTTAGTATACTTTATTTGTTGGCTTATATGATTTAAGTTTGCACAATGGCTGCGTTTAACAATAAGCTTACAAAATTTAACCACCAGCTCTCATGAGCTACTGTGAGCCAATGCCAGGATACAGCTGCTTTTGGTTGTGCCTGTCTTTAAGAAGCACAGTCATAAGCCATTGAAACTAAATGTATATATTAAAGCTCCAAACCAGTGAAGGCATTAGAATTATCCTGTCCAGTGGCTGGGTCCAAATAAGCACTGCCAGAGGCTAAAACCAACAGTAGTTAGCATAAATGCAAAAAGACCCATTGGAAGGCCAATGGACTTTGATATTCAGCAGGGCTGAAGATCAGCATAATATTGCCCTGCTGTGGACTCAGTGGCTGAAGGCAATTCCCTAACCTGACAATCCTTTTAATGTTTACCAAACTTTACCTTTGATATGCCTGTATGCATTCCTAAAGGGCAAATGTGTATTCAAGTGAATAAAAGCTGACAGGTTCAGGGTTTCAGAGAGCTTCTCCACTAGAGAGAGGTTTCCAGCCTGCCCCCCCACCCCCATTCCTTCTAAATCAGTGGTTCTCAACCTTCCTAATGCCGTGACCCTTTAATACAGTTCCTCATGTTGTGGTGACCCCCAATTTCATTGTTACAAATTGAACATAATTAAAGCATAGTGATTAATCACAAAAACAATATGTAATTATATATGTGTTTTCCAATGGTCTTAGGCGACCCCTGTGAAAGGGTCGTTCGACTCCCAAAGGGGTCGCGACCCACAGGTTGAGAACCGCTGTTCTAAATTCATATTTCTTGTCTTGTGTTTTCATTTGTGTGTAGCCCCTTCTCCAGATCCTAAACCCTAGCCGTAAATGGATGCAGCAAAGCACAACAAGTTTAATGAGCGGTTCCATTCACATACATATTCTGGGCACAGAGCACAAATCTAAGCTGCTGAGCATGGCTTTTTCAGCCAGGTCTAAACAAATAAAGAATAATCTGCTATCATCAACCCATAAGGGGGTATGTAGATGGGCTTGAGCCAGAGATCCATTGCTATGGGACTTCTGAAGAGACAGTATTTCTGAGTCTACAGAAAGTATAACTCAAAGGATTTCTATCTGGGTACATGGCTGTCAGGGTAGTCAGGTAATTGTCCAGGACCTTGATCTTGGAAAACTGAGGCAAATAGGCCTGATTTTTTTTTTTTTTCTGTAGCTGAGATGAGGATGGCATATATGTAGCTCCATGCAAAAGAGATATAGAAAACTTAGGCTGACTAATTGCTTTAAACATTAGTTATAAACTACCATCATAGTATCATAGAATGCTAAGGTTGCAAGGAGCCCTCGAGATTATCCAATCCCCCTAATTTAGAGATAAAGAAATTGAAACCCAGAGAGGTCCACATTAAAAAGAAGCATAGTCTTGTGTTTTCTTCATCTGAGCTTAGTGCTCTTTCAAGTACATTCTCATGATCTTATTTTAATCCTTAGGTAATGACTGGTGAAATAAATGGTTTAAGGACACAAATCCCATTGCAGAGACATTTTAAAACAAGAAAGACTCTCTTCCATAATTATTTTAGGTTGGACCCTTGTGACTACAAAGATGTTGCTAGTGATATAAAAATAACATCCGTCCAGACCTCCGTACACATTGTTCTCTAAAGACCTCCAGATGCATTCCTTCTGGAAGGATGAGCCATGGTGAGAAGTATGCTGGTAATTACTTGAGTAACCTAAAAGAAAGATTTAAACTTAAGAGTTACCAGTACAGGGATGATAGCTGAAATTAATCCAAGGCCTGAATCAAGCATATACTTATATTGAAATTATAAAAACAAAAAAAGCATGAAGAAGTCAGAAAGTTTATAATGAGGCTCTGCACATGGCTTAGTTGTCCACTCAGAAAACTGACCTCTATGCTCTGCATCAATTTCCCAGGCCACACTCATTCTTTGTGGAAGCCACACTGGCTGTATTTAAAGACACAGTGCCCACACACCCAACACAGGTACTTTGTCCCTAGGAATTCCTCACCTCTCCCTTCTTGCCAACACTGGGGACACAGAACAGATGTGGATGAAAGTTACTTTCCCCTTACAACATATTACCTACTTCTCAACTAGGGTTTCCAGATTTAGCACATAAAAATAGCAAAGGTTGTCCAATTAAATTTGAATTTCAGATAGACAACAAATAATTTTTAGTATACATATATCCCAAATGTTGCATGGTCCACATTTATATTAAAAATTACTTATACTTTATCTGAAATTCAGATTTAACTGAACATCCTGTTTTTTATCTGGCAACCCTATTCCCAGCCCCTATTCAGAAAATGTTCAGACTAAGTTATGGATACAGGAACGGACTTCATTCACAGGTCAGGAGCCTCACTTCACACATTTGGTGCTTCAATTTGCACCTGGCCTACTCCCATATATCACAGGGAGATAACTTCTCACTTTTCATTAAAGTAGAAAAAAATAAATCAAATAGTTCTTAACCTTCAGTCTTTAGATGCACAGACTCCAAAGCTCCCACTGCTGTCATTAGGTTTTGCTGACACGGATGGCTAAGTTTTCTGCTGACAGAAGACAGGGCCCACAGTGGGAAAGGCTCCTCTAGCCTGACAACCCTCCAGCTGTCTTCACTGGCAGGTCGGGCTTCTTCCAGGTCTAAGACAGCTAGGCACACCTTCTTCAGGCCTCGGTGATTATTTCACAAAGCAATAACAACAGCACAAAACACCCTTAAGGGACAGCAAACTCTAAATCATCACTAGATGCTGGCTCCTGGGAACCTTGACCATCACAAGGACTGGTCTGGCCCTAGAAGCGAGAAGCTTCTGCTGCCTTTTTCCTGTCTGAGAAACAGAAGGTCCCCCCATGAACTTCACCTTCTGTGTGTCTCTCGTCCTCCTTCTTGGAAGAACAATTGGTCAAAAAAGCTCTTTCTTCAGTGGTGGCAACTGGAGAAACTTTTAGATACTTTTTGCCTCATCATTCCACACCTAAAAGCATAGATTATAGAATAGATTCAAGATAAATCTCTTTGTTTCCCTTCCAAGGCAAGTGGGCACCTCTTAAGCCACTTCAGCAGAAAAATTCTAAAGCTACTTCTACCTTTTTATGTTAATATAGTTGTGTGCAGAAAGGTACTTAATAATCAAAGCGACGTCTTGTACCCTGGGCGTCGTACACAGCACTGTTCAACAGCAGAAATCACCCTCACCTCCCCCAAACCCTCACATACCTTTCCCTCCCCTAGAAAAATGTCTTTCTTGCCCTACCAGAAAACCCAGTCTTGGCTCCCTGGGGTGTCACTGCTTTCTGAATTATGCTGAGAGAAAAAAATCAAATGTCCTTTTGTACCCTGGAAAGCAATTGCAGACCATATAATTCTTTCCCCCACCTTATGTAATTTATACATAGGCTTTCGGTGAAATACACCCTCTGCAAATGTGCTTTGTATTTGGAAGACAGCATCTTCAGCTCTGACCTTGTTCCTTGTAAATAAGGAAACAGAATTCCCCCTCCACAGGAGAACAAATCACTTTATCTTCTGTATAAATGAGTCAGTCATTTACTTGTTGTAAAGATGACTTTCTCTTTGGAAAGTTGGGCTGGGTTGTAGTTGTTCTAAATCACTGAAGAATCTGCATAGCAAATTGAATAGTTTTTCTTCAGTTTTCCTTTGGAAGGGGGCCAGTTCTCTTATACTGTTGGGTAGGGACAAAATGTTTATAATACCAGTCATCCACCAGTGTCAACTCTATCCTAAATCACTTTAGTGTATGGCCAACCTAGAAGAACTCAGAGGAGCAAAACAGAACTGAATAAGAACATGCTCATGGTGGATAAAGTGTTCCTTGGCACACATAATTGTGTGCCTGTTTTACAGGCTAGTGGAGCCATCAAGACTAAAGGAAAGACTCTTTCACTGGACCAAGTGTTCACTTTGGGAAGAGGAGGAAAGGAAACGATTTTGTTGACTCACACACTCCTTAGACAATCCTGAAAAGTTGATATTTTTACCTTCATTTTTCAGATGAGAACATTGGAATCTAAGAGATTGAGGCGCTTGTTCAGAAACCATACAGCAAGTAAATGGCCATGCCAAAACTCCTGCCCCTGGTGACTAAGCTGCTGCCCCTAATCCTTCTCGTTGGTCCCTCTCAGAGGACTGCTTTTGTGAAGAGGGTCTGGGGCCTTCCTCACATTCACAAGACTTCTTTCTGGAGGACAGAAACTCTGCTGAAAGGCTCATTCTCCCTCACCTGGCTCTTGAAGGAGAATGAGGAGAGGGTCTTTCAGTTTCTCGGAGACCTGTTTCATCCACAATTAACCAGCAGTGAGTTTCAGAATAAAGCTCAGCTTTTAGTCTCTAGACAGTCTCATATTTTGTCTCTCCTGGTTGGAAAGGCCCCTGTGAGTAAACCAAACCCAGAAGCACTGATTCCACTACTCAGTGGACATGTAGTAATAACAATACTTATAGCCGTCATTTGTTCACTGCATCTGGCTTCCGATACCATAGTCACGATGAAGACTCCCAAGTTTGTACCTCTGGCCAGGACCTTTCCATGAACAACAGATTCCTACATCAAACTGCCTACCTGACATCTCCACCTAGACGAATAGTAGGTATCTCAAGCAAAATAGAACCCCTGATCCTCTCTTCAAATTCAGCTCCACCTGCCTTGCTTCTATCTCAGGAAATGGCCCCTTGATTCTTTCTATTCCTTGGGCAAAATCCTTGAAGTTATCCTTGACTCCTCTCTATTCCTGATGGCCCACAAATAATCAACCAGCAAAACTCATTGACTCCCTCTTCAAAACATGCCCTGAATCTGGCCATTTCTTAGCACATTCACCATTTCCACTGTGGGTCTAAGCCATCCACATCGCTTACCTAGATTATTGCAATACCGTTGACCCCCCCCCCCCTCCACTACGGTTATTCTCCAACAGGCTGTCAAATGGGTCCTTATGGAATATAAGTCAGACTATGCTTCCCAGCTCAAAATTCTTCAGTGATTTCCTCCCTCCTTCAGAGTGAAAAACCAAGGGCATAACCATGGCCTACAAGGCCATAAAAATGGTCTGTAAACTACCCTCATGTACACCTCTCTGACTTCTCTTCCTCCTTACTCACTCCACTCCAGCCACTCTGGCTTCCTGCTTGTCCTCACACACGCTTAGCTTTCTCCTACCTCAGGATCTTTGCATCTGCTTTTCCTTATACCTCAGATGGCCTTCCCCCAGTTCAGGCAGCCACATGACTTGCTCCTCCATGTCCTTATTTTCTCTAATCACCTTTGTAAAACAGCATCTGTGTAGATACACAGGTGGAGATGTCAGGTCATTCTTTTATTTTCTTTACCTGGCTTTATTTTTCTCCGTAGCACCGAACAGATCAGAGTATATTTATTTGTTTGTTATTTTGTTTTGTTTTTTTTCCTATCTCCCATTAGAGAGGATATTCCATGAAGGCCTTTTTTTTTTTGTTATTGCTGTTGTTTATTGCTTTATCTCCAGCTCCTAGAACAATGCCTGGCACATAGTAAGTACTCAGTGAATATTTCTTAAAATAAAATGAATAAACTTGACCACTTACTCTCTGTGACTTTAGGAAAATATCTCAATGCTATTACCTTTTAAATGAACGTAATGCTCAACAAAGGACATTACCATAACATTATTTTTACTTTTTTATTCTTTTTCATCATAATCATTTGAAATTTTCTCTAAAAACTCATTAAGTGCCAGAACATTGTCTTGCATATAATTCTAAAGGGAAAATGACTTAATTGTCCATTGAAATACTGACAAGAAACAAATTCCTTAGGAGATCACAAAATTTACTGACATCATATCTACAGCTGAACATTCCCTGGGTTGTCCATCTGGAATGTGCCCTGCCTGGGTACACTCCCCTTAAATTCTTTAGTGGAACTTTTCTTCCCATGAAGCCTCACAGTGCAGGACTTCAGATCAGTCTCTGATACTTTAGCAATGGAGGAAGTAGAACTTGGTTGTGAACTTAGTAAAACTGTCAACTGGCTTTCTGTGGTCCTACATTATTTAGTTGATTTATACCTGAAACTCCGCTGCCTCTTGTTAACTTTTTTTTTTTTTTAGAATGAGTGAGATCCTAGGTATGGTGTTATTTGATTGATTTTAAAGTGAAGTGCGTTTTGGTTTCCCAGTTAATTACTGTCAGCAACCTCATTCCTCTACGATCATTTACCACGGCATATTAAAATTGTCTCTTTATATGTTTGTCTCTCCCACTGGATCCTAAGCTACCTGAAAGTAGGTGCTATGTCTTAGTCATATCAGCATTGTTAACATCTGGCCCCTGCTAGCCCATTGGAGATTATCAATAGATATTTTTTAATACAAACGCTATGCAGTGTGATATTGCAAGAACAGACGCCAGACCAAATGATGTAAGGTTGAACCCTGGCACTGCCACTGTGTGAGATCAGGCAAATGGCTTCCCTGCTCTGTGCCTCCTCTGTGTTTCCTCCTTTATAGAGTAAGGACAATATTATTGTTTCTCTCATACGGTTGTGATAAGAATTAAATTTAAAAA
The DNA here is from genome assembly GCF_014108235.1 of Myotis myotis. NCBI lineage: Eukaryota > Metazoa > Chordata > Mammalia > Chiroptera > Vespertilionidae > Myotis > Myotis myotis. The sequence goes on from NW_023416315.1 coordinate 36,463,979, forward strand.
TGCAAACTGCTTATAACAGTGTGCTTAAGAAATAGAATTCACTCTATATAATAAATATAATTATTAGTGCTCAGTAAACATTAGCGTTCACTAAATGCAAAATTGAGTGGCCCTTTCACGCCACTTAATTCCAAAGCAGTTTCAGTCATCTTTAGATCAGACATCCTGCGCAAGAGAGCGAGTGTACGCCTGTCTGGCCCCATTCACCTCTCCTGCAGACTTAAAGTGGCTTCTGATCTTTCTCAATTCAGTCCCTCAGGAAGCTACTGCCAGTTCACTGGTGTTCACCAAGACATGGAAGATTATCTGCCCCTCTTCTGCTCATTGCCTGCTCTCATTACATGTGCAAACAGAAGGTCAGGTAGAGGATCAGAAGCAGTTAACCCAAAGATGCCAGCCTCGAGCTTGAGTCGCTTGGGGGAGGGGACACAGCCTCACCTTATGGAACTGTGGAGGGTATATTCGAGCAGCCCCATGGTTCAGTAGTAGCTGGTAGCAGATCTCAGGCTGGGCGGCAGGCCGCACAGAGGTGACCTTCAGCACGTACTGGATGGCCGCACAGCCATTGATGTCCATGAGGTTGGCCTCAGCGCCCGCTTCCAGCATCATGTGCATGAGCACGTGGTCACAGTTCCAGGCTGCCTTGTGGAGCGGAGATTTGAAGTCATCATCCCTGGCGTTGACCTCGGCATGGTAGTCGAGCAGCATGCGGCAGACGAGGTGATGCTCCCCGCTGTACTCCTGCTCTTTAAAGCGGAGGGCCCAGTAGGTGGCGACAGCCAGGGGCGTCTCCATGTGGGCGTTCACACTGTCCACTACGGCCCCATGCTCCACGTAGAAGGCCACCAGCTCCGAGAGGCCGAAGTGGGCTGCTGTGTGCAAGGGGGTCTCTTCATCCTGGTTGTTGGTCTTCATGTTCACGTTCGCCCCTAGGAAGGGAGATTGAGGAAGCCGATTATTTAAACTGATGTTGACATTATACCCACGGTTCATTAAACAGGACTTTACTGCTGCTTCCCTTTTAACCTCTGACTGCCATGCATTATGCCGTGTGCCCCCATTCTCTTTCTGGGCCCCATGGAAGCCACTCCTCTGACACAACAGTGCCATCTGGTGGACAAGCTGCAAATGCACTAGGGTGGGGCGTAGGGGTGGAGTAGGGGAGTGGAGAACAAAGGATTTCAGGCTGTTTGTTCAGTGTTAGTTCTTACAAAGTAGTCCCCATAACTAATCGCTTTTTATCAGTAAAATAGCAAACATCATTGAAAGTTTACACCGCAATCTTTGAAACTCATACAAGTAGTTTTAAAAATCATCAGTTTCTTTGAATGTTTCACAAAATCATGTTTTTCTTCTTTCAAAGCAGAAAAGCCTGAAAGTTTGGTCCAGGCAAACTTTATTTATTTACTTATTTACTTTTTTAAGTGTGGTAAGGCTGCCTAACTTTATATATCTAATCAATATATTATTGATTTTTTACAGACAGGAAGGGAGAGGGATAGAGAGTTAGAAACATTGATCAGCTTCCTCCTGCACATCTCCTACTGGGGATGTGCCCGCAACCAAGGTACATGCCCTTGACCAGAATCAAACCTGGGACCTTTCCGTCTGCAGGCCGAGGCTCTATCCACTGAGCCAAACTGGTTAGGGCAAGGCAAACTTTAATGGCGTGTTTGACAGACAGTACTAGAGCCGCCCAAGGCTGTGAGGCTCTCTTGGAACACAGTGGGGGGAAAACAACAACCACAAATACTTTGACCTCCAAACTAGCCTTAAGGTCATGTTTTACATTGAAAGGGGTGGAAGCCAGTAGTATAATGGAAATACCCACTGAAAGGAAGGCAAGCCCAGTGGTGAGGCTTGGTGGTTGAGCATCAACCTAAGAACCGGTAGATTCCCAGTCAGGTCACATGCCTGGGTTTCTGGCTTGGTCCCCTGTTGGGGGCATGCAGGAAGCAGCTGACTGATGTTTCTTATGGATGTTTCTATACCACTCCCTTCCTCTCTCTTAAAATCAATAAAATATTTTTTAAAAAAGAAAGACAATGATTTAGCAACTGTGACGTATTTGCTTTATGGGAAACAATGGCTGTTAGAAATAAATTTTTAGTACTTGCAAAGTTCCTTAGGAATTATTTAATCCAACCGTATGTAACAGGCCAGGAAACTGATGTGAGTTTTATTTTTCTGATAGGAAATATTAAGTACTAGAATGGTCAACTTGAGAAGCTGAAGTCTTCCTTCTCTGCCTAATTTAAGGTGGTGAACCAAATGACCCTTGGGGGCCTACTATATTACTGATTCTACTGGAAATTTATATGGCTACTTCAAGTATAAATCTTGATATAGTTATTATTATTATGCCAGCAACAAATATTTATTAAGCACTTAACATGGACAATATTCTGAGCTAAAAGCTTTTCATATATCGCCTCATCAAATCCTAATATTTCTTTGCAGTAGGTACAATTTTTACCCTAATTTTACAGCTAAAGAAATTTGTTAGGCTAATAACCACACCAAGCTAAGAAGTAAAGAGGTTGGAAAACGGACAGCCTGACTTCAAAATCTCTTACCACTGTTCTGTTCTTTCCACTTCGTTATTTTTCTAGAAATATTTCTGTACTTTACTCTTGATATTGAAAACTTGAAAGTGGTACAGAAATCATGTTGCATTTTGTTAATTTAAAAAATCTGTTCTCCAAATATTGCTCCTCTATGCCCTTTTCTATGGCATTCTCTGCTCATATAGAACATATTTGAGAAAAGCAATACTCCTACAAGTGTGTTCAGTATTCTATACAAAATCAACCCCCCCGTGAGGTGTCTGAGGGCACATGGCTCCGTAAACTCTGAGACTGTCAGCAGCCCAACTTGCAGAAAGCAGAATTATAACCAAAGATTGTCATGCACGGAGCCAGCTGTGTTCATCAGTATTCTGCCCCAGAGAAGTCCTGGGTCAGGCCTCCTTTTAGGTCAGCCCTTCTTTTCTCTGGAGTGCGAAGCAATGAATAAGAATGTCTTCCCAGAAGCCTTATTCCGGGTCACTGGAGAGTTTCCAGTAAGGAAGGGAATCAAAGGGTCAGGATGAAAATTTTACGGGCCAAATCGGAACAAACCACATTCTTTATTTTTAAATGTACTTGGACATTTATAATTGATCCTTGACCTCTTGGTACAACTCGACAGGCTGCGCAGTTTCCCTTTCTGAATAGAGGATCCTTATTTTTATAGTATTTGAATTGTGTCTTTGAGTGCTTTATATTTCCAGGGAATATGTAAAGTGGGATGATTTGACTACTTTTTAATTCTAGATTTTTGGGAAATTTAAAAAACATATTGTTAATGCAGAAATACAATGTATTCGTGTCCTAGAACTGTTGTAAAAAGTACCACACACTAGGTAGCTTATTTCATGGTTCTGGAGACTAGAAGTTCGAAATTAAGTTGTGGGCAGGGCTGGTCCTTTCTGGCTCCTTCTGGGGGCTTTAAGGGAGAATCTGTCTCATGCCTTCTCCTAGCTTGTGGTGACGGCAGGCAATCCTTGGTGTTCGTTGGCTTGTAGGTGTCGCTCCAAGGTCTGCCTCCATCTTCACATGGTGTTCTGTGTCTCTGTGTCTTCACAGGTCTGTCTTCTTATAAGGACACAAGTCATATGGCAATAGGGGCCCATCTTGCTCCCATTTATCTTAACTAGTTACATCTGCAACAACCCTATCTTCACATACTGAAGTATTAGGGATTAGGACTTCAATATACCTTCTTTTTGAGGGGGAGAGAGTACACAATTCAACCCATAACATATAACATGCATTACATAATATATAAAAATACATATGTGCAGTTTAAAAATATTGTAAATAAAGCCATCTCCCGTGTAATCATATCCCAGGTCAAGAAATCAAACAGAAGAAGAAGAAGAAGAAGAAGAAGAAGAAGAAGAAGAAGAAGAAGAAGAAGAAGAAGAAGAAGGAGGAGGAGGAGGAGGAGGAGGAGGAGGAGGAGGAGGAGGAGGAGGAGGAGGAGGAGGAGGAGGAGGAGGAGGAGGAAGAAGAAGGGAGAGGAGGAGGAGGAAGAAGAGGAGGAGGAGGAGCAGAAATCAAACACTTTCAGGCCCAGAGAATCCCTTTCCTATCTATATTTCTCTATTCAACTCCTCCATCTTGCCAGAGATAATTATTATCCTGACTCTTATGATAATCATTTCTTTGTAATTCTTTATAGTTTACCACCTTTGTTTATATTTCTAAATAAAATAGTTTGATTTCACTCATTTTTTAACTTTATCTAAATGGATTAATAAGCACATTCTTTTATGACTTGCTTCTTTCACTCAACATTATATTTGTGAAAATAATTTGTATTGTAATCTCATTTGTTCATTTTATTGTGTTCTACTTCATAGCACGAGTAACCCACAATTCACCCATCCTACTGGTGCTGGGCATTTCCAATTTCAGGTTATTCCAAACACTGCTGCCAGAGCATTCTTGTAGATTCTCAAACCCCGGGACTTTTGGCAATGTTTCTCTGAGTTCTAAACCTATGAGAGGAATTGCTGGGGCATTGGACAGCATATTGCCAGTGTCCTTAGAGGGTATAAAAAAGGTGTTGTACCAGTTTCCACTCCATAAGCCATGAGTGAGGGTTCTTATTGTACCATATTCTTGTCAGCATTTGGTATTTTCAGTCTATTTAATTTTAATCAATCTGGTGGGTGTGTAGTGACATCTCATTGTGTATGACTGTTTGTTTTCCTAGTTAACAATTCAGTTAGCCATATTTTACCTTACTATTGGGTATAAAACTTTTTTTCCTAAAAAGTTTTGATCTTATGACTAATGCTACAATTAATAAATTCATAAGTAAATTTCAGGATTATTTCCTTGGCATAAATCCCCCCCCAAAAAATAGAGTCATTAAGATGAACCATGATGCCCTAACCGTTTTGGCTCAGTGGATAGAGCGTCGGCCTGCGGACTCAAGGGTCCCAGGTTGCGGGCACATCACCAGTAGGGGGCGTGCAGGAGGCAGCTGATCAATGTTTCTCTCTCATCGATGTTTCTAACTCTCTATCCCTCTTCCTTCCTCTCTGTAAAAAAATCAATAAAATATATTTTTAAAAAAGATGGACCATGAACTATTGTAAGGGGCTTAATGAATAATTGCCAAATGTTATACTCATATCTCTTTCATTGATGTAGAAGAGTGCTGTTTCACTCGCCAGTGTGTGGTTATAGATTTTTTAAAATGTTTTGTTAGTTTAGAAGTAAAAAAAAAAAAAAAGGTCTGTTTTTTAAAAATGTGAATTCATTTAACTATTAGATTTTAAACATTTTTCTGTAATTATTAACAAGTGGTATTTCTTCTTTGGTTAAATGTCCAAATTTTTGTCCTTTTATACATTGAAGCTTTTCTGTTTTGTTTACATATATATGCGTCCTTCATTAAATTAAGATGTAATCCTGGGTTTTCATAATTGTTATAAAATTTTAAACCAGTTTACTTGGACTTTCTTAAATACAATGATGCTAAAGAAGGAGAGAGAGAGAGAGAAACATCGATGTGAGAGCTTAGCATCAATGTGAGAGCTTAACATAGATCAGCTGCCACCTGCAGGGATCGAGCCTGGAATCCAATCATGTGCCCTGATCAGGAATCAAACCAGCAACCCTTTGGTGCATGGAACAATATCCAACCAACTGACCCACACTGGCCAGGGCCAAACAAGTTTTTGTGTGTATTTTTTTTTTAATAGTATATTGTCCTACTCCTCTCAGAGGTTGCAAAACTATCCAGATTAATTAAAATTTAGTTTTATCATAGATTTTTTTAAATGTTTAATATTGGACTCATCTGGAACTTATTTTGGTGTGAACATCAATTTAGGAAGAATTGACAGTCTTACAATATAAAGTCTTTCCAGCCAAAAACATATTCTGTTTCTCTAAAAGATTTTCTTTACATTCTGTAAACTATATTACCCTCCCAGCCCCACTGCCAAATTTTTTTGCAGTAATTTTCATTCAATAGGAGCAGGGTAAATTATTTCTGAGACAAAGCAACTTTAAGTGAGAGAAGGCCTTTCATGAACCTTTTAATTCACGCAAGATGCGCTCCAGAAGTAGTCTGGAATGGTTGCAAGTGAATTCAATAAAAATTTTAATTTGTACTACTTAATAAAAAACAAGGACTTTCTAGATTTCACCGGTAGGCAAAGGAAACATGGATTTGTGTGCACCAAGAATGGGATGAAGAGAAGAGATAGGATAACAATGTGAATAGAAAGTACCAAGAAATGGTACCTGGCCAACTAGACCAGGCCAGGCCCAGGGAAAAGATAATCCTGAAGCCAGGATTGCTGAGCGTCACAGTACCAGTCAGTATTCATATTTTTTTTTTTTCTGTTCTCCCAGTCTGTGTGATTGTCTCCTTTCACTATCCCCCATTGGAGAATAACTTCATGAATCCTGGTGATAAGACCTCATATTCCTTATTTCTTTCCAAATAAAGTTAAACCGCCTCCCAGTGCCTGTAGTTAGGTTAGAGCATCCTGGGTGTCATCATTGGGGCTCCATCTGCTGGGCTTTGCTACTTCCTGCAGGAAACCAGTTGGCCCTCAGAGCCACCCAGATTTCATGACCTCAAGAGCTACATGACAGTATGAGCAAGAAGAGGTCTCTAACTCTACGGAAACTGTCACCATGCTTGCTTTAGTTTCCTTTCTTCCAAGATAAAATTTTACATTAAAAACCCAGCCCATTTCTCCTTTCTTCCATCCCTTTCTGTCTCCACAGACATAACTACTAAAGTTGATTTTTTGTCATTGTAAACTTTTGTTCTTTTATTACTCATATATTTATCCACAAACAACATATACTATCGTAATGTGTTCTTAAAAACTGTGTAAGTGGTATCTCACTTTTGCAATCTGTTTTGCTCAGTCACATTATGTTTGGAATGGGGAACTGATTTTTTTATTTATTTCAACTGCTGAATAGAACGACATTGCATAATTAAGCTACAGCTTAAGCATTCCTCTGCTAAAAAAGTTAAGTTGTTTTAGCTTTTTTATAATAACAAGTACCTTTCAAATTATGCAGGAGTTTCTTGAGAGAGAGAAATAGAACTACTGGGTAGTAAGTAGTGTATGAACATTTTCAACTATATGGAAGTATACTCATTAGTGCTTATATCAATTTATATGTACATCAGTACAGTTTAAATACTTCCAACCCTGGATACTGTCAAACAGATTAATGTTTGTCAATTAGTTGGTATGAAAAGATGTTTTGATTTAGTTTGCATCCCCCTGCTTACCAGTAAAGTTGAGCGTCTTTGCATATGTTTACAGGCAACAAGATTTCCACTTGTATAAATTGTCTATTCACAGCCTCTATCCACATTTCATCGGGATTTTTGTTTCAGGGTATACATAAGATCATTATTGAGAAAATAATAAAAAGTTTAATGAAGTCAAAGGACTTAAATTTAAATAAATGGCAAGCTTTGCTATGTTCATGGATAGAAAGATTCACTACTGTAAAGATGGCAATTCTTCCTGAATTGATCTATAAATTTAATGCAATGAAAATGTCATTTTCACAGAATTTGTATAGAATAAAGAGCAAGTCAACTTTAGAAAAAAGTGGAAAAAAAATGAAAAGGAAAGAAGAGATGGTGAAGAAGGGGTACTTACCCTATCGGATATTCAAGCAAACTATAATTAAAGCACTGTGGTACTGATGCAGAGGAGAGATAACCAGACCAATGAAATATAGTGGAGAGCCTCGAAACAAACCTACTTACAAACAGCATCTGTAATGACAGATGGGGCAGTACCAATTGGTGTGAGAGTTCATGGGCTATTTAATAAAATATTGGGACCAAACACTGTCAGTTTCGTACAAGCACAAATTTGAGCTTGTGTATTGAGTGTTTGTGTGTATGTGCCTAGGTGTTAAACTTCAGATAAATCAAAGGCGAATGAAAAGCTAAATAATAAACTTCTAAAATATAGACCTATCCTGGGGACCACTTCGTAAGTTCTATCAGTGACTAAGCACTGTGCTGTCTGTACACCTGAAACTAATATAATATTGAATGTCAACTGCAGTTGAAAAATAAGAATAAATAAAATAAACATGTAGGAGTTTGGCCCAGAGGGGAATGGGCAGCCCTCCCTATGTGGTCACTGTGTTTGCAGAGTTACCTTCTCAGCTTACTAACTTTCCTCTGAGGCAGTTTTTTCCGGGACTTCTCTTAGAACTCCCTCTTCCAGCCCTAAAACAGAATCCTCCACTTCTTTGACCTGCCCTTCTGAAAGAATTTTAACTGCTGCATTTGATTTCGTAATCACTAAACTACAGTTATTTTCATTATTTCTATGCACTTATTGGGGTGCAGTGCTTTCAACATCTACCAGCTGCAGGAGGTGGCCCAGCTAGATTCCTCACCTTCTCGGCTGGTCTCCCTTCCTTTCCCTCGCACCAGCTCTGCAGGGGCTGGAACCCGCCATGAGTAAGATGGATAAAAAGGAATCGAAGTGCTGAGTGCGAGAAGAAGGGTATACACCTTCCCCAGCTGCAGGCTTCCAGTCTGCGGCAGACTTGAGCAAGGGGAGAGGGGAGTTATCCTCGATTTAGTAAATCCAGCTTGAATTATTTGCCCTGGAAGTCCAACGTTTGAACGGAGACTCACCTGCGAAACTTAAAGTGACTATATAACTTTTCCTTACCTAAGAATTACCAGAGGAGCCATCCGCCCACCTGAGTTTTCCTCCCACAGTAGAGGAGAAACTAGATCCTCTGGACAATTTATAGAGATACTGGAAAACAAAAATTCCATTTTTTAAATGAATACATTCCATGTACTTTGCATGATCCAGTTAATAGTCACGTGTCTAGTAAATTTTTAAGGGAGGACATCTTTTGGCAAAGTTTATAAAAACACAAATAGCTGAGCCTATTTTTCTATTGTCATCCTGCATTAAAAATAATATTTAAAGAGTGTAGAATTCCTGGGTGATTTTATCCATAATTTTCCATAAGTTTGTTCTACTCTTTTCTAATACTGAAAATTATAAAGAAATGGAAGTCCACCAACATTTTGGTCCTTTACAAGCAATCTACTTTTTATTTACTCACTTGTTTGTATACTTTTACTATTTCTATTGCTGAAAATTGATATTTTATCAAAGATTTTTCTAGGTTTATATATTTTTTTACCTTATTTTGCCAGGAACCAAACCTATTCAATTCATCTCCACATGATGTGTTTTTCTACACACTAAAACATAGTTTTCTACCCTGTTTTAAAATATTGGTCAGATTCAAAAAGAAAACAGTGTTTTATATATTGAAGACTATGCAACCTCTTTTCGCTTAATGGTCATCACCCACCAATTATCGAGTCATGGTCATTGAAAAGAAATCTCCTCTTACAATTTTTTAAGCCCTAATTCTCAAATGCATGTGTGACAATATGGTCTACTGCTCATGGCTTTCTTTTTAACGCCACCTTAAAAACATACACTTTTCCTAGAAAAAGCACTAAGGCAGGACGAAAAGTATTCAGTCTCCTTGGTTTGGGTGGCCCCCAATATGTGTGAAAACATAAGGAGACATGGGTTATTATCACAGGTTGTAATAAGAAGAATTTGAGAAGACATTTGGTTCAACTTATTAACTTGAGGTAAAAGTTTAGACTCTTCATTAGTTCCTTGTTTTGTCAGAGATGTCTTCATTCTCAGCAGCTTAACTTCAACTGCCTCCATTCAAAACCGTACTCGGATAGGCTTTTGTGCAGGTAAAAGACAGCACATTTGTTCAGCGTTCTTTTGTGAAAATATTCATCACATCTGCTATTTTTCAAGCCCTCGGGAGGAGTTTTACATATATTGTCTCGCTTGTTATTAACGGTGAGCATTCTTCAGAAACATCTATTATTCGAAGATTAGATTTTTTTTTTCCCCTCTTCCTATTCAGGGCCTTTCATTTCCTGGGATTGTTTCTCAAGTCTGCTTCTTTGTCAAGGATGCAATTCTGTGCAGTGTCAGGTTTGTTATTAACTGTCACCAAAGCATATTTTCAGTTGGCTGCTTTGTTCTAGTTTCAATTTTGCCCTTTTCAATTTACAATCTTTGGCAAATATATTGTCCTGTATCTTTCATAGTCTTGTCTTAAATGAAATCTTAAATGAAACACCATTCCCTCTAAGGCTCCATTTCTCTAATTCTCCCATTCTCCTGGGTCTGGAGCTGAGAACTACCCACTTCCAGATCAACCATGGTGCTTTGGAACCATTACTTTATCACCCTTGTGTACACTCCTCATCCATGACGGTTGATGTCCCCCAAGAGGTTACTCTTGCTCCCCTCTTATCTACGATCTTGTAAGCTCTTAGTCATTCTCCCATTTTCTCTGAACCCATAGGTATCTGGCTCAGCCTCTCCTTCATCTGTGTCCTGACATCATCCTGTAATACCTCCGTAGATGACCCATCCAACACATTCATGCTCAGAATTCTGAAATCTGGGACAGATTGTATTACTGTTACCAAATATCTTGATCTTATTACCAAACAAGGACTCACTGCCTAATGTGCATAGAAGATAATCCTATAACACCAGCTTTTGAGAAAATAAAAAAGCTTTTATTGCAAGGTCGACTGGCAAGGAGACAGGAGGCAAGGCTCAAATCTGTCTCCCCGATCCAGGTTCCCAGAGAGATTTTTAAGGGGTTTCATCACTAGATCTTCCGGGACAATGAACCCTTTGCTCAGGTTTTGTGCAGACACCGACATGCCCTTGCTTATGTTGTTTCCTGGACCTGCAAAGACCTTCAGTTTTTTTTCTTTGACTGACTACCTTTACTCATCCTTCAAGATTCAGTGCCATGTCATCCAGAAAACCTTCCTTCACCCCCAGGCTGTGCTACCTGTCTCTCCAAAGCAAAAATGTTATTATCATTCTAAGGCAGTTGTTCTCAACCTTCTGGCCCTTTAAATACAGTTCCTCATGTTGTGACCCAATCATAAAATTATTTTCATTGCTACTTCATAACTGTAATGTTGCTACTGTTATGAATCATAATGTAAATATCTGATATGCAGGATGGTCTTAGGCGACCCCTGTGAAAGGGTCATTTGACTGCCAAAGTTGTCGTGACCCACAGGTTAAGAACCGCTGCTCTAAGGAATAACAGATTTGGGTGTCTTCTTTCTCATTTCAAGATCTTTCGAAACAGATGCTATTTCTATTTGTCTTTGTGTCCCTTGTGCCTGGTACATTCATGCATTCAACAAATGTTTGTTGAGACGCTACTGTGGATCACTATTGTTCTAGGCTCTGGAATACCATAGTAAATAAGCCAGACAATGTCCCTAACTTCGTGGAATTTACATGCTAGTGAAGAAGAGAGACAGAATAGATAACATACCCTATATAATAAAGAGGTAATATGCAAATTAACCCCCAGCCCTCACAAGATGGCTGCCTATGACCAGGTCGACAGGGGGGGTTCGTGAGGGACAACCAAACTGAAAAAGCAGGCTGAGTGGGGCGACCAGGCCAGCAGGGGGGCCATTTGGGGGCGACCAGGCAGGCAGGCAGGTGAGCGATTAGGAGCCAGGGGTCCAGGATTGTGAGAGGGATGTCCAATTGCCAGGTCCAACTGTCGGATTAGGCCCCAATCCCAGGGACTGGCAGTCAGACATTTCCCAAGGGGTCCCGGATTGGAGAGGGTGCAGGCTGGGATGAGGGGACCCCTCCCATACATGAATTTTGTGCACTGGGCCTCAAATATATAAATTTATTATATAATATGTTTATATCTGTAAAAAGGTCGTGAGTGATGTTATATAAACCACGTGTGAAAAAAAGTAAAGCTGAGTAAAGTGATGGAGAATGGTGAAGGAAGAAGATGACACTTACAATGTAAAGACTTTCTGAGGATGAGACTGTGGTGCAGCAGGGAGGTAACCATCTGAAGATAATGGGGAACGGCTTTCCTGGCCTGAAGGCAATAGCAAGAGAAAAGACTCTGAGGTAGGCAGGAACAAGACGGATGTATTCAGAAAATGCAAGGAAGGCAAGCATCATCAGAGGTGAGTGACAGAGGGAGTGGTTGGAAATAGCATTGGTGAGGCAGGCAGGGGTCAGACGATGTCAGGCTCAGAAGGTCACAGAAAGACTTTAGACCAAATTTTTAATGTGAGGGAAATATTGGTAAGGGAAACTATCTGATTCACCTTTTATCAAGACCACTTGAGCTGGCTGTGTGGAGGGTGGGCTGTACGAAAGGCAAGAGTGAAAGCAGAAAAATTATTGGAAGTCCATCATTGTAGACCAGAAAGAAATATGTGATGTGGGCAAGGGCACTCTCAGTGTATGTGGTTTGAAATTGTCTGACTGGAGATATATTTTAGTGGCATCAACATGTTGGGGAGGGGGGCAGTTGCAGTGTGAGGGAAAGTGATGAAACACAGATGCCTTCTAGGTTTTGGGCTTGAGCACCTGGAGAAACAAAATTGTCATTTATTAAGATGGAGAGCATGGAGGCAGGGACGGGAAACCCAGTTTCAGTCCGGACATGGTGAGTGTGAGTGGAGATAGGTTTTTACGTGGTTGGGTAGAAAAGCTGGAGTTCAGAGGACAGGGTCAGGCTGGGATAATATGGGAGTTAACACCATTTGGTGAGATTTGAATTGATAGAACCAAATAACATCACCAAGGTGAGTTTAGATGAGAAAAGCATATCTTCACCTGGGACCCACCAACTTTTAAATGTACAAAAGAGAAACAAATCCAGGAAACAGGACTGAAGAAAAGCCAGTGAAGGGGTAGAAAACAGCTTGCTCTCCAAATGCCATTAAATCAAGCCCTTTTTTTCCACATACTCTGTTCTCCTAGCAAGTTTCTTGACAGCCGCTTGTATTTTTTAAAACATATTAAAACCATGAAGCAAATATCACAAACTATTTCCTTCTGTCTCCTGAAGCAAATCTTTTTCATATCAAAGCTTATCGCTCAACTCCACAGAATATTGCTTCTTGTCCCCTGGGACACAGCCTCTTTCTCATACAGCCCACGTGTATTTATTCTTATGTTTGTTTTTAATTTACTCAACCTAAAGGAAAAGCTATCTTTCTAGACGTGAACAATCCACATGTAGGCACTGAGCTCAGTCACCTTATACTTTTTTTTTAATCTCTTCCATTAAAAAAAGAACACACTGATTAAAATTTAGTAAAATAACCATAGATAAGACCAATAAACTCAGATTTTGGAAAATGTACTATTTTGCTACTTCCTGCTAATCTTATTGGGCTCATAAAGTCAGACCATATCTTATGATGGGACAGTGCTTGTGCTAAAGAAAATGAATGTTGTTATTGTCATTCAATGGGGAGGGGGAAAGGTTAATCCTGGGAAGATTCTTGTTATTATCCTTTTTTTTAAGGCCTTGAATTTGGAGAAAGTGAATAATGACTTCTTTTTCTACCCAGGGACAAAATTCTGTCTGTTCTGGACCCAGAGCAATGGGTGACCAAGATTGAATGGCCCTCACCACACAGAGGCAGGTCTGGAATGAGACAGGAAGGTGATGAGGTATGAATGGGAGTGATACCCCAGCCAAAAGAGGATTCTCCAGTTTTAAGGAGATGGGCCCACTTGGATAATCCAAGGTCATCTCTCCATCTCAAGGTCCTTAATTTAATGACATCTGACAAATCCCTTTTGTCACATAGGTGACATATTCATTTACAGATCTCAGGGGTTATTAAGTGGACATCTTTGGAGGGTTTTATTATTCTGCCTACTCCAGAGAGATAAAACTTACCCTCCGATGGGAAACTGGAGGAATGATTAATGTACACAGAGCTAAACGCAGTTCTTGCTGCACCAAATATGTATTCCATTCCTAACTACATGCTCCCATTTCATTCTTTTAAGCCAATATTTCTGTTCTGTGATATATTAGTACTGTAAGAGGCATAAAAAAATAAAGGCTCTGTAGCCGAAGCTTGTTTGCTCAGTGGTTAGAGTGCCGGCCCGAGGACTGAAGGATCTCAGATTCAATTCCCAGTCTAGAGCATGTACATGGGGTGTGTGTTTGCTCCCCAACCCCAATTGGGGTGGGTGTGGGAAGCAACCAATAGATGTTTCTCTCTCATATTGATGTTTCTCTCCCCCCCTTTCTCTCTTTCTTCCACGCTCTCTCTAAAGATCAATGGGCGGGAAAAAGATCCTTGGGTGAGAACTTAAAAAATAATAATTTAACCAAATTTGTGCATTCTGTGTACTTTTGTATACTTACAATTTACATTAACATATGAAAGATTCTGAAAATACTATGGGAAGGAATCTGTCTAATTTAACTTGGGTTTTCCCAAACTTATTTGACCAAGGAACTGTCTTTTGTAATATCTGTCAGCAGTTGCCGAACCAGTATTTAATATAATAGACGTTGGGAAATGCATTTCTAGACAATACAAAAGTAAGGCATGGCATGGGAAAAGACCCACGCGTGAAGATCTATGAGTTCTTGCTTGAGTTCTCTAGAATAGGTTTGGATTATTATCTCATTTAGTAAGTGAGGGGTTATATTCGAAGAGGTTAAATCTTGTGCTTATTCATGTAGATAGTGATTGGGGATGGGGGTGGGGGGGTGGGGGGCGGCTAGCAAAGATTTAAACCCAGGCAAGCTTACTCAAGTACCTATCTTTTTAAACACTACATTTAAATTAATCTTTCATAGCAAGCCATATTGGAGTCCCTTGGGTCGAATATGCCCCCGATCTAATCGGTGCGGTGGGGAAGGACCCAGTGTTACAGAACATAACAGCCTACACTTTACCTTCATCAAAGACTGAACAAGGCAATTCTAGAAGGTGAGCCAATGGCAGTTTTATTGACGGATACACTCAGTCTACAATGGAGAGGCACAGGACTAGGCAACTGGGAATAGTTCTGTTGGGATTCTAAGTAGCAAAGGAGAGGCAGCACCACCTAATGGCAAAGGCCTGGCTCTGCATCGAAGTCAATTTGCATTCAAAACCTGGTTTTACCATTAAACAATTTGTCTACAACTCAGTGTTTTAATCTGCAAATGGGGAATAATAGCATTAATCCCATAGGATGGTTGAGAGGATTAAAAGAATATGGATAAAATGCCAGGCATGCAATAGAAATGCCATTTGAGGTTACTTTAATTTTTAATATATCTTGATTGTTGAAAATATTATGATGACCCCTTTTCCCCCTCCATTGGCCCCCTCTACCCTGCTCCTGCCCACTTCCCAGGCCTTCACCACACTAGTGTCTATCGAGGCCCTAGGGGTTATGCGTGATTATTAAGTCCAAGCAGACCTTTTCTGGGACTTTCATTCAATCTTTTTCTCCTGCCCAAACCCAGGTTAATTCAACTTGGCTTTAAGGAGTGGATTTCCTTCCTGCCTTGACTACTCAGTTCTTTGGTTGGTGCTGCCTAATCTGGGCCCTGAGTCTCCTTCTAAAATTGTTTATTACTCATGAAGATTACAAAGAAAACACTTGCATTTCTGTTTTTAAACCTGATGTCTTTGGCTAAATGGTGTTTAAAAATCTTCAGGGAATAATAAGATCCAGGCTCCTCTAAGTGAAAAATAAATCAGAGTGGTGCCCATAGAAGAAGCATAAGGAGGAGGAGGAGGAGGAGGAGGAGGAGGAGGAGGAGGAGGAGGAGGAGGAGGAGGAGGAGGAGGAGGAGGAAGAAAAAGAAGAAGGAGAAGCAGAGAGAAGGAGGAGAAGCAGAGGGGAGGAAGAGGAGGAGGAGGAAGAGAGAGCAGGGCCAAGGAAATTTCATCCTTTAATTTCTCATTTCAGAGGCTTCTAGTTATAAAGCAAAGATAACATGTCCAGACTGAAAACTCACAGCACAAATCACATATGGCCTTTGATTGACAGTAGGGAGAGCCGGTGGGAGCAGGAAGCCTATAATACTAAGGGGGAGAAAAGGCTGTAATTAACACTCCCTCTGAGAGAGCACTTGGGAATCCTCCTGGCAGCAGTAAGCAAACCAAATTTAACACAGTAGGCCTGGGATAGTCAAATAGGTGAGACCAAAGCAATTAGCATTGGGATTTTGAAAAAGTTGTTCACCTAAATTTAGTGTCAGGGATATTTAACTTGCACTTCTTGCTTCTACTTATTTTAATCTTTGCTATATCACATTGTTAGAGGTAGAAATTAGAAAATTAATCAAAGTGTTGCTTTTAATTAAAGAGTTTAATTTTAAGAAAAATTAATGGAATTTTAATATATCTTGTTCAATCACTTAGCTACACCTTCGTTGGAGCAAATCCAGAAAACCCAAATAAAGGCAGAAGGAAAAGATCAGCTTCTGTGTTGAGGGTCTGCTTTGCAACTTCAAACCTTCTAGGCACCAAAAAATGGCAAAGTGGGGATAAATGATTGCTTTGAGGAGGACCCATTCTGGGAGAAGTATTGATAGTTCTTCACATCTTTTAATTAAACTCCTAATATACCCAGAATTACTCATAAAATACTCATAATTTTTTTCAAGAAAAACCTTTAAGAACATCTTATGGTAGTGAATTTTTTAAGCTAATAGAATTCTAATACAGCATTTAAACTGCTCTTTTCTGTGGGCACTGTCAACTTAGTACAAACTTTTCTCCTATTTTTTTTAATTAGCAGAATGCCCCAGAAGGATAAGCAGTATACAATATTCAGCAAGGCACAGTAGGACCATCATGGATGCAAACCATACAGCATAGGTCCTGCTTGCATCTCACCAGTTGTGTGAATGGGGGCCTTACTGAACTTCCTCTGAGTTCTGATTCCTCATCTATAAAATTAAGAGAATAATATGTACCTCACATGGTTGTTGCAAGGATTAAATGAGACATTTTATTTTAAAGTGCCTGACATTCCACATCCTAGATGCTTAACATACATTATTTTCCCCTTCATATGCATATAGACCAGCAACATCAATTTCCTTTGTAGAGGAAGCCAATGCTGTTAACTTTATTAGGCTAAATTTTCCATTAAGCATTTATCCTTATTCATTAGCTAGAGGACTGACGCACAAAGATATTAAATTATTTACTCAAGTTTAATGAATGAAATTGAAAACCTTTTTCCCTGCTTAACATGAATATGCCCTTTTCAGTATGCAGAGCTTTGTTGCATTTATTCAGAAGCTATCGCTAAGTGCTTAGTTTGGAACACAGGATTAATGAGCCCAGAGACAGGGCGTTCGTCACTATGGCAACCAAACTAGCTTTGCCCTGTTCCAAGCTCAAAGAACGGATGCAGGATGCTTAACTCTGGCCTGAGGTATATAGCTGGGTGTTCTTTTTCATATATTTGACTCCCCGTTGCTGCCTCCAATTACTCCCTAATTCTGTTGGTAAAAAAAAGAAAAAGAAAAAGAACATCCTTGCTTCTGTGGGGCTCTGCTTTTTCATCTGTACCCCCTGCCCTCCTTCCTGAATGCATGTATCTCCCCATCAGTTTCTGAAGATTTTGGCACATTATGCCTCCCCACACAAATTCTAGATGACCTTAACGACCAATGCCCAGGCCTCTCAATGTCCGGATCTTGTTTTCTCCAGCGACTTTCCCTCCTCTCTGACCTGGTGACTCCCACCCGCAGTCATGCCAGGACTGAAACACGGCCTTCACCTGGTCAGTCTCCAGAAATTACAAATTTCCACATTCGATTCTCTGACCATAACTGCTCCTCTTCGCCTCTTGGTTTCATTAGAACCCTTCTTTCTGTGTTCTCATTGTCCATTCGATGTACTGACTTTCCTTCCCTATCTATCCAGCTAAATTCCATATTCCATCATTTCAAAAACTCTTTTGCCCAGACCTTCCACTACCTCCCACTCTTTATAGCACCTACCTGGTTCTATGCAGCTGAGAGACGTATGGCAAAAATTACTCTTCAGGTGATGTGCCATCTGTACAAGGCTGGTACCACCATAAAGTCACACATAGAAACTCAACTGGGTCTTCAAGACTGCTCAGCAACCCATTATATCTCTGTTTAACTTATCCCCTCCCTCTCAATAATAATTCTCAACTGTTTTCACTCCTCAATCCTTTCACCCTTTTTTCTCTTTCTTCACTCTCAGACCTCCTCACACCTTACTTTACATAAACAATACATTCCCTATGGAAACTTCCTTACAGCCTTACCACCACACACATTAACTCCCGCCCTCTCCTTTTTTGCCTCCAGCGACACCAGGACAAGTTCATCTCTCCAGAGCCAATTCCTCTACTTGGTTCTACTTCTAATTTCCCAAACTTCTCAGAATCCTCACACCGTAAATCAGCCTTCCTTTCTGTCTTCAATGTCTGTTCCATTAGTGGATGTTGCCATCTTTTTATTTTTTATGCTCAGGTTTTTGTCATTCAAAGAAAGAAATTTTCTAAACTGCATTTCCTTCTTCGTCTACCCTATTGCTTCCTCTTCACAAACACTACTTGTTCACCCTCATAGACCTCCTTTTTACTTAGCCATCCCTCCCCTTCTGATTTCTGTATCCATCACACAACTGATTGCTACAATCTTCAAGTCCTTTTATGTCACTAAATCCAATGGAAACTTTTTAACTCTCAACTTACTGGGTTTCTCTGTAGTATTCGACACTTCTATGTCTCCCCGCTTCCTGACATACTTTCTTCATAGAAGAAAAAAAAAACAATGGAAGCAGTAAACCATAAACTCAGAGTCATTTTTCCCGTGATAGTGATGAAATTGCTCTGTTTCAACCACACACTCCTCTCTAGCTCTAGCATTTATTTTTTTAAAAAAACCTTTATTGTTGAAAGTATTACATATATCCCATTCCCCCCCCCCACCCCACTGACCTCTTCTAACTTGCCCCCACCCCCTACCCCAGGCCTTCAGGACCCTATTATCTGTGTCCATGGGTTATGCGTATATGCATACAAGTTCTTTGTTTGATCTCTTCTCACCCACCCACCCTCCACTGCCTTCCTTCTGAGGTTCAAAAATCTGTTCTATGCTGATATTCCTAATTGAACATTCAATAAAAATTCAAAAATCAACAACCCATATGTACTATGCACTGGACTATGAGGAACAAACTCTGCTCTAATGAAATGGATAGTTAAGTGAGGGAGAAAAGTAATTGAAGAGTTAAACAAATGAAGTATTAATTCTACAAAAGAAATGTACAACATGCTGCAGACTACAGAATAACATAGGAATGCATGTTTTAAGGGAATTTGGGAAAAGTGATCTTTGAAATTGATGTCTGAACTAAGGCCTTAAATAGGAGTAAAAGTTCAGTCAAGAGGAGAGGGTAGAGCATTCTAGAAAGCATTTACCCTTCATTTGCATTCCCATTCCCTGCTCCAACTTGGCACCTAGAATACTGGAATCAGAGCTTGGCCCTTCAGGGAGAAGCCTGGTAGGGTTTTCTCTGGAGAATCTTACCAGCTAAGAAAAAAGATCTAAGGTTACTGTGTCAGGGATTTATCAGATAAAAGGTACAGCCACATCCCCCAAAGTGAAGCTAACAGTCAGCCACCCCACCCTTACACCTAACTTCCAAATCAGCTTTTAGTCACTCAGTCTTAAATATCAGCAGACCACCAAGAATTAATAAAACATCTAAGGATAGATTTGGATGATAGACAGAGACAATGAAAAACAAAGAAAAACAATCTGGAGTAAATCTCCCAGAAAGTAAAGCATAAAAATAAAAAAATAAAATAAAAAACAGAAGAGACAATATAAGGCATTAGAGCAACAGTCCAGTGGCTTAATATCTAAATAATAGCAATGCAAGGAAGAGAGCATACAGAAAACAGAACTCACGCAGTAAATACAGGGCAGAACAAACTCAGGTTTACAGTTGTTCGTATGGCACGTAAGAAAATAATTAATAAATAATAATACAAGAACAAACTCTGTGTTTCAAATGCTCACAACTGTAAACCTACATTTGCCCCACCCTGTAATTCAGGAACATTTACCAGAGCTGACATGCAAATTTGGGGGTTAATGGGATCCAGCACAATGGATGCAAATAAATGCATCAAGGCACATCATCACTGAATTTTCAGATCATCAAAGACAAAATGCAAATTCTACACACACACACATACACACGCACACAACCATTCCTCGCCTCAGGGTAAGATAACAGGTCACTTCGAGAGGATGAAGAAGTGAAATGGCTTCTGATTTTTTTTTTGCAACAGTACTAAAAACTGGCAGGCAATGGAGTAATGCCTTCATCATTCTAAAGGAAAATGATTATCAATCCAGAATTCTATGCCGAATGAGGGTAGAATCAATGCCTCTGGAGCACGTGTACTCTCTTGCAAATTTTCTCAGAAAGAGGATGCACGCAACCCAAATAGGCAACAAAGCAAGATACAAGAGGACCCCGGATCCAGGAAACAGGAAACGCAACACGGCAGAGAAGCAAAGGGGATCTCCAGGTGGGCTGGATAGGAATGGAGTTTCCAGGATGAAAGTGGTTGGAGCAGATCTGAAGACTGCAGAGGAACTTTTGCAAGAAAATAAACTGATAAAATAACTGTTGAATTAAATATTTTCAGAAAAGATTAAAACTACTAGTAATGTTGGGGATTGCAATAGTGATTATACATAGAAAACTAAAGCAAAAAGAGAGAGAATTGACTGTAGCGAAAAACAAAATGTTGTACAAAGAAGGAAAAGGCATCCTAGTTTAGTACAAACCACATAGTTATAAGTCTATTGTGAGAATGGAGGGCAAGAAAGGTATCTGTATGGGGCAGGTGGCGCTGGGGGGGAGGGGGGGGAGAGGAAGAGAAGCCACATCCTCACTTTCTATTATGATGAATCAATAGATCATCAGAAAACTGCTTTTGTAGCTACTTATTCTTTTCAATTTTATGCATAGAGAAATGGTATTTATTTAGCAATATGGAGATAAATATCGAACTCATCAGCTAAAATAAGTGAAAGTGATTGCCCCTGAGGAGGGAGTAATCAAGAACTGCATTTTTCATAATAAACCTTGAATATAGTATCTTCTTAATGTCTTCTAATCAATTTTTGTATTTTTTCCACCCTTCTGTTGAATATATTTTCTGGGCCCCTTAAGTTTGTGTGGTATTATAAATCTATCTTACCTTGCATTATAATTTCTCACTGCTTGTTTCTGGTATGTAGAAATGCAATTGATTTTTGTATATTGATCTCAAATGCAGTACCTCTGCTAAACTCAATTATAAATTCTAACCATTTAACCTTAGAGTTTCTTGGTTGCTGTTTTTTATGTAGACAAACAGTGTGTGTGAAATAATGGCAGTGTTACTTCCTGCTTTCCCATCTTCATATATTTTATTTATCTTTCTTTTCTCCTTTGGTTGGCTAGGACCTCCAGGACAGAGCCCAGGAAATATAATGAGAGCAGCAAACTAGTTTCACTTCTGATTCTAAAGGAGATGCTTCTAAAATTTCACCATTAAGTAGACCATCAACTTCACAAAGCATTGCTTAAGGCAGTGGTTCCCAAAGTGTGCTATGATTTTATGTGGAACAATCTTTACCAGGAGTACCTGCTGCCTGACTGGGTGTATTGCAGAGTATGCAGAAGAATAACACCAATGACAACACAATCAGAGAGAGTTAATAGATATGACAGACAGACACAGGTGATCTAATGGAGACAACTAATGAAACAATATAAATTTAATGATAAAATACAAAAAATTTCCCTGAACTGTAGAAAAAAAATGAATCTAGAAATTAAAAGGTACTTTATTCCAGAAAATCTATTACACAGTGCTTAATGTCAATACACATCTTAAATTAAGCTACTAAATGTCAAGAAAATGAATTCTTTAGGAATATCACCTACGTGGTATTCCTGCCAAGAATATTTAACTTGAGGGAAACCAAGATGGCGGCATAGGTAAACACCTGAAATTGCTGCCTCCCACAATAAATTCAAAAATACAACTAAAAGACAAAACGGACATCATCCAGAACCACAGGAAGGCTGGCTGAGTGGAAATTCTACAACTAGAAGGAAAGAGAAAAGCACACTGAGACTTAGAGGAGGTGTGGAAGTATGGAGGAGCACACGGCAGGGGCTGGCGACTGAGGACTCGGCTGTCTTTTTGAATCGGGAGGGAGTCACAAGCCCCTGACTGCTCTGAACTCCAGTTCCGGGTGAGTCTCTGGGGACCCAGACTCATACAGGGAGAGACTGGACTGTCTGGCAGTGGGCAGAACACGGAACTCGAGGGCAGCTTTCTCTCGGGGTGCTTGCAGCAATTACCGGGACACTGAGATGCAGGGCCCCTTAGGGCAGGGCTGAGGATCAGCCATAGCTGTTTGCTCAGCCCTGTTGATTCCCTGAGACCCCGCCCCACACAAGCTGCAGCAGAGGCTTTTGCATATGAATGCTCTGGCCCTTTGCAATCTGAAAATTTCCTAACAAACTGCAGCTGGGCCAGACAGACCCAGAACTTCCAAGAGAAGGCCTAATGCCCCACAGAAACTTGCATTGCTTCACAGCTGGGCCTCATTTGGGCACCTCCAAACCCCAAACAAGGAAGGGGAATCTGCAGATCTCTCTGTAGCTTCTGCTGGGTAGCCTCAGGAAGAGGCTAAATTAGCACCTCCTTAGATCCAAGAGCCAGTGTACCCAGTGGTCAGAGTGGGACCATCCAATTACAACTCCTCAGATCCATAAGGGACATAGTCAGGGGGCAGACTCAGTGAGCACCAAAGCCCCACAGAAGCAAGTCTTGACTCATAAGGGCGCCTTCAGCACAGAAGTTCTCCCACCGTAGACACAGCTGACTCTCACAGCCAATTGGCCTGGAGGTCAATTCCTCCCTGTGATACCTACAACAATCAAGGCTTAACTAGAACAAGACTGTGCACAAAGCCCACGAAGGGGTGCACCAAGAGTGTCCACCTCAGGTAATTGGGGAGGCTGAGCCACTGGGCCCTATAGGACACGTACCACACAAAGCCACTCTACTAACACAGGGAAGCATAAAAAATGCTGAGACCTAGAAACAGGTCACAAATGACAGAAATGGAGGAAAGCAAACGACTGGATATAGAGTTCAAAACTACACTTTTAAGGTTTTTCAAGAACTTTCTAGAAACTGCCGATAAATGTAGTGAGACCCTCAAGAAATCTAGTGAGACCTTCGAGGTTATGATAAAGGACCAACTAGAAATTAAGCATACATTGACTGAAATAAAGGATATTATGCAGAGTTCCAACAGCAGACTAGAGGATCACAAGAATCAAGTCAAAGATTTGAAATACGAAGAAGCAAAAAACACCCAACCAGAAAAGCAAAATGAAAAAAGAATCCAAAAATACGAAGATAGTGTAAGGAGCCTCTGGGACAGCTTCAAGCGTACCAACATCCGAATTATAGGGGTGCCAGAAGATGAGAGAGAGCAAGATATTGAAAACCTATTTGAAGAAATAATGACAGAAAACTTCCCCTACCTGGTGAAACAAATAGACTTACAAGTCCAGGAAGCATAGAGAACCCCAAACAAAAGGAATCCAAAGAGGACCACACCAAGACACATCATAATTAAAATGCCAAGAGCAAACGACAAAGAGAGAATCTTAAAAGCAGCAAGAGAAAGAAACTCAGTTACCTACAAGGGAATACCCATACGACTGTCAGCTGATTTCTCAACAGAAACTTTGCAGGCCAGAAGGGAGTGGCAAGAAATATTCAAAGTGATGAATGCCAAGAACTTACAACCAAGATTACTTTATCCAGCAAAGCTATCATTCAGAATTGAAGGTCAGATAAAGAGCTTCACAGATAAGGAAAAGCTAAAGGAGTTCATCACCACCAAACCAGTATTATATGAAATGCTGAAAGGTATCCTTTAAGAAGAGGAAGAAGAAGAAAAAGGTAAAGATACAAATTATGAACAACAAATAGACATCTATCAGCAAGTGAATCTAAAAATCAAGTGAATAAATAATCTGATGAACAGAATGAACTGGTGATTATAATAGAATCAGGGACATAGAAAGGGAGTGGACTGACTATTCTTGGGGGGGAAAGGGGTGTGGGGGATGCGGGAAGAGACTGGACAAAAATCGTGCACCTATGGATGAGGACAGTGGGGGGCCGGGGGTGAGGGCGGAGGGTGGGGTGGGAACCAGGTGGAGGGGAGCTATGGGGGGGGAAAAGAGGAACAACTGTAATAATCTGAACAATAAGGATTTAATTTTAAAAAAGAATATTTAACTTGAATCTAGCAATGAGAAAACAATCAGGTAAATACAAATTAAAGGACATTTTGGAAAACAACTGGCCTGGACTACTAGAATATCAGTGCCATGGAAGAAAGAAAAAACCTGGGGAACTGAGTGGCATTAAAGTTGGCTAAGGAGACACGACTGTGTGTGATCCAGGACTGGATCCTGGATGGAGAAAAAAATAGATGTAAATGACATTATTGGGACCAGTGGGGAAATTTCAATATGGACTGTATCCTATATAATAAAACCCTAATATGCAAACCGACCATATGGCAGAATGACCGGTTGCTATAATGCGCACTGACCACCAGGGGACAGATGCTCAATGCAGGAGCTGCTCCCTAGTGGGCAGTGTGCTCCCACAGGGGGAATGCTGCTCAGCCAGAAGCCGGGCTCATGGCTGGGTGTCAGGAGACTATTCTGTCTCCACTGTAGGCAGGCGGTAAGGAGCAAGGGAGCCCAGACTGCGAGAGGGGGCAGGCCGGGCTGTGGGACCACCCCCCCCCCCACACACACACACACAGTGCATGAAATTTTGTGCACCAGGTCTCTAGCATTATATAAAGTGTTATATGTAAAAAAATAAAAAAATAAAAAGTGGTGGCCTTCAAACGAACTGCAAGTTCACTCATTCACAGGAGAATGTTTAGAGATGATGCTTCTAGGAGCATCAGCAGCCAGAAGACAAGGCTTTTTAGGATCATTCTCTGCCATCCGAGAGACAAGGGTCCTGGCCAATGGAAGTCAATAATTTACTTATTTTTACTGTTACTATTACCTTCTATGTATGGCAAAGGATTTTGCCATCATTTTTACAGTGATAAATTAATTTGTATAATGATATAAAGTTTTCTTTAAAATTAAACTTAGTAATATCAATTTGAATACAATATTAAATTTCTATTGTACAGGTGGTACTAACAATAGAGCAGATGGGGCAAAAACCTCCACATTGTGTGTTAATGACTAGGGTGGTCTGGTCAGATATGTGCTATTACGAGGGATAACATAAGTGAAGATGGAAGGTAATGGGTGGTGAGACAGGTGTCTGTCAAGCCAGCAAATCCATTTTTTTTTTGTAACAGTGAAGTCCAGTGACATCTTGCCTTACTCTGTCGTCACCATTGACTAGAGACTTTCCTAACATGCTGGTAACTTGTGCCACTGTCACACCAAGAAGCAGGGACAGTCTTTGAAAAGGCACGGTCTCTTTTACATTGCCCTCATGCTCCACCAGGAAACATTTGAATTTTTATGGCTCTCCTGCAGGACCAGATTTTCCTCCCACTGTCAGGATTTGCTTCCTGCAGAGTAAAGCAAGCAGCTTTTATTTTCCTCTGGCGAAAAGAAATTGGTAGAAATAATATGCTGCTTTTCAGCCAGCTAAACCTGACCTGACTCTCTTTATTGGTAGGAAAATGCAGGATTCGGGGAGAGGACATTTTCATTGCAGTAAATAAGCCCTCTCAACCGGTGAACACTATTATACTAATACCAAAGGAAACAAAGGCCAGGAGATGGGGAGCATTAAGTAGAAAGGCCAACAGAAAATTAGCAGACAAAAATACAGCATGGGGACAAAGCAGGCTCTGCAACATTGAAAAAAAAGAGAGAGAGAGAAAAGTCCTTTATTAAGAGAAAATTGCATGCAATTTTTTGGCCTCAATTAGCCTTTTCCACAAAGAGCACTTTTCCACAAAGAGGCCATTAAATAGCAAATGAAATTGCATTGGTTTTCAGTTGCCATGGCATTGGTTTTTCCACTAATGGACTTCTCTGGTCCTGAGTTTAATGTTAGCCTGACTTATTTTTCTTGTCTGTAGGCTGTCTCAACTCTCTCTGTCGGGCCACGAAGTGATGTATGGGACTTTTCAAAGTGCCTACCACATAATCCAAGTGAGAGAAACTCCATCCTTCAGCTCTCCCCCTGGAGACCGAGAAGGTAAAACTGACCAACAGCAGCATTTCATTAACCATGAAATAACAGTTTCCGTTTATTAGATGGCATTCATTCCCATCCATGTACTCAGGGCTCCTGGAGCCATTCCAAGATCAGTGAGGGACTGTTTATTGAGTACTCCCAATATACTGAGGTCTATCCAAGGAGCTGAAGACATAAAATGCAAAAGAAAGGATGCAAGATGCTCACAGTTATCTAGAGTGTTCAGACCAGCAGACTCAGCTCCAAGCAATTACCTTCCCCTTTTCTCTATTTATCTATTCATAAAATGGGTAAAAATTTCCCCGATTATCTTATTCCACATTTAAAAAACAATATTTGCCAGGTACCACTCTAAAAACACACATATATTATCCTAGGAATAAGGATCTGAAATAACATTTCCTCTTTAATGTTGCTTTGCTCCAGCTAACCATTAGCTAAGGTATCAAGTTTGTGATAATTTGGATACTATTTTCCAATATGCATAATCATATATAAATTTTCAAAAAATAAGTTTATTTAGTTCATATTCTCCTATAAACTTCTTTTTAAAAAATCTATCTATGTCTGTGAGCATTCCTGGACAACATCATTATTAATGTCTGTATGGTGTGGAGGTAATACAGCTCAAAATTCTTCTATTAGATTAGCAGTTCTCAACCTGTGGGTCGCTACCCCTTTGGGGGTCGAACGACCTTTTCACAGGGGTCGCCAAGACCACCAGAAAACACTTATATAATTACATATTGTTTTTGTGATTAATCACTATGCTTTAATTATGTTCAATTTGTAACAATGAAATTGGGGGTCACCACAGCATAAGGAACTGTATTAAAGGGTCGCGACATTAGGAAGGTTGAGAACCACTGTATTAGATACTCAAATATATTTTAGTTTTTTTAAATGACTTCAAGGGCAAAAGAAATCAGAAAATTTTTTGAGACAAAATATATTTTAAAATAATAAATGCCAATATACCCATTTTTAAATTGTGGTATATTTAAATGTATACTTTAACCAATCAAACCTTCTAATGCAAAAATATAAAATACACTATAACTACACTATTTTGAAGACTTTTATAGAATTAGGAAAATGTCTCCACTTCTAGTGTATTATATAGATCCTGTGACCTAGCACAATTCTGTTACGTGATAAATGTCTTGCTTTCTCATCAGTTACCTCTTTGACTCAATGTATAACCTGGTTTGATAATAATCCACAGCCTGAATTTGAGGCTCTACACAATTGAAAGCTCTGAGACAAAGGGTCTCAAATTAGTATCTCATCCCTGAAGTGAACTTTGAGTGAAAGAAAGTTTTAAGCTTTTGATATTGCCACCCCCTCCCCCTGACCTGTGCATTTACACTCCATTAAGAGTATATGAAAGCACTCCCTTATAAGTTAGTCATCATACAAGTTATCATCTTTTGTATCTTTGTTAACATAATAAACAACAATAAAAGTATCTAATTGTTATTTTAATTGACATTTTACATTTTACTGATTACCAATGTAGGTGATCATTGTTATCATTATTTGTCATTCCCCTCCCTGAAATATGTTTTTCTGTTCTTGGTCCTTTTGCTCTTTCTTTCTTTTAAAAATTTCTCTTAGTTGTTAACCTCCTTCAAGTTTTAATAATTTTCTTTATATATTGCCCTGGCTGGTATTGTTAGTGATTAGAGCACCAGCCCACACACTGAAGGGTCTTGGGTTCAATTCCCAGTTAAGGGCAGGTAACTGGGTCGCAGGTTCAATCCCCAGCCCCAGTCGGGGGGTGTGCAGGAGGCAACCAATCCATGTGTCTCTCTTACATCAATTTTTCTCTGTCTCTCTGTTTCTCTCTCTCTCTCTCTCTCTCTCTCTCTCTCTCTCTCTCTCTCTCTCTCTCTCTCGTAGTCCCAAATATTTTTCCCCAATTTAAAATGGCCTTTTAATTTTAAGATCTGTTTGCCACACAGACATTGAATATTTTTGCTTCATCTAATTTATCTTTCTTTTCATTATGGCTTTGGCCTTTAATGCCATGGCCCTAAAGAGTAAGTGTATCGGAGAAACCAAGATGGCGGCATAGGTAAACACCTGAAATTGCTGCCTCATACAACCACTTCAAAAATACAACTAAAAGACAAAACGGACATCATCCAGAACCACAGGAAGGCTGGCTGAGTGGAAATTCTACAACTAGAAGGAAAGAGAAAAGCACACTGAGACTCACAGGAGGTGCGGAAGTAAAGTGCAGAGGTACGGAGGCGCACGCGGAAAGGCTTGGCAACTGAGGACGTGGTTGTCTTTTTCAATCGGGAGGGAGACACAAGCTCCCAACTGCTCTGAACTCCAGTTCCAGGCGAGTCTCTGGGGACTCAGACTCATACGGGGAGAAACTGGACTGTCTGGCATCAGTCAGAGCTCGAGGGCAGCTTTCTCTCAGAGGTGCTTGCAGCAATTACCACGGGTCACTGAGACCCGGGGCCTCTTAGGTCAGGGCTGAGGATCAGCCATAGCTGTTTGCTCCGCCCTGTTGATTCCCTGAGCCCCTGTCCCACCCAAGCTGTGCTCAGAAGCTTTTGCATATGAATGGCCTGGCCCTTTGCAATCTAAAATTACCTAACAAACTGCAGCTGGGTCAGAGAGACCCAGAACATCCAAAAGAAGGCCCAAGGCCCCACAGCAGCTTACATTGCTTCACAACTGGGCCTCATCAGGGCACCTCCAAATCCCAAACAAAGAAGAGGAATCTTCAGATCTCTCTGTAGCTCCTGCTGGGTGGCCTCAGGCAGTGGCTGACTTTGCACCTCCCTGGAGATCCAAGAGCCAGTGTACCAGTGGTCAGTGTCAGACCATATCAGATTACAACTCTTCACATTCATAAATGACACAATCAAGGGGCAGACTCAGTGAGCACCAAAGCCCCTCTGAAGCAAGTCCTGCTTCATAAGGGTGTCTCCTGCACAGCAGCTCTCCCACAAAATCACAGCTGGTCTGGAGGTCAATTCCTCCCAGTGACACCAATAGCAATCAAGTATAAACTACAACAAGACTGTGCTCACAGCCCATAAAGGGGTGCACCTAGAGCTCTCAGCTCAGGTGACTGGGGAGGCTAAGCCACTGGGCCCATAGAATACCTACTACACACGGCCATTCTACCAACTCAAGGAGACATAACAGGTCTACCCAATACATAGAAACAAACACAGGGAAGCAGGCAAAATGTGGAGACAAAGAAACATGTCACAAATGAAAGAAATGGGAGAAGACAAACTACTAGATATAGAGTTCAAAACCATGGTTATAAGGTTACTCAATAATCTTCTAGAAACCTCCAAAAAAATGGAAAAGGACCAGTCAGAAATTAAGCATACACTGACTGAAATAAAGAATAATATACAGGGATTCAACAGTAAAGTAGAGGATCCTGAGAATCAAATCAATGATTTGAAAAATGAGGAAGCAAAAAACACTAGAAAAGCAAAAAGAAAAAAGAATCCAAAAATATGAAGATAGTGGAAAGAGCCCCTGGGACAACTTCAAGCATACCAACATTCGCATTGTGGGGGTGCCAGAAGAAGAGAGAGAGCAGGATATTGAAAATCTATTTGAAGAAATAATGACAGAAAACTTCCCCTACCTGGTGAAACAAATAGACTTACAAGTCCAGGAAGCACAAAGAACCCCAAACAAGAGAAATCCAAAGAGGACCACACCAAGACACATCATAATTAAAATGCCAAGGGCAAAAGATAAAGAGAGAATCTTAAAAGCAGCAAGAGAAAAACAGTTACCTACAAGGGACTACTCATACAACTGTCAGCTTATTTCTCAACAGAAACTATGCATGCCAGAAAGAAGTGGCAAGAAATATTCAAAGTGATGAATAACAAGCACCTACAACCAAGATTACTCTACCCAGCAAAGCTATCATGTAGAATTGAAGGTCAGATAAAGAGCTTCACAGACAAGAAAAAGTTAAAGGATTTCATTACCACCAAAACAATATTATATGAAATGTTGAAAAGTATTCTTTAAGAAGAAGAAAAAGATAAAGACAAAAAATAGGAACAACAAAATGGCAACAAATACATACCTATCAGCAATTGAATGTAAAAATCAAAATAAATGAATAAGAAATCTAATGAACAGAAAAGAATAAGCTGGTCAATAAAATAGAATTAGAAGCATGGAAATGGAAGAGACTGACAATTCTCAGAGGGAAAGGGTGTGGGGTGGGGTTGGGAAGAGATTAAACAAAAATCTTATATGCATATATGCATTACCTATGGACACAGACAATAGGGTTGTGAAGGCCTAGGGCAGGCAGGAATAGGGTGGAGGGGGGCAATGGAGGGAGAAAGAGGGACATCTATAATAATCTCAACAATAAAGACTTTTTTAAAAATGAAAAAGAGAGGAGGAGGGGGGAGGGAGAAACATGAATGTGAGAGAGATACTTTGATTGGTTGTTTCCCACATGCACCCCAACTGGGAATCGAACCCACAGCCTGGGTATGTGCCCTAACCAGGAATTGAACTTGCCACTTTTTGGTGTGTGGGATGACACTCCCACCAACTGAACCACACACTGGCAAGGGCAATCATTCTATTCTTATGCTCACTTTTGCAGCCAAGCTTCTTGTAACAATTATTAACATATGCTATCTCTAGTTTCTAACCTCCCATTTACACCTTATATCATGCTAATCTGGCTTTAATACCCACCATTTCATTAAAACTATTTTTGTCAGTGATAACTCTGTCACTTAATTTAATGAACATCTAATTAAACCTCTAAGTAGTTATCAGTATGGCTGACCACTCTCTCCTTCTGGAACTGCCTCTTTCGTAGTCTCTGTGATGCCAAAATATTCTTGGGCTTTCTCCAGTTTTATTTATCAATCCCTTTTATATTCATTTCTTGGTTTCTCTCCATTCCATTAACATTTAAATGTAAGAATTTATCAGGGTTTGGTTCTAGGTTCTCTTTTCACTCTCTACAGTCTTTATCTAGGTGATTTCATTGATTTCTTTAGCTTCAAATATAGTCTATAGGCCAACAATTTCTACACTGACAGCCTTAGTCCAGGGCTCTTTTTTGAAATCCATATTTTTATGTCAAGTGCATTTTTTACTTTTTAGTCACTTTGATGTCAAAGAGATCTGAAACTTCTCATGTTCAAAACTAATCTAGGAGGAGTCACTCCTAGATTAGAAGTGATTTTGATAATTAGTATAAATCTACAGCAATCAAGTCAGGGGAGCATTATCCAGAAAACATTATATATATACTAGAGGCCTGGTGCACAAAAATGTGTGCACTTGAGGGGGGGGGGGGTCCCTCAGCCCAGCCTGTGCCCTCTTGCAGTCTGGGACCCCTCGGGAGATAACGACCTGCTGGCTTAGGCCTGCTCCCGGGTGGCAGAGGGCAGGCCCAATCCCTAGGTGCAGCCCCTGGTCGGGCTCAGAGCAGGGCCGATTGGGGAGTTGGGGCGCCGCCCCCTGTCATGCACAGAGCAGGGAGATTGGGAGGTTGTGATGCCACCCTCAGTCACGCTCAGGGTAGGGCCGATTGGGGGGTTGGGGCACCGTCCCCTGTCACACTCAAGGCAGGGTCAATGGGGAGGTTGCGGCGCCACCCTTGGTCACGCACAGAGCAGGGCCAATCAGGGGGTTGGGGCACTGCCCCCTGTCACTCACAGAGCAGGGCCCATCAGGGGGGTTGGGGCTCTGTACCCTGTCACACACAGAGCAGGGCTCATCAGGGGGTTGGGGCACCGCCCTCTATCACCCACAGAGCAGGGCCGATCAGGGTGTTGGGGCGCCGCCACTGTCACACTCAGGGCAGGGCCGATGGGGAGGTTATGGCTCTACCCCATCACACACAGAGCAGGGCCCGTGGGGGGGGGGAGCTCCCCCCTATCAGGCACAGAGCAAGGCTGATCAGGGGGTTGGGGCACCTTCCCCTGTCACGAACAGAGCAGGGCGGATAGGGAGGTTGTGGCCAAAGAGCCGTATGTGGCTCGCGAGCCACAGTTTGCCGACCACGGCTCTAACCAACTGAGCTACCCGGTTAGGGCCAATTGACTTTTCATAAAGATAAAAGGCTAATTCAATGGTGAAAGAATTGACTTTTCAACAAATGATGTGTCAAAACAATTGGACATCTATATTTAAAAAAACAAAAAACACCCAAAAACAAAAAGAACCTCAACCTTTACCTTATACCATATACAAAAAATAATAATAATAACTGAAAATGAATGAATCAAAGACCTAGAAGTAAAATCTGAAATTTTAAAACTTTAAGAAGAAAAAACAGGAGAAAAATATTTATTTGGATTAGTCAAAAATTTCTTAGCTAGAACACAAAAAGCACAAACCATAAGAGGTAAAATGATCAACTGAATTTATCAAAATTAAATAGTTCTATTCTTTTAAAGATACTGGTAGGAAAATGAAAAGTCAAAAAATGAGCTTAAATATTTACATACAAACTACATATCTAATGAAGGGCTAGTATCCAAAATATGTAAATAACTCTCATAAATCAATAATAAGAAAATAACCATTTTTTTAAAAAAAGGAGCTACAGATATGAATAGACATTTCACCAAAGTGAATATGTACCTGGTAAATAAATACATGAAAACATATTCAATAGCTTTAGTCATTAGTGAAGTTCAAACTAAAATCATAATGACATACTATTATATACCTATTAGGATGACTAAAATAAAATTTTTAAAAATCTGACATTACCACGTTCTGGCAAGGATGAAGAGCAACTGGAACTCATACATTGCTGGTGGGATTGAAAAATAGTAAAACTCTTTAGACAACAGTTTGGCACTTTCTTATAAATTTACCATATGATCCATCATCCCACTTCTAGGTACTTACCCAAAGAAATGCAAACATGTCCACATAAGAACCTGTGTGCAAATATTTATGTCAGCATTTTTTCAAAATTGCTTAAAACTGCCCAGCTAGTGTGGCTCAATAGTTGAACATCGACCCATGAACAAGGAGGTCATGTTTCGATTCCAGGTCAGGACACATGCCCAGGTTGTACACTCCACCCCCAGTGGGGTGGGGGGTGTGCAGGAGGCAGCTGATCAATGATTCTCTCTCACTGATGTTTCTATCTCTCTCTCCCTCTCCCTTCCTCTCTCTGAAATCAATAAAAACTTTAAAATAAAATAAAAATTGCCCCAAACTAGAAGCAATACAAATGTCCTTCTTGTGAGTAAACTGTTATATTTACACCAGAAATTCTACTCAGCAATAAAAGGTCTAATTTACTGGTCAGTGCAACCACATCGATGAATCTCAGATGCATTATGCTAACTGGGAGAAACAAAACACAAAATGCTACATATTGTCTACCTTAATTTATATGACATTCTGAAAAAGACAAAACTATAGAAACAGAAAACAGGTCAGTGGTCACTGGAGATGGGGTAAGAGTGAGGTGATTAATTACAAAGGGCATCAGAGAATTTTTTGAGATTGTGGTGATGTTTTCACTACTATATGTTTCTCAAAAATAGTGAATTTTACTGTATGGAAATTATGCTCATGGAAACTTGACTGAAAAAAAAAACTGATATAAAGATTTTCCCCATATACGTGCTTATTCCTCAAGTTTTCCCATTTTAAAGAAATGACATCGCTATCCACCCAATTTCTGAAGCTAGAATTGTACAGTTATTTTCACAACTTCCTTTTCCTTCACTGATCACCCCCCCAACTCATTTCTAATCCATCTCCAAATCACATCAATTCTGCTTGTAAAACATATTGCAAACCCATCTTCTAACCTTCCTATCCAAGTTTGCCCTTCTCAACTACTCTAATTGCAATAGCTTCCCTGATGGTCTCCGGGTGTCCATTCTTGGCCTCCTCCAACCCTATCCTATATAATAAAAGCCTAATATGCTAAGTGTCCAGTCGTCCAGTTAACTGGTAGACGATTCAATCAACCAAAGTGTAATATGCTAATGATACGCTAAGGCCACTCAACTGCTCACTATGACATGCACTGACTACCAGGGGGTAGACAGTCAACTGGTAGACCAGTCGGTATGATGTGCACTGATCACCAGGGGGCAGATGCTCCGACCAGTAGGTTAGCTTGCTGCTGGGGTCTGGCCATTCGTAATTGGGTGAAATGGGGCCAGACACGCCCTAGAGCCCTCCTGCGGTCCCTCCCCAGACCCAAATGTGCACTGGTGGGGTCTCTCGTCCTGGCCTGTGCCCTCTAGCAATCCTGGACCCCTTGGGGGATGTCGGAGAGCTGGTTTCGGCCCGATCCCACAGGCCACTCCCCTCAGGAGGGGACTGATTGGGTGCGAGCCCGTGGCAGGCACAATGGGTCCGAAATGAGCAAGAGTGGCAGGTAGGAGATACAGGTGGCATTGGACTGCGGGTTTCAGCCCAATCCCAGCAGGCCACGCCAAGGGACCCCACCTGTGCACTAATTCATGCACCAGGCCTTTACTTTCTTCATAACTACAGAATGATGAATTTAAGTGAAAATTAAACCATGTCATTTTCTTGCTTAAAACTCTTCAATGGCTCCATTTCTAATCCCCATACCTTGGCCTCCAGCAGGTCATATGTGGTCTAACAAATCCAGTGTCATCTTGTACACTGCCTTCTACCCTCTTGTCCTCCCACCCCAACCCCATAACCATGATACTCTAGTCTCACTGGCCTTCTTACATTTGTTGAATATTCCAAGTTTTTTGCTCTCCTAGAAACTTTACACTATACACTTTGTACTATTTTCCAGACCTAGACTCTTCTTCTTGGATCCATTTCCTTTTAATGGCTAGCTATTTCTCATGATAAAGGTTCAGCTTACATATAATATCTTTAGAAAAGTCTTAAACATTTTGTAATAGTTCCTGCATGACATTCTCTTTCAAAGTGCCTATTTTGCTCTTTTCCCAATTGATAATTTTATATTTATGAATTTATTTTTATAACATTTATCTCACCTACTAGAATATAAGCTCCTTAAAGGTAGAAACTATTTTTTATTTTTCATTTACTTAGCACATTACCTGATACATCATAGGAGCTAAATAAATACTTGTGTAAGTTAACAAGCCTCCAACAATTAAAAAAAAAAAAAGATTCCAATGAGATAATCACTGAATGTCCAGCACCAACATAACATTATCCATCTGTCTGTCTGTCTGTCTGTCTATGTATTTTTAGGGGCCCCTAACTTACACTTAATGTATGGATATACCTACTACATTGTCTGAGATAAGACAGGATCACCAAGTTTCAAATCCATGAATGTGCAAATAGATGACAATGTCAGCCACCCAGAAAGGCTTACCTCTCCAAACCAATTGCTTGGCACAGAGAATGGAGCTTGGAGTTGTACAAAAGTGTAAAGCTGTGTGTCCACTTAAGGAGTAGCTATTGAGCTTGGCTCCATGGTCACAAAGGATCTTAACACAATCCAAGTTGGCCATTTCACAAGCCACATGAAGAGGAGTTTTCCCATTGGGTCTACAGTTGATTGTAGCATTGTGGTCCAGTAGTACCAAAAGACATTCCACGTGACCAAACAAGACAGAGAGATGCAGGCCTGTTGCCCAAGAAGACTTTAACTTATAACTAGGCAACCAATAACCTGAAAAAGAAAGGGGAAGAAAGTTTAGCTTCTTGGCCTAGGATTTCCCCATGTTTTATGAGGATTTTTAGAGTATTTTACTTTGGTCACATTTATAAAATTGGGGCAGGGAGATGATTCAGAAGTTGTAAACTAGTAACTAATGGGTCTACAAATGCTTAGTTAAGTGTCATATTTGGATGTACAAAGGGGGACAGGTGCTCTTGAGTTATTACTATTTCTACCAGCCTCTATTATTTTGTTCTTTTACTTACTTTACCTTCCTAGCGCTCCCAGGCATTTGAGTTTGAGACCTTCATTTTTGTGATTGCATTTTATTTTATACTAGGGGCCTAGTGCACGAATTCATGCACCTTGAAAGGACCTGTGGGCTGTGAGGCTGCAGTGGGCACAGGGGCGGGTCTCAGCCCATCCTCCATGACCCTGCCTCGCCTCTCCCACTGCGGCTACCAGTCTCCTGTCTGCTGGCAGCCCTGCTCCCACTGCGTCTGCTCCCATGCGCGGATAGTGCTGGCCCCACTTGTACCTGCTGATGGTGCAGAGCAATTGGGACAGGCACCAGCAGCGGGTGCGAGCAGCAGCTACCAGCTCCAATCACCCCTCAGGAGCATGGGGAGGTGGAGAAGCCCTCAGGGGTAATCAGGGCTGGTAGCTGAGGCTCGCATCCACTGATGGCGCTGAGTGATCGGGGCCGGCGCCGGGTGCTGGCAGCGGGTGTGAGGTGTGAGTGGGCTTGGTGCCTGCAGCAGGTGCGAGCACTGGGTGGGACTGTGGCACACAGGAGCAAAGAATTTTCAGTAACCACCAGAGGCTGGCTCCGATGATGGCGACCAGCACCCCGCCTTGGTCTGGCGCCCCCACTCACCTGCTCTAACATCCTGCTGCAGCCGATGCCCACTATGTTCCGCGCTCTGCTGCCTGCTGCCAACACCTGTCAAGTTCTGTGTACGCCTCCTGGTGGTCAGTGCACATCATAGCGACCAGTTGTTTGGTTGTTCGGTTGTTCTGCTGCTCAGTCTATATGCATATTAGCCTTTTATCATATAGGATTTAGCCTTTTATTATATAGGATGGTAAATTACACAAGACTCATCTATATATAATATAAAAAGCCCTAATATGCAAATAGACCGAACGGTGGAACAACTGAACAACCAGTCGCTATGATGTGCTCTGACCACAGGAGGTACATGTGAACATTGTGGGTGTTGGCAGCAGGCTGCAGAGCGTGGAACATGGCGGGCATCGGCTGCGGCAGGATGGTCAACAGGTGAGTGGGAGTGCCAGACCAAGGTGGGGCGCAGGTCACTGTCATTGGGGCGAGCCTCTGGTGGTTACTGAAAATTCTTTGCTCCTGTGCACCATGGTGCCGCCGGGCGCTTGCACCTGCTGCCAGCGCTGGCTCCTCTCACACCTGCTGCTGGCACTGGAGCCACCGTTCGCACCTGCTGCTGGCGCCTAGCGCCAGCCCCAATCGCTTGGCACCATCAGTGGGTGTGAACAGTGGCTGCTGGCCCCTGATCGCCCCTCAGGGCTTTTCCACCTCCCCCTGCTCCTGAGGGGCGATCAGGGCCCAGCCACAGCTTGCACCCACTGATGGCGTCGGCCACGCTCGCATCCACTGCTAGCATCAGCCCCAATCACTCTATGCCATTAGCGGGTATGAGTGGGGCTGGCACTGTCAGCGCATGGGAGTGGCAGCAGCAGGAGCAGTCTGTTGGCAAACAGGAGACCCGGGCAGTGGCAGGGCAAGAAGGATGGGCCGAGACCCACCCCTGTGCCCACTGCAGCCTCATGGCCCACAGTTCCTTGCAAGGTGCATGAATTCATGCACTGGGCCCCTAGTATTTAAGAATTTTTAAGATCCCAATCATTTGAATGATGTCAAAGATTTAATTACAAGCTTAAAAGCTTTATTCCATCACAGCTCTTTTCCAAATAGTGGTGGCTATTGTTGTCAATCTAAGGTGTGAAAGTATTTGATGTTTTTACAAAATTTGTCACACTGAGATTTTATTTTCCTGTTTGTCAGTTTACACAATACCTTTTTCCAAAGAAGAATTTAAGGCAACTCACAAATTTTACACTAAAATTTTTAATAACCTAGAAAATAAGTGCAAAAAAATAAGGTAAGAACATAAAAAGAGGTCAAGGGTAAGATAGGTACACAAAATTCACACCATATCTACACACTAGAACTGCATTGCAAGTTTGCCTTTGAACTTCCTGGAAGGAAATAAACAGGAAAACCTATGCTATGCAGTTAATTATGCCCACAAACTATACACAAATTAACTGGTCAGGAGGAGCACAGTTGTTCCTAGAAGTGAGATCTTAGATAAATTTTTCCCATTAGTTGGGATGTTTTCTCTCTCTCTCTCTCTCTCTCTCTCTCTCTCTCTCTCTCTCTCTCTCTCTTTTTCTCTCTCCTTTTCCCCTCTGACCTCTGACTTCTGAACACTGGGCTAGTTCTTTTTATCTAAGGCTCCAACATTGCCATATTTGACAAGCTATAACAATAACTTCATGAACCTTCTTTCAATTTCAATACTTAGAGCCATGGCATTAAGCTCACTATGAGTGGGGACTGAAAATAGGTACAGAAAGATGAAATATAGATGGTGAGATGAGGATTCAGAGACAGCTCAACAGCAGAGAGGAGAGTCTAGGGCTGAAGCAACAAAATATATTTTTAAATTTTTTTTTTTATTGATGAGAGAGAGAGAGAGAGAGAGAGAGAGAGAGAGAGAGAAACAGGGAGAGAGAGAAGAACATTGATTTGTTCCATTTATTTATGCATACATTGGTTGATTCTTGTATGTGCCTAGACCAGGGATTGAACCTGCATATTGGGATGATGCTCTAACCTACTAGTTACCCAGCCATGGCTCAAAATACAGCTTAACATGGATAAATCTGAAGTTTGCTTTCAGGTTACAAAAATTCCACTATATACATACTAGGTAAGCAGAATATGATTTAATAGTAATTTATTTGAGGAAAGGCCTGTGGATTTGAGTTGACAGTAATCTCAAAATGAGCCAACAGGGGGATGGAGCTGCCAAAAAAGTTAATACAATCATAAGTTTCATAAATGAAAGTGCAGGGCCCAGAACAAGTGAAGTAAAGTTGTATTCTTCCCTGATTAGAATGAGGTCAGAATAAATCTAGAATATTGTGATATTTCTGAGCATCTGGGGGCACTCAGAGGATGAAGACCAGGGGATCAAGTATTAAATTCTCTCATTTCAGTGAAAAACACTACGTATGTGCTCCTTCTGGGTATTTATCCTACAAGTATAATCACTCAAGTGTGAAATGTGAAACTTTTTCTGAAGGGTATGAAGTTCCAGGAGTTATGAATCCTGGCCGCCTGGCCTATGGACAAAAACATACACTATCACATGCACTACACTACAGCATTGTTATTGATGGCTAAGGATTACAAACAACCTCAGTGTATGTAAATTATGGTACATCCATACAATCTAATACTACAGAGCCATTGCAAAGAAGGGGGCACTTCTGTGTGTACTGATATGGAAGAATCTCAAGATATAGTATTGAGAGAGAGAGAGAGGCAGGAACCTGAACAGTGTGTATAATATGCTATCATATGTGTATATATTTATAAACACCTAGAACAAGAGACTGGTTACAGTGGTGGTCTCTAAGAACTGGGGTCAGGGAACTAGGCCATTGATTTCCTTGTCCTTGAATGCCCTCTTCGAACTTTTAAATTTAGTGCCTTGTGGATGTATTCTTACTTATAAAAATAAATAAACTATTGTCCCCCTATCCAAAGGGGGGAAATAATTTAGTTTAAAGAGGCCATTTGCATAATGCTCATTAATTCTGAAGTAATGAAGGAGCCCAAACCAAAGTTTATTTTTCTGCAGCCCACCTTCTAATGCACACACACACACACAAACACACACACACACATACACACTTTAATCCCTTTTTCATCCCATCAGAATTTTGGGGCCATTTTACTTTCTCTTCTTCCCAAATCTTCCATTATTTTAATCCGCTCTTTAAAAAGAAATACAAAGTTAATTCACACTAAGGTATAATGAACTGAGGATGATTTGAAGTGTGACCCTCTTAGGATTATCTGAATTTGGGTAGAAATCTGTATTCGACAAATAGAATTAAGTTCTAAGATACTAATTTGAGATTATTGATGCTGAGAAGGGAAAGTATTTGGTGATACGGACTTTCCCTGGCAGAGACAAATAGTATCAGATAGCTGGGGAGTGCCAGTCCTGTGCCTGTAATGTGTGTGTGCGTGCGTGTGTGCATGCGCATGCATGTGTGTGTGTCTGTGTGTGTGCATGCATGCGTGCGTGTGTGTGTGTAAATAAATATGCACACATAATCTATGTGTATATATCCATTTATACATCTTTATGTAACTGTGTACATTGCATCTGTGTTCCAAACAGAGTTGTTAAACTATATGGTATGCAACCTACTTTTGATAATTAATGAATCACATTTGACATTAATACTCCATCAGTCATTTTCATACTCAAACTTCCTCAACAAGCAATTTGCAAAGGCAGTCTTTTCTAACTGTCTTGGAGAGAAGCTGGTTCCAGATCTGAGACCTGGGGTGTGTTTTGCCTGCCGATTAGCAGCAAAGATTAAACAGCCCTATGCAGCGGCTGATTGGAAATTCATGCCTGCCTCTGCAATGGGAAGAAAAATGATCCCTGAAAGGAAGCAGCAGAGAGCTGATTAAGAAAACACCATTTTGATGTAAAATCAAAGACACACAGAATGTTAGCGCTGGAGGGAAGATTATCCAGTCCAAGTCTTTCATTTTCCAGATGAGAAAACTGCCACTTTCGCAGACTGCCGGAGCCATAAGTCTCCTGCCTCAGTCCAAGCTAATGGACTCAGGATATCTGCAGTGCAGGGTTTCCATCTGTCTTTGTCTTTGTGGAAGCAGAATAGGTTCAGCGCCAAGCCTGCTTCACAAATCACGAGGAGGGAAAGAAGATCCCAGATTCATCTATAACATGTCACATCTCTGGTTTGGAAATGCCTTTGCTTGTTGATTTCTTTCTCCCTCTTAAATTCCCAATAGCACCTAGAGACTCTATCCTGCCCGTTTATTACATGCATCCATCATCCGTGGCCTCTCCGTCAGTGGCATCTTCGCCTCCTATAATAATTAACCAGTACATTGGGCTGGGACAGCCTTAGGTCCTGGAATTCAGCTGACTCCCTGCATGGAATTGTGCACCTCCCCTAGATGGGGATGTGTGTAGCTGGGTGGTGCCCCTGGTGGAAGAAATAGGAAGAGGACAGACTGGGGGAGACGATCAAGGTCTCCTGGAGTGCATCTTGGAGCTGGGTTGCAGAACTTTGGTGGTGGTGTGAGGGGAGGGTGTTCTGGATAATTCAACTCTGAGCACAGCAGAAAAGCCTGCTGCAGACAGAGGCAGCCCATAGCCAAGAGGCCACCCAAATACAATCACCACCTTAAAATAGGCTGAGGCCACAGGTCTCTGTTTACAACCGTGTCCTTTCCACCACACCTGCCCGCACGGAGGATCAAACCTGGGCAAAGCCATCTTCAAAAACGCACAGTCATGCAGCGCCTATGAACGTACTGGTGTCCATGTTGCTATGTCAAGAGATCTGAATTTGTCCTCCAAAATACAATCACCCACAGGCACAGCCTGAGAGAAATATGGTGAACCAGGCAGATTCATTTTTCACTCCCTCCCTTGTTTCCACAGCAGGATGGTCCCAGGACTTGAGAACCTAGAATGTGATTTATTTTTAGTGTTTGTCTTGGAAAGGGCCCCTCTGCTCACCTCTGCAGGTGCCAGGCTGCCGTTTGATTATGTGCTCAGACGGCAGGAAGGACAGGGTGGAACAGAACCTGGGAACAAAGCTGCTGGGGGCAGTGAAGAAGCTTCTGCCTCCCCCAAATGTCAACCACACATGCGCGCGGGCCCCAGGTCTGCCATCAGTGGCTGCTCCTGGCAGAAGACCTCTGCTTTTGTAAGGAGCTTAACTGAGGATACTAGGGCACAGTTTCCTTCTCCTCTGCAAAAACCCCACAGGGAACTTCAAATCCAGGCCACGGCCATGTGAATTTAAAGTGTCTAGTTCCTTTTACCTTTCCCCAGACCATGACATGTTATCCGTGTCTGAAATTCCCCTTCTTAATCTCAGAGATTATCAGCAAGCACAGGATTTAGAGAGGGTCTTGACAGAGCCTCCACTTTACAAATAGGATAATATATTTTTTTTCCCTTCTCTTTTTATTATTCCTCATCTGAGGATTTTCTTTTTTTCTTCCTTTTTAGATAGAGTGGAAGGGAGGGAAGGAAGGGG
Source organism: Myotis myotis (assembly GCF_014108235.1). Classification (NCBI taxonomy): domain Eukaryota; kingdom Metazoa; phylum Chordata; class Mammalia; order Chiroptera; family Vespertilionidae; genus Myotis; species Myotis myotis. The sequence goes on from NW_023416315.1 coordinate 36,506,230, forward strand.
AGAGAGAGAAGCATCAATGTGAGAGAGACACAGGGATTGGTTGCCTCCCACAAGCATCTCGACTGGGGCTGGGGATCTAACCTGCAACCCAGGTACATGTCCTTAACCGGGAATCGAACCCGAGACCCTTCAGTACGCAGGCCAACACTCGAACCACTGAGCAAAACAGGCCAGGGCTAGGATAATATCTTGTACGGATTAAGTAGCATAAAGTCCGCATGTTTGAGTAACTAACAAACAGAGGCCAACTCACATTCTGGTTTCCCCAAATTTTAACTAGCCTTCGCTTATCTGAAGGCAACATTCAGTTCACTTCAAAACCAACGTCACTTTAGGTGACAGTTCTGAAGGAATGTTAGAAGTTTGACCCCAACAAAAATGTGCAGACTAATCCCGTGTGTGTTTAGTTTAAATCAGAAACCAAAGAGAGGTGAGGGCGTAGCTGAGTAGGCCCCGGGCTCAGGAAACCTGGCAAGGAGCAGAGGGGTTGAGCCATCCTCGGGGAGAAGACTTGATCCTGCTGCAGGGTTGGGGGATGCACACACCTCGGCTAAACCTTCGGCTAAGCCTGAGCCCTGCAACAGTTACCAGCTCTGATGTTATCTGAGTCCAAAGAGCCCACACCGGAGAAGCCACCGCTGTTACAGCCAAAGATTACATGCCTTGCTCGTGGCTGGATTAGCAGACATTTGCTCCAACTGTGTCCATGTATTTACACAGTCCTGAAGGATTAGAGACCGCAGCACAAGTCTTGGCTATTTGTTAATAGCTAATATTTTCGGGATAAATTTCAGAGTTTTCCCAGGAGAGAGAGAAGGGAAAAAAGTAAGCTTGACATGTAAAATTGAAAAGAGAAGAATTTGAACACCAAGGAATGGAAAAGAACCCCACAAGGGTCATAGGAGAGCTGGAGAGGGAATTTCTGGCAAACAGGAAAATTAGGTGGAAAAGAGATTATTCATGAAGAGAGTGAAAATAAGAGTGTTGAAGATATTTGGAGGGCAGGTGCTGCTTAGTAAAGTAGACAGAGTACCCGCCAGAAAATTTTCCGGTGAAATCATTCATTGGTTATTTTAATTAAAAATATCACTACCAACCAAAGAACCTGTGGCTAAGGCCATAAACAGAGGACTTGACTGCATTATACTGATTAATAAAAGGACTCTGGTTAACCTTGCTAACCAGGGAATTTCATCCAAACAGATACGGATGATATTCTGTCTGGATCGTATATAAGCCAGGACTCAAACATCTGAGGGAGAACTGAGATGTGGAGTTGGGAAAACCTTTGGGAACAGTGCTATGGATGTTCATGTTTCCACTATTCTGAGAAGCAATCTGAACAGCTTTGAGTTTTCTTAGAGAACCAGCTTTTACACTGTATACTGTGTTCTTGGCATATAATAAACTTTATATCATTGACATGCCTGGGCTATTCAGCTATTTATTGCATTTAGAAGTTAAAAAAAGTTGTTCGCGTGTTTAACTTTTCTTCCCATTTTAAAGCGATCGTCTGGGAGATGTCATTTTGCTTACTGGTGTTTGCTTTCAAGACCCATATCTCTGCCCTTCTCGAGGACTTATCTCAAATGCCAACCAAAATGTTTTTCAATGTTTGCTTTACAAAGTGTGAGAGAAGTTTTTTAAATTAATAAAACATGACTTCATCTGAAGATTGAATTATGAGGTTTAAAAATAACTTGACCCAATAAAATGAGATCTAACTTTAAGAATCATGAGTAGGTGCTGGGGTTAGGCATGTCCCACAGTGTGAGCCTGAGCTCTGGACGCTGGCTTCTAAGTCTGTTCTCTATCACAGGGGAAATAGAAGCTCCTCAATGAGATGGGGAAGCAGAAGTGAATTTTCTATATTTGCTCAGGAAGTCAACTTTTGATTGCTGGTGTACCAATTAGATTGCAGATTTGGGGGAGCAATGTTCACATCCCAAGTTGATTTCTTTGCCAATAGAATTCTGAGCTGCTTTTCCAAAAATTATAACCTCATCTTCATTCTGGCTTTAGACATACTATCTTTAGGGGAGAAACGTGGTCACGCTTAGAAATCCTGTGAAAAGTGCTATGATATGTCCTAAAAAAAATAAACATGGTTTGGGATTAATTGTGCCACTGTTGATTTTCCACAGGACAATCGAATGGTGAAGATAGATTACATTATTCATGACACAAGCAAATTTAGAGGTAGCATGATATCTGTTATAGGTTTTACACATTGTCTTGCTTACTAAGACAGAAATAACAAGCCTGAAGGAAGATTCTCACACTTTAAAAGTAAACAAGTCATGTTCAGCTTCTTCACCTGGATGCTGGTTACATAGGATTGTTTATTTTGTGAAAATTGGTTGCACTCTTCTGATTTGTATACTTTCAGCATAGAGCTTTCCAAAGTGCTTTAAAAAAGTCAAAAACAATTCCACGTCCAGAAGTCTCCTGTGATTTAATAAAGCCTCACAAACTTGAATCTAGCACAGAAAAAGGTCTCATTAGAATTATTCAGAAAGGAACTAGCTAACTAACTAACTGACCCGTGTAGCCTGCTCAGCTGTTCCCTAGGAATGCCTCTGTGGCTTTAAGAAATTGATACAGCCACTTAGGTCTATTTTGCTTGGCTAGCAACTGGGATTCTATTTATCACTTCACCATGACTAAAATATTAAAAGATTTGATAATTAGGCTGGAAGAGGTGTGAAAAAGTTTGAGGAAACTATGAAAAAAAGGAGGCTTTAACTCAGGTTTCAGATTGCATATTCTTATACCCACATTCATATCCAACAGAGAGTGAGTATATTGCTTTCTATACGCACACAGACACATACAATTTCCTGCATCAACCCTGAAGATATGACCATAAATCCTATTATTTCTGTGCATACATCCATCTGGCATGCATAAGAACAGAACTGTTCCTTTCCTTTCCCAGAGGGTGTAATTTGCTATCTCCCTAATTGAAAGCCACATCACATAGTCCTAACACTATGAAAATACCCATTAGCATGAATGAAAATGTTTGCTCTGTGAGGACCACAGGAGTCGGCTCACACTGACAGAAAGAATTTAAAATTCTTCTCATTTAGGGGGGATGACACCTTTGAAAGCAAGAGAAACAGCACCTTTCTTCCCTGGAGCCTGCCCCTAAAACTTCCTTTCTCAACCTCAGAACCTCCGCATGCTCAGGAGATGAGAAAAGGCAGTCTTCACAACTCAGGGCCAGACAAATTGCCCACTGACTTAGACCCAAGTTATTTTACATTGGGCCCTATTGTAATTTAAAAACAAACAAACAAACTCTTAAACATGTATTGAGCATTCAGATCGTCTTTTCACGGAACAAATCCATGTGAGGAAAGTAACCTCATTTTATAGTATCCTCTCTTTCTGTTTAACAGAACCCCCCCATCAACGACTTTTTTAAAAACAGACCTCATTTTTATCTTACAATCAAATAGCAATGTTAATTGATTATAAAGCCTTCAAGTATAAATTATAAACTGGCCTCAGCTATTCTACCCTTCAGAACTCATAATCAGAGTATAGTAAATTAATGTAGAACTATACACCCTTAGCATTAGTTGCTGAAAATTGGTGGTGCTAATGATTTATATATGCATGGAACGTATTTTAAACATGAACAAAGAATGGGTGTCTCTCTCTAAATGCCACATACAAGACCTTATCTATTTTATTAAACAGAAGTGATGTTGAACATGGTGTTTGTTTGCAGTCCGCTCACCAGATGGCCTCGCTACTCAAGTTCCCCCATAACTAGCTGATTTGGGAAATCAGAAGCTGTACTCTTCTAATTTATTTCTGATTCATTAACCATGAGTTCCAGAAAGTCCCTTGATTAAAAAACAATCAGTTCTGATTTTTTGTTGTCCTTAGTTCTTCAGAACAGATAATCTGTATTAAGTATATCTACAATTTTGATCTATTATTCAAGGAAAAAAGTTAACTTTTTTTTTCTGGTTCAGCTTTCCTGACTAAACTGAAAACTCATTAAAATGATGAGAACTATCAAGATGCATCAAGGCACAACCTTATGCATTCATTAACTCTCCAAATGGGAGCAAAATCCTCTTATTGGTAGAGAGGGACATAGAGATGACATATCTTTAAGTGCCTGTGTTAAAAGAGACTTATCTGCCTGTCCCCAAGCCACTCATACCAACTGAGCAGTCTCTTTAGCCATAATCTAGAGATGTTTTCTTTATTCTATGTCATTATAGGCAAAATAAAAGTTAGAAATAGAAGGAAAATGCTTTACTCAATATGATTGCCTAGGATTTCAAATTCCAAATATAAGGATAGAGAAAGAAAAAAGAGAGACCACAATTTTTTTAAAGAAATATATATATATATACATATATATATATATATATATGTATATATATATATATATATATATATTCATGCCGCAATCTAGTTTAAAGAGAAAGAAAAGATTAAATTAGGAATATTTTCAAAATATATACTTAAAGAAACAATAGTCATTGATTGAGAGTGGGCGACTGACGCTGTGCATTTAAAAACTCCATCTTCTATCGATTTCACCAATTACACCTAAAACTTTTACCAATTACCAATTACACCTATAATTTTTACCTTGTTTATAAGATGCCAAAACCATATTCTGATCTTCAACTTCAAAAACTGTGTCCACATCTATTTGCCTTTGGATTAAAATGGCCTTCAATTTTCCGAAGTCATTTGACTTTAGAGCCTCCAGGAAATTTCTCTTAACTAGCTTGGCAGCTGCGGGTGTACTGACAGGGAGAGCAGTGCTGTCCATCCTTCCTCTTCCTCGGGAAGCTTGGTTGTGATTTATCAGGAGAGCGGCACCAAGCAAACAGGCACATGCTGGAGAGACCACAAAGTGTCGGCTAATTTTATCCCAAAGTTATGCTGATCCGTTCTATTTATATAGGGATCATTTCAAACTTCAAAATATCCTTCTTGGCTGTCACTGCATTTTCAAGTCTTTAAAACTGGTTCTATACTGACTGATTCTTGAATCATACACCGTGCCAATATGAAGGAAAACCTTCATGATACATTTCAGAGGATGAGATGTCACTCTGATCAAAGTAATCCTGTGAGACTTAAAAGCTCTTACTGCTTCTCTTTCCCTCAGTAAAAACATCTGGTGCCCAACTGGAGATCCAGTGTCTTGCTCTGTCTAACCAATAGTCCCCAAAAATAAATTTGTCCCAGTTGCTGATATGTGTGCTTCTGAAAAGCTATAATATTTTTGTAATATAAGCCTGCAAAATCAAGCATGGTCACACACATTCGAAAACAAGCAGAGGGGTTTCAAGTGGCCTAGACTTGAAAACGTTCAATGTCATAAAAGAAAGTGGGGTGGAATGCTGGTGGCGAGGACTGTTTCAGATAAAGAGAGACTAAAGAGACAAAACAGCTACATGCAGGGCGTGAATGGATTTATTTAATCATGGATTTTTTTTTTAGTCAGTTAGAAAAGAGCACATTGTAATAATTGTGGAAATATGAATATGGACTAGATATTGCTTGATACTATGAAATTATTGTTCATTTTAAAAGGTGTGGCAAACGTATATGGCTATTTAAAAGAATATTCTTATTCTTAACTGATACTCTAGGGGTAAATTGTTGTGATGTCTAAAACTTCTTTACAAAAAGTTCAGAAATATAAAAATAAATATACATACACACACATATACATATATAAGTGTATGTGCATATTTGTGTGTGTGTAAATAGAGGCAGAAAGAGAAAGCAAATTTAGCAAAAAAGTGTAAAGTTGGTGTCCACTATATTATTCTCTTAGCTTTTTCTCTAGGTTTGAAATGTTTTCAAATAAAAAGTTAAAGAGGAAAATACTCAATTTTTTAAATGTGTAAATCATGGAAAATTAGAAAATGATCATAATAAGCATTCATTTGAGTGCAAAAAAATCACATTTTATATATTGTTGGTGAGAGTCAAAACTTAAAATGATAATAGCATTTAATTCTTAGAATTTACCAAAGGACTTAAAACATGGATGCAAATTGTAACACAATTTTTAACTTTTTTCACTGACGGGTAACATAAATACAAGAAAGTAGAAGGGGCAAGTGAAGCCTACAGTTTGTTAAATTTTTACATAGAAGACAACTGTGTAATCAACCCCCATGGAATTCTGTCCCCTTCTCTTCAGGGGATACATCCCAAGACCCTTAGTGGTTGCCTGAAACTGGGGTAGAACCAAACCTAACTAAACGATGTTTTTTCCTATACATACATACCTTTGATGAACTTTAATTTGTAAATTAGGTACAGTCAGACAAACACAACTAATAATAAAATAGAATAATTGTAACAATATACTGTAGTAAAAGTTATGTGAATGTGCTCTCGCCCCCAATACATCTGATAACTGAGAGGGCTGCTAAGTGATTAATAGGTGGGGATCATCTCCAGTGTGAATACTCGGGACAAACGGATGAGTCATGCACTGGGCAGGATGGAGCTGGGTGGTGGGAGATTTCAGCTTGCCACTCAGAATGGCAAGCAACTTAAAACTTATGAATGGTTTATTTCTGGAATTTTACGTTTAATGTTTTTAGACCACTGCTGACAGTGGGTAACTGAGACCACGGAAAGCGAAACTTCAGATAAGGGAGGGCTACTGTAGTTCAAATATACTTAAAACCCCTTCCAATCAAAATGTACACCTGACTCCAGAGACAACCATTATCCCAACATCTAACAATATAGATTAGCATTGCTTGTTTTTTCCATGTTTAGGCTATTTTGTTAATATTATTAATTTTTAAGTTTTCAAGAAGATAGAATTTCAAGTTTAACATAGTATAAAATATTTGCCTGCAAAAAAGGATAAATAAATAAAAATGTATGTGTGGATGATTACATTGTTAATAATTATAAAAAAAATAGAAGCGATCTAAAGATCAACATAGAAAATTTGATAAACAAATTATGACATATACAAATAATGGAATACCCTTCAGTCATTATAACTAGATAGATCTATATTTATTTAAAAATATCTGTGAGATAAGCAATTTATAAAATAATATGTATAGAATAAACATCTTTTAAAAATGTCTATACTTATATAACTTAGGAATATATATCTGCATATATGTATATAAATCATATATATTTATATAATGTACCAAATGCATAAATATATGTACTATATGTGACACATAGGAAGGAAAAGTCTGTAAGCATCTATTACCAAATATCATCGACTTTTATTTCCCAGTGGTAAGATTATATTAGATTTCTTCTTTATCTCTTTCTTATTTTGTGAATTCATCTACAATGAGCAAATATTACATTTGTAATAAAAAGGTATTTCCATGCTGAACATATTAATAAGGATAACATGTTGACTCAGAATAACTACAGAATTACAGATTCCATGAGGGAGAGAAGTGAATCATTCTCATGTCCTCAGTGTCTACCTTGCCCAAATGAATAAATAAAGAGTGAATGTATAAAGAATTAATCATTAATTATTTATAATGTCCTGAGCACATGCTTGGGGGCAAATAAGATACTCTTCCTTTGAAGTCCTCTGGGTCACTCAGGCAGACATATAGCATTTATTAATATGTTTTGTCCATTTTTAACAAAACTAGAGGAAAAAAAGCATTTCCAGTATAGGAGACAGAAATATCCAAAAAGTTTGCATTATGTGAGGATAATTAGTGCAAAGGCCACTGTAATTGACTCTACTTAAAATGAAGATCAAATTTCACAAAATGGGGGGGTCTTTTAAAATTCATCTTCAAAAATAAAAGCAAAATTATGGAGAACATTTTTTTCACTTCATATTTAATAACATTGAAGTTGACAGCAATTGTATAATTCATAGACTCATGAAATGAAATGTTTACTATTTTCTGAGGAAGATAGTTCTTCTGATCCAATTTCATAATAAGAGTCATTCAAAAGAGAAAGGATATTGCTTTATGTTATTACTAATATAATAACTAATCATTGAAATATCAAAGGATCAAGAGAGGCCCTGGCAAAACTGATGAAGCTCTCGTGAATACTTTTGTAAATATGATCCTTTTTTTTTATTAGTTTGACAACAGACAATCAATATATAATTAACTATCACTTCCTGGTTCACAAAGCCATCCATTCCATTATTTGAAAATTCGTTTCAGAAGTTTCTTTGTTACATTGGGCCAAAATTTGCCCATTCACTTCTTCCCATTGGGTCTAATTATGAACATACAATCATACATTTATTTCAGACTCATCCTGGATGAAAGCCTTCCTAACATTTGGAAGTAGCATCATATCTCTCATAATAATGTTTTCCTGAAGTAGTGTCAACTTTTCCTTATTTGGGGTGGTTTTCAGAATTCTTTTTGTCTTGCCCAATCCCTTATGGGTCCTCTCTAGTTTATTCATGAATGCTCCTCTTAAATCTTGGTGCCTAAAATGGAGCATATAATATTCCTAGAGGGAGCTGACAACTATGGATTAAGATGGATGACACAAGGGATTCACTGTGGGGTTTTTTTGAAATTGTATTGGGATTCTTAAGGGCACTTTGCAAGTCTGCCTTATGTAATAGTTGTAATCTCTTCAGTAAATACCTATTGAGCACAGACCATGTGCCAGACACTTAATTCTGAGTACTGGACATACAGCGGCGAACCAAATAGACAGAAATCCCTGCTTTTGTAGACCTTTGTATGCTAATGAATTTAAGTGCTAATGGAAGTTCTCAGATCGTTCCAGTATTCTGTACACTAGAATTTGACACAAAGTTGCAATTCATTGAATTGCATACAGAAATAATACAGTTTGTTTATATCCAATTAATGGATTTGATCCCCCTTATGGGTTCTCCACCTTAGTAACAAAGGAAGGGCAACTTAATCTTATTCCAACCTGATATGTTGAGTCTGATCCAAATATTTAACAGTCTCTTTAAGTAAATGCTCAGTCTCTTTGGATAGAATTCCTTACCTTTTAAAGTTATGACTTTCCTTCTACGATGGTCTCTGGAAATATGGGATATGGATAGAAGCAATATTGAAAATAGTAATATTTAACAACCAGTGTCAATGAAGAGACTGGCCATAAATAACCAGTGTGGCCAGACTAGTGTATACCAGGTAAATATCAGTCAAGGGTAGAAGGACAGCTTATATGACCTCATGAAGGGAGAGGGGTCCTCAGTTGGACTCATTGTCCTCTGGGCCCTCGCTGATCTCTGTGGCAGAGTGATACTTTTATCTGGCTATATTCAGATTTCTGGATTCCACCACTGGAGCACGTGATCCTGGTCATTGGCCTCCTATTTTGATATCTGTAAACACTGTAGCCTCTTGACTATGTCAGTCCAATGTATACTCAGAAACTTTGTGTCCTCCCCCACACTTCATACAAAGACCATGAAGAATCCTCAGCTTTCTGTAGCTGCCTTTTTGCCATCCTTTTAGGGCTAGAATGGGCATGCACCTAATTAGGCTGGACTTCTCCAAAGAGTCCATATTCTCCCTGATGCTGGACCACTAATCTCAGTGTCTTCAGACCTCCTCAGGTTCCCTTTAAGTCCCTTCTCCTCTTCACTGCTCCACTAAAGTGCAATCCTGGAAGAAATGGGTGTACAAAGATGAGAGCATAGCATCTAACCCTTCGATCAACCTATACCCCTATCATAATGTCTCAAGACCTCCTGTATTCCTGGCCAGAAGGGTCCAGTGCTGGACTCTTCCCTTTGTCCTTTCCTTACTGACCTCCCCGCCTAGGTGGAAGAGTTGCCCTTTTGCATTGTGGAAGAAACCCCATCATCTGAATCCTTCTGGCATGATCCCTGATATAAAGAAGATAACATGATTTAGAAAAATCCCCATTTCTTAATGTCTGATTTTCATAACTATTTTGTTTCTAACTCAGCATTGACACTTCAACCTGATCAATGGCCAGTTTGTCCTATGGTGCTCCCATACTTTCCGTCCTTGGGTTAGTTAACAAACCTCAGACTTGGCCCTGAAGGCTTCAAGGAGCAAAATTTTAAAAAGAAATAAAATAGCATTGCTTTAACTTTTGGAAACACTACCATTTTAACCTAAACAGAGAACTTTAATTTTTCTCAGAGAAGCTATTTCAATTCCATCTCAGAGCTGTAAAAATAAATAAATCTAAGCTTTGTGGAATAATTAGAGAAAACAAAGCCAACTGTCATGAAGAAATGTATAAGATTAAGAAAGTCATCTGTATTGTGCTAAAAAAAAATCAATTACTGACCAATTTACCTGAGCAGCAGAGGATAAAACTAAGAGATTATTATTTGTGCTTACAAAACACATAGGAGCTTAATTAAATTGCCCATCAAAGTCATTCTAACATATAGGAAGGAAAGTGACCAATGTTAATGAAACAGATTTGAGACCTGCCTACATTATTCAGACCATGTCTTCCAATCACCATCTCAGAAGGCCAAATTACACAGTGGACACATTTCACACCGTCTATTCAGGCCCAACAGAAATTCCTGTATCTTCCAGTTCTTAAAAATGAAAATTTCCCATGCTAAAAATGAGTTTTTTATTAGTGTTTCACAACATGCCAGGAGAGTGTCCTCTGCTCTTGGACAAAATGAGGAGCTTTCTGACAAGGTAATGCCACTGTGTGGCCGGAGGGGGGGTGGGGGGGGAGACGGTTCTGAGACAAGGAAAAGGCAACCTGAGGAGGCCATCCTCCTTAGAACGCCTCCACCTCTTTTCAAATATTTTGAAGCTCAATAAAGCTTGGGAATGGAACTGAGAGGTTTTACTTATTCCATTTCTTCTACTCCTTGAACCCAAGTCCAGTTCCCCCAAAGTTAAACCTAGAACAGCATCTTGAACAACAATATTGAAATGGAGCAAACACAAAAATTTTCCAAACCATATTAGGGTGTTAATCACCCTGGGTATTGGGGCATGGCAATAGGGTTATAATAGGGATCTAGAAAACTAGTGCAATTAGATCTATACTTTTGTAACAGTGCAGATCCATTCTCTGTGCTAAGTATGCTATTTGGTAAGAGTATTTCCCATGTTTGTAAGACTCCAATGTGCACAAACATGTTTTGTACATTGTAACGCATTCCAGAAGCATTCCAGGATTACTATTGCTGCCGTTGATAGTAGTGTGCTAGCACCACATCATAAATAACTCTCCTGAGAATGATTAGATGGTGCTCCTGCGCAAGGGCATTGGACGGGGGCCCTGGATCGTGCTCCCACTCTGGTGATAGATAATCAGCTGTGTGTTTCTAATCATTCAAACACCTCTCAGCGGCTCCGTTTCTTTTAAGTAAAATGAGACCTACTGTACTCATTCCTCAGCCTTCCGGTCTGCTTTTGTTCTCTTCTCTCCCATTGCATATAGTGTCTCCTGGAAATTGGCAAAGCTTGACAGCGTTTACCAAGACAGATGTCCTCGCCAGGATTTTCTGAACAGGCTCCCCATCGCCCTTGCAGGCTCGGCCTCGTCTCCCACCAGCTGGGGGCGCCAGAAGAACTCTCAACGCCCTTCCCGATCTAAAGTTCTGCATATCTACATTCTTGATGATAATTACAAACAGAAAGCATGTGTTTAGCATAAAACCGGTGTGTGTTTTTCCCCCCCAATGCCACAAATGGCTGAAATGCTTGCTTTTCAACGTCCTATGAAGCACATCTTCGTGGAGAGCGCCCCTGGGGGCTTGACATCCTCTCTTTGGCACGATGGAGCGATTCATTAGCCACTACTGCATCCTTCTTGGAGCTAGTATCAGCGAACAAACGAGCTGTCTCTCACGAGAGAGTATTTAAAGTGAATCTGCAGTGAATCACTCTGAGCTTTCTTGGAGCATCTTGGTCACTGGCACCATGTGACATTGTTCTCTTTCAATGATCCCCTTAATGGGTGGCGGATGACAGAATGGTCGGATTGACGCGAGCAATAAATAAGCACTGGTCCACCTGAATTTTGACAGACTGTTCATTTAATGTCATCGTTGACTGTGAAAGACAAGGTTGCTTGAGATAAAAACATCCCTGCGCACACTGGGTGGCCATTAGCTCTGTGCTCTGGGTCTCCTAGCAACTGACTTGCATTTACATGTCCTTCCAGCGCAGTTAAGCATCAACACCAGCTTGTATTGCCATCCCTCACCCATCACAAAATCAACTCGAGGGAATAATTTACCATAATTTTGTCTCCGCAGAACATTAACCTCACGACTGTACTCCAGGCAGCATTTGCATCCTCTTTTCATGTCAGACAAATGTACAAAGGAGAAGGTGTCGTTAGAGAAGAAAATTGCCCATCCCTTTCAGGTGTTACAGACATCAAGCTGTTTTGAGTGATCTTTTTCTAATATTCTGGAACATTCTTTAAGACCGACAGTTCTCAGACACCAGCAAGCTGTTTACCAATTGCAGAGATTGGTCAGCTTGATTTTCTATACATCGAGATACCTAAACTGAATGCCCACAAAATGCATGAAAGCCCTTTGTGCTGGAGCTTCGCTGGGTTTCTGCAGAGAGAATTTTGCATGATGAGTCATGCTGGCAAAGCTGCAGTTAAGGCTGGGGGAGGAAAAGGAGCATATTTACAGGACAACCATAGGGAAATAATCCACCTAAAAAAACTCAAACATTCCTGCTTTTACAAAAATGTGTTTACTTGTCAAGTAGGATCACAGAATTATAAACTGGAAAACAGTTTTGACTTGTGTACTTAATCCAGAAAGAAAATGCTGAGGCCAGATAGTTTATGAGACTTGCTCAAGACAACATAGTTGATGAGTGGCAAAGGGAAGACTCCAACCTGGTGCCAAGCTTCATACTTTAGCTTTTGAACCACATGATCCTTCTTCCGCACAGGTCTGGTTCTCTATCTCCTCTCCTTAAACTGACTTATCAGTGTGAGGAAAAGATAGGCAGCCGCACTGGGGTGTATGAGAAAGCTATCCTACCCTCTTTAAAGTGGATGCATTCATGTGAACTTCACACATTTATAAAATAAACAGGGATCGATGATTACTTTACATATGTGATATTTTTGATGTGGTCACTGTATACTCGGGGGATTCAAAAGCGGACACGGAGTTCATCTTTTGGCAAATACTTTGAAGGATGCTGTTTTAAAAATAAATCAACAAATGCAGCTGCAAACAACAAAGCACATTTTAAAGCCACAAGCGTTTTTCTGGAGAGAGAATCAAAATGAAAGCCATGTGGCCAGCCGTCGTTTATGACCTGCCTTTAGCGCGCAGGCCACTTGATGGCAGTGTTCCTCGGCAAATGAACCGTAAAACCAGCTGCAGTATCCCAGAAAAACAAATCTGAGCCAATGCAGATAAGACGTGATTGAGATGAAATCACAAATATGGGTGAAAAATTGGGGTTTTTTTTATCCACATACACCGTATCTTTTCTGATCCTATTTTCCTACAATGGATTTCTCTGTTCAGCATTTGCCATGGTTTTATGATATAGAATGAATTTCAAGACACCAGTGTGTCAAACACCTACGTAAAAATAATCATTATTATATGGGGGGGGGGGGGGGAATTGTCTGTTTCCTGTTTGCTTTCACACAATGATGTTAAGAAGAAGAGCACCTAAAATAATAAACTAAGTATGTTTTGTACCGTGTGTCTTCAGATTCTTCTTTTCAGATTGTTATTGTTTGATGAGTCTCTGTCGTTGGGTGTGGGAAAGCAAGACGAGCTTGCTTCTCATGCTCACAATTTTTCTCTAAGGCTGAAAATACTCCCTATAAGACCAGAGTGAGATTTCCTGAGTCTCTTCTAAAAAGGCGTGAAGCCACAGATGGAGGTTAAAACAGCAGCTACTGTCAGTCAAGGCCCCCGGCAAGACTGTGAAATCAAAGATTTGTCCCTGTTTCCCAGCTCTGTTCCTTTCCAGTGTCTATATGCTGCCTCTTGATAGCGCCAGGGGGTAAAAGAGCTCGGCTCATCCTCCAGCTCTTTCTTCTATTTCTTGATCCCTCTTCGGTGGATTTGGTATTTAAATATGCGTTGTAAGCTTTCTATAAATCTCAAAAGAATGAATGTCAGTCATCGGCAAGGGAATACTTTGGGACAGGCATGCAATGTATACCTAACTTTTACAGCTAATAGCCTTGTCCAAAAGCTATCTGATGACTCTCTGGGCTTGGCTGGCAGCCCTCCCACAATTCTACAATTATTGAGTTGTTATTATGTGTCTGACACTGATATACTCAGGAAGAAAGATGAGTAGGATGCAGCCCCGATCTCAGGAATTTTATAGTCTAATCCAAGAAATTAGACATTACTGACTACACAAGTCAGAATAGAATATAGTGTGAGAAAAACACAAAACACAGGAGGTTGAGAGGCTGGGGCATTGTAGACGGAAGCACTCACACCTTTTAGTGTAAGGAGAGAGTCATTAAACATAATTTATGGTCTATTCTATTCCATGAGCAGCCTTGATTACGATAGTGGCTCTCAAACTTGGAATCTTCAGGAATACTTGTTAGAGCACAGACTGCTGGGCCCCTTGAAGTTTGGGTGAAACCTGAGAATTGGCTTAATGCCAATGCTGTGTTCTGGGAACCACACTTAAGAACAACTGCTTTATGGGCTCTATAGAATATTTGCCAGGTTAGAGAAAGTCGCCTCATCCTAAGGCTTGTACTGCAGAAATACCTCCTGAGTCTCTCTTCCTTCATTATTGTTTCTATATTTCAATGATAAAAAATATCAGATAATTTAGTTATCTTAATCACATGCCAGTTTGGGATAAGACCCATTTTACTGTTGAAAATATGTTGTGCATAATGATATAAACTGAATTTTAAAATGTGTTTCATCTTTGCCATAGAACTCGTTGATTTGAAACTGTTTGTTAAGCAATTATAATCAGTTATTGGGGGTTAAAATTACTTAGAATGCTGAAAGAAATATACAAAAACACAAGGAAAAATTTTTAAACGATAATGACCAAGTTGCATGAATATGTCACTTGGTAAATTTTATTTCTTTAAAAATATCAAAACATGAAGCTATTAAGTGCTATAGTCTACTTATATCCTATTTTTATATTTTAGCAAAAAAAAAATACAAAGGCTAAGACAGATACAGGGTGGGGCAAAAGCAGGTTTACAGTGAGTACATGAAGAGTTTATTCTTGGATTATTATTTATTCTTGTATTATATATTTTTCCATATGAACAACTGTAAACCTACTTTTGCCCACCCTGGTATATGGCTGGAGCAATCAATAAATTGAATAACCAAGAAAAGCTAAAGTGCTAAAGTTCACAACATGAATGCTCTTGGAAGCTAATGTGAGGTCAGGAAACTGTATCAACCTGACCCTATGGTCTTCAGTCTGGGCCATATCAGTCACACTGTGCCTCAACTTTTAGCAGATAGCATACATGAAAATCCAGCCTTACCAAAAAAGGTCAGAATTTATTGAATATTAAATCTGGACAGAGTTTTTGAGATTACTGGTGACTTTATTTTACAGTGGAAGAAAGTGGAGTCTAAAGATTAAAAAAAATATGCCCAAAGCCACCCAGTCTCTCCTTTCCAGCCCTCATCACACCTAACTGGCTAGCCAGTGAGTAAACAGCCTTCCCTTCTCTCCTTTCACAGATCATTCATGGCCAGAGACCACAGGGGGCATTTGGCATTTGCGCACACCAGCCCTTGAGTCCCTCACTATTGTTCTCCATCTGTTGGCTCTGTCCATCCGACAAAGATTGCAAATGCCTCAAACGCAGGAGCCGCTTCTTCGTCCCTATCCTGAATTCCCCTCGGATACATTAAGGGGCTGATTATTCCATTTAGAAATATAAAAAAAGGAATCTCCAAATGACAAAGCATTCACAATGGGATCTGTATTCTATAGGCTCTTTCAGGGTGCAAGAGCGAGGGCGGCCAATCGCGCTTCCCTCCTTAATGGGGGTTTATTGTGAGGAGGAGCAGGACGCAGCCTCTGCAGCTGCACACGCAGCCAGGCCCCACCGGGGACTCTTCACCACCTGCTATTGTCCTGGATGAACCTGGAGCTCCTGCAGCCTGCAGCTGCTTTCCTGACTTCACTGCTTACCCTCTCGGTGCCTGGGGTCCTTAACCTTCAAAGTAGAGATAATAATAATGATGATGCCTACCTCATTGGCCTGTTGTGAGGATTAACTAGGTTGACATGTGTAAAGCCCTTACAAGGGCGTCTGGAGCAGAGTCAATGCTAGAAGATGTTAGCCGTCATTATTCATTCAGCGCAGCCCCACGGACCTCCTTGAAGATGAGTGTTCAGGCTCCTCTGAATGATAGAGGTGCAAAATTCCCTTTTGTCTTCTTTGAGAAGTTGGCTTTCCTCCCCTCTTAAAATCCCCTCCCCTCTTCATAGTTTCTTCTCACTGGTATCATTACTGCCCTGGTGGAGAAAATCAGCTCACTACCCTTCATGTCAGAAAAGGCCTCAGGAGCAACCAATTCCATGGAAACTCACTGGTGAGCCACCCTTTATTCTAGTGCCAAACAGCTGGAGCATCGAGAGAGGAAATAGAGGATTTATCAGATTGGCCTCCTTGTACGAGGCAGTTTGATTTTCTCTACTTGAGAAGTGTTTTTGGCAAATCTTGACTTAACTCTCGCATGCCTAAGTTATATGCACTATGTGGAAAGGGAAATAGAAATTTCCAGGAGGACCGGAGTGGAGTTTTATGCAGAGACCTGTGTTACCCTGCAGCAGTGCTCTTGGGGCCAGCTGCAAATCTTGTTGAAGTTAACAGTGTTTCATCATTCTGCAAAGAGGGTCCCTTGTAGTGAACCCCGCTGTGGAATTTGGAGCCTGGCCTGAGCCTCTTCCCTCCAGGCGATGCACATGGCCCTTGGCAGAGCGTCATCAAAGCCCCTATTAGTGAGAGCTGACTGCTTTCCCCTGTGAGGAAAAGCATTACATTGCAGTCAAATGCAAATCCACTGACAGGCACTGCAGTTCCAGAGGAATCAGGGGGAAACAGAACTTCTGCAGATTGCTCAGGGTTCCACACAGGACCGACTGCGCATGGGTGGGGCCCAGTGCAAAACAAACATGCGAGACCCCTGGTTCAAAAATTAATAAGACTTTCAAGATGGTGACAGGAGAACATTAATCCAAGTGCTGGGTCATTCAGAGCCTAAGGGCCTGCACAGCTGCCCAAGTCTCAGGCCCATGAAGCTGCATTTGATTCCATGTGTCATTGAAAAATGGCATTTTTTTTTTTTATTGCTTAAAGTATTACAAAGGGTATTACATATGTGTCCATTTTATCCCCCCGCCCTAGACAGTCCCCTAGCCTCCCCTATCCCCCAATGTCTTATGTCCACTGGTTATGCTTCTATGCATGCATACAAGTCCTTTAGTTGATCTCTTACCCCCCTACCTCCTGCCCCGCAACCCTCCCCGGCCTTCCTGCTGCAGTTTGACAATCTGTCGAGGCAGCTCTGCCTCTGTATCTATTATTGTTCAAAAGTTTATAATGGTCTCTATTATCCATGAATGAGTGAGATCATGTGGTATTTTTCCTTCATTGACTGGCTTATTTCACTTAGCATAATGCTCTCCAGTTCCATCCATGACGATGCAAATGGTAAGAGTTCCTTCCTTTTTAGAGCAGCATAGTATTCCATCGTGTAGATGTACCACAGTTTTCTAATCCATTCATCTACTGATGGGCACTTAGGCTGTTTCCAGATCTTAGCTATGGTGAATTGTGCTGCTATGAACATAGGGGTGCATATATCCTTTCTGATTGGTGTTTCTGGTTTCTTGGGATATATTCCTAGAAGTGGGATCACAGGGTCAAATGGGAGTTCCATTTTCAGTTTTTTAAGGAAACTCCATACTGTCTTCCATAGTGGCTGCACCAGTCTGCATTCCCACTAGCAGTGCACAAGTGTTCCTTTTTCTCCACATCCTCTCCAGCACTTGTCGTTTGTTGATTTGTTGATGATAGCCAGTCTGACAGGTGTGAGATGGTACCTCATTGTTGTTTTGATTTGCATCTCTCGGATGATTAGTGACTTTGAGCATGTTTTCATATGTCTCTTGGCTTTCTGAATGTCCTCTTTTGAAAGGTGTCTATTTAGGTCCTTTGCCCATTTTTTGATTGGATTGTTTATCTTCCTTTTGTTAAGTTGTATGAGTTCCCTATAAATTTTGGAGATTAGGCCCTTATCAGATATGACATTGGCAAATATGTTTTCCCACACAGTGGGTTTTCTCGTTGTTTTGTTCATGGTTTCTTTTGCTGTGCAGAAGCTTTTTATTTTGATGTAGTCCCATTTGTTTATTTTCTCTTTCGTTTCAAGTGCCCTAGGAGCTGTATCAGTGAAGAAATTGCTTCGGCATATGTCTGAGATTTTGTTGAAAAATGGCATTTTTGACTGTGATTTGAACACATCATATGGCCTATGGGGAGAGAATGTGAGTGCAGATATCAACCTTGTTTGTCCAGTTCCTTCAGCCCTTGGAATTGACCACAGGATGCAGGGGGGTGAGGAGGGGGGGCATCAACGTGGTATGTGTTAACCCCACCCAGTTTTATTCCTGATGTTATAAATCGTCACCACCATTGCACATCCACACACCTCCCTTTGCTGTGAGTCTGAGGACACTCACTCTCCCTCTCTGGTCCTTGTACTTTCTGCTCTGTGTCCAGTAAGAGCACCAGCTCAATCCTGCTACCAGTTGTGCAAACTTGGCCAAGTTATTTATCTTTCTGTGCCTCACTTTCTCCATGTGTAAAACTGTGGATAACAATTGTACCTGCCTAAGAAAACACTGTGAATAGACATAAAATATTTAGAATTGTCCCTGGTACACAGGTATTAAGTGTTGCCACCTTTGCCGCAATTACATCAAGTCCTCTGTTGCTACCACCACTGTCCTCTAAGCTACTGAAGTTTATGTTGGAGCATCCCTCTATTGATACAAGAGGGCTTTGGGCCAGGACTTTAAATTCATTAAGGTCCAAAAATGTGGACATTTGTTTTTATTTCCAAACCAGAGGCCCAGTGCACGAAATTCGTGCATGGGGTCCCTCAGCCCAGCCTGCACCCTCTCACAATCTGGGACCCCTCAGGGGATGTCTGACTGCCAGTTTAGGCATGATCCCACCCGGATATCCCCCTCCCAATCTTGGACCACTGGCTTCTAACCGCTCACCTGTTTGCCTGCCTGATTGCCCCTAACCATTCTGCCTGCCTGCCTGATCACCCCTAACTGCTTCTGCCTTGGTCCCCGCTGCTGCAGCTTTGTCTGGAATGACATCCGGAAGGTCGTCTGACTGTCCAGACTAATTAGCATATTACACTTTTATTATTATAGATGATACATATAGTCACAGAGAGACACAGGCAGCATTGGAAGGTCCTTGGTTCCTCTAAACCAGCGGTTCTCAACTTGTGGGTCACCAACCTGTGGGTTGTGACCCCTTTGGGGGTCGAACGACCCTTTCACAGGGGTCGCCTAAGACCATCGGAAAACACATATATAATTACATATTGTTTTTGTGATTAATCACTATGCTTTAATTATGTTCAATTTGTAACAATGAAAATACATCCTGCATATCAGATATTTACATTACAGTTATGAAGTAGCAACGAAAATAATTTTATGGTTGGGGGTCACCACAACATGAGGGACCGTATTAAAGGGTCGCGGCATTAGGAAGGTTGAGAACCACTGCTCTAAACAAATGTAATTGCTAGCTGTGGATATAGTAACTGCAATACAACCCTACGTCAGTGCTTTTTTATTTTTAAATATACTGGAGTCTGAAAAAGTGGAGCTGGCCCACACAACAGTGTCAAAGGTCCCTGACACAGCCACTCAGACCTTCCTCCTCTTTCCTTTAATTAGAAAACCAAGAACTGGAATCCACATTGTTTTGCAAATGAGGGAGCCCACAGGAAAAAGAAGAGAAAATCACAGGGGGCCCTAGACCAGAGTTCTGGGGATCCAACATCACTCAGACGCCTGCCCTGTTTTCTGTGGGACCGCACATGTGTTTGTCTGTAAGATGCGGTTAAGAATGTACATTCTCCTTAAGTTACAGGGCTGATGGGGGTTGGGAAGGATTACCCACATTAGAAAACATAGTGGGAATGGAGTCAAGAGGAAAGGAAAAAGGGAGACCTTCCAGAGAGCTTTGGAATGCCGGATATCAGTGGTATCAAGGACAGATGAACATGGAAATCTGGCATAAAGTAAGAGTTGAAATTTAAGGCTCTAGAAGAAAAGAAATAAAAAGTTGAGCTGACTTTGTAACCAGGATACTACACAATGAGTTATTGTGTGAATTTCTTTCTCTTGCTTGGTCATAGATTAGAAGGGAGCTTGAAATGAAACATAAATATCTTTCCTAAAGGGGTATGGGGTGGGAGAAAGCCCTACCTTTCGTTTCAAATGAGTTAATGAATGAGGGAGTGCGATGAGAAGTCCTATTATGTAACTGTGAGCTTTTATCAGCCTTCCTGATTATATTCATCACCACAGCTGCAAAGCCTGTCCAAATAGCAAACAGGAAATGAGAACGTAGCTGCCACTGCAGCCTCCAAAGGTTTTATTGGCTTCCTGGAAATGCAGGGGAATCTTTAGCAAATCTGTGTACTATCTGCTGTACAGATAAAAGAGAATTTTATGTTTGTAAACGTGGCCTTTGTCACACGTGTTTGTTTGTTTTTAACAAATATTTTAATGAAAAATAGTCTTCTATTTGCTTAAATGTATGCATCTGAAGAGTCTTTAAAAAATACGTATTAAAAAGCTCTTGCTGCAGCATAAAGATGAGAGTTGATTTCCTCCCATAGCTATTGCTTTAGATGTTTTTTATTCTGAAATTTTATGTTATTTTTCTTTTCAAAATGGTGCCCATAATCAAAACACAATCTGTATTTAAATGTTTGCATCAGCTTTCCATTGCTGTTCAAGAAATTGTGTGTGCTCAGACACTTAGTGGTCAGATTTCATTTATAGGAAACCAGAATAAGAACTCAGAAATTGTATACCTATAATTAGAAAGAATGTATTTAAAATAAAAAAATAAACTTTTTCCAAGAAGAGGCTCTTGCTGCACAGTATTAGGATGGGGCCACTCTGATTCAGAATCTGTTGCTATGGTGACCGGCCTTGGTGCCTGTGGGCTCTGTAAGGGAGGCTAGTGTGGTAATTATATAAGCTGAAGTGTTGTTGAATAACCATAGGAAGGCAGAACTGCCACAGTGCAATTTCTAGAAAACCACTATTTTAAAATTCATATATCATGACTTCTTCTTTTATATGGGAATCTACCTCTTTAGTTCTTTTTGTATATAAATCTGATAAAATGGATATAGTAGAATATAAAATTTACTGTTTTGAACATCAGAAATAGGCCAAATGAACCATATTATATGCTAATGAATTTATTTTCAATAATTCTATTTTTTTATAAATGGACAATGATTCACAATTACATGGCTTATTGTTTCTCATAATATGCCACATGTGACTTAATCCTTTTCTTTAATATGTAATATATAATAATGATAAAAGTGTAAGTAGGTAATTAATTAGAACATTAAATTGATTCCACTGTTTAAATAAATAAATTAAACTGAAAAAGATGTTTAAGAAGAGGAATTCAAATTTTCTCATTCTTTTTCACATTTTACATTTAACATTGTCACATGTGGTGCTAGGTCATACTTCTAGGATGATTTTCAACCAGTGTGCCACAAGAATTTTTAAAACATGCAATACATGACGGTTTAGTCAGGCGCACTGACCTCTTTCCCTTAGATTGTGTAAAAAAAAAAAAAAAATGACAACAGTCAACACAACAATAGCCATCTGGTGTAAATAAATCAAAAGTATACCTATTTTTTGGTCATATAGGCAAAAAAATATATTTTTTGGTTGGCTGCAGAATTTTAGTAATTACTTTATATGTGCCATTAGATTAAAAAAGGTTGAAAATCACTGTTCTAGGATGTAGATCATTATTTGATATATAAGTAACTGGTTTCCGGTGATGATGTAATGTTAACATTTTTTAATTCACAAATAGCTATTTACTGAGAAAACTAGATATTTCCCTTGAACAAGTTTTTTCACCTCCTCAAGTCTTCCGTTTCCTCACTATAAAATAAAAGTTTATACTGAAGGCCTTTCCAGCTCAAAACATCCATCATTCCAAAACTCACAAGATAAAATAGACTGCCTATAAGTAATTTAGTATTTTTACTTTGAACTAAGAAAAACTATTTACTCAGAACTGATCATTTCCCAACACTGTGCTAGACATTTTACATCTATTACCCATGTACCCGTGGCACTGCAATGAGGTGCTATATTCTCACTTAACAAACAAAGAAACAGGTTGTGTAATTTGAATCTCTCCAACTCAAGTTTCAGGTACTTTGCCGTGAAGAATCTTCAGCTATCTGTATGAATGATGAGTTTTTTGTGTGTGATGACAAAGAAATGGAAAGTACGACTGTATGACATGTCAAAAACTCGGAGAGCATTGATTTTTTAAATTATTAAAGAACTCTAGAATCAAAGTGACAAAAGATTAAATTGAACTGTCAAGAAACACGAACTTCCAGACTCATGCGAAGGAATGGGATGTAGAAAGTGGACACATCTGAGTGCAAGAATAATACTAAAAATGGGACTCGTATTATGAGTCCCCATTCGCTTACTGCTCATTGGTACCCCTTTATTTCTAGTCATACTCAAGTGATTAATCATGAGTTTAGGTCTGATCAATTGAACTTTATAAAAATTAAATGCTGGTAAAAATAATCCTTATAGTAAGCACTTAAAATGACAGATATGACTTAGTGTGGGCTTTCTTTGTTAATCTGAGCATTTTTCTTATTAACCCGCTGAAAGCACTTTCTCCCTGTATTTGAAGATGAGGCTGATAATGATGCTACCATTCAGGTGTCCACATTTATTTACAGAACCATTGTGTGCTCCACAAGCTCCTTCTATTATGTACATGGTCTTGTGTCCAGTAAGTCATTTTATACACTTTATACTGAATCAATAATGGGGCCATTATTGTGTTGTCCATGGAAGAGGCCCCCAAATGCTTTACAACATAGTGAATGCAATCCTGCCTCTTTATCTTGGAGACTTCTTTGCTTCAAGTCCCAATGTTATACCCCATCTCGGTTTTTGTTGTTGTTGTTGTGTGAAAGAGTGGTCTGATGACAGATTTCATTTCCCAGAATTTATTACCTATTGTGTATATTTCGGTTCAGTCACAATGACCCCATCTGCATTTAGGTTGAATGGGGGGCCCCACCTTTACCCAATTTAATAAAAAAAATAATGAGGCCAGTCAAAGCTCATAGATGTGTCAGCACTATGAAAAGGGTCTATAATCAATGCAAATGTGAGGTTTTCCTGCTTTGTGGAGCGCAGAGGTTTGACACCCATCTCTTTTGCTGGGTCAAATCAGCCTCCCTCTTTGCATTGAGAATCTAATGAAAGGTATGGACTCTCT
The DNA here is from genome assembly GCF_014108235.1 of Myotis myotis. Lineage (NCBI taxonomy): Eukaryota > Metazoa > Chordata > Mammalia > Chiroptera > Vespertilionidae > Myotis > Myotis myotis. The sequence goes on from NW_023416315.1 coordinate 36,529,786, forward strand.
TCTTCCCTCAAAAAAAGAAGAAAAAATGCATGTGGCTGGATAATTTATTGAAATGTTAATTGGTGGGTTGTTTCATGCTCTATTTTTACCTCCCTCCTGTTCCTAGAATGTGGTCAAGCTCTTGAGATGTGAATGGTGCCCCTGAGGTTGTGTAGAGCATAACCTGCCAATCCATTCATGGGAGGCCTCCCAGAAAATTTGGGAACCTTTGTGCTGCCCAAGGATGGGGCTGGGAGAGTATCAATAATGACCATGCCGCTGGTCATTGGCAGATGGGGCCTTAAGGTCAAGTTTAATTTGATTTAAAGTTTATTAACGAATGTGATGTTTTTGCACACTTATATATAAATGTAAGTTCCCTTTCTCTCTATAGTTTTATGCACCCACACACAAAATTTCACACAGTATTTCTGAGGATTTGTGACCTTTATCCCCAACTCATCCTACCCTACTCCCTAAGGTCAATAGTAAGAACTTTAACATTTATTAAGTGCTTCCTATTGAGTTTTAGTAAAGAATAATTCATGTCTTTTTCATGAAGAGGATCAAGGGTTAAGGGTTAAATAACTTTCTCAAAGTCACAAAAGCTGCATTGATAGAGGCAGGATTTGGATCCAGACATCAGTAAGGTAGTGGGAAGCTATACATTTGCCACAAAAATCACTGTTCAAGGATGCTGATCTCAGGACTGCATTTCATTTCTTTTATTTTCCTTCGTTACCTAAAAATACCCTTAACCCTGAACCTAGTGAGAATGCACCCAATTCCCATGCAGGGATCAGTCACTATTCACACTCTGATGTGTTCAAGAGGCCCCTCACTGCATGACTTCACCTGCTGGATCCAGCTCCCCACCATACCACCCCCACCTCTTAGAAGAACTGTGTGACCTTGACTGGCTATTGCACCTCTCTCGGACTTCAAGATTCCTTATCAGTAAAATGGGGATGATGATAATACTGATAACATGCGATTGCTGTATGAATTATGTAAAAAGCAGGGCAGATTAATTACTTGGCATAGGGCTTAGGACATACTAGGAGTTCAGGGAATGGCAGCTCCTTGTTATAACTAACTGCCCTGTTCTCATTGTGAAGACTTGCTCTCAGTTGACACTTTGAAGCAGAGAAGGCTGTAGGCCTGGGAGGTCTTCTGTGACTCCTTCAGGCTTGTACATCCTACCTTTGCACTCCCATAGCATATTGAACATATTTCTTTGTTGCTTTTTGGATTCCATCAAAATTTTGTTTCCACATATTTGTTTCCCCTAACTAGACTGTTTGCATCATATTGATCTTTGACATCATGGTATTTTGTGTAGGAGCAAGCCAGGGCCTCTAGGGGGCACCATTCACGTTGTGCTAATTGTAAATGGTAGCCCCCCACCCCCATTCCCCACAGTTGTGCCTTGCTATCACCTAGGTATGTTCAGATAAAATATGGCTATAATAATAATGACTGTAGGAATACTAGATATGAAATCATATTTGAAATGGAATAGAAAAGAATGAAGTACTGCATTTTCAAATATTTTCCCCCTAGTATTCATCTTTCCCCCCCTAGCTTTATTGAGATCATTGGCATATGAGTACTAATCATTTTTCTAATCCTTCTAAGGTATCATTTCATTTTTTTCTGGAACAGAAATCATGGACTATAGTAGTATTCCTAAAGGTAACACTCATGTTAGCCATCAGGTGTAATAAAGATTTTATTAGAGGTTCTTTATAGGATTGAATGTAGAGTTTAATATGGAGGAAAATAAGTTATCATTGATGATACACACAAAACTTCTCCACCTTTCCTTAGTCTGTGTGAATTGGGATCATTATAAGTCAAGATTGATAACATAAAGTGGCTTCAAAGCTGGTGCACATAACCCCTATCCCAGCAATTTAAACGGATTCTCAAAAAGCTGAAAAGAATCCTGATTTCGTTCAATTGACTATTGATGTGACTCATGGAGAGAAAGGTTGACTATTAACAAAATTGTCGGCTTGAGGAAAGGTTTCAGAGAAGGAAAATGAGAAGCATTTAAATTTTAAAATGTAAATTAAGCTTTTAGCTTTAGAACAAAATATAATTCAGGCCAGACTAATTTCAAATTTATGATAATTTCATTAGCTGCATTGAAGCTTTCCTTGATCCAATCTGAAAAAGAGTAGTTTGCTAATTAATAACTACAAGCTATGGGAGATATTTATGGCATTGTTTTCAAGCACTATTTGCATTTGTTGTTCTTAAGCACCATTTGCTCACAAGCTGCTAATTATAATTTTAATTCATTTATTAATCTAGGTCTAACAGAATCTCCAGTAATGTTTTACTATTCATTACTGATGTTATTGTAATTACTTTAAAATCATATAAATGCATTTATGTTTAAATAATACAATTCAGGATTTTTAACATAATTAAACTTCATTTTTGGGTATAGGCTATGAGTTAGCTTTTAATTTACTCAAAAAGATTTAACAGACAACCTCTAAATTCACACTCTCAACTGTATAGTGAACGATTAAACTGCTATGAAGTAAATAAATAAAACACTCTTGTAATATTGAAAACCTGTCAATGATTTTTTATTAGGCTATAAAACCTGTGTCTATCTGTTTTAAACTCATACTCATCAGATAAATAATTTGTTTAAGCTATCTAATGCAATAGGGTCTTTCCTCTTTAAGTAAAATACTTATATGGCTCTGGCCAGTATGTTCAATGGTTAGAGTGTGAGCCCATGCACCAAAGGGTCTTGGGTTCAATTTCTGGCAAGGGCACATACCTGGATTGCAGGTTCAATCCCCAGCATCGGTTGGGGCAAGTGCAGGAGGCAACCAATCTATGTGTCTCTCTCATATGGATGTTTCTCTCTCCCTCCCTTCTTCTCTTCCTCCCACTCCCTCTAAAAATCAGTGGAAAAAATATCCTTGGATGAGGACTAACAACAACAAAAAATCCTTACATGCCCACAACTATCATAATTATTTACTTTTATAAGTTATGTTACTTTTAGTGGTAAAACGGTAATAGTAATTATTGTAATGGATGATTAAGTTAAAGACAACTTATATCAACCCATGGTTGTTTTTCAAAATGGTACTTTTTTTCCTATTTCATTAGTCATAGAGAACTCACTGAACCTCCAGGCCCCTCTTGAACCTCCAGGCCCCTCTTAAACCTTTGATAAATCTTTTTAGAAGTCCCTCTGTGACCCTCCTTCTTTCTGTTTTCTCTGGGTTTCCCTTGGGATTCTCACCTAAATTCTTTTTTTTTCTCTGACCAAACAATTTTATGATAAACTTAAGTTAGGGATATTTTAGCAAGTTCTGCTACAAAAGAAGGATAAATTGTTTAAATGAAGAACTTTCATAGTGAACTGTGCAATTTCCTTTGATTTTTCTTTTTGTTTTTTAATTTTCGTTGTTGAAAGTATTACATAGGTCCTCCTTTTTCCCCCGTCACCTAAATTCTTTCTCTTTCTCCTTCTCATTCACTTTTCATCTTAACTGTTGCCATGCAGTCAACCATAGTAAGGATTCCCAAATCAATAGCTGTCAGATTTTTCACAAGCAGCTCAGTTTGTCTCTGTGGTATTTCTTTATATATGCAAAGTAAAACATATCCCAGTTTTAAATATTCAAATGCTTCAATAATTGATATTTTTTGCTGGAATTAATATTGCTTTGCATATGGTTTTCTCATTCTCAATAAACATGACTTGTTAAATGACTTTTAAATGTTTTAGTCTTATATTTTATGTCTTTTACATGGAATATATTTATAGAAATAAACATTCTTTATACCCTGGTTCTAGATGACAGACTGCTTTCTTTAACCAGAGCATTCGGAAAATACTGGCCCAGCAGAACAGAAACACTTTAACCATACCTGCCTGATCTTGGGGTGAACACTCAGGGGAAAAACACCACACCCTGCCCTCACCGCAATAGGTACTGCAGTGGCAGAGCCAGTGGGCAGAGTTCTATCTCCACTCTTTCCCTCTATGGCAGTGATGGCGAACCTATGACACGCGTGTCAGAGGTGACATGCGAACTCATTTTTTTGGTTGATTTTTCTTTGTTAAATGGCATTTAAATATATAAAATAAATATCAAAAACATAAGTCTTTGTTTTACTATGGTTGCAAATACCAAAAAATTGTTATATGTGACACGGCACCAGAGTTAAGTTAGGGTTTTTCAAAATACTGACACGCCGAGCTCAAAAGGTTCGCCATCACTGCTCTATGGTAATGAGGATTGTGCCCCTTGGGCAGAACTCTGACTTCTCCAGGCCCCCTTGTAGCAGCAGGCAGTGCTCCTCCCTGCAGAGTTTTTGGGCAGAACCCTGACTCTGACTTTCCTCCTGCCGTAACAGGGAAGTGCCCCTTGCCCACAGGGCCTGTACTGCAGGACTCTGACTTATAAAGCCCCACTTCAATTACTGAGAGGTGGCCCTCCCCATGTGAGTCAGAGGATGAAACCTTGTCTTCCAAACCCTGCCATGCAATAAAGAGGTGGTACCCCTACACCTACCCATTCAGTTCTGAGACTGTGGGATGCAGTGCTGTCATCGGGGCAACACACAAGCAAAAAAGATCAGAATAACACGGCAGACTTGATCACTTGAACTGACATTTGAGCTATAACACACAGAAAGAGTATTAGGATATGCGTTCTGAACCTAAACAAGTTGATAAAGAAGATTTAATAGGAAGCAGGGTCTTATAATACAATCCTCAAAATGTCCAGAATACAGTACAAAATGATTTGTTGTACCCAAAACCAGGAAAATCTAGACTCAAATAAGAAAAGGCAATCAACAGTTGATAATACCTAACAAATATTGGATTTGTGTATGCTTTAACAAGCAATTATGAACACTTTGAAACAAATTTAAAAAACAGAAAATATCAGCAAAGAAACAGAAGATGTAAAGAAAAACTAAATGGAAATTCTAGAACTGAAAAATACAATAAACTAAATAAATTCACTGGAGCCCTGGCTGGTTTGGCTCAGTGTATAGAGTGTCAGCCTATAGACAGAAGGGCCCTAGGTTCAATTCAGGTCGAGGGTACATGCCTGGATTGCAGGCTCGATCCCCTGTGGGGGGAGTGCAGGAGGCAGCCAATCAATGATTCTCTCTCATCATTGATGTTTCTCTCTCTCTCTCCCTCTCCTTCCTCTCTGAAATCAATAAAAATATAGATTTTAAAAAATTCACTGGATGGGTTCAATATCAGAATGGAAAGGACAAAGATAGAATCAATGAGCTTTAAGATAGGTCAACAGAAATTATTCAATTAAAAAATAAAAATAATAATTTTATTTGAATAAATTGAGCCCTAGAGACCTCTGGTTAATAAGAGACTTAACATTCATGTCATTAAAGTCCCAGAAAGAAAGAAAAAGGAATGAATATTTGAGGAAATAATGGCTAAAAGCTCCCCAAATTTGATTAAATATATAAACCTACAATTCAAGACACTGAGTGAACCACAAAGCAAGCCATATCTAAACACATCATAGTCAAAATTCTGAAAATTAAGAGAAAAACTTTTGAAAGTACCTAAAAAAGAACCAATGTATTACCTGCAGAGAAACAATGATTCAAGTACATAATAGCTGATTACTCATTAAAAATCATGGAGTTCAGAGAAAAGATTACAAAATTTTTCAAGTGCTAAAAAAAAAAAAGAATTTTTGACCCCAAATTCTAAATCCAGTGAAAATAGACTTCAGGAATAAGAATTATACATTTGAAGATTTTTTTAAAAGCTAAGAGAATTTATCACCAGCAGAATTAAAGAAGAGCAAAAGGAATTCTTCATACAGAAAGAACATGATACCAAAAGGAAACTAAGAACATTGGAAATTAAGAAAGAACAACTTAATGGGTAAATATATGGGTAAGTCCAATAGGTTATTTTTTCCTTGCAATTTTTAAAAATTTGTTTAACAGTTAAAAGTAAAAATTATAACAATGTCTGATACAGTTCTCAATGTATGTAAAAGTAATATTTTAGACAACTATTACATCATACAGGGGAGGGTAAAATGAACTGAATGATGGTGATTTAGCCACATCCCACTTAAAGTGATAAAATATTGATAATAGTGGGAACAACCAAGATGGTGGCATAGGTAAACACCTGTACTTGCTGCCTCTCACAACCACATCAAAACTCCAACTAAAAGACAAAACAAATATCATCCAGAACCACAGGAAAGCTGGTTGAGTGGAAGTTCTACAACTAGAAGGAAAGAAAAACGTGCATTGAGATTGGTAGAAGGTGAGGAGGTGCGAAAGTGTGGAGGTACAGAGGCGCGCGCAAAACGGGCTGGCAACTGGGTGCGCTATTGTTTTTTTCAATTGGGAGGGAGATACAAGCTCCTGATTGCTCTGAACTCCAGTTCTGGGTGAGACTCTGGGGACCCAGACTCACACGGGGAGAAACTGGACTGTCTGGCATTGGTCCAGAACGCGAGGGCGGCTTTCTCTCAGAGGTACACTCAGCAATCATTGTTCCTGCACGGGGCTGAGAGACACAGAGACCAGGGGACCTCTCCGGGGCAGGGCTGACTGACAGCCATTTCTGTTTGCTCCACCCTGGTGATTCCCTGAGACCCTGCCCCACCCAATTTACAACCCCACACAAGCTGTGCAGCAGGGCCTTTTGCATATGAATGGCCTGTCATTTTGACACCTAAAACCTAACAAACTACAGCTAGGTCAGAGAGCTCCAAAGCTTCCAAAAGAAGACCTAAGGCCCTGCAGCAGCAGCCTGCATTGCTTCACAGCTAGGCCTCATCTGGGCACTTCCAAAACCCAAACAAAGAGGAGGAATCTGCAGATCTCTCTGTAGCTCCTGCTGGGTGGCCTCAGGCGGTGGCTGACTTTGCACCTCCTTGGAGATCCAAGAGTCAGTGTACCCAGTGGTCAGTGTGAGACCATAAGAGATTACAACTCTTCAGATCCATAAGCGACACACTCAGGGGGCAGACTCAGTGAGCACCAAAGCCCCTCTGAAGCAAGTCCTGCCCCATAAGGGTGTCTCCAGCACAGCAGTTCTCCCATTGTAGATACAGCTGGTCCTCATAGCCAATTGGCCTGGAGGTCAATTCCTCCCAGTGATACCAATAGCAGTCAAGGCTTAACTACAACAAGACTGTCCACAAAGCCCACAAAGGGGTGCACCAAGAGCGTCCACCTCAGGGAATTGGGGAGGCTGAGCCATTGGGCACTATAGGACACCTAGCACAGAAAACCACTCTATCAACACAGGGAAGCAGCCAAAATGCAGAGACAAAGAAACATGTCACAGTGAAAGAAATGGAGGAAAGCAAACTATTGGATATAGAGTTCAAAACCACAGTTATAAGGTTACTCAAGAATCTTCTAGAAACCTCTGAGAAATTTAGTGAGACCCTCAAGGATATGAAAAAGGACCAATCAGAAATTAAGCATACACTAACTGAAATAAAGAATAATATACAGAGACCCAACAGCAGACTAGAGGATCCCAAGAATCAAGTCAAAGATTTGAAATATGGAGAAACAAAGAACACCCAACCAGAAAAGCAAAAAGCAAAAAGAATCCAAAGATATGAAGATAGTGTAAGGAGCCTCTGGGACAACTTCAAGCTTACCAATATCCGAATTATAGGGGTGCCAGAAGAAGAGAGAGAGCAAGATATTGAAAACTTATTTGAAGGAATAATGACAGAAAACTTCCCCTGCCTGGTGAAACAAATAGACTTACAAGTCCAGGAAGTGCAGAGAACCCCAAACAAGAGGAATCCAAAGAGGACCACACCAAGACACATCATAATTAAAATGCCAAGGGCATAAGACAAAGAGAGAATCTTAAAAGCAGCAAGAGAAAAACGTTAGTTACCTACAAGGGAGTACCCATATGACTGTCAGCTGATTTCTCGACAGAAACTATGCAGGCCAGAAGGGAGTGGCAAGAAATATTCAGAGTGATGAATAGCAAGAACCTAAAACCAAGATTACTCTAACCAGCAAAGCTATAAGTTAGAATTGAAGGTCAGATAAAGAGCTTCATAGATAAGGAAAAGTTAAAGGAGTTCATCACCACCAAACCAGCATTATATGAAATGCTGAAGGGTATTCTTTAAGAAGAGGAAGAAGAAAAAGGTAAAGATAAAAATTATGAACAACAAAGTGACAACAAATACAGTGGGGCCTTGACTTACGAGTTTAATTCGTTCCGTGATGGAGCTCGTAACTCAAATTACTCATATGTCAAATCAATTTTCACCGAGTGAGACACGTGATGCTGGGTTTTGATGTTGTGGTGTTCACTGTGATGTTCGCTGCTCCAACTAGCGGTTGGGTATCTGAAGCTGGCTCATAACCCGAATTTTAGCTTGCAAGTCAAAGCAAAAAATCGGCCGAGAGACGGAACACTTGTAAGTCAAGGCCCCACTGTACATATCTATCAACAAGTGAATCTAAAAATCAAGTGAATAAAAAATCTGATGCCAAAACCGGTTTGGCTCAGTGGATAGAGCGTCGGCCTGCGGACTGAAAGGTCCCAGGTTCGATTCTGGTCAAGGGCACGTACCTGGGTTGCGGGCACATTCCCAGTAGGAGATGTGCAGGAGGTGGCTGATCGATGTTTCTCTCCCATCGATGTTTCTAACTCTCTATCTCTCTCTCCTTTCCTCTCTGTAAAAAATCAATAAAATATATTTTTTAAAAAAAATCTGATGAACAGAATAAACTGGTGAATATAATAGAATCAGGGGCATAGAAAGGGAGTGGACTGACAATTCTCAGGGGGAAGGGAATGTGAGGGGTGCGGGAAGAGATTGAACAAAAATCTTACACCTATAGTTGAGGACAGTGAGGGGGTAAGGGCGTGGGGTGGGAATCAAGCAGAGGGGAGCTATGGGGGTGGGGGGAAGAGGTACAACTGTAATAATCTGAACAATAAAGATTTATTTTAAAAATAGTGATAATAGTAAATTACAATAACCTATATATGTAACCTCTAGAACAACCACTTTAAAAAACCTCTATGAAGAAAGACTTTATATGAAAAGATGACACTACAGATAAATTAAAATAGAATATAAAAAATGGTCAAGTAGCCCAGAAAAAGACAAGAAAGGGGAAACTGAGTAATAAAAAACAGAGGGGGAGAGAACCAAGATGGCGGCATAGGTTAACACCGGAGTTTGCTGCTTTGAACAACTACAAAAGTGAAACCAAAAAACAGAAGGGACATCACCCAGAACCACAGGAACGCTGGCTGAGTGGAAGTCCTACAACTAGGAGGAAAGAGAAACGCATACGGACACTCAGAGGAGGCCCAGTGCTGAAGTCAAGTTCTGAGGTGCGGAGTGCGTGGAGCGGGCTGGCGGCGGAGGGCGTGGTTGGCGTTTTCAATCGGGAGGGAGTCGCAGACTCTGAGCTCCAGTTACGGGCGAGTCTCTAGGGACCCAGACTCAAACGGGAGAAGCGGGACTGTCTGGCTTCGGTCAGAGTGAGTGCAGCTTTCTCTCTGAGCTTTGCAGCGGGTACTGGGACTCAGAGAGGCAGAGCCCCTGGGGACAGGACTGAGAGCCGCCATAACTGCTCTCTCCGGCCCACCCTGTTGATCCTGTGCGACCCGCCCCACCCAAGCCCTGCACACAGGCATTTGCCGGATAGCCTCAGGCAAACGCCAGATTAGCACCTCCCTAGAGGACAGAAGTTCTCTCACTGCTGACACAGCTGATTCTCATAGCCACTTGGCCTGGAGGTCAAACCCTCCCTGGAATTAGCTACAACAATCAAGATTTAACTATAAGACTGCGAACAAAGACCACTAGGGGGTGCACCAAGGAAGCATAACAAAATGCGGAGACAAAGAAACAGGACAAAATTGTCAATGGAAGATATAGAGTTCAGAACCACACTTTTAAGGTCTCTCAAGAACTGTTTAGAAGCCGCCAATAAACTTAATGAGATCTACAAGAAAACTAATGAGACCCTCGATCTTATATTGGGGAACCAACTAGAAATTAAGCATACACGGACTGAAATAACAAATATTATACAGACTCCCGACAGCAGACCAGAGGAGCGCAAGAATCAAGTCAATGATTTGAAATGCGAGGAAGCAAAAAACACCCAACCGGAAAAGCAAAATGAAAAAAGAATCCAAAAATGCGAGGATAGTGTAAGGAGCCTCTGGGACAGCTTCAAGCGTACCAACATCAGAATTATAGGGGTGCCAGAAGATGAGAGAGAGCAAGATATTGAAAACCTATTTGAAGAAATAATGACAGAAAACTTCCCCCACCTGGTGAAAGAAATGGACTTACAGGTCCAAGAAGCACGGAGAACCCCAAACAAAAGGAATCCAAAGAGGTCCACACCAAGACACATCATCATTAAAATGCCAAGAGCAAAAGATAAAGAGAGAATCTTAAAAACAGCAAGACAAAGAAACTCAGTTACCTACAAGGGAATACCCATACGACTGTCAGCTGATTTCTCAACAGAAACTTTGCAGGCCAGAAGGGAGTGGCAAGAAATATTCAAAGTGATGAATACCAAGAACCTACAACCAAGATTACTTTATCCAGCAAAGCTATCATTCAGAATTGAAGGTCAGATAAAGAGCTTCACAGATAAGGAAAAGCTAAAGGAGTTCATCACCACCAAACCAGGATTATATGAAATGCTGAAAGGTATCCTTTAAGAAGAGGAAGAGGAAGAAAAAGGTAAAGATACAAATTATGAACAACAAATATGCATCTATCAACAAGTGAATCTAAGAATCAAGTGAATAAATAATCTGATGAACAGAATGAACTGTTGATTATAATAGAATCAGGGACATAGAAAGGGAATGGACTGACGATTCCTGGGGGGGAAAGGGGTGTGGGAGATGCGGGAAGAGACTGGACAAAAATCGTGCACCTATGGATGAAGACAGTGGGTGGGGAGTGAGGGCGGAGGGTGGGGTGGGAACTGGGAGGAGGGGAGTTATGGGGGGGAAAAAAAGAGGAACAAATGTAATAATCTGAACAATAAAGATTTAATTAAAAATAAAATAAAATAAAATAAATAAAAAGAAAAAAAAATCAATAAAAAATATATATAAAAAAAGAAAAAAAAATAATAAAAAAAATAAAAATAAAAAACAGAGGGAGCCAACAAAACAAATAATAAATAATAAAACAGCAGACAAATTCTGAAATATTAATAATTACCATAAATCCAAATGGCCTGAGCACATCAATTAAAAGCAAAGATTGGTATATACCACGACTGATGATCTGGTGTATACCACACTCACTTCAAATGTAATGATATAAGTAGATTAAAGGTAGAAGGATAGAAAATAGAGCATGCAAACACTAAACAAAAGAAAGTCTGAGTACCTATGTTACTATTAGATGAAGTAGACTTTAGAATAAAGAAAATTACCAGGGACACAACAAGACATTATATAATGATACAAGCATCAATTCGCCAATAGGGTTGTTATATAATAACAATCTTAAGTATTATGCACTGAATATGAGAGTTACAAAGTACATGAAACAAAATGAAAGGAGAAATGGAGAAATTCAAAATTATAATTGGGGACTTCAATATCTGTTGGCTAAATCCAAATTCATGGATGATAAGAGTCATCACTTTAATTATGTCAATTCTCCAAAAATCAAACTATAAATGTAGTATATCCCATGTCTAGGATCAATAGAACGTTTAATAAATTTTATGTGCTAACTATAAAATTTATATGAGATTTTAAAGACTAATCCACATATTTTTGTTTTAAAAAGAGATAACTGCTCTGGGGCAATAAAACTTGTTCAACCTAATATGCAATCATATTATAAATCCATAATGATTTAAATCAGGGGTCCTCAAACTTTTTAAACTGGGGGCCAGTTCACTGTCCCTCAGACCGTTGGAGGGCCGGACTATAGTTTAAAAAAAAAATATGAACAAATTCTTATGCACACTGCACATATCTTATTTTGAAGTAAAAAAATCAAAACGGGAACAAATACAATATTTGTATTTGCATGTGGCCCGCGGGCCGTAGTTTGAGGACCCCTGATTTAAATAGTGTGTTATTGGCATGATAAAAAATCAATATAAAAAATAAAGATTCCAGAAAAGACCCATGAACATATAAGAAAGCCGTGGCTAGGTGGTTCAGTTGGTTGGAGAATCATTTCATACACCAAAATGTTACAGGTTCCATTCCCAGTCAGGACACATACATAGGTTGTGGGTTCAATCCTCTGTTGGGGTGTATACAGGAGACAACAGATTGATGTTACTCTCTCACAAAGATCTCTCTCTCTCTTCCTCTCCCTTCCTCTCTCTCTCAAAAATCAATTTAAAAATATATGAAAGCCAAATTGCAGAAAAATGACAATGGCAAATGAATATCCAAAAAGATACATGGCCTCTCAAAGATTCAGAAGAACACAAATAAAAAGGAAAATAAAATACCTATTTTCATGCAACAGTCTGGCAAAGAAATAAAACAGTCACTAATACGTAAATATTAGAGGAAAATGTATTCACATTGCTGTAAACCTACTCACAACTGTAAGCCTACTTTCCCCCCACCCTGTATTTAAATCATCCATCAAACTGGCAAATGAGGATAAAGAAAAACTGATGTTCTTACATCCAAAGTGTAAACTGGTATAACCTATTTGAAATGCAATTTATAAATACCTAAGAAAGTAGAAGGTACCTGTATTGCATGACCCAGCAATTGTACTCTTAGGCATACACCCTAAATAAGCTCTCAGACATGTGCACAACAGACATATATATAAGAACATATTTCCATTTTTTAATTTTAAAAAATGAAAAAATACTCTAATCAATATGACGTTGTATAAGTGATTTACTGATCTATATGTTATAAATTTATTGAAATAAATAAACAAGATATATAATATATTACTTTCATGAATAAAAAAGGTCTTTGAAATAAAGAAGTTTAATTTTATAAATTAGTCTTAATATTAATCAAAGACCTCTTACAAGTGATTATTAAAATTTTCTATGAACAGATTAAATAGATTTGTAAGCTCGACCTTAAACCTAAGATCTAGGTTTTATAAACTTTAATATACTACTAATTTTTAAAACCAAAGATAACCTTTGAAGTGTGTTTTCTATAGCAGAAAGCCATCCTCAAGGCATAAAATATTGAGTTGACAATATTGTTTAGTAAACACACATTAATACCTTACATTTCTATAGATACAAATATAAGAAAATAATAGACAAAGAAAAAAATATATACAAAACAAAGAATGGTGTTTTCCCTCAGAGAAAGGTCAGGGAGATTTTAATTTTATCAGTCACTTTTAAATATTTTGCTATGGGAAAGTATTCCTGTGTTGCTTGTGTAAGTAAAAATAAATTAAAGAAAATCCTTTGTCAAGTTATGTGTACCCATTTGGGTTCAATATTCAGGGTCAACATATGTACTTCCAACTCTGTGTGAGAGGGAGTAAACTTTACTCCTTTCATATGAACTCAAAGCCATTCTCCTAGCTGTTTCCAACCACCTCCCCAGTTGAGGGGCTTTATATAATGGGTAAAACTAAAAAATACAAATAAGACTCAGAATGTAATTTTGATACCACCATTGAGTGTTTAGTTATACTTGTCAATATTACCATGGTGACGGGGGGGAAACATCCTATAATTTAAGGAATGTCAATGAAAGATGTAGGAAAGCATGCTTGAAAAGGAGCTCTGAAGTGGTGAGCTATTGACACACAAGGCCATATTTTCCAAGATGGAAGCACTTGTTATTTTCAAAGAGCTAAAGGAGGAGCTAAGACTCTTTGTTTGTTTGCTAGCAAAAGAACCTGCAGCCAGGTTAGGTGTGAAATTGTAGGCTTTAGGGTGTGATCTGGAAGAGAAGGCAGAACAAAGGACAGGTTCAAATCCCTGGCATAAAGATTCCATTTTAGGGCAAAACTGGGAGGGTCCTAATAGTGAAGCCACTATCCTTGGATCAAGGTCCCTTTAAAATGGCTATCTATGGTCCTCTCTTAAAGAACAAATAGGCAACACTGGAGCTGGTACACAAAAGATCCTGGAAGATGAGACATTTACTTAATATTACTATTATCTGTTAAAATCTTGAGCTTAGAAAATTTTATTAGGTTGTAAAATTATGGGATTTAAAATTTTATTTTATTTTATTTTTCCTTAAGAAAAACATCACTAGTACATATTGTCTTCCCTGGCTAAGGCTTTAGTAATACCTAATAGGATTACAAAACTCCTTGCTTAAATTGTCTGTAAAAACTTGCCTGGAGCAGGAGACAGCCCCACTGTGACCTGGAAACCAGAGCCAGGAGCTGAAATATTTGATCCAATTTTCCTTTAAGTTAAGCCTTAGAGTCCCAGGCTATCCAGGTGAGACACCCAATTTCTGGGCAGAACTGAACTCTGCAGAAATCCTAGGTGGCCAGTGGCTTCCCCACCCCACCACCACCACAGAGGGCAGTTTGTAGGGATACTGGCAATAAAGACAAGTTTTGTCCCCACATAGGATGTTAGGTACTATTAATCAACGAAAGGCCAATTGGGATTTATAGAGAAACATTCTTCAATGCTCTCCTGGGACAATAATAATAAAAAAAAACCACACACACACACACAGAGAATTTTGTTTTTGCCCTTGGAAACCTGAGAGAGAAAGAGAGAGAGAGAGAGAGAGAGAGAGAGAGAGAGAGAGAGAGAGAGAGAGAGAGAGAGAGAGATGCTGGAGAAATGGATTGGGATGACTGGGCACAAGAAAGAACTAAGACCAGAGAGAGGTGTCCAGGGATGGAGATGTGTGGAACTAGAACAAGAGCAGGTACGATAAGGGTACTTAATACCTTGTATTTGGTTGAACCGGGATGTGACTCTCCTCCATCCCCCACCTCCCTGAATCTTCAATGCCACATGCATTAATTATCTTGCTAGTTCTTTGGGAGCTGCATGCCACAGGGTTGAGAGAAGAGAGATAAGACACAGAGCAGAGGTGGAGAATTCCAAGTAAGCAAGAAAGAAGGGTGATGTAACTGAGCGTGGGTGATTCCTGAACTTCACGCTGAGGAATCTTTAGAACAGATTATGTGAGATGGGGCTTGCACAAGTTTTCAAATACTTTAAAGAGAGAGGTTTATACATATGTATCAGTGTCAAAGAATGTAAAAGAAATTATCAGACATGAATCTTAGGTTACAAAGAATACTGAGGACTTAATTTAGCATCCCTGCTCCAGCTCTGCAATTAATCAGACTTCACATAAACAGCCAGTATGTTTTTACATCATAGCGTGTTAAGTCAACCTGTATGATAACCACTATCCATGTCTGAAAAAAAAGGAACTGGCCAGCCTGTAATTTCCACACTAAAAGTGAGCTCATCTTCCCCCTATGGCATCCAGGCAAACTCAAGTTCCATAGTTTTTGTGAAATATAAAATAATAAAAGAAAATGTACAGGCTGAAAAAGAAATAATGATAATAATAATAAAACACTGCTTGCAGAAAAAATAAATGAAAGGCAGAAAAGGAAATAGGTCTCCAAAATAATTCCTTAAAGTTCTACTCTGCTAAAAGAATACATAATAAAATCTAAATTCCTCCTGCCTATCTGTGCTGTGCACACATAGTTCATGAGAAAAGCGGGGGGGGGGGGGGGGGTATTTCTGGAAATGGGAGCATTAACCAAGTGAGCAGTGTCCTGGTCTTTATAACACTGCCCTCACTGCCCTCTCCAGAGCTAGCTCTGGGACTCTCCCACTACCATCACTGTCCTTTCTCTGACCCCAACAATGGTTGCTTTCAGCTGCCACTCTTTAAAACACTGGCCTGTTCTCTTGACCAGGCGGCAGTCAGGTCACAACGTCCCTGACAATGTCAAGGCCTACCCTCAGAATCCGACAGTCAGCTGGCTAGACTCTACTTCTGTTCCTCAGATAGTTCCTTGAATGAGCTTTCAGTCTCTGTCTAAAACTGAAATCCATCGTGAGGTCCTCCCTTTGTTTCCTGTGGCAGGTCCAGTTCTACTTCCTGCATTCCTTTTGTCCGGCTGTATGAGTCAAAGCTGTCCACCAGAACAAAGAACAAATGGCATGAAGGGGCACTTAAGGAAATTGTACGTTTTTCAGAAAACTCCCCTCTTTGAAGAAAATACCAGAATAGTTTTTCACCAGCTCTTACTGTACAAGAGTATATGGATGCCCTCAGAACTTAGGAAGAATATATATAGTTACAGTATATTACACTGTATTTACAAATGCCTATGCTAATTCCATATAACATTGCATTATAAACAACTGGCACTATGCAAAGGGGAATTAAATGGAGTATGTATGTAGTGAAAAGCAATGATTTTGAAAAAGAAGTCAGACATCAAAACAGTGTGCAAGAGGAGTACCAGAAGGAGGGGGCTAAAAAGATGAGAGGTGGTGATTGTAAAATGATACTCTAAAAATGGAGATTCGGGAGGTGGTGTAATTACTGGCAATAGCAACGTCTTAAAGTATCACCATAGGCCTAGGTGGCAAAGTAGGGTAGTGATCAAGTCATTGGCAGAAAGAGGCCCATGGAACAAAAGAGTTGGGCCTGGAAAGGTTATACATGTGGATGTTTAAATCACCGAGAATACTCACAGTGTAGTATAAAAGGGGTTGACTGTGAGCCAAGAGCAAGAACCTTCTAGGACAGAAGGGAAAGTGTCCCAGGGTTGGAGGTCAGTACATAACACAGAAAGCTGAAGATAATGTTTAGAGAAGATGCTGAGGATAACATGCTTATAGACGATTTTGTTATGACTGAGGATGAGTTCCAGAGGATACGACAAAAGAGTTTGGGAAGTTGGGGTGGGGAACAGAGAGATGGGAGAAAGGACACAGCCATCTGAAAAGAGAGTCTGAAGGGTGACAGTTAACTAGGGAGCCTGGGTGTCCCATGGTGATCACATAACATATTCATCAAGGTTCTAGTGAGGTGACACAAATATTGGAGGAGAGGCAGTGAGTGCTAAAGAAGAGAGAATTCTTGCCAGAAGCATGGTCCTGGGCTCTCTTGTCACTCCGGCCAGTGGAGATGTAAAGGCCAGGAGAAGGGCTGTCTTAGGTCAAGCACAACTAACTCTGGAGATCTCTTTGCAATTTTCCCCACCTTCATCTTCTACATGGTTTCCAGGCCCTATGGAGGGGGAGCAAATGGGTTTCATTCTCCGTGAACAGGGAGCAAGTTTCTGGCTAGTGTTTTTAAAGTGCACTGAAGAACTTCAAGGCCCCATCCAGATTCAGGAGAAAAAGCAAGTGGCCATCTCCATGCCAGTGTCTGCTCTCCCTAGTTTAAGGCAATCCCTAAACTCAATTCAATTCCTAATTATTCACCTCACTCCCCACTTTTCAGCCTGCCTTCTCACCACTAACACACACACACACACACACACACACACACACACACACACACACACACAGCATTTAGGACTTTCAAATGTACCATTTCACTTCAGGCTACAGCCTTGAACCTCCCTGAAGGCCATCTACTCTGCATGCTGCACTCTCCGCTGAGGAGCCCTAAGACCCCATGTCCAGACAAGACCTCATTCCTGAGAACCAGAACTTGTCTGAAATTGTTTCCTGGGCTTCCAGTGCATCAGATGTGCTCTTCAGTCCTTCCTGTCCCTGCCACACCATCCCAGTTAGTGTATACCCACTTGCCCATTTGAACAAAACAAGTCATCTTCACCTTCTCCTTTCCCCCAAATCATGTTAGTCACCATTTCTACTCATTCAACTTCTAAAATTCCTTCAGTCTGCTCCTCTTCTCCCTCCCCACGGCCTCTGCCTTGTTCAGATCTGTAACTTCTCTCTAGCAGACTTGGGAAGTCTACTCCAGCTCACCTCCCCACAGCCAGCAAAGTGACCTTTGTCAATCACAGATGTTTCTCCCTTGATAAACAGGATAAAGATCAAAGTTCTTAGCCTTTGACACAGAACACTGCATATGTTTGTCCAGGCGCCTCTCTTTCTTACTAGGCTATGACCTCGCACAAGGCAGGAAAATGTGCCTCCTTTATTTTGAATTCCTAATTACTGCTTGGAGGTGCAGAATGTGCCCAATAAATGTTAAGTGGCATAATGCCAGCAGGCAGAGGAAACTTATAAAAAGCAACTGTAGTTTTAAAGACTCTTTCTCATGAGAGTGAGACAGGCTGGGTGCTGGAGGCTAAGTCCAGCAGGTCATAATAAATTCGAGAAGTCCTCAAAAGGTTGAATGGACTCTTTCAGCAGGGCTGAAAATCTGCATGTTATTACCTGTTGCTGGAACAGCCAAAGGCAACTCTCCTAACCTGATAATCTTTTATCGCTTACCAAACCTTACCTTTGATATATATATATATATATATATATATATATATATATATATATATATATATATGCTTTGCTAAAGGGCAAAATGTGTTAATAAAAAACCGTGGGTCGGGAGATTCAGGGAGCTTAGTCACTAGAGCTAAGTTTCCGTCTGGCTTTCCCCCATGCCCTTCCAAATTTATATTTCTTGTCTAGTATCTCAATTCATTTACATTGCAGCCCCTTCTCCAGATTTCTGAACCCTTGTGGTGAAAAAGATTGTGGCAGCTGGGCCTCTTTTAAATGGAAGGGAATACTCTGCATTTATTTTTTAAAAAATATGTTTTTATGGATTTTTAGAGAGAGAGGAAAGGAGAGGGATAGAGAGATAGAAACATTGATGAGAGAGAAACATCATCCATCAGCTGCCTCCTACATGCCTCCTACTGGGGATTGAGCCCTGACCAGGAATCCAGCTGATTCCTGGGTCAACGCTCAACCATTGAGCCACACCATCCAGGCGGCAGTTATTTTTTTAAACCTCTCCTAAATAAGTTTAAAGTTTCTCTTTAGGCACTCCCTGAAGAGCTTCGCTCTGCACCTGCACTGCTGGACACCAGTGCTGGAACCTGGGAAGCAAGGAAATGTCTGTGTGAAGAACCCAGCTCTACATAAGCCCGACCCCAGCATTTCCAGGAGCCGTGCTTTCATTAGTGTGTGTTCCCTTGGTGCTTCAAGCTCCCTCTCCCCTTTCCTTCCACCTTGTTTTCAGTAAACCTTTTTTTTTAATCTGTTTTGCCTCCTCTTCTGATTTCTATCTTGAGGGAGAACAAGAACCCCTTCACCGGTGACAAGAGTTGACAGGAGATGGGTTTCTACAATTCTCACCACCTGCTCATTCATCTCTTACCATGGATAGCAAATGAATAGCAATCTTTTAATTTGATAATTAGCAAATGTTGAGGGCCATTAGAATACACTCGGTTTAATTTACATCAGCTGGACCCAGGGAGCCAGCAAAGCCACTCCCTTGGGGGCGTGACCAGTCAAAAGATTGGGCACCACCCAGTTTGACTCTCCCACCCAGTTTGACTCTCCCGCCCAGTGTTAAGGGGATGGATCTCATGATGTCAAAGGCCCACCCAGATGTGATGTAACTTCCTGTAACTCAAGTATATAATAAAGCAGCTTTTGGAGCTGGGGCTCTCCCTCTGTGTGTGCTCTGCCCCTCCAGGAGGGCGGGCATGACACCCAGGCCAGGCTTTTCATCTATTTTATGTCTGTCTTTCATTTATTTCTCAATCCCGATAGCGCCTCCTAGATTGCATGGACCGGTTTAAGTCTCCTTCTTTGTGCGGGCACGGGAAGAAGACAGCCCCAGGTAAACCGCACGTTATAAGCAAAAGATAGATCAAGGGTGGAAATGCATAATTATTTGTAGCTAGCATACTCCATTGTATTTTATATTTGTGTGTTCTCTGTAAACAGCAAATTCACACTGTTCAAACTAATAACTGAAGAATATTAATTTGTTAACTATAAATATTTAAAACATATATGCAGCCATTTTTCTGTTTTTGCATATCTTCACTTTTTAATATATTGGAATTCTCAGAAAGATTTAAAAAGCAAATCTTTCTTTTACTGATAATAATGATCCTTTATAACATCTCTTGAAGGTATTTTTGGGTTAAAAGATTTGCCCCCTTTTTAAAACAGAGTTAAGGAGAGGAAGGAAATAAGAGGAATCTGGAGGGACCAACTCCCTACCACATAGTATATAAAATGGCAATAATCATGAGTCACTTATTTCACGAGTTACCAGGAACATTGTACATGATAACACACTGCAGAGAACTTTAAAGAGTTAAAAGTACAATCATGAACGTGTGCTCCAAGGAGCATTTTTAGTCAGTGCACTCTTTGTTTCTGGTCCATGGTGAGATAAGCAAGAGAATTTGAGAGTAGGCATTTAGAAATTATTATAGAAAATTGACAAAGTAATTTTACATCTGTTGAATCAAATAATAAAAGATTTGGGCTTGTATTTTGTATGTCTGATTTTTTACTTCATTTATTTCATTTCCTGGTAATTTATTTTCATTGTACTTTGAAAGTCAAAGAAAAATCTGTCCTTCACTACACATCATTTAAGAAGCATTGACAAAAGGTATTATTGTTTCAGAAATTTTGCCAAAGACCCATTAAATTTCTAATTGTAAATTAATTACATGTCATTATTTGAGAAACACTGTTTCATGCCAAGTATAGGGAGTTGCCAGATACAAACAAGTTCCAGAACAAGTTTGTTTGTATTCAGTAACTTGATGATTTAAGCACATGAAATAACATAAACCCTGGGTTATATTCTTGGTGTAGCCTATAAACCCAGGTATCTCAAAAGATTGCTAAGCTATATACTATAAAATTCATGGTGATTACCAGAGAGAAAGAGGGTGTGGGGAGTTAGGAAAGGTTATAAGGGGAATAAATGGTGATGGTAGGAGACTTGACTTGGAGTGGTGAATGCACAATACAATATACAGATGATGTATTATAGAATTGTACCCCTAAAACCTATATAATTTTATTAACCAATGTCACCCCAATAAATTCAATAAAAAAGAGAAAATTCAATTACTGGTATGTACTATAAAATTAATAACCAGTTTTCTCCAACCTCTTACAATGGAGAAGAAAGCCTTTTGAATTCCAAGTCAGAAAATATCTCTCTTCCCCATTAGTCTGTGAGAAATGATGATTCCTAGCCCTAGCATGGTGGTGGGGAAAGGGGGAAGGAAGAGGCCGCTTCTGCAGAAGTTGTTTCACTTAGAAAGAAAAAGAGAATGGAACTGTAGTACTCTTCACATAGCATAATAAAGGAATTAGGCAGTCAAATTTGAGGGAACTTACTGCTGATGTTAATAACTTTCAACTGAGGTGACTCCCAGATTCTCTGAGATTGAAGTTAGGTAGGTTTTGCTGGGCTTGAAAGTCCTGGTTCTTTACCACAAATGCCTTCGTCCTAAACTCCAGGGCATTGTTCTGATTGGTGGCCTGGCACCATGAGGGTGACTAGGCTTCATCCTGAATTGAGATCTGTCAGTGGCTACCAGTTCCTAAGGTAACTTACGTCAGCATTCTTAACCAAAGTAGTCCATGGATAGAATTCCCATGGCTTATGACCTTGGGAAAGAGAAAAATCTTGATTTCAAATGGAATTTGGCATGTCCCTCAATAGAATTCGAGGAAAGTAGAAAGCAGGTTTGGCTCAAAAGCATTAGTAGTACTTGTGACTTTGTTGTTAATGGAAATAGTGACTTTATTATTTCATTGCACTGTTGCAGGGATCTTGAAATAACATTGATGCTTATCACTATTTGAAAGAATGGTGCTGCATCTTGTTACTTATTGTGTTAATGTAGCACACTTTCCGTGACTATATTACTATAGTCAAAAGAATATTTTGATAATTGCACCTGAATGTAATTGTTCTCCTTTGCAATCTTGTGTGTTTTATTGTATGCACTTAAAAGTATGCTTCTGAGAAGGTGTCTATAGGTTCAGTGCTGCCAGAGGGGCCGGTGGCACAAAGAAAGGTAAGCCTCCTGGGCTTTCAAAGGACAGCTATTTAGTCCTGTATCCAGCATCCATATAAACTAATATCCCCCAGGACTGAATCAGAGATGCATGCAACATCAGTAGAAGGGTTTGGTTTTTTTTTTTCTGAAAGGGGGGGGGGGGCGGCGACTGGCATCTGCTTTTTTTTCTTTTTAATCCTCACCTGAGGGTATGTTTTTATTGATTTTAGAGAGAAAGGAAGGAAGAGAGAGCAATGAGAAACACCAATTGATCATTTGCCTCCCATCAAACCCGAAACCTGAGGATATGCCCTGACCGGGAATCAAACCCTCAACCTTTTGATGTACAGGACAATGCTCCAGCCAACAGAGCCACCCATCCAGGGCTGGCATCTGCGTTTATTTACTACTGGTTTACAAAACCGGTAGTTGCTGAAAATGGGCAATTGTGACATTTTCTGCCTACATACTGCAAGATGGCGATTAACCACTGGCACCATGAGAAGCTTATTTCAGGCATGCTCACTCTTCATAATTCTTCTTAGTGGGTAAGTTTCTCTTCTACGCTGTTTTCTTTATTCGTGTTATGGTTGTTGAAGTGAAAGAAAGAAAAAGGGAGGGAGGGAGGGAGGGGGGAGGGAAAGAAGAAGGAAGGAAGGAAGGAAGGAAGGAAGGAAGGAAGGAAGGAAGGAAGGAAGGAAGGAAGGAAGGAAGGAAGAAAGAAAGGAAGGAAGGAAGGAAGGAAGGAAGGAAGGAAGGAAGGAAGGAAGGAAGGAAGGAAGAAAGAAAGAAAGAAAGAAAGAAAGAAAGAAAGAAAGAAAGAAAGAAAGAAAGAAAGGAGACTATCCTTATTTCCAAAAGTTTAGATCAAAAAGAAGTGTCCTCGTCCTTAGGTTTCTAGTCTAGATGAAGCATGACTGAAAATAGGATGTTTCTTACCTTTCACCCACATCCTATTCTAAAAAGTAGTGATTCCAGCATGAACCATTTACAAGACATGGACCCTGTATCCTTCCCTGTAATAAAGACTCTTTAAAGCTCCACTCAGGCTTCGTACTGGAATGTGGAGAAAGGAATGTCTTTGAAGCGTAGGGGAATGAGAAAGGTCCACGGGCAGCCTGCCTGTTGGGAAAGGAAGTGAAGGAACTCAGAGTTCCACGCCCTTTGCCTAAACTGGGGCACGGGAGGGCGGGCCCCAGTCCCCGGGAAGGTAGGCTTTGGGTTGACAAAGGCCCGGGGCCGGCGAGGGCGGAGTCGCCAGGGCCCAGAGTCAGGAACCCGCCTCGGCCAGGGACGGGGCGGAGCGCGGCCGGCGCCCTGGAGCCGGACGCGGGCGCCGCCCACAGTGCTACCCGGCCAGGCCCGAGCGGCAGCTCCGTTCCGCGCCATGGGGCGGCTGGTGGGACTGAGCTTGCTGGGGATCGCGCTGGGGCTGGTGGGCGAGAGGCTCCTGGCGCTCAGGTGAGTGGGGCCCCTGGGATCCAGCCGTCCAAGCGCTGCCGGGACGCCCTGCCCGGGAGCCTCCCCGCCCGCGTGTCCCCGGACTCCGGGGGCCGCGGCTGCGGGAGGGGCGAAGGCCGCGGAGGGCTTAGCTTAGTGCGGCGATCGGCCTGGTGATTGCTCTCTTGATTGCTCTGTGTTCCCCCCGCCCCTCCCCCCCTACACACACTCCCCCCTCCCCACCCCGTCATTGAACCCCTGAGTCCACCCCCAGCTACCAGCAAAACCCAGCACAGTTTGGGCTGAATCTGGAGACTTTCTTGAAAGTTTATAACTCTTTGCCGCTTGCAAAGTTCTGTTCTCCCTAGATGGGCAAGCAAGTGCTTTGCAAGTACCAGCAGGGGCAAATCTGAGCGCTTTCGCTTGAAAACAACATGATTCCTCATGCACTGAAACTTAATTATAAAGGTTCATTCCGGGTCATTGGTGCTGCTTCCCTTTGTTGCCCGAACCAGCCTTCCCCTTGCTACAGCTGCTCTCCATCTCTCTCTGCTGCATAGTTTGAGGAGCTCTCTAACTCTGGCGAGGGGGCGTCAAAGATATTTGCAATGTTCAGCTTCTGGTCTTACATCACTTCCTATTTACCTCTTCACCCGGGAACCCCGAAGCCAGAATGCAAGACAGTACAAGCCTAGTCCAGCTCACACTTTAGTGATAATGAAAAAACATGGGTGGGTGGACGTCAGCGTTCCTGAATTACCAACTCAAACCTTATAAGCCACTTGCAAAAGAATTCCAGAAATATTGAGCACTTCCTGTGTATGGTGCGTTTTCCTACGCTCCTGTAATAAGTCTTACCCTTAAGCTTAAGAAGTTTACTTTATTACAGGGGAGGAGAAAAAGTATATATATATATATATATATATATATATATATATATATATATATATCTCCAAGGCAGGTACAACCTACCCCTACAGGCTTAAGGAGGAAAGATTATATCCCCTAAAGGTAGAGTTTAGGGGACAGAGACATTGGCCTTGAAGGATGAATGGAACATATATGGGATGAAGGAGGCACAAATGAGAATAGTAGGGGGAGAGGGGAGGATAGATTTGAGATGAGCTATGTTGAGATATGTTACAAAATTGGGGCTGCTTTGATAGGAAAAGGGGAACTATTGATGTTTGTTGTATGTTCTGTTTGTTTGTTTGTTTGTTTGTTTGTTTTAAATAGGAACAGTTAAACCGCACGAAGCACAACCAGTTGTGTTAAGTAGAGATGAACTTGGAAGGATGGATTGGAGTAGGGCAGTAGTTCTCAGTCCTGGCTGTGCATTTGGACCTCCTGGGGGGCTGATGTCTGGGCTGTACCCCCACAGATTCTGATTCAGTTTGTTTGGGTAGAGCCCGGGCATGTGTGTTTTTTATAAATTTCTGATCATTCTATGTGCAGTTAAGAGTTGAGAAGTACTAGAATAGAGAGTGAATAGACATGGGGAAACTAGTTAAGGTTTTGCAATAGTTTGGAGAGAATATCAGGGGCCCAAACGCTGGAACCCCAGAAATGGGAGCAGTCACAGGTGATAGATACCAGAGTTTTCAGCTCTATTGTCCGGTAGCTGTAGCTTCATCTGCACATGAAGGGATGCAAGTAGGAGGAACAGTGAGAGTGTGTGTGTGTGTGTGTGTGTGTGTGTGTGTGTGTGTGTGTGTGTGTGTTGGGCGGGGCTGGTAGTTAGAGTTGGAGTAGGCTCACTTACTGACAGGACAATGGACACATTGACCTTAATTTTCATGTTATGTAAATGCCTGCTCTGCAGAACATTCTTGAGTTGGATGATTTTGTCTGATCTGACCAGCTCTCAGTTCCCAAGGCAAGTCCCCTAAACTTCACAAACTCAGTAAGTTGTCCCTAAACTTCAAACCACCAGTATTACTACCAGCTGAAGTTTTCTTCTTATTGATCTTAAGGTTTTACCTTTAAGTTCCTTTAAATAATAAATGTCATTGTTGTAAACCTAAGAAAAAGTAAAGCTTATGTACATAAAATGTACCTGATAGGTCATTTATAATTTAATGCACTTTTAAATAAAGATTTGACTTATAATACACTTTATTGAGCAGGACTTTATAGGGTAGTAACTTCATTGGATAGTTGAAGTCCCAAATTGGTTGATGTGAGAACGTGGGGATGACTGGTGGGCAGCTAGATTTTACAAATGAAAGTGCAGGATGCCCAATTCAATTTGAACTTCAGATAAACAACGAATCATTTTTTTTAGTGTAAGTATAACCTATATAATACTTGGTACATAATTATAGTAAAATATCATTCATTATTTATATGAAATTCAAATTTAACCAGGCATCTTATATTCTAGCTGGCCACTCTATGATTGTAGAATATCAAGTACTATTGTTTATAGCGTTATGGAGCGTTCAAATGCATACATAACATTTCTCCTTTCAGACCCTTAGAGTCTATTTTAAAAATCAGCATAAGGAAAAGTTCTTCAAAAAGCGTGTGTGGGGGGTGTTTTGTTTTTTGCTGTAATCTGGTACCTGCTATTTCATTATTCTATTTTTAGAGATGGTACTTTGGCACTCAAGTTATGTTTCTCCCCCAGGGTGCCCACTTAAATTTCAACTTGAATTTCAGATAAACATTGAATTTTTTTTTTAGCATAAGCATGTCCCAGGTGGATAAATGGAATCAAAGCTGTCTCTTTCCTTCTGAACTGTAACTGGCCAAGGTTCCCAGGGGAGGATGGTCTAATACACCCAACTTTTCTACTCTTCCCTGGTTGAACAATAAAAAGGGAAAATAAAAACACACAGACATCCCCAGGCCAGTTGCTCCCTGATGCAAAGGACACACCTTGGAATGAATCATGGGACCTGAGTACATCAGAGACCTGTGTGTGGGCAGGAACCCCCAAACAAGCGTCTGAACATTCTGCTTCTTTCCTGACACCTTTTATCACAGCTCCCCCAGGACGCTATCCAGTATCTGAATACTTCTGAAGGGTCAGGCTCTTTTCTCAACCCCCATCCTCCTTATCATTTATTGTGTGACTGCAGTGTGCTTGCCCCTGTGTCAAAGTTCTTTATATTAAACCAAAAAGTACTTTTTATGACCTTCAAAAGGTAAGCCCTTTTACATTTCTGACTTTATATATACCTTCCTTTTTATATTATACCATCCTTTCTATATTATACATGTAAAAACTGAGGCTGGGAGACATTAACCAGTTAGTTCAACAGGTAATTAGTGCTGATCCTGTACACTAAGCTAGGTCTTCCGATTCTAAATACCCAAATACCGCTTACCAGCTCCCCCACAGCCTCCAAGCTTTTCTGCCATTGAAATAGATTTTCCCCAACTCTGCGTGCCTAAGCATAAATTCTAGGTTACTAAGTGCAAGCATTACAGGGGCGCGAGAGGTAAATTCCAAAGGGTTTTACAAGTCTGTATAAAACAGATAAAGCCCCTGTTTGTCCGTAGTTAAGTCTGTACTTAAAAGATAAAGCCCTATCAGTGGCTTCTAAATTCAGGCTGTGAGATATGGAACAAAGTAATGCCTGGAAGTAAGACTGTGTTCCAGTTTGCTCAAGACATGTTAATACCACAGCCTGGTGCACCCTGACTGCTACTGCCCAGTGAGGCAAGGGAGTAACTAACCGCCCCTGTCTTAGTCCACTCCAGGTGGGTCATACTATTTCTCTTGAATGAAAGAAATATTGATCAATTCCTACTAATGATGTTGGTTCATGCTTTGTGGATAGAGAGCCTGAACTCCTTTCCTAGCTCCACTATTTATGTGAGACCTTACTTAGCTTTTTATTTCACCTTTCTGTGTCTCAGAGTCCTAACCTGTAGGATGGGAATAATAATCTTACCGGCTCCATAGTGGGGCAGAGAAAAATAAGTGAGGTCATTCTTGGAAAGTGCTAGAACAATGTCAGACACGTGGTAAGTGTTCAGTAAAATTACCTGTGATGACAAGGATGTGCAAGCAGGGTTCTTAGACTTCTGATGCAGTAGATCTCTTCAACATTCTGCTGAAGCCTTGACTCTCAGCATCGTGTTTCTAAATGCATAAAATAAAATACATGGGAGTACACGACAAGCTTAAACACTATCTAAGGTAATTCATTTAAATGCTTAAATACTATTGCCAAAATATTTTTTAAATCTAATAAATGATATAGTAACCTGGCGTATTCTCTCTCTCTCTCTCTCTCTCTCTCTCTCTCTCTCACTCACTCTCCATATATATATAATTGATTTCAGAGAGGAAAGGAGAGGGAGAGAGAGATAGAACCATCAATGATGAGAGAGAATCAATCAACAATGAGAGAGAATCATTGATCGGCTGCCTCCTGCATGCCCCCCTCCCCCACTGGGGATCAAGCCTGCAACCCAGGCATGTGCCTTGACTGGGAATCAAACTGTAACCTTTTGGTTCATAGGTCGACACTCAACTGTTGAGCCATGCCAGCCAGGCAACATGGCTTTCTTTATTAAAGCCTTAAAAAGATCTACAGGTAATTGCATATCTAACAGTAGATATATTGAGGTAGTGGTGAGTATAAATGATATTTCGAGATGTCTACCACAACTGACATGTGATATAACAATTCCGTAATTTCTATTAGTGACAGAGTTGCTGGTACTGCTGGTAAAAAGTTCTATGGTTTGTTGCCTATACTCATCATCAAAGGAAATGCTCAATTTCAGTTAGAGGTTTAAATAAAGATGTATTTTTGCTCCATCCAAGTTCATGGATCTCTTAATTTTAACCTATGGACTCTTTGAAGGTCACTGACCCCAGATTGAGAACCCCGAGGTACATGTTTTTGGTGGCCGTATCTGGAGAATGATTGCTGATTCAGTTGAAGGAAAGCAGTACATATTCTTTCCTATATTACACCTATCATATACTTGTAACTAAAAGGTAAATAAGCACATTTTAATGAAAAAAGAAAATGAAAGTGAGAAAAAAAAGGAATCTAAAACAGAGAAGGCAAATAGCTTTCATCTTCAATGTCCACTTTAACAGACTGGTAGTGGTTGCCTGGAACATTGTGTCTGAGGTTAGCTCTGGGTTATAGGGAAGAGTAATGTAATTGATTAGCAATGTCTACATGACAAACAGCCATACCATCTGACCTAGTCCATTGATAAGCATGCTAGGGACATAAAGTGTTAGGGAGCAATAAGCTATAGCAAAAATATCATTTATTTGTGTTTGTACCATTTATCTTTTTCTTTTCTTTTTGTTTATTTGTTTGTTTGTTTTTAGCATAAATGCATTTAGGCTTTTTAATTTGCTAGTACAAAGAAGTTTGTATAGCTCTCTCTTGTATATTCTCCAAACTTCTTAAATCTATTACCGGTTAGGAGTGCTTTCAACTGTAAGAACATATATCAAATTAATGGTAGCTTATACACATAAGGCTTATTTTTCTCACATTATAAAAACTTGGTAGGTGAATCATTTTTAAAAAAAATATATTTTTATTGATTCCAGAAAGGAAGGGAAAGGGAGATCAATGATGAGAGAGAATCATTGATTGGCTGCCTCCTGCACGTCCCCCACTGGGGATTCAGCCTAAAATCCAGGATGTACCCTGACCAGTAATCCAAATGTGACCTCCTGGCTCATTGGTCAATGCTCAACCACTGAACCACA
Source organism: Myotis myotis (assembly GCF_014108235.1). NCBI lineage: Eukaryota > Metazoa > Chordata > Mammalia > Chiroptera > Vespertilionidae > Myotis > Myotis myotis. The sequence goes on from NW_023416315.1 coordinate 36,558,886, forward strand.
CCTGCTGGGCAAGGTAGGTGAATCATTTTAGAGCTTGTCCACTGATCACATAAAGGAGCAAGGTTCTTATATTTTTGTTCTTAGATCCTTTACTAATGGCTTTATGACTTCACACTTGTCATGTGAAGGATGCTGAATGGTCGCTATAGTCCCAAGCACTGTGTATGTGGTCAAATCATGAAGAAGGGAGAATGAGTGGTGCCTGTCAGCTCTCTTCTGGCGTCTGCCTTTTCCATCAGGAACAAAAACTATCTTTGCCAAACGCTTGGCTTATATGATTATCCTGAAATACAAAGGGGGCTGGAAAAGCAAATATTTGGCTTACCCGCCTCTGCAGTAAAAAGGTTTGAGGAAGAAAGCGGGTTAGAATGACTTTAGGTTTGTCAGCTAGTAGGGTCTGCCACCCTGGAATACAGAGGTCCACCAATGAACAGGGAACTGGTAGTTCTGCCAACAAAAAGCCTAGCAGTTCTCTACTGAAAGAATTTGAAACTTGATGGATCCCAAAGGCTGGAAGTGAAATTCACTCTTTTATCATAAAGACAAGAAAATATGATTTGATTAACTAGAAGTTATGCATGGCCCTTGTGTAACTCTTCAATTTTAATAGCAGGCAGTCTGCATATCGAGAGATAATATTGCATAACTAAACTAGTTGATGAAGATTGCCCTATTAGCAAAGTGTAATCATCAGTCATTTATGCAAACTAAGTTGACTCTGAAAAATACCCCATATTAAACTGTTCAGACACATCTGGATTTTATTTAATCCATACAGTTTATCTCCGAAAAAGGTAGATGTAATCATCATTATCCCTGTTTTTGTACAGTCAAATGGGCGTAATAGTAAGTTGTATAAAATCGGCACTTAAACAAGCGATACAGAAACTTGATGAACACTGCAGCTGTGACCTAATGACATAGCTACACCTGTATCATACTATGTCAGCAGAACCTGGAGGTCACCTAATCTCATCTTTATTTCATACCTAAAGAAGACTGAGGCCTATAGAGATGGACTGACTCGTTGATGGTCATGCAGTCTTACTGCTATGACAGAAACACAGCATTTCACTCCTTTCTGAGAAAAATGCAAGAGTGGATGAGAGTACTGTCTCTATGTGGTACCTCCTAGCTGGGTGGCAAATCTCAGGAGCATTGCTTCACCTCTGAGTCAATTTTTCTCATCTCGGGAAAAGGAATAATGGAACCCTAGGGCTGTGCTAAGAATTAAATGAATTTATTCAGGGAAATCACATAGAATTGTAGCAGAATCAATTACCTCTTAGCTATTTTTGTTATTGATTTCCTTTTACCATCCATAATTATCAGCAACAGCATCCTCATCACTAGTATTACTACCACTGCTACTACATAAGGCTACATATAGTTGTCATCCCCTTTAAATTGCTCCTGCAACTCACAAACATGAGTTATTATAATTTTTATGTTTATTTTATTTTTCATTTTTATTATATCTATATATTTTATAAACTTATTTCATTCATTTATTTTTTATTGCTATATTGTTTCAAGAAATTTAACACTATTCGAGTTCTATGATTCCAAATACATAGTGATTAACACTTTAATTAGAAACTTTACATATGCCAAAATATATAGTAGTTGCCACCAGCTGTTGGTAATTCTGGGTTATCTAGGCCTAGTTTTTTGTTTTTGTTTTTTTGTTGTTGTTGCTATTGAGAAACCAGTAATCTCCCCTATATTCAATGTCTAGAAGTCAGATGCTGTCAAGGAGATAAATAGGAGAGAGACAAGTGGCAAATTGTCCTTTGGGCTCTTAAAAGTGCGGATGGGTGAACTACTTTGAAAAATGTAAACTATTCTGCACCATTGGCATTATTTATGACTGTAGAGAACAGGAAGGTGAGACAGTGAGAGCAGAGAGGAGAAAGCCTGCAGTACGTGGCTTTCAAAACAATAGATCCCAAACGTGTTTGCCAAACTGCTCTGTGGCCTACTCTAGGGCGGGAAGGGCGAGGGAAGATACTTTCTTAGAGCTCAACATTATTCTCATTATTTCTGCACTTTAGTTTTCCTGAAACAGCAGCAGCAAGTAGTTTTGCCAGAGTAAGCGGTATTCTCTAGCCTTCTCACTCTAATAGATATTGTCCCTGGATGAGACCTTCTCCACTTCTTCCATAATAACTGCTTGTGGGGTGTCCTCGGTGTGCCACGCTTTGAATAATGCTCTTCGCTCTTGGCCTCCCTTTTGTCACTTGCAGAGGGTCTGAGCATTTCTGGGTTCCCCTGGGTCCTCAAGAGAAGACAGGGCTTCCGGTTATACACCTGGAGCTCTTCCCACAGCACCAGAGCTGTGAGACATGTGACCAGCGGCCAGGTGCACATTTGCATAGAAACTCGCATTAGAAGTTTTTTTGTTGAGTATTGACTTTTTTTTACAACCCACATTCACCTACAGAACTTTGTGATATGCATTGTTATTTTAATTTCATTCTATGTTTTATATTCCTCCCCTTGTCCTTCTACCTTCTCTTTTCTCTGCTTTAGATTTGTGCTGTGTTTTCTGTATGGCTGTAAGCCTCTTAAACCCTTTCTGCAACAAAGCAGGGAATACGTACATAAACAGGTGAATTTTTTTTAAAAAACAGGAATCGACTTAAAGCCTCCAGTGAAGTAGAATCCGTAGACCTTCCAAACTGCCACCTGATTAAAGGCATCGGTGAGTATGAGAAAATGCTTGCGATATACCTTCCATTGTTTGGCCACCAACATTCAAAAACTCATTAACAGTATTTTGGCATGCCAATTACTGTTTCTCAGAGGAACAATCGCATTGGAGCAACAAAACCTCTTTAGCCAACCTCTTTTGATCTCATCCCCTTGTATTTATTTTTCTCTTTTACTCTCATTGTAATTTATTATTTATATAATCCTATATTTATTGTTTGCTTTCTTGCTTGCTTAGTGACATTTCTGAACTATTTTTGTAAAGTATGTATTCTTTGTTGTATGTGGCCACGAAGATATGTGTTCCATTAGCCTAGTAGTCAGCTAGTAGAGGTAAGACAGAAGGAAAAGAAGTTGTTATAAAATAGAAAATAACAATCTCTCAACAAACATCTCTATTCCCCATAGAAATAACCCCAGAGGGTAAAGGTTTTTTCTTATCCTTCCTGATATTTCCAAGGCAAATGCAAACAAATACATGCAAACGTCAGAGATATTGCTGGTTTGGAGCCAGACCATCACAATAAAGTGACTATTGCAATAAAGTGAGCTGCAGTCTTTTTGCTAGTGGAGGGTCTTTGTTTTACTTTGTAAAAAAAAAAATCAACATCAGGGAAGCACATATATATCTACCTTTTTTCATAAAAGGCATCTTAGTATAAGATTATATTCTGCAACTTGCTTTATTCCAACCATAGTATGAGCAGCTTCCCACATCAGCTCATGTGGGTCTCCAGTGGTTGGCAAACTCATTAGTCAACAGAGCCAAATATCAACAGTACAATGATTGAAATTTCTTTTGAGGGCCAAATTTTTTAAACTTAAACTATATAGGCAGGTACATTGTTATTAACTTAATGAGGGTACTCCTAAGGCTTAGGAAGAGTCACACTCAAGGGGCCAAAGAGCCGCATGTGGCTCGCGAGCCGCAGTTTGCAGACGATGGGTCTAGCCCATTCTTCATTCCTTTTGATATTTACATGTACCATGACTCATTTAACCATTTCCCTCTTAATGCACATCTGCGTGGTTACAGTTTTTTGCAATGACGAACAAATCGGTGAACATCATTGTAGGTACAGCTCTTGCATTTGTCTGTAAGATAAAGCCTCAATAGTGGATTATTGTTCAGTTAGTGTATGTTTAAAGTTTTGGTAGCCAATGCTGCATTGCCCTCGAATCGGCAACACGTATAAACGCAGTACGGCATATTTATGACCACATTCTCTCCACACAGCGTTCAAAGTGTTCTTCTGGCAGAAATAAAAGTGTAGTGACCTTTCCTAATCACACCCAAGAAGGCTTCGCGCTCATGAACCCTCTGCGTTTGCAGAGAGCCTCTTCCACTTCAAAGTTTCTTTTGTTCTGTTCCTCGCCTCTCCTCTGCACATCTGTTTCCTATGTGCTCTGTCTCCTTTTTTCCGTGGCTGCTTTTCTACTCTTCCTGGTCCCATCTCTCTTCCTCTGGACTCCTTCCTCGTGGGGCTTCTCTTTGTTGCAGTTGCCCAAACACTTAACAGGAGGATACACACTCAGTATCAAGGACCAGATGGGCCAGATCTGTGCCGAATAATACAGACAGTTCTAGAACTAAGTTGCCTGGAATCCCAAGAAACCCAGCAAGGCATCCTGCCTTCTGGCTGCCATCACGAAGAGCCCCCTCAGAATTGGTCACTAAGCAAAAGCCAGATGGCATCTGGAAGGAATGTTGTACAAGGTTGGGAGGTTGAGTCGGTGATCTTTAAGGTTACTTTCGCTGCTGAGTTAATAATCGTCCAATTATTAAGCGGCCCTTGGCCTTGTGAAGCCCACCTTCTGTGAATTCAAGTCCCAGAATAGACAGGAGGCCACAGCCAGACACAGTACAGGACAAACTGCCAAATGGTTGCTGTTACAACTCACGGGGATGGACGGCTCCTCAGAGAAAAACAAGCCCAACAACATTTGTATTCTGAACGAGCATCTGTCTGTGTTGCTGACCTTTATGTTGTGATGTGTGTGAGCTGCTGTCTGGAATTGGGAAGAACGGGGAAATATGTCACCTACGGTCCCTCGCGCAAAGTGTTTAATGCCTCTGAGGCGCTTCAAAAGGCAACAGAGCGAAGACGATGAGTGATTAGAAGCACATTTGGGATACATTTTTAGATCTAATTAGAATTGAGCCTTTTTTCTTTCTTTCTTTTGGCTTATGCTCTGTGGTTAGCACACACTATATGAACATTTGTCGAATGCTATGTTAGCGATGCATAATGGTTAATAATAGCTTGTAACCACACGTTATATGTTTTTAACAACAGTTGCTTGTTCGGTGGTCTTTGATTACAAGGAATAGCAGTGCACTGTGCATACTTTCCCATGTAGACAAAAGCACTTCTCAGGGTATGCAGCAGGGATAGAGAGGTTCTCATTTTTAGTTTCTACTTTGGAAACAGTAGTAACCTATACTTGAGGCCAAGTGGTTCCTCCAAGAGATAAGACCACCACCCCTTACCCTTTATTCCCTCCCCCTAGTTCCCCAGAGCACACGTACCAATGCTACATTTACCATGGCTGGAAATCAACTCTTTGGAACTCTTGGGTGCTTTATACATACACACTCTGTTTTAATAAATAATAATCACCTACCACATAAAATATAAGTTATGTACCTCCTGTGGAACAGAGAATGAGTTCACTATTCCATTTTTTGTATTCCTTCTCAGTGTATCTTACAGAAAGAAACTAAAATTTTACCACCCAAGATTTGGCATACTATCAGTATCTAAATAATAAAAATTATAACAATAAGATCTAGTTAACTCTGAGGCTTGAAAGTTTACAAAATTTTCTAAATGTTTTTTGAAAATGCTGGCATTCAGAGTCACAGACTAAAACAAAATTTTGAATGTATTGTCTCTCTCAAGTAATTTAACTTGGCAATCAAGACCTTTACAACTGCTGCTTGGGAGATTTAAAAACAGCATTAAAATTTGTAGCCTTTGTCATTAAGTACTTTATAGTATGCCTATGAATAGGAAAACAGCAAAAACCCATTACTATGAGATATAGACATTTTTTTTTCTTTTTATAACAGATAAAGACCCAAGGCTCAGAGAGATGGAGCAACTTTTGCAAATTCTCTTTCTAGTATCACACTCTCCAAGTGATTAATACACATGCCTAAGTGGTAAACTAAAAGTAGAAAAAACAGGCTATCTTACATACTGGACACTCTATTGGGTATGGCAAGGGCTGATTTGCTGTTATAAAGTTACAATAAGGAACTTAGAGAAGAGAGAAATTTATTCCCTCTTACATGATAGTCCAAAGATAGGCAAATGGCTTAGTGATTACATGACTGTGCTCATAGTGATTACATGACATGGTCATCCTGGAACAAGGGCTGGTGAAGCAACACAACTCTTGTTTACGTATTGCTTCCATCTCGGTCCAAGACTAGAACTCTGGTTAGTTGCCATTTCCCATTAGGAAGGGGAAGAATGAAAATTTACATGGATATTAGTTTTACTTTATTTTACCTAGTAGTTGCATACATCTTATACTATCAGATCCCATTAACCTAAACATAGACAAATGACCAGCAGGAAAAAGCAGGAAATAGCCAAAGCTCTGTTGCCATGTGCCTGTAGCCGAAAAGGGGGAATATGGATAGTGGGGAGCAGGTGGCCATCTCTGACACGGAGAGGTAATTGCTAATGGAACAAGAGGGATCAAAATCAGATATGCTAAGCCAGAAGACTGTCTAGAGAAAAAGTTTTGAAAAGTTTTAAAGAAAAGTATAGGATATGAGCTGGTGAAGATCTTGGTGAGAGGCATGGAAGCAAGCATTTTTGGGCAAAAGCCAACATATGGAATTGACTACAGTTGAATTTACAAAGTGAAGTGTCTGCAGAGAGGAACCAGGGGATGGTTCTGACAGAAAATTCATTAAATTTGAAGTTGTATTTTTCCCCCAATGTGCTTTTAAGTCAGAACAAAAGGATTTAAGTCCCAGCTTTCCAGTCTGTGATCTTGAATAATTTGCTTAACCTTTCAAAGTCTCCATCGTTTGTACTCTAAAATAAGAGATAATGGCATTGCTTTTTAGGGTTATGAAAGTTATATGAAAAGATGGATATAAAGTACTTAAAAGGAGCCTGATACTTGGTAAACAATATATGTGAATAGCTACTACCATTACTTTACTATTATTATTGTTGGAGAAAAAATTTCTCCAGCATTGACTACCTTTCAGTAATTGCCCTTAAGTGGTGACAGAGGTGAGAAGAGATAATAAACACCTATTATAGTAACGTCTGTAGAAATGAAATGAGGCAGTAGATCTGGAAAATATTCTACAGAAAGCTATAGGTAAGACATCCCCTGCCCTCCCCTTGGAATTAGGCCGTGGATTAAACATAAAAAAGTTACACTACAGTTGAAATAAAAATACATTTTAAAAACATTCTTCATTCTTGATTATTTAAATAATACTAGTATTTGTAGAAAATTTTAATTAAAGTATAAGGAAGAAAATGAAAATCACTCATAATCCTAATATCCAAAGAAACATTGTTGATTTTTTTCTATATATTTTTTTGTCTGTGTGTAAGGATGTATACATTGAAATAAAATAATCTTAATTTTTAGGAACTACAACTTTTAATTGAGCTCCTACTAAATGGATCCAGAAAGCAAAACTTGGACTAGAATTGTGTGTGTGTGTGTGTGTGTGTGTGTGTGTGTGTGTGTGTGTGTAGGCTGTCCCAAAAAATGTATACACACACTTTGAGTAATTATAAAGTATTTATTAAAATACACTTCATTTCCAAAACTGAGCTATCAGCTGTTAAAGTGTGTATACATTTTTTTGGACATCATGTATGTATGCTGTAGAGTCCCCCTGGTCCTTGCTCACTACTAGTTGAGAACCACCATGGGACTAGAGCCTCGTGGTTCTTAAACTTTTTGAGGTATCCCAGATGCCTTTTTGAATCTGCTAAAGGCCCAACACCCTTTTCATAGAAACATCTGCACATACAGAAAACATTTTACATTGCATAGAATTTCAAAAGATTCATAGACTCTTTGCAACTCATTTTGACTCCTTAGGGATCCACAGACCCCAGGTTAAAAGTTCGTTCACTAAATCTCCTTTCTAGGGAACAGGCAGATGGATCATCTTTACAAAGTGAAGTTCTTGGCATTTTTCTTTTTTACTTTTCTCTACTATGTTAGAGCCAGCAACACTGGAAACAACCAGCCAAATGCAAACTCATGAATCAAAACAAAAATGGCCAGGTAAATGCTGTTTGGTGTTGTTTTTTTTTTTAGACAACAATCTTGGTGGAATCCTATGGAAAGTTCCTGAAAGGGAAGATTAGATTTTGTGGACTCAAAAAAATGTGTCATGATTTGGCTTAATCTAAGCCATTTTTATTCCTCTTTTCTTGTGTTTGGGTCTATTATCTGTCGGCGGAATTTACACAGTGAGACTGCTGGGAAGGCCTTATGTCTAATTATTTGCTGTGCTGTGTGGAGTGTACTGCAGACAATCGATAAACAATCAATAGTAATTGTAGTCTGCCTCAGAAACAAGCGTTAGAAGCTTCAGCTGGCTTAGGTGCCTGGTATTTTTCATTAATTTTCTTTTACTAGTCTCCCCCCCCCCCCCCCCCCCCGTAATTTAAAGCCTAAATTTAAAGACTAAACAGAAAGCTTTCTTTGCTCATGAGAACAAGCAGGCATTGTTTTTAAAGAGGGACTATGTAATCCCAGGTGTTTCATCTCTGTTAATGAGAGAAATGTCTGTGATTGCTTCAGATTGAATGAGCAGAGAAAGGGACAAGGCTATTTGCATGGTTAAATGGCCAGGAGCCCTTCATTTTGAAAGTAATATTCCCCTGATGTCAATTACTTTTGTACAGACATCTGGATTTTATCATCAGAGTGTGCAGATGTCAACTTTTTCTGTATTATCTTTGGAAATGTGGTGATTACTTGACTTTGATTGGAGTAAACATAAACTATCTAACATTTAAAGTCAGAAGTTCACTGCAAGAAGGGATTTAGACTGACGTTTATTGAAGAGAGTAGTTCCTTGGAAAAAAAATCAGAACCATTCCTAAAGATACACTGATAGAGTAAACAAAGTCCTAGTTATGCTCTGTTTAACAAATAACAGAACTTGAACATGACATTTATGTGTTTTTTGAACCTGCAGAAGCTGGCGCTGAAGATATTGACATCCTTCCCAATGGTCTGGCTTTCCTTAGTGTGGTGAGTACCTTCTTTTTCCCCAATCTAAGAGGAGGGGATGCAAGGGGGTTTGATGAGGCCAGCAGAGCAGTGTCTTACGTTTTAAATTCCGCACTTTTAAAAATGTTTTGGAAAAAAAAAACAAAAATGACAAATCAAACAGGATCTTGGAAAACTTCCTCACACTTATCTGAATTCAGAGATGAAAAAGTCTTTAGTAACTGATATATTGTTCTTTATGTCCCCAATGCATTGCACTAACTATCCCATTGCACTAAATATTCCATTGCAATCTGTGTCTTAAAAGTTTGTTCTGAAAAAGAATATTTGGGGCATTATTGTGAATATTTGATACTACATTATATTGTTTCAAATACAGCATCTACCTTTTTTTTCCATTCGATATTCAATTTTGAGCTAATATTCTTGCTGTTATTTATTTATTTTCAGACAATATACAACTTTCCCAGACAAGGCCAATGTTTTCCTTTTTCTTTCCCGCTGAATAGCTTATCATAAATAGAAAGTCATTCACTGAGTTTATTCAACCTCTTTACTGTTCCTTCATTCTTATAAGCTGAAAATGAATAACCTCTGCAGTCATACGTTAGAAAGACCTCAAAGTTGATTGGCCTATGAGATGCTGGCCTGCATCAGTGTACATTGCAATTGGAAAACTGTCTACGTGGGCTGATGGGGACGTTCTGAGCGCCTTTCTTCCCTGGCCGGGGCCGAAGTGGGGGTGCTGGGCATCTTTATGGGTTCAGTTTTGCTAGAGGAAGCAGGATACACCTTTGAAGGCAGCCTGTAATTACTCTGTTTCCTCTCAGCATCCCTTATTTTCAGGCTCTGAGATTCTGGAGGGATGTGGAAAAGTTGAAGATGCTTTAGAAGAGAGTCACAACACTAATAAAACAGTTGTCAGACTTAGGGGGAAGGTGAGAGAACTCAGCTCAGATGAGAATGAGGCGAGACCACTCGCCAGGCTCCTGATGATTTTTATAGGAAAGACAGCGAGCGGCTGGTTGTTAGCACTGAGGGAAAAAGGAAATGCCGTGGGCTTTGGCAGAAACACCAATGTTTATATTACATTTTTAAAATACAGTTGTAAAAAAAGTTATTTAATAACCTACGCAGAATTAGTAAAATGATATTTCTTGTAGGACTCTGGGTCTATTTGCACATATGACTATCAGCTTAAGAAAAAAACAGTAGGACTAATAGTTAAAATTATACATAACTAGAGATGCAAAAATCCTAAGTAAAGTAGAAGGCAGTTGCTTTTTTAATTTTTTTAAAAGGAGGTGTTGTCAGAGATTTGTGTAACCCAGAACACACCCATTTCAAGATTTTCTCCCCATAGGAATAAATCTGAATTTGGAGGAGTGAAGTCTCCCAGTACATAAATCTAGAACAATTTCAGCTGAGGGGCTTTAATAGCCACAATGATCTTATAACTGTCAACAGAATTGCCTCTGGTGTGTTTTTGTTTTGTTTTGTTTTGTTTTTGTTTTGTGTGTGTATCCTTCCTTGGTTATATAACTTTCTTTTCTATTCTTTTTTTCAAATTTAGAAATGAACCCACTTTGTTTCTTTAATTTACTCTGCACTGTTTCTAATATTTCCCAGAATACGCTCCTTTCTACATGAATAGCTCCTACATCACATCAGTTGTTGGTTCCTCTCCCAAGCAATTTAGTTCATCCAACACATTCTGTTCATTGGCTATGGATTTGAGGGTCACCTCAAAACTAACATCACACTTGATGAGGAGTGGGAAGACATAGAAGCGACTGTAAAGCTGATTTAAATGGCAGTGTGGATATGCTTAACACTACTGAACTGTACACTTAATATGGTGAAGATGTTATGTTTGTGTGTCTTTTACTGTCAGTAAAAATAAAATAATTTTTTTAAAAAAAGAGGAAAAACAGGTTTAAATGTTAGGGAGAATTAAAATAACCAGGAATAGTCATCACCATCCCCTGTGCGTGGAAACCCTGCTATTCTTTATGGGATGTTGATAAAGAATAGAGATTATTAACTGCTGAAGTGGTGTTGCCAGGTAGCAGTAGAGAAGTTCCAGTTTATTCTACTTGCTGGCCCTGCCAGCCGTGAACTTATGTCATTTTGATAGATTTCTTTTTAATTGGAGAGAATTTCCTTTATGTCCAATTTTGTGCATAAAAACAAGACTTCTTTTAGTACTCTAAAATTTGCATAGAATATGTCTGAAAAAATTTAAAAGAGGAAAGACCTTGATTATTTCAGTGAGTGCCGGAAAAGCATTAAATAGAATTCAACCTGATTAAAAGATCCAGGAAAACTAGAAATAGAAGATAACTTTCCAGAAACCTACAGCAAATGTAATTCTTAATGGTTAAATAATAGCTGCCTTCCCATTAATGTTTAGTGAAGGAAGAAAATGCCGCCCCCCACCCCCCCCCCAAAAAAAAAAACACTATAAGCACTAGCAATCTACTAGAGTTCTTCATAACCCAAGAAAAAGAAATATGAGGTAGATAAACAGACAAAACTGCTATTATTTTCAGATAGTGTGTTACCTGGTTTTTAAATACGCTAATGGTTGGATTCAAAATGAACATATAAAACTAAATGGCTTTCTCATGCACTAAGAAAAACCAAATAGAAAATGTAATAATAATAATAATATTTTATTCAGCACACCAACTTAATCTCCAGAATTTATACAGAAACATAAATGAGCAGAAATATTTAAGACTATTGTGTAAAGATCAAGCAATGAGTGTGCAATATGGGGATATATATATATATATATATATATATATATATTTGCCATATCTATCTATATCGCATATCTTATAAAGCTATAGTAATTAATAAGTAATTAATAATAATATAGTAATTCATGTGAATAAGCATGACTCCCCAAACCGACCAATATGTAAACAGGAATGTAGTACATGATAAAGGTGACATTCGGAATCAATGGGAAAAGGACAGACTGTGTGCCATACACTGATCCAGTTCCTGGGTTCTAGCAGTGAACAAATGAGACAAAGTTCTGACTCATGTTCCAGTGGGGAGAGAACAAATATATGTCAGATAGTGGCAGTATTTGAGCAAAATATAAAGTAAGGTGAGGCATTGGAGAGTGGTAGCTGAGGTGAGGGTGGAGTCAGGCTGCCATTTGTATATGTATGTGTATATGTCAAATAGCAATAAGTGACATTTGGTGCAGATATGATATAAAGAAATTGACGTAAGGAGTCCTAAATCTTGGTGGGGTTTGGCAGGGGCGGGGGTGCGGATTGCTAAGGCAAAAGGGACAGAGTGTATAAAGGCCCTGAGGTGAGAATGTGCTTGGTTTGTTTGAAGAGCATCAATGGCCAAGGCAACATGAGTGAGGACAGGGTAGTAGGAGGTGAGGGCGCAGAGATGGAGTGTTTAGGGTGGGGTAGGGTGAAGGTGGTGACCAGGGCAGATCATATAGGGCCTTTAGGCTATCCTAGGAATTTTCGCTTTTAATCTGAGTAAGATGGGAGTTTTTGATCCAATGTGTGACATCATCTGACAAAATTTGGATGTTGATGTGAGACTAGATTTCTGCAGAGAGTTAAAGACAGAAGCAGAAAGGCCAGTTAGGAGGCCACTGCGTAATTGTGGTGGTGGTTTAGACTGGGGCAGTCATGGAGGAAGTGGTGAAAGATGTTCACATTCTTAAGAAGGGACATATTTTCAAGGTAGAGTCAACAGGATGTGAGACAAAGAGGGGAGTCTTGACTGACTCCATTCACCAAGTCTTCTGGCTTCATAGAAGGGAAGTGCAGGCTGTGGGCTCCAGGGTCCACAGTCAGTATGTAAACTTTCACGTATCCCCACCGGGTGTCTCCCAGTCCACAAACCTTCTGGTTGCCCTCTGAAGAGACTAAACCTCTGGTCTTTTGCCTCAACTCAGAAAAATCAGTTATTCATCTTTTAGCTTTTCAGCTCCCAATTATTATTTTTTCTATTGTCTCCCCTCTGCTTTCTTTGTGTTTATAACTTTATGCCACCACCTTTAACCAAAGTCTCTATTTATCTTTTATTCATAGTTCCCACTTTAGTCCATAAAAATACTTAAGCCTTTGTATTTAACCTTTCCCTCTGTTTTGAAAAGGGTCTAAAATATCCAGGACTCCACAGCTTTGCACCAGACAAGCCTGGAGGAATACTAATGATGGATCTAAAAGACGAAAACCCGAGGGCATTGGAATTAAGAATTAGCCGTGGGTTTAATTTGGCTTCGTTTAATCCACATGGTATCAGCACTTTCATAGACAGCGGTAAGAGCTGATGAGCTACCAACATTAAGAAACTTATAATGGTTTGTAAATGACTGTGGAAAATAGATTCGGATCATGTCTGAAGTAAGAGAACAATTAACTCATGAATTATTCCTGAATTCTTCAGACAAATAAGTTGATTTGCCCCTGCCACTAACTGTAAGATATGCTGCATTTTGAAATTTCTAACAGCACCTTAAAGAATGCTTAGATTTCATGACCTTTTTATATACCTATGATCATGGCATTAAAAATAGCCTTATTTCTGAATTAAACTATAAACAGATTATTCATGAATTCTGTGTGTGGAGTGGAAAACACTCTCTCTTAAAGGTCAGGGGACCAATGATCAGAAATAACACCAGACAAACAGTGATGAGGAAGACAGGGAAGAAGAATGATCTGTTAGGTCGTCTAACAGCTTAGACATTTAACCTTTCCTTGCCTGCGGTATTTAAATGTCAATGTCTGCCTGAAGGTACTATGGCTGTCTTGTAAATTAACTCTGTTCTTTCAATTTTTCAGATGACACGGTTTATCTCTTTGTTGTAAACCACCCAGAATTCAGGACTACAGTGGAAATTTTTAAATTTCAAGAAGAAGATAATTCTCTTTTGCATCTAAAAACAGTCAAGCATGAGCTTCTTCCAAGGTACTTAGTCCTTTTGCTCATTCTCCAATTTATCTCCAACATTTTCAGATATTCCTTACGGTGGTCCTCTCCCTTATGCGCGCGCGTGTGTGTGTGTGTGTGTGTGTGTGTGTGTGTGTGTGTGTGTGTAGAGCAGGGAAAGTCAACGTCCTTCATCATAGTAATCAGCGTTCAATGCGGACTCTCTTGAGAAACGATGAAATGCTTGGTTCAGGGGAGATGCTCTTTAGGGCCATCATGGGAATATCAGACAAACCTCACCGTTTCTCCTGCTTTCACCTTCCATCTCAGAGGACACATCACCCAACTAACAATAATACCTGCCCGATTGAGGAACGGGAGCCTGCTTCATATGGAGTTTGCATGTTTTGCATGGGACTAACACAAAGAGCTTTTACAGGGTTAGCGGTAGCTGTGGGCTAATGACCCTACAGAACTGGAGAGATCTGGGTTGGGAGTGGGCTGCTACTACTTCAAGAGCACACGACTGCTTGACAATGGGACTGAAAGAGAATTGTGTTCCTCAACAGCTCAGTTTGCATTGACCTACTGCTTCTTTAAAGTTTGAGCTTGATGGATATTTTTAATTTCTACTCTCCTAACTAGGGAAGCATGTAACTTCCAATCATTCTTCCGGAATGATTCATAATAAATAGGAGCATAAATACCACCCTGGCAGCCTCTGCATGATAGAGCTCTTTCAGAATGAGGGGACCCACCTACCCTGTAGCTCCATTTTTTATTTAACAAAGGAGAAAGCAGCCCTTTCAGACAATTTTGCATCGGGTAATTGGAATTTAAATTTAATAACACTCTTGCCTAACTGGTTTTAAAAATGTAATTGTTTTTAGCATATAAATCTCTCACCTGAAGCATTGGATTATGGCAATTTCATCATCCATCTCTCTGCAAGTGTTTATGGAGTGCCTGTTCATTCTCGGCTGGTTGGCTTTGTGAGTCAGGTAGAAATTGAACAGTCAACCTGAGTTTGACTAATAACTAAGCAGAGAAACTTGGGAAAATCCAGCAACTTAGTAAATGGAAGCCAGGCAAATGTTATTGGCTTCCCAACCAGCCCACCAGCCAAGGAAGCTCCTCATCCAGCTCTATAAAGGATAGCTGGGTTCCTACATTTCTTGCTGTCAAAAAACATACTGTTGCCCAGCGGCATGGCTCATTGGTGAGCATTGACCTATGAACCAAGAGGTCAGGGTTCGATTCCTGGTCAGGGCATATGCCCGGGTTTGCAGGCTTGATCCCAAGTGTGGGGCATGTAGGAGGCAGCCGATCAATGATTCTCTCTCATCATTGATGTTTCTATCTCTCTCTCCCTCTCCCTTCCTCTCTGAAGTCAAAAAAGATATATTTTTAAAAAACATACTGTTGGCACTAAGACCTTTTATCTTTTAAAATAATCCTGCCTTAATTGCTAAGTGACATGTCTTCCAATTACCTGGTACCATACAAAATTGTTCTTTGGCAAATGATTTTATAGTATATTGTATATGACAATAGCCATGTGGTTTTAGCTGAGCTTTTCTTGGGAAACCTCTTACCAAAAACTTAAGGCATGTATTGTGTAAACTTTCTGGATTCCTAATTTTTAAAGTGGAGATCAACTGGGTTTTTATGTCCTCTCACATGTTATTTTTCTCTTTCAGTGTGAATGATATCATAGCTGTTGGACCTGCACATTTCTATGCCACCAATGACCACTATTTCTCTGATCCTTTCTTAAAGTATTTGGAAACATACTTGAACTTACACTGGACAAATGTTGTTTACTATAGTCCAAATGAAGTTAAACTGGTAGCAGAAGGATTTGACTCAGCTAATGGAATCAACATTTCACCTGATAAAAAGTATGATCCCTTATAAAAGTCATTTCATTTCTTCTCAGTCTGTCATGGGCCAAATTCTTCACTTTGTTTTTTTTTCAGTGTAGAAATAGCTTACTTGATATTTTTGGTTATTTTATATAAATATCATATGTCTGTATTTTATATTATATTATTAACATAATATTTATTATAATTATATATTTATATAATATGTAATATTATATGTCTATTATGTGATACATGATTAAATATGTATATATAATATATTAACTATGTAATTATATGTACTATTCTATATATTAAAAGGCCAATATGCAAATCAACCAAACAGCAGAACGACCGGTCCGGTCGCAATGACGTGCACTGACCACCAGGGAGCTGCCCCCTGGTGGTCAGTGTGTGCTTCCACAGGGGGAGTGCCACTCAGCCAGAAGCCCTGGGCCGGGCTCACAGCTGGCAAGCGCAGTGGTGGTGGCAGGAGCCTCTCCCGCCTCCGTGGCAGCACTAAGGACATCATTCGGACATCCTCCAAGGGCTCCCAGACTGCGAGGGGGCACAGGCTGGGTTGAGGGACCCCCCGCTGGGTGCACAAATTTCATGCACCGGGCCTCTAGTTAATTTATTATATGTTTACATACAATATCTAATTTTTGGTATATATCATTATAGAATCTAGTTTTATAAATGTAATTTTTAATAAGATGGGATCATATTTACATATACATCTCAAAGTATCAGGTAGGTGGTCCCTTTTAAATGAATATGTCATTGTTATATTGGCTGTATATTACTAAACTAATTTAACCCATTCTCTGTTGATGGATATGTAGGTTGTTAATTTTTTCTGTATAAATACCATCTTATATTTCTCATTTACCACTTAAACTTATCCAAATATTTTAAAAGGAAAAACTCCCTAGGGTAGCTTTATGGTATAATGGCTAAATCTTCAGATTTGGGAGTCATACAGACCAAGGTTCAAATGCCAGCTGGGCGCTGGCTGAATGTGGTGCTAATGAGCCCCTCCTCTTACACATTTGCACAGACAAACCCTTAAAATAGACTTGTTTGCTCGAAGAGTGAGCCCCTTAAACATCTTTAATAGATATTGTCAAATTGCCCTCCATAAGTATCTTACTATTTTTATATGTTCCACATATAAAACCACAGCTTATAGAAAGGATGATATATTCTTTATTAACTTTCCCTTTTACTGCCTTAGCCCTCTGAACAATTTACTACAAATATAATACGAAATAAATTTGGCAGTTCTTGACAACCAAATGTCTTTATTTTCATGACACAATTTCTTCTCTCTGGTTGACTACAGAAAATGAATGAGTAATCATTTAATTTAAATTGTCTTAACTGACCCAGTGCAACTTCTCCAGCCAAATCTGTTTTTCTTTCCAACCCTCATCTTTCTGAGAGTCAAACTTTGCAATCATTCAAGCTAAAATATAATACTAAAAGGGGCTTCAGCTTTTACTCCTCCTCTTGCACCATTCCTTGCTAATCAGTGAGCAAGTTGTGTTGGTTCTACCTTTGTGTCTATCCGCTACTCTCACCCTTTTTCCTTTCCACTGACATCTGCCTGGCTTAGTTTCTCATCCTCTCTGGCTGGAGTGTTAGACATCCTTCCAACTTGTTTCCAGTCCACTTCCATTCTCTGCCACCGCTGCCAATTTTTCTCTCTGTATTTCACTAGCCTTTAAGAGCCTCCAAAAGAGGGAGTTCTGTCTGCTTCATCTTGGACTCATGCTGAGCACTGCCAGGTGCAAAGCAAATGCCCAGTAATTGTTGAATGGAATGACTATTTGTTATCATGCCTCATTGTTATTCTAAAAATTCAGCGGAACCCAATTGCTTATTAAATCAAGGCAGGCTAAAGGTTGGAATTTCTTTAATAGGCTATCTCAGACCTCCCTTTTCTGCTGTTTTGGTACAGCCCATGCTTTAGACAAAGAACTCATTATTTAGCAAACATGCCTTTCTCATTCTTGCCCCTGTGCCTTTGCTCACATGTTTTCGCCTGTCTTGATGGTGTTTTGTTCTCATATCCTCAACTCCAGTCTCTAATTCCATATCACTGCAGATCCCCCTTCCTTTGTGAGCCCTTCTGTGTTCTCAAGAATTAGATATTTCTTCAGTCTCTAGACCGGAAGTATTTCTTATGGTAGCAGTCATGGTGCATTATTGTTTAATGTGTATAAACCAGTCCGATCATTCCAATATACTATAAACTTTTCAGGAAAAAGACTGTGTCTTTTTCATGTTTCTATCTGTCACAATACTGAGTTCATGGCTTTACACGTGATAATTGCTCAATAGAACAGTTGCCATGGAACAGTCAATTCAGTGAGGGAAATTACCATAAAGTAGTCCATTAATTCACCCTTTAGACAGATTGTTCTGAATAGATACGTAACTCTTATGCTTAAAATTTTCAATATGTAATTAAATATGTTAATACACATTGTAGTAAAATGTGTACTGTTCTGTACCATAACATGTAAATGATATGTAGAAGTATGGAATTATATTGTGAAATATAAAACCTTTTTTTTCTGAAGCCAAACATCTATTTCATTGTCCTTTCAGTGGCAAATATCACAGACTTTATATTCATAATGACATCCTATATTACTTTTCCTTACAAACCTTTTGAAAAATAATTGAACAATTTTGTGATTGTTGTAGCAACACAGAATTGATTTTGAAAGCTTACTTTTTAAATAAAAATTGACCTTTATCAAGCATTGCTTGAGGGCCCACCATTGATTAACTTCTCGGCAGGTTATTAAGACTCATTCTTGCATACTGTATTAATGAAGCTTTATGTTGTCATGGAGCTCTAACCAATGTGTCCTTTCTGCAAAGGTACATCTATGTAGCTGATATATTGGCTCATGAAATTCATGTTTTGGAAAAACAGCATAATATGAATTTAACTCAAGTGAAGGTAAAATATTTCTTTTTATATATAAAGTCAACATTAATCTAATATACTTTGAAATTGCATAGTTATACTATGCTTTTGCAATACCTCACTTAGAACAGACTATGGATGCCAGTGTTGCTATTTTGGGTTTTTAAATATCACCGTGGTATAACCGGCCAAGTCTCCTATTCCAGCAGTCATGAGGACTGCCCGGCATTACATGCAGTGGTGGGCTGGGAATGATATGTCACCTGATGCATTCCAATAAGAATTTTCCCAACTGAAAAGACTAATAGATAAATTCTGAAATGAAGATTTATGCATGCTATCATTTCTTTTAATAATAAATGAAGGTAGAAATTGGGTACCACACCATTATTATTTTCTTCCTACTTGACAACACATATTTTAGATTGATTAAGAATTTCCTATTTTTCTTTGAATGAGTTCTTTGAGCTCACTGATCATTATGCATCTTTTAAGGAGTTCATGTTTTAGAGTTTGGATATCAGCCTAACTTTCTTAATTTCAGGGAAGATGAAAAGTGGCTCTAAATCAGTTGATTAAATTTATTTGAACCAATATTGGTGTTAAAAGGCTGGCAGCAGGGAGGTGTGTGTAATCCTTGGCCCCCCGCCCCTCCCCCCATGCACCAAGACAGAAAAGGTTAGCCCTGAATTATTTAATTCAAGTTTCCCATGTTATTTAACTATTGACATTTTTTAATTTGGAAGGTACTCAAGTTGGATACACTGGTGGATAATTTATCTATTGATCCTTCCTCGGGGGACATCTTGGTAGGCTGTCATCCTAACGGCCAGAAGCTCTTCATTTATGACCCGAACAATCCTCCTTCCTCACAGGTTTTTATAGTTTTCGTTTTTCAACCTTAATTATTCAAGTCTTTTTGAACTACTAATACAATAAACTGTCATGGGGATGGTTGATGTAGTCCTTTTAAACCAATAATACAGTAAACTAATGTAGTGGTTTTGTAATTGCTTTAAGCCAATAATTGGCAGAATTTCACATTGCTCAAATACTTTTAGAAAGGTAATCTTTTGATGTATGAAATTGTGGTGGCAGCTAGTCAAAAGGCATTTTTATAAAGACATGTGGCCTCCCTATGTGGTATCCTGGCAATTTTTAAATACCTGGCTTATCGTCAGCTCACCACATGACATGGCTTTTGTTCAAGCTAAAGTTGTGTGAAAGTAGGCACATTAGTGTGGAAGTATTCCTATTAATGCTCAATTACTATAATAACACTAAATCCTGTGTTGGCAGGAAATAACTAGATAGTTTAAGAAAGTACTTTCTTTGAAGGTTTAAGAAAGTACTTTAATTTAAGCATTAAAAAAGGTTGGTAACTGCTATTTTTCAACAGCATGTCCTCTTAATCATTGTTTCATTGTGGGAGACAGGGATCATTGGTGATGGAGAGATGTGGATGTATGGCGGTTCTATAGTAATCCTTTGTCTCTTCTGAATAGGTTCTCCGCATCCAAAATATTCTCTCAGAGAAGCCTACAGTGACCATAGTTTATGCCAACAATGGATCTGTTCTCCAGGGAAGTTCTGTGGCCTCTGTATACGATAGGAAGCTGCTCATAGGCACTTTGTACCACAGAGCCCTGTATTGTGAGCTCTAACGTGGACTTTGGGTATCAAAGTGTGCTCACTTCTCTTAACAATTAGTTTTCAATGAATGGCTCGTTCTGAGGGAATTTAACTAGTAAAGCTGAGCCAGGATGTATGACGTGTATAGTTCATTTTATTTCAGGCATGAAAGGCCCCTTCAGTCCTTGTTGCACTTTTAACATAAAGGAAAATGAACAGGTGTTTTTTTTTTTAAATGCCAAGTAAAGGAGAGAGAAGAAAGCTGCTTTCGGTAAAGTGAATATACTTTGCACAAAATGAGCCTCACCTCCTTCTTCCAACTGCCAGAGCATGAATTCCACTGAATCAGGGTAGATCCCATTTCCTTAAAATGTGAGTGACCCCTGTGACTGTTTGGAACTACTGATAGGTAACGTGTGTGGATATTTTGTACTTACATCATTGTTTACTATTAAAGAGTTGGAGTTATATTAAAGACTAACTAAAATCCTATAATAATTTGGTCTGTGTTTCATTCTCAAGGCAGGTCCTCAGGGACTATGGGAAAGTGGCTGTTTCCTCGTGGAGTTTCTTTGGGACAAGCAGGCATGGCAATGTTTGGCAATGTTAATTTCTCTCCTTTCTCATTGAGAGCTGAATGTAAATGAGCTCTTTATTTGAATAAAATAAAACAATCAACTAAATAGGGCAACTCGAATTCTCCATTAGTATGGAGTGTTCCATCAGCTCTCTTCCTACTTTGCCTACAAAGAAGAGATCAATGTTGGGGCTGGAAGGTCAAGCAAACTCCTCATTGAACTCAACTGTGAACTTCATCAGGAGAGATTGAAGTCAGCTGTCCAGGGCCTACTACAGTTCTTTCCACTGACTGTACTTCCTATAAAACCACCTTAAGCCCTTGAGAGAGACTTTCCATTGTAACTTACCAAAAAGCACTTTACTTCACTTCTCATGGTTTTCCCCATCTTCAGCATCATTATCATCAAAATATTTGTGTTACTTACCAAGTGCCAAACAATGCACGAAAAATGGTCCATTCATTATCTCATTCAATCCTAAATACAGCCCTGAGAGAGTAGGTATTGATATTATATCACTGTTAACATTTCACAGATGTTCAGTCACACATCCAGTAAGGGGTGGTCCTCTATTTCTGATGCCAGAAGCTGTACCAGCTCCCAATTTACAGAAAGCTACCGCCACAGATCTAACGAGTATCTTGTTATTTACTCTTTTATCTCATATACAGTTTATTTTTTATATATTAGTTGGATTTCTGCTTTTAGATGAGTCATTTAATGGATTTTTAATGTAAATTACAGAAGTTTTCTTAAACCTGGCCTCTGTTCATTTGGCCTGTGTTTTTATTTACATTTTAAAATACTCAGTTACTAACGTATCTTGGAACTATTTTTTGCTAAAATAATTACAGTGTTTTGCTGTTTCCATTATCCATAGGAAAATGTTAAGTCATGGATGAACAAAGCAAGATTAAATACTATTCACTAGGGATCCAAAACCAAGAAGCATAAATTTTAATTTTAGATTATAACAATGACTGTCTAAAAAGCTACTTTTGTTAAAAGTACCAGAATACAGTAGGTACAAAATACACTTGTTTTTATTGTACTTATTAGAAATTTTATTTGGACAAAAGTACATATAAGTTAATAAGCACATGTATTACTTGTCTTAGAAATACAAAAATAATTTTTAAACTTTGGCCTCTGGGCCATGAAGGGTTCTATTTTATCATAAGTATATTGTGTGTTTATTTATGGTGCTCTTACTGTGATCATGTACTGAGTTTTAACAATTTGGTTGGTTATTAAGAGATCAAGTCATTCAAAAAGACTGAAATTGCAATTGGGCTATGCCACCACCAGGTGGATATAGGTCGAGAGCACGTGTGTGTGTGTGTGTGTGTGTGTGTGTGTGTGTGTGAGTGCGCGTGTGTGTCTGCATGCTAATTCCTTTTAATCCGAGATCTGGTTCAGTGACAATAAATATCCTTTTGTTTTTTCACAGTACCTCCATTCTTCTACAACAGCTAAATGTAAACATGAATATCGAATACAGGGAACAAGGAAAATAAAATATAAGATATATCACAGCATTTTTTTTTCTCCTTTTGTGTATTGCTTATGTAACTGGTTAATAATAAATAATCTAAGGTGGATCTTTTTTCTAGAGTTTGATTTGTTGAGTTTAATTATTTCTTGGAGTCACAACCTACCTAGGCTGGGGAATGTGTACTTGGCTAAGCAGTGAAGAGCTAATAGCACCCACCACCACACCACCACCTCCACCTTTCTTTGGCTACTTGTAGTTGTCATTACTTACTTGGCTTTCCATGAAAGGATTGCCATGTGTGAGAGGAGAAGGGTTGGGAGAAGCCCAGTAGTTCTCTTAGCTTTCTGCTCCTGGTTTTCGAGATTTTTATTCTATAAAAAGAAGGCAGAGAAGAAGATAAAAGAGCCTACTCTAGTTTTTAACTACAAAAAAATAACTTTCCGTTCACTTTAAATTTTTAGTATACTAAATAGCTTTTCTGTAGCTATCCCTGAGTTAGGCATTAGGATACAACAGTGAACCAGACACTGCTTATATTCTAATGGGAGATTCAACAAATGAGAAAATAGATGATTAGACAGATAGATGGATAGATAGATACATAGATAGAGTGATTCGAAGGGACTAAGCAAATGTGATTAGAGAACAATTTAGAGAAACCAATCCTCCCCAACTTTGAAAAGTTTAGAGCTGGGGAAAAATTGAAAAGCCAGTTCAATGACTACCTGTATTCACTTTACCTATATCTACCAATCACCAGCTATCAATTTGCAACATTGCTTTGTTTTTCCAAGTATAGAGGCTTTTGTTTTTCTGAGTCATTTGAAAGCAAGTTGGGGATACCATAAAAAAAGCATTTAATACAACTAACCTACTGAGCATCATAGCTTAGCCCAGCCTCTGTTAACCATGTGCAGAACACAATATCCGAAATACACCATCAACACAGTATACTGCAGAACAGTGATTTTCAACCTTTTTTAAAAATCTCATGGCACACATAAACTAATTATTAAAATTCTGTGGCACACTGAAAATCATATATTTTTGCTGATCCAACAAAAAAAAATAGGTATAATTTTGATCCTTTCACATCGGAAAGCTATTGTGTTGGCTGCTGTCATTTATTTTATTTGACATTCTAAAGGAAAAGAGGCCAGTGCCCCTGACTCAATAGTCAGTTATTGCCTGTTTTAAAAATTGTGGCACACCAGTTGAAAATCACATCTGTAGAATTGCAGCTGTTTACCCTGGTGATCGCATGGCAGACAGGGAGCTGCAGCTCACTACCGCTGCCCAGCATATGAGGGACTATGCTACTGCATATCACTAGCCCAGAAAAAGATCAAAATTCGCAAGTCGAAGTACAGTTTCTACTGAATGTGCATCACTTTCATAAAGTCAATCGTGAGTCAAACTATTATAAGGCAGGGACTGTCTGTACTGCAACATTAATATCCTTGCAGTCATCCTTGATTTTGTCTTTGTCCTTAAGCATCAGAAGCTTGACCTGATTCTATCTCCAACTGAGAGCTCAAAGCTGTTCTCCTATCTCTGCTGCAGCCCCGCGTTGAGCCCTCGATTACTTCTTATCCGAAAGTTTTCCAAGTGAGCACCTCTGTACCAGTCTTTTCCCTCTCCAACCCATTTCCTATCTACCCCATAGATAGGGGCCAACTTTTCTTTTCTCTTACTATCTCCAGGCCAGGTCAATCCTGTTCTCTCAACACACATTTACTCAGTTGAACTCACTAGAACTACTATTTCTTTCAGTTCCAGGTTGAGTGAATCCTCTTCTCTCAACACACATTTACTCAGTTGAACTCACTAGAGCTACTATTTCTTTCAGTTCCAGGTTGAGTGAATCCTGTTCTCTCAACACACATTTACTCAGTTTGAATGCATTAGAACTACTGTTTCTTTCTGTTTGTAAATAAAAACAGATCATGCCAGAAGATGCTACTTTGCTTTGCTCAGACTCCACAGCCTTCCCCACCGTCAGTCCCTCTCCCTCCAGCCTGGTCGTCTTTAGGGAGAAGGGGACATGCATTCTTCACCTGGCAGGAACAGAAGACCCAGAAGAAAGAAGGATCAAGGAGACTTTTGATAGCCTAACTTCCACCCAAAGCTATCCCCTCCTCCCCCCCCCCCCCACCTACTCTGCTCAACTTTCTGTAACTTAGTCTATTCCCCCCCCCCCCCACTTTTCCTAATTTTTCATTATTCCATCAACAATGGTGTTGGTGGCAGGGTTACTGAGAGCCACAAATCCACCCATTCAACAAATTGACCTGGGTGTCTGCCCTATTCAGATTGGGAAGCAGGACGCGAAGGCCTTGTTCTAGGGCTCTTGGAGAAGGGTGTGTTAAAGCTCTGCGCTTCGATTATGTTATATGCATTTGTCAGCTCTCCTACTGTCTTGAGAGCAATTCTCCAGCTCAACTCACTTCTTGCCTTCCAGAAACCTGACGTTGGGGCTCTGAACGCGTTCCCGGAGCTCCCGGCAGTTCATTTGAGGAGCTGAGCTTGAATTACGCAGCTTTTAGCAGCAAACTCCCTCTATCCACCCACCAGTGGGTGTGTTCTTGGCAAAGCTGCCACGAGAAGGAACACCAGACTTTTACCTGCGGCTCCGGGCTCCCTCTCTGTACTTTGAGCCTTGAAGAAAAAGAGAAAAGAATCCCTGTACTTTGCGCCCTGAAAAAAAAAAAAAGAAGAATCCCGCTAGTCAAGGTTTCTCCTTGAACTTCACGCATAAAGATGACCTTGAATCTCCTGCGTAAAGGCAGCCTGGGATTCCCGCACCCCCACGGAAAGATAGCCTTACCTGGGGCAGTGGGACGGGGAGTGGCCGAGACACCCAGGGCAGCCCAGCCGGCGTCCGGGCAGCGCACCTGCCAGGTGGGGCGGGCGGGCGGGGCGGGCGGGGCGGGCGGCGATCACGGGGCGGGTTGGGAGCCTGCCCGCCCCGCCTCCCGGAGGACCCAGCTCCGGCAATTGGCACTGGGTACCGGGGACTATGGGGAAGCTGGTGGTGCTGACCCTGCTGGGGGTCGGCCTGGCCCTGGTCGGGGAGAGGTTTGTGGCGTTCAGGTGAGTTGAGTCCTCAGGTGACGTAGGTCAGGGCTGCCTGGTGCCGGCTTCCTAGCCAGTAGGAATAGGAATGGACCGTTTTGGGGACCTCACTCTTCAATGCCACCCAGCAAACTGATGTGGAAAGTGAGCGAAGTACTTGCTTTTCCTAAGATATCAGGTCAGGAATGCCCCCATTTGTTTTCTGAAAGTCACCCGCCCAAGCCCTCCTTCCAAGTCGCTCTCAGCATTGGGGTAGTGAAGACCTAGGGGGTGGGTAGGGGCTGAGGGGAGGGAGTGAAGGGGGGGAGGGAAGGGAGGATAATGGGAGATATCTCAATGGGAGGTATCTGGAATACTATCAAGAATAAAAATACATTAAGAAAAAATAAAAATACATAAAAACTCCGTGGGAAGCGCTGGATTTGAGAGAAGGGACAGGCTACCAGATGGATGTTTGAGGCAGACTTTGACATGGCCTGTTACAGGTTGAGGAGGGCTGGGTTGCTGAACTCATCCCAGATTAAGAGCTATTCAGATTGAGGTGAAGGAGCTGAAATTTACATATGTTAACTGGCATTTTGTAGGTTATCTGACCTTTTGAAGTGGAAGATCTAGTGGTGATAGCACTGTCTCAGGAAGAGTCAGTACTGGGCTCGGAAGAAGAAATGTTAGGTGCTGCTGCACATTTCTGAGCAGATCTCAAAGCTCCGTTTGTCTTCAGTTGTCTTAGGGGAGCTTTTATTTATTTCTCTAAGTAGAAGCTGGAATCTCTTGAGGAGGCTGGTGCCGTTTGGTAATACTTGCTAGTTCAGCTTGAGTATGTTCATTGTAACATTGCTCCCAGTGCACCTGAGTGAGAGACTCATAAAAACAATTATTATTATAAAGTATATCTAGGGTGTATTTTTAAAAAGTAACAGTAAGATAAGTCTGTGTGTAGAGTCTTCCTGAATACTGTTTAATACAAATTTAAACTTATCCCTGGTATTTAAAAGAAAGTTTCACTGTGGAAACAAGAAAACTGTATTGAAAAATAATATGGCCAGTTGTTTAGATTTTGGTCAGTTGGATAAGTTGCAAAGTAAGTCAGCATTAAAATTTTAAAATAATAAAGTTAAAGCAAAGGCTACACGGTTTAGTTATTAGGGGGGTTTGAATGTGGGGAAATCAGTTTGAGAGGGGGAGGTGGGTTAAAAGGCAAAGACATAGTGGATTAAGGGGAGCCAAAGTGCAGATTTATAATGGACAATGCTTTATCAAATTAAATAATACAACTTGTACATTTAAATTAATAATACTGTGCAAGTTACCCATACTATTAAATATTATCATTTATTTGGGCAGCAAAGTGTTGTCCCTGTATAATTGCATTTTAGTCTTTCAACAATAATTGGGTGAGGTTAACTGACATAGGCATATTACCCACATAATGTCCATGTTAGGTAAATAAATTTAAATAAAAGGACTTGCCTACTTACTTGTTATATTACCCATAAATGATGAAAGAGAGTTCATGAATATAAAGGTAATTAAAAACCAATGTTTAGACATCAATTTTGGAAGTGGCACATTGACCTCCAATGTTTTTAACTTCCACAGAGAGAGGATTAATGCATTTCGAGACTTGGAGCCAGTAGAACCTCCTAACTGCCACCTCATTGAGGGAATTGGTATGTATGTGACAGTACCAAGAGGGCAGCACAGTTTCTTGGTCACCTTCCACTTGAATGAGGCTGCCAACTGACTTAACCTCCTGCTACTCCTTAGACCAGTGATGGCGAACCTTTTGAGCTCGGCGTGTCAGCATTTTGAAAAACCTTAACTTAACTCTGGTGCCGTGTCACATATAGAAATTTTTTGATATTTGCAACCATAGTAAAACAAAGACTTATATTTTTGATATTTATTTTATATATTTAAATGCCATTTAACAAAGAAAAATCAACCAAAAAAATGAGTTCGTGTGTCACCTCTGATGCGTGTGTCATAGGTTCGCCATCACTGCCTTAGACCTTCCACTTTACCCAAGCTACCTCATCCCAGCTTTTCAAGGGGTCTCTTCAATGTCAAAACCAGCAGCTCTTTCTCAGTTCTCTTTCTTACCGATGTCTCTCTATCATGTGAAGAATGTCATTGGCCCATACTTTGCCAAACTCTCCTCCTGTCCCTTCTGTGATATTTCATTCCCCTCCCTGTCTTCTTTTGTTGCTCATCTTACTTATCTTTTTTCTTCTTCCCTCTCCTTGATATTTCTGGCTTCATTGTCACTTCCTTCAAAATGTACCTGCAAGTACCAAGAAGAATATCCCTTAACCCTTATCCTGAAGGACTTCGCAGCCTACTGAGATGTCTTTAACCTCAGAGGGAAGGCAGGGGAGGGTTGTGGGAAGAAATCAACCAATGAACTTGTGTGCATATATGCATCACGCATGGACATAAAGAATGGGGTGGTGAGGGCCTAGGGGGTTGAGGGTGGGGTGAAAATGGGCTGGAAGAGGTTAATGGGGGGAAAAGGAGGACCTATGTAGTACTTTCAACAATAAAGATTAAAAAATAATAAGAAAGAAAGAAAGAAAGAAAGAAAGAAAGAAAGAAAGAAAGAAAGAAAGAAAGAAAGAAACTTGAAAATCCATAGCTAGATCCCAAACCTCTCAAATGGCAGGCCTTCTTTTCCAGTCTGAAATCAACTTGATTCTACTTCACACTTCTGGCATTTTCTCCCTTGAACCCTCATCCACAACCAGCTCCTTCTAGATAACACTTCCACCCTTAGTCCTGCCTGCATGACACCCCCATTCTCAAAGAGACTCAGTTCACAATCCAGGAAGCATTGCTTTCCTTTGTGCCTCATTGTTCACCTGACACAGGCTTGCAGCAGTGTCCCCTACACAGGGCTCATCCCACCTGCTAGTGACTGCTGAGACTGCTTATTTGGGCTCCGAGCCTTCAATTTCCCAACACTTCTACTTGAAAAAATAGTTCAGTTAGATTCTGTTCACTGTTCTGGGAACGAGTGTTTTTCACCCTCTCACCTTTGCTCATGCAATTCCCTTTGCTGATTTCTTCATCTCTGCTTGCTGAAGTCAGCCACAAATTTCCCTCCTACCTCTAAGTTCTCACAGCACTCTGAAAGTCTGGGTCACTTATGACACCTATCACATGCTTTGTTTTATATCTAGCAGTGTTTTCTCTTTCTCTCAATATCAGATTGCAAACTCCCTAGGGTCAAGGACTTTGCCTTATTTATCAATATGTGACAGGATGACAGCATAGTTTATTGTGATAAGAGTTTGTAACATAGATATACAAAATCAGAAAGAATACTGATTTTTAATTGGGTTCCCCCCCCCTCAATTTCTACAAAAAGTTTCCTGGCCCTTGTGTACCCTGGTCTTAAAGGAGGTTTGTGCTGCTGGCTAGAAAGCAGAAAGAGCTGGAGACCAACTCCTTCCTGATTTTCATTTTCAAACTCTGAGTTCCTGCAAGGGATTCTGATAGAGAAGGAATGAGAAAATGTGGGGTTTTTAAATAACAGGGACCCTTGCCCCCCTGCCTGGCAGTATCCTGGGGAAGAAGCAAGACCTGGGAAGGAATGGCAACAAGGCATCTTTAAGAGGCTGTGTCTCCCAGCCTCAACCAAAGTCAGGTGCCCATGTAAGTCATGGAAGTGGCAGAATTGTCTAAATCAGTGATTTTTAACCAGTGTGCCACAAGAATTTTTAAAACATACAATACTTGACTATTTAGTCAGGGTCACTGACCTCTTTTCCCTTAGATTGTCAAATGAAAAAATGACAAGAGTCAACACAACAATAGCTGTCCACTATGAATGAATCAAAATGATACCTACTTTTGTTGTTAGAATGATAAAAATTTAATATATGTTTGGGTGTGCCACAGAATTTTAGTAATTAGTTTATATGTGCCAGGAGATGAAAATGGTTGAAAAACACTGGATTAGCCCTAGCTGGATTGGCTCAGTGGCTAGAGTGTTGGAACTGCAGACTGAGGGGTCCATGGGTTTGATTCCAGTCAAGGGCACATGCCGGGTTGTGGGCTTGATCCCCAGTAGGGGGCATGCAGGAGGCATCTAATCAATGATTCTCTTTCATCATTGATATTTCTATCCCTCTTTCCCTCTCTCTTCCTCTCTGAAATCAATGAAACTATACTTAAAAAAAGAAAAGTAAATCGCTCAATTCAATGATATCCAGGTCTATGCTCAGATTATGTAATTCAAACAGATTTGAGAAGTTGAAACTACAGCTAATGTTGTAAGACATAAATCAACATACTGATTATCCAAATATTTTGAAGAAAATGATTTAAAGGAAGTTGGCTGAGATAGAAGGGAAAAATGCCTTATTACTCCATAGCAGGTTCCATTTGTTTTTTTAGCTGGCTGTCAGAACCGTTGTTCCAAAAATGTGACACGATTATAGGATTAATTGGTAGTCATGCTTTGGCATAACCCTTTCTAAGGGTGCCTTAGGGTATCCTCTTTCTACTTTGTGTGACCTCTCTGTTTCTCCTCAGTAGCTTGAAAGTAGCAAGACTTATTACATTTAGGTTCAGGGCTCCCAAGATTGATGGAGGGAGGGAGGAAGAGGAGAGGAAGAGAGAGAGAGAGAGAGAGAGAGAGAGAGAGAGAGAGAGAGAGAGAGAGAACACTAGCAAAAGCTATGGCTGTGACTTTAAACTTGTATGTCAGTTCTGTAGCATCACTTCCACTTCATTCTATTTGTCAAAGCAGTTACAAAGGTCTACCCAGGTTCAAGGGAACAGAATATAGACTTTACCTCTTGATGGGAGAGTATGAACATCACATTTTTAAAAAGAGCATGTGGACTTGATACATATTGATTCTACCATATTTGTAACATACATTTCTCCACACTAGATAACCAATGCCTTTACTCTCAGTCCTGCCTGCTTGGACCATATCACCTGTGGTTCTATCTCTCTACTAGGACACATGCAAGGCCCTTTTTAATCCTGGTCTCAGTCATAAGTTACTGATTATATGCTTTTTCCCAAAGAAAAACACTCAGGACCAGCTCTCAATGGAAAGAGATCTGACCAAACTCTTTGCATTCATTTACATTTAATAGTCCATCTTAAGACATATTGCCTTTGTAAAAGAGAGAAATTACTCAAAAATTTCCCATATGATTAGATAATAGTAGAATTTTTAAGCCTCAACAAGTTGGAAGAAGAGAAATGCTTGGGAGAGAGGCCTTTAAGAGACCTTCAAAATGATGACTTTCCAAATGTTATCACTTGGTCTGTAGATCAAGTTTTCTATGGGGAGTAAAGCTGAATCTCCCAGCTAGATGCCATTATTTAAAGAGTAAATCTAGGATATCAATTTATTTTATAGTTATTTGTTTTTTCTACTGAGATGGAATTCTAAGAAAAAAATTGGAGTCTGATTCAGGTTTCATTGTAGAGCAGCCTGCCTGTGGGATTCTTGACAGTTAATATAGTTTCCCAAGTAAATAGTTGCAAAAAGTCAATGGAGTTTCCAAAAGAAATTTAAAGTTTTGACTGTGAGATTTATCTTTTAAGCTTTCAAACATGTATCTTTCTGATCCTCTACTTCTTTTGCAGAAAATGGCTCTGAAGATATTGATATACTTCCCAGTGGGCTGGCTTTTATCTCCAGTGTGAGTATCTTCCATACCCCTCGGATACTCATGTCAATAACAGTATAGACAGCACATTAATGTTGCTGACTAAAGCTGACAGATGGACCCCTACACACTCATCCCACCTGCGGGTAAACCAGTCAACTAAAAAGGCCAAAAAAGGATTCTGGAGAGCTAATCAGGACACCACAGGAATGCTCAGGCCTGCTCCCTGTGGGCAGTTTCATACTCAATGGGGACTCACTAAATGTGTAATGATTTTCGTTCAATTCCTAAACTAATCTCCAGATCTGTCCCTCAGCTTCTAGTAGTCACCTTCTCAGTAACTACTATTCCTTTCACCATGCTTGCCTGTGTTTGGAGCTCAGTAAATGTTTGTAGATTGAATGTTGACCATGTTACTCGATTCAAAACCTTAAACACTTTCTGTCGTAGGTTCCTTATCATTCTTTCCAGCACTTTATAGAGAAGTAGAGAAAAGCCTGCATGTTATTCCCATTACCTTTCACAGTTTGGGATGATCAGGATACTGTAAGGAACCGAAGAGATTGAAAATTGTCATAAATTTGTTAAATCAGTTGCAATTTGAAATGAGATGGAGTATGTTGAAAGGGATTTACTGACTACATTTTTAATGTAAATTCTGATTTCTGGAATTGCAAGTCCTAATGTTCCATTTTAGCCAAGAAAATACTACCAAATAAAATGAAGTTTTAGATCTATATCATTTTGGCCAAAAAAGGTGGGCACATATAATAATCATTCCTGGTCTGAATTTCTAAATTCTTAAATATGCATCATATCATTAAGGTCTCATTTTTATTTTAAACTACTTCTGGTGGTGGTATGTATAGGGGTGGGCAAGTGGGAGGGATTTTATTTCTTTAGGTTTCTTTCAAAACCAAAGATAAAACAAAGCTGTCTAGAAAATCTTTTTCTTTGTTGACTTAAATTTTCTATTGCCAATTTAGATTTTCAATGTTATGCCAAATAGATCTTTTGAAATGATGATTGTATAGCTAGGATATTTCTTTGCAGTTAGGAAATAATATTTGTAGTTCTTACAGTATACCTTTTTCTATTTTCATTGGAACTGAACGTACTAAATTGCTGCTATATAGAAAATAGAGATTTTCATCACAAATTATGCCATGAGAAATATTAACCTGAAAGTTTTAAATAATGGAGGTCTTTTTGTAAACTAACAAACAACTCATCCTTATAGGCTAAGGAGGATGTTTGTTGCTTATTTTTAATCTTTATGACTATAATAAAGATTAGTCAACTCCTTGTTCTTATTTTTTCCTGTCACCCTTCCTTGCCATCCTAGAACATGTTTGGAAGCTGCTGATTTCAAGGGTAATTCTGTGCGGTAGATGTTTTTAGTCTACCTGCTTCCTTACCTTGGTTCTTGGCATGCTTCTCTTTGCCCGCAAGGTTACTCTACCTCTTTACACATGTCACTAACTTTTAGTTCTTTGTGAGGTTTCACTGTAGTGGCACCTCAGTTCCTGAGGAAACTCTTTCCTAACACTCTCTTGCTGAGTGAGATCCTCTTCTCTGGTGCTTTGGATTCCCTGTGCTTAGACCCTTACATTCAATACCACATCTGATGGGCTTGCTTGGTGCTGTCTCCCTAGATTTCAAGTTCCTCCAGGCCAGGACTTTGGAGTGTTCATAACCATGCTCAGCACCTAACACACTATCTGGCATACACAGGTGCTTGACTATTTACTGAATGCATGTGCTCATAAATGAGGCCAGTGGAGGATTTCAGTGCCTGTCCACACATACCTGTAGTATGTTGGGGAAAATAAGATGCCTGCATCTCCAGGTGATTTTCACCATTTTCAGTGGTGAATGATATAAAAACAATTGCTTGTAGTCAATTGCCACAAATTCTTACCCAATTGCCTTAAACAGAAAACCGAGTGAATGAGAAGGCATTTTATCAGAGGTGTTTCATTAATCATGACACTTAATCTAGGCCAAGTTGTTTGCAATGCTTCACCCTTCATGTCTAGAACAGCAAATCTTTGTACTAGTTGGCAATGCCCTCACATTCCCCAAGCTACCATGGTACATGCTGTGATGTTCTGCCCTGACCTGCCTTCCTGGGCAATATTCTCTATTGCCAAACCTTTCTTTATGGGTGTGGTAATGAGGCTGTATAATTAATAATCTGAGTAATATAGGAAATTGGCTTCCCTGGGCTTAATTTTCTCCAGGTAAAAAGGGAAGGATGATATGTTTCTGACATTTTTCCCCTCAATGGTGCCATTATCTAAGCTACTGGACTTGGTGACCAATTGACTATTTGAGAAAGAGTAGATTTAAAGACTGGATTTTATGGCCTAATATTGGGGAGAATAGTGATGCCTTCAAAGGAGAATAATAGATATGAATGAGAGGCAGGATTTGAGGAGAGAATATTGATATTGGTTTTGACAATTTGATTATGGGCTGCCCTTAGGAAGAAGTTGGGAATGCAAGCTAGAACTCCAGAGAGAGATTCTTGTTAAATGTGTAGATTTGAAAATCATTGGTATAGAAGAAATATCTGAAATCTTATGACTAAGATCTGCAAGGAAGGAGTATAGAGCAAGAAGGAAAGAAGGATGGATGAGGACAGAAGGAGGAAGAGGCAAGAAGAGAAGTAGGACTTATATCAGCAAATTCTTCTCCTCCTCCTCTGCCTCCTCCTCTTTTTCTCCTTCCCCTCCTCCTCCTCCCCCTCCTCCTCCCTCTTCTTCCTCTTCTTCTTCTTCTTCTCCTTCTTCTTCTTCTTCTTCTTCTTCTTCTTCTTCTTCTTCTTCTTCTTCTTCTTCTTCTTTGTCTTCTCCTTTTTCTTCTTCTTCTCCTTTGACAAGAAACAAAGGGATATACAATAGTGTCAAATGCCACAGAGATATAAGCAAGAGAAAGTAGAGGGGTTTTCACATGGGATATTTTGGAGGCCATTCATATGACCTTTAAGAGGCATTTCTATAAACTACAGAATACTGATTTCTGAAAGTTTGAACAAATCAAATCTGGTAACAAGATCAAGTTAAGTTTTCAAGAAATTTGACAGTGACGAGAAGACAAAATAAATGCATGTTTGAAGAAGTAGTAAAGTTAGGAGTCCATTGGTTTCAAGGAATGAAAAACGAGCAATTTTTCAAGCAAAAGAAGGGGACATTGGTAAAAAATAAGTGCTAAAGCAAGAGAGAGAGGATGTACTTTCTGAAGACAGGGCCTAGAGAACAAGAAATCAAATAAACAGGTGGTGGAGTTAACAGAAGAAGGCAGACTGGTGCAGCCACTATGCAAAACAGTATGGACAGTTTTCAAAAAATAAAAAATGGAACTGCCATTTGATCCAGCAATCCCACTTCTGGGAATATATCCTAAGAATCCAGAAATATCTCAGAAAGAATATATGCACCCCCATGTTCATAGCAGCGTTATTTACAGTAGGTAAGACTTGAAAACAGCCTAAGTGCCCATCAGTAGATGAGTAGATAAAAAAGGTGTGGTACATTTACACAATGGAAGACACTCTTCTGTAAAAGAGAATGATCTCTTACCATTTGTGACAGCATGGATGGACCTGGAGAGTATCGTGCTAAGTGAAATAAGCCAGTCAGAGAAAGACAAATATCATGTGATCTCACTTATATGTGGAATCTAATGAACAAAATAAACTGATGACCAAAATAGATCCATAGGCATGGAACAGAATAACATATCTCAGAGGGAAGGGAGGTGGAGAGGAGGCGAAGCAATTAATGATTGCTTAACCCATGAACACAAATAATTATGCGGGAAAGGCCTGGGGTGGGGCAGGGGTTGGATGGAGGGGGGCAAAAAGAGGGAAAATGGGGACTTCTATAATACTGTCAATAATAAAAATAAATACATACATACATACATACATACACATGAAATGGATGGCTGACCAAAACTGAGGTACAGAGGATTCATTAACTGAGCAAAGAGACATGCTTGAGGATGAGCTTTCGGTCGGTCCTCTGAGTTCCAGTCTGGGTCTGTTCCCAGGAAGATGGATAGGAGAATCAAGACATTCTACCTTACTTCCCTCTTTAATATCGTCCTTTCTTCTCCCCCGAAGTAGTTCCTTGCTTACATTCTATAGCTGCAGAAAGAAGAAAGGAGAACATCTTCAGACATTGGGTTAGTGCTCTCCTTTTAGAAGGAAAGTGGGCATGACAGCACAGAATTGCTACATACGCATGTCTCAGAGCCCTCTCTCCCAGGTGCCAGGTCCTGGTGACAGTTTCTGACATGCTGATAAAGAGTGTGCTATTGGCCCCCATACAGGTGTCTTGAACATCAAAGTTTTAATGTTAGCAGTGAACATTTAAAACGAATGTGGCATGTTGCTGAAAAATTACCACGTAAGCAAATGGATGGCTTTTTATTGAGCTCCTGAAAATACCATACATAGAAAGACATTCTTAACCATCTGGAAATTATTTTGAGGAAATTAAAGTTCAACTCTGTCAAAGAGGAAGAAAAGAAGAGAATTGATAAAATTGAAGAATTATTGAGTCGGAAAGCAGGGAGTCAGAGGAAATTGATGTTGGATGGCATATTTGTTTGTGATTTTCCCACCAGAGATATAGGAGGTAAAATTACTCGTTGAGAATAAAGAGGAAGATAAAGAAATAAATTTAGGATAAACATTTGGAGAAATGCAATAGATTGCCTATTAGGATGAACAAAAAAGCTGATAAACATCATTGGATGTCTGATTAAAGTTGGGATGATAATTTTGTATCTAAGTTCTTTCTCCTGATTTAGACTAGCCCTGTAAGAGGTGGACCAGGGCAAAAGGAGTTGGTAGGGGATTTGATAAGGAGGCAGCAAGCAAAGGGTGTGGCTTCCTTAGGAACAAGTTGTTGATTGATGATAACAGATATGAGTTCTGGAAGATTGTAGCTTGGGCATGCTGCTCTCTCCTCCAGGTGTGGTGACTTAAGGAGAATGTAAGAGGGCAGAGCACCTTCTCTGATGTGCTTCAGTGTTGCCTGCAGGAGAGCCAGCTTTCCAGTAAGATTTAGGCGTAGAAGGATTATTCTAAGAAAAGCTTGAAGATGCGATCCACTCCCCCAGGGGTGAGGGCCAAGAATAGTGTTATTGTAAGTATGTGAGTGTGTGTGTGTGTGTGTGTGTGTGTGTGTGTGTGTGTGTTTATAAGAAAAGGAGGGGAAAAGGAGAGAGAGAGAGAGAGAGAGAGAGAGAGAGAGAGAGAGAGAGAGAGAGAAGGAAAGAAAGAATTTAAATTGAGTATAAATGGAAAATGAGGGTACAAGAAATGATACAGGGTTGTTAATATTAAGGTTGATATTATCAAAGTGATGGGGGATGGAATGTGGGGAGAAAGTTGCAACTTCTGTAGAATAAGTCAACCCCAAGATTTGATACAATGACCATCAGAGATGCAGCAAAGGCCCAAGACATTCAGGGTGCCTATGATTGGTTTATAAGTACCTGGTCCTTCAATAAATAGGGCCACTCTCCAAGAACTTTTTGCATTATTTAGAGAAAAAGATTCACATTTGAATTTTCAGACATATCTATAAGAACAAAATAGGTCAGAAATAGTCAATTTTTTGAGAATAGTTCCCCAAAGTTAACTCTTGGCTAATTCTACTATGAAATGTAATGGATGTCAGGATGGAAGCAATACAATGACACTACACACCCCATCTCTCCACTTTGAGGAAGGTTAGTTATAGAATATCAGGACTGGATAGAGTCTTAGATGTCACACATTTTAATGTCCTCATTTTCTAAAAGAGGAACCTTAGGCACAGACAGGCAAGGGACCCACACAAAGTAACACAGCCTCTCATCTCTTGCACGGTACTTTGTCTAAACGCTTTCTTTCTTTATCAAAAACTGACTTTGGATTCTTCCCATTCCCAATGGTTTAGATGACATTGCTAACCCCTCAGATTAGATAATGGCAACAGCTGACAGATAAAAATGTCCCAGAAATCTAAAAGAAGTTTAGGGTTTTTAATATCTTTGCTAGACTTTGAGCTTTTCATTTCCTTATGAAAACATTTTTTTGATATGTATATATGTACATACTTATTCTCTGTTTTTTAAAGGGATTAAAATATCCTGGCATGCCAAGCTTTGCACCAGATGAGCCAGGACAAATCTTCATGATGGATCTGAATGAGCAGAACCCAAGGGCCCAGGCACTGACAATCAGTGACGGTTTTGACAAAACATCATTCAATCCACATGGGATCAGTACTTTCATTGACAAAGGTAAAGCTTGAATGCTTAAGAATAAGGGGGAGAATGAGGGAAATGGCAAGGGAATTATATCTCAAAAAAGCTGTTATAAAAACAAAACATATGTATTAATACATTGTTTATGCTTTAAAACAATTTCAAATATTATTTTTTAGTTGTTGATGGTTCCTAATTCCAAATTAATTTAATTTTTAAGCACCTGTGAGCCCATAGAACACATAGAAAGTAAGAACAGAGAAACTTAATAGTAACTACATAAAGGGAAGACCAAATGGAAGTGTTGCAATTTAGAATGTTTGAAGAAATGGTGCTTTAATTCTTCCAAATACCTAATGGAATTACAATGTATTGCTAAGTATAAATTTGCTGGACTGATTTAATGATTCATAATTATTTCCATCCACTTATCCAATAAGTTGGGTCTGCACCAACAAACTTGTTCAAGTTTACATAAATGGGTATCTTTAAAAATGCTTGAATACTGTTTTATGAAGTAGGTTAAATATTCCCCTGAAATCTTATGTAGGGGTGGGGAAAAGTAGGTTTACTGTGCCACTGTGACATTCTTTTGAGTTAATAAAGCTATTGAAATAATCATAACCTGCATGTCTTTTTCCATGCAAACAACTGTAAACCTTCTAAGATTTTCCGCCTGATTTAGACTAGGCCTGTAAGAGATGGACCAGGGCAAAGGGGGTTGGTAGGGAATTTGATGAGCAGGCAGCAAGCAAAGGGTGTGGCTTCCTTAGGAACAAGTTGTTGATTGATGATAACAGATATGAGGTCTGGAAGATTGTAGCTCGGGCATGCTGCTCTCTCCTCTAGGTGTGGTGATTTAAGGAGAATGTAAGAGGGCAGAGCACCTTCTCTGATGTGCTTCAGTGTTGGCCTGCAGGAGAGCCAGCTTTCCAGTAAGATTTAGGCATAGAAGGATTATTCTAAGAAAAGCTTGAAGATTCGATTCACTCCCCCAGGGGTGAAGGGCCAAGAATAGTGTTATTGTAAGTGCATGAGTGCATAGGTGCATGCGTGCATGTATTTGTGTGTGTGTGTGTGTGTGTGTGTGTGTGTGTGTGTTTGCCCACCCCTGTATATCTGTTTATTTGCTTAGCAAGTCCTTCTTTCAAAGGTAATTATACCTAACCAGTCACATAATAATTTTGTATTGCTTTATAGTTTATAAAGCATTCTCATGTATATGTGATTTATTTAGTCCTCAAAATAAAACCCTGTCCCAACCTGACACTTCTCCTCTCCCTGCACCATTCAGTGAACTAGTTACAATGCTCTAATTTCCCTCTTATCCATCTTTCTAAGCTGTCCAGCTCTTCCCATCCTCACTGCCACCATCCCAGTCCAGTGCCAAACATCTTTCCCATGACTGCACCTTCCCTTTAATGCTACCTCAATCCATTTCCATAATCAAGAGTTATTTTTATGCGAATCTAAACATGTCACTCTCTTCTTAAAATGCTCCATGTTGTTCCCATTACTCTGAAGATCAACCCCAAATCTTCAAAATAACCTGGGTTCCTAGGGGCTACTCCTACACATTCTGGCATCTGGGTGCTCCCTCCAGCCTCACCAGACATCACCCTCCCCCTGACTCTCCAGACCAGCCACACTGGATTTCTTTTAGTCCTATAAAATGCTACCTGCCTCAGGGCCTTTGCATCTGCAGTTCCCCGTGCCTGGAATATCTTTCCACTTCTGGATTACTCATCCTCATCAGTCAGGCCTCAGCTTAAGTGTCACCTTCTTAGGGAAGCCTTCCCCAACCTGTTTCAGGGCATGAACCTTATTATATTTCTTCTCGATGTACTTCTTTTAGCACTCATCAGAATAGCAACTAATGTTTTCTTATTAATGTTAAAAGGTACCAACCTTCTAACCCTCTCCCACTATTGCTCTATAGCAGCGGTTCTCAACCTGTGGGTCGCGACCCCTTTGGGGGTCAAACGACCCTTTCACAGGAGTCGCCTAAGACCATCAGAAAACACATATTGAATATATAATTACATATTGTTTTTGTGATTAATCACCATGCTTTAATTATGTTCAATTTGTAACAATGAATATACATCCTGCATATCAGATATTTACATTACGATTCATAACAGTAGCAAAATTACAGTTATGAAGTAGCAACGAAAATAATTTTTATGGTTGGGGGTCACCACCACATGAGGAACTGTATTAAAGGGTCGTGGCATTAGGAAGGTTGAGAACCACTGCTCTATCGTGAGCTCCTTCTAATCTTTGGAGCCAAGCTTACCTGTCACTGTTCAAGTGGCTGCACTCTATGAAGAAGGCGTCTCCTACTTACATTTCTTTTATTTACTATTCATTTCCTCCCTGTTTTCCTATCTAGAATATAATCACCACAAAAGCATGTGTGACTTGTTCATTGCTGGATTCCCAGAGTCTAGAACCATATCTGCTGCTCTAGAACATGTGTTAAATGAATAACTGAATGAACCCTATGGCACAGGCAGTTCAGATATTAATGCTCCATTTTATAGATGGAGAAATGGAGGTTAGAGAAATGCAGTAGCGTGTGGCTTCACTTTTGTCAGGAGTAAATGGCAGTTCCAGAACTGAAACCCCCGGGGGTCTTACTTCTAATCCTATGTTCTTTATTTGGGTAAAATTAGGGCTTCAGGCTCTACTTGAATAATACAAAGTCACCACTTTTTTTTGCCTGACACAAAACTAAACATATTGCTTCACTGGAGAAGTTGTAATGAGTAATCAGATTAACCTGGAGCTATTTTATTTCATGGGATAGCGTTGGAGGAGGAGATATTTTTTGCGGGTGGAGGGTGGGGGGAGGGGAGAGTGAGCCTTGATTTGAGGTATTTGTTTTTTCCCCTCAAATGGGACCAGTTTAAAGTTTACAGATTAACCCTTAGGCATTTAATCAGGATTTCAGAAGCTCAGTATATTATGATTGGCATCTTATTTTATTAGTCACCTCCCTTAATTATGCATTTAATTCATAAGGCCAAAACATCACATATATATTGGAATGGAATGAGAAGGCAAAGAACGTTATTCTCACCAAGCATTGCTTTATGGAAGGAGGGGCCGTGGAGGCCTAACAAAGGGTAGGCCCAGGGCAGCACACGTATTGTTCATGCTGTGTTTGGCAGGAGTGTCTGGCTGAAGAGCCACGTAAGGACTAAAATACAACTCAGTTCTGCTTGCCACGCCCCTGGCCCTGGACAAAAGCTGGGTCAGACCAAATGAAAGACTCATCTGTGAGGGAGCCCCTTTTCTTAATTTGTGTCAAGGTATCAATGTGTTCCAGGGGCCATCTCAGGGCCCGGGTTTGCTCCATTATAGGCTTGGTAACCCCATTAAGGGAGGGCATAGAGGAGAGTCCAGTAGGAGGATGGGGGCAGGCCTTTTAAAAATCCAGAGCTCGCTGAAACCGGTTTGGCTCAGTGGATAGAGCGTCAGCCTGCGGACTGAGAGGTCCCGGGTTCGATTCCGGCCAAGGGCATGTACCTGGGTTGCGGGCACAGGATGTGCAAGAGGCAGCTGATCGATGTTTCTCTCTCATCGATGTTTCTAACTCTATCTCTCTCCCTTCCTCTCTCTGAAAAATCAATAAAATATATTAAAAAAAAAAAATCCAGAGCTCATCTGACCTGGAGCTCCTGGGCAGTCAGGAAACAGTACTTTGAGAAGACGGATTACTACCCTCAACCTTGTTCACAGCCGTTCACAGTCCAATATGAAAGCAGATAGTTGAACATTCTTGAGGCAATACCCACAACTGTCTACTCTGTTCCCTCTTGCGTTCATATTTACATTCCATGTCCACTAGGCTCACTAAATATTGTTATTGCAACCTCAGGTGGTTGACTTGCATCAGAAGTTCATTCTCTAGCTGGGAAGTATTGCTAGTTTAAGCTATTCATACAGCCCTGGCATTTTTGGAACATGTGTTGCAATGTAGGAAATATTCACCGAAAAGAATTCTCAGCAAGGTTTTGTTTGCTTGCATCCACTTCTCCTGTTGAAGAGCCATCTGAGGAAACCATATCCATGTCCACGCACCACTGTAGTTCTGTGCTTTCCTGTTAGAAAGGGGAATGCAGGTGAGGATGAAGTGACCACGTGGAAACATCAGAGTTTGGCTCTGCCATTTGGTGATGGTAAAATTGCGGACAAATCATTCTTCTGAGTCTCAATTTCTTCAATAAAATAGTGATACTGGCACTTGTCTGACCTGCCTATCAAGTGGACTGTGGGAATCCAATGCAAGATGTCTGAGAAAAACTCTTGGATGTGACCAAGTTGCACACCAAGTCTAATAACAGTTGCAATAGAAGTAAACTTATGGGAAATTATGCCTTTTCCCACTTAGACCATACTGTGTACCTTTATGTTGTGAATCATCCCCACATGAAGTCTACTGTGGAGATATTTAAATTTGAGAAACAACAACGTTCTCTGGTTCACCTGAAAACTATAGAACACGAACTTCTCCAAAGGTATGGATTTAAAGCATTTTGCACTTCTATTTATTTTTGCACCTCTGCTGTGTGCTCTGTTTTCTTGGGTTCAGCGGGCTTCCTCAAACTATTGTTCTGTAGCATTGTTTTCTGAAGCTTTCTAACGGTTCCTATGGTGACACTGCCCAGCATCTCACCAGAAATTGCTGTATTAGTATTGAATATCTTTATATTTCCCAACTTCTTGAAAGCACTTTAATCCTACGAAAGTGCTCAATTAGATTCCCAGCTCTAATTCCACAACAATGCAATACTAACTATGGGGCTCTCTTTAAACACCTACACCCATTTCTAGTTATCCTGGTAGGCTGTGTCTGAGAGCCGTACCCACTAGGTGTTACAACCACCCTCAAGATGGGCTATTTCTTTGTTCAATGAGAGCTTTAAAGTGGAATTTGAAAAAAAAGCCAGTGGGCACATATAAAAATCACATTTATCAAGCTTCGATGATGTGCCAGGCATTGTACAAAAATACTTAATTTAATTCTCACAACAGCCTTCAGTAACAGGCATGAGTAAGCTGACACTTAGTGTTTTAGATTAAAAAATTGCTCATGTTACATAATTTGTAAGTGGCAGAACCAGAGTGTAAACCTAGATCTGTCTGAATTCAAAGCTGTGCTCTCAATGACAATGCTAAACATCTTTCTTATTGTGTTGCAAAACAATAGTACATTTTTTAGTGGATGAAGTGTCTATTTCAAGGCTGTAACAAACAATGAAAAATTTGTCTTATAAAATGGACTCAACACTGAAACAGTAGAGATTAATCTTTTCATGAGAGAGAAGAATGGGAAAATAAATGCAAGTTCACCTTCTTGTCTTTGTTCTCTTTCTCAACATCATGTATGGACTTCTCCCATAGAATCTGGGAGCAATAAAAGCAGAGGGCAAAAAAAAGTGAGATTAGTTGAAGTTACTGAACTCTTTTCTCTTTTTTAAAAAAATGTGTTTTTATTGATTTCAGAGAGGAAGGGAGAGAGAATCATTGACTGACTGCCTCCTGCAACCCCCACACTGAGGATCAAGCCCACAACCCAGGCATGTGACCTGACCAGGAATCGAACTATGACTTCCTGGTTCATAGGTCAATGCTCAACCACTGAGCCATGACAGCCAGGCTGAACTCCTCTCTTAACAAATTGTGCTGGGTTCTGAGGCACAGTGGGGGCCAGGACTGCTGTGGAGTGACTGGAAACTGGACAAATCACTTAACCTGTGCTTCAATTTCCTGAGCAAAATGGTGGTTCTCTTATTGGTCTAACTCACCACACTGGTGATTGTAAGGCTTAGATGCAATAACATATGACATCACAGGAAGAGTTCCTCAGAAATCACAGCCTGAGGGAAAACTCCATACATGACGAATTGATTAAG
Source organism: Myotis myotis (assembly GCF_014108235.1). NCBI lineage: Eukaryota > Metazoa > Chordata > Mammalia > Chiroptera > Vespertilionidae > Myotis > Myotis myotis. The sequence goes on from NW_023416315.1 coordinate 36,602,168, forward strand.
GAGTACAATACCAGGATGCAGAAGTGAGAGAACAGATTGAGGCAGGGAAGAGGGAGTAATATGGGTTGAATTGTGTTCCCTCAAAAAGACATGTTGCAATGTTAACCACAATATTTCAGAACATGACCTGATTTGGAAATAGGATCATTGGTAGATGCCATTAGTTAATGCCCTCCATATTGGTGGGCCCTTGATCTAATATAACTGGTGTCCTTATAAGAAAACAGGCAGTCACACAGGGAGAATGCTAGGTAAAGATGGAGTGTGAGATTGAAGTGATGTATCTACAAGCCAAGGATCACCTGAGGCTACTAGAAGACAAAAGAGATAAGGAAGGATTCTACCACAGAAAACTTCAGGAGGAGCATGGCCCTGTCAACACCTTGATTTCAGACTTCTAGCCTCCAGAACTGCAAGACAATACATTTCTGTTGTTTTATGCCACCTCATTTGTGGCACTTTGTTACAGTAGTATTTCTAGAAACTCATATGGGGGACAGTCTATAGCAAATACATTATCCTTCTCCCTTTCTTACCTGTCTAAGGTTAAGAAAGGGAGAAGGGCTTATCTACTAGCCTTACCTCCCATTAGTCAAAGGTTTACCTCAAGGGCTATTCACTTGGTACCTGCACAAGTCAGGCCTGGTGATAGCTTGTGTTTTGTTGTCAACACAGAAGCCTGAAAGTGGGAGCAAGAGAGCCACACAGGCATGAGGTAAAGTACCAGAAAGCCGTGCTGTGGAAAGTCTGCCAGATCCCTTGAAGAGCTGGTTGAAGGAGTGCCAACTGGAACAGGGCAAGTGTGGCTCTAAGGAGTATCTAAAAAGAACCTTAAGGAGTGCCCTGATACCCACATTCACCAAGCATTTTAAGGGGCAAAACAACATGCTATTCTTGAGAGAATTCAACCTATGGGGTCAGGCAATAATACCTTTTAGAGGAAGGAATGCTTATGCTGAGACCTGAAAGATGGCCTTGGAAAAGACATTATACATCAAAACCTAAAAATATTTTCCTGATTCATCCAGTTTTCTTTCCCAATTTAATTTAAAAAGATTTAACCTTTTTTTTTTTTACATTTTCAAGTCACTGTCTTCTTTTTTACTTTTCCAAAATGAAAATGACTTATTTTTTTATCTTGTAAGAATAAGACTTACTTCATTTAAAAAAATGAAATGGTATTAAAGAACATAAATGGAAGGAATAGCACTACAATTTCACCTACTCAAAGAAAATATGAAGGTCAGGATGAATTGGGTTATGCTAAAATAGCAGAAAAGAAAACCCTAACTTCTCCACAAAGTTTTCTTTTCTCACTCATGCTATGCCTCTAATGCAGGTGATATGGGGACTCAGTTTTATATTTTCCTCATGTATGACCCTTGGAGAACCATACTATGCATCATCAAGAAAGTTGCTGGTTACTATAGAAGAGTGGGGGAAGAAGCATGGTGGATCATGAACCAGCTCTTAAAGTCTTCCAACTGAAAGCCACACACAATCACTTCATTTCATTGGCCAAAGCTAGTTGCATGGCCATGCCTAACTTCAAGGACATTGGAGAAACCTAATTGCAGAAAGAGAAGAACCAGCACTATTGGCCAACTGTACTATGACCACCACAGATAGCTATTATAAACATTTACAAGTCCAAAGATTTGGAGTTTGAGGCTTATTTGTATATTTATTGAGTTTTACTGACTTGTGCAAAAGAGAGGAATGAGAACAAATGGCTAAAAAATAATCAGGGCAATGAAAAATCATTTACTTTCTGTGGATTTTTAAAATTCATACTAGTTCATGTATACTTTTTCAAGTTGATCAACATATTGGTCTTTGTAGAGACTTGGTGATTTTGACAACAATCACTATTTTAAAACTCTCTCTCTCTCTCTCTCTCTCTCTCTCTCTCTCTCTCTCTCTCTCTCTCTCTCTCCACTTTAGTGTGAATGACATCGTGGCTCTTGGACCAGAACAGTTCTATGCCACCAGAGACCACTATTTTACCAGCCACTTCTTGTCACTATTAGAGATGTTCATAGGTCTTCAGTGGACTTATGTTCTTTTCTATAGTCCAAGGGAGGTCAAAGTGGTGGCCGGAGGATTTAGTTCTGCCAATGGGATCACAGTCTCACTAGACAAAAAGTAAGTAAGCTCTTTATAATTTTTCTACCCTTTGGCCTTGACATATTAGTGGATTCCTTTCCTTAGGAGGTAGGTTACTTCCTACCTTAAATAGTCAAATATGAGTGGAGGGATCAGGTATGGCCAGGCTTTATACTAAATGTGTGGTCTTAACCAAACCAATTTGCATTCCTGCACTTTAGACTCCATCCCGCAATAAATGAGGCATTTGGACTCAAAGTCCTTGTCCCAATTTTCTTATGTGACCCTAGCACACTAACATGGAGAATAAAAGCATGATAAGCTTCTGCCTCTTATGAGGCTGGAAGGCCTTTAACCACTTACACTAAGTTCCGTTACCCTGAAGTTCTTATTGGAGAGGGTGGCCCAACTTAGATTGGACATTAAATTGTATAAGTTTCAGACTTACTGATTCTCTGCAGCAGAATTTTCTATGAAAAAACATTTTTTATGAATCATGCAGTTTTATGGAAAACTCTTAAAGTGTTTTAAAATGGAAGGTGTTTCAAAAAGCAAAGTACTATGAGTATTGATATACTAGTGTAAATTTGAGATAATAAATAGAGATGATCCCTGTGGAAAACAGCTCCAAATGTTCTTCCTCCTTTTAAAAATGATGGTGATTGAGGTTCATGTCATCTGATTCTTCTTGCCAAGTACTAGTTTTTGGAAGTATCTTTTTGTCTTATAAGAGAACCACTTACCTCCATTCAATTTAAAGGTCCACTTACCTCCATTCAGTTTAAAGACATTCAATTTAAAGATTCCCAAGTAATGAGATTGAGTCTATATGTCATCTAGAAACACCAATTTCATTACTTTACAGTCATATCTCGTATTCAAAACTTATATAAAGCACTTCAAGAATATTAAAAATACCACTCCATTATCTTTTTTTATTTTTTATTTTTGCTGTGGTTTAAAATGGCAGTGCAGTGGTACTTTGACTATTGTGAATTTTTATACACCTTCTCCACAATAAAATTTAGTGTCATCTCTTAATACTACTTGCTTCAATGTAAATGTGATTTACTTCAAAGGTATATCTATGTAGCTGATGTAATGGCTAAGAACATTCATGTAATGAAAATTCACGATAACTGGGATTTAACTCGACTGAAGGTAAGAGTACCCTGGCTTGCCCACACAACATGGCCTCTTACATTAGCTCCCATGCTTGACCTGGGAATGTGCTCCATGAATGAAGAAAACATGAGTAATTTAAAAAAAAAAAAAAAAAGATGGTGAGAGTGTGTTCTTGCACCACTAATAACAAAGCCCATTAAAAATACTAATTTTAGCCCTGGATATTGCTGCTCAATAGTTAGAGTGTCAGCCCATGCACTGAACCATTGCAGATTCCATCTAGGTCAAGGATATGTAATTGCGTTGAAGGTTTGATCCCCACCCTAGTCAGGGCAAGTGTGGGAGGCAACCAATTGATGTGTCTCTCTCACATTGATGTTTCCCTATCTCTTCCCTCCCTCCCTTCCACTTTCTCTAAAAATAGAAAAAAAATAACCTAAGGTGAGGATCAACAACAACAACAACAACAAAAATATATATATATTAATTTCAGGATCCAGAAGCTGGTGCGACGGGGGGGGGGGGGGGGGGGGGGGGTGTAAGGAAGAAAGTCAAAACAACATCTTCACTATTTCCTCTTTGTTGAAAGGTAATACAGTTGGACACCTTAGTGGATAACTTAACTATCGATCCTGACACAGGAGATATTTTGGCAGGATGCCATCCTAATGCCATGAAGTTGCTGGTCTATAACCCCAAGGATCCTCCAGGGTCAGAAGTAAGTTCCTACATTTCTCTGAGCTCACAGGCAAGGCTGTACGACCATCTGTTGAGACCACTTGGAAGAATTGACTGGGTCACATGCGATGTTCCAGAACTGAACAAATGTACATATGGAAAGAGTAAAGATTTTGTTAGAATGAAGAAATATAGCCCATTAACTTTTTCAGGTTACCAGATACCAATTTAACATCAGTGCTAGACAACGTGCCACATCATAGCAAAGGCTATACTTGCCACTGGGAATAATTGGAAAAATATGAGCTTAATTATTCACAATGACCCAGATTGGTATTCATATTTCCAATAAGGATATAAGCTCAGAACAGGCCCTGAAGTTAGGCAAAGAGAGAATCATATGCGGAACCACCTTCTTTCACACTACCAAACATGAAGTTCAAATGAAAGGGTTTAAATGACTAGTCTCAAAACAAAATGAACTTTGCCACCCAGTTCTAATACTAGTATATAAATGATAGTATTAAAGAATGGTATTTGTATTATTTTAAAGAAGGTATTTGTATTATTTAATATCTCTTCTGAAATAACAGTATATACCATTGGATTTTCCATGACATTAAAAGCAATAGGATAATAATACATTACGTTTTCTATAGCATTGAGATTAAGAATAAAGTAATCTTGAGTGAATTTAAATATAGATATAAATTCTTGGCAGATATAATCTGGGATATTTAGTCACAAAAATTTATTGAGCAATTATAATATGCCAGACTTTGTTTTCATACTTAGGATATACTAGTAAACAAAATATACAAAGATCCTTGCTCTTAGGGAGTGGGTACAGACAATAAACATTAAGCATAAGAAATAGTAAGTTATATAGTAATTTGAAGATGGGAAGTTCTATGGAGAAAAGTGTAATAGAGTAAAAAGGACTAAAATTACTGTGAATAGGGGGAAGGGCAAGTCCTACTATTAAATATAAAGATCAGAGTAGGCCTCATTGAGATGGTAAGGTTTGAAAGAAGATAAAATATTTGAATCTAGGTTTGAGGAGTTGGGAAATTGAGATTCAAACCCTAGCCTTGAAATTGGCCCAGGGGTAAATTAGAACATACAATTATTTCTGCTTCCAAAATTGCCGTCCTTCAGTGTTTATTTTAAAAAAATAATTGTTTCTCTAATTAATATATTAGCCACAGCTTTTTTAAAAAATAGCAAGAAATGTAAAAAGAAACAAGAGTCCAGCCTGCCCTAGCTGGTTTGCTCAGTGGGTAGAGCATCAGCCTGCAGACCAAAGGCTCCAGAGTTCAATTCTGGTCAAGGGCATGTACCTCGGTTGCAGGCTCCTCTCCTGCCCAGGCCCTGATCAGGCGTGTGCAGGAGGCAACCAATCGATGTGTTTCTCTCACATCAATGTTTCTCTCTGTCTTTCCTTCTTTCTTCCACTCTCTCTAAAAATCAGTGGGAAAATATCCTTGGATGAGGATTGAAAAAAAAAAAAAAGAGTCCAGCCTGAACCTAAAGCCTAAAGGATTGGTACCGTAAATAGCATGCTACCCTTGCCTCAGATATGTGCCCCCAAAAGAGATAATATAACTACAAAAACCTAACAGCGTCTGCATTAAAAGAATGAAAATACAATCTATAAGATGATTTGATAATTGTTTAGGATCTTTTTCATGTCTCTATTTCCAAGTTTAATCATTTGTTTATTTTAAAGATTTTTTAATTTTTGTATTGATTTTTGGAGAGAGAGGAAGGGAGAGAGAGAGCAACATGCCTCCTGTACTGCATACCCCATATTGGGGATCAAGCCCACAACCCAGGCATGTGCTTGACCGGGAGTCGAACCAGCAACCTTTCAGTGCTATGGACCAAGCCCAACCAACTGAGCCACTCCGGCCAGGGTTCATTTGTTTATTTTAGATAAGACTTCTTTCTTCACAGTCACTGACATCCTTTCCTTTTGGTTGAACCTAATATTTTCTACATGAATTCTAAGCTTGAATATTTTCCTGTAAGAAATTTGAGAAGTTATAGGAGTTTCCTTAAGACAAAAAGCCAAAAGTCAACTGAACTATTTTAATAAGAGATGTCAATATAAACTCATGACTCATGAACTTCGAATTGGTTTTTTCTTTAATTCCTATCATGTCCTGTTTGAGTGAACGTCACCCAGGCTATTTGGAAACCTGAGCACTTATATATTTACTGATTGGTAACCTAAAGTGTGGTAATTCTGGGTATCAATAACAGTATGAAGTAGTGATGTGTCAGATTGAATTCTTCAAAGTATGCATTCTGTATGCTTCCTAGCCACTTCTCTGATGCGAGGGATTCCAGCTGTGACAACTACCATCCTACTAGTTACCAGGTTGGGTTGGCTTGCTAACTGGATGTCCCTTTTTCATTTCTTCCTGTGTTTCTATTGAGGGATATGGCTAATTGTCAGACCTCACAGATATCATTAGGACATTAATACTTTCACCATCAAAAGAAAAAAACAACGAAGATATACAAATTTTAGCTTATTGATTTGTGAGAAATATATTAGTCCTGGAATATTTGGGAAGGAGAACATCACTGGCAGCTGTTTGCTCATATAGTGCACTAACAGGTAATCTCTTCTTGGCAGGTACTTCGCATCCAGGATGTTCTGTCTGAGAAGCCCAGGATAAGCACGGAGTATGCCAACTCGGGCTCTGTGCTTCAGGGCAGCTCTGTGGCTTCTGTGTACAACAGGAGACTTCTCATAGGCACCATATTTCACAAAGCTCTGTACTGTGTGCTCTAGACTCCAGATGAGCCAAGAGTCTACATGTTTAGTAAAAGTAAAACTCTAATTCTAGGATGAGGGGACTGCAAGTAAATCACAAACACCAACAAAAGTGTGTCTGGCTTTCCTTACGGATAGAATTAAAGAAGCAGAGAGATTCCATAATATTCACCAAGTTGCAAGTCAAGATAGTGACAGTCCAACAATGAGCCAAATCTCTCAACTGTTTTTGTCCAGTACTCCCAGTATTCTTTCCACCTAGGACTCCTTGGTAACTGTGTGTCAAAATCGCCTCCTACAACTGCCATGTTCTGAGCCCACTGCAATCCAGCCCAGGAGAAAACCTAATGTTCAAATATTTACAACTCCCTTTTGCTTTCTCCAATTGCACTAGGCACACACTGCTTATCAAATGCCCAGCCCATGGATAAAAGCAAGAATTAGCATCATGAGACTCTCTCCAAAGACCTCCTCAAACTTGCATTCTCCCAATACAGACACAGGAAATCAGGTTCTTGAAACTCTGACTGGGGAGGCCTCACTTAGTTGCAAGCAGAGATGGTTTCTTCCTTTGTACTAGGTCTTTATTTGTAATAGTCTTCCCCTAATCCATGGTCTCACTTTCCATGGTTTCAGTTACCTGTGGTCAGCTACAATCCACAAATATTAAAGGAATAATTCCAGAAATAAACAGAAGTTTAAAATTGTGTGCTATTCTGTGATGAAATCTTGAGCCATCCATTCCTGGCCACCCGGAACGTGAATCATCCTTTGTCCAGTGTCTCCATGCTGTATATGCTCCCTGCCCCTTCGTCACTTAGTAAACCTCTGTGTTATCAGATTGACTGTCACGTGGAATCACAGTGACTGTGTTCAAGTAACCCTCATTTTACCTAACAATGGGCCCAAGGCCATTCACATAAGTTTTATCATAGAACTAGAGGCCCAGTGCACAAAATTTGTGCACAGGGGAGGGGGGGAGCAGTCCCCTCAGCCCAGCCTGCACCCTCTCCAATCCAGGACCCATTGAGGGATGTCCGACTGCCAGTTCAGGCCTGATCCCTGGGATCAGGCCTGAACTGGCAGTTGGACACACCTCTCACAATCCTGGACCGCTGACTCCTAATCACTCACCTGCCTGCCTGCCTGATCACCCCTAACTGCCCCCCCTAACGGCCAGGTTGCCTCCAACTGTTCCCTCCCTGCCAGCCTGGTTGCTCCTAACTGCCCCCCTCGCTGGCCTGGTCACCCCCAACTGCCCTTCCACCTGCTGCCCTGGTCACCCCTAACTGCCCCCTCCCGCTGGCCTGGTCGCCTCCAACTGCCCTCCCTGCCGGCCTGGTTGCCCCACACAGCCTGCTTGTTCAGTTGTTTGGTCATCCCTCACTAACCTCCCTGCTGGCCTGGACATAGGCAGCCATCTTGTGAGGGCGTGAGGGTTAATTTGCATATCACTGCTTCATTATATAGGTTATTGTTATAATTGTTCTATTTTAATTGTTATTGTTGTCAATCTCTTACTGTGCCTAATTTATAAACTAAACTTTATTATACAGGGGTGGGAAAAAGTAGGTTTACAATTATAATACAAATAAATAATATGATAATTAATAAATAATAATCCTATATAATAAAAGACTAATATGCAAAATGTCCCCTTGACCAGGAGTTTGACTGCCTGCAACCCCTCCCCCAGCCAGCCCCACCCCTGATTGGCCCCATCCACTCTTATCTGGGTGGGCCGGTTGGACCTCACCCATGCAGGAATTCATACACCGGGTCTCTAGTACAATAATAAACTATTTCGCATACTCACAACTGTAAACCTACTTTTGCCCAGCCCTGTAGGGATGTATGTATAGGACAAACATCATACAGACAGGATTCAGTACTATCCACAGCTCCAGGCATCCACTGTCCACTGGGGGTCTTGGAACATATTCCCCAGAGATAAGGGAAACTACTCTTATGACATCTGAATCTGAAGTAGTGTAATCAGCTTGGCTCTGGACCGTGAGACAGAACCTCAGCAATGTTTCCTTGGAGTTCTTTAAACTTGCTCTTAATAAACACTTATTATAAAACATCCCATAGAGTTGGCCTTAAGGAACAAAAATAAATAACATGGTTCTGGCCTAAAGTTCTGTTCTAGGACTAAATCAACCTTAGTTTGATTAGAATAAATAGAATTGTTCCTTTCTTGGTCAAACATTGGGACAGCCTTTAGCAATCATTAAAGGGAATCAGCATACCCAAGCACCCCACCTCCTTCCCTGTCTGTGACTTTCACTGGGAACTGGTTGGTTTTCCTCCCCTTTCTCATGGGAATGGGGAGTTGGGGAGGACTCTTTATTTTTCAGAGAATTTTGCTCAGTTAGATAAAAGTTTTGATGAAACATTTTGTAGCAAAGTCATATTCTACTTTTTAGCCCATGTAAACGATTTAGATAGTAAGATCATAGTGTCCATTGCTTCAGGGAAGGAATGACTCAGCAGATGTCATAAAATAAGTTCTCAGGTTTTAAGTTCCTAAAGCATAACCATCAAGTGGACATAAAAAAATAATAAATAAGGGCATGTATAACAGTTTTGAAAAATATAATAGTTGTGTGTTGTTATTTTTTTTTTTCTGTCCCTAACCTTTACACCCACTATATTAGAGGACGTTTACCAGATTAGGGAAAACAAAGAGTCAAAGATGGAAAAACTAAGGGCATTGAAGATGCTAGTGGGTTCCTGAGAATGGCTCTGCCCTGCCTTCTCCCCAGAGAAAGTAGCTGATAAAAACCCCCAGAGAGATTTGGGGGATCTGATTGCTGAGGGGCCAGTGTGGGCTTTCACAGGAAGGGCCTAGAAAAGTCACAAGGCACTGGGGTTCCTCTTCATGTAGACACTCCAATCTTTATGCGATTATCTTGAGCCTCTTTTCTCACTTGGCTTGGGCAGGACAGGGATTGCCCTCACAATAAATGCTGCATTTTGATGACTTATTGTCTTCCCTTCCCCAATCTTTCTGTTTAAATCATCAGAGATGTGGGCGTGAACACTAGGGTAAATGATTAGGGGTGGTTGAGCTGAAACGGGGAGGGAGGTGAAGAATAGAAAAGATAAGAACAAAAATCAATGTGGTAGATGCCCCAAGGATTCTTACTTCCTGGTACTCATTCCCTTCTATAGCTCCCTTCCACATCAAGTATGGCTGTCCTGTGTAAATAATAGAATACAGTAGAAACGATGTGTGATGTCTGAGGCTAGCTTACATTAAAATACTTGCCATTTCTATCTTGCTCACAAAAACTGTGCAACCTGTGATATCTGTTTCCTCAATTCTAATCTAACCACCTATTTGATGTTGTTTTTAGAATCCCACTTCTAAGTTCAAATCCTATATTTTTAAGGTCACACTAAGCAACTGTAACAAAGTGACCCCAAATAAAGTGGCTTAAAGAATATAGAATATTGCTTCCACTGATATTATATTAATACAAGCATAGTCATATGGCTATACCTAATTAGAAGGGAGGCTGGGAAATTTAGTTTATCTGAGTAGCCTTGTGCCCAGAAAGGAGGGATTTGGGTAAGCAGCTAGTGTCTACAACCATTGCTCCTTAAAATGACTCAAGAAGAGTTTGGAAATCATTATTATTCTAAGACCACTAAAGAAATGGAGTTAGTAATTTAAAAATGTTCACATTGAAAGAAACTAAAAACAAGAGACAATCAGGTGTTGATAAAGTTAAAATGGATAAATAACCTGTAGTTAATTCATACAATGAAATACTATACAGTAATGTATACCTCAGCTAGAGCTACATGCAATGACATGTATAAATTTAACAAATAATAATGAGCTAAAGTAAACAAAAATGAGTATATGTGTATAATTTTACTTGGGGAGAAATCCAAAACAGGCAAAATTAGACAGTGTTGTTTGAGGACACATGGATAGGTGGTTAAGTTAGAAAGAGTAGGGAGGCAATAGTTATCACATAAGTTAGGATAGTGGTTGCCTCTAGGGAAGATGGTGACTGTGGTCAAGGCAAGGTACATGGGAAACTTCTGGTATACTGGCAATATTACATTTGCTGACCTAGATTGTGGCTTACATCAATATTTCCTTTATAATCCTATCTAATAATAGACAAACATGGTAATTGACCGTACCTTCACAACGCCTCCCATAGGCTAATCAGCACGATATGCAAATTAACCACCCACAAAGATGGCGGCTAATTTGAATACTGCAGGCAGGGTGGGACAGCAGCATCCCACCTGCCCTGCCGCCATCCGGGACTGCTATCTGCGACCCGGGGCTGTGGTCGTCCCGTGTGCGACCTGACCCGGGGCGGCCAGGCGGGGCAGCGAAGGCTTGAAGGCAGCTCCAGCCGGAGTGAAGGCCTGGGTCCCGGGTGCCGGAGGAAAACTGGTGCCGGCAGCCAGGGAAGGGAAAGCCTATTGCATGCATCTTTTCATGCAACAGGCCTCTAGTCTATATATATAAAAGCCTAAGTGACCAGATGACTGGACAACCGACCAGTAGCTACGATGTGCACTGACCACCAGGGGGCAGACACTCAACTCGGGAGCTGCCCCCTGATGGTCAGTGCGCTCCCACAGCGGGAATGCCACTCAGCTGACCAACAGGCATCGGGCTCACAGCTGGTGAGCACAGCTGTGGCTTTGTGAGCCTCTCCTGCAGACACTCCCTCTGCACACCCCTCCCCCATCCAAACTGGGACCAGGATTGGAACCCAGTCCCAGTTCAGAACTGACTGGGTGTGAGCCTGTGCGAGGAGAAAGGGTGTGATGATGAGTAGCAGCTGTGCAGTCATGGGCATGCTGGTATCTCCCTAGGATGGGTGCATGGAGATTGCAGTGGAGCGGCAGTGAGCCTGCTGATCAGTGGCGGCCGCAGTCATAGTGGGGCCAGGATGAGCAGGAGTGGTGTGGCGCCCCCGCCCAGGCTTAGGCTCCTCCCCAGCCACCTGCTGCTTCACACACTACTTAGTACTGTGCGGGATCACTGTGGACAGCGGGCTGGAGCCCGACAAGCTGTCAGGTAAGGCTGGGCTGTGGTGGTGCAGAGGTCCACTGATCCCTGCAGGCCAGGCCAAGGGACTCTCACCAGTGCACAAACCTGTGCACTAGGCTTCTAGTCTATATATATGAAAGCCTAAGCAACTGAACGACCAAATGACCGGCCGACCGGTCGCTGTGAAGCGCACTGACCACCAGGGGACAGATGCTCAATGCACAGGATCGGGCTCCCTCCTGTTTGGATCGGGCATACAGGGGTTGGGCTAAAACTGGCTATCCGACATCCTCTGAGAGGTCTCATATTGTGAGAGGGCACTGGCCAAGTCGAGAGACCCCACCAGTGCACAAATCCATGCACTGGGCTTCTAGTGACTCCATAACTGCACATATGTATTTTATAAACCTTAAGGTATATATGATATATCTCACAATAGATTTTTCATGTACATGTAAAAGATAAGTCATCTTCAAAAAATAAAATGAAGGGCAGAGATATGCCTAATAATAAAAATGGTTTAGGAAGGAAGAAAAAGATGGTGACCACCAAGAAGGTAGCGGGGGGAGAGTGTATGAGAGAGTAAGGGAGCGATAGAGGAGTGTGTGGATGTGTGGTGTGTGTGTGTGTGTGTGTGTGTGTGTGTGTGTGGGAGAGAGCTAGGGACAGTTAGATCCTGCAGGTCTTCCAGGGGGCTGCCAAACTGGGCAGCCTTAGATGGCGAAATCCCGCTGCCAACGCAAACACTCTGGGGAGGACACCGCCGGCACAGAAACCACACCATCTTGAAGAACAGAACTGTTTGAGACTAGGATCCTTGCCTCACCACCACCCAATCTGGTCTCAGGTGCAAACCGGGACCCTACAGCCACTCAGGTAAAAGACCTGCGACCATATCTGCAGACCCATGAACACCAAGACTCCAGGCATCCAGGCCGCGGATTTCTGTGAGTCACAGAGGCCATCCCCCTCCCCACTGGCCTGCAGCAGCAGCATAGGAACTGCTAGACCCTCTCCATGCAAGCAGGCCTCCTGCCCACACACAGAGGTGGCGGCGCTACCTGAATTTGAGACTGGGTGCATAGACACAGGGAATTTGTTTCCTGCAGTGCACACCCGTGTGACCAGACCCCACACCCACACAGGGAGGCTGCGCTGAATTTGAGCCTGGGCACGCAGACAAAGGGAATCTGTTCCTTGCAGCGCACACTCATACGACCAGACCCCAGGCCCACTTTTATTCTGGGTGAGGGCACACGGAAGTCTGTCTCTTACAGCACAGAAGTGGACCTCCCACCAACACAGGGCAGCTGTGCAACCCAGTCTCCCAAGCAGACCAGGGACCGTCATTCTCCTTGCAAGAGGCAGCACTGAGCACCAGTGACTTGACTCTTTTTCTCATCACCTGATCACGGGATCCCTGATTCCAAGTACACGCACACTAAGAGCCAGTGATTCTAATTCTCAGTGCATGCACACACAGAGACTCTGATTCTTGGCACAAGGCTGCACCCAGCAACAGAGACTCCAATACTCGATTCTCACTGTGGGCACAGGGGGACTCCTGGCGTGTGCTAGAGGACTCTGATTTTTGGCACACAACAGCGGGGTCTTTTTCTCAGCACGGCACAGGTGGGGTTTCTGATTCTAGGTGCACACATGAGGCTGCACTGAGCACCAGTGACTCTGATCCTGGGCAAGCGTGGCTCCCACAGACCCATGGCAGCCACATGTCTTGGTGTTAGAGCTCTTCAGTGACACTTAGGTGGCACAAAGCTCCCACTGCACATGGCCCAGGCCCCCACAACTCGGTGATTGGACCTTTTGGTGATAGTTAGAATGGGGAAACAATGAAACAAGTCCCAGAGGAAAAAAAAAGAGAAATTGCCAAGAAAGGAAATAAGTGAAACAGAGGCATGCAACATGACAGAAAAAGAATTCAGAGTAATGGTTGTACAGTTCATAAACCGGATGGACAAGAAAATCAACAACCTATGCAAAAATCAGGAAGAAATAAAAAGAGATATAGCTACAATAAAAAACACGATGGAAGGTTTCAACAGTAGACTAGAAGAAGCAGAGAACAAAATTAGTGAGTTAGAAGATAAGGTAGAGAAACAAGCCCAATCTGAACAGCAACTGGAGAAAAAAATTAAAAAGCAGAAGCGCCTAAGGGAGCTTTGGGACAACACAAAATGAAGTAACATATGTATAAAAAGGGGTGCCAGAAGGACAAGAAGAGCAGCAAGCACTAGAGAATCTATTTGAAGAAATAATGACAGAAAACTTCCCTGATATGAGGGGAAAAAAAGGTACACAAGTATAGAGCGTCCCAAGCAAGATGAATCTCAAAAGACCCACACTAAGACACGTCATAATAATGATGGCAAATATTAACGACAAAGAGAGAATCTTAAAGGCTACAAGAGAGAGACAGAGAGTTACCTACAAAGGACCCCCCATCAGATTATCAAATGATTTCTCATCAGAAATACATCAAGCTAGAAGGGAATGGAAGGAAGTTTACAAAGTGATGCAAAGCAAGGGACTGAATCAAAGAATACTCTAGCCAGCAAGACTATCAATCAAAATTGAAGGGGAAATCAGGAGCTTTGCAGACAAAAACAGGCTAAGGGAGTTTATCACTACCAAGCCAGTGATGCAAGAAATGATAAAGGGAATGCTGTAAAAAGAAGAAATAGAAAGGGAGGAAGGAACACAGGCATAAAGTACAGAAATGGCTACAAACAAGTACCTATCAATAATAACATTAAGCATAAATGAAATGCTCCAATCAAAAGACATTGAGTGACTGAATGGATAAGAAAACATGACCCATATATATGCTGTCTACAGGAAACCCATATCAGAACAAGGGACTCACACAGACTGAAAGTGAAGGGATAGAAAAATATCTATCAGGTAAATGCAAATGAAAAAAAAAAGCAGGGGTAGCAATACTTATATCTGACAAAATAGACCTCAAAGGGAAGACTATAACTAGAGACAAGGAAGGCTACTTCATAATTCTAAAGGGATCAATACAACAAGAGGATATAACTCTAGTAAACATGTATGTGCCCAAAGCAGGAGCTCCCAAATACATAAAAAAACTTCTGGAAGATATCAGGAAAGAGATTGATAGCAATACAATCATAGTAGGAGACTTTAATAACCCATTAACAAACTGGATAAATCCTCTATACAAAAAAATTAGCAAAGAAAATTCAATCCTAAATGACTCACTAGATCAGATGGACTTAATCAACATCTTCAGAACATTCCACCCCAAAACTACAGAATATACATTCCTCTCAAGTGCACATGGGACATTTTCAAAGATAGGCCACATATTGGGACACAGGCAAAGTCTATCCAAATTCAAGAGGATTGAATAACAAAATTGAGATAGTAAACCCAAGGAATAAGAGACAATTTACAGAAGGGGGTGAGGGAATTAAGCACAGAAAAATATGCTGAGAGTCATTAGTAATCAGAGAAGTGTCAATTAAAACAGCACACTTAAATCACTTTAAATCTATTTGACTAGCAGAAATTAAAAGTCTAGTTCAGTGGTTCTCAACCTTCTGGCCCTTTAAATACAGTTCCTCATGTTGTGACCCAACCATAAAATTATTTTCGTTGCTACTTCATAACTGTAATGTTGCTACTGTTACGAATCATAATGTAAATATCTGATATGCAGGATGGTCTTAGGTGGCCCCTGTGAAAGGGTTGTTCGACTGCCAAAGGGGTCACGACCTACAGGTTGAGAACCACTGGGCTAGATATTACCAAGTGTTAATGGGAGGGGGGTATATAAAGAACCTTGTGCATGGTTGGTAAGAGCGTAGATAGTTGCAGGCACGAGAGGTAAGACCAGAGCTCAAGGAATCATAAGCACCATAGGGTTCAGAGCCATCTCTGTACCAAGGTCCATACTAGCAAATCACACTTGCAATACTGCCTTTTCCCTCAATTAGTTTCAAATTTTAGTGCTGCTCAAGCCATTCTGATTTATAGACACACAATTGCATGCTGTATTGTGGCTTCAAGAGATTTGTGGAAATATAAGTTCTAGTTTCTACCTCTTAGGGCAGGAAGGCACTAGAAAAATGGAGTCCCACCACCTCCAGCCCAGTTGGGGTTCAGGCGTGGGTATTTTATAAAATCTCCCTATACCATTCTAATATGTAGCCATTGTTTTAAAACACTGCACCCAAAGGATATTGGAAAAGAGGTGGAAAGTGCTGATTTAGTGACTCCACCACACCATTCTAGAACACCTGGTGCACCCTTGCTATTATTGATGTACTGTGTTCGTATTGTCACAATACTGCAGGCATTTGTCTATAGCAAGAAAACACATCACTTACCTTTTGCTGCAATTTATTTTCCCATGCAATGAGGGTATTCAGAAAAGCAATTTACTGGAAATGTGAAAGACCATAATTAGCACAGTCAAAGGCAAGTTATCCAATTGAGGAAAACCAAGAAGAACGTGCTTAAGTAGGAGCAGAGAATGCAATGGGAACTTTTAACACTCAGCTTGATACTGGCTAGAACAGGCATAGCATAAAAAGCTCAGTCCATCAGGGATGACTTGGGATCGGGTGAAATAAATACTTACCTCAAAATTGTGTTCACTGATCTCTAGGCATTGCCCAGCAGAGGAATCCTGTGGTTTCAAACAGTTTAGCTGAATCACATAAACCTGCAGAATGTCATTGATTCCATTAAGAAGTAAAACCTAAATGAAGAACAGACGAAACATTCTATGGACTGTTAGCAATTTCCACTCCAGAAAAAAAAAATAGTGGTTTCTGCAATGAATCTGAAGATTGTGGGTAGAATGTAAATGAAGATCTTTTGGAAAATAAGCTGTTCTTGAATGAATTCTATGAGAAGCCCACTGATATTCAAAGCAATCATATTATATACTAACTAGAGGCCCGGTGCATGAAATTCATGTGGGGGGGGGGGTTCCCCTCAGCCCAGCCTGCACCCTCTCCAATCCAGGATCCCTCTCACAATCCTGGACCACTGGCTCCTAATTGCTCACCTGCCTGACTGCCTGGTAACCCCTAACTGCCCTGCCCCCCCACCAGCCTGATCACTCCTCACTGCCTCTGCGTGCTGGCCTGGTTGCCCCTAACTGCCCCCTGCTGCCAGCCAGGATGCCCCCAACTGTTCCCTCCCTGCCTGCCTGGTCGCTCCTAACTGCGCCACCCTGCCGGCCTGTTCACCCCTTACTGCCCCAACTGCCGGCCTGGTTTCCTCCAACTGCCCCCCTCTGCTGGCCTGGTTGCCCCTCACTGCCCCCCCTGCCAGCCTAATTGCCCCCCAAGTGTCCCCCCTGCTGGCATGGTCGCCCCCAACTGCAGCCCCCCCCTCACCAGCCTGGTCTCCTCTTACTGCCTCCCCTGCCAACCTAGTCACCCCCAATTGCCCCCCTCTGCCAGCCTGGTTGCCCCTAACTGCCCCCTCTGCTGGCCTGGTTGCCCCTAACTGCCCCCCTTGCTGGCCTGGTCACCCCTCACAATCCCCCTGCCAGCCTGGTTGCCCCATGCAGCCTGCTGTTTAGTCGTTTGGTCGTCCCTCACTAACCCACCTGCTGTCCTGGTCATAGGCAGCCATCTTGTGAGGGCGTGAAGGTTAATTTGCATATAACATCTTTATTATATAGGAAAGTTACACAAACACACAATATATACATAATTAGTGGAAATAATAAAGTCAGATGTGCTCTGTCATTAACACATTTAAATATGGCCATCCTTTCCTTATCTTTATCTTGCTGCCCTCGCTTCTTTCCAGGATTTTTTTCTGATAGGCACTCACTCATTAAATTATGTGCTTCTGAAATTCTCTCAGCATCTGCTTCTAAGACACTAGACACAGGCATTCAGCATGATTTCTATTTGCCTAAGAGAAAAGCCAGATAGTCACTTTTCTCAACTTCTATGGTAGGTTGGACAACTATTGCCCAAACACCCTGGTTCTCTCTTTGGCATGCTGCTCTCAGTGGGCCAAGGATACATCTCTATGCTCTTGAACTTAAGAGTGGCCATAGACCTTAGTTTAGCCAATGATACGTTATTGGAAGTAATATATGCCATTTCCAGGTAGAAATTTAAGAGTTGGTATGTGTTTCACTGTTTCTCTTTGCCCCCAAACTGGTAATATTCTAGGTATAGTCTGTGTGCCAGACTGGATCCTGGTCTGGTGATGATAGGCAACAGAGCTGCAGCCAACCTTCCGTGGACATATAGTAGCATGAGCAATAAATAAATAAGCCATTGTTGTAAGCCTCCAGTAGTTCATTCTTTTTCATTTATTCTGTATAGCATTTCCTTGTATGAATATACCACAATTTCTATTTCTATTCTACTATTGATGAACATTTGTTGTATTTTTTTCAATATTATGAACTCAGGGCTAATGAACTTTCTTGTAATATGTATTTTAACGCACATATATAACAATTTCTGTTGGAAATATATGCAGAATTAGAATTACTGGCTAATGGGGTATACATATGTGCAGCTTGAGTAGGTACTGTTAAGCAGTTTTCCAAAGTGGCTGGACCAACATGTGCTCTCACTCATAATGCTTGGGAGTTCTAGTTGTTCTACTTCCTGGCCAACAATTAATAGTATCAGTTTTTCTTTTTTCTTTTAAATTAACTATTCTTATGGGTATGTAGAAATATCTCATTGTGAAATTTAGCAACCCTCAGATGACTAATGGAATTAAACACCTTTTCCTATGCTTACTGGCCATTTGGAGTCTTCTTTTGTGCAGTGAATGTTCAACTTTTGGCCTTTTAAAAATTTTGGTTGACATTATTTTTCTTATTGATTTGTAGGCATGAGTCCTTTGTGGATATCTGTATTAAAAATATATTCTTCTACTTTTTGGTGAGTCTTTTCACCTTCTCAATCATGTTATTTTGATGAACAGAAAATTTATAACTGTAATGAAATTCAATTTATCATCCTGTTAAAAAATCTTTGCATAGATTATAAAATATGCTGATGTTAAGTCCCGAAGTCCAAATAACCAGAAGCTTCCACGGCCAAGTGCAAGAGAAGATGAATATCTCAGCTCAACTAAAGAGAGGGGATTCCTCCTTCCTCCACCTTCTTGTTCCTTTCAGGCCCTCAAAGGATTGGATGATTCTAACCACTTTGATGAAGGTTGATCTTTAGTCAACCTGCTGATTCAAAGCTAATTCTTTTGAAAAGACTTTCACAGACACTCCCAAAAGTAATGTACCAGCTATCTAGAAATCCCTTAGCCCAGTCAAGTTAACACATAAAATTAACTCTCATCGCTCTGGCTGCCAGTTCTTGAGAGACCTTAACCTTGAGCCAGAAGTATTTATAGAAACCATGAAATAACAATGTCTGTTGTTTTTAACAGCTAGGTTTTGACTTAATTGTTGTGCAGCAATAGATAATTAATACAGAAGTGGAGCCCATGGGACTGACTGATTTATTTGGTGCAAGAAGATTTGAGAGAAAGGAATGGATGAAGATGTCTAGATTTTGGATTTGAGAAACTGGATAGTCGTGGTGCCATTTACTGAAGTGTGGAGAGTTTAGAAAATATAACCTTTTGGGATGGGGGCGGGGGCGTCAAGAGTTCTGCTTTGGACATATTTTTAAGAGACTATGAGACATCCCCAGTGGTAATGTCAACCAGGCAGCCAGTCAATGAATACAAAGTGAGTGTTCACCAGGCAATCATCATTAAATGCCTAATAAGGGATCACTCTTGGTCAGGGTCTTTTCTATGCCTTGGGGTCATAGGGTGAAACAAGACAAATTTCAATCAATTTCTATTCCATTAGTCAGCAACAGATCACAAATTAACAAGATGATTTCAGAAACAATAAGTAATGAAAACAATGGAAAAATGTCAAAGGTTGTAGGGGGGGCATGCTAGAGAGATTAAGGATGATTTGTTAAAGACACAGTAAGGGGCTTGAGCTAAAAGTGTACATTTTAGGAACTCCAGCATCCTGTTGGCATTTAAATTGCCACTGGAATTGATGAGATCTCTTGAGGGAGAATGTGTAAAGAGAAAACATCTCAGAACCAGCCCTAGGGCTTCATCATTTAAAGGTCAGAGTCAGGAGGACCCTGCAAAGAAGACCGACAAGGTAGGAGAAACACTGGGAGAGGATGGGATCACAGAATACCAGAGAGGAAAGGTGTTTATTTTTTGTTTTTTTTGTTTTTTTAAATATTTCTATTGATTTCAGAGAGGGACAGGAAGAGAGAGATAGAAACATCAATGATGAGAATCATTGATCAGCTGCCTCCTACATGCCCCCCACTGGGGACTGAGCCCGCAACCTGGGCATGTGTCCTTGACTGGGATCGAACGTGGGACCCTTCAGTCCGCAGGCTGATGCTCTCTATCCACTGAGCCAAACCAGCTAGGGCTGTTTTGTTTTGTTTTAAAGGGAGCGGTGATCTGTGCCCAATGTGGTTATAAGTTAAATACAATTACAGCAGAGAAGAAACCACTGGATTTTATAACATAGATGCATATATGGGCAATTTAGTATGAGCAAATTCTACAGATAAGTGAAAGGAACACAAGCTATATTAGAATGGGTTAAGTAAAGAATGGGAGATTAGAGCTATTCCCTAAGGTTAGTTGCTAAGCCAAACAATCATTTTCTGATGCTCCTAAACAATGAGCAAAGAATTTGGGCAGGGCTCAGCAGGCCCATTCTTCTGCTCCACATTGTGTCAACTGAGGTGCATCAGTGGTATTCAGTTGGTGGCTGGACTAGTCTGGAGTGTCCAAGAAGGCTTCACTCATGTAAATGTCTGTTGCCTTAGACCTAGCTAGAAGGCTGGCCTTCGCTGGCCACTTTCCTTCTCCATGTCTTCAGGGACTTTCACAAAGACAGTCCAGTGGGGTGGTCAGATTTATTACACAGACGCTCAAGGTTAAAGGGCAAGTGTTCCAAGTGACAGGAGGTAGAAGCTGCTAGTATCCAAGGCTGTGCCTTTACACTTACAAGTAAACAGTACCACTCTATTTTATGAATCCAAGCATTCACAGATTCAGCACCAACTTGAAGGGAAGGATTCTTTACCCACTTCTCGATGGGAGGAGTGTCAAAGTATCGGTGGCCATCATTAATCTGTCACAAGAAGTAATAAGATGAAAGCAGCTACTGTGGACAAGTCTTTCGAAGAGATTTTACTTTTTCACAGAAGCAGAGAAAGAGGGCAGTCATTAGGATGCGGGGTCAAAGAGCATTTCCCCAGAAAACTGTGAGTGACAATAAAGCATGTTGGTGTCTGATGGCCATATTCCAGAAAAGAGGAAGAATACATGCTGTAGGACAGAGAAGATGTAACTGGGACCAAAATCTTTAAGAAGGAAAGAAGAAAAGGGACCCAGAGAAGGGGAGGGGCTGGCCACAAGTGGAGCAGGAAACACCTGATTCATTAGACAGGAGAGATGGGTTTGCAGAGGCAACTCCTAGCTGGCTTTGCTCAGAAGTCCCCTTATCAGTGAGACCTTCCATGACCCCCCCCCCTTCCTTAAGTGGTACCTCAGCGCTCCTTATCTCTCCCCACTGCTTCATACTTCTCCATAGAATACGTGTATTATGCACACCGGAGCAATGTCCTTGATGAGCTGTAAGGTCAGGAATGGTGTTGAAGAATGAGATGCTTGATACCCAGATGTTTGAAGGGGACACACAGTGGTCACCTTCTGTGCCATCCCTTCCTTCTATGCCTTTTCTGGCTGAGTCGGGGGCATCAAGTTACCAAGCCCCCCTGAACCACTAGGATTAGGACCTGGTTGGCACAAAGTGAGCGCCCTTTAAAGCCTGGCTCTCCTTTAGCTACGACCTACTGGTTCTCCTCTCCTTTCCCGGTCTCAGCAGCTGTTCAGGGTTTCCTCCTTTTAAAGTCTCAGGGAGCCCGCAGCTCCCGGCCTCAGGCAAGTGCTGAGCCAACCCCAGCGCCACCTTCTGTGTGCCCAGCCCCCAGGGCTGGCCGGAGGGGCGGGACCGGGCGGGGGCGGGGGACAATTTCCCATGGTGTAAGGTTGCAGGCAGGCAGGTTCGCAGGTCGGTCGTGTCGTCGCAGCATCAGTCCATCCACTGTTAGTCTGCCCCAGGCCATGGCGAAGCTGATGGTGCTCACCCTCTTGGGGCTGGCGATGACACACTTCAAGAATCACCAATCTTCTTACCAGTAAGTCGGGTTGTGCTGGGGGCTGCAGCACCTGTTCTTCCCACCCCAACCCCTACCAGCCCAGGACAACCCTGCCCCCCTCCCCCCAACGTGGGGTCCAGGTTCTTAACAGAAAATCTGCAGGCAAATGCTGGATGGACATCCCTCAGGGGTTTTGTAAATGATTGTCCAACTTTTGTGTGACACTTGAAAACATTTCCTTGCTCAAGGTCTGAGAGATGGGGTAAGTTGGCATATAAGAACTAATTTTTCATGAAGACCTGTGTGCCTGGCTACAGAGTCACTTCTCAATCTCCCTTCAAAACAGATAACCAGACTGGGGGGCGCCCTGATATTGTGTGAATCAGGGAAAGGAGCCCCCACCATGGCCCATGCTTTCCAGTGGGGACTGAGGAGAAGGGGTAGGGAGGGGGAGAACCCTGGCACTGGCATTTGAAATCCTGGGTTCTCACTCTGTCCCTTCCATTGTGGGATCTTGGACAAATCACTTTACATCCCTAACATGCTGCTTCACTCATATAGGAAGCAATTAACACTGTGTCTGGGACATAGCAACTACCGGATGAATGTTAGTGCGCTACTTCCCTTGAAGAATTTTTATGTTGTTAGATACTGAGGGTAGGGGGATAGTTTTAAGAAAGTATCAGTTGTTTTGTGGTAACTTTTTACAGGGGTTCAAAGTCTAGAGATCATTTAATCCCTACCTTGCTGTTGACTTTGAAGTAAAACATTACTAAAAGTCAAATTGAACATTTTGGATTTTAAAAAAAATTATATAACCTTATGGACTAATTAGAAGCTTACATTCAGAAGAGGTTTTTTAAAAAATTAATTGATTTTTTATTATTTTATTTTTTAATATAAAAATATATTAAATACCCCCCCAAGCTAATCTGAATTCTATTTATATGTTAATTTTCTCACCAGAATCTTGTATCATTCTTACTCATTTTACACATAGTTACTGAATCGAAACTGGCGTTAAAGAAATCAACTAAGTAAATTTTAAAGATATTATTGGATTTATTCATTGATTCAGGAGTTTAGCAGCATCCAACTTAGCAGATAGAATGTACCTCCAAGGAGTAATACAAAATGAAAGACTTTTATAGGTAGATGGGAGCAAAAACAAGGAAATTATAGTAAGCAGAAAAGCAGGTTGATTATTGCAAGGTTACTTTCTTTTAGGGGATGGTGGAGGTCTATTAGGAGACTCCTGATGGACTAGTTTAAGAAGCTGAAACCTTGCCAAAACTGGTTTGGCTCAGTGGATAGAGCGTCGGCCTGCGGACTAAAAGGTCCCAGGTTCAATTCCGGTCAAGGGCATGTACCTGGGTTGCAGGCACATCTCCAGTAGAAGATGTGCAGGAGGCAGCTGATCAATGTTTCTAACTCTCTATCTTTCTCCCTTCCTCTCTGTAAAAAATCAATAAAATATATTTAAAAAGAAAAAAAAAAGAAGAAGAAGCTGAAGCCTTAATTGTCTCAGTTTAATAACATGCAGGGGTCCTCAAACTTTTTAAACAGGGGGCCAGTTCACTGTCCCTCAGACCGTTGGAGGGCCGGACTATAGTTTAAAAAAAAACTAAGAACAAATTCCTATGCACACTGCACATATCTTATTTTGAAGTAAAAAAACAAAACGGGAACAAATACAATATTTGTATTTGCATGTGGCCCGCGGGCCGTAGTTTGAGGACCCCTGAAGGGCTTAACATAAGTCATTCTATTTGGAGCCTATTATTTATTTATTTAATTTATTTGTTTGTAAACCTCATCTGAGGATATGCTTTTATTAATTTGAGATAGAGAGAGAGAGAGAGAGAGAGAGAGAGAGAGAGAGAGAGACCGATGTGAGAGAGAAACATCGAAACACTAATCAGTTGCCTGCTGTGCATGCCCCGACAGGATCAGACATGCAACCTAGCTATGCTCCCTGACCAAGAATTTAAACTGAGTCACCTAGCCAGTGTTTATCTTGTTGTTAATATGTCACAAGGGACATCACGCATAAATTTAACTGATAGTTATTGACATCTATAGTGATCAGGAAATGTAATGATCACTTCATATTCACTATTTCTTTCACCTTTCATGGAAATTCATAATTCTTTCCTTTTAGATGAGCAAACTATGTTTAAGAAACAATTATTCACTGAAGTTGTTAACTAAATGGTAGAACTGTGGTGGATCTTCTGGAGAATGTGTTCATCTGGGGAGAGGGGAAGGAGAGTTCACAGTATTAGAGACCATTCAACCTGTTGCAAGGAGGGATGGGACTACTGAAAGCTTGGTAGAGGGATTATGTTAGAGCAAGATTACTAGCTTCGGTAAGAGAGAGGCATGTGGTGTATTTTAATAGGAGAGAAATGTAAAAGGAAGTTAAAAGGATGAGTAACAAAGTAAAGATCATGTTTTTATTGGGAAATCTTGTATTTGAGATGTTGATTTGCATTTGAAATCAGCACTGCCATGCCTTACCTCTCATCTTTATAATCAGTCTTCTAAAAGAAAAAAAGAAGTTTTTTATTTTAGAAATCTGTCGCCATTAACCTCTCATCCCTTAATCCATGACTAACTGACTTCCAGCCATATCACTTTGACAAAATGTCATCGGTGACATTCCTGTCTCTAAATCCAATGGCTGTTTTTCAGATCTCATCTTCACTGACCTTTTTCATATGTAAAACTGTTGATTGCTCTTTTCCATTTTTAAATAATTCTTCCATGTTGTGTTGTCCTGTACACTCCCTGCCCTGAATCGCACTTCTCTTTCCTTTTTCAGTCTTTGCTATCGCCTCCTCTTTACCAACTGTATCACAAGGTGTTTTTTTTGTTGTTGTTGTTTTTTTTACTTCTTTATATCCTTAGACAATCTCATTTGCATCAGAGTTTCTATTACTATCTATTTCTTGGTGATTCACAATGACCTATTTTCATTCCAGATTTCTCTGATCTCTGGATCAGAATTTCTACTCACCTAATCAGCTTTACTGGGATATCTCCAAGGCATCTCAAATTTATCATGTTCAAAACTGTCCTCATGTACTTCCTCTT
Organism: Myotis myotis; assembly: GCF_014108235.1. Lineage (NCBI taxonomy): Eukaryota > Metazoa > Chordata > Mammalia > Chiroptera > Vespertilionidae > Myotis > Myotis myotis. The sequence continues at coordinate 36,627,186 of NW_023416315.1, forward strand.
TGTTCCTCAAACCTGTTCCTCTGCTACCACTCCCTATCTCAGTCAGTCACCGCCATCCCTGAAATGTCCTCCTCCCCTAACCCCTACCACAGCTGATGGTGACTAATTAATCATCCAGGTCTGTTGCTTTGGCTATCGAACACATTGTCTGTCTGTTTTAGTCTCCATCTCAATTGTCCTAGTTTAGGTTATTTTGCTCTCCCTTTGGAACATTTTGAAGCTTCCCACTCACCTGTTCAAATGTAGACTTCCTTGCTTTAGTCATTTTTCCACACCATAGCCAACATAATCTTTTTAAAATGCAAATCTTAACAAGCCATCCCATTTCTGAACACTTTTTAAAAAATAAAGATAAAAATGAATGACTTAATCAATAAAAAATAAAAAAATGAATGATGTATCTTAAGAGACCCTTCCAAGAGGGTCTGATGTACCTTAAGAGAGTAATCTGATCTTTTCAACCTCACCCCACACTATTTGTCCCCTTCCTCTTAAAGCACCGTAGTCTTTTATGTGCACCAGGATTTCCCAGGAATGTTGCACATGCACTTCCTGTGACCTGGAATAGTTGCCTTCCTTCCTTCATCTTGTTATTGTTTCCTTATCCTCACCTCAAATTTATTTACTCAGAAAAAAATTTCTCAGCACCTGTGACTAAATCACTGTTTGTGTGGTACATACTAATGGAATCATTCATTGCTTTCATAATGTGTACCGCATTTTATGTTACAAATTTGTGTAATGACTTTCTCCTTTTTATTTTATTTTTTTATTATTTTTTTAAAAATATATTTTATTGATTTTTTACAGAGAGGAAGGGAGAGGGATAGAGAGTTAGAAACATCGATGAGAGAGAAACATCCATTAGCTGCCTCCTGCACACTCCCCACTGGGGATGTGCCTGCAACCAAGGTATATACCCTTGACCGGAATAGAACCTGGGAACCTTAAGTCCACAGGCCGATGCTCTATCCACTGAGCCAAACCAGTTAGGGCGACTTTCTCCTTTTTAGACTAGAAGTTCCAAAAAGGTAGGACTTGTGCTTATTTTTGCTCACCAGTGTAGCCCCCTAATTTGACACAATGCCTATTCTGTAATTGGTGAATATATATTCACTAAGTGAATGATTTAATAAATGCAAGATCGAATATATTACCTTCCTTATATAATTATTCTTGAGATATTTAGCTTATCTCCTTAACTAGAATAGTCTATTTGGAAAGTAGGTACTGACTTATAAAATTCACATTTCCCTCAAATGTGTAAGTTGGCATATAGTAAGTCCTTTGTTAACATTTAAACTGAAAAAAATATGTGAAAATTAAGCAATTTAAATCTGTGTTTTGTTTTTGATGTCTTAAGAAATGTTTCCTCTACTGCCTATCATAAGAATCACAAATTCTTGGGTGATCTTCAAAGCAATAGAAGCAGAAAAGGAACCTATTAATTTACATGTTTAAATAATCACCCTTGGTGTTAGCAAGGCAAGTTTAAGAAACATCAATGTAATATAATTCATAAATTTATATTTATAATTGACATGGTAATAAGGAAAAACTAATGACATAATTCACACATGTCTTAAGAAATATACTCATCTTTCTACTCTTCCTACCTTCCTTTCTTCCATCTATCTCTATATATAACTGCCTAAGCGACCGAACGACCGGTCACTATGACATGTACTGACCACCAAGGGACAGGTGCTCAACGCACAGGATCGGGTTCCCTCCTCTCTGGATTGGGCCTCCAGGAATTGGGCTGAAACTGACTACCTGACATCCCCCGATGGGTCCTAGATTGCAAGAGGGCACAGGCCAGGCTGAGGGACCCCACTGGTACACGAATCCATGCACTAGGCCTCCAGTATGTTTATATTGATCTAGTTCAAAATAAAAATCAAGTTTATTTTCAATAGACTTAAAAATCTTGACTTCTTTTTTCCTGATTCACAAAATAAGCTTTGAATTTTATCTAACCAACTTTTTGATAGGGGCAGAAATATGTTTGTCTTTCTGAGTGATAAAGAAATTGTTACTGACCCTGACCATTGATTGTGGCTGGAGCATAGTCCTGATGCACCAGGGTTGTGGGTTGGCTCCCTGGTCTTGGCACAAACAAGAATCAACCAATGAGTGCATGGATAGGTGGAGCATCAAAGTCTCTCTCTCTCTATCTACCCCTTTTTCTCTCTATCTAAAATCAATAAATAAAAACTTAAAAACATAGAAATTGTTGTTTATGTCTCAAAGTCAGAAGTACACTGCTTAAAGATTGTACACTGGGAGGAAAGGGAGAGGAGATGGGGAGGAGAGAGGGAGGAGAGGGGGAGGAGATGGGGAGGAGAGAGGAAGGAGAGGGGGAGGAGAGGAGGAGGAGAGGAGGAGGAGAGGGGAAGGAGAGGGGGAGGAGAGGGGGAAAAGATGAGAAAGCTAAAGAGTAACCTCAGAACTATGTTCCAGGATGGTTATTTAAGTTAGGAAAGTTACTTCTATCTCCACTGTTGACAGAACAAGATAAAAGGGGGTTAGCTTCAGCATTAAAAGCTTGGGTACAGACCCGGCTTAGGCTCACCCGCCGCTCCCAAGACTCATTGGCAGGGATGTGATTAAGTAATTACCTTGAGGAGGCTCTGGGAGCCACCAGGTGCCCGCCCTCAGGGTATTCACAGAACCAGCTGGGCCAGAGCCTCCACTCCTGCCCAGGGATGAAGCTGGCAGCCTGGACACCTCACAGGCCCCCCCCACGGCCAGGCCCCCACCCCTGCCATCAGGCTGCTGTGGCTGCCATGACACCAGCACAGCGCCCGCCCTGCCTCGCCTGAGCTCAATCCGGATGGCTGTGATGCCGTTGCCCCATTTTGCTTCCATTAAAAATGTCTGCAATATCCCTCATGAACATAGATGCCAAAATACTCAACAAATTCTAGCAAATCAGATCCAGCAATACATCAGAAACATCATACACCATGACCAAGTAGGATTTATCCCGGGCATGCAAGGATGGTACAATGTCCACAAATCAATAAACGTGATACATCACATAAACAAATTGAGAGATAAAAATCACATAGTCATATCAATTACGCAGAAAAAGCATTTGACAAAATCCAACACAATTTCTTGATAAAAACTCTCAGCAAGGTAGGAATAGAAGGATCATACCTCAACATAATAAAAGCCATATATGACAAACCCACAGCCAACATCATAATCAATGGGGAAAAACTAAAACCATTTCCTCTAAGAACAGGAACAAGACAGGGATGCCCCCTCTCACCACTCCTGTTCAACATAGTACTGGAAGTACCAGCCATTGTGATTAGACAAGAAGAAGAAATAAAAGGCATCCAAATTGGAAAAGAAGAAGTAAAACTGTCCTTATTTGCAGATGTCATGAAACTATACATAGAAAACACTAAAGACTCCATCAAAAACATTATTAGATTTAATAAATGAATTTGGCAATGTAGCAGGATACAAAATGAATGCCAAGAAATCTATGGCATTTCTTTACACCAATCGTGAACTTACAGAAAGTGAGACTAAAAAAGCAATCCCATTTACCATCACACCAAAAAAAAATAAGATACCTAGGAATAAACTTAACTAAGAGGTAAAAGACTTATATACGAAAAACTACAGGACACTGAAAAAAAGAGATAGAGGAAGACATAGACAGATGGAAGAACTTACCGTGTTCATGGATTGGTAGAATCAACATCATCAAAATGTCCATACTACCCAAAGCAATCTATAGATTCAATGCAATCCCCATTAAATTACTAACGGCATATTTCACAGATCTAGAATGAACGTTTCAAAAATTCATCTGGAATAAAAAAAGACCTCGAATAGCTGCAGCAATCCTGAGAAAGAAGAACAAAGTAGGTCAGATCTCAATACCAGATATCAAGCTGTATTACAAAGCCACTGTTCTCAAAACTGCCTGGTACTGGCACAAGAACAGACATATAGATCAATGGAATAGAATAAAGAGCCCAGAAATCGGCCCGAACCAATATGCTCAATTAATATTTGACAAAGGAGGCAAGAACATACAATGGAGTCAAGATAGTCTCTTCAATAAATGGTGTTGGGAAAACTGGACAGATACATGCAAAAAGATGAAACTAGACCACCAACTCACACCATACACAAAAATAAACTCAAAATGGATAAAGGACTTAAACGTAAGATGGGAAACCATAAAAATACTAGAGGAATCCACAGGCAGTGAAATTGCAAACATATGCCCAAGGAATTTCTTCTCTGATACTCCTCCTAGGGCAATGGAAACTAAAGAGAAAATAAACAAATGAGACTACATCAAAATAAAAAGCTTTTGCACAGCAAAGGAAACCATCAACAAAACAACAAGAAAGCCCACTGCATGGAAGAACATATTTGCCAATGATATCACCGATAAGGGTTTAATCTCCAACATTTACAGGGAACTCATGAAACTTAACAAAAGGAAGATAAACAATCCAATCAAAAAAATGGGCAATGGACCTAAATAGACACTTTTTGAAAGAGGACATACAGAAGGCCAAAAGATATATGAAAACATGCTCAAAGTCACTAATTATACGAGACATGCAAATCAAAACAACAATGAGGTACCATCTCACACCTGTCAGAATGGCTATCATCAACAAATCAACAAACAACAAGTGTTGGAGAGGATGTGGAGAAAAAGGAACCCTCTGCACTGCTGGTGGGAATGCAGACTGGTGCAGCCACTGTGGAGAACAGTATGGAGTTTCCTCAAAAAACTAAAAATGGAACTCCCATTTGACCCAGTGATCCCACTTCTAGGAAAATATCCCAAGAAGCCAGAAACACCAATCAGAAAGGTTATATGCACCCCTATGTTCATAGCAGCTCAATTCACCATAGCTAAGATTAGGAAACAGCCTAAGTGCCCATCATCAGATGAGTGGATTAAAAAACTGTGGTACATCTACACAATGGAATACTATGCTGCGGTAAAAAAGAAGGAACTCTTGCCATTTGCAGCAGCATGGATGGAACTGGAGAGCATTATGCTAAGTGAAATAAGCCAGTCAGAGAAAGATAAATACCACATGATCTCACTCATTTGTGGAATATAGAGAACAACATAGACTGATGAACAGGGACAGATCCAAAGACAGAGAAACAGTGATCAGACTATCAATCCCCAGAGGGAAAGTAGGGGAGGGAGGGGGTAAGGGGAGGAGATCTCCAAACCAATGGACACGGACAACAGGGGGATGAGAGCATGAGTGGGGGGGAGGGTGGGGGTGGGGGTTAGTGGGGGGATGAGGACACATTTGTAATACCTTAACCAATAAAGAAATTAAAGATTAAAAAAATAAGATAAAATAAAAAATATTCTAGAAAAGGAAGGAAGATATTACCGGGAGTTGCACTACAGCTGTCACTTCATACTTACAGCAACGGCCTCCAGGATTTGTTTAACAGCATCTGCAGCATCTCGGTCACTGTAATATCCCTTTTCCACATCCTAAAAAACACACATGCGCTCAGTTGAGTGGATGCTAAAAGAAGTTAGTTATATTACTGTTAAAGAGGATGCATTCAAATAATTACAACAGGCTACCCTAACACCAGGAAAAAGATTTCCATAAACTGGCACTTTAGAAATCTTTGGGTTTATTTAAGAAAATAAAAGACATTCATTTTCTATTAACATTATAAAAATAAATAGGAAAAAATTTTTTTTAAAATAACTTATCAAAGACCTAAATGCAAAAATGAAAGTATATGAAGAAAACATAGGAGTCAATCTTCCTGGCCTTAGATTAGACAATGGTTTCTTAGATATAATACCAAAAGCACAAGTGACAAAAGAAAAAAAAATGGGTAAATTAGGCTTCATCAAAATTATTTTTTTGTGCCTCAAAGGATATTATCAAGAGAGTGGAAAAACAACCCACATAGGAGAAAATATTAGCAGATTATTTAATCTGATAAGGCCTTATATCCATAATGCATAAAGAATTTACAACTCAAAAAAAAAGGATAAATAACCCAATTTTAAATGGGAAAAAGATCGAAATAGACATCACTCCAAAGAAGATTTATAAATAGTCAATACACACATGAAAAGATGCTCAACATCGCTGGTCATTAAGGCACTGCAAATCAAAACTACAGTGAGGCCCAGCCAGCATGGCTCAGTGGTTGAGCATTGACCTATGAACCAGGAGGTCACAGTTCGATTCCCAGTTGGGGCACATGCCCAGGCTGTGGGCTCCATTCCCAGTGTGGGATATGCAGGAGGCAGCCAATCAAAGATTCTCTCTCATCATTGATGTTTCTATCTATCTCTTCCTCTCCCTTCCTCTCTGAAGTCAATAAAAATATATTTTTTAAAAAACAAACAAAAACAAAAAAACAAAAAGATGTCTGTGTATTTCCAACCCTCAGCAAACACTGACCTGAATCTCAAGCTATTACCGAGGCTTTAACTTTTTGATGAGCTGGATGATAGCCATACATATATTTTATTGATTTCAGAGAGGAAGGGAGAGGGAGACAGAGCTAGAAACAGCAATGATGAGAGAGACTCATTGATTGGCTGCCTCCTGCACGACCCTACTGGAGATCGAGCCCACAACCCAGGCATGTGCTCTGACTGGGAATCAAACCAGGGACCTCTTGGTTCACAGATCGATGCTCAATCCACTGAGCCACACCAGCCGGCCGGGTGATAGCTTGAAGTTCAAAGCTCAGCATGATCTTAAAGATGTCTGCCACACCCAGTTCCCTCATCAGCTGTATCATTTTTTGTTTGTTTATGTAATAAAAGCACATGCTGACACATTCCTCCCCCCACCCCTGCAGCTCTGTATTTTGCTTCTCACTTAGCCTCATGCTCTGAAGACCTTCACAGCAGCACGCAGCTCGCTCTGGCTCTCGTTCTAGCTTTTGCTCGGAGCTGCCTGGTGTCCCAGCAGCCCGGGCGCAACAACCCAGGCCCTCCCACCCTCCGCCCTGCGGGATCTGCCCCGGGAGCCATGGTATATGTAGGTCGCTGTGCAGGTGGCCGGTGTGACCGAGTTACCGAGCTGGGGCTGCGGGCCAGGTCCCTGTGTCTCCCTACCTGTGGGGACAAGACAGATCTCTCCCGGATGCTGCCGCTTCCACACCCACCTCGGGGTGCAGCACCTGCTCCCAGCCAGCCCAGTGCCTCTGGCCTGCGGGTGGTGTGCTCATCTGGGGGAGAAATGGGTGTCAGTTTCAGCTGCATTCCTGTTGTTGGGAACCACGAAGAGCCACTGGACTGTGTGTTCCCGGAAGAACGATCCGGACCTCTCGTCCAACATCCACCCGAACACCCAGCACCGGCTTTGGGAGGAGCCTGGTGAGACCACACTGCACACCGCCCTCCCCGCCCCTCCGCCTCGGTGGCTCCCTCTGGAGCAGGAGGGGGAGCGCACAGCACGGGAGACCCGCTGAGGCGGGCTCATCTGCTCCTGTTTGGTGTCTGAGCGGTGGCCCAGGGGGCTTGGCCGATGCCAGCGTGAGCGAGTCAGGCTGAGCCAGGGCGATCCTCGGGGCGCCATCTCAGCACCCGGGCCCCTCCCCGCCCAGGTCGGCATCCCTCTCCTCTGAGCCGGGTCCCATGGTGGCCTGCCTGGCCGTGAAGACCCCGGAGCCTTCGTGTGGCCCCAATCTCAGCCCCTGTGCTCACAATCACCTTTGTCGCAGCCCCTGGTCTCCTCAGAGGTGACCTCGCCCAGAGCGCAGGCTGCCTCCGCTGGCAGAAGCTGGTTGCTGACGGTTGGAAATACACAGACATTTTTAATGGAAGCAAAATGGGGCAATGGCGTCACAGCCATCCGGGATTGAGCTCAGTGCCCCTGTCATGGCAGCCACAGCAGCTTGGCAGCAGGGGGAGTGAGGGGGGCAGGGTCCTGGCCATGGGGGGGCCTGTGAGGAGCCCAGGCTGCCAGCTTCATCCCTGGGCAGGAGCGGAGGCTCTGGCCCAGCTCGTTCTTCGAACACCCCGAGGGCAGGCACCTGGCGGGCTCGGCTCCCAGAGCCTCCTCAGCATAATTACTTAATCACACACCAGGAGTACTCAATCACCCCCCCAGTACTTAACCACGCCCAGCCCGGTGAGCCTAGCGAGCCCTTGGGATGAAGCGTAGCAGGTGGGCCCATAGTAGGCCCCAATAGGGAATCATTGAATGAATGAATGAGGAGTATGCAGAAAATAGACTGATCAGGGTGAGTCTGGCCCCAAGGGAAGTTCCAGATTGAATTTCTTAATCCACAGTTAAAGATCCTCACTTTCTCTTGTAAGAGCAAGCACGTTGCAAAGAATAATTCACAGCAGGGGTATGTGATTTCCAGCCAGAATTCAGAGGGGTATGAATCAGGGACACATCTCAGCCATTGCACTTTATCCCTTAGACCTGGAACATTTGGACTTAATCAAGCTCTTGACAAGATATTTTCTAATCATTGAGGAAGAGAAAAATATGAGAAGGATTATAGCAACACAAGGCAGAGTTGTCCTCCTGTGTTTCCGACAGCTTTCACGCACTGTTCTCTGTAAAATTTGCTTGGGTAGAGGGCTGAATGTGAGCTTTGCATTCATACTTGAGCTCCAATCCCAGTTCAGCCACTTCATAACTTTGCGGCTTTGGAAAGCCACTTAATCGTAGTCACCTGTAAAATAGGGAAAGTAATACCTTGGCAAGTTGTTTGTGGATTAAATTAAGGAATATACATACTTGAAGTGTAGTAGCAATGATTTTCCTGTTGAGATATGATTTGTTTTGGCCACAGATTTGAACTCAAAGCCACTTAGTGCTGAGTTAATGCCTCCTTACCTACCCAGGACTCGTTTTGATGTGATCATTCTGTTTTCCAGGTTTGAGATGATTTTCCATGAAAGAGAAGCTAGAATTAGAATAGGGGCCAGGCAGCATGCCCACTCTTCTGGTATGGTTTTGACTCTAAGAAGAACTAATTTGGCTCTCCTGGACATTTGTCACAAGACTTGGCCCATTCAGCAATTTCACATCCTTGGTTCTCTTCTTCCATGCCACTCTTTGTACTGCCCTTGGTTATATCTTCTCCCTTAACATCTTGTACCAGTCCTTTGAGTTCCTTGGGGCATTGTATGAATATTCACTGAACTTTCTCTAGTCCAGTGTTTTTAAAAATGGTGGGTCACAAAATCCATGCAGCAGATTATGACCAGTATTTTCAAATAAACGAAATAGAATTAAATAGAAAAGTTAAGGATGTACCTAGCACATATATTAGGGTAAGAATTCGTGTGTGAACCTATTTCAGATGGGTGTGGTATGTGGATGTGTGTGATGTGTGTTTCTACTATGCAAAATGCTTTTCCTAATGTGGATTTCAGTCTAAAAATTTTCAAGCCACTGTTCCCTCATTTCCCCTTTTTATTTCTCTATTGTGAATTTTTGTGCTTGTATGTCAGATTCCCATTTTTGAAATGCCTTTTAGTTTCTCATGTCCTGGGGCAGATGCCTACCTTCCCTAAAGTTCTTTCTTTTCATCTTTCTTCCTCTCATCCTCTCTTTCTTTCTTTCTTTTCTTAAAGAATAGTTTATTGATTTTTAGAGAGATGGGAAGGGAGAAGAGAGAAACAGCAGAAACATCATGGCTGCTTCTTGTACTTCCCACACTGGGGATCAAGCCTGCCACCCAGGCATGTGTTCTGACAGGGATGGAACCAGCAACCTTTTGGTGTATGGAGACGATGCCCAACCAACTGAGCCACACTGGCCGAGGCTAAAGTCTGTTTTCTAAGTTTATGTTCATCATTTAGGGAACCACCAGCTCCTTGCAGGCTAGGCCTTCCTCTTCTCTGGATCTCTGGCAGCCAGGCTGGTGGTTCTCTGCCTTGGTTGTACATCAGGACGAACTTGGTGCTTTAACAAAGCCAGTTTCTGGACCTCACTCCTAGCCTTTTAGGTCAGACCCTCTTAGAAGGTGAAATTGATAGCCAATGGTATTGTAGTAGGGCCATGCTACATTTTTTTTCTGAATGAATAATGAAAGATCAATTGCCCCCAAATCCCTATCATTGTGCACCAGGTTGGTAGGTATTTTACCCAAATTGTTCATTGCCCTCTAGCCCATCCTCCTCCTTCTGTGAGACTAAATTATCAGTAAGGTAATTACTGATAATTTCTTTAGCCAAATAAGATGTCCAGGATTCTTAGGTAATTGTTGCTGCTCACTATGGCTATGATAATATATTGTATCATTAGTTATAAAGAATGTTTATTGTTTAAATCTTGTCGATGTTAATGTTCTAGTCCATTTCTTTCAAATGCCTCATCAATAGCTTTGCTCTACTCAGGCAGCCTGCTGGTACTTCCTTCTCACAACTGTTCTTTTTTCCTTTGTCCTTCACTCCAATGTCCCCCTTGATGCTTGTGAACTCAGATTTAATACACTGCCGTTGGGTATGTTTGTGTGATATGCCTCTTTATATGCTGGCCTGGGGTATGATTTTCTGAAGTTATAAATCCTTTTAAGCACCCCTGCATTTTTCAAGTCACACACCTGAAAGCAGATGCCCAGTCCCGACTTTGGAGTCAGACTGGGCAGACGGGCTGGAGGCCCATCTGTCAGCAGCTCTAAAACATCAATGAAATAAATTGGAACCATGTTGCTTATTTAATTCAAATTTCCACATAGGCCTCCTTACAGGGCTGATGAAATAGTCCCTGTTCCCGTCAGAGTGCACAGAGCCCCAGAGAGGATACTCATTGTGTATCTTCTTTGTGTATCTATTTACCTCAGCCTAATAAATACTACATATTGTGCCAAGAAACCCCATGTGTCTGGCTCTGGCCCTGCCTCATAGAATTGCTCAAGTTCTGAGGACCAAAAACCCTGGTGTTGAAACCAAGGCAAAGTACAGTTAAGGAAAAATTTATTGGCTACTTACCTTTGCAACTTAGTTGTAATTTCTGAATAGTTTTATGTATATTTTATTCCCTTTTTTCTCCCCCCCCAGAAAACGGCTTACAGCTTTTCGAGAAGTAGAACCAGTAGACCTTCCGAACTGTAATTTAGTGAAAGGAATAGGTAAGTATGTGAGAGAAGGAAGTATCTTATTTGAACTTGCAGTATGATCTTGCCATTTATGTAATTAGGACACCTGTTAAAGTTTGTTCAAAAATTAAACTGTGAACCAGAAGAGTACTATTAAATCAGGTAATTTAAAATAAATTACTTTGGCCTTCACTAACACATTGCCAAGGTGTGGACGGTGGTGTTTTGATCATTTGTTTTTGTTTGGTCCATTTAGCAAAAACAATGGAATGTTTGATTATATGATGATATAGCCTGAGGACGTGGCAGAGGAGAGATAGAAGAGGGAGAAACAGCAGTGAGTAAAGGGTCGATTTTTAGAAAGCCCTCCCACACCTTTGCAATTACCACAAGGCTTCTCCTCCTGCTTCTCTCCTTTAATATCAGGGAGGAAAATTTTCCCCAGAAGCTCTCAGCAGATTTCCCCTTGGATCTCATTAGTCAGAGCTAAACGACCTGACTGGTGCCCTAGCTGCAAAGGAAGCTGGAAAAGTAATTATCAGGCCTCCTTTCTAGGAGGCAGGCTCAGTCAGCAAACATAAAAGGGCAAGGGAAGAGCAGCTGGTAGGCAACCAACAGGGAGTGTCACAAGACTTGAGTTCCCATCTGGTTTCAACCAACCAGCTTTGTTATTCGTGGACGGCTTGTTTGAGATCCATACTTAGGTTGTTTTCTGTTTTGTTTGTTTGTTCTCTTTTTCCTTTTAGAATTATTTACGTTAGTTGCCTAAGGTTAGAAAGGCTAGACCAAATGACTTATTCAGTTAGCATGTAAAGCTTGGTCAGATATCTCATAGTGCAATTTTTTCTATAAAACAAATACAATATTGATAGTAAATATTACTAGATATTTGAAAAACAAACTCTCCACTAAGAGTATCAATACAAAACTAAAAGATCTCATTTGTTTCTAGACTGGTTGAAATGTTTAAAATGTACACGTATTTAAAGTATGACTTAGTGATATTTTACCGATATATATTTTTTTTATATTTTATTGATTTTTTTTACAGAGAGGAAGGGAGAGGGATAGAGAGTTAGAAACATCGATGAGAGAGAGACATCGATCAGCTGCCTCCAGCACACCCCCTACTGGGAATATGCCCGCAACCAAGGTACATGCCCTTGACCGGAATTGAACCTGGGACATCTTCAGTCCGCAGGCCAACGCTCTATCCACTGAGCCAAACCGGTTAGGGCGCGACATTTATAATTAATAGTAAATGTATACTCTGCATACAAAATATATTCCCATTTTAACGGACACAATTAGATTTTGCTTATGTTTCCAATGTGTTTTTCAAAGAGTTTATTTGATTTGGAATTCTTAAGAATCAATATATATTGGTAGTTTACTCTGTGTCTTTAAAATAAACAGCAAGCATTTTTCAAATTATTGCACCTTTTGCACATTTTGTGAATTTCCATGAACTTTATATGAGATTTCAGACTCTGAGGAAAAACTTCTAGTCTATCTATTTAAAACAAATATATTAAGTGTAAATTTTAATTACACTTAATTATATTAATGTCTTTTAATTTTTATATAATCACATTGGTCAATTAGACAAATAAAGGAAAGGATTACTTATTTTGACCCTCTGAAAGAGAGCTAAATATGTTGCCCCCTTTTCAAGTTAGGAGTGATTAAAAAAAAAAAAAAAAGGACCACGAGCTTCCTGCAAGAGTGTGAAACAATATGTTATCTATTCCCTTTCCTGGCAGAAACGGGCTCTGAAGACTTGGAGATACTTCCTAATGGACTGGCTTTGATTAGCTCTGTAAGTGTTTCAATAGACCCTTTTCTAGAACCAGTAGCTTAAGTCTTTCATTTAAGCCTTCTCTATACCGATGCTTAACTTCAAATAAAATGAGCAGCCCTATGGCTCCCAAAGCAAACTGTATATGCATTCACACTGGTGTTATAATTATGACCACATGTGTTCCATGCACATTTGTATCCTGGTGTGCACACTGAACTCTTCTTTTATCTTATCTTCCATTGTAACAATCTGTGAGCCCAATGAGTTACAGTGGCTCCCCATTCGACTGTCTATCCCTCGAAGCACTTAAATGGTGTCCTCAAATATTGGCTAAGTTAGAGTACTTTTATACCTCTTCACATGTCAATTAGACTTTTAGCTTTTTATACTTTTCAGAGTAAGTTCTTTAATTTAAAATTGCTGATAGGTTATTCCATCATTTCCTGACTTTGAAGAGAGAGTCCACCATGTTTGTGGAAACGTGCGTACAGTTCACTGTGGTAGTCATACAGCTCAAACAAAAGGGGTTGACCATTGAGGCTTGGATGAGGGAGTTCAGAGGATACGGTATACAAGTCATCCAGCTGCTGAAGACCTTTTGCTGCCAGTTGTAATTTATTTAGTCTAGTTTTCTCTTAAGAAGATGGAGGACTTGTCAGCCTCTACAACAGTCTCTGGCAAACCTTTTTCAAAGCACCAGAATACAGATTTTAAGCAAAATTTCATATAGGGCCCCAATGTCTAAACAAGCAAGAGCTGCATTGGCCTCACTGAAGGGAAGGCTCACTAGACTTCCCCTACACCTCTGTGCGTAGATGCTTTCAAGAACCTGCAGGGGATGGTCTGAAAACCATAAACAATGTTCTCTCCATAGTCCTTGTTGATGTTGTTAAACGCCTTTAGTAAATGCCTCTGTGGCCTGCTCTTCCATCTTCTATCTTCCTCAGAGGTTGGTAGCTGTGATATGAGACACATATGACTTCGCTGCTCATCATGGGTCTGTGCCTGTGGGTGAGGGGGTTCCCTGATGGAGCATGATGTCTGCAGAGCTCTTGTGGGCCCATTGCACAAACCACCCAAGGGGCTCCCCATGTGACCTTGTTGCATGAAGCAGACAAAGTGAAATCACGGGCCATCTACCACCTCCATCACCATTTGTAATGGGCCTGTTTTTTCTCCTTCATTATTTATAAGGGATTAAAATACCCTGGAATAAAGAGCTTTGACCCTGATAAGCCTGGAAAAATACTTTTGATGGACCTGAATGAGGAAGATCCAGAAGTGTTAGAATTGAGGATCTCTGGAAGTAAATTCAATATGTCTTCATTTAACCCGCATGGGATCAGCACATTCACAGATGAAGGTAACAATATGTAATGTTTCTTAGAAATAAAACCAGATTTTAAAAAGTTAACCCATGAGTATTTCTTTTCAGCCAACTAAAGTATAATCATGGGTAATGTTTTCATTATGCGTTTTAAACTTACCCCCTACATTAAATAAATGTATGGTAACTACTTCAATACCTGAGAATGTTAAAATATTTACGTTTCCTAAAGCACCTAATTTTTAAAACTACTACCAAAATTCACATCCCTGTAATTACTGTAGTCAGCCCTAATAGGATGGGTTTTCCATTTTAAACCATTTTACAGGCATGTACAGGAATAGATTGTCTAACATAAGGCACCTGCAGCCTGTAGATCCACTGACAGAAACTCACCGTGGTCAGCTTTGGCTCCCTGTCCACTGGTTACTGTTTTGTCTTCATACTGTGTCTCCACATTTTAATATGTTGCCACCCCTCTCTCCATCCCTTACGTCTTCAATTCAATTTCTTCCTTTGTGTGTGTGTGTGTGTGTAGCCATTGCCTTGGTCTCTACGTTAATTCTTAACTCCAAATTGCACACGGAAGCACCTGTGAAGTTTTAAACAGCCTGATGCCCAGGCCCCAGCCCCTAATATTCTGACTCAGTCCATCTGAGGGGAGACTGGGAGGCAGTACTTCCAAAAAGTTCTACTGGTGATAAAAATGTAAGGCTAGGTCTGAGGGCCATGTCTACACCCACAGCCTCTACCTCCTCATCACACAATCCCTTCTTTAGTCCTTATTCCAGACTTTACCCATTGGGGGTGGCTAAAATCACTGCTTTGAAAGTCTTCAGTCCTTACTAACAAACCTCTCTCCCTTTCAACTCTTCCCCTCTTTCTTCCTTCATGTCCTCCCTTCCCTTCCTTTCCTTCCACTCCTTTCCTATCTCCTTCCTTCCTTCCTCCCTCCCTCCCTCCACCTTATTTTATGCTGTTTACCACTTGCTTCTTCAAGTAACTTGCTTCTCTCTGCAGGTTTTCTCTCCTGCTCATTGTTTTAGAAATCTCTGAGCATTTTCCGAAAGACTGCTCTTTTGCCTCTTCTTTATTTTCTCCATGTCAGAAAGGTCAACCGCGTCACAACTAAACTGTGCCTTCTCTCTAGGAGAGCACCCCAATGGGCTATTTTTTTTTCTTTTTTTCTAATCAGCTCTTCAGTTCCATTCCTTCACCTTACTAGATACTTCTATTTGGTATAGCCACTTTGCTGTAGCCACTTTAAACTCAAATGTTGCAAAATGATTTTCTATCTTCTGACCTTCCCTTCTTCACTTTTATCCCATATGACTTCCCTTCATATATTTTCCCTTTCAATGATCTCTCTATGTATTTATCAACAGTATATTTTTTAAAAACATATTTTAAGTGCAAAGAAATATAGTATTTGGTGTGTGTATTCTCATTTATTTTTATTTTTTAAATATATTTTTATTGATTTCATAGAGGGAGGGAGAGGGACAGAGAGATAGAAACATCAATGATGAGAGAGAATTATTGATCGGCTGCTTCCTGCATGCCCCTTACTGAGGATTGAGCTTGCAACCCGGACATGTGCTCTTGACCAGAATTAAACCTGGGACCCTTCAGTCCCCAGCATGACACTCTATCCATTGAGCCAAACCAGCTAGGGTTGTGTGTTCATCCTTTTAAATAAAAACTAGAGGAACGGTGTACAAAAATTATACACTCAGGGGAGGGGGGCTCTCTCAGCCCGGCCTGCGCCCTCTCATAGTCTGGGAGCCCTCAGAGAGAACTTCCTTCACTCCCATGAAGAAAACTTCATTACACTCCATCCCTTTATTCCATTTTATTTTCTTTGTATCACTTAACACCAACTAAAATAAATACTTGTTTGTGGAATGAAGAACCCCCTAGCTGGCCTCTCTGCTCCAGTCTGTTCAGTTCAACCTACTAAATTTTCCATTGTTTTCCTTTAAAAACCTACTTGGTCATGTCAAAGGTTTCCATAGATTTACTGGTTCTTAAGGCAAAGACTATAATCTAATTTCACTTGCCACGTTCTTGGCCACTTAAACCGGTGTCTTTCATGTCCCAAAGTCACACGGACTCACAGTGTGGCTTCCCTTTGACACTATCTTGCAGGTGTTCTTTTTATGGAATTTATCATCTTTCACTGTGTAAATTATACCTGAACACACCTTCTCATATTAGTATTCCCCACCTCTTTTATCTCAACTCTGCATCTCACTGAGACCATCTGCAAGAGAAAGTTTAACAAGCTCTTTGGAGTTTTAGTATCAAGCACTGCTCATTCTTAATTTAAGGTTATTTTTCCCCTGGTGGAGTTTGGAGTTTTCAGAGACTGTCACTGGTTCCCCCTTTAGTCATTTCTCTTTGGAACAATCGCAAATGCTTCTCTCTACAAAGAGATGAAAATAGTCCATCTGCCTGACACCCTAAGTACCAGTTGGAGGTGGGTTGAAATTGCTTTTTGGAGATAGTTCTGACAGCTGAGAGCTCAGTTAATGTTTCGATTTTTGTTTTTTAATCTCTTCTCAGATAATACCGTCTACCTGCTGGTTGTGAACCATCCAGATGCTAAGTCCACCGTTGAGTTGTTTAAATTTCAAAAAGAAGAAAAATCACTTTTGCATCTCAAAACTATCAGACATGAACTTCTAACTAGGTACTGAAATCTATCTATTTCTATTTCCCTTTCATTCATTTTTAGTTTTTCCTTTTGGTTGGGGGATAAGGAGGATAATGGCTCTTCACCCCTCCCTTCTAATTATCACACACTCCTCCAAATGTTCAGTTCTGCAGAAACTTTTGAGGCTCCAAGCCCCTCAGAGAAGATCCATTCCCTGTGGCCCCTTTCCCAGGCAGGCTGGATACTGGCTTATGACCCCTGGCCTCTGCTCTTTGCCAAAAACAGACTTAGTATTTCAAACCCAAACCAGTTTCGTAGGTGAATTTTGCATCTTGAATGTATTTATTTTTGTTATTTATTTTTATGTTTTTTTAAAAAATGGAATCTTAGATGTTTATATGAATTAGAAACACATGCCTAAGAGCAGATCTGAAAGCAGAGGCCTCCAAGACCTTCCTGCACTGCCTCTACTTCAGTGAGGTTGCACATGATTGATGAAATTGCAGGTCTGTGGTAACACTCAGCTCCATCCTGGGCTCCCGGACCACATAGCAAATGGAAAAAGGACACAGGCAAGGACCCCCATCAACCCTACTTCTTTGCTTACCTTAGGATTTGATTCATGAGGCAAGTGATGGATTTGGGATAATAATCTGACACTAGCTTCCCAAACAATTTTTATCCTCTAATCATTATGGTTTTCTAGAAGCCCAAACTCTATTTGAATGACTTACATGCAGTATTCAACTACCTCAGTATTTGTAAATCTAGATTTCTTCTAAACCGCCTGTTACTTACATGCAGGTACCTAGCCAAGAAGCTGGCAAATAATTTGCACTCAGTGTTACCAGTGCCCTTTCCTCTCCTTTCTTACCTGGTGGTGTTGAAGGTGAAGAAACAGATTGGAGAGAAATTGAGTCACTGGATGAAGGTCAATCAATCACATAGTGGCCGATGAGGAACTATGGCCCAGGTCTTCTTCTGCATCCCAGGGATGAGTGGAAATTCAGAGAAGAGCTTTTATGGGAGAGTTTATTCATACAATCGTTCCATTAATATGTTTTAGAAAGAGAATGAGGACACTGAGAATGTGCCAAATACCAAGATCTAAATTAGGGAAAAGTATATATAGTAGGAGTAACATAATGAGCTTTAACTATGTTAGGTGCTGCAATAAACCAATTTAAACAGGTTATTTTATTAACTTTTTACAAATGCCTTCTTGTTTAGGTTTCATTCTTTTACCAGTTTGGATTTTAAATACTTGCAGCCTGGAGTATTTAACTTGCCCCAGATGCCGCCATCAGTAAATGGTACAGCTGAGATTTTATTCCTGGTAGCTTGACTCTGGAGCTGGTGATCTGGGCCACTATGAAATAGTGAAAACCTATTTGTTTCACCATCTCATCTTGGAGATTCAGATTTGTCTAATTTCCCAGGATTTTTTTTCTGGGCCAATTGCAAAAATATTGGTCTTTGGCAATGTAGAACCAAACTGAAAATAACTCCAGTGCCCCAATTCATTGCTCTCTCCACCCAAGGACTACCCTTGTATGTTTTCCGCATTGTATTTAGTCATTGTTTATAGCATTAATTTTTGATTTAAGCATGTTATTATTAATAAGAACACAATGGTCATTATTGGTCATTTAATTATATGGTAGGCATGGTGCCAAGGGCTTTGCATTCATTGTTGCAATTTATTCTTACTGCAGCTTTTGAAGGTATAGAGTGAAAACTGAGGCTCAGAGTTCAGTGACATGCTGTGACCCCACAGATGATAGCAAGCAAGTCAGGATTCAAATGGATGCGAAACCATTCTCCTCTGCTCCTTTGTATGAAAATCAGCAAGTGATTGTAAAGCATATTAATTTTGGAAATGTCCTTTTAAAAAAGAGAGAGAGAGAGAGAAAGCCTCTAACTTGCAGGTTTATGCCTGAAGCCTGTACAGACTAATCTTAAATTCCTAGACCTTTCTTTTTTTTTCTCATTTAGTGATAGTGGCTGCCATTGATTGAGGGTTTAGTGAGTGGCAGGCTCCTTGCAAAGCGCACGCCAGGCATTGTTCATTGTAATTCCCACGGCAACTCCACAAATTAAGATTCTGACCCTTAGTCTTATACTAATGAGCTGTATGACTTTGGGAAAATCGTTTAACCTCTCTTTACAGATGAGAAAACTGAGGCTTTGTGCACTTATCTAACTCGCCCAGGAGCCCAGAGCAACGTCAGCGCTGATGTGCTGGCCATTAGGGCCTCCGCAATAGAGGAGAGATTATTCTCTCCCAGATAATAGCTCCAGGAAGCTTCTGTCACCTCAATCAGCAAAGAATGACTCACTTATGTGTTTGCTGTTGTACCTATTAAAGCAGAGAAATAGACTCATATATCTTAGATTTTCAGTAACATAGAGAGAATCAAAATCTGAAAGGAAAAGAAACACACCATAGCATCCTATTTCTGAGTAGCCTTGTTCACGGACATTTTACTCAGTTTAGAATCATGAGACCTTAAAGCTGGAAGTGACTCTGTAAAGCGGAAAGAGATCAGTCCATCTCTTCCTCCTTTTACAGATAAGGAAACTGAGGCCCTGACTTGTGAGATGATTGATTTTCCTGAAGTCACACAGCAAGAGTAGCAGAGCTTTAACTAAAATGCAAGTCACAGTGATGCCACTGTTTTTTCTCTTGTTTGAGGATGCCTTGGATGTTCTCTCTGAGAATAAGTGCTATATGAGCATAAATAAGTTTTGCCCTGATAATGATTCCTGGCCTAATTTAATGTCTACTGATTTTAGTATCTAAACACACACACACACACACACACCCCATAGCACTATTAAGATACAGTAAATAGGACTTTTATATTGCATTGTAATCACCTCTTAGCATTTCTTTTCTTTCTTTCTTTTTTTTTTGTTCACCTGAGGACATTTTTTAGAGAGAGCAGAACGGTGGGGTAGAGACAGAGAGAAACATGGATGTGAGAGAGGCACATCCATTGGTTGCCTCCCATACATACTCCAATCAAGGTTGGGATCAAGCCTGCAACCAAGGTACGTGCCCTTGACCAGAATGGAACCAAAGACCCATCAGTCAGCAGGTTGACGCTCTAACCACTGAGAAAAAACGTGGGCCCTCTTAGGGTTTCTTAGAGTAATTGTTGCCTTTGAGGATTGTATAGGTGGGGCTGATTTCATATTAATTCTCTTCCATAACAGGTCATGTGAAGGCTCCATCCCACATCTTGACTTAGGAATAGACATTAAGGAATGCCTGTGCATAACCCTGTAATGTACAATCCCTTCATCTGTGTATGTCCTATGTGTGTGTTTGAATTGCAGTTTGAATGATATTGTTGCGGTGGGACCCGAGCACTTTTATGCCACAAATGATCACTATTTTGTTGACCCCTGCTTGAGATCCTGGGAGGTCTACTTGGGTTTATCATGGTCATATGTGGTTTACTATAGTCCAAATGAAGTTAAAGTGGTGGTGGATGGATTTGATTTTGCGAATGGAATCAACATTTCACCTGACGGCAAGTACGGAATCTTTTAAAAATGTCATGCATTTCTCCATATTCTCATTAGATACCTTTTGAAGATATTCTTTTTCTAAATTATGTGATACATTTTAACATGTTATCTTAGTAAGAGGAAATTAAGAAAAATGTAAAATAGCAAATTTTCAGAAGGTAAAAGTTATCAAATCAAAATTTCCTATTTTGTGAAGACATACTTAAAAAAATCTTTTTGTAGGGGAAGTACATTTCAAAAGGGTGAATAAGCATTTAGTATTAGTAAATATTACTGTGATTATTGTTTAGTATTGCTAAAAAATACTGCAATATTTAGAACTACTAAATAATACTGTGATAATCACTTAGTATGACTGAATAGCTTTGCTTTGAGGGAAGATTTTTTAGTGTATAATGAGATTAATAGTACGTAGGTGTATATATATATATATATATATATATATATATATATATATATATATATACCAGTAGTGCTGGTTTCTGACAAGTTAAAGAGCTTGCACCAAAATGTAAATCAAGGTACTGCTTCCTTCATCAAAAAAGTGTTACAATGGGAAGAAAAAGCCAACTCAGCAATGGGCTTAGTGATGTAGCTGATTTACATTATTAGCTGGCGGTGGCTCTGAAACAATGCACAGACCAGCATTAATCTGGTGACCACACTTTGGGTAGCACTG